>NC_073637.1:31481875-32920000 GCF_029407905.1 Bubalus kerabau | reverse complement strand
AGGTTCCTCATTGATTCATTCACTCAACAGATGTTAAACCATAACCATGAACTAGTAGGGACAGATTGGACTTGGTTCCAATCTCTCGGGATTTAGTATTTAGTGGGGAGAGAGACACACTAAGCAAGTAACCGCCTAAAGAGTATATGACCACAAACCATTAGGAACATTCTGAGGGAAAGGAATGCAGTGTTTTATGAATGTCTCTAAAGAAGGGATCTGACTAGATGGGTGGTCAGGCAGAGAAGATTTCCCCAGGGAAATGAGGTTTGAGCAGAATCTCTCCTGAGAGAAATACGGAGATAAAATATAAGAATATGAACAGAATGAGGCTAAAATTATTGGCTGGCATTTGCTATCCAGGCTCCATGTTGAACACGCCTCCAGTCTGCACTCCCCCTCAGAAGGCAGGCTTCAGAGGCTTCTGTTGCATCCACTGAAACACTGCATTCTAAGATCAGAGGCCACAACTACAGGATGTGTAGGGTGCATGCCTGAACGTGACCTCAGCATCTGTCAAAGTTTCAGGAGGTCACCTGGTTGGGGAGTGTTGGAAAAAGGAATGCCACCTCCCAGGAAAGCTCTTTGACTTTCCTGGTTCTCAGTTACCAACTCCAGCTGCTTCTGGCAGAACTTTCCTTCCCAACAAGTACAGTTGGTCACTATATATTGAATCTAGAAAAATCAAGCCCAACATATACTATTAGGGCCTTATCAGTTATTTTAATTGTCAACATACTGTGTTTACTATTATCTTTAAGTCCCATAGAACTCTAGAGTTTATTGAAATAGTGTTGTTTTTTTTCCAAATAACTTGAAAGACAAAAAAAGTTATTAGGTAAATTCTTTTGTTAAAAATAATGTAAAAAAAAAAAAAACCACCCCAAAAATATCCAATGTAATAATAAGTGAAGAGTCTCATTAGATTATGTTTATGGATTTTTTTTAAGACAATTTTAACTTCTAGGTTGGTTGGTTTTTATGACCCACCTGGCTCTTGCCCATAATCTGGTCATTCCTGCTCAAGGAATATTGAAACCACACCCCAGAGAGTGAATGGAAGCTGGTGGCTACCAGGATTTGAGTTTGTCCTGCAAAGCTACAGTTAGGAAAATGGCTTATTAAAACTCCTCTGCTTGTAAACTGCCTTCCCTGCTTAAGCTCATTTTCATTCTATTTTCTTTCTTTTTTTCCTCTCTTTAATTTTATGCCTTCCTAGGTTCACATAGCCTAGTTGTTTTACAGGAATATAGAGTTAGCTCTTGTCCAGTGCCAACTGGCTAAGGCTGGATGGGACCACTGACCCTAAAACTGGGCCTGTGTAGGTGCCTGATGAATGGCCTTTTGACATCAGAGGATTGGGAAACTCCATCCTAAGATCCTGCTAAGTGCCTTCATTTTTGGATGTGCAGAAGTATGTAACCCAAATATACCCGTGCCTTTTCCCCTGCCTCCAATCACTTCTCCACACACCTGAGACCTCCCTGCTTATCTCATAAATATCCCAGCTCCCTCGACTTCAGAGAGGTGAAGCTGAGGCTTGTTCTCCCAGCTCTTCATTTGGCTGCCTTGTAATAAATTCTTTCTTGGCTGGGAAACTTGGCATCTCAGTCTTTAGTTTGCTGTGCATTGGCCAACAGACCTACTTTGGTAACAATATCAGCTCATTCAAGTCACTGTGCTAACTATTTTGGATCATAGAAGTTTGAAAGATCTTAGATCTCTCTCTGTAAAATGGGAATTAATACACTTACTCTGTGTATTAATTTCTTATTACTGCTGTAACAAATACCACACATTTAGTCACTTAAAACAATGCAGATTTATTATCTTACAGTCTTGAAGTTAGAAATTTGAAGTCAGTGTCAATGGACTAAAGTCAAGGTGTCAGAAAGCCTACATTGCTTCTGGAGGCTCTAGAAGGAAATCTATTCTCGTGCATTTTCTAGCTCCAAGAGGCTGCCTGCTTTTCTTGGTGCACAGCCCCTTCTTCGATCTTCAAAACCAGGAGTGATTGGTGGAATTGTCATCTTGCTACATCCCTCAGACATTCCTCTATCTGGACAAAATCTCCCTCTGTCACCTTTGTGATTACATTGGGTCCATCTGGATAATCCAGGCTGATGAAGGTCCCCAAGTCAAGACCCTTAATTTGATGACATCTGCCAAGTCTGTTTCACCATGTAAGGTAACATGTTTACAGGTTCTGGGAATCTGCACATCGATGTATTGCGGGGGGGTGGGGGGGAGGGGGTGGTCATTAGGGTGCTATAACAGTGTGAACTGTTGCATTTGTAGCAAATATGTAGCCATGGACAAATTTTTAATAATGGAGTGAATATAATATATAAATCACACAATGCTCAGAAATTGTAGTCAATGAAAAGAAGCTATCCAGATAGCCCCTTATAAGATGAATTTTATCTTTAAAAATTTTGTTTGGACTTTATCTTAAATGCTCTTTTTTTCTGTTATGGTATTTTAGTTTCTTTCTTAACTTCTTTTTTTTTTTTTTTAACAAGGTTGGGCACACTCTCCTTATTAGGAATCACTATTCATCAAGTTACACTGATGTAACCGGAAAGAAAAATCAGGTCAGCCTAACGTTTGAAGAATATGAAAGCCAAAATTCAAGATGTGGGGGAGAAACCTGGGTTGAAGCTTTTGGAAAATTTAATTTAAAATTTGAGGTCAATTTTCTCTCTAGCAGAAGGCGCCGTTACCAGACGTTTTCTTTCCGTATTTAAGGACATTTGCTTATAAGTATTCAATTATCTCCAAATATTTTAAAAATATACTCTTCTTTTTTTTCATTATGAAAGAGAAAACTGTAGTCTTAGAAATATCCTGGGAAGTGATAGTTATGCCTCACCACTCACTCTTTAAAAATCATTGAACTGGTTTATTGTCTCCTCTCTCCAGCACTGAGGTGGTATCTCTCCCATCCTCTCTCCCATTAGTCTAATCTGCTTGGAAGATAGGGCTAAGCCTCGTAGTTAAGATCATCTGTTTGTCGTTCCCGCCCAGCGTGTGGTCCTCTGGCTCCATTCCTTCTTCCTTTGTTATATAAGGCAAGGTTACTGGAGAAGTTCTTCAGGCTAGAGAAGCTGTAACTGCAGCTTTTTTTTTCTTTCTTTCTTTCTTTCTTTTCATTAACGGCAGAACTAAAACCGAGGTGAGTTGTTTAAAATGAGACACTTGGCATCTCTTGCCTGGTGCGGTGCCCAGGTTGTGTTTTATTTCACAGATGCCTAATTAACCCCTGTTTATCAAAGCCAGAGGATATCAGGTAAAATGCAGCCGCATGAAACCGATCCTTGGAGGGATCTATGTTGTAAAGTGTGAAATCAGTTGCTGATGGACTACTTTTGTGGTCACCTTAAGACTTAAGCATCTTGGAAAAGTTGGCCCCAGAAGGGGGTACTTTTCTTGATGAGGCTACAGGAATTGGAAATAGTTCACTGAAACCTTTGTGAGTTACTTACAAGATATAAAGGACTGTGGCGAAGTCCCAGTGGTATGAAGGGACGCGCTTCTGTGTTGTCCAAACTGGATTTCCCTGCAGTGATTTGTAAAAGCCAAATTGCTAAGGGCGGCGGGTCCCTCTGATGAGTACGGGCCACCAGAGAGGCCAGCCCTGGCAGTGTGCACTGCCAATGGGGCGTGAAGCAGACACATCTCCAGGCTTTTGTTCCCTAAGCAGACCAGCTTGTGCAGGAAATTCATCTGAGACTGCTCTGAATTAGAAACTACAAACTTATGAATGGTCCGTCTGCTCACAGGCCAGAGCCGTTGAATCTCTTGAGTCCTTTAACATTTTTCTAATTGCATCAATGCATCCAAAAAAAATTTTTTTTTATTTGGCCATTGATTTTAGAAGAAATAATTAAGGGGGATGAGCCAGATAAATTATGGCTTTACCTAGTTCCTCCTCTAACTCTAAATTGCTGGAGGAATTAATAAAAGCTCACAAAATCTATTAGTCTAAAAATCCATTACCAGTGGCATAAGAAAGGCAGGCAGCGATTGTTAAAAAATGACTGTAAACTGGAAGGAAACTGGTCTCTCTGAGGAGCTGGCACAGTATGCAGTGTTGCATACCTTGCCTCCATCTCCTAGTCACTGGCATTAGAGGAATAAGAATCAGGGTGTGCAATCCCCATAGGTTCCAGCCCTGATTTCTGAACTATTTCACTTGGTCCTCACAGCAACCTTCATGGGTAGCTATTATGATTCCATTTTGTAGATGAGCAAACTGAGGATCAGAGAAGTCTGATCTGCCCCGGATCACACAGACAAAGGTAGACTTACTATAAAGTAAATGAACATCAGGGCCCCCACTTACAAGGGCCCCAGGAGGGTGGTAGTCACATTATTAGGGGGTCAGGACCCCAGTGGGGTGGGGTGGAAACAGATTGTAAACAGTGAGCATCTCTGCATAAATGTTTCTGATAAATTGTCTAAAGAGATCTCAGAAGGCAAGATTGAAATCTCTGGAAATGTGTTGTGATTTCCTTCTTCATTTCAAAGAAATATTCAATTCTGCTCTCAAGTTTGTGTTCTTAAAGAGAAGCCCCTAAGCTTTGGGCCCCTTAAGACCTACGTCTGCCTTTGAAGATAGGCAGAACTATGTTTTGAACTTCTGATTCCAAAGCCTGTTCTATTTTCAGACCATGTAGAAACAGAAAAGTATAAACAGAACATCAAGCTTAAAAAAAAAAAAGCTGGATACGAGAATTGTAATAACGTAAAGCTTTTGCTCTTATCCAAGCCCCCATCTCTGGGGGCTTGTGCTCTGGGTCCACAGCTCATCTTCCTCCATATCACTTTCATGTCTGCTCCCTCCCAGGACCCAGGAAGGGCAACATGCCAGCACGTGGTTGATAAACATCAGTTAGCTCATATAAAGTAGTAAATGTAATTTATACTTTCATATTGGTTTACTGTTCACTTTCTAAAGGAGAAAGTGCATGATGTCACCAGGGAGACACACATAAATAAATGATGACATCTATACTTCCTGCAGTGGCTGAGCCCTGTAGATCTTGTGGGGAACTTATTTGTGATTTTGAGTCTTTTAATCAGTCTCTTTTGCTGTAACTCTTCACGATGTAGTGATAAAGGCTTGCTGATGGAGAAAGAGTGGCAAAGGGAATTATTTCCCTAGGCCATCATACAAATGAAGGAGATGGGGACGTACAGGCAAACACACAACGGTGCCAACTGATCTTCTGTAAAATGTCCATCGATGTCACCCACCTCAAGCAGCTGCTATACATCCTAGAAATAACTCATCTCTCCTTGCTACACCTACCATGCTGCCTGCATTGGTGCTCACCTAAGCTCTGCTTTCTTTCTCCATGTGGGGGGCAGGCTGTCCTAGGAGCTGAATAGCCACCCCAGCTGGCTGCGCTTGCAGATCCTTCTCTGCCCATCATCTCTGGCTGCTGGATCACTGACTTCTTGGTTAACCTGATCATTATCATCATCCTACAACAATGTTGAAATATTTCCATGTCTGAGAAAACACGGCCCTCCACATCTCCCATTTCTTTGCAGAACTTCAGTTCCTCGCTCTCCCTCTTATCTGACAAATCTTCACCTCGCCCCATTTGCTGTCCTAGTCTTATTCTCCTGACCTCTTAAGGACGGAGCCTGAGCCAGTTCTTTCTCTCGGCCTCTGGGATCCTTCTGGTTTTTCTCCCTTCTTACTGGCTTCTCCTTCTTGGATTGCTTTCCTGTCTCCTCCTTTGTCCAATTTCTAAATACTGGAGTTCCCAGGCCTCAGCCCGGGACTCCCTTCTCTTCTGTACATTTCTCCTCCTCTAGTTCATGGCTTTAAATAGTATCTATAAGTAAATGAGAAAGTTGTCTCCAGCATTCATTAAAAACAAATTTTTTTTGCTATACAATTATAGAAAAATGTGTGAAAATCAGAAAATATGATCAAAAATAGGAAGATAAAATCAGCCATAAATTCAATATCCAGAAATAATGAGTTAACATCTTAGTATACATACTTTTTCTATGTACATGTATATAAATGTATGTATAAATGTATATATTTTACATAGCAAAGTAGAATCACATTATATATATTACTTGGAAACTTGCTATTTATATTTAAGAATGTTTTTGTGGATAGCCTTTGATGCCAAAAGACACAGGTCTCCAGCATTGTCTTCAGTCGCTACACGGTTGTGTTTTGTGTTTTTTTTTTTTAATAGGGTGGCTATTTCCATGATCGAGGTAATCTGGAGTTGTTTCCAGTTCTCTGCTGTTGTGCAGAAAGGTGGTGCTGCGGCTCCTTAGCAGTCTGGGCCCGGGTCCTTCCTTGTGAATTGCAGTCCAGGCCGCTGGAAACTGCTGAGTCAGAGGCGCGCGCACGTGTGAATCATGAGTGCCGGCGCCTGGTGAGTCCCAGAGTTCCGCACACCCGCTGACATCACCTGTTGGTCTTCAGGCCGCGGGGCGGCGGGGGACCAGACCCTCGCGCGGAGCGGGCCCCAGGGACCTGACTGCCGGTGGCGGCTGCAGAAAGGCCTGGGCGGGGCAGCCGGGGGCCTTTGTGCGCACCAGACACCAGATGGGACGCGAGGAGGGGAGGGACCTGCGAGCAGGTCAGATGGCAGGCTTTCCACAGACCTGCTGCTGCTGCTGCATCGGGAACAAGCATTTTGGCGGGAAGAGAAAATTCTTTAAAAAAAAAAAAAGAACAAAAGTTTTCCCTGTGATGGGCCCTGTGAACAAATGTCTTTTTGACTCCGTGTGTGCTTGGGGGCGGGATTGCCGCTCAGAACCCGGCTCTTTCCTTCTGAGATAAAAGCCTTGTGCGCTGTCAGATGTGGACCCACAAATGGGGGGTGACGGGGGGCGTTCCATCTGGCCTTTCAGGGAGCGGAGCGATATCTGCGCTCCGGTGAGCACGGCTGGCCGTTGTTAGAAGGACTCAACGCACAGGATGTCAAACAAGGGGCGGGTTTGTGCGGGATCCAGGGGGTGTGCACCGGCAGAGAAAAAAGATGGTGGTGAGGAGGGAGGGACACGGGACCCCCAAGGCGGACCCCCCAATTTACATCTTAGCCCAGTGTTCATGAGAAGATGGGGCAGGGGGTGGGTGTGTGTGTATCAGATGAGGGGCGGGTAGAGGGAGATGAAACGGAGCCTTCTTCCTCTATCTGTAGCCACAGGCCCCGGGGCCTCCACCACCTGGGTGCCCCTTTCTAACTAGAATAAATGTGACTTACTCAGGCCAGTGGCAAAGGCCGCGTTGTTTGGGTCTGAAAGGAGCGCTGAGATCTAGGACACCACTGTCCTGAGTCAGTAGACAAGTGGGGAGGGACGCTGCGTGAAGACTCCTGTCTTCTGAACATCTGCTCCTTGGCCTTGCCCTCTCCAGGTCTAAGTGTCCCTGCAGAGGCCCCTGTTGTGCCTCTAGACACAGTGGTGTCTAGGCCACAGTGGTGTCCAGCACGCCCGCACACCTGTCACTTAAGCAGAGAGCTGTGTCTGCAGCCCAGATGTGCTGGGAAAGGCCTGGGGGGAGGATGAGAGGACAAGCAGACCAGGTGAGGGCTGGACAGGTCCCTACTGGGGAGGGGAAGCGGGGCGGAGGGGGCCAAGAGAGGACGCGCATGGGGGCTCCCAAAGCCCCTTCCCACACTTTGCCCAGGGCGAGCCCACCTTCCCACCTAACCCTGCATTTCTCAGAAATAATCCTTATCCACTCTGAGCACTTCATGGGGAGGGACTGTACACCCCCCCCCCGCCCCCCCCCCAGCATACAGTGATTCTCCACAAGGACGCAGAGGACGGAGAATCCCTCCTTTCACCTCCTCAGGGAAGCCACCGAGCATGTCTCACTCAGTTCCCACCGCAGAAGTGACTTCACACCAACTTCTGTGTACTTTGGCCTCGGCCAAGCAGAGTCAGTTCCGTTTTCTTAGTTTAAAATTGTCTTGTAGACAGTTTAAAAATTCCATTACATTTCAGTTTTTCTGAGTGAAAACAGGCTCTCAGAACACTCACTGGACTGGGGGTTCGGCTGATGGGTGGAGATGTCCAAGCTGGGTCCCGCGGGTGGGCTGCCTGCCTGCCTCTGCTGTCAGAGGTGCTGCCACCCCTGCGCCTCGTGGGAGGCCCCTCCTGTGGTCCAGAATGAGGCTGGAGCTGGCTGTTCCTGCACACAAAACAGCCTTGTGGACATGGTTCACAGACAAGCCCTTGCTTCCAACAAGGGTGGGAGGATGTGAGGGATCCCTGGAGTAGGCAGTGACAACCCATTGCAGTATTCTTGCCTGGAAAATCCCATGGACATAGGAGCCTGGCATGCTGCAGTCCATGGAGTCGCAAAGAGTCTGACATGAATGAGCGACTAAGCACTTTAGCTCTTACATTTGATGTATATTTAAAAAGTCTCTCCTCTGGCTTGGCCGAGAGCAGCTGGACAAGTCATTCAGCCTTCCCACTAAGTAAGGGGATTGGCAAGATGGAGTCTTCAGTTCTATCCAGTCCCCAAGTTTTGTGATGCTGTTAGGAGAAAGAAGAAACAGCTGGCTTAGAGGAACCAGGTTCACAGAAAAAAAAGAAAAAAAAAAAACAACCTAAACCTGAGCATTTCTTCTTAGAACAACAAGTACTCAGAAACAAGTACAGGTGAAAGCAGATTGCTGTCAAATGGGGCTTCTTATCTGATCAGCTTCTCCTTTCTGATGGTAAACATGTCCAATGATAATGATTCTAACCTCAGACTTTGATAAATAGGTGGTTTTAAAACTTGTCATCAGAGCACACCCATGCTCCATGCCAGTCTTCCTGGGCACTGGGACTGGTGCCACTTCCCAAGCCACAGGTCAGGCCTCTAGGGGGCTGGAGTCTCATCCAGCCCCAGGTAACTTTGAGATGCTGAGCTTCTGTTAACTGTGTGGTTGGCAGGAAGGCAAGGGTAGTGCTGCTCTGGGGAGATGGAAAGACAGAAAAGAAGAGGATGATAACTGTCTTCAGCTGGGAATTTGGGAAGCAATAGGAGTGTCTCATAAATTCTTCCTCCCTCCCCAGAAAAGAATGCCTAGTATATAAAATGTCCAAAGCACAAATAGGGTCATGTCATTGCTCTTCTCAAAAATTCTTGTTTGACTCCCTACTGCCCACATTTGGGCATTTGGGGCCATTTATGACTAACTCCAGGGGCTTCCCAGGTGGCTCAGTGGTAAAGAATCCACCGGCCAATGCAGGAGATGTAGGAGACATGTGTTCAATCCTGGGTCGAGAAGATGCCCTGGAGCAGGAAATGGCAACCCACTCCAGTATTCTTGCCTGGAAAATTCCATGGACAGAGGAGCCTGGCAGGGTGCCGTCCATGGGGTTGCAGAGTCGGACAAAACTGAGTGACTGAGCACTGCTTAGCAAGCAGCACGACTAACCCCAAGCCTTCTTTCCAGCTTTCTCTCCGACACTCATCCTCAGAGTAACTCTTCATCTTTCCACCGGCTTACTTTTTCTGGACTAGATACTCTTTCTCAAAAGCTCCAGTCCCAGGGGTTTCCCTAGTGGTCCAGTGGTGAAGCCTTCACCTTCCAATGCAGGGGGTGCAGATTAGATTCCTGGTCAGGGAGCTAGGACCCCACATGCCTCACTCCAAAACATAAAAGCAAAAGCAATATTGTAACAAATTCATTAAAAATGAATTCATTAAAAAATGAATTTGTCCACATAAAAAAAATTCATCAGAATCTTAAAAAAAAAAAAGCTCTAACCCCAAATCTGCCTCTTGAAATTATCATCATTCAAGGCCCAACTGGTTTGACTTCCTCCTTCTTGAAGCCTTCCTGGATTTCCTAAGCTGAAAATTCTTCACCCCGCCACCACTCCCACTTATCTGAGCAGTCATAGTCTTCAGCTTGTATCTCTCTTTTGGTACAACTTGTTTTCTATCTATTCTTCCAATTATTTCTACATCTTTGACCACACCGGGGTAGACCTTAGCTCTTGCTATTTAGCTCATGCTATGCCCTTACTTGGAGAAGGCAATGGCACCCCACTCCAGTACTCTTGCCTGGAAAATCCCATGGACGGAGGAGCCTGGTGGGCTGCAGTCCATGGGGTCGCTAAGAGTCAGACACGACTGATCGATTTCACTTTCACTTTTCACTTTATGCATTGGAGAAGGAAATGGCAACCCACTCCAGTGTTCTTGCCTGGAGAATCCCAGGGACGGGGGAGCCTGGTGGGCTGCCATCTATGGGGTCGCACAGAGTTGGACACGACTGAAGTGACTTAGCAGCAGCATGCCCTTACTAGGTGCTGAACAGATGTTTCTTGGACCACATATAAAATGAAACTGGCAAAAGAAAGTGCGTGTATTGGCGCTGATGTAGCAGTGCAGCAGGACAGCTGCCAGGCCAGGTGAGGCAAAGATCTAAGAGCAAATGGCCTCAGACCACCTCAAAGCACACAGGCTCTATTTTCCAGAACAGAATCTGCTGGCAGCTTGCCGGCCCTGTCTGCCTCCCAGAGGGGACAGATTTCTGCTCCCCCCTACAAACCTTTTCCTTTCTTTTTTGAGACCCAGGCACCTGCATCCCTCTCATATAGAATAAAGGAAGAATTGGAAATAAAATACACGCTTAAAGAAAAGAAGTACTAATTTTGAAAGATTATGCTGTGGTTAGGTTAATCTTACAATCCCAGGAGTTTAGTTTTGATCACTTTCTGTTTATCATTTGCTTAAAAGAAAAAAAACAAACCATCATATTTAAAACAAGCTATAGGACTTTGTGGGCACTAAGCCAGTGTCTTCCACGCTTGGATGAGCAAACACCCCCTCAGAGGATTCACTAAAATGCAGAACCTGAAATTGCCTGCTCCAGTGGCTAGAGCTTCATGCTGCCATTTCACCGGGCATGGGTTCTAACCCTGGTCAGGGAATTAGATCCTGCAATCATGCAGCGGGGTCAAAAAAGAAAATTGCAGAAGGTCTGGGCAGAGTTTATCATCTTTACAATTCTAACAAGCTCCCAGGTGATGCCTGTATTCTGGTTCTGTGGACTACACCTTGAGAAGCAAGGATTTATACATGATTTTCAAATTATGTGCAGTAACTAAGTTTTTCAAATCACCTTTCCCACCTTGAGCCCTTATAATATCTTCTTGATGCTGTTCTTAAAAAAATTATATTTTGTATGACAGTATAGTTGTTATTTTCAGGTTTACAGCAAAGTGATTTATATATATATATATGTGTGTGTGTGTATATATATATATATATCCATTCTTTTTCAGATTCTTTTCCCAGATAGGTTATTACAGAATACTGAGTAGAGTTCCCTATGCTATACAGTAGGCAATTGCTGATTATCTATTTTATATATAGTAATATATATTTGTTAATCCCAAACTCCTAATTTATCCTTCCCCACCCACATTTCCCCTTTGGTAACCATAAGTTTGTTTTTGAAGTCTGGGAGTCTGTTTCTGTTTTGTAAATAAGTTCATTTGTATCATTTTTTAAAGATTCCACATATAAATGACATCATATATTTGTCTTTCTGTATCCAACTTTCTTCACTTAGTATGATAATCTTTAGCTCCATCCATGTTGCTGCAAGTGGCATTATTTCATTCTTTTTTAAATGATTTCTTTTTAAAAATGATTTTATTATTGTTATTTTATTTATTTTTATTTTTTGGCCATGCCACGTGGCATGTGGGATCTTGGCTACTCGACCAGGGATCAAAACCACACTCTGTGTGTTGGAAGTGTGGAGTCTTAACCACTTGGCCACCAGGGAAGTCCTCATTCTTTTTCATGGCTACGTAACACTCCATTATATAGATATATAGTGGAATATATATATATATATATATATATATATATATATATGCGTGTATGTGTGTGTGTATCTTCATCCATTCATCTGTCAATGGACATCTAAGTTGGACATCCATTCATCTCATGATGGACATCTAAGTTGCTTCCATGTGTTGGCTATTGTAAATTTTTTGTTGCTATTCTTAAGGCCCATTTAGCAGATTTCATTTTGTTATAGCTATGTATACGTTAGGAGCCATCGCCATGGAGGTAGAAGCCGTCTCTTCCTGTTATCTCCATATTTTATAACCTTCCTAAAGGAAATGGCAACCCACTCCAGTATTCTTGCCTGGCGAACCCCATGAACAGAGGAGTGTGGCGGGCTTCAGTCTGTGAGGGCACGAGAATCAGACACGACTCAGCGACTCAATACTACTGCTACTACTATAGCAGCACGGAGTAAGTCCTCACGAATGTTTTGTAAGTGAATGATGGGGCAAAGCAAAACTATCAAACTATTTTCAAGTGCACAGTTGTGCCCTTCAGAGAAAGCTGAGTCCAAGAAAAGAAATCAAGGTATTCTTTGGGAACTGATGTCTCTCAGGAGCTGACCTCATTGCTTAGGGAGAGGGACCTTTGTGAACTGACTGAACTATATGCACTTTTGGAAGCCATAGGCTCCCAGTCACACTTTGGAACGTGCTGCTAGGAGGGAGACACCATCTAGCATATGGCAGTCACCATACACTGGGTTTTAGTATTATGAACCTCTAGGAACTTCTCACTATAATCTATCTGTGTCATTATTCAAATGCTGATTATAGTATCCAGGCTCACGGCCTTTTTTGCTTATTTTTTCCTCCTTTAAAAAAATTTTTTTTTAATTTATTTTTGGCTGTGCGGGGTCTTAATTGCTGCATGGGTGTTTTCTCTAGTGATGCATGGCCTTCTCACTGTGGTGGCTTCTCTTGTTGCAGAGCACAGGCTCTGGGGCATGGGGGCTTCAGTAGTCATGGGGCAAGGGTTTAGTTGCTCCTTGGCATGTGGGTCTTCCTGGCTCAGGGATCAAACTCGTGTCTCCTGCATTGACAGGCAGATTCTTTACCACTGAGCTGCCAGCGAAGTCCTCCCTTCTTGTTTTTATTCGGTCCCTTTTCAACATCTTGGCACTATTCATCATGTCATATGCAGAGCTGTTAGTGAGAGCTTTCTGTAACAGAGATCTCTCCAGAGCCCTCACCTTCCTCGTCTGTTGCTTCCCCACTGCCAACCAGAATCAAGGTACCTGCTGAGCCTTAGCTGCCCACCCTGTGCCCTTTCTCCAGCTTTATCTTTCCTCCTTTCCCACCATACTCTCCACTCCCTCCAGCTGGACAATTTTCCAACCCCCAAGCACATTCTTAGGCTCCGTGTGTTTGCTTATGTTGTTCATTTTGCCTAAAATGTCATCTCTCCACCTGGCAATCTCTCCTTCTCCTTGCTCCTATCCAATCACCCAATCCCACCTTCCCCTGGGGTCCTCCTCAAACTCCAGAAAGAACAAGTCAGTCTTCCAGGGGCCCAGACTCTTTGCTGCTCCTCAGTTCCTTCGTTTATCCCATTGCATTGTCCTTGGAGCCCTACTCTGGCCACCTGCCTTCTCCTTGGCATCTCCAGCCCCCTCTGGGCACCCAGTTCAAGCTCCTTGAAGAAATGCAGTCACCGGGACAGCACCTTAGCTGTTGCTATTGATGATAAAGTACTTCCAAAGTGGCTCAGCAGTACACAATCTGCCTACCAATGCAGAAGACTCGGGTTTGATCCTTGGGTCAGAAAGATCCCCTGGAGGAGGAAATGGCTATGTACTCCAGTACTCTTACCTGAACAATCTCAAGGACAGAGGAGCCTGGCGAGTTACAGTCCATGGGGTCGCAAAAGAGCCAAACATGACCAGACAACAACAGTTCATGACAATCCCCTTTCCTTTCTCCTGGCCATCCAGCAGGAATTCCCATCAATCCCGGAACTGCTGGTGTCAACTTCATGACCTCCTGTCTGATTTCTTCACAACTTCTCTACATGGTAGGTGTTAAAATCCTTATTTTATTCACAGAAATGCCTAGGATCAGAGAAGTCAAATCTCTGTCTCCAGAGCTTTCTGGTGATTTTGTTTGCAGACTTGGGACCCAGAATTTAGCCATGTGCTAAAAATTGGGGTTCTGGAAGCCCAAGTCCCATAACTATGTGCTGAAAGACTATGGCCCCTTAATAAGGCTGTTTGTTAGGTAGGAAGTCTGTCAATGGCATCTGAGTCACTCATTCCTGAAATAAGACTTAAGTGTGGAAAGGAATTCCCCTTCCTTTCTGCCCCTGGTACATTAATATGACTCAGGAGGTGGGCACGGTAAGCAGGGAGCTCACTGACTTGGTAGGTATGAATTTGAGGGTGGGGCAGCATTTTCTAACCACAAGTAGCCAAGTTATTTCCCCCTCTCAGGAGAGGTTATTGTGGGTCATGATCACAGAGCCACCATTTCAAAACATTTTCGAGAGGTTTTTTTTGCCATTGAATGTAAAGACAGGTGATTTCATGCTTGCTTGTTTCACTCTTTAAACCTATTGTATCTGTGGGTAATTGATCAGTCTATGACTGATGCAACACATACTTAGTATTTATGTGACCTTGGACAAGCTCTCTGAGCCACCACTTCCTCATTTAGAAAATGAGGTTCCTGGGGGAATAGCTGAGAGCATGCATTTGTGAAAACAGGTGCTGAGCCTAAAGTTGTTGTTTAGTCATGTCTGACTCTTTGTGACCCCGTGGACTGTAGCTGGCCAGGTTCCTCTGTCTTTGGGATTCTCCAGGCAAGAAAACTGGAATGGGTTACCATGCCCTCCTTGAACTTGAGATTCCTAGGTTGGCAGGCAGACTCTTTACCACTGAGCCACCTGGGAAGCCCGGAGCCTATAGGGCGTGTTTAGTTGCTTAGTATATAGTAGCCACTCACAAATGTTTGCTGAGACCTCAGGTCTCAGGTCACTTAGTTTTCCCCAACACTTCTTTATCACTGAAATCTGCTCAGGTACTGAAGTGCTTCAAAAATTCTAGAAACAGGTTATGTATACATTACAAGCAGTCAGTGATGTATCTGAATATTTAAATAAGATTGCCCTTTGGAATTCTGTTTCTTCTCCAAAAAAATGTGGACCACAGAGAAATAAAAGCAAAAATAAAAATGACTGAAACTCACTCAGTGAGGCTTCTGGACCATTCGCATCAGAACCCCGTTTGTTTTTGTTTTAATGCCCCTTCCTAACCTAGGATACTCTCTGGCTGAGGGGCATTACATTTTGGGTGAGTATCAAGAAAGGAGATGTAACTTTTGAGAGAGACAAACTCATCAGGTGATTTTTATAAGCATTGACTTCAGGGTGACTCATCTGCTTTTCTTAATTCAGAAAATTTACTAACAGAAGGTGCTATGGAGAACAAGTCTCCCTGCTTTGATCCCGTGCCCCCTGAATTGGAAGTCCAGAGTCTTAACCACTGGACCACCAGGGAAGTCCCCACACACAAGCCTTTTAAGCCTGGAGGCGGTGAACGGCCATGACCATGGAGATGGTAGAATTACAGCGCCACAGTTTTAAATCACAGGCTGTGACTAGAAGCAAGCAAGAAGATTCATTCTGAGAATTCTGATATTGCTATCTGGCATTGATTTAGAAAATCCAGATATTCTGATAGTCTCTACAGGGAATACAAAATGAATGAATTGGCCGTGTTTGGGTGGAATGTATTTAATCCGAGGAAACCGGTTTGTGTAGGATAGGACATGCACTGTGGGAGCCACACTAGACAGGCGGCACTGAGTGGCCCTTCCACCTGTGCCTACGTCCATTTCCTCTCCTTGGAGCCACAGGTGTACCGGGATCCCATTAAGTGGAGGAGGGCACTTGGCATTTTGAAGTATATTTGATACAGGCTTTAAAATGAAGCCTAGAAAAAGCCTTAAAAATCTCTTATTTTTTAGTTGTTTTATTACCAAATAGAGCAAAAGAAAGAGGGACTTCCTTGGTGGTCCAGTGGATCTCCTTCCTCCCAATGCAGAGACCCTGGGTTCGATTCCTAGTCGGGGAACTAGAGTCCCACATGCAGCAACAAAAGATCCAGCATGCCGTAGCTGAGACTCAGCACAGCCAAATAAATAAATTTTTTAAACAATAATAAAGAATAAATAAAGACCAAGAGCTTCATCCTTGCCAGTCTATTCAGTCCCAGAACCTCACCTCTGTGCTAATCTCCAGAATTTCTCTGACATAGGGATTGGGGCTAAGCTGGAGACCAGGGCTGTGTCAGGTCATCAGGGCAGGCAGTAGCTAACAGAAAGTCAATAGAGATGACACAGTGGCTGTGTGCCCTCAGGAAAAGCGTTGTCATCCGGAGTGTTGTCTCTATTCTGCGAATCAGGGAGTTCTTTGTCTCCAGGCCTCTAACTGGCTCTTTGAGGTACGACACCCATATTTATGGCTTTTAATTGATAATATACTGGCAAATACCTCTGCTTTGTGAACTGTCTTGATTATGTCAACTTAATTATTCTTTAAACCTTAGAGGGGGCGGAGGGAAAGGAAGTTTTTTTGGGACACAATATAGCCCTTTTCCCTTAGGAACAGGCTCTCCAGAAAATGTTCTTTTCTATTTTTAATAACTTTCTCAACACACGTTTGTATAGGTTTGTTCAATATTGTTAAATTTCCTTATGATGACAGTTTGGAGTGGGCCCTCCTATGAGACTCAGTTTGAATAGACTTTTAAAAAATATTTTCAGTGTCTTAAAAGTGGTTTTTGAAAAATTATTAAAGATACACATGGTGGGACTTACCTGGTAGTCGAGTTGTTAAGACTGTGAGCTTCCAATGCAGGGGGCATGGGTTTGATCCCTGTTTAGGGAACACAGACATTTGACTGTGTGGATCACAACAAACTGTGGAAAATTCTTCAAGAGATGGGAATACCAGACCACTTGACCTGCCTCCTGAGAAATCTGTATGCACGTCAAGACGCAACAATTAGAACCGGACATAGAACAACGGACTGGTTCCAAATCAGTAAAGGAGTATGTCAAGGCTGTATATTGTCACCTTGCTTATTTAACTTATATGTAGAGTACATCATGAGAAATGCCAGGCTGGATGAAGCACAAGCTGGAATCAAGATTTTGGGGGGAAATATCAATAACCTCAGCTACGCAGATGACCCCGCCCTTATGGCAGAAAGCGAAGGAGAACTAAAGAGCCTCTTTATGAAAGTGAAAGAGGAGAGTGAAGAAGCTGGCTTAAAACTCAACATTCAAAACACTAAGATCATGATATCCGGTCCCATCGCTTCATGGCAGATAGATGGGGAAACAATGGAAACAGTGACAGATTTTATTTTCTTGGGCTCCAAAATCACTGCAGATAGTGACTGCAGCCATAAAATTAAAAGATGGTTGCTCCTTGGAAGAAAAGCTATGACCAACCTAGACAGCATATTAAAAAGCAAAGACATTACTTTACCAACAAAGGTCCACTAGTCAAAGCTATGGTTTTTCCAGTGGTCATGTATGGATGTAAGAGTTGGACCATAAAGAAAGCTGAACACTGAAGAATTAATGCTTTTGAACTGTGGTGTTGCAGAAGACTCTTGAGAGTCCCTTGGACTGCAAGGAGATCCAACCAGTCCATCCTAAAGGAAATCAACCCTGAATATTCATTGGAAGGACTGATGTTGAAGCTGAAACTCCAATACTTTGGCCACCTGATGCAAAGAACTGACTCTGGAAAAGACTCTGATGCTGGGAAAATTGAAGGCAGGAGAAGAGGGTGACAGAGGATGAGATGGTTGGATGGCATCACTGACTCAATGGACATGAGTTTGAGTAGGCTCTGGGAGTTGGTGATGGACAGGGAAGCCTGGCATGCTGCAGTCCATGGGGTCACAAAGAGACAGATGTGACTTAGGGACTGAACTGAACTAGGGAACAAAGATCTCTTATGCTGCATGACACGCCCCCCCCCCCAAAAAAAAATACACACACAAAAGGCAAAACTATGAAAATGGTAGAATGATCAGTGGTTGCTCCAGCCTAGAGGGAAGAAAGGATCAATGGATGGGGGAGAGGGGATGTGGAAGGCAGTGAGATTGTTCTGTGTGATATAAGGGCAAATACACATTATTATACTTGTCAAAACCCACAGAACAGTCAACATCAAGTGAACTCTAATGTGAACTATGAACTTTCATCACCACTTATCAACGTTGGCTCATCACTTGTAAGAAGGGCGCACCACACAAGTGCGTGACATCAGTGCTGGGGTGTGGGAGCTGAGGGAATTTATGGGAATTCTCTTCTTTCTGCCCATTTTTTTTCTGTAAACCTGAAACTGTTCAAAGATTAAAAAAAAATGTTCTAGAGGGACTTCCCTGGTGGTCCAGTGGCTAAGACTCCATGTTACCAATACAGGGGGCCTGGGTTTGATCTGGAGCCTGGTGGGCTATGGTCTATGGGGTCAAAAAGAGCTGGACATGACTAAGCGATTTCACTCACTATAGGAGAACTAGATCCCATATGCTGCAACTATTAATAATTAAAAAAATATCCTTCATGTCCCAACGAAAGGTCATGCATGCTACAACAAAGATCTGGCCCAGCCAAATAAATACGTAAAATTAAATTTAAAAAATGTTTTAGAAGATAAAAGATGCATATGATAAAAACATATATATACAGTGTTGAAAATGTATCTTATGGGGAGGGAGGTCTCCCCATTCCTGATCCTTAGTCCTCTATTCTTCACCCTGGAGACAGTGATGTTTGCCAGTTTAAAAAATATCCTTCTGGGGACTTTCGGGGTGGTCCAGCGGCTAAGACTCTGCACTCTCAATGCAAGAGGCCTGGATGTGATCCCTGGTCAGGGAACTAGATCGCACATGCCACAGTAAAAGATCCTGCATGCCACAACTAAGACCTGGCACAGCCGAATAAATACATGTATTTTTAAAAATAAATAAAAAATAAAAAACCTTCCAGATATATTCTCTCCAAGTGTTATTCACTCAGTCATGTCTGACTCTTTGCGACCCCATGGACTGTAGCCTGCCAGGCTCCTCTGAACATTGGATTCTCCAGGCAAGAATACTGGAGTGGATTGCCATTTCCTTCTCTAGGGGATCTTCCTGACCCAGGGATTGAACCCAGATCTCCTGCATTGCAAGCAGATTCTTTACCGTCCAAATCACCAGGGGAGTCTATTCTTTCCAAGTACAAGCACATGTATTTATGATCTCCCATCTTTTTAATACAAATATTGCATATTATATATAATTTTCATTAAAAAGAAATAAAACATAAGACTAATACAGAATAGAAAACAATGGAATTGGCAAAAAAAAAAACAAACCATAAATGGTAGTGGTGGGGTTGGCGCAAGGTCAGGGGTGCACAGTGGGTTTGGGGATACCAGAGTGGAGGGGATGTTTGATGAGGTGGTCCTGGGACAGCCCTGCCAAAATAGCTGCCCCTGCTAAAACTGTATCAAAACAGTCTGTTCTGTCTCTGATTAGACAGTAATGTGAAGGCTGTATAATCTAATAAGGCTTGTTCTCTTCAAGACCTTGGCAAGCAGTCCTTTCATTCCGGTGACATCATCTCTGAATGATTTTGGAACCTCTCCTTTGTAATTGCCCTTCAGCGTCTGCGGGACAGTTTGTTTTGCTGCATTTTTTATATCAAGAAAGGGAATCATCTGAGTGACCCTGAGCCCTGGAGGGTGTGAGCCTAGGGGCAAATAGCGGAGCTGCCTATGTACCTGAATTTGCCAGTGTACTTGTGTTTTTGTTTGCTTTTTGTGTAACAGAAAAGCAAACACATCAACATCCCTCCCCCCAACTTGACCCCACCTTGTGCATTGTGGTGGGGAAAACCTGGATGCAGGGGGCTGCTTCCCATCCGAGAAAACGAATGCCAATATGGCAGCTTGATTTGTTTCTGACATTTTACCAGATTAAATGAAATGAAACCCAGGGAATGAAGACATTAGAGCTATGCTGTCCAATACGATAGCTACAAGTCTTGTGAGTTGAGTACTTACAACTCACTAATGTACTATATCAGGAGAAGGCAATGGCACCCTACTCCAGTACTCTTGCCTGGAAAATCCCATGGATGGAGGACCCTGGTAGGCTGCAGTCCATGGGGTCGCTACGAGTCGGACACGATTGAGCGACTTCACTTTCACTTTTCACTTTCATGCATTGGAGAAGGAAATGGCAACCCACTCCAGTGTTCTTGCCTGGAGAATCCCAGGGACAGAGAAGCCTGGTAGGCTGCAGTCCATGGGGTCACACAGAGTCGGACACGACTGAAGCGACTTAGCAGCAGCAGCAGCAGCAATGTACTATATACAATTTACTTTATTAGTTTATTGTTCATTGTCTCTCCTTGGTTCCCCCTACCCCATCTCCCCACCTCACTTAACTAAAATATAAGCTCCATGAAGTCAAGAATATTTGATTTATCCACTTGTGTATCAAAAATAGCATTTGCTATTCACAGATAGGAATTAGTGAGACAGACTTCAGCGGAAACTTTAAGCATAAGCACTGATCCTGGCATCCGGTGGGAATCAAGAAAGATGTTACTCATGAGATGGATGGAAGCTAGTGTTCCAAGATGATGCTTGTGAACCAGGGGGAGCAAGGGACTGAGACCTGTTTAGGGGGGACACCTACAGCTGGGGTGTGGGAGCAGGAAGAGAAACCAGCCAAGGGGCGAGGAGAGAGAAAGTCAAGGAGATAAGGGAACCCTGGAGCACTCTATGGTCAGAAGCCTAGGAAGCAGAATTTGAAGAAAGGGAATGTGATCCTGAGGGTTCCGTGCAGAAGCCAGTGTGGAATATAAAGAGTGAGGGTCAGGTTTGAGCCGAGGAGAGTTACTATTTGTCATCACTTGCTAGATTCTGAATTGACAGGTGTAGGTATTGCAGTTTACACAATTGCCAATACAAGCTGCCCTGCTTATGTTTGATTGTATGTATGTGCTAAATTGCTTCAGTTGTGTCCAACTCTGCAACCCCATGGACTGTAGCCTGCCAAGCTCCTCTGTCCATGGGGTTTTCCAGGGAAGTATACTGGAGTGGGTTGCCATGCCCTCCTCCAGGGGATCTTCCTAACTCAGGGATTGAACCCATGATTACATCTCCTGCACTGGCAGGCATTTGATTGGTTAAACTAACTGAGAGATCAGTTTCAACATTTTCCTCTACAATAGAAGTCTGCTCTAAAACAGATATCTCCTTTGTAAAATAAGCTATCATCAATTTCTGCTTATAAAGAATGTGCTACATAATTTAGAGTAACTCGATATAGGTTAAATTCCATTGACATGAAGCTCAATTATTTTGATTAATCTTTCCTTAGCTAAATCTTGACTCCCCCCAACCCCCAATTTAAAGGAATTTTTCTAATTTAATGAAATCATACTTAGTAGAATCAAACCACAGGCTTAGGCTTGCTTGAGACAGTTCCTGATTATGCCTCATTCTGGCATCCTGTCCAGCTTAGCATTTGTCCTAGATGTTCCTTTCTAAAGGAGGGATTGTTTCCACTGGACTTCCCAGGTGGCGGCGCTAGTGGTAAAGAACCCACCTGCCAGTGCAGGGGATGCAAAAGACTAGGGTTCGATCCCTGGGTCAGGAAGATCTCTTGGAGGAGGAAATGGCAACCCACGCCAGTATTCTTGCCTGGAGAATCCCATGGACAGAGGAGCCTGGCAGGCTACAGCCCACAGTGCTGCAAAGAGTCAGACATGACTGAAGCAACTTAGCATACAGCACATTGTTTCTACTAGTACAGAGATAAGCACGGGTGGGTTTGGTAGCTTTTACTTCTTGGCAAGTAGTATGTGAGATGCAGGAGAGCAGCCAGAGTTCTCCCTTCAACATGCGGTTAAGTCTGAAACACAGCTAAACGTCCTGTCTCTTTTCTTGTAGCTTTCTAGATGCAGCAACACTCCTTTTCAAAGACAGCATGCAGAGTGTTTGCAGATGAAATGAAGTGCTCTGGACAGGGACAGCCAGGGTTAATGCACATCCTCTCATCCCAGGTGCTGGGGGTTGACGCTGCTGGACCTGGTGCTGGTCACTGTTGCTGACTTGGTGTACCAGCCAGTTGTGCTGTGACCCACGCTTTGGTCTGTGTGATGCTGTGTCCCCAAGGTGCCAGTCTGAAATCAATGAGGCCAATGTGAAATATGAGAAATTACAGGATAATATAGTCATGTGTGTGTGTATGACCTAAGTCACTTCAGTCTTTTCGACCCCATGGACTGTAGCCTGCCAAGCTCCTCTGTCCATGGGATTCCCCAGGCAAGAATACTGGAGTGGGTTGCCCTTCTCCAAGGGATCTTTCTGACCCAGGGATCAAACCTGTGTCTCTTAGGTCTCCTGCATTGGCAGGTGGGTTCTTTACCCACTGAGCCACCTGGGAAGCCCAATATAGGCATACTTGAGATGTATTCAGGAAATAGGGGCTAAGCAGTTATGCCTCTGGGCTTATAGGAAGTATCTCAAAGTTGCTGCTACGTTGGTTGTGTCATTTATTGTATTGTGTAAATCTCATCTAGCTTTTTAAAAATTATATATTTATTTATTTAAGCTGTGCTGGGTCTTGGTCGCTGCACAGGTTTTTCTCTAGATGCAGTGAGCAGGGGCTACTCTCTAGTTGCAGTGCATGGGCTTTTCATTGCTGTGGCTTCTCTTGTGGCAGAGCACAGGCTCTAGGCGTGCGGGCCTCAATAATTGTGACTCGTGGTTTCTAGAGCTTGGACTCAGTTGTTGTGGCACATGGGCTTAGTTGCCCCACGCTTGCGGTATCTTCCCAGACCAGGGATCCAACCTGTGTCCCCTGCATTGGCATGCAAATTCTTAACCATTGGACCACCAGGGAAGTCCTCATCTAGTGTATAAATTGCTTAGTGTGGTAAGCTGAATAATTCCCCTCTCCTCTTGAAGATGTTCATGTCCCAACCCTGGAGCCTGTGAATATATCACATCTCATATGTAAAAAGGTATTTTGCAGATGTGAGTCAATATGGATCTTGAAATGAGCCTGATATACTCAGGGGTCCTTATATGGGGGATACAGGTGCTGAGTCAGTAGTAGATTCTTCCTCATCAAGAATTTGGAGTGATGAGGAAGGGGTCATGAGAGAAAGAACAGAAGAGAACGAAAGAAATTGGAAAAGGCAAGGAAATGGGTTCTCCCCTCTGGGCCTCAGGCAGAAACCAGCTTAACCAACATTTTGACTTTAAGTGGGTGAGACTGATTTTGGACTTCTGCTCTCCAGAACTGTAAGACAGACAGCACATTCATATTGTTTATAGTCTCTGAGTTTGTGGTAATTTGTTTATAGCAGCAATGGGCAACTAGCCCATGTAGAATTCCTTTTTATTTTGCAATAAATCTTTCTGCCAACAGCTTTAAAAGAAAGAAAGAAAGAAAAGTTAATATATAATGAAAACAAAAAAGTTTTTCAGCTAAAAAAGTGAAAAGTTCATATTTAATGAAAAATTAGATACTCAGATTTCTGTGTCTCACAGTAGTAGTCAATAATGAACCCGTAACATGACCCTGATGCTGGGAAAGATTGAGGGCAGGAGGAGAAGGGGGAGACAGAGGATGAGATGGTTGGATGGCATCACCAACTAGATGGACATGAGTTTGAGCAAACTCTGGGAAATAGTGAAGGACAGGGAAGCCTGCAGTCCATGGGGTGGCAGAGAGTCGGACATGACTTAACGACTGAACAGCAACATGAACAAAGCATATGTCAACATTTATTGTCCACAGTAGGGGGAACCATGGTGATATCACTGACCACAGAAAAAGCAGAAGACACACATCTGCTGAGGACATAGCAGCAGCTACTTAAAAGTTTTACTCAGCTGCAGAAGATATATCTACATATTACTCAGTGAAGCGTGACTTTTCATTTAGGTCAAATACCTTTTCTTCTAGATTAATTTCACTTATTTTCAATTCCAACTTTTCTTATATATATACAACAAGAGAAGCAATTGATATTAATGTGGTGGCTTCACTGGTAGCAGAAGAAACTGTTTTTGTTTTTTGGTTTTTTTTGGTAAATAAGTTCTCTGGTTGCTTTAAGATTAAAATCAATTTTAAATGTTTAATTGATGTAGTCAATGAAGGAAGGGCCAAAAACTTTAGTGTTTGGAAGCTTTTAACAAACTATAGCCTTCAAAACCAAATTACAAATAGGAAGACAGAGAAATTTATCCCTAAAAAGGGAAAGGAAAAATTGAACAGTTAAAAATCAAGGGCTCCAATGTTGTACAAGATTTAATTTAAAAAATCTATACTCGTTTTTGTGCTTTGCAGAATCTTGATTTGTGGGGCTCTGCTGACAAAACTCCAACTTTTAATTGAATAAATTTAGATTCTGAAGTGGAGTGGAATGGTATCTAGAAGGCTTACAATCTACAGCATCTAGATTTGGCAAAATATTAAAGAGAATCATAAATAGATACAACTTAATTTGATCAGATTTATTTTATACCAACCTTTGTTAAAGAAATGTACTTTGGGGTCAGAGGTGGGCAAAATGGGTCAAAAGTTACAAATTTCTGATTATAAAATAAGTCATTGCGATATAATGTATAGCATGGTGACTTTAGTTAGTAATGATGAATTGTGTATTTAAAAGTTGCTGAGCGTAGATCATCACACAAAAAATGTGTAACTGTGTTGATGACTGTTTAGATTTATCGTGATCTTTCCACAATATATACACATGTTGAATCATGTTGTACACTTGAAACTAACATAATGTTGTATGTCAATTTTATCTCAATTTAAAAAAAGAAAAAAAGAAATGTACTTTGACCTAAGAAAGCAGATAGTACCTATAAATATACCTGATCTGAGTTACTGACACATTTCAATGTAGGAAAAAAATTAGAATTGTGAATGCCTTCTATTTAGCAGAGTTTGTTCTCAGTTTACCAACTATTTTAACATCTGTAGAAAGAGTATTTTCCCAACTAAAAATAATGTGGTCTATACAGAAATCATTTTAAGATGTAAACACTTTAAAATTTATTAATCATATATACAACTTTGCAGAAAATTGCAGGCAACTTCATGAGATAATTAAAACCTTTAACAGTATAATAAAAATACATTCTTCAACATATTTCAGTAAGAAAAATATGACCAAGTAACAAGTTAATGTACACAAACATGTACCAAGAATGTTTTTATTTTTACTCTTTGGATAATCCATGTGAATACATTTTTTATCTCTCTTTTTCTTTCATATACATGCATACTGGCTACTTTTTAAAAATTTTACTTTTGAAGGTATCTTTGGAATAGAACTATTTTATAAGTTTACCAATACAATAAATTCAATTTGTCCACTAAAAATACATATTGGAAAGTTTATATAATTTAAATTTACTTTTGTGTCTGTTTTCACTTTCAAAAGTGTGTAGATTTGGGAGATAAATGGTTAGTTTAGTTACAGTGTTTCTAATTTTCTATATAAGTCCTGGGGCATTGGATGCCTGTTGACCTCTTTGTTAGTCACATGGATTTTTATCTCTGTTGATTTATTTGAGAATCATTGATGACCTGCCAGCTTCATGATTGCACTTGGGGTTTAACTTCCTCCAACCAGCTAATACTACTCATTTTCAGTGTCTGGCACAGTTTGCTGAATGATTCGTTTATCCTGTCTGAAATCATCCTGCTTTCTGATGCTAAGCTTCTTTAGGCTCCTTCTCTTTTCTCTTTTCTCTCTGACTCCCGCTGCACTCTCACATCTAATTCTTAGCTTATTTTTGCTGGCTTGTATTTCTTATCTTAACCTCTTCCTCCTGTTGGTGGTGGTGTTTAGTCACTAAGTTGTGTGTGACTCTTCTGCGACCCTATGGGCTGTAGCCCACTAGGCTCCTGTGTCCATAGGATTCTCCAGGCAAGAATACTGGAGTGGGTGCCATTTCCTTCTCCAGGGGATCTTCCTGACCCAGGGACTGAACCCACATCTCCTGTGGTTGGCTCCTGAATTGGCAGGCAAATTCTTTATCACTGAGCCACCTAGGAAGCCCCTTTCCCTCTTGCTTGCCCCATAATCCCAACTTTGGCACTGTTAAATTAGATGTTTCCTGAGGCTAATTTTTGCTTTCTGTTGTTTTACAGGGAAGGCAGGAGTTACATTTCAAGACGCAGTATTCATTTTTGTGGAAACGGTGTGCTTCTGAAGTCTCTGCCATGAATCCAGGTTTCGTGGAGAGGGGAGGGACTTCCATTCTGGAGCACTTCCATTCCCCTAGCACTGCATCAGTTACTTAGGAGTTAGGCCCATTGTTCTTGGGCTTCCCAGGTAACTCAGTGGTAAAAAACCCCTTTGCCAATGCAGGAGATATAAGAGATGCAGGTTCGATCCCTGGGTCAGGAAGGAAATGGCAATCCACTCCAGTATTCTTGCCTGGAGAATCCCATGAACAGAGGAGCCTGGTGGGCTACAGTCCATAGGGTCTCAAAGAGTCGGACACGACTGTAGTGACTGGGCAGTCACGCATGCAGGGACCTTAGAAATGTCCTGAGGCTCGAGAAATATTCTCACATCAAGCAGCTAATCCGGTTGTTTATTTTCTGTTCTGTGCCCCGCCCCCTCCCAGCACGTACGGTGTAGGGGTTTTATGTGCGGGAGCTCGGCACCCTGACCTGCACGCATCCACACTGTTTGTGCTGCTGCCCTGGACACAGGGAGACAGACACTTCTTTCACAGCCAACTCACCTGCTGAGCAATGGGCTGGCTGAGGGCCTGACTTGCTCCTCCTTGCTCTGAGAGCCCCAGGCAGTATTTCCTCCCTCTGCGAGTCAGCCGTGGTGCTGGTCAGGATCACCAAAGGAACATAGCGGGCAGACTTGTGGACTCAGCAGGGGAAGGAGAGGGTGGGAGCAATTGAGAGAGTAGCATTGAAATATAAACATTACAGTGTGTAACATAGATAGCTAATGGGAAGTTGCTATATAACACAGGGAGCTCATCCTGGTGCTCTGTGACAACCTAGGGGAGAGGAATGGGGGGTGGGCTGGTAGGGAGGTTCAAGAGACAGGGGACATGTGTATACGTATGGCTGATTCATGTTGATGTATGGCAGAAACCAACACAATGTGCCAAGCTGCTTCAGTCGTGTCTGACTCTTTGTGACCCCATGGACTGTAGGCCACCAGGTTCCTCTATCCATGGGATTCTCCAGGGATTGAACCCGAGTCTCTTAAGTCTGCTGCACTGGCAGGCAGGTTCTTTACCACTAGCACCACCTTTAACTTTCTATTGTGAAGCACTATCCTCTAATTAAAAACAAATTTAAAAACAAAAGGACCACTGAAGGAATTTCTATCCTTCTCTGGGGCCATAGAATGAAAGGCTATCCAACAAAACAGTTAGTTCATTGAAAATGGGGACAATACTGCCTCTGCCCTGAGCCCAGAGGAGCAGGTAGTCATGCTCTTCATGCTGCAGAGGTTGTGCGGGGATATCCCCAGGCTGTGGACACCACCATCAGTCAGGTGGGCACTTTCAAACACCACTTGCCTCTCACAATGTTTCTTCATCAGTATTAACCAGTGCCTTGTGGAGAGGGAACCCGGAGTACAAGTACCATTTCTTCCATAGAGTGATTGGTAAGAGGAGAACTTGTGAGGCGTCTTTGCTCCAGGGGTTGGGTGGAAGCAGGGATCTTCTAGGCAATGGAGAACCCGCAGGTCACAGCTTGGTTCCTATGCCATCTTCTTGGCTGGAACTCCCAAGTGCAGGCCAGAGGGTATGAGCAGACAGGGCAGCATGCATCCCCCAGGAGGGAACCCTCCACTCCTGGGTGGGGGGCAGCTCAGAGCACCTGGAATTTCTAGACACTTTGTTTTGGGTGGGGTCAGACTCCCCAGACATTTTTCTTTTGTGCCTCGATTAGCAGAAGACCCGTGAAGATGTGCCATGGGGGTCTCCAACCAAAGAACCAGTGTTCTGTCAAGGCTCGTGTTTTGTGTGTGTCTGTTTTCTATTTCATTAAAATTTATTTTTAGCAATCTCAAATTCAGAATTTAAAAAGCACAGTGCAAAGAACACTTTTTTTTTTCCTCCTGAATTATTTAAAAGTCGGTTGCTTATGTATTTTTTTCCCAAAGTAACCTATATCTTACTAATATTTTTTTGACTTGGACAACCAATGTAATGAACATTTAACAACAGTATTTCTGTTTTTGATGGTGAGTACCAAAAAAAAGTTTTTATATTATTTTTTCTTGGAAATTTTAATTTCATTTTTTCAATTTTATTGCGATATAATGGACACAGAACATTGTATTATTTAAGTTGTACAACACGGTGATTTGCTAGATATTACGAAATGATCAAAGTTTAACCTCTATCATCTCACCTGGTTACAATTTTTTTTCCTGTGACGAGAGCTTTGCAGATCTGTTCTCTTACATATGTACTTTATTCTATGAAAATACCACCTCAATAATAGTGTTGACTTCTGAAAAAGGGACTGAGATTGAAGGGAAGTGGGGGAACAGTTATATTTTTAAAGGAATAGATTTGCTACTGAGTCCAAGCTTATACAGTTCACCACAAGACAGGTCAATAAACTGAAAAGTGAGTTGTTGGGGCAAGGAATAGCTAGTGAGTTTATGCAGAATGCCAGCAGACCAAGAAGGTGAGCTTGTGTACAAAAGAGCATCTTGCCTAAGTCAGAATTCAGGCTTCTTTTATACTAAAAAGGGAGGGAGTAAAGTCAAATATTTCCTGATTCTGGTCAGCCTCCAAAGAGAATGTGTTAATTTCTTCCTTCCTGCAGTCCTTCACAGGTGGGCCTGATCAGGATATTTCCTGTGTGCTAAACAAAGATATTTTAGCTTAACATTCATTGCCTGGGAGGCAGGGTTCCCAGAGACGCGCTATTATGTATAATTTAAGCTTATACGCAACATCCATTTAGTGATTAACTTGTAATAGACTACAAAGTTTCTTCCCTATTACAATTTTTGTATTGTTTGATGCTTTTTACCATGAAAATAAATGCATGGATTGCTGGTTTATTTTCAAAGTAAATGGAAAGGCAAAAATAATAATAAAAATTTTAAGAGTAAGTTGCTGGCATGATGCCCTCCACATAAAGAGTTCCCCTATAACCCCCTCAACAGAATCATGCGATCAGGAAACTAACATGGACACATGAATGCCATCTATCTGTTCATTCCACTCAAGTCTCCCCAATTGTCCCAGGAGTATCTTTATCTCAAAGGCTCTAGCCCTCCTCCCCATGGGTCACTGTGTCTCTGCCCTCTTATTCTGCAGGGATGCCTGTGTTGCTTTGCCAGCTCAGACTACTTTGATACTAAGTTGGTTAAGAAGAAAAAGGAAGGGAAAGAAAGAAGAAATATATGTCACTTCAGTTCAGTTCAGTTCAGTCGCTCAGTCGTGTCTGACTCTTTGCGACCCCATGAATCGCAGCACGCCAGGCCTCCCTGTCCATCACCAACTCCTGGAGTTCACCCAGACTCACGTCCATTGAGTCAGTGATGCCATCCAGCCATCTCATCCTCTGCCATCCCCTTCTCCTCCTGCCCCCAATCCCTCCCAGCATCAGAATCTTTTCCAGTGAGTCAACTCTTTGCATGAGGTGGCCAAAGTACTGGAGTTTCAGCTTTAGCATCATTCCTTCCAAAGAAATCCCAGGGCTGATCTCCTTCAGAATGGACTGGTTGGATCTCCCTGCAGTCCAAGGGACTCTCAAGAGTCTTCTCCAACACCACAGGTTAAACGCATCAATTCTTCGGTGCTCAGCCTTCTTCACAGTCCAACTCTCACATCCATACATGACCACAGGAAACACCATAGCCTTGACTAGATGGACCTTTGTTGGCAAAGTAATTTGTCTGCTTTTGAATATGCTATCTAGGTTGGACATAACTTTCCTTCCAAGGAGTAAGCGTCTTTTAATTTCATGGCTGCAGTGACCATCTGCAGTGATTTTGGAGCCCAGAAAAATAAAGTCTAACACCTTTGCACTGTTTCCCCATCTATTTCCCATGAAGTGATGGGTCCGGATGCCATGATCTTCGTTTTCTGAATGCTGAGCTTTAAGCCAACTTTTTCACTCTCCACTTTCACTTTCATCAAGAGGCTCTTTAGTTCCTCTTCACTTTCTGCCATAAGGGTGGTGTCATCTGCAAATCTGAGGTTATTGATATTTCTCCTGTCAATCTTAATTCCAGCTTTTGTTTCTTCCAGTCCAGCGTTTCTCATGATGTACTCTGCATATAAGTTAAATAAGCAGGGTGACTTTATACAGCCTTGACGTACTCCTTTTCCTATTTGGAACCAGTCTGTTGTTCCATGTCCAGTTCTAACTGTTGCTTCCTGACCTGCATACAGATTTCTCAAGAGGCAGGTCAGGTGGTCTGGTATTCCCATCTCTTTCAGAATTTTCCACAGTTTATTGTGATCCACACAGTCAAAGGCTTTGGCATAGGCAGTAAAGCAGAAATAGATGTTTTCTGGAACTCTCTTGCTTTTTCGATGATCCATCGGATGTTGGCAATTTGATCTCTGGTTCCTCTGCCTTTTCTAAATCCAGCTTGAACATCTGGAAGTTCACGGTTCACATATTGCTGAAGCCTGGCTTGGAGAATTTTGAGCATTACTCTACTAGCATGTGAGATGAGTGCAATTGTGCGGTAGTTTGAGCATTCTTGGCATTGCCTTTCTTTGGGATTGGAATGAAAACTGACCTTTTCCAGTCCTGTGGCCACTGCTGAGTTTTCCAAATTTGCTGGCATATTGAGTGCAGCACTTTCACAGCATCATATATATTATATACATATATCTCCTAGGACAGCAAGGAGATCAAACCGTTCAATCCTTTCGGAAGGATTGATGCTGAAGCTGAAGCTCCAATACTTTGGCCACCTGACATGAAGGGCCGATGAAGAAGGAATTCATAGGGCCTGGACTCCATCTTAGGCCTGTTCATGCTGATCATGCTCAGCCACCTTTCTAATGGACTCTGAACTCTGTTTAGTGCCTATGAAAACAACAACAGAAGGAAGGATAAGACCCCCTCCAGACTGGGGAACCTTGAAGATTGTATCTAGGTTACTCATGGCCTAAGAGAAACCATACACTAATCACCCCTTCCTCCAGACAGGCCATAAATTTTTCTGTGTCTATCGGAGTGTAACCTCAGGTTTACTGATTATTGGCTAATTGTTTGACTGTTTGAACACATGAGCACATTGCACGGGAATGAGGGGATTATTGGGATTGTATTTTCCTTGGTTTATGTAAGTCTCAAGGAATTTGGAGTGGTGGCTTCAGACACGTACACATGGGGTATAAAAGATTTTCACAAATGCTGGTCGGGGTCCTTGGCTAAGAGGAGACTCTGCCTTGGGCCCGCCAGTGTAATAAACTGCACTCCACTATCTGCATTGTCCTGAGTGAGTTTGTTTCCTGGAACGCGTGGCTACAACATTTGGTGCATTGGCTGGGAAACTCCTCACTTTGAGGAGACAGGTCTCATTTGAGGCCACCCCGAGGCTTTGTGGCTTGAATTGCCTAGAGGGGGGACGGTGCCTCGGCCCTCTGGAAGAATTCAGCCGTTCAATGCCCGGTTTCTTTGCTTTGGCAGGTAGTGAACGGCAGCCTTGCTGAGAAGAAATATATGTGTGTTCCTTCACACATGAGCGCTTAGGCGAAGAGGAACCCGCCCAGCAGGGTGGAAGAGGGGGCCTGATCACCCGCTCTGGGAGGGACCAGAAGGGGCATGGACCCACAGGGGCCTGGAATAGGCAGGCAGCAGCGATTGCTTGGTACACAGGTCAACGAGTGTGCTACGGTTTAGGAAGGAAATTTGTAAAGGTCATTTAGGAGGTGTGTCCACGCCGTCTCAGGGAAAATTATTACCAGCGATCGCCAGGGGATTTTTAGGATAGGAAACTGGTCCTTGTATGCTCATATTCTGCCCTCCCCCAGGAGGTGTCCCATTTGCTGTGAAATTCTTGACCCCCTCGGAATTGTTAGGCTAGAAGGAAGGGGATACATAAGTGAGTATGAATTGGCTTTCCCGGAGATGGCCTGGGACATGGGATATTTAACCCATCTGTGTTTTCATCCGCATCTGATCAAGCCCACCAAGGCAGAACGGACTTTAAGGGAGAAACAGTTTTGGACCACGTGGTGTTCTGGTTCGGCTGTGCTGACTGGCAGGTGAAGGCATGCCGATCCCCCTTCTCCCTCTGGGATCTGTCTCTTCTCACCCCAATTAGGAAGGAGGCAGAATGGCAATTTAAGTGTCATTGAGTGGAAATATCAGAAGTACATAGGGTACCGAGAACTTCGTAGACAGAATGAAAAGGAAAAGTAGAAGGTCTGAGAAGGTAAGCAAGATGGGGGAAGTGAATCTAAGGCAACTGTATTGGAGTGCATGATTAAAAATTTTAAGAAGGGATTAGGAGGAGACTATGGGGTGAAGATGAAGCCTAACCGCCTCCACATATGCTGTGAGGTCGAATGGCCCCCTTTGGGAGTAGGATGGCCACCAGAGAACACCATGAACTTAAAAATAGTGGAAGCAGTCTATACAGTAGTCACAGGAGAGCCAGGACACCTGGATCAATATCCACATATTGACTCATGGCTAGGGCTAGCTCAAGACCCTCCTACTTGGACAAGGTTCTGTATCCAGAAGGGAAAGGGAAAAATATTAATGGCACAAAAAATGACTGATGATAAAAAGGAAATTCTACAGGATTTGGAGGGGGACGACCTGACCCCTCCCCCATACTGGATAATGACGCGCCTGCCTCCCAGTGCTCCACCAGGACCGGAGGCCGCCTTAATGCCCGATCCAGGGCCAGGTGAAGTCCTGCAGCAGCCGCTGCTCCTCCGCAAGCTCTCCCCAAGGTCGTAGAGCCGCCACCTAGGCAGGTTCCGATCCCAGTGACAGAAGCCTCTGGCCAACACTTCCAGGATCCGGCTCCTGCCGAACCACCCAAGCTATACCCGCCTCTGTCTGTGAGTACTGACAAGAAGGGGAGGGAGACGTTGGAATTAAGCAGAAACTGCGCTCTGCCAGAGAGCGGAGGGAACGAAAGAGAACAAACAAGAGATTTGCAGTGCTAGCTGCTGCTCTGGGAAAGTCTATCTCGGGCCCTCCTGAAAATCTCCTCTGCCCCAGGGACAGGACAGTCCTTCAACCGGTCCCAGCGGAGGCCCCGGGCCGCGTTACAGCCAAACCAGTGTGCCCGGTGCCGAGCTTTTGGCCATTGGAAGAATGAAGGCCCTAAGGCAAGGAAGGAAGAGGAAGCTCCCGCAGTTGTGGGGCTTGCTGACTTGGAAATTAAATAGGGCTGCTGGGGCTCAGAGATATCAGGTCCCCGAGAGCCCGTGGTAACCTTAAAAGTGGGGGACCAAAACATTGACTTCATGGTGGATACAGGAGCAGAACTGTTGGTAGTAAAACCTGTGGCACCACTGTCCAAAAAGAATACCGCTATAACTGGGGTTTCGAGAGAAGAGATGATTAAATCGTTTTGCCAGCCCAGAAAATGTCAGATGGGGGGGCACCAAGTGATTCATGAATTCTTCTACATTCCTGAGTGCCCAGTACCCCTGTTGGGAAGAAACTTGCTCTCCAAACTAGGAGCACAAGTGACTTTCTCTCCTGAGGAGAGGCCCACCTTCCAGATGGACACTATGACTTATTTGCTCTCTCTCTTTCAATACCACCCCAAGATGAGTGGAGGTTGCACGAGCCTCCAAAGGAAAAACCGGGTGGGCCGGAAGAGCATGAGAGCGAGCTAACTCAATTATTCCCTGAGGTCTAGGCAGAAGACAACCCCCCCTGCCCCGAGGCTGGCTAAACATCAAGCCCCAGTGGTAATAGAACTCAAACCAGGCACCATCCCAGTTAGAAAGCGCCAGTACCCACTACCGATAGAGGCCTGGGCCGGCATACTGCCCCACATCAATAGATTGAAACAAGCAGGCATTCTAGTAGAGTGCCAGTCGGCTTGGAATACGCCAGTCCTGCCAGTCAAAAAGGAAGGAGGACAGGACTATAGGCCTGTACAGGATCTCAGGCTAGTCAACCAGGCTACTGTGACTTTACACCCCACTGTTCCAAACCCCTATACCCTACTTAGGCTCCTCCTGCTGAGGACGAAATTTATACTCGCCTAGATCTCAAGGATGCCTTCTTCTGCATACGCCTTGCCCCAGCGTCACAGCCCATCTTTGCCTTTGAATGGGAAGATCAAGTCAGGGGCACCAAGCAACAGCTCATCTGGACTCCCCCACAAGGGTTTAACTCCCCAGCCATTTTTGGGGAAGCCTTGGCTTCTGACCTGAACTCATTCCATCCCAAAGAGTATGGATGTTGGCTCCTACAATATGTGGATGACCTGCTGCTGGCCGCCGGGACCAAGGAAAAATGCTGGAAAGGGACAAAAGCACTGCTCCAGCTGCTGATGGAAGCAGGTTACCGGGTGTCGAAGAAGAAGGCACAAATCTGCAAGGAGGAGGTAAGGTATCTGGGGTTTGTTTTAAAGAAGGACACAAGGTTCCAGACCCTAGTTGGGTCCTATATACTGATGGCACTAGCCTGATAAAACAAGGACAATGGCTGTCAGGTTAGCCAAAGCGGAAGGGGCTACCAAGACTGAAAAGGGATGGCGGGAATTGCGAAGTGGCGAATTATTGGTACCATAGGAGCTGGCACACAATCTGGTAAGCCAAACACACCAAGCGACCCACCTAGGCCATGCTGCCTGCTCACAGGTTAATGCTGCCTCTCGGGTATTCGGACTAAAACCTTCGGGTATTCAGCTGAAAGGCACGCTGCCCTTTGAACACCTGGGAGTGGACTTCACTGAAATGAAACCTCACCGAAACTACCATTACCTGCTGGTCATGGTATGTACGTTCTCGAGATGGGTAGAAGCTTTTCCTACTTGGACTGAAAGAGCATCAGAAGTAGCCCGATGCCTGCTTAGGGAAATACTTCCCAGGTTTGGACTTCCTGCCAGCATTGGTTCAGACAATGACCCGGCTTTTGTAGCTGATTTACTACAACAAGTAAGCAAAACTTTAAACATCAAATGGAAACTGCACACTGCATATAGGCCCAGAGTTCTGAGATGGTGGAATGAACCAACCGGACATTAAAGAGACTCTCCAAGTGGATCATAGAGACTGACTGCTCCTGGGTGGACCTGCTCCCAACAGCTCTGCTCAGACTCAGGATGACCCCACAGTCCCAAGGCTATTCTCCATATGAAATTGTGTATGGGAGACCCCCTCCCATAATAAAACAGGTGTCAACAAATTTGCCTCAGGTAAGGGGGGATAGGATTTCACAGCAGATGGAACTGGGTACGGTAATAAATCGGGTAACTAAATTTGTACAAGAAAGGGTGCTGTTCCCCCTAGGGGAACAGATTCATGAGTTTATGCTTGGTGACCAAGTATGGGTCAAAAATTGGAAACATGATTTGCTAGCCCCTTGGTGAAAGGGCCCTTCAGTCAGTTCAGTTCAGTCGCTCAGTCATGTCCAACTCTTTGCGACCCCATGAATCACAGCACGCCAGGCCTCCCTGACCATCACCAACTCCCAGAGTTCACCCAGACTCACGTCCATCGAGTCAGTGATGCCATCCAGCCATCTCATCCTCTGTCGTCCCCTTCTCCTCCTGCCCCCAATCCCTCCCAGCATCAGAGTCTTTTCCAATGAGTCAACTCTTTGCATGAGGTGGCCAAAGTACTGGAGTTTCAGCTTTAGCATCATTCCTTCCAAAGAAATCCCAGGGCTGATCTCCTTCAGAATGGACTGGTTGGATCTCCTTGCAGTCCAAGGGACTCTCAAGAGTCTTCAACACCACAGTTAAAAAGCATCAATTCTTCGGCACTCAGCCTTCTTCACAGTCCAACTCTCACATCCATACATGAACACAGGAAAAACCATAGCCTTGACTAGATGGACCTTTGTTGGCAAAGTAATGTCTCTGCTTTTGAATATGCTATCTAGGTTGGACATAACTTTCCTTCCAAGGAGTAAGCGTCTTTTAATTTCATGGCTGCAGTCACCACCTACAGTGATTTCGGAGCCCAGAAAAATAAAGTCTGACACTGTTTCCACTGTTTCCCCATCTATTTCCCATGAAGTGATGGGACCAGATGCCATGATCTTCGTTTTCTGAATGCTGAGCTTTAAGCCAACTTTTTCACTCTCCACTTTCACCTTCATCAAGAGGCTTTTGAGTTCCTCTTCACTTTCTGCCATAAGGGTGGTGTCATCTGCATATCTGAGGTTATTGATATTTCTCCCGGCAATCTTGATTCCAGCTTGTGCTTCTTCCAGTCCAGCGTTTCTCATGATGTACTCTGCATATAAGTTAAATAAGCAGGGTGACAATATACAGCCTTGATGTACTCCTTTTCCTATTTGGAACCAGTCTGTTGTTCCATGTCCAGTTCTAACTGTTGCTTCCTGACCTGCATACATATTTCTCAAGAGGCAGGTCAGGTGGTCTGGTATTCCCATCTCTTTCAGAATTTTCCACAGTTTATTGTGATCCACACAGTCAAAGGCTTTGGCATAGGCAATAAAGCAGAAATAGATGTTTTTCTGGAACTCTCTTGCTTTTTTGATGATCCAGCGGATTTTGGCAATTTGATCTCTGGTTCCTCTGCCTTTTCTAAATCCAGCTTGAACATCTGGAAGTTCACGGTTCACGTATTGCTGAAGCCTGGCTTGGAGAATTTTGAGCATTACTTTACTAGCATGTGAGATGAGTGCAATTGTGCGGTAGTTTGAGCATTCTTTGGCATTGCCTTTCTTTGGGATTGGAATGAAAACTGACCTTTTCCAGTCCTGTGGCCACTGCTGAGTTTTCCAAATTTGCTGGCATATTGAGTGCAGCACTTTCACAGCATCATCTTTCAGGATCTGAAATAGCTCAACTGGAATTCCATCACCTCTACTAGCTTTGTTCGTAGTGATGCTTTCTAAGGCCCACTTGACTTCACATTCCAGGTTGTCTGGCTCTAGGTCAGTGATCACACCATCGTGATTATCTGGGTCATGAAGCTCTTTTTTGTACAGTTCTTCTGTGTATTCTTGCCACCTGTTCTTAATATCTTCTGCTTCTCTTAGGTCCATACAATTTCTGTCCTTTATCATGCCCATCTTTGCATGAAATGTTCCCTTGGTATCTCTAATTTTCTTGAAGAGATCTCTAGTCTTTCCCATTCTGTTGTTTTCCTCTATTTCTTTGCATTGATGGCTGAGGAAGGCTTTCTTATCTCTTCTTGCTATTCTTTGGAACTCTGCATTCAGATGCTTATATTTTTTTCCTTTTCTCCTTTGCTTTTTGCTTCTCTTCTTTTCACAGGTATTTGTAAGGCCTCCCCAGACAGCCATTTTGTGTTTTTGCATTTCTTTTCCATGGGGATGGTCTTGATCCCTGTCTCCTGCACAATGTCACGAACCTCATTCCATAATTCATCAGGCACTCTATCTATCAGATCTAGGCCCTTAAATCTATTTCTCACTTCCACTGTATAATCATGAAAGGGCCCTTATGTTATTCTAACTACCCCTACAGCAGTTAATGTTGCAGATATTGTCCCTTGGATCCATCATATGAGGGTGAAGAGAACATACCACACAGACCCAAAAAACACTGAGTGGACTGCACAGAGGGACCCCGCTGACCCTCGAGAGACTAAGACCATCCTTAAGAAGAAGGAAAAGAAGATCCTGGATGAGCCCCTTCAGGATGAAGTCGCACAATCAACTCCTGCTGCTTGGCCTCATCAATGTGATTTTGAATTTAACTTCCGTTTCAACTCAGGACAATGTTTTCATCTCACGGGCACATTCCTACGCAGACTTCCACAACACTTCCAACTGCTGGGTATGTAGGGCTATGCCTCTGTCAGTGACGGATGGACTTCCTTTGTGGGTGTCATCGCTCTGCCAAGGAGATTTTAAACCACTCTGCTCTTTTCTGGGATGATAAAAAGAGACTTTCCTCTCTCTTGTCAATCATAACCTCTCCTTGCTCTCTTTGTGTAAGACCTACAGTCAATAGACTTGGGTCATGGGGTTACATTTGATATAAATGCCAGTGTAAAAAAGCCTAACCTACTTGTTGTAAATCTACCCCGGTAGCCCCAGTAAATCTACCTTATTTACATGCTAGGTGGACAAGATCCATGTTTCAATGATATGAGTATATTTCTGCCTTATTTGTATCTTCCACAGGGACAACAGATATCATGATTAACGTAGAGGCCTTGACTAATTTCACAAAACAGGCCCTCCTAGATGGAACAAAAGCCATCCAAGCCTTAAATGAAGAGCAAATCCAAATGAGAAAAGCGGTAATTTATAATAGAATGGCTTTGGACATACTTACAGCTGCTCAAGGAGGGACCTGTGCTATAATTAAGGTTGAATGTTGTGTATACATTCCTGACTTATCTGGCAATGTATCGACTGCTTTAGATGACATGAAAAACCAGGTAAAAGCAATGTCAAATGAAAACATTCCTTTCTGGACTTTAGTCCTATCTTGGGTGAAGGGCGGTTGGTGGAAAACTGTATTTACCACTGTTATAGTTGCCTTGATAGCTCTGCTTTGTGGACCCTGAATTTTACAATGCATTATGAACTCTGTAATCCGAAGGTTGATGTCATTCTTCCAAATTGGTGGTCGGAGAGCCAGGGTGCAATACATCCCTATGAATGATGCTCATAATATGAGTTAAGAGCATCAAGAGGCGGGAATGAAGAAGGAATTCATAGGGCCTGGACTCCATCTTAGGCCTGTTCATGCTGATCATGCTCAGCCACTTTTCTAATGAACTCTGAACTCTGTTTAGTGCCTATGAAAACAACAGAAGGATAAGACCCCCTCCAGACCGGGGAACCTTGAAGATTGTATCTAGGTTACTCATCGCCTAAGAGAAACCATACATTGATCACCCCTTCCTCCAGACAGGCCATAAATTTTTCTGTGTCTATCAGAGTGTAACCTTGGGTTTATTGATTATTGGCTAATTGTTTGACTGTTTGAGCACATGAGCACATAGCACGGGAATGATGGGGTTATTGGGATTGTATTTTCCTTGGTTTATGTAAGTCTCAAGGAATTTGGAGTGGTGGCTTCAGACACGTACACATGGGGTATAAAAGATTTTCACAAATGCTGGTCGGGGTCCTTGGCTGAGAGGAGACTCTGCCTTGGGCCCGCCGGTGTAATAAACTGCACTCCACTGTCTGCATCGTCCTTCTGAGTGAGTTTGTTTCCTAGAACGCGTGGCTACAACACCGACTCATTGGAAAAGACCCTGATGCTGGGAAACAGTGAAGGCAGGAGGAGAAGGGGACAGCAGAGGACGAGATGGATGGCCTTACCAGCTCAGTGGACATGAGTCTGAGCAAACTCCGAGAGGCTGTGAGGGACAGGGAAGCCTGGCGTGCTGCAGTCCTTGGGGTCTCAAAGAGTCAGACACGACCTACTGACTGAACAACAACTATATATATATGTATGTATATTTGTACAATAAATATTTGTACAATAAATCTGTACAATTTATTGCTGTTTTTGTACTCCCCCTCCAAAGAGAGCTTCAGGATTTAACTGAAATATTTGATCACAAAGAGTCAGGCTAAGCGATCAAATATCAACAACAGAAAGAACTACTCACAGCGTTGTCTGGAGTGGTGGGAGAGCCGAGGCACCTTAATCACTTAGCACAGTACTTAGCAAATGGTAAGCACCGTCTAAGGTTCGCTCTGCTTAATACAGCTATTATCTTAATGTAAAGAAGTCCACCACACCCCGGCTGGAGGGCCCAGGAAGATGTGTGGGTTTAGCCTGTGGCTTCGGGTAGCCCCTTGCACACAGTCCTAGGCATCCGGGGGTGTGTTTTGCCCTTTTCAAAGGCTAGCCATGGCTTTCTGCCCCTCCCCTCTTCTGGCTGAAGGAGCGGGAAATAAGCAGTCAGAGCAGCTGGGCATCCCTTCTCCTCCTGCTTCCTCCTCCATCTCCACCTCTCCCCACATCCCAAGGAGGAAGAAAGGAGCAGATGGGGGAAATGAAACAGGACTAGGCTCAGCGCCTTCACAGCAGCACCCAGCTCCCAATGGCTGCCAAGGTCCCCGGGGAGACGAGATGACAAACAACTTTGGCTTTGTCTTCATTTCTTTATGTGTGACAGTGGGGGCAGGGCCCTGAAGCTGGGACCCCTCCGCTGGAAGGGTGGGTTCTCCAGACGCCAGGGGAAAACTCCATCCTGCTTTCCAGCCAGCTTCTAAACTGGCCACCTGCTCTGTCTACACGGTCTCTGTGGGCTTTTTCATGACAAGTCAAGTCCCCAGGTCTTTTGGGGATGTGGGGTTTGTGTGAGACGCTGGGGAGCCTGCTTGTCTGATGAGGTCACTGTTCCTTGAGTTATTACCTTGCTGTACTTGGCATGAGTGAGCAGCAGGAATGCCTTGGAACTGTGTTTGTTTGTGAAACATTGAATCCCTGCCTAGTTACGCCCAAGCCAGCCAGGGGCCAGCTTGCCTCCAGACCCCAATCCTTCATATCTCTTCAGTCTTGAGTTCTAGGGACCCGTGTCTGTTTCCTGCCTTGGAGCAAAAGGGTTGGAGCCTAGAGGAGGCAGGTGGGGCAGGGGTCAGCATGTCTCCTCAGGGCCTGTGGGCTCCTGGGCCCATATGCTTTGTAGGTTCCATCTGAAGGGTCATTTTGTTGGTAGGGAGTGTTGGCAGGAGGCCAGGGCAGCATTTGGCAGTGAGCGGGCTGAGCCGTTTGAATTCTCAGTGAAGTCAAAGGAGTGGTCAGTGTCTCCACTTCCTGCCTGGGAGCCACGGCCGTTGGCCGGCACTAGCCTGGCCAGACAAGCGGCCACCTCGGGCTGTAGACAGGGTTGGGGTTGGGGTGGAGGGGAGGGAGCAGGTAGCCGGGGGACCCCCCCCCCCACCAGCTGGAGCCTGCCAGCTGATGACGGGCCTGGCCCTGGAGTCTGGCTCCAGGCTCTGAAAACACTTCTATTCTGGGCCTCTGACAAGCTCCTCAGCCCTCCCTCCTGTCTTGAGCTTCCTGAGTCACTTCTCCCCACTCCCAGCTCTGCTTCTTTCTCAATGGAGTGGATTATCACCATACCATATGGTAGAAAAGCAGTTCCCAATTCATAAAGTCCTTTTATGCACCAGCTCTCTTCTGAACTTTCATCCGTCTGTGAGGGCCACCGGGCAGGTAATTAAATCATCGTGTCCCAGATGAGGGATAATGGAGGCTCAGAGAAATGTAAGCAGCTTGACCAACTGGGCACACATAACACACGACACACGACATACACATACACACAGACGCACTGCCAATCAGCACGGGGCTCGGTCTAGAATCAGATTTCCTGCCGGGAGCCTGGCACTCATCCGTGGGGCCCTGCGGGACCATCTGTGGTGGCCGCTTCCTTTCCTCTTCGTGGAGGATGTTTGCTTTTCTGGTATACTGCACTTGGAATCCCGGAGAAGGCAATGGCAAGCCACTCCAGTACTCTTGCCTAGAAAATCCCATGGATGGAGGAGCCTGGTGGGCTGTAGTCCATGGGGTCGCTACGAGTCGGACACGACTGAGCAACTTCACTTTCACTTTTCACTTTCACGCAATGGAGAAGGAAATGGCAACCCACTCCAGTGTTCTTGCCTGGAGAATCCCAGGGACGGCAGAGCCTGGTGGGCTGCTGTCTATGGGGTCGCACAGAGTCGGACACGACTGAAGCGACTTAGCAGCAGCAGCAGCAGCACTTTGAATCCAAGGGATTTAAAACACTGGTGGTGATAAGCAGAACTCTAGAAAAAGTAGAGAAAGTAGCCTGAATTTGCTTCCTCTTTCTGGGCTCCTTTCTTCCCTCCTTTCCTCAGCATCTCACCTTCTCCTTATCTCCTGAGCCCCAAGAAACACTCTTTTCTATTCCTTCATTCACATACTCTAGGCGCAAGTGGCTGATACAGTTTAAAGGGTTCTTCCTCCAGACTGTAGCCCACCTGACAATTATGTGGTCTATGCCTCAGCTTATAAGACAGCCACATCCAAATACATCGTTTCTAGGAAGAAGACACAAGCACACGTTTTTGACATCTGGCATTGCCTGGGTGAAGGACCCATGAGAGAATCAACGCCGGCCCTGGCGCTGAGTTGGCCCTGTAGCCCATGCACCCTAGTGCTGGGCGTTACCTCCAGAAGCTGGTCCAGGGGGTGGTCTGCCAGGGGCCCAGGGAGGGGCTGAGTAACCTGGTCTGGGTGGGTGGGTGCTTCAGGGAGCTCTGGGCATTGATCTTTACCATGTGTGGGAGCACTGCCACGCTTTCTCACGCGACCGCCATACTGCTGCATATTGGCTGCGTATTCACGCCCACATTTCGTGGCATCTTTTCCAGGACATTTGGATGAAGACATCATGTTTTCTCTTTAACTCCTGTGGACACTGAGTCTCCCTGAGGTTCAACAGCTTCTCAAGCTTTCACAGCCAGTGAGCATTTCTGGCATTTGGAGATATCCCGAGCATCGGAGTACCTGAGATGAGAGGCCTTTCCCGGGATAAAGGAGCTTGGAGCCCTGGGTGGACAGAGGATGCTGGGAGGGCTCAGGCTTCAGTAGAGGTTAAGGAGCAGGGGGAGGGAAATGGAGGAATGAAATGGGGGGTGTGCATTTATGCAGGTTGGGAGGATGGCCGGGGTTGGGGGGGCGGGCACTGAGAAACCGAGAACAAGCTGCTGCCACGACAGTTTTACCATGGCCAGAACTAGTCCTGACGGAAACACAGCAACCATTCCCAGTGTTTGCTTTGCCTCTTGCCCTCTATCTGAACATGGTCGCCCAGAGAATGCGATCTCTTGGAGCGCTGGCTGCGGCCCTTGATTTCAGAAATAGCTGTGTCTTGTTCACCAGGGGCTGCCAATTCATCCCGAGCTCTGGTATCTGTGAACCAAAGCTGGCTGGTGTTGAGTGGGGTCTCTCCCTCAAGCACTCTGGGGCCTGGATGGTCAGAGAGTAGGAAATTCAACCTGCTCTTCTGTAGCTGGAGTCCGAAACGGGGGTCAGCACTTGCCCAGAATTCCAGGTAGCCTTCCCTCCTGAGGGCTGGATTGCCACTTAGGCCCGCAGACAAAACCCTGGCTGTTTGCCTCCAGGGAAGAAGGGAGTTTAGCCTCATGGCAAACTGTATTCCTAGGGGCTGGCCCAGGGCTCTGAGGCGTCCCAGAGAACAGAGGGAGGGCCTAGGGGTGAGGTGGTCCGAGGCTCCGTACTTGTCTCCATGCAGACCCAACAAGGGGCTGGACCAGGTGGGCAGAGGCCCAGCTGCCCTGTCAGTGATGGAGTCCCACGTCAGTCCTTCTTAAGTCAGTTCCCCTCCCTCGGCAGCACACGCCCCTCCCGACCTACATGCTCCCTCCCAACAAAGGACATTCCTAGTGTCGTGTGGGTTGGAAAAGCATTTCCAGAGATGAGGGCAGAATGAGAGGAGAACAGAGTTTTGGTAGAGCGTGGAGACGCTAGTAGAACAGCGGGCCTGCTCAAGAAGAGTCCTCGCATTTCAAGGGCTTCTGCTGCTGTCACTTCAGTTGTGTCCAGCTCTTTGCAACCCCATGGACTGTAGCCCGCCAGGCTCCTCTGTCCATGGGATTCTCCAGGCAAGAATATTGGAGTGGGTTGCCATGCCGTCATCCAGGGGATCTTCCCAAACTAGGGATCAAACCCACGTCTCTTATGTCTCCTGCATTGGCAGGCAGGTTCTTTACCACTAGTGCCACCTGGGAAGCAAGGGCTAGTAACCAATTTTTATAGCCTCGACAAAGAAAATTCCTGCTGGAAGGGTGGCATTAGGTGATGGGTATTTTTACCTAATATGGGGTCAGGGAGCTGGCTGGTTAAGGTCGGGGGGATCATGGCAACGGTTGCTATGGGGCTTAGTCAGTTCTGGAGATGACCGTTGTGTGGGGCCCTGCATCTGTGGCCTTGGTACTAGGCTGTACACCTGTGATCTTGGCCGAGGGCTCTACACACAGATGTGAGTCTTGTTCCACATCCAAAGCGACCTCCCCCTCCACTGTATTTTTCCAGGCATGTGGCCTGGTCTGCAGTATGAACTCTCTCTCCCCCTGCACCATGGCCATGCCTTCACCACAAACCTCTCTTTTAAGAGGCTGACATTCTTAAAAGAAAGAGAAAACTAAAATGCGATCCTAATCCCTAGGAGAGTCATCTTTTCGTCTGTGCTTTTCCTTGCGTGTCCGAGGTCTCTGCCAACTTAGAGACAGCATGTCTCATGATTCCTTTTCCAATCCGACTCTGGCTGGGGCTGCGTTTCCTACCCACTGCCCATCTGCCTGCTTTAGGGGCCGGATGGGGGAGGGGCTGCCACAGAGAGCACACAAGTAAGAACCGAAGTATGTGACTGGACTTGGTTCTAACACAGGCGATTTTATTACCCTAAATGTCTTGGAATCCCTGTTGCCTCTGGCTCCAGAGGTCTCCGGGCTCCAGCATTCCCGGACAGCCATCTGCAGCCAGGCTGGGCGTTCTCCGGCAAGTGGCAGTGACGTGAGTCACGGGGGAGGTCGCCAGGAAAGCTGCCCAGAGGGTGGGCACAGAGCGATGGCCACTGGGCCCCCTGGGGTTTGTGGTGGGGACTGGGGGGCAGCATTTCAGTGAGGCGAGTGAACCCTGAGAGCGCAGGTTGGGCCAGGCCAGGGCTGGGCAGAAACGAGCCTGGTGCTGACTGCTGGGCAGGGCTGTAATATCAAAACCAGACATTGTCTCTGGATGGAAAGAGCATGCTGGGTCCTTTCTTGCAATCCTTTTCATTTAGGTAAAGGAGCAATTAGGTCCAGATACATAATTCTTTCCTTTTGTGAAAGCCCACTCCCATCCAGCGAAGAAGCCCCAGGCATACTCTTGTGGGCATTTATTAATGTCACAAAGCATACTTTATTTTTATTTGAATTGGCCAATGGAAATGTTCTACATGAGGCAAACACTTCATCATGAAATTTTTAAATGAAAAATAAATAAGCTCCATCCTACATATATCTCCAGCTGCCACATACAAATAGAGGACATCAGTTGTAAAGTAAATAAGTTAAAATAAATAGTTGTAGGATAGTCTGACAGGTCCAATGTAAATCACCTATTCCCTCCCTATCTTTGTTCCAGGCCCCTTCATCTGTTCACTGTAAGAATATTACACAGTCCACTGTGGCCCTTATTGAAAGAGCCCTTGATGTCCACATCTCCAAGTCATGTTCTGTTGGGAGGACTGGGTGTTCAGTCAAAAACAACAGTTGAAGAGCAGAGGTCAGCAAGGTGAAAGCCCAGGCCTCTTACCCCCATGTCGTCTTACATTTCACCTGGAGATATGGAAGCAGGTAATTCCCAGAGCAGAAAGCAACACACGCCCATGAAGCAGCAGCATGTGAATAACTGTTGTGTCTGAGACCAGTGATGTTGGCAAAAGTTTTCCTTTGTACTAAGAAATGGCAATTTCCAACCTGGTCTCAGATTAAATTTCACCATGGAGTCGCTGGTTTTGTTAAATGAGTTGGGTTAGTTTAAGCTTCTGAATTAGAAAACAAACCTTCTGGAAGCAGACTTGAGGCCACAAATGACAAATATACAAGGCATGTCCCATTGATCAGCTCCACAGGCAGACATTACCAATTGATCACTACATTCCTTTATCTCAGATTCCAGCCCCACACAGCACTCCACGCAGCCTGTGCCAATCATTTATGTCCTGTGTTCCTGCCTTGAGAATCCCAGGGACGGGGGAGCCTGGTGGGCTGCCGTCTATAGGGTCGCACAGAGTTGGACACGACTGAAGCGACTTAGCAGCAGCAGCAGCAGCATTTGAGATGAAGTTTATTTACTAGCCTTGGATCTTCTCTATGTTCTCAATGTTCTGTAGAAAGGAGTAGATACAACATAGGCATTGAACCCATGATGCCAGCTATGGGTTGGGTGCCTTCAGACTTGTCATTTAACTGCTTTAAAGCTGTGTCTACTAAATGGGAAAGGCCACCTACTCAGAGTTGATAGGAAGATTGGGATAATGTATGTGAAGAGCTCAGAATCGCACCTGGCACACAGTAGGCATATAATAAATGATAGCTGTCATAATCATGTTATTATTTTAAGGCTATTGACATTGCTAATAGAATTGATGATGACATTTCCATTAAAAGAAGGAAAGCATAATATTATATATTAGGTTGAACCCTATGAAATTGATAATTATTTTCAACCTACAAAAATAAGAATTTCTTGTTCAGTGTTACACATAATGATGCATTTCATTTATATCATGTACTTGTTCTAACCTTGTCAAATTGCTTCCTTCAAAGACTGCCCCAGAGACATATTCTTAAATCAGCTGCTAGAATAAGCAAAGCAAGCAGTCTAGTACAGAGGATGAGGACCTGTATTTAGTATCTGGTATCTAGTTCCATACCCTCTTAAGGCCTCAGCTTTCCCATCTGTAGACTGGGAATACTTGTGCTTTCTTTAACAGGAATTTTGTGACTGTAAGAGGTGATGGATGGGAGAACGCTTTTAAAAGCTAAAATAATCATACCCAAGCAAGGTATTATTCATTCCACTAGACTGTGCCACTTCAGAAAAGATTAGCATTCAAAATTTTAAATCATGTTTTTCTATAGAAAAATCACATGTAAAAGAATAGAGAATTCATGCAATCATGCCAAATGATCATCAAAACTGATCTTGACGATACCCTCAAGTGGATATTAGAACTACTAAGTAAATACATAGAGTGCTTTGTCACTAAAAATCATACCTCATCAAGATGAAATAAATACAGCAACAGGAACAGTGAGAACCAGTGTGTTTACAAGTGCCTCAAATGTCAAACTCTTACATTTATACCAGAAATTAGAACAACTCCCAAGGAAGACTGAGGAATTGTCTGCTTGATTCCTTGGAGGTCTTTAAAATGGGTTGGGAAAGTGGGTTTGATTTTGGTGCCATTTTGCTTAAACATAGGGATATAAACTTGATGACCTCCCAAAGTCACTTTGAGACCAACGGCTGTATCGATTCGAAGAAGGGAACAGTTTCCTTCTGCCTTCGAGGGAGGTTTCTGTCCCATGTCCTCAGCCAGGGTGACTAGTTAGTGTTGGAGGGTGACGGCACATGGGCCAGCTACTAGCAGAGGTGAATATGTGGCTCCGTTCCGATCCGGAAGTTTCCTCCCCTTGTGCAGTGAACTGGGGCCAGCGCAGGGCACTTGGGCCGGGGGGGTCATCTTTAGTCAGCCTCGAAGGCGCTGTTGGTAGCTCCCACATACTCAGACTTCTTCTTGTGCCTGGTCCACATTTTCCGGAGGATGCTGGGCATGCCGCAGGGAGCACTTCCTGTTAGCGGGAGGGAGGCTTCTGCTCCCTGGGGGAGGGTTGGAAATTCTTCCGTCATCTTCTTGAGGTGTCTGGATCTACAGAAAAGCCGAGGTGGGCGGGGAGAGTGGTCACTCTGCTGAGCCTGACTGTTAACTGTTGCCCTCGACAAGTGTAGCTGGAACGTCTGTTCCTCCTGGGCCCTTATGACCTGTGACCACATGGAAGGTCACTGTTGGGCCTCACGCAGGAATGACAACCCTCACCCCGCCCCAGGGGGTCCTTGCATGCGGAAGGGAAGGAGGAGAGCCTGGGTCCACTGGCGCATGGATCTCAAGTTCTGCTCTTGTTCCAAACTCTTCTCTCCCACCCCTGCCCCGCCCCTCAACCTGAACGATTTTGCTGGAAAGGTCAGACGTCACCATGCGTCAGCTCTTGAAAGTGAACTTACTCTATGACCTCAGTGACTTGACCTCGGCCACCCTCAGTTTCCTCACATGTAGGGTGGAGATAATTTTATCTAACTCTTGGGGGTTTTGTGAGGAGGGAAATAAGACTATATAAAGCACCCGGCACATTGCTGACTTCAATAAAGGTTCATTTTCCTCCTCACTTGCTCTCCTTTAGTGAAAGCGGCCTTTGTTTTCTTTTCTATAGCCAGGGTCCAGGAAAAAAATGACATGAGAATATCTACACTTAGGGACAAAGGGGCCATTTAGAAGAACGCTTTGCAGTAGAGGCAAACGGCTCATTTCTTGAGGGGGTTCATGTTTGCTGGTTACTGCAGCCATCAGCAGCAGCCTTACCTGCTCAGAACAACTAGCTACCAGAACTTAATGCAATTGAAATTAGACTTTTGGGACTTCTCTGGTGGTCCAGTGACTAAGACCCTGTACTTCCAATGCAGGGGCTGTGGGTTCTATCCCTGGTTGGGGAACCGAACTCCCACACGCCTCAAGGTGTGGCAAAAAAAGAGAAAGAAATCATACTTTTCTCTCATCACATCTCAATATGTCGATGGCTTGGTTTTTATTGTTTGTTCTAGACTGCATTCTTTCATCTAAAAGGGCTTCACACTGGCCTGGTCCTCCCTTAACTCCCTCAGCTTTTAAGGTGTGCACCCCTTGGGCTGATATGATAGCCCATGGTCCCTCATCTGTGAGCATGTCACATGTCCCCAGGCATGTGTCTTTCCCATTCGCATATTGTAAAGCTTTTTGAAAAATGATGCAATCATTGGTGCAAGGTCTCCACACATTATCTCATCCAGTTCTCACAATAACCCCTCGAGTGGTTATAATCATCCCCATTTGTTGGTTTTGTTTTTAAAGCAACGAGGACACAGAGGTCTGAATAACTTGTCTGAAGTCACAGCAAGTCAGCGTCAGTGCCAGCCACCCAGGCAGAACTGAGTCAAGGGCCCACACTCTTTGTCATCCCGGAAGCCACTTTTCTGCTCCCTCCAAGTCTGGAGGATTGTAGTGAGGGTGTGGCTATCTTCTTAGTGTTCCACTGAAGGCAGTGGGGTGGTCCTTGGGGGTGTGGGTATTGCTCCGGCTATTCTAGCTGCTGGTTCTAGAGCAGAGTTGACAGTAATGTTGTTGTTGTAGTTTTGTCACTCAATCTTGTCCACTCTAGCGACCCCATGGACTACAGCCCACCAGGCTCCTCTGTCCATGGGCCTGCCCAGGCAAGAATACTGGAGTAGGTTGCCACTTCCTTCTCCAGGGGATCTTTCTAATCCAGATATTGAACCCTTGTCTCCTGCATTGGCCGGTGGATTCTTTACCACTCAGTCACCAGGGAAACCTTAATAGTTACATGCAGGTCATAAATTTGGTTTGAAACCTTTGTATCTTATGTACTTTTTACCTGGGCAGGGGGCCTGAACCTAATGTGTGAGGCATTTCAGGAGGCTCTGTGTATGGCCTGTGATTGTGTGTATGTGTGTGTATATGTGTGTGTGTGTGTGTGTGTGTGTATGTTAGTCGCTCAGCTGTGTTGGACTCTTTGAGACCCCATGGACTGTGGCCCACCAGGCTCCTCTGTCCATGGGATTCTCCAGGCAAAAATACTGGCTTGGGTTGCCAGTTCCTTCTCCATGCCCTGTGATTAATTTATCTAATTAACCAAAATTCCTCCCAAATGACACTTCTCCAGGTCTAAAGAGTGGCGGTAATAAAGTAGAAACCATCAAAAACACTTGAGCTTAATCCTAGCGAAACAGTCAACGAGGTGCTACAGAGACCCGGGATTATAGCCCTCATTAGAAGGTCATTTATGGCTTCCAGGGATTTTGTTTCAGCATCTCTGTGGGATCTGTCAGCCAGGCCACCTGTTACTCTTCTGCACAGAATGGGAGCAGGTGGGGAACCCCTGGGAGCTTGCTGGAGGCACAGCACTTACCCTCTGGTGAGCACAGCTACGTTCTCCGAGCCCGGGGCTGCCGCCTCCAGGACCGTGGGGGCTTTCACGGAGATCCGGGCCACCGGAGGCATCTGTGTTGTGAGAAGGGAGAGTGAGGTTGTTGCCCTATCCCCAGCTCCCCCACTGGCTGGAGCCACTGGAAAGGACATTGGCTAAGCTGCTGAACCGGCATCAACCTAGGGCAATGGACCTCATTCCGCCTTGGGCCCTAGGCTCCCCTAGGGGGGCATGTCAACGCAGCATTGGGCCCACCCTCGCTTCTGACTCAGTAGGTCTGACGTTGGCCTGAGAAGCCGCCTTTCTAATAAGTTCTCAACTGCTGCTGGTCCCCGGACCCCACTTTGGGAACCACTCACCTAGAGAAACTTGAAAGTGAGCAACTTATTCTAGCCCGAGGCCTCTGTTCCCCCTAGTACCCCCGATCTGTGTCCACTTTGTTGTCAAATCCTGCAGGTTCTCACTTGGAAATGCGGCCAAGTGCAGTGACATTCTCCTCTACTGAGCCTCAGGGCCAGTGACCCGGGGACAGGATCTCCTTGTTTCCCACCAGACCTGCCCCACACCCCAGGCCCCTCCCGGATTTGCAGGGCCTCCCGGCTGAGGGTGGACCAAGGTCAGCTCTGTCCCCTGCTTCATGCGTGTGTGCTCAGTAGCTCTTTCATGTCTGACTCTCTTGTCATCCCATGGACTGCAACCCGCCAGGCTCCTCTGTACATGGGATTTTTCAAGCAAAAACACTGGAGTGGGTTGCCATTTCCTTCTGCAGGGGATCTTCCTGACTGAGGGATAGAACTCAAGTCTCCCGCATTGCAGGTAGATTTTTTACCTGCTGCTCTTTAAGGTCCTCAAAACAGGACTCCCCCTTATCTGCCTCTGTTTCCCCGACATGTCCCAGCAGGGCTGGTCCTGCCTTTTCTGATGCTCACCCACAACTCTGCATCCTCACCCAACCTTTCCTTAACTCTCTGGATTGAGCCTCATCTCTGCCTGCCCTTTAAGGCCACTTCCTCCAGGAAATCTTCACTTAGGCTGGAGCCCAAGTTGATTTATCTCCATCTCTTGGCCTCATGGCACTGAGTCCCTGTGTGTCATGTTTTGGCAACCCACCAATTCCGTGTCTTTACACTTCTGTTTCCTCTGCTTGTGCAGTCTCCCCAGGAATGGCTTGGCCTGGATCAGGGTCTGGGACTTAACCCTTTGCTGGCTCTCCTCTTAAAGGAGGTGGTGAATGCTCAAGAGACATGTACTGAGTTGAGAAGGAACCGGGGGCCTGAGCAGGGCCAGGTCCAGAGTTTGTTCAGTCAGTGGATCTCCCCTTTGCTCCTCCACCCCAAGCCCCAGGGAAGGCTTAAGGTCACTACATTCCTGGAATTGCCGGAAAATTCCAGGTCAAGGACACCAGGATCCACCTTCCCCTGCTCTCCCGTGCTGGCCCAGGGTTGTGGGCAGAGCCACTGTGCCACCTTGTGGCCTCTCGGGAGCTGTCCCTCCGGTCGTGCCAGTGGCCAGAAAATCGCTTCTTCCCCCTCTGTCCTCCGTCCTGTTTCCTCCAGCGCATATTAGCGTCCAGTCAGATTTGACTGTGTGTGCTCTGAATTGCTCTCCCCACCCTGGGATAGAGGGCCTCCAAAGAGCTGCAAGACCCCAACCCCATGGTCTCAGGCCCAGACGAAAGGGTCAGTCATGCTGCTGCTTTGCCCTCTTGCTGCCCCTCCATTGAGATTACATCTCCATCACCAGCCTGTCCCATCCCCTCTCTCTCTGACTTCCCGATTGCAGCTACCTCTCCAGGGGTGGGGGCAAGTTCATCCAAGGTGATGGACTGCCCTCTTCCCCTTAGCCAGGGCTTGCTGAGGGCAGCGGTTCACACTGTCAAGCCTGACAACCTTCACTTTGTGGCAACAGCCAAACCACCCTGGGTTGCCCCTGGGTACCGGGTTGAGTCAGGGAGCTCTTGATTGTCCCATCGCTGCCCTTTGGGCGATTTTCCTAATACAGGGATGACCTAAATGAAATAATTGAGTTAGATTTCCTGCCCAGACCAGGAGTGAAGCACTCACATCTCTGCCCAGTCTGTTCCATAAAGACAAGCAGATGGCTGAGGCATTCTCTCCAGTCTGTCCTAGTTCTCATGATCCATGAGTCTTGAGATCTGATGCCCACAGAGTCCAGGACGCCCAAGCTGACCTCTCCTTCAGCCACCACTTCACCCCTTCTCTGCTGACCCTGAGGGTACCCATGTTCCTGCCTGGAAGATGATGAGGGAGATGTGTTTTCACAGGGTGATGCTGAGCTAGACCCAGACACGCACTATGTGATCCCCTTCAGGAAAGGACAAGCCATCCAACTAGGGGTGGGTGAGCCACAGGTGGCTTTGGCTTCTTCAGGTGTCCTTGGCCGCCAAGAGCCACCTCGCCCAAGGTCACCCTCTCCTGGGCAGCCTGCATGCCATGACAGAGCCAGGGGAAAATATAAAACCTTGGTCAATTGGATCCATCTCGGGCAACCCCAGTGGACGACACTTGCCTCAGTACTCCCGGAGGAGGCGATTCAGGGTTCCCTCTGAGATGATGGTGTTGTGTGCTTTCACAGAACTCGAGACCCTTGCATCTCTTTACCCCTATAGCTGTCTCTGGGAATTGGCCAGGCACCTCCACCCAGCAGGGACTTACCACAGAAACTGCCTCCCCCCGCCCCCGTGTGAGATGTCTGCTAGGTGATACCTTCTGTGTGCCTAAGAGCTGAATAGCTGGCAAGAAAGAGAGCAGCAGCCAGTGGTATACCGCTAGTTGACAGGCTTTAGGAACAAAGAACCCTCAGCTGCACTTTTCTGATAATCCCCAGGCCTGGGACAAAGGACGCTTGTTCTCCCTTCATGGCACAGATAGGGCGAGATGTTTAAAGCCTGGAAGATACAGCTAACCAGGCTAGATTACTTACCAAAGCTTTGCCATATGTCCGATTCCCACACAGATTTGCTGATTTGGGTTCTGACGTCCCCACTGCAAAGTTGAACGGAGGGGATGTTACTCGGTGGTACTCTTCTGGTTCTGCATCAATTATATTGTTAGCTAATCAAATCACAAATGTAGGAATTTCTAAGGGCCTTTTTACTGAGCGGCAAAATCACGAACTAGGGTCAGGATTGGGGCGACTGTCGAGTGGGTCGCCTACATTAAATGAGACAATGTTTATGTGTCTTATACTCAGCACATCGCCTGACACAGTAAATATTCAAAAATATTTACTGGCAGTCTTCAGGGGGCTAGAACTAAGATTTAACAAGATCACATGTGTGAAGGTGTTCAGTACAGGGTCTGCCTGTATTAGGTGCCCAGAGGATGTGCCCTTAGCTCCTCCTTCCTTCCTAAGGAGTCACATCACATGACATTATCAGGAGTAAAGTCTTTACAGCTGGGATCAATCATTTAACCTGCGCTCTTGAACGCACCTCTGTGAAAATGAGCCTTCCTCCGATGGGAGGATCGGAGGTTATCAGTGTCCTGAGACACTGGCCTGAGATGTAAGTGAGAACCTTCTTTCTGTGCCTTTATTTCTGAGGCCCATGCTTCTGGGAATCCAGGTGTTGAGCTGAGTAGCTAGTGATGGGTTGGGGGAAGCTGGCCTTTGATGGAGTCCCTCCTGGGGCAGATGTTCCTGGCAGAGCCCCATCCTATCAGACTATAGCATAGAGAACACGCCCATCACCCCAAGGAAAGCATCTCAATGCTAATAAAATGAAGTCACAGGCTACCAAGATCAGACCACGATGTGTCATGCTCTGGCAGAAGTGATGACAGTAGCTTGTATTTTTCAGTATTTACTGTGTCAGGTGCTGTGCTGAGTGTGGGACACATAGGCACCATCTCATTTAATCCTCACTACAATCCTCACTCCTCCAATGTGCTGTGCTCAGTCATGTCCGACTCTTTGTGACTCCATGGACTGTTAGACTGTAGCTCGCCAGGCTCCTCTGTCCATGAGATTCTCCAGGCAAGAATACTGGAGTGGGTTGCCATTTCCTCCTCCAGGGGAATCTTCCCAACCCAGAGATTAAACCCTCATCTCCTGCCTCTCCTGCATTGCAGGTGGATTCTTTACCACTAAGCTATTGGGGAAGTCCTTACAGGCAGACATAATAATAGGTGAGGAAATGCAGTCTTTAAAGATGCACAGCAATTATGATGAAGCTGGGTGAGGATGACTGAGGGAATGGCAAGCTGACCTCTTTTGTCTTGCAGGGCTAGGGAAACTTGACCGAGGGAACCCCTAACCCATTCTGGGAGGAGTTTTTCAGGCAGAGAGACCCAGGGAGGGCAATCCACAGAAAGGACCGTGTCAGGGAAGGTCCAGCATATAACAGAATATAATGAGTGGTCACAGCTCAGGGTTGTTCTGTATATGGATTAGCGGGGACAGGAGTGTCCCAGGAGGTGGCCCTGGAGAGGGAGCAGAGAACTGGGTCCTGCAGGGCCTTGGGTGTGGTCTGGAGGGCAGCTGGGGGTGGGAGGACACAGTGTTTAATGCAGAGGGATAACAGATTCTGCTGTAGAAGGACCCTCCAGCAGCCTTGTGGAGGGAGAGGGCCTGGTGGCTGAGGACCAAGGTTGGCTGCTACATACCAGGGATGAAGGAAGTCTCACCCAGGTAGCCTGAAGTTGGTACCAAGAAGAGACGAGACCTATGTAGGAGCTGACATTGTCAGTGGTTGGTAATGTGGAGTAGGGGTGGGGGAGGACAAGGTGGGAGGTTGGGGTCAACACCCCAGCGATTTACTGGAAAGATGGATAGCAACTCCAGCTGAGAAAGGAAGAGAGGTTTAAAGGTGGAAGACAATCACGTTTGAACAAGTTAATTCTGAGATGTCCGAGGCCACCTTGGTGGAAAGTTTCCACCAGCCCAGGAGGTGGGGTATCACCTTTCCTGGGCACCTAAGGTTCACCTGCTCAAGGCTGCAGGCTGAGAGGGTTTCTCAGCTGGGCCTCTGCCTTCAGAGTCCTGCTATGTCTAAGCTTCCTCAGGGCATATTTCTGCCACATGAGAAGGCTGCAAACCCAGGAGCCTTCTCCTGTAGTTCAGGAGAGAACTGGGTCTCCAGATGTCAGATCCCTGAAACACATGTCCTTCTCACAGGAGGATGGCAGACTTGTGCCTGAGGCCAGTGCCCAGCCTTTCCGGGGAAGAGCACTTGGGCCTGGCTTTGACTCAGACACCCTCCCTCCCTCTCACCCTCCCCTGGAATCTGTCAGATTGTGGGAGCTGAGGGAGTTGAATCCATGCCCAGCTCAATCTTTTTTTTTAACCTGACTCGCACATTCCCTGCATGAGCTGACTGTCACATGCCGGGCAGAGTCTCCTCATTTCATAACTTAGTGTTCTCTCCTCCAGTCCAGGCTTCCACAGGCTGCTTAGGGAGGAAAGGAGCCCCTGAAACTAGGAGTTGGAAGACATTATTCTCTGGAGGGGAAGAGGCAATTAGCTGAGAAACCAGGAGACCTGAGATTTAATCTCAGTTCTGTTGCTAATCAGCGCTGTGACCTACGGTAGGTCAGCTATTTTCCATGGTTTCCATTTCCTCTCCTGTAGATCCACAGCAGGCACTTGCAGAAATCTGTGGGCCTCCACTTTCAGGGTCCAATAGAATCACTGGGGAGCAGGTATGTTAAGACAGATGGCTGAACCCACCCCAGAATTTGACCAAACAGGTCTTGGGTGGGACCCAAAATTTGCATTTCAAGCAAGTTCTTGGGTGATTCTGCTGTTCCTGGGACACCCCTTTGAGAACCACCCATCAGATTGTCTCTAAATCCTTGGTCATCAATATGTTGTCTTGGGTCAACATTGTCAGCATCATCTGGAAGCTTATTAGAAACAAAATCTGGGGCCTTACTCAGTCCTGAATTAGACTCTGTATAAAAACAAGATTCCCAGGTGATTCTCTGGTACATTAAAGTTTGAACAACATGGCTGTAAATTCATTTTATGATTTTATGGAGAAGGTATTCTTTTTTTCCACACACAGGCACCCATCCACCCACCCACCTATATATAGACAGAGAAAAAAAATTATCTCCTCTTAATTTGCAAGGCAGATTGTGGTTTCCCTCATGCTTTCATTTTCTGTTAAAAAAGATATATGTAGCCACTTAACTAGAGAATATAGCTTGATTTATGAGTTCTCATACTTAGGCTCGTAAAAACAGGATCAGTGTGTTTGTAACCAAAGAAGCTTTAGAGATCTAGTCTAAGATCTATGAAGGAGGAAAGAGGGAAGATGGTTGGATGAAGAGCCATACTCAGTGGAGTCTAATTTCAGTTCTTGTAAAATACAAAATAGTTGACACTCCAAAGCTTTGAAAAGGACGTCCAAGACTTTTTGTGTATTTCTGGACTTAAAAATATGAATAACTATAGGCTGTGGGCATAACAGAAATAAACTAAACCAGGAATTAAAGGCAAAACACCATCAAGACTTAAGCAAGCTAGACACAGATTCCTATTTAACTGCTGGAGTGGGAGCCATTTTTTTAAAATAGTGTGGAAGGTAAGACTCTGTTTCCAACTTTCAAAACAAATTTGTTTCTAAATTCTTTTTATAAATTGTTGAAATAGTTTAAGCCATTCAAATTTTAAAAAGTGGGATTTTAAGATGGCAGTTGATAAGTCTGTATAATTTCATACACACACATACAGCATAACGTAAGCTTCTTTTACTTCATGAGTCGTGTCTACACCGTTTCCTCTCCCCCAGAATAGAGTGATTTTTATCTCCTCCTGAATCCCGCAGGACTGCCTCTGGAGCTAGGTGGTAGATGAGAGCATCTTCGCTCGTCAGGCAGACCCAGAAGCCAGTGGTTTAAAGCAGAGGTGTTTTGTGGTGCGGCGGGGGGGCGGGGGGGGGGGTGCCGAGAGCAGGTGCATTCAGAGCGGGACCAGCATGCACTGCGGAAGGCGGCGGCCCCACCCCAGCCATAGGTGCACCGCTCACCCGGCCTGATGGAGGACCCCCAGGGAACACCGCGCCGTGGTGGGAGCAAAGCCAAGCCAGGACGCAAACACCGTGGCAGCCACTCTAAGTGGGTCACTGCCCCTCAGGGAGGTCCCAGGGGCCGCAGAGCCGGGATGCACCTACCAGGCCTGGCGGGAGTCTTGGCCGGATGAGGACCCTGCAGCCGCGGGTTCTGGAAGCGGCCCGACCAGCGGCTCTCACCGTCGCGGCGGTCTGTGCGGTGCGGCAGCAGCTCCAGGGGCCGTGGTGCGTAGAGGTCCGACTCGATCACCACCTGCGGGGAGGAGGAAGGACCTGAGTCACCTTGTTCCTCTCCTCGAATCTCAGAACCCACAGCAGAGGCCCAGGCCTGGGACCTTGTGCCAACATGGAACTGCTGGAGCTGTTGTGGGGAGCGGTGAGAAAACCTGGGGGAGACTGGTCCGAGACAGTGAACCGTTGTATTGAACTCCAGCAAGTCAAGGGGTACCACGGTGCAGGAAGATGAGGCTTCTGAGGGTTCCCCACCAGCTGTCCCTTCAAAGAGTCAGAAGTCTGGGCCATCAGGCCCCCAGTGGAGGCCAGCTCCCTGCCTCAGAGCCAAATATGGTTTAACAACAGGACAGGAATATTTTGGCCACCTGATGGAAAGAGCTGACTCATTGGAAAAGACCCTTGGGAAAGATTGAGGGCAGGACGAGAAGGAGGCGGCAGAGGATGAGATGGTTGGATGGCATCACCAACTCAGTGGACATGAGTCTGAGCAAATTCCAGGAGACAGGGAAGGACAGGGCAGCCTGGCATGCTGCAGTCCACAGGGTTGCAAAGAGTCGAACGCGACTGAGGGACTAAACAACAAAAACAACAATTTGAAATGGGGATGGCTCTGGAAATTGGGCTCTTGCAGCCTTTGCATCTCAGTGGGAGCCTTTGTTCATGTAGACCATGGCTTTTTGGATGCTCCATTAGAGAGACCTAGGGAGAGGACTTGGGTCCCACCTGACACCCTGGATGTAAAAAGAAAGAAGCTGTTGGCAAGTGGAGCAGGCACGGTTCCTGGATACTCACACTTCCTCCGCTTTGCAGAATGCCTGTGTCAGGTGGAGCTGTGACATGAATTTCCGTGACTTGTGGCTGATAAGTGGAAATTCTGGCAAGCTAGAATAGAGTGCTACATGCTAAAGTGTTTTCACTACTGATCACCTGCTGAATAGTTGTTTGGGGAAAAGTACATTAAGAAGAATACCACTTTTGTCAGGGTCCACCGAGATGGGCCTTTAAAATTAAAATAAAAATATTTAAATTATTGAAATAATTTAAATGTAAAACTTTGAGACAAATAGTGGTATATTTTATCTTAATTTGAGGGTGAGGTGACAAAGGGAATCTCAACAGCTTTTGGATCTTATCCTGCCTATTTTTTATATATAACTGCAAACGACAGTGGGCTCATTCAGTCCCGTGAAGCAGGTAGAACCTCCAGCATTACACAGCAGCTTCTCTGAGGTTTGGATTCACTCATTCTCTTGCTCACTTGCTCCTTCCTTACACAGACATACTGCGAGGGCACGTTTGTGTTAGATCCTGGCACGGGGTGTATCTGATGAGGTGGACCTATCTCAGCCCTTACAGTCCAGGCTTTGATGAATTCCCCTCTGTTGTCTGCAAAAAACAATTGTGGTTGAAGCTGAAGCAAATAAGACTGAATTTTAAATATTATAATAAGGTGATATTTTATCTTAGTGGAGGAAATTTGGACCTTTAATAAATATCAGGCCACTAGAGAAAGTGGATTCATGACCACACTTCTCATACCAAAATGAGCATCAGACAGGTCAAAGATGAATGTTAAAAAAACAAAAAATGAACACAAGATTATGGCCCAGTATAGCATTTGTTACAGATAATAGGGAATTATCCTTGTGTACATAAAACTCTTGCCAATCAATAAAGAAAAAAACAATAGAAAAATGGGGCCAGAAACCAGCTGGCAATTGATAATAGACATACCAGTGGCCAGTAAATAGGAAGGGTGCTGGACAACCATAATTAAATGTAAATTAAAATCAAGTTGTCTTTTCTCCTATCAGATTGTTGTTGATGATGAAGAAGATGAATCTCCATTTGGGGTCATGCAAACAGGAGTTCAGACCCCAGGTCTGGTACTTTGAGACTACATGCAGTGGGGTCATTCTCTGGATCATCCTTGCTGGTTGGGGCACAGTCCCTGCTGGTCGTTCCCAGAGATTTCAGGAACACAGCAGGCTCTTCCCTCATGTTGTCTGTTTCCTTACCAGTGACTGATCACGTCCCCAACAGAGGGAGGGGAGCTATCACTCTTTGCTTCCATTTATCACAAATAGTCCTTTGCTTAGAAAATTAATTTATCCCCAATTTAGTCATATCTGGCTTAGGAAATTAAATCTTCTCAGGCCCATTTTGGGAACTAGACTCATTAATTTTTTGCCTGTGGAGAAAGCTGATGATAATTCAGGACCATTTAAAACTAGGTCCCTTTCTCCTCTAGGCACTGCTGGAGGTGGGGTTTTTCCCTAATAATTTAAAATATTCTTTTCCACCTTGGCTTTATTGAGGCATAATTGACACATATAGTTGTATACATTTGAGGGGTACAGTATGTTGAGTTGACATGTTTATAAACTGCTAAATGATTAGAAGGGAGGTGTTTCTGCTGGATTTCTAGCAAGCTGGATTTCCAGCAAGCCTGGGGCAGCACTCACAGACCCTACAGCAGCAATGGGTCCCCCTTGAATGTGGACTTCCAGGTCAAACAGGAGAGATGTGAGCCCTGTTACTGGCTTTAAGACCTTTGACTGTCGGCCTCTCGTCACAGGTATTTTAGATTTTACTTTCCTGCTCTCAGCATTCCTCTAATGAGGAGTGAGAACTGGTGTGTTTTCCAACCCATTTTGTAGGAGGAGGAAGTAAGGACATGAAAGCCTGTGAAGTCCAGGGAGGACTTAGCATTTCCTAGCATTTCCTCTTCAGAAAAGGATTCCGTGGCTGATTCATGTTGATGTATGGCAAAAACCATCATAATATTGTAGAGTAATTATCCTCCAATTAAAATGATTTAATTGGATTATTTACCATCTGAGCCACCAGGGAAGCCCAGGAATACTGAAGTGGCTAGCCTATCCCTTCTCCAGGAGATCTTCCCCACCCAGGAATTGAACCAGGGTCTTCTGCATTGCAGGTGGATTATTTACCAGCTGAGCTACCAGGGAAGCCCAAAATAAATTAATTAATTAAAAAAAAAGTCCCTTTGAAGAACAAGAAAGGCCCCCTTTGCACTCCCTTCTCTGCACTGTGGAGGGGAGAGGGGGAGAAGGAAGAGGGAGGGAGAGAGTGCAGAGGCTTCAGCTATTGGGAAGGGAGCCCCGCTGGATGCAAGTTTCCTGGGGTGGGGATGAGGCTGGGTTCTTCCCAGGTCATGACCTAGGGCCCTGGCCCTCAGCAGATTATCTTCTTGGCCCTGAAGGATGCCAACACAGCAAAGGAAAGAGGAGAGGCCTCACCTCAGGAGATTTCCCTTTCTCAGCTGGCCTTGTGCTTCTGTCTCATGCCACACAGTTGGGGAGGCTCTGAGAGGCCTCGGGACAGTGTGTTAGGCCCATACCAGGGAATGGACAGCTGGTTCTGAAGGCTCCCAACAGTCTGGCTTATTCTCTGGTCCAAAGGACCCAATCTAAGTTCCTTGCTGCCGCTAGTTTTAGAACAAACCAATCTGAGAGCAGGCTCTTTAGCTCCTTGACCACAGCGTGAGACTGGGGAAGGGGCAAAGGGGAGACCAGTGTTTAATGTTGGGTTTTCCTTTCTGAGGTTAGCAAATCGCCTGCTGAAAGTAGACAATGAACTCGTGTAACAGCTATATTCTGATAAGTTGATGCTCCTTGGATAGGCTTATGTCAGAGACCTTGGGGCAGGTAGGGAGTCATAAAAACAGGTGGGACCTAGATGATGGAGGATTATCATCATTAGGGGCTGATAGGATCCATAGCAAAGTTCTAGCTCAACTTTCTAATTTTATACACAGGGAGACTGAGGCCAAGGGGAGCCCTGTGTCTTCAAGGTTCAGACCATGGTTTCATGAGCCCTAAGTGACATCCAGGTAAGAATTTTCAAGTGCAAATTGTTTGCATGGTGCATTTTGAAAAAATCAGATCACCAGAAAGAAAAATCAGATCAGCCCTTCTCCACAAGATTGAAATCGGGGGCAAAAGTGACATTTGCAGTCTTACTCTTCCATCTTTCCTGTGGCGGTGCCACTGCTTATTATGAAGAGGCTGTGAATCTTGGTGCCAGTAACCGAGAGGCCTGACTGACCCACGCTTTAGTGTAAATCTATTCCTTTAAGCTACTCTTACGTTGTCTGTAGCATCAGGATAATCAGAATGTCAATTGTTGTTGTTTTTCATTCGCTAAGTCATGTCCAACTTTTTGTGACCCCATGGACTGTAGGCTTCCCTTGCTAGGCTTCCCTGTCCTTCATCATTTCCCAGAATTTGCTGAAACTCATTGAGTTGGTGATGCTATCCAACCATCTCATCCTCTGCCGCCCCCTTCTCCTTTTGCCATCAATCTTTCCCAGCATCAGGGTCAATAACATTGCCTAAGAATCAGAGAGGGTGCAGGGGAAAAACCTAGTAAAACTGTCTAGAGAAGGGAGAGTGTGTGACTGTAGAAGAAGAAGATGTAAATTACGAGTGGTCCACAGAGGGAGAAACTGCAGCACCAAGAATGAGTCAGAGAGGAAAGAGATATTTGTAAAGGAAGAAAACTGACATGGTATGGTATAGCCCAAGGGGTGAGACTAGATGCAAATAAGAATTTCAGGGAAAAGTCGTAAATACTGGTACGTAAGAGCAGTTGCAAAAGACCTTTCCTGTCTTTTCTAATTTGAATGTATGGCTGAATGTGAGTTTTATGAGCAGAGGATGAGTCAGGCAGTTAGGGGAAATCAGAAATTCAGAGGAGAGCTCAAAGGCCAGAGAGTGTTATTAAGCTCTCTTACCTGTAGGAAGATTGCATATTTGAAGACAAGATCCTAACTTCTGTTTTGTTTGTTTTTAAATCAAAAGCAATTTTTTATATGTATTCATATACTTGAGTCATTTTTTTCTCAAAGTAAAAATATTTTAGAGAGGGAGAGTCATAAACTATAAACATAGCAGTCTTTTTCAGAAATTTCCATTCCCAGGAAAGCTGAGAGCTTGGTTCTATGGAGTTTTGTTGTTGTTTTGTCGCTAAGTCACGTCCAACTCTTTGTGACCCATGGACTGCAGCACACCAGGCTCCCTTGTCCTGCGTTGTCACCTGGAGTTTGCTCAGATTCATGTCCATTGTCTATAGAGCCTGGCTGAAGTCAGCTGGATGTTCCAGGAGGCAGTGCTCCATGTTTTGGGGGCTTCCTGTACCTCATGCCTATGTGGCTTCACCTCTACCGTGGAAAGTTGTCTCCTTTGTTTAGGTTCTGAATCCCTTGAGAAATTTCTTCCCTAGGACCCTATTTACCTCCTAAAAAGTATGATTTAGTTTCCATTTTATCCTCACAGTTCTGTCCTTATAAAGCTAGTAGACATTGGTATAAGCGGTGATTCAGACACAAACATTGTTTATGGTCAGGAATTCAAGGCAAGAACTTGGATGAGAACCAAACATTCCTAATTCCCAAAGGATCTTCCCTGAGTCATGAATGATTTGTGGTCCTTCAAATCCAGAATCCAGATATTTCTTAATTTACAATGGAGTTACGTCCTGATAAAACCCCCAAAATATCATAAGTTGAAATGCATTTTATACAACTAATCTGCCAGACATCACAGCTGAGCCTGCCTTAAATGTGCTTAGAATACTTACATCAACCTCCTCAAAATCATCTTGCACAGTCTATTTTATAATTAAGTATTGAATGTCTCATGTTATTGGTTGAATACTGTACTGGAAGTGAGAAACAGAATGGTTGTCTGGATGCAGAATGGCGATAAGTATGTCCTGTTTATCCTTGTGATTGTGTGGCTGGTGGAAGGCTGTGGCTTGCTACACTGCCCAGAGTCACAAGAAAGTAACGTCTGCCTACAATGCGGGAGACCTGGGTTTGATCCCTGGGTCTGGAAGATCCACCAGAGAAGGAAATGGCAACCCACTCCAGTATTCTTGCCTGGAGAATCTCATGGACGGAGGAGGCTGGTGGCCTACAGTCCACGGGGTCGCAAAGAGTCAGACACGACTGAGCGACTTAACTAACCAACCGTGTATCGATAGCCTAGGAAACAATCAAAATTCAAAATTTCAAGCATGGTTTCCGAATGCATTTCATTTTGGCACCATAGTAAAGACAGCAGTCATGAAAGTCAAGACATCATATGTCGGGAACCATCTGTAATACCAAACTTGAATCTGTTCTCAAAGTCGAAATTACAGACAACCCCTCCTTTTTCCATTTTTGGGGACACCTGCTGCTTCTTGAAACTCAGGAGCTCTGGACTTCCCTGGTAGTCCAGGGGTTAAGAATCTACCTGCCAATGGAGGGGACATGGGTTTGATCCCTGGTCCAGGAAGATCCACATGCCGTGGGGCAGCCAAGCCTGTGTACCACAACTACTGAGGCCTGAGGGCCTAGAGCCCATGCTCTGCAAGAAGAGAAGCCACAGTGCAATGAGAAGCCCGTGTACCTTACTAGAGAGTAGCCTCTGCTCGCTGCAAGTAGAGAAAGCCCATGTGCAGCAGTGAAGACCCAGTATAACCAAAAATACATACATAAATAAATTTTAAAAAGCACTTTCCTTTCTAGATTGTGGTCTTAAGTTTTTCGGGATCATGAGAAATAAGAATTCTTGCCTTACAACAAAAAAACCCCATTAAAAGCCCTTTCTTTCTTAATATATAAAAATATTCTCAAAGGTCAATTTAAAAAGGGACATAGAAGTGACAGAAAAATGAGCAAAAGACATGTCTTTTAACTCACAGGGGAAAATATAAAAATCTATGAAAAATGAAAAATGATATTAATAATTAAGTAAATGCAAATTAAAATAGTTTCACCTATCATATTGTCAAAGACTAACAACATTGATGTCATATAGTATTGGTTTAACTGTTCTGGTAAAGGAACTTTAGAACAGTTGCTAAGAATTTGGCAACGACTATAAAATTTTTTCAGTGTTTATATCCTTTGAGCATTTTCTTTCTTTTTAAAAATTGACATACAGGATTATGTAAATTTAAGTATAAGGTGTTAGTTTGATGACCCAGCATTTTCATATCTATGAATTTACCCTCAAAAACATTTGTATAGGAGCATAAAAATACATTCAAGAATATTTCTTGTGGCACTATTTTAGTGGAAAAATGGGGAAAACCCATTTATTGATGATTTGGTTAAATAATCTAGAAAACTTCAGATTAGGTTTGAGTGAAAAATTATAGTACATTCATACAATGTCATACAGCCTCTAAAAAGAATGGGGAAAGTCTGTATGTGTTAATTGGCATGTAAAGATTTTAAAATTTATTTAGTGAAAAAAGTAAATTGCAAAACAACATATTATTGAGCAATAAAGCATGATAACTGTGTACTGTTATAGGAGAAATTTTCACTTAAAAATACTAGTGTTTATTGAATGCTCAGTATGTGTCAGATTCGGACTAAGAACTTGAAAGAAAGAAAGTGAAAGTGTTAGTCACTCAGTTGTGTCCAACTCTTTGTGACCCTCTGAGCTGTAACTCTGTCCATGGGATTCTCCAAGCAAGAATACTGGAGTGGGTTGCCATTCTCTTCTCCAGGGTATCTCCCCAACCCAGGGATTGAACCCCAGTCTCCTATATTGCAGGCAGGTTCTTTACTGTCTGAGTCACCAGGAAAGCCTGAGGACTTCATGTGTATTAAATCATTTGTTCCTTCCAATAGTTCTTGGGATATATTCTCCCACTATCCCCATTTTAACGTTAACAAAGTCGAGTCCCAAAATGGTGGGGCTGTTTGCCCAAGGTCACAAAGCTAGAAATGGATAGAACAGAGATTTAAAACTAGGAAATGGATAAGAACCAGGTAGTTTGACTCTAATCGACATACCTAACCACTGTGTTCTTCAGCTTCTCAGGATTTTTCTGATACTATATTTTACATCTTTTTAGTGTTTGAAATTTTGTAATGGGAACATTGGAGAAGGCAATGGCACCCCACTCCAGTACTCTTGCCTGGAAAATCCCATGGACGGAGGAGCCTCGTAGGCTGCAGTCCATCAGGTTGCTAGGAGTCGGACACGACTGAGCGACTTCACTTTCACTTTTCACTTTCATGCATTGGAGAAGGAAATGGCAACCCACTCCAGTGTTCTTGCCTGGAGAATCCCAGGGACAGGGGAGCCTGGTGGGCTGCTGTCTATGGGGTCGCATAGGGCCAGACACAACTGAAGCGACTTAGCAGCAATGGGAACATACTGCTTTAGAAATTTAAAAAGTAATAAATATATATAAAACAATGACTGAAACCTAATTTCATTTCCAGGACACTTAGAAAGTTGTTTTTTTTTTTTTTTAATGGAGAATAGGATTTTAAAAATTGAGATCCTTAGAAAATCAAAATAGTGTTCTACAAAAAAATTGTGATAGAAATAGAAACTCCAGTATAAGCAAGAGGGAACAATTAGCCTTGAAAATAAATCTTTTAAAGTACAAAACTGTATTGAAAGCTTTTGTAAAGAAATCTGTAAGTAAAATGAGAAATTCAGCAGTTCTAAAGACGTGTAAACTAATTTTAAGGTAATGCATGTACTAATTAAAGTAGCAAAAAATAATACAAAAACATGAAAGCCAAATGTTGATGAGGTTGGAGGTAAATGGAAAAGCATTGTTGGAAGCCTGGCAGTTGTTCAGAATTCCTGGTAATATGGGACAAAACTAAGCAGAAAGCATCTTTTAAAAATCACTGTTATATTGTCCACTTTAGCACAGTAGAAGAAATGCCAATGATGGATGGGTGAAACTCTTCTTTTACTTGTTAATACTACTTTGAGGCCTATGCACCACAGAATTAATCCCCAATAGTATTTTGTACAAATAAATTTATTGTACTGCTATTTATAGTAGTGAAAAAATGGAATATTACAAATGCCAACAACAGGGGAACACCTAGATCAAGGATGCTGTACCCATATCATGGATTCTGTTTAAGAAAAGAAGAAATGTATATGTAAAACAAAAACTATCTGATGCAAAAGTGGGTCCAGTACAGAGCTTTTTGTTGTCTGGTTGACATTTGTCAGTTGTTTTGATTAAGTGGACAGTGGACATCGCAGCAGCAACCTGGGCTACAGAAAACCTTTCTGGTTGTTAAGAGCGTGGATGGAGTGGGGCAAGTGAAGAAGCTAGACATTGCTTTTTAAATAAAAGTCAACAAAAAGGATCAAAACTGAAGTTTTCTTACATTCTTGGTTAAGAGATGTTGAGAGCTTTTGACTCTTCTTCTGCCTGGACTGGTCACTGCAAAGAGAGAGAAAGGAATTGTTTTAGAGAACACCTATGAGGCTGAGAGCTTCCTCGGTGGCTCAGCTGGTAAAGACCCAACTTGCAATGAGGGAGGCCTGGGTTTGATCTCTGGGTTGGCCTGGAGAATTCCATGGACTGTATAGTCCATGGGGTCACAAAGAGTCAGACACAACTGAGCGACTTTCATTTCCTGAGGCTGATGCCGCTACAGTAGCAATACTGAGAGGGCACGTCCCTGGAGTGGCACAGGACACAGGGCAGGGGGATGGGAAGAAGAGAAGGACGCAACTGCAATTTTAGATGTTCCTTGATCAAATGCACCAAAGTTCAGAGCAGTACTAGTCATGATAGCCCAAAGATGAGTCATTAACAAATGAATGGATAAACTCAATGTGGCATAGACATACGATGAACTATCATTCAGCCTTAAAAAAAAAAAACAGAATAAAATTCTGAAACTTGCTCTAACATGGATGAACATTGGGCTGGAGGAAGGAAGGAATGGAGGGTTATGATTTCATGACTACAGAGCATCAGTTTGAGAAGATGAAAAAATTCAGGAAACAGTGGTGATGTTTGGACAACAATGTGAATGTACTTAGTGCCACAGAACTGAACACTTAAAAATGGTTAAATGATAAAGTTTTTATAATTTACATTTTACCACAATGAAAAAACTCAGAGTCAATTAGCCATAAAAAGTTCCTTGGTTGGGAAAAGGTGTGTATTTGGTTGGAAGTGGAAACACCCAGGCATCTCTTTTGCACATTGATGTTGAGTGACTTAGAAGTGAAATCCTGCCACGTCATTACCCTGGAATGGAAATGACCTCTTGTCAGAGGTCAGGTAAGAGCTCAGGTGAGAGCTCTGTTGGTGTTTTTTGAAGAGTGAGGGCAGCCCTGAAGCCAGGAGAGCAGGGCACTGGTTGAGCCAGGGCTCTCCACTCCTTTCACTTCAGTGTGAATCCCAACTTGACCAGGGTCAGTGACTCATCCTCACTCCCTGTACTCATCTAGAAGATGGGCGTGGAATTCACAACCACCTCTGAGGGCTGTGTGCGGGCATGCTCAGTCGTGTCTAACTCTTTGAGACCCCATGGACTGTAGTCCTAAGGCTCCTCTGTCCATGGAATTCTCCAGGCAAGAATACTGGAGTGGGTTGCCGTTTCCTCCTCCAGGGGATCTTCCCATCCCAGAGACTGAACCTCCTGCATTGGCAGGGGAATTCTTTATCCCCGAGCCACCTGGGAAGTGCCTGCAAGGGCTACAGTGAGGATTAAATGAACTAATCTTTATCAAGTCCTTAGCTTGGTGCCTGGCAAAGAGTGAGTTCCCAGGCTTCAGGGGTGGTTATTAAGATTCTCTGTCTCTGCAAGGTAAGGGCAGGTGGAAGGAGACTGTACATCCATCAGGAGTTTTCCTTCTAAAGTTTTCTCCATTTCCTCCTGCACTTCCCCAGTTCCCCTTGCCAACTCCACCCCACTGTTGTTTATTCCCAAGAGAATTATTCTGAAGGCCGTTCACCCTAGAATTAAACCCACTGGTGTGCTTCAGGAAATAAGTTCTGGTATAACTTCTTGGTAAAACCACAGATTTTTATCTTTTGTGTTTACTGTGAATTGTGCCTGTGAAATCTTTCCCTTAAAGGGCTCCCCTTCTCTCTGGGAAGTGAAAATACACACTTGTCCTCAGTTACAGACTTGGTCTCTGTATTGTGCCTTTTAACTACTTAAACACTGTAACACTTGCTGTTGCCATATTTTTGTGAGAAATTAAGATGACTCAGCTAAATGCATAGATTTAGGTTGAACCCAGTGTGTGTGTGTGTGTGTGTGTGTGTGAAAGAGGGATATAATACAATCTTAGGTGTGATAATGGCTCACATTGGCCTTTAGTAGGTGATGGACAGCTTCTTTCCTTCTTTTATTCACTTCTCATAACAACTCTGTGGGGTTGGGTCTCTTCATTAACTCTATTTCATAGGTAGACACTGAGGGTTAGGGCTACACAGTTGGGGTGGTGGAACACAGCCTCTGCCTCTGAACTTTGCTCTGTGAATGTTTTGTTCATTGCATGTTGAATATAGTAAACAGGAGCATTTGGGAAAGGACACACCAGGGAGAACTATAACCCTTGTTAGAGGAAATCAAACCAACTTGTATTTCTAGAGGTGGGGAAGGTGGGAATGGGATGAAGAGTTACGAATCTATCTAAGAGTGACTTAGGAAGACCTGGCAGGCAATGTCTTCTCCCACTGAGAGCCTGAGGCTCTGGAGAAGGTGAGATGAGACAAAACAAGGTGTAGGAAGAGGCAGGCTTCTTCCACTGACAGTCTAATATAAAACTGTAAATATCCCTTTCCCAGAGAACAGCTTCCTGAGCAGTGACATGACCATGAATACTGATGACTGGTTTAATACCCGGAGGTGGCCGTGAATAAAAATGGCAAGAGAGAAATTCAAGGTTGTGTATTTATCTTTGACTAAGCATATTCATTGCTGTAAATCTGGAATAAAGAGAGAAACTACATTGTAAGTGATGCATTGAGTTGGCCAAAAAGTTTGTTCGGGTTTTTCCATAGCATCGTATGGAAAAATTCCCTGAATGAACTTTCTGGCCAACCCAATATTTAATGGTGCTTACTACCTGCCAGGTACTGTTCTAGATGCTTTACATGTCTTCTATATCTCAATTCTACCCACCCCCCCCCACCCACAATAACCTCAGGAAATAAGTTCTAGTTCTTCCTTTTTTTATAAGATTGGAAACTCGAGCCCAGAGAGGTTGAGTGCCTGTCCAAGGTCACACAGCACACAAGTGGTGGTAGGTCTCTTGAAGAACCTGCTAAGCAAATGGATTCAAAGGCCCTGTTTTGAATGATTCTCTTCAGGTGAAGTATGACTTTCCTCCTGAATTGTATAAGTTTTTGATTTAAAAGGGCCATTCAGCTTTGAGGATTTTCTCCCTTAAAATTTTTTTAAATGGAAAACATTTATAGAAAATGGACATTTTAGCATTTTTGTATTTGCTTTCAATTTGTTTTCTTCTCATGCAAAAGAAATAGCAAACGAGAGGGCAGGTTTGGTCCCCTTTTTACCCACCTCTAACTCTACTTTCCTCCCTCCCCAGAGCTACTAATCTCACTAACTTGGTGTCTTTCTGGCCTGTGGTTTTTTTTAATGCTTTTCTCTAGATATGTGTGTATAAACAATATATAGTACTGTTTCATATTTCCAAATTTAACAATCTTTAGCCTGCTTTATTTCCCTTTCAATGTTATGCTTTCAAGTTATTCATTGCTGTAAATATAGAATAAAAATAGAAATCACTCTGTAAGTGATGTATTTAAAGGTGCTTCCTACCTGCTGGGTACTATTCTAGATGCTTTATACGTTTTGTCTATATCTCAATTTTCCCCTATATTAACCTTGGAAGATGAGTTCTAGTTCTTCCTTTTGTACGAGATTGGAAACTCAGGCCCAGAGAGGTTAAGTGTGGACCTGTGTCCACACACATAGACCCAGTTCATCCCTGTTGACTGCTGTGGGGTCTTCCAGAGTCTGGTGACACCACCTTTAACCCCTTCCCCTCTTCAAGAACATGTAGGCTGTTTTCAGTTTTGCCCTGTGAGCATCCATGTGTATTTACAGGACTGGAACTGCTGGGTCAGAGGGTCACCTTTGACTTTTCAGGTACCTTCCAAAATCTCCAGAGAGTTCCAACTTTAGCACGTGGGCAGACTCCCCAGTTCTTTTTCCTTCCCCTCTAACTGGCAATAAATGTCTAAAGCTGAATTTATGTTCTGCTGGCTGTCTCTCTGCGGCCGGACTGGGTCCCTCCCTGCCCCCCAGCAGTGGCCCTGTTGATGGCTGACATGGGAAGAAGAAAGGAGTTGTTTGAACAGAGGGGCCACTGCACCAGCAGATATTCTGCCCTTTTCATTCAGTCTGACAGTGAGACCCGGGGCTAAGCCAGGGTCCCGGGCTGTCCCAGCAAGACAGGGGCTGCAGGGAGAGCGCAGGGGCAGCAGAACAGAGAGCCGAGTCCTGCAGGTGGGGCGAGGAAAATGTCCAGAGCCACAGAACCCTGCCTGGGACTGGACACTGTTCCCCTTGGAGCAGCAGGGCTTTTACAAAGTCACACCCTCTGGCAGTGCCAGTTCCAGGTTAAGTTTGGGAGCGTGGCCCTGGGGTCTGTGCGGAGGCCAGCCTGGGTCAGGGTATTCTTGGACCACTTCATCGGACCACTGCCAGCAGGCTCCCCCCTCCTGTTTCACGGCACAGTGAGAAATCATACTTTAGAGCCAGGTGTTTCTCGATTCGGAACCCTCTTGTTCCCTGGAGAAGAGTCTCTCTCCAGCTGCCCTGAGAATTTTGTTTTCATCCCTGTTTCCTAATACAATGGCTCACTGTCAGTTTTACTCGGCATACTGGGTTTTGCCAGTATCGAATTCAGTGTTTAACTGCCCTCCTTTCCCCCTTGATGGATTGTTTCTCAATGACCGATGTTCGTGCATGCCCCCTCCCCTTTTCAGAAACACCCACAAACACCATCACAACAGAGGCCATCCGACCTCAGAGACCTGAGGGTAAACGTAGTAAAACAGCACGTGACTGTCTTTTACCCTCTGACCGAAACAGCCACGTTAAGGAAACAGTCAAGGGCAATTTTACTCACCCTTGGAAGGAATCACGGTGGTGAAAACTTCTATATTTTCATCACTGCAGCTGTAAATCTGATGCATCGTTTCAGCCTTCTCTCCCCAAAAGTGCCCGGGGATGGGAGGCCTCTCTCTGAACCCCTAGTCGCGAGGTCTCCTAATCCAATCTGGCTCTGGGATCATTGTGCCTGTTCACAAAAGACAGGCTGGTGCTGTGATCTCATTTCATTCCAGAGTCTTCACTGCAACATTTTCTAATCCCATCTGTCTTTTTTTTTTTTTTTTTTTTTTTTTTTTATGAATCCTATTATTGCAAACCTTTGATGGAGCCTAGCGCTTCAGTCCCCTCCCATCCAGGATGTATTTAACATCTTTATTTTGCCGTGCCTGCTGCAGTGGATTTGGAAGTCTTTTGTGAAGTGGTGATGAAGTGAAATCGCCTACTCGGTTAGCGCCAAGCGTGGCTGGAGGATGATACTGAAAAGGAAACGTGATTTTTGGTACCGGCAGTTCCCCTATCATTTCAGAAATGAAGAGGCTTTTTTTCCCCTCCCCTTTCCAGAAGAACTGGCTATTCAGTAATTTGTCATGTGTTAATTTGGCTTCCTTCAAAGTTTCTATTTTAAACAAAAGGGCTGTTCTTCCAGAGCGTTCTTGCCTCATGCCAGTACATGACAAGGCTGACATTTCTAGAGAGCTGTGTTTTTTTTGCATCTCCTTGTAGAAACCTGCAAGTGCTTGCAAGGATGTGGTAACAAGCAGCGTCTGACACTAGAGATACCTGACTACAGGGAGGTTATATTTCATTATCCTAAATATCCTATTGTTCTCTATATATCCTATATATCTCATATTTTATCCTATACACACACACACACACACACACACACAAAATAGGTGTATTATGTCAAACCCATTGGCTTTCATTGCTCTGTTACAGATTTATTTCTTCATACCAATAATGATGATGATGTAAAATTTTTAAAATTTATTTTATTGAAGTATAGTTGATTTCTGCTGCACAGCAAAGCGATTCAGTTATAGTATATTCTACTTCACATTCTTTTCCCTTATAGCTTATCAGGGTTATTGAATATAGTGCCCTGTGCTATGCAGTAGGACCTTGTTATTTATCTGTTCTATATAGAATAGTTTGCATATGCTAATCCCAATTAATCCATTCCTCCCCCACCTCCCATTTCCATTGGCAACTGCAAGTTTGTTCTCCATGTCTATGAGTCTGTTTCATAGATAAATTCACTTGTGTCATATTTTAGATTGCACATATAATTGATATCATATGGTATTTGTCTTTCTCTTTCTGACTTACTTCACTTCGTATGGTAATCTCTAAGTCTGCCTGTGTTGCTGCAAATGACATTATTTCATGCTTTTTTGTGGCTGAGTCATGTTCCACTGTATGTGCACCACATCTTCTTTATCCATTTATCTGCTGATGGAAATTTAGCTTGTTTCTACTTCTTGGTTATTGTGAATAGTACTGCTATGAACATAGGGGTTGCATATATCTTTCTGAATTACAGTTTTCTCCAGATATGAACCCAGGAGTGGGATTGCTGGATCATATGGCAATTTTAATTTTAGTTTTTTGAGGAGCTTCCATATTATTTTCCATAGTGGCTACACCAATTTATATTCCCACCAATAGTGTCAGAAGGTTCTCTTTTCTCTGCATCCTCTCCAGCATTTGTTATTTGTAGAATTTTTAGTGGTGGCTATTATAACCAGTGTGAGGTGATATCTCATTGTCATTTTGCTTAGTGTTTCTCTAATAATTAGTGATGTTGAGCATCTTCCTGTGTGCCCATTGGCCAGATGATGATGTAATATTAACAATGATAGTTGGCATTTGTTAGATGCTTGCTAAGAGCTAGGAAGCCTGCTATATAATCTCATTTAATGTCTACAACTAGCCAATGAGACTAGCTGTTATTTTTGCCATTTTATGGGTGAAGAAACTGAGGCCAAAAGAGACTGAGTAGTTTGCCCAAGATTAAAATACCTAGTTCATGGCAGAATCAGAATATATTTTAATACTTAGTGAAAGTGAAAGTTACTCAGTCATGTCCAACTCTTTGTGACCCCATGGACTATAGTCCATGGAATTCTCCAGGCCAGAATACTGGAGTGGCTAGCCTTTCCCTTGTCAAGGGGATCTTCCCAACTTGGGTGTCCTGTATTGCAGGCAGATTCTTTACCATCTGAGCCACAACTTGATTCCAAAGCCAATGTACTGAACCACTAAAATTGTAGTCCATTCTTCACCTTTAAATCCATCCCCCTACTTTGAACCTGGGGGGAATCTGAGAGTAGGCTTGGATTTGGTGACCATTGATATTTCTGTTAAACAAAGCTGGAGTGTTTACTCATCAGGTGGTTGTCAACATTACACCTCTGTCTCTGAGGACTGCACCTGGCCACGGAGGATGGCTCTAGGAAGCCATGTTTGTTCTACCTGAATCTGTTCCCTTTGATTGAAGCAGGATGAACATATAAACCAAACTGCTGCCTCCTGGAAACGGAAGTTGGGCCTTAGTCTGGGCCCAGAGGGAAGATGCTGACTTTTAACATCTGCAAGTGTCTTTCAGGGTCAGTGGGGGTGGACTTAAGGAGAAGCCAGAGGACATAAATGGAACTGTTACTCTAGAAGGGGCCTGAGGCCTGGATGCAAAGCCCGGGTAAAGAGTTTCAGGGACTTCTCTGGTGGTCCAGTGGCTAAGATACCACACTCCCAACTCAGGGGACCTGGGTTTGATCTTTGGTAGAGGAACTAGATTCCACATGCCACAACTAAGAGTTTGCATGCCACAACTAAAGATTCCACATGCTGCAATGAAGATTGAAGATCTTGAGTGCTGCAGCTAAGACCTGGCACAGCCAAATAAATAAATTAATTTTTAAAAAATGTAAAGGACTTTAACTGGCAGAGGGTAGCAGGTCCTTTCACCCTGGCCTACTCTCTGTGGTTCTGTGGTTCTGTTCTGGTCTGTTTGCACTCAGTAAGGGCCAGTGGGAAGGATGAGGGTAGGGGGTGAGGGGAGTGTGAGGAGAGTGAGGGGAGGGTGTGGGAAGATTGAAAAAGACAGAGGGGAGGGAGGGAGTGTTGCTCTGGCTTGACAGTTTCTCATTTCTGCCTTGTGTCTCTTCCTGTCTCGTGGTCGATAAGACACCTCCATCTCTGTTTGATAGATTCCTTTGTGCTTGAGTTTACATAGGTTTTGGTCATTCTCAGCTAAAAAGAGTAGTCTCTAAAAGATATGTCTATACATTTTGTAACCTCCATAGTGATTAAACTTTTAGATCATATAACATTTAGAGGAGTATCTAGTACAATAAAAAGCAAGATCCCAAATTATGTAACAGACTCTTCCTAGGTAATAAAAATTTAAAGGTGATACTTAACTAAATGAAAACATCTGCCTTTACATTACAAAAAATTCAATACAGAATGGTTTAGCAGCAATTTATGAAAAAGATATTCTAGATTTTTGTGAACACATTCTTAATTAGGGGTAATATTGAAAGGCAGGGGCTAAAAGATTATGAATGTAGTTTCAAGGACCAGATACTAAATTGATTAAAAAAAAAAACAAACCCTCTGGACACCAAGAAGCCAATCAAGATTACCTGGATTTAATCTTAAGGGGTTCCTGCTTTGTTGCTGTTCAGTTGCTCATTTGTATCTGACTCTTTGAGACCCCACGGACTGCAGCACACCAGGCTTCCCTGTCCTTCAGTATCTCCCAGAGTTTGCTCAAACTCATGTCCATTGAGTCGGTGATGCCATCCAACATCTCATCCTCCGTCATCCCCTTCTCCTTCTGCCTTCAATCTTTCCCAGCATTAGGTCTTTTCTAATGAGTCAGCTCTTTGCATCAGGTGGCCAAAGTATTGGAGCTTCAGCTTTATCATCAGTCCTTCCAGTGAATATTCTGGGTTGATTTCCTTTAGGATTGACTGGTTTGATCTCCTTGCTGTCCAAGGGACTCTCAGGAGTCTTCTCCAGCACAGTTCAAAGGCATCAATTCTTCAGTGGTCAGCCTTTTTTATTGTCCAGCTCTCACTATTATCTAAGAAAGCCCAAATTTAATTCAAGTATATTGTATGGTGTCTAAGACTGAGATGTGTAAGGAAATGGCAACCCACTCCAGTACTCTTGCCTGGAAAATCCCATGGATGGAGGAGCCTGATAAGCTACAGTCTGTGGGGTCAAGAAGGGTCAGACACGACTGAGTGACTTCATGTTCACTTTTCACTTTCATGCATTGGAGAAGGAAATGGCAACCCACTCCAGTGTTCTTACCTGGAGAATCCTGGGGAAATAGAAGCCTGGTGGGCTGCCATCTACGGGGCTGCACAGAGTTGGACATGACTGAAGCAATTTAGTAGCAGCAGCAGTGTAACTAAATGAGCTTATGTAAGGAAACACATCCAGAAAAAAACAATTCTTAAGAAATCATTTTTACAGGTTTGAGATGTATTTTATATAATAATACCTGCTTACTATAACAAATTTAAAATTGTAGATAGGTATGCAGAAGAAGTGAAATCTACTTCCTCCATTTAAGTCTCACTTCCTGAAAACAATCATTGTTTACAGATTGGTGGGTGTATTTGCATATTTTTTTCATGTCTATATATATATATATATATATATAATTAAAAATATATATAAATAGAACTATACCACACATGCATGTATGCACAGACTCATTCATGTGGGGACATATATAGTTCCCCTTCGTTAAATGTGCAGGAGACTCCTGCACTGTAAGAATGTATCCACTTTTTTCTTGATAGACCCATAGCTTCTTTCCATTTTTTAAAAATTAGAAACAATGCTGCAGAGGGCATCCCCATATTTGTGTCTTTACGTATGTCTTCTAATATTTTTGCAGGCTATAATTCTAGTTTGGGGAGTGCAAGTCATAGCATATGCATATTTAAACTTCTGAGGGATTTTTGCCTTGCAAAAATTCTGCATCCATTGACACTTTCACTAATAGGCTATAAGGGGCTTATTTGCTACACCCTTGGCAAAACTTGATATTATTAAATTTTTTTTGCCAAAATGATCCTGTTTGGCTTTTGTGCTCTGAGTCCAGAATATTGATTGTAATTAATAGAGTCCTTCTAGCTTAGGTGGAGGGGTGGATGGCTGAGTCCTCATGTTGGAATACAAAGTCTATAATCTATGCATGATAATAAGTATATCCCACACCTCTGAGTACTGGTCACCACCCCATCCAGGACCACGCTAACCCTAGGTTAGGCAGAGTCTGTCCTGCCCTCGGGCTTCTCTTCTCCCAGGTAGAGGGAAGTCACTGGGGAGAGTTATACATTGTTGGCATGGGATACTCACTCCCTTCTTTGTTTTTTTCTTTTTAAATTTTCATTGGAATATAGTTGTTCTACAGTGTTGTATTATTTCCTGCTGTACAGCAAAGTGGATCAGTCATATGTATATATATCCCATCCTTTTTGGATTTCCTTCCCAATTAGGTCACCACAGAGCACTGAGTAGAGTTCCTTTTGCTATATAGTAGGTTCTCATTAGTTATCTATTTTATACATAATACCAATAGTGTATCTTTTCAATCCCAATCTCCCAATTCATCCCACACCCCCTTTTCCCACCTTGGTATCCATGAGTTTGTTCTCTACATCTGTGCCTCTATTTCTGCCTAAAGATCCATGCACCCCAGTGTTCACAGCAGCACTGTTTACAGTAGCCAGGACACGGAAGCAGCCTAAATGTCTATCAACAGAGGAGTGGATAAAGATGTGGCACATATATACAGTGAACTATTACTCAGCCATAACAAGGAATAAAATTGTGCCACTTGCGGAGATGTGGATGGACCTAGAGTCTGTAATACGGAGTGAAGTTAAGTCAGAAAGAGAAAAACAAATATTCTACACATATATGTAGAATCTAGAAAAATGGTACAGATGAACCCATTTGCAAAGCATAAATAGACACACAGATGTAGATGCTCACATCTGTTTTCAAATGTTGCTTCTGCACTGACTCAGCTGACAATCAGTCAATGTGAGTGACTTTCTTACTTGGCTACCCTCTTCACTGGCTAATGGAAGGCGCTGAGTGGTGTTACCTCTGTATTTCTCTCTCCATCATGAGGGCTCTGGAGACCTGCCCTGGCAGAGGTGCTGGAAGATGCCCTCTCTGAGATGTGCCATTTAGGCTGGAGCTTAAGCAGTGCTTCTCAGACTTTACTGTGATGGGTTTGCCAGGGATTCTTGTTAAAATGCAGATTCTGATTCCAACGTATTGAGGATGGGGCCTGAGTGACAGGCTTTCTGAGGAGCCTCGCTGGTTTTAGGGCACCCTTTGGGATTTGAGCAGAGAGTTCGCTCAAGGAGAGTGGATGTTCCTGACCAGGAGGCATTAGAATTAAGAGGAGCTCAGGTTTCTCCCTCCTGCCCCACCTCAACCCACAGACTGTTTAAACACGATCCTCTAGGGCCCAGACATAGGTACAATAAACACTCCCTGCTGATGAAGCTATGCTGCAGCTGGGGTTTGGATGGAGCGAGGTGGTTCTCAAGTTGTCCCCAGACTGCAGCATCGGCATCACCCTTGTTAGACATGCAAATTCTCATGTCCATCCTGCCTGCTAAGTCAGAAACTCTGGGCTGCAGCCCAGCAGTCTGTGTTGTACAAGCTCTTCCAGGGCTTCTGGTTGTGATAAAGTCTGAGAACCTTTGATGAAGAGAAAAAAGAAGAGGGTTCTTGACTGAGCACTCTTCTGAGACTTGGATCCATGGTTTTTAATCCTGGCTGTTCATAACCCAGACTTGCCTAAGCAGCTTGATAAACATCTGCATGCCTGAGCTACACATCCATTCTTTCTGCTTCCAAAGGTCTGGAGAGTTGCCCGCCAGTATGTGGCTTTAAAAACACCTGAGGCTTGCAGATTTAGTGGCTGAACAGGGCAGGGGCAGCCCCTCAACATGAATGGTGGCCTGTGGCCACCTGGCTCACTCCATACAAAGTTCATTCATTCACATTTACCAAACCCCAGCATGAGCAAGACACCATGCAAATGACATCACTGTTGATCACCTGTTGTGTACCAGGCACTTTATACGTTAGTCTTCCTACAGCCCGGCAAGGTGGGCCTCCTACTGTTTTATAGAAGAGAGTCTTTAACTGGGGGTCAGTCAGGACTCCAAAACCTGGGCTGTCCACTACCATGCCCAGGTCAATCTTTGCACACTTGGGTGGGGAAGGGTATGCCAGGCTGTGGGCCTCTGAGAAACCTCTGTTTCATCTTCAGTGGCTTGTTTTGTGAACTTGGGGATATATTTGTAATTTTAGCAGGTGTAGCAATTCTCCTTTCAGTTCCTCAGAGAGAAAGAGAGGTGATTTCAATCTCTAACTTATGCAAAGTGATGCCCTTCATGCGTGAAGACTCTCCTTATCGGAGGGCATGTGCTTGCGGGTATAGGTAGTCAGATAAAACACAGGTTATCTTGTTGTTTTAATTGAAGAGAAGTAACAAATAGTTTTTCTAGTATAAGTATGTCCCAAATATTGCATGGGGCATACTTATACTATTTGTTTTTACTGAAATTAAAAACTATTTCAGGGACTTCCCTGGTGATCCAGTGACTAAGACTCCATGTTCCTAGTGCAGGGGCTTGGGTTCAATCCCTGGTCAGGGAACTAGGGCCCATGTGCCGTGAATAAAAATCCCATATGCTGCAGGGAAGATCAAAGATCCCTTGTGCTGCAACTGAGACCTGGCACAGCCAAATAGATATTTTAAAAATTATTTGAATTACTGCCTTTGTAAAAGAGACCCCTCCAGAGCTCCTTAGCCCATTTCACCAAGGGAGGACACAAGAGGAAGGCCCCAGCTACACAGCAGGAAGGGGGCTTTCGCCAGAACATGACCATGCTGGTGCCTTGATTTCAGCCTTTCCCATCTCCAGAACTGAGAGAAGTAAAATTCTATTGTTGACAAGCTGCCTGGTGTGTGGTATGTAGCAGCCTGAATGGATTAAGACACCAGCATAAGTAAAATACATACATATTAGATAGTGATAAGATTAAAAAGGAGAAAAAAATTTAATAGGAAGAATGATAGGAAGGGTTGGGTTAGAGATTTGAAATTTTAAATGAGGTGGCCAGGGACTTCCCTGGTGGTTCAGTGGCCAAGACCCATGCTCCCAATCCAGTGGGCCTGGGGTTCAATCCCTGTTCAGAGAACTAGATCCCACATGCTGCAACTAAGACCCAGTGCAGGCAAATAAATAAAGTTAAAAAAAATCGTAGGCAAGGGAACAGCAAGTGGAAACACTCTGCAGTAGGAGTTTGTCTGCTTGTTTGCAGACCATTATAGAGTCCCAGAACAGAATGAACGAGGGGTGGGTAGATGACCATTATATCTACTACTGCGGGCAGGAATCCCTTAGAAGAAATGGAGTAGCCATCATGGCCAACAAAAGAGTCCGAAATGCAGTACTTGGATGCAATCTCAAAAACGACAGAATGATCTCTGTTCGTTTCCAAGGCAAACCATTCAGTATCACAGTAATCCAAGTCTATGCCCCAACCTGTAACACTGCAGAAGCTGAAGTTGAACGGTTCTATGAAGACCTACAAGACCTTTTAGAACTAACACCCAAAAAAGATATCCTTTTCATTATAGGGGACTGGAATGCAAAAGTAGGAAGTCAAGAAGCACCTGGAGTAACAGGCAAATTTGGCCTTGGAATATGGAATGAAGCAGGGCAAAGACTAATAGAGTTTTGCCAAGAAAATGCACTGGTCATAACAAACACCCTCTTCCAACAACACAAGAGAAGACTCTACACATGGACATCACCAGATGGTCAACACTGAAATCAGATTGATTATATTCTTTGCAGCCAAAGATGGAGAAGCTCTATACAGTCAACAAAAACAAGACCAGGAGCTGACTGTGGCTCAGATCATGAATTCCTTATTGCCAAATTCAGACTGAAATTGAAGAAAGTAGGGAAAATCACTAGACCATTCAGGTATGACCTAAATCAAATCCCTTATGATTATAGAGTGGAAGTGAGAAATAGATTTAAGGGCCTAGGTCTGATAGATAGAGTGCCTGATGAACTATGATCTGAGGTTCGTGACATTGTACAGGAGACAGGGATCAAGACCATCCCCATGGAAAAGAAATGCAAAAAAGCAAAATGGCTGCCTAAGGAGGTCTTACAAATAGCTGTGAAAAGAAGAGAAGCAAAAAGCAAAAGAGAAAAGGAAAGATATAAGCATCTGAATGCAGAGTTCCAAAGAATAGCAAGAAGAGATAAGAAAGCCTTCCTCAGCCATCAATGCAAAGAAATAGAGGAAAACAACAGAATGGGAAAGACTAGAGATCTCTTCAAGAAAATTAGAGATACCAAGGGAACATTTCATGCAAAGATGGGCTCGATAAAGGACAGAAATGGTATGGACCTAACAGAAGCAGAAGATATTAAGAAGAGGTGGCAAGAATATACAGAAGAACTGTACAAAAAAGAGCTTCCCGATCAAGATAATCATGATGGTGTGATCACTCACCTAGAGCCAGACAACCTGGAATGTGAAGTCAAGTGGGCCTTAGAAAGCATCACTACGAACAAAACTAGTGGGGGTGATGGAATTCCAGTTGAGCTATTTCAAATCCTGAAAGATGATGCTGTGAAAGTGCTGCACTCAATATGCCAGCAAATTTGGAAAACTCAGCAGTGGCCACAGGACTGGAAAAGGTCAGTTTTCATTCCAATCCCAACGAAAGGCAATGCCCAAGAATGCTCAAACTACCGCACAATTGCACTCATCTCACACACTAGTAAAGTAATGCTCAAAATTCTCCAAGCCAGGCTTCAGCAATATGTGACCTGTGAACTTCCAGATATTCAAGCTGGTTTTAGAAAAGGCAAAGGAACCAGAAATCAAATTGCCAACATCTGCTGGATCATGGAAAAAGCAAAAGAGTTCCAGAAAAACATTTATTTCTGCTTTATTGACTATGCCAAAGCCTTTGACTGTGTGGATCACAATAAACTGTGGAAAATTCTGAAAGAGATGGGAATACCAGACCACCTGATCTGCCTCTTGAGAAACCTGTATGCAGATCAGAAACAACAGTTAGAACTGGACATGGAACAACAGACTGGTTCCAAATAGGAAAAGGAGTATGTCAAGGCTGTATATTGTCACCCTGCTTATTTAACTTATATGCAGAGTACATCATAAGAAACGCTGGACTGGAAGAAGCACAAGCTGGAGTCAAGATTTCTGGGAGAAATAATAACCTCAGATATGCAGATGACACCACCCTTATGGCAGAAAGTGAAGAGGAACTGAAGAGCCTCTTGATGAAAGTGAAAGTGGAGAGTGAAAAAGTTGGCTTAAAGCTCAACATTCAGAAAACGAAGATCATGGCATCTGGTCCCATCACTTCATGGGAAATAGATGGGGAAACAGTAGAAACAGCGTCAGATTTTATTTTTGGGGGCTCCAAAATCACTACAGATGGTGACTGCAGCCATGAAATTAAAAGATGCTTACTGCTTTGAACGGAGAAGGTGATGGCACCCCACTCCAGTACTCTTGCCTGGAAAATCCCATGGACGGAGGAGCCTGGTAGGCTGCAGTCCATGGGGTCGCTGAGAGCCGGACACGACTGAACGACTTCACTTTCACTTTTCACTTCCATGCATTGGAGAAGGAAATGGCAACACACTCCAGTGTTCTTGCCTGGAGAATCCCAGGGACGGGGGAGCCTGGTGGACTGCCATCTATAGGGTTGCACAGAGTTGGCCACAACTGAAGCGACTTGGCTGCAGCAGCAGCACTCCTTGGAAGAAATGTTACGACCAACCTAGATCGCATATTCAAAAGCAGAGACATACCTTGCCAACAAAAATCCATCTAGTCAAGGCTATGGTTTTTCCAGTGGTCATTTATGGATGTGAGAGTTGGACTGTGAAGAAAGCTGAGTGCTGAAGAATTGATGCTTTTGAACTGTGGTGTTGGAGAAGACTCGTGAGAGTCACTTGGACTGCAAGGAGATCCAACCAGTCCATTTTAAAGGAGATCAGCCCTGGGATTTTTTTGGAAGGAATGATAGTAGCTGAAACTCCAGTACTTTGGCCACTTCACGAGAAGAGTTGACTGATTGGAAAAGACTCTGATGCTGGGAGGGATTGGGGGCAGGAGGAGAAGGGGACGACAGAGGATGAGATGGCTGGATGGCATCACTGACTCGATGGACGTGAGTCTGAGTGAACTCCGGGAGTTGGTGATGGACAGGGAGGCCTGGCGTGCTGCGATTCATGGGGTCGCAGAGTTGGACACGACTGAGTGACTGAACTGACTGACTAAGAGGTGAGGTCCCAGGGTAGCAGGAAGCTCCTTCCTGGAGGGCCTGGTAGGTGGGTTCCATGCAATTGATGATCCAGACTAGGCTACTTTTGAAAGTGAAAAGCTAGGACACTAGGTGTAAACTAGAATTGTCCTAGGAATTCTGAATCACAGCACAGATTTAGCCTTTAGTCTGAGTGGGATGGGAAGTCATCAGTGGGTTTGGAGCAGAGCTGCCCCATGCCTGACTTGAGAGCTTCATTCTGTTGAGAAGCACTGAAGGGTGGCCAGGGCAGGAGCAGGAATGGAGTCAGGAGGGCATTGAAGGACCACAGGTGAGAGATAACAGGGACTCAGATGAGGGCAGTGGTAGAAGGGGCAGTGAGAACTGGTCAAATTCTGGGTGTAATTTAAGGTAAAGCCAATAGGATTTCTTGTGGCTCAGCTGATAAAGAATCTGCCTGCAATATGGCAGACCTGGGTTTGATCCCTGGGTTGGGAAGATCCCCTGGAGAAGGGAAAGGCTACCCACTCTAGTATTCTGGCCTGGAGAATTCCATGGGCTATACAGTCCATGGGGTAGCAAAGAGTCAGACATGACTGAGAGACTTTTGCTTTCACTTTCTTTTTTTTTTTTAATTAATTAATTAATTTTTTAAAATTTAATTTTATTTTTTGAACTTTACATAATTGTATTAGTTTTGCCAAATATCAAAATGAGTCCACCACAGGTATACATGTGTTCCCCATCCTGCACCCTCCTCCCTCGCTTTCACTTTCTAATAGGATTTCTGACCAATAGGCTGTGGGTGTGAGAGAAAGAGAGGAGTTAAGGATGGCACTGGGGAAGAGTGAAAGAGGAAGATATTTGTGGGGGAGAGGGGGCCCTATGGCAGGTCAAGTTTCTAGGAAGCTGGTTCAGCTGAAGTTTGCACGCAGGAGGCCTGCCATGGTGCATTCCACGGGATTGCAAAGAATCAGACTAAACAACAACACGCTGACTTTGGTGCTCACAGGATCAGCCCCTGGGGCAGAAGTGAAGGACGTGAGACAGGGCAGGGGGAGTGCTAATCTGCCAGGTAGTCCTGACGAGGAACTCAGCCAGCCCATGAAGCGTCCTCCAGGGTTATCCAGACTGGGGCAGGCTGCTGGCCAGGCCTCCTACTCGACTAGCACTGGATGGAGGCCGCCTGGGGAAGGGGTGTGATCTTGGGCCAGGAGGTCCTCCCCAGTGGAGGCCGTAGTGCTTGGCCTGTAGGAGGTGTTGGTTGCTGAAAAGCCACAGTAGATGTTGCCTGACAACCCAGAGGTGTTGTCTCCCTCTGGGATGTGTTCCCTTCCTGTTTGGTGGTCATGGCTGGTTTGCCTTGTTAGACGCTCGAACCATTGTGTGAGCATAATTTTTTTCCCTTTTCTTTAAGAAAAGATAGAATTAGGCCAAAATGCTTACGCTAAACAATGAAAACTTCATATTCCCGTTATCTTGAAGTGTTTTTCTTAACCTTAACTTTTGAATGATTTAAATTATGAATGATCTTAAACAAATATAAAAATGAAGAATATAGTATAACGAACCCTCAGGTTCCCATCACTAAGCTTTACCAATGATCAGCTCATGGACAGTCTTTTTTCACTTATACCTTGCCCCACTCCCCTAACTCATTTTATTTTGAAACCCATTCCAATATTATCTGTTTCATTTGTAAATATTTGAATGTGCATCTGAAACTTTTTTTAAAAAACTTAGGAAAATGATTTCTGGCTTCCTTTGCTACCTCCAGTCTCTTGATGAGATCAGAATTGCAAATCAGGTCTTTAGGCTCAACCTGATGGTAAATTCTTGGATATTTAAATGGCCAGAGAGTTAATGACAAGGGCAGCTAGAGCTGCTGTTAGCTCTTGATTTATGAAGCCACATGTTCAGCCTGTGTGACAGAGGCTATTAGCATCATGCATGGCTCTGTCTCTGCCCACCACTCTCCAGGCCTGAACGCGCTCAACAGATGGGGAATTTCATGGCCACAAATGGAATTGTTTATCCTCTCATTGTTCCCGTGTCAGCAATCAAGCTAAATCCATTACCCACCAATAAAAAGATCAGCTGGCTGCTAGTTCAGCCATGGAAGGAGCCAAAGCTGTGTTGAGGAGATTTAAGAGTTTTAGAGGGGATAAAAAAAGTAATAAGAAGCCACATAAAAATTAAGACCCAAGAGAAGAGGTTGAGTCACTCATTCTAAAGCTGAGGTTTTAAGGGATTTGAAAGGGAAGGCCTAGTAACTCAATCTTTTCTTCAACATATAGGATACTCTAGAGACACCTGATTATAAATACTGTAGAGCTTTTATTGTGTGTTGATGGCTTTATTATTTCATTTAAAAAAGCACTCAAATGGAGCTTTGAAGAAGAAAGAAATGTCAGATTCATAATGGAAAAGCTGCTGACATGTTAATGGCCTTACTACCAGTAGGGAGATTTTCTTTTGTGGGGCTAAATAGTTGTCTGTTCTTGATGAAGTTGTTCCTCATCGGCTCAGCTGGGGGTTTCTCTGTGTTTTGATCTGTAAGAGGAGGCTCTTAAGTTCTGTGGACCCCCCAAGTTGTTCTCCCAACATTCTCAGAAGACCAGTACTTTAAAAAGTGGGCCCTAGAACACTTTTTGCCAGGCTGTTTTTATCAGGATGTATTGGACAGAAGACGTTGGTTCCAGCACTCATTGGTTATAGCTAAGGATCTGGGGCTCATGGGCTTTGCATGAATTCACTTGAAAAGTTAGAGAATTTGGCCAATGACTATTCATTCTCTTCTTTCCATCCTACTGTGCAAATACTTACTGGAAATGTACTGCTATATAGGAACACTATTCTGCCAGGCGATAAGGATCTAGAGATGATTAAGACACGATTTTACCCTCTGTTACCAGATTAGAGGGGGAGATGGACTAGGAAATAAGTGAGCACTGAATACGATGTTTCTGCAGCACAGTAGAGGCACATAGAGCTTCCCTGTTAGCTCAGTAAGTAAAGAATCTGCCTGCAATGCAGGAGACCAGGGTTTGCTCCCTGGGTTGGGGAAGATCTCCTAGAGAAGGAAGTGGCAACCCACTCCAGTATTCTTGCCTGGGAAATTCCATGGACAGAGGAGCCTACAGTCCATGGGCTCACAGGAGTCAGACATGACTTAGCGACTAAATCACCACTACCACTAGGGGCACACAGAGGATGTTAGGGAGTTCAGAGACCTCAGATGAGGGCTCTCTGACTCCCCAGGGAGAGGGTGTGATTGCAGGAAGAGTTTGTGGGGAGACAGGAGCATGGGTTGGGAGACAGCGGCAAGATCATGACAGTCCCAATGTCTGCTATGGGGTGTGTGCCTCCTCTTAAAGGCCAGGGAAAGCCACCGAAAGACTTTAATTAAAGGAAAGCCATGGTCATACAATTTGTGTTTTATCAAAACCATCCTGAGGGCAGGATGAAGAAGTGGTTAAGAACTGGAGCCTGGGCAGCCATTGAAGAAAGTGACTAGAGTGAACCAGGTGAGAGATGGTGGGCTTGAACCAAGGTGTGTGTGTGTGTGTGTGTGTGTGTGTGTGTGTGTGTGTGTTTGGGGTGAAGAGGAATATTAATAATAACTCATAAGGTTGTTGAAATGTTCAGTTCAGTTCAGTCGCTCAGTCGTGTCCGACTCTTTGTGACCCCATGAATTGCAGCATGCCAGGCCTCCCTGTCCATCACCAACTCCCAGAGTTCACTCAGACTCACGCCCATCGAGTCGGTGATACCATCCAGCCATCTCTTCCTCTGTCTTACCCTTCTCCTCCTGCCCCCAATCCCTCCCAGCATCAGAGTCTTTTCCAATGAGTCAACTCTTTGCATGAGGTGGCCAGAGTACTGGAGTTTCAACTTTAGCATCATTCCTTCCAAAGAAATCCCAGGGCTCATCTCCTTCAGAATGGACTGGTTGGATCTCTGTGCAGTCCAAGGGACTCTCAAGAGTCTTCTCCAACACCACAGTTCAAAAGCATCAATTCTTCAGCGCTCAGCTTTCTCACATCCATACATGACCACAGGAAAAACCATAGCCTTGACTAGACGGACCTTTGTTGGCAAAGTAATGTCTGTGCTTTTCAATATGCTATCTAGGTTGGTCATACATTATCAAATAAAATGCTTAGAACAGAAGTTGTTGCCCAGTCTATGCTCAATAAGTGTTAACTTGGATTTCCATTTCTCCTCTTTGGGAATGAATAATTCCCAGTGGTCATAGAATAGCACAGAGGGAAATCAGGAAGAGGAGTATATAAAAGAGGGGATAGTTCGGGGATGGGAGAGGACAAAGGATAGTGTACAGAGAGGAGAGCATCCCCCACAATGTCTCTTGGCGTCTCTGCCCTGCAGGAAACCTTACCTGTAGGTGAGACTCTGTGCACAAGGAGAGGCAGGCTTGGTGTTGGAGGTCTTGTGAGATGGCGGGAGTTTTGGAACAATCAGGTCAAAGTTACTTGGAAAGCAAAGCCTTCCCTGAGCTGCAGTTGTGGCTGAGTCTGGCTATTCCATAGAGCTGGGTGGGAAGGATTTGCTTTTCTTTCTGGATGGCCAGCTCCTACTACTTTTTGGTTCTGTTCTTTCAACAATGTTTCAGTCCCTTTCTTTATATTTGATAGTTTTCAGTGTGTTGCCCAGCACAGTTATGCAAACTGACCAGGATGGGTAGAGGCAGGTAGTTTTTTGGTTTAAGGAATTCCTTCTACTTCTATAAAGTAGAAAGTATTTTCTACTAGAAAGAGTTGTGCTCAGTCACATGCATCTCTTCTGGACGGAGCCTGCCAGGCTCCTCTGTCCATGGAATTTCCCAGGCAAGAATACTGGAGCAGGTTGCCCTTTCCTACTCCAGAGGACCTTCCTGACCCAGGGATCAAACTAGCATCTCTTGTGTCTCCTGCATTGGCAGGAGAATTCTTTATCACTGGGCCACCAAGTTACCTTCTACATAAAATATGATTCACATAAGATCGGCCCCCCAAAAACAGATTAATGCCTGCCTTCCTTCTTTCCTTCCTTCCTTCCCTTCCTCCCCTCCTTTCTGACCACTCAATCAATAAATGTTATTGAACTTCTAACATTGGTGAGATATCTCACTAACTGGGGCCATGGCTTCTTTAGGAACCAAGCTACAAAGCTGATCTGTTTCTCCTGTTCACCTGAGAGTACCTTCGGGGAAGGGAGAGTCTCATCCAGCTTTGTATCCCCAAAACCTGGCACAGGAGTTGGCGGTGGGTGGTTTTCAAGAGCATGATCCGTGTCTGTGTTCTTGCTGGTTGTGTGACCTTGTTCACTTATCCAACCTCGCCAAGGCTTGGTGTCATCATCTGTAAAATGGGAATGATAGTAATAACCCTCATCAGGTTGTTTTGAGCATTAAATGGCATAATGCATGTAAAGCACTCATAGTGCCTGGCATATAAGGGTTCAACTGTATTATCAATACTAGGTTTACAGTAAAGTTATTGAACTAATGCTATTAGGACCTAGTCAGACCCTACTAATTTGCATGTAAATTGGGCAAGTCAATTTACCTCTTGGAGTGTCTGATTTTAAAAAGCTTACGTGGGACTTCCCTGGTGACTCAGGCAGTAAAGAATCTGCTTGCAGTGCAGGAGACCCAGGTTCGGTCCCTGGGTTGGGAATATCCCCTGGAGAAGGGAATGGCAACCCACTCCAGTATTCTTGCCTGGAGAATCCCATGGACGGAGGAGCCTGATGGGCTGCAGTCCATGAGTTTGCAAAGAGGACTGAGACACAACTGAGGACTGACTTTCACTTTCACTTCCCTGGCGGTGCAGTGGATGGGAATTCACCTGGCAATGTAGGGAACATGGGGTTGACGCTTGGTCCAGGAAGCTTCCACATGCCACTGAGCAGCTAAGCCCGTGTGCCACAACTACTGAAGCTGTGCACCTAGAGCCTGGGCTCTGCAACAAGAGAAGCCATTGCAATGAAAAGCCCAGGTGCCTCGAGTGCACCTCAGCTAGAGCGTAGCCCCCTCTCCCTGCAACTAGAGAAGGACTGCTTGCAGGAGTGAAGACCCAGTACAGCCAAAAATAAATAAATAAATAAATAAAATTATATAAACATTTATTTGATAAATGAAAATTATAATATCTGCATGGATAATTATAATAAAATTATAATACTTTAATAGGATTGTAATGGAAATAGAGAAGATTGCTTTGTCCTTTGATTACAAAAATAACCCATCTCCAATAGATTATCTGAGCATAAACATCAGGAAGTAAGAAAAGCTACTGTGTTATTATAATGTTTTTAAAAAAGATGACAGATTCTTTAACTTGATAAAAGGCATCTACAAAAGCTCTACAGCTAACATGACAGTTAATATGGAAGAGTGAATGCTCTCTCCATAGGATTAGGATCAAGACATGGATGTCTGCTCTCTCTTCTCTTATTTAATATAGTACTGGAAGTTCTAGCAATGCAATCAGGCAAGGAGATAAAGGGCATACATATTGGAAATGAAGAAATAAAACTGTCCCTATTTGCAGATGACATAATTGTCAACATAGAAAATCCCAAGGAATCCACAGTAAACTTACAGAATTAATAAGTGAGTTCAGCAAGTTTGCCGTGTTAGGTTTAGGATAAAATCTTACCGATCTTGGGCTAGTCAGAGTTCTTAGACTTCACATGAAAAGCATGATGCATAGAAGGAAAATGTGATAAACTGAATCTCATTACATTAAAAACTTCTGCAGTATCTTGTAAAAATTACAGGGTATAACCTTAAAATTGTGAATCACTATATTGTACACCTATAGCATATATACGGAGAAGGCAATAGCACCCCACTCCAGTACTCTTGCCTGGAAGATCCCATGGATGGAGGAGCCTGGTGGGCTGCTGTCTATGGGGTCGCACAGAATCGGACATGACTGAAGTGACTTAGCAGCAGCAGCAGCAGCAACAGCATACCATATATAATATTGTATATCACCTATGCTGCTAAGTCACTTCAGTCGTGTCCGACTCTGTGCGACCCCATAGATGGCAGCCCACCAGGCTCCCCCGTCCCTGGGATTCTCCAGGCAAGAACACTGCAGTGGGTTGCCATTTCCTTCTCCAATGCACGAAAGTGAAAAGTAGAAGAGAAGTCGCTCAGTCGTGTCTGACTCTTCGCGACCCCATGGACTGCAGCCTATCAGGCTCCTCCGTCCATGGGATTTTCCAGGCAAGAGTACTGGAGTGGGGTGCCATTGCCTTCTCCGATATCACCTATACTTCAATTTAAAAAATATTAAAAACTTTTGCTCTGTGAAAAACTCTGTAAGAAGATGAAAAGGCAAGCAATCGACTGGGAGAAAAATATTTGCCAACCACATATCTGACAAAGGACTTATAACTAGAATATATGAACATTTTTTCAAAACTCAACAGTAAAAAAATAATCCAATTTGAAAACAGGCAAAAGACATGACCAGACATTTCACTAAAGAGGATACCAAATCCTCTTGCACAGATGGCAAATCAGTGCATGAAAACATGTTCAACATCATTAGCCATTAGAAAAATGCAAATTAAAATCACAATGAGACCTACCAAAATGGCTAAAATAAAAAAAAAAATATGGTAACACCAAGTGATGATGAGGATGCAGAGAAACTCACACATTTCTGATGGGAATGTAAAATTGTGCAATTTCCTACCAGCGGCTTTTAGCCCTTTCTGATGTAAATCCTTCAAGTCTACCCCTCATTTGCTAGCAAACCCTTTTCATTTTCTTGTTTGGTTTTAAATTTTTTATTTTATATTGGAGTGTGGCCAATTAACAATGTTGTGATAGTTTCAGGTGGACAACAAAAGGACTCAGCCATGCATGTACATATACATGTATCCATTCGCCCCCAACCCCCACTCCCATCCAGGCTCCCACATAACATTGAGCAGAGTTCTGTGTTAAACAGTGGGTCCTGGTCGGTTATCCATTTTAAATATAGCAGTGTGTACATGTCAGTCCCAAACTCACTATCTATTTACCCCAGTCTTCCTCCAACTGCAAGCTTGTTCTCTCAGTCTGTGAGTCTATTTCTGTTTTGTAAATAAGCTCATTTGTATCATTTCTTTTTAGATTTTGCATAGAGGGGATGTCATATGATATTTCTTCTTTTCTATATGACTTATTTCACTCAGGATGACGATCTCTAGGTCCCTCTATTTTGCTGCAAATGGCATTATTTTGTTCTTTTTAATGGCTGAGTAATTTTCCATTGTATAGATGTACCACATCCTCTTTATCCATTCCTCTGTCTATGGACATTTAGTGAAAGAAAGTAAAAGTGTTCATCAGTCATGCCTGACTCTTTTCGACATCATGGACTGTAGCCTGCCAGATTCCCCTGTCCATGGAATTCTCCAGGCAAGAATACTGATATTCCCTAAGTTTGTATGGGAGGGGGTCAGAGAGGGAACAGTTCTCAAATTTTCCCTGAATGCCCACTAAGCGCCCCCTGCCTCCGGCAATGTGATGGGAACTGCTGCATAAGACACCCTGCCTCCCCTCTCAAGGGCCCAGAAAGTCACCTGAGAGCAGAAACACCATGAGTAGGGGAGCACTCTTAGCCTCTCCCCATCCTGGCCCCTACAAGAAATTTTGGCTTCGCTGGCTTGGCCTCCAGCCTTCTTAGGGGGGAAATGGGATACCCAGTGTGAAGGACAGAACTGAGTTTCCCCAAAATCGTGTGCTGAAGCGCCAACCTCCAGTACCTCACATGTGACTGCATTTGGAGACAGGGCATGTAAAGAGGTATAAGATTAATCAAATGAGTGGGCCCTAATCTAATCTGTCTGGTGGCCTTAGAAGAAGAGAAAATTTGGACACAAAAGAAACACCAGAGATGCACACAGGAAGGACCATGCTGCTGCTGCTGCTGCTGCTAAGTCGCTTCAGCCATGTCCGACTCGGCCATTGCCATGGAAGGATGCAATAAGACCATGCAAGAAGGCGCCACCTGCAGGCCAAGGAGAGAGATGTCAGGACAAATCAAACCTGTCAATGCCTTGTGGTAAAGAACTTGCCAGCCAGTGCAGGAGATGTAAGAGATGCAGGTTCAATCCCATGGTCAGGAAGATCCCCTGGAGGAGGGCATGGCAACCCACTCCAGTATTCTTGCCTGGAGAATCCCATGGACAGAAGAGCCCGGTGGGCTATAGTCTATGGGGTCTAGCAAAGAGTCGGACACAACTGAAGTGACTTAGCACACGTAAAAAGGAGAATTTTTGTTTTCTTTTTTACAAACAGAGATAAGACAGAGTGATCTTACTAGTCTGTTAACCCCATAGCTGGGAGATCTTTTGTTCTTTATACCAATTTTACAAAAATGAAACTCATTGCCCTGGTACTTACTGCAGTTTTTAATAGTCACATCCTGATTGCAGTCAATACCGTGGTCTTCCTCAATGCTGCAGTCACTAGTGAGTGTCTCCTTTCTGTCTGGGCTTTGATGGAAGAACCTCTCCATACCCTGAAAAGGCTTCAGCCTGAAAAGTAGGTGGAAACGAAGGAGGCAGGGGCTTCATGGTGAGGCCGGCACAGTGGGAAAGAGGCAGGGTGGTGCCTGGGGCTGGGGTCTCCCACTCTGGGGGAGACGATGTCCTGTGGTCAGTGTCCTGGTCCTGTCCTGACCCTCATCATGGACTCATGGTCCTGCTCTGTGCTGGGTGGGACTAATTCCAGCTGGAATCTCCTGAATATGAAATACGAGAAAATTGCAATCCATGGGTTCAGTGGTTCTTAACATGTGGTCTCAGACTAGCAGCATCACCTGGGAACTAGTTCAGAATGCACCTACTAAATTAGAAACCCTGGGGCCGGGACCCAGAAACCCATGTGTTTCCAAACTCTCCAGAAGTTTCTGTGCATGTTGAAGGTTGAGACTGCCGCTTTGTTTTTCTCACCACCTATGCAGAGAAGCTGCCAAACAGGTCCCAGAGCAGCCTCATTTTCCTAAATGAAACTTACCCAACAACAGATCCCTGAGTTCAAACCCAGGCTGACAAGATCTGAATTTCTGGGGGATGGAGGAAAGGCCTGGTGATCTCTATCTTTCTAAACTAGTGCCCCAGGTCATTCTTGTCCTGGGGTAAGTTTAGAGGCCCTTGGTATCCAGCTGACATCATGTAGGGGTGTTCAGGAAGGGAAGAGAACTCACAAGTGCTGAGTATAGACTGTAGGTCAGGCACTTCCTGCAGACATTTATAGCAACCCTGTAAAGTGAAGTTTCTTTAGTTGCTCAGTCATGTCCAACTCTTTTCGATCTCATGGATTGTAACCTGCCAGGCTTCTCTGTCCATGGGTTTCCCACTCAAGAATACTGGAGTGGGTTGACACTTCCTCCTCCAGGGGATCTTCCTGACCTAGGGATGGAACCTGCATCTCCTGCATGTCCTGCATTGGCAGGCAGGTTCTTTACCACTGAGCCACCAGGGAAGTTCAAAATGGCCATACTTTAACGTAAAAATTCCATTTGGGGATTCATTAATCTAAGAAGTTAATTTAGAATATGAGACAAGCCACATGTACCTTCTCATTTATTCATTGTGATGGTAGTGGTAGGAGTAAAAATTTGGAAGCACTTTTGGTGTCCTGTAATATGAATAAATGATTAAATTCCTATTCAATAAACTGTTATGTACCTTCTAAAATAATGGTCCTGAAGATTATATGGCAACACAGAAAATACTTAAAATGTCATGGCTTAAGGGAAAAGAGCTAGAAACGACACCATCAAATTAAAAAGATGGAAAGAAAATATAGCCAATGATCACAGCTGTGTTTGGGTAATGATATGATAGTTTTTCTTTATTTCTTTCCGGTCATGATTATTTTAATCAGTTTCCAATTTTATAAGTTAGAAAACCAATTAAAAGCACTCAAAGAAAAAAGTCAATTTTAAAGCCAGAAGGAATGAGATGGAGTTACTTTGAAGATGGCTGTCCCACACGTAGTTTCATGAGGGATTTCACATGGGACAAAATTACAGTTAGAGCAGTTTGAGGGGGGGGATATGCATTGATGCTGAGAGTTATTGGGGTGGCTGGAAAGAATAATAGCATGAGAAACTAGACCCTCCTACCCCCAGCTGCCAGTAATTCAACCTAAGGCTTTAAGAACCAATTTCTTCCCATTCAGTGTGGTTTGTCCCTGGGGACCACCTCCCCCAGGCCATTGTGATGGTGATGGAGCAGGCTGTGGCCTGGCCTCCTCACCAACTCCCAGAGGACCCAGCATTCAATGGAGGAGCCTGGGCAGCTGTCTCCGTGAGGGGTTGCTGGTCATCAGAGGCCCTGCAGCCTGTGCAATGTTGACCTGGAGGTGAACAACCCCCTTTCTCATACCCACTCCCCAGAGGCGACAGTCCCTCATTAGAGTACAGTTTCTAATCTAAACAACCATTAATCTTTCTCAGGGTTAAAAGGCCAGAAAAGCAGTTTTTGCTCTCTATTTTAATACTGTACTTATCTCTGTTTTACAAGAGCAGACTTACCTCATTGAACACTGGAAAACACCCCCCAGCTGTGTCCACAGACACACTCATAAGGACAATCCCAGCACGGCCCTCTGGGTACGGGAAAGGGACAGAAGTGCAACACACCAGCAATTTATTGTGGCTTGTGGCAAAAATTAAGAAACAGGACCTGCGTGAAACAAATTGATGATTTTGTATCAAGAAATAAATTAGGGATGATGTATTTTAAGTGAAAATGCCACCATATGTGATAATTTTATGAAAGTAATATTATATAAACTTTTGAATATGATTCCTTTAATTTTCCTTTCCTTAACAACTAGATTAATCCACGTAAATGGAGCTGTGACCCCTAGGAACAGTTTGATCATTTAAGGAAATCAATCGATAAGTAGAATCCAACTTGAAAAAATGTATGTAATTGTTGTTTCAGATACGCAAAAATGTTTGGTTTACAGAAATCGACATGATCTCTTGTGTCATACTCTTAAGTCAAGAAATACATCTCTTCTGTATTCTCAAATTGTGAGGACTGAAATGATGGGATTAAAAACACAGGGCTTCCTAAATCTGTTTCTTCATGTTTGACCTTTAAATCCTTCCTCTAAGAGTCATCTCAGCATGAATACCAAGCACCCCTCCTGGTGAGTCACAGTGAGACATCTGTGTACTGGTGGAAATGGCATGGAACATTTCAGAGAGATAACGAATGCATTTTCATATCTCAAATGATTTTAAATTTCCCAAACTCAAAATCTCACATTAAGGACAGGGTAGTACCTGAAATCCAGTCAGGGTATTTTCAAGCTTGCAGAGGACGTGGTTGAATAAAAAGTAAGACTCAGATAGAGCGAGGGGCTGGAAATGGAATCCAGGGTTCTAATGATGCCGAATCATCTTACAAAATACATTACAAGAGGTCCCAAATTTACCTGGACTTTCTTGGTGGGGGCCATATATTTTTTTGCTATGCCAAATGTACTTTTTTCTTTCTTTTAATTTTAAATTTATTTTTTTTAAATTAGAGGATAATTGCTTTACAGAATTGTGTTGGTTTCTGCCAAATATCCACATGAATCAGCCATATACGGTATACCTAAGTCCCCTCCCTCTTGAACCACCCTCCCACCTTCTCCCTGACAAATGTATTTTGAAATATATATTAAACATTTATTTGTTTATTAAAGTTTCCTAAAGGATCTCAGATGGTGACTGCAGCCATGAAATTAAAAGACGCTTACTCCTTGGAAGGAAAGTTATGTCCAACCTAGATAGCATATTCAAAAGCAGAGACATTAATTTGCCAACAAAGGTCCATCTAGTCAAGGCTATGGTTTTTCCTGTGGTCATGTATGGATGTGAGAGTTGGACTGTGAAGAAGGCTGAGCGCTGAAGAATTGATGCTTTTGAAGTGTGGTGTTGGAGAAGACTCTTGAGAGTCCCTTGGACTGCAAGGAGATCCAACCAGTCCATTCTGAAGGAGATCAGCCCTGGGATTTCTTTGGAAGGAATGATGCTGAAGCTGAAACTCCAGTACTTCGGCCACCTCATGCGAAGAGTTGACTCATTGGAAAAGACTCTGATGCTGGGAGGGATTGGGGGCAAGAGGAGAAGGGGACGACAGAGGATGAGATGGCTGGATGGCATCACTGACTTGATGGATGTGAGTCTGAGTGAACTCTGGGAGTTGGTGATGGACAGGGAGGCCTGGCGTGCTGCAATTCATGGGGTCACAAAGAGTTGGACACGACTGAGTGACTGAACTGAACTGAAAGGATCTCAGATTGACAGAGAGTTTCACTGTTCTCTACCTTATTCACAAAGCTTCTGCTCTCAGAATCCACGATTCCTCTAAAAAGCTGAAGGGAATTTTAGCTAGATATAGTCTGCAAGGTAGAGCTGAAATTCTACTGAAACTCTTGTGCTTGCCTTTTGGGCACTTGGCATAAAGAATTTGAACATTCATTCTATTGGAACTAAAATTACACCTCAGTGATTCTGTTTCTAAGTTAAAAAAATATAAATACATATGTATACATATAATTATTTATAACTATATATGTGCACAAATTATAGGGAGAACATATATTTTAAATTTTTGTTATTTTTTAGTGGTGATTATCTTCTGGATGGCGCATTGTGAACAAATGTTTTCTTCTTGTTTCTTTGTGTTACCAGGTTTTGGTACTGAACATGTTTTATGTGTGTAATTAGAGAAGACCACCTGCCCAATAAACAATATTTAAATGTTATTTTTAAAATCCCAAGTAAACAAAGATGTTTAAAGAGATAAACCTGCCCCAGGCAGGTTGAATGGCACAGTAATGCCCTTCTCATCTGTTTTTTTTAAAAATCTTGATGTAATTATGTACTTCACTTGATTAAAACTTTAATCCAATTTAAAATACAGATAAATCTGCAAGTACACTGAAACCTAGAGCTTTCCAGGTGGTGCTAGTGGTAAAGAACCTGCCTGCCAATGCAGGAGATGCAGGAGATGCAAGAGAATCAGGTTTGATCCCTGGGGTTGGTCAGATTTCCTGGAGGAGGAAATGGCAACCAGCTCCAGTATTCTTGCCCAGGAAATCCCATGGACAGAGGGGTGGGCTACAGTCTATGGGGTCGAAAAGAGTTGGACACGACTGAACAACTGAGCACACATGATGTATTTATCTATACACTATTAATGAATACTTAAGTTCTTTCAAATATTTTATTATTAGAAAATGTGCTGTCAGAAACACTCTTGCCATATTTCTTTACACACTTGTGCTAGAATTTTATAGAATATATTTCTAGATGTGGGGTTGATTACTGGGCAAAGAGTACATGCATTAACATTTTTGGTAGATATTGAGTATTTGCCCTTTTGATCCATGGAGCAAGGGCAGTCTGCAGGGTTTGGGGTAGGAACATGGATCCCTGAAGTCTGTCTGAGGGTCCAGCATGGTGGGCGTTTGTCCAGCCTGCCCTATGGAAGTAGCTGGATTTGGAGCATCAGGGAATCTCCTACAGGATAAATTTATATCACATTCAAGCTGGTAATGAGGGAGTTATATGTGGAGGTGAAAAGACAAAATTCTTGCTAGATCAACTTCTGTTATCAGAACTACGATGGCCAAGGGTAGTTCTTTCAGTGAAAATGAAAATTAATACAGTTTCATCGATGCTTCAAACAGAGCAGATAGATCCTCTTCTGACTGAGGGCGTGGTGCAAGCTTGGTGACTCTTTCCTGAAACAGTAAACAAAAATAGTTACCCAGGGCTTTGCAAAGACAGTTTGTAAAAGCTACTTGTATGTAAATTAACTCAGTCATGAGAAACAGTGACTTGATAGTAGTCATAGTTTTGAAAGTCAGATTTCTTGTTGGCTTCGTACTCGCTGATTCCCAACTCAGAATTTATCAAGTGAGACCTCTTTCCAGCAAAGCTTTCAAAAGCCATTACTGTTGCCTGAGGGCCTTCTACCCAAATGTTCAGAAGCTCACCAGCTTTGGGAAAAACACCACCTACAGTGACCAAGCTATGTGGATCCGGCACCTCTGCCAGGCTCTCCCTGTGCAGAGGGCATGGCCCCAAGCCCTGCATGTGCTGCCAAGGAAAATAGAACAGGGTCATCCTTGACTTCAAAGACTTTGCAACTTGGACTTAAGGTATACTAGGAAGGACTTCACCAGGACATTAACTTTCAGGCTGCGGGCAACAAGTGACTTAAAAAAAAAATATTAAGTAAGATTTTATCTCTACCTCCTCAAACAAATTCCATGATTCCCTTAATTTCTCCAGTGATCATTGAGCCGAGTCAGCAAAGACACCAGCCCCTCCTACTGCTACGGTCACTCCTGTCAGTGGCTCCTTAACCCCCAAATTTCCAGGCCTAAATGAAATTAAGAAACATGCCAGTGTTTGGTTGGGTTTTCATGGGTCTCTGGGTCTGTTTTCTGTGATGAGCACTGGTGTGGGGGCACACGTGGTAGAAGGGGGAAGGTCCAGGGGGCAGGGCTGCGGCCAGCACCCCACACAGCAGACAGGTGCTCAACAGTTACTGGATGAATAAAGATGGCGGGAGGGGACACTGGCATCTCAAGGTTCGCGTGTACAAGACAGGACCTGACTCCACCTTCCACTTTTCCTTAGGCAAAAACCTAGAGTCATCCCTTAAAACAAAACAAAACAAAACAAAACTATTTGGCTGCTCCAGGGCTTAGTTGTAGCACAAAGGATATTTAGGTGCAACATGTGGGACCTAGTTCACTGACCAGGGATGAACCCAGGCCCCCTGCATTGGGAACATGAAGTCTTAGCCACTGGACCACCAACGAAGTCCCTAGGAGTCATCTTTGATTGCTCTTTCTGTCCTCTGCAAGTTCAGTCCATCAGCAAGTCTGTCAGCTTTACCTGCCAAATAAATCCCCAATCAGACCACTTCTCACCTCTCCGTCCATCACAGCCTGTCTTACTCACTGCATGCTCCTGTCCTACTTGAAAATCCTCTAAGAGCTACTTCCACTTTTGCTCCACTCCCATCCTCTTCAGGTCATTCTCCCCCATGGCAGCCAGAGTGATGGTCCCGCATTACAAGTCTGATCACACCATTTCCTTGCATAACACCCTCCAATGCAATTAGAAGAACAAAACCATATGCCCTAACCCCAGCCAGACCTGGCCCTGCTTCTCACCCCAGTTCTGATTCTTCTCACACTCACTCAACTCACGTGGACCCATCATCCCTTTTCAGTCCCATGAAAATGCTGTCTTCACCGTATCTCAGGGTCTTTCCCCTCTGCCTGAAATGCTTCTCTCAGCTCTTCACCCAGCTGCCTCAGCCTCCAATCAGAGGCCTTCTCTGACCACATCCGCTGGAGTTCCCGCCACACTGTCCCATGTGAAATCACTATCTCATCACCCAGGATTCCTTCAGACTGCTCATCATTATGTGAAGTGATTTCATTCGTATCTTATTTATAGATTTGATCAGATATCTATGGTCTCTCTTCCTCACTAGAATGTAAGATCCATGAGGGATGGAAGGGACTTTATTTTCTTAGCTGTATCCCATACAATTCATGATATATATTAAGACGCCAATAAGTATTTGTCAGGTAAAAGTAAGAATGAAAAGAAGGAAGTATGCATTAAAAAAATTAACTTTAAATGCATCTAAATATAAAGACCTAAATGTAAGAGCTAAAACCTTAAAACACTTAGAAGAAAATGGGAAAATGTTAATGACTGGGTTTGGCAGTGATTTCTTGGATATGACATCAGCAAACAGGCAACAAAAGAAAAAAGAGATAAACTGGACTACATCAAAATTTAAAACTTTTGTGCCTCAAGGGACACTATATCAAGAGTGAAAAGACAACTTTACAGAATGGGAGAAAATATTTTCAAATCATATATATATCTAATAAGGGGTTATTATCCAAAATAGATACGTAATTGCTACAACTAAATAGCTAAAAACGCCAAACAACTCAACTCAAAAATAGACAAAGGACTTGAATAGATGTTTCTTCAAAGAAGATATGTAGCTAACAAGCACATGAAATGATGCTCAATGTCATTAGGAAAATACAAGTGAAAACCGTGAGTTACCATTCATACCTATTGGGATGGCTATCCAAAAAATGGAAAATAATGGTGAAGCTGCAGAGAAACTGGAACCCTCGTGCGTTGTTGGTGAGAATGTAAATGGTACAGCCATTATGGCAGCTTGTCAGTTAAACACAACATGTCTATTCCTTGATATATACCCAGGTGAACTGAAAGCAAGGACTAAAACAGATACTTGTACACTGATGTTCATAGTTGCACTATTCACAATAGCTGAACAGTGGTAACAACCCAAGTGCCCAACTGCAGTTGAACAGATAAACAAAATATGGCCTATCCACATGATGAAATGTTATTCGGCCATAAGAAGGAATGGCATTCTGACACACTGAAGGCATTATGCTAAGTGAAGACATGATGCAGACACAAAAGGACAAATACTGTATGATTCCACTTAAATGAAGCACCTAGGATAGGCAAATTGAGAGTGCTAGAAAGAATAGAGGCTGCCCCAGGCTGGGACTCTTCCTCTGAGTGTGGGGAGTTACTGTTTACCATTCAGCGATAGAGAAGAGCTGCTATCTGGGATGACTTAAAAATTCTGGGGGCTTCCTTGGTGGTTAAGAATCCACCTTGCAGTGTGTGGACACCGGTTTGATCCCTGATCTGGGGCACGCCCATGAGCATGCAATGACTGAGTCCACGTGCTACAACCACGGCAGCAGTGCACCCCACAGCTGGTGCTCCACAACAAGAGAGGCCACTGAAACGAGAAACCCGTGCGCTGCAGTTAGAGAGTAACCCCTGCTCACTGCAACCAGAGAAACCTGCATGCAGCAAGGACAATCCAACGCAGCCAAAAAAAAGTTCTGAAAATGAAAAAATGAAAGTCCTGGAAATGGATAGTGCTGATGGTTGCATACCACTTACGTGTACTTAATGGCATTGAGTTGTACACTTAAAAATGATTAAAATAGTAAATTTTATGTCAGGTATGTTTTATCACAATAGAAAAAAAAGGAAGGGATGGACAGATAGAAGAAGGCTCAGGGACATTGCTGAAGAGCATGGGTGAAGCCAAGGTAAAGCTCTTATCCCAACACATCTTGTACAGATGCTAAAGAATTTTGAAAATCCACAGCAAGGCAGAGACTTGTTCACGGTGACTTATGTACATGCTTGTTTGTGGCTGGTCCGGGACTGAAGTTGGGTATTTGCTGTGGCTGAAAATGGCCACATTCTGTTCATAACAGCAGAGTCTTATCTGATGAGCTCAAGGGCCCTTGTGCGTGAGTGCTCAGTCGCTTCAGTCGTGTCCAACTCTTTGCAACCGTAAGGACTGTAGCCTGCTAGGCTCCTCCATCCATGGAATTCTCCAGGAAAGAATACTGGAGTGGGTTGCTATGCCCTCCCCCAGGGAATCTTCTTGACCCAGGGACAAACCCGAATCTCCTGCATTGCAGGCTGAGCCACAGGGGAAGATTCAAGGGCCCTTAAAACAACCCTGTTCATCTTGGGTGACGTAGTTCAGGACTCTCAGCTCAGGCCAAGCTGAGCTCAGTTTCTTTTTCACATTTCTGACTCCCAACAATTGGTTCCAGGCTTCCCTGGTGGCTCAGTGGTAAAGAACCTGCCTGCCAATGCAGGAGACATAAGAGACACAGGTTCGATCCCTGGGTTGGGAAGAACCTCTGAAGAAGGAAATGGCAGCCCACTCCACTGTTCTTGCCTGAGAAATCCCATGGACAGAGAAGCCTGGCGGGCTACAGTCCAAGGGGTCACAAAACAGACATGACTTCACTGCTAAACAACAACAACAAACAACTGGTTCCATGGGGGTAAGGTCTGTGATATTTCCTTAAAGTCTGTGATATTTCCTTGCACAGATCACCCGTGCCCAGTAAAAGCTAATATCTGAGAAATCAGACATGCTCCGTACCATGCTATTATTTATAGACACACAAGACTGAAGGACAAGTGAGTAACGCAGACACTGAAATAAATTCAGACTACCACTTTTAGCTCATTCATAAAGCAATATTTCAACGGGCCTGTCTGCCAGGGAGTGGAAGTGCTCACTTTGGTCCCCAGCTCTTCTCAGTAATGAGATGTTTTGATTTGAGATGTAAATGTTACTTTGCAGAGGTTTCAGAAATCCAGCCCGGAAGATTCATGTGTTTTTGCCTGCCCCCGAGCAGCCAGGCTACGGTGACTGGACACCTCTGTCCTCCGCGATCCTGTGTGCTGCCACCAGTCGGGGCTGTGGTGTTTGGTCAGGAATGACTGGCCTGGTTGTTCCTTCCAGCGAAGACCGATTCCCCTTTGCTAAACATAAAAGAAGCCTTATCGAGTATCAACTACACAAAACATCCTTTCTGGTGATGTTCTCTGCAGCAACCAGTGTATCCCTCCCACCACCTTAAGCCCTGTAGATACTAACAAGTGAAGATGAGTCCGTTGCGTGTGTACCATTCTGAAACTGCCATAGCATTCCTGCAAAATGTTCACTGCAAACCTCCCCCCGACAAAATCCAAAAACTAAACAAAAATCCAATAGTAGTTCAACTGCAAAATAGACAAGCTTATTCCTAAGATTCCTTTTAAACTCCTATGACTATTCCCCCCTTCCCCTTATATACACATATAAATCTCTCATGTTGACTTCAAAATTGAACTAGCGCCAGTGAATTCAAATGAACTGTGTTTCTCCTAATCGTGAAAACATGATCAAAGGGAAAAAAGGCAGCATCCGGTTGGGGGCTGCTTTATGAACACAGCTGAAGGAAATCCTGGCTTCCTACTTTACAGACATGACTTGTATACAAAAGATTCAATTTACCTCGCATCCTTTGTGAAACTAAGAAATGAGTCTGCTATCTGTCATTTCCCGGTATGGCATGTGCACTGAGGCTTTCAGAATGATACCTAATTAACTTGCTATTTTAGTGGATGGTCTTGAGTGTTAGTCTGGACCTGTTGCCATTTGGAACAGCTTTTGAAAGTGGAAGCCTGGGTAGAGTAGAATTAAAACTGTCCACACCTGCTGGTGTGTGCCGATGGCTAGAAGATGCACTGTCACTAGCAATTAAATGGCTGAGACTATCACCCAGTTTCGGGCTTCCCTGGTAGCTCAGCTGGTAAAGAATCTACCTGCAATGCAGGAGGTCCTAGTTCTATTCCTGGGTGGGAGAGATCCCCTGGAGAAGGGATGGGCTACCCACTCCAGTATTCTTGCCTGGAGAATCCCCATGGACAGAGGAGCCTGGCAGGATACAGTTCATGGGGTTGCAAAGAGTCAGACATGACTGAGTGACTAAGCACAGCACAGCACATCATCCAGTTTCATCTGAAAATGATGGATACTATTCTTAGATGGGGAAACAGTGTCAGACTATTTTTCTGGGCTCCAAAATCACTGCAGATGGTGACTGCAGCCATGAAATTAAAAGACACTTACTCCTTGGAAGGAAAGTTTTGACCAACCTAGATAGCATATTCAAAAGCAGAGACATTACTTTGCCAACAAAGGTCTGTCTAGTCAAGGCTATGGTTTTTCCTGTGGTCATGTATGGATGTGAGAGTTGGACTGTGAAGAAGGCTGAGCGCCGAAGAATGGATGCTTTTTAACTGTGGTGTTGGAGAAGACTCTTGAGAGTCCTTAGACTGCAAGGAGATCCAACCAGTCCATTCTGAAGGAGATCAGCCCTGGGATTTCTTTGGAAGGAATGATGCTAAAGTTGAAACTCCAGTTACTTTGGCCACCTCATGCGAAGAGTTGACTCATTGGAAAAGACTCTGATGCTGGGAGGGATTGGGGGCAAGAGGAGAAGGGGATGACAGAGGATGAGATGGCTGGATGGCATCACTGACTCGATGGACGTGAGTCTCAGTGAACTCCGGGAGTTGGTGATGGACAGGGAGGCCTGGCATGCTGCGATTCATGGGGTCACAAAGAGTCAGACATGACTGAGCGACTGATCTGATTCTTGGAGGCTAATGAACAACACATATTCCTGGACACTTTCCTGGGATAAATAAGCACAGCTTTTCAGAGGACCTCCTGAAGAGTGGATACTATTGTTGTGACCATGCTATAGGAACTATAAGAGCCAGTCATTAAAATCATAGTGACCACTTGATCTCTGATGTCACTGAATGGGCTTTCATGGATCTTTGTCATTGGCTGAATCCTATTAAGTCTAAGGAAATTGCTCAGAAAGTGTCCACCATTCAGTCATTAAGCTCATATGGACAGGAGAGGGCTGCCCCTTTAAGATGTTTGTGAGCTCTTGTCAGGTGCTGTAGAAGATCAATGAACAAAACAGGGTCCTAACTTCATGGAACTTTAGTAGGTTTGGATAAAACAATTGTGATGGTTTTTTGTTTTTTTTTAAATTTAGTCCCTTGGACTTACAGGTTAGGACAATGGTTTAGAACCAGGGTCTCTTAGAGATTCCTCTTTTTCTCATTCATTTACATTTTTGGTTACAACTGAGCCTACTCTGGGTCTGACCCTAAATCAGGAAAACTGGTGCCCATGGGCCATGTTTTGTTTGTGCACTGGGAAATCAGGGAATTCAATACAAACATCCCAACTGCTGACTTCTCTTAAAAATTGCAATTTCTACCATCACTGGGACCTGAATTTATGTTTGGTGATAATAAATTGTAGCTGAAAAGCTGCTCACCCAATGAAATGGATTGTGTGCTTTCCAGTTCACCAAAGTCCCCACCATTCCCTAGTGAACAAAAAGTACTTTGTTCATTGCTATTATTTACCTGGCTCCTGTGGACAGGTAAGTCTGTGAACCCAATCCATACAAACATGATATTATGGTATTATGGGAGGTCTTCGACATTCTCAGTACTTGCTAAGTAGAGAAGAAGCAAGTCTGAGGCCTTTGCTTAACTGAAATGGGCTGAGGGAAAAGCATTGCCACTGTGGTCAGCAGGATGCTGTGTGAGTGGAGAGTCTAGCTGTTCACTCTGTTCCAATGTCAGTGAAGGAAATGGCAACCCACTTCAATATTCTTGCCTGGAAAATCCTATGGCAAGAGGAGCCTGGAAGGCTATACAGTCCATGGAGTCGCAAGAGTCGGACATGACTTAGTGACTAAACAACAAGGATTGATACATAAATGTCATGACTTTGGGGAGAACTGCCTTATCCTCACAGTGTTTTTTTAAATAGGACTATATTTGATTTATAATACTGTGTTAGTCTCAGGTGTATAGCAAAGTATATATGTATATATATACATATATATATATCTGAATATATATATAACTGAATATACATACGTACACACATGGGGCTTCCCAGGTGGCTCAGAGGTAAAGAATCTGCCTGCCCATGCAGGAGACATGGATTTAATCCCTGGGTTGGAAAGATCCCCTGGAAGAGAGCAGGGCAACCCACTCCAGTGTTCTTGCCTAGAGAATTCCATGGACAGAGGAGCCTGATGGGCTACAGTCCATGGGGTCACCAAGAGTCAGACATGACTGAAGCAACATAGCATGTATGCACATATATAAACACAGATAATTTTCCATCGTAGACTATTATAAGATAATAAATATAGTTTCCTATGCTATACAATAAATCCTTATTGCTTATCTATTTTATATATAGTAGTTTGTATCTGTTTGGAGAAGGCAATGGCACCCCACTCCAATACTCTTGCCTGGAAAATCCCATGGACGGAGGAGCCTGGTAGGCTGCAGTCCATGGGGTCGCTAAGAGTCGGACATGACTGAGCGACTTCTCTTTCACTTTTCACTTTCGTGCATTGGAGAAGGAAATGGCAACCCACTCCAGTGTTCTTGCCTGGAGAATCCCAAGGACGGGGGAGCCTGGTGGGCTGCCGTCTATGGGGTCGCACAGAGTCGGACACAACTGAAGCGACTTAGCAGCAGTTTGTATCTGTTAATCCCATATGTCTAATTTATCCCTTCCTCTTTCCCTTTCCCCTTCGGTAACTATAACTTTGTTTTCTATGTCTGTGAGTCTATTTCTGTTCTGTATATAGATTCATTTGTATTTTTTTTTATATTCCACATATAAATGATATCATATATTTGTCTTTCTCTGTCTGACTTACTTCACTTAGTACGATATTCTCTAGGTCATCCACATTGCTGCAAATGACAATATTTCATTCTTTTACAACTGAGTAATATTCTATTTTATATATGTACCACATCTTCGTAAGCCAATACATCTGTTGATGGGCACTTAGGTTTTTTCCATGTCTTGGCTGTTGTGAATAGTGCTGCTATGAACACTGGGGTGCATTTATCTTTTTGAATTAGAGTTTTTATCTTTTCTGTGTATCCTTACAGTGTTTAAGTGATCCTTGCTTTTCCCATCTTGGATAGGAGGACTTAGTGAGTGCTCTGGACCTGGTAAGCATGGTGGCATCTCATGGCTTTGAGCTCTCTATTTTATGGTAAGTTACAATGAACAGGGTCTTGGGCTATTAGGTTCTGGTGCTCTACCACCTGGGTATCTGATCTTAAATGGAAACGTCCAAAGGGGGATAAACTCTCTTCATAAGAGCCTTGAGGAGGGAAACTTTACATCTGTTATGGTTCTACCACGTAAAGGACAGCTGCTAGGTTTAAATTCTTCAGGAACATAAAAATAAGACCCAAAGTGACACAGATATGTATACATATGTATATGTATAGAATCTACAAGATCTAAAATAAGTTAAAAAGTGATTTCGTCATCATCTTCATTTAAAGGCCATGTCTGTTCTTCACAAAGTAGTAGAATTTGTAACTGTATACTGGCTAAGAACATTAGTGGTCCTTTTAACTTCATATAGTTTCATAGGGGACTCTTGAAAGAGCAGAAATGGAGAAAAGGGAAGTAAATTCTGCTATACTTGAAATAAGCTTGGTTGTTTTTGTCTTAAATTTTTGTAAAGGGTCCCTTCGTTACATCATCAAAGCTTCACACAAGCCACAGTTTATGGAAGAAAAGGGTGAGGGAGCCTTGACCCCTTTCAATGGGGAAGTGGGGAGCTGTTGCCTGGTGTGGGTAGATCTGGGTTTCCATCTCCCCCTCTAAGATGCCCCAGATGGACCCCCCTCTCTCCTGCAGCTCGGTGCTTCTCAGACAGGAGTGAAGATGGCTGCGTCTCTTACCTGGGGCAGCGTTCCTTTCACCAGCTCAGGGATGTCGGCCTTGGAGTAGCCAATGGCAGCCAGGCCGTCATCCACATCCAGATCGAATAAGAATTTCCGCAGCGTGTCTGCCAAGACAGGCCCAGCATCTGGCCTCCTGGCAGTGCGGGTGTCAGCTCCTGGAAGACACAAAGCGCTGACTGTAGCGAGAGGGGGAAGCCAGCCCTGGGTGTGATTCAGCCCCAGGCTCGCTGAATACATAACCTGCTGCTGGCTCCCTCACCCCCGGACAAGGGCACTGCTGTGCCTCCCCGTGGAGGACCGGCCCAGCGGCCAGCCCCGCCAGAGATGGGCCAGCCTGGGAGCCCCTCCAGAGAGGAGCCAGGGTGTGGGCTGGGGGCTCACTTGGCTCTCACATCTCCAACGGGCAGCTGGGCCGCTGTGTGGTGGGAAGAAGAGGAACAGAGCCAACAAAAGAGGCACAGGAAGGAGACCAAGAAAGAAGGCTGGCGTTTGGCTGAGGAGGATTGAGAAAATCTGTAGGAGAAAACAGTTTATGTAACTTTCAGGGCTTGGAATCTGCTGACATCTAGAGGTCTATGCTTTCAGTGTCCCTTCTCACAGTCACAGCTGAAGAAAAGAAGACAAGCCCTGTGCAAACACCTTGCGAGACAAGACAGAAGTTCAAAAAACTCTGCCACTGACTGCCAGAAAGGAGGAAAATGAGATGACAAATGGATTCAGTATGGCCAGAGAAGGAATAGATCTCCTGTCTATAGCTAGAGAATTGTTTTGGGCTCTGTTGCCAAAGGGCAAGTTCCTTTAAATATCTTTTACAGAACCTTTTGGGCAAATTTAAGAACAAGAAGTCTTTTAGAAAGCAGTATTTAATATGTAGGAATGGCAACCCATTCCAGTGTTCTTACCTAGGGAAATCCCATGAACAGAGGAGCCAGGAGGGCAACAGTCCATGGGGTCACCAAGAGTTGGGCATGACTGAGCAGTGAACTTCAGTCATATCAGTGAATAAGGAAGGAGGCTGCTAAGGGTTGGAGATTTGCAAGGGCAGAAGATGGTTGGATGGTATCATTGACTCAATGGACATGAATCTGAGCAAACTCTGGGAGACGGTGATGGACGGGGAAACCTGGCGTGCTGCAGTTCATGGGGTCGCAAAGAGTTAGATACGACTGAGCGACTGAACAACAATTGGGACATGATTACTGATTAATGCACAAAATCATAGAGATGTCAGTCTGGAAGGGCCAGGGGGTTCTGCCCTCAGCCAGGGTGGCAGTGACAGTTCTCAGATGAACAGAACCAATCCCAAACCCTTAGCACCCTTGTCCCTCATCTATTCTAGCTAGACACATTCACTGCCAGGAAGTGAAGCAATCTGTGAACAGATTGTAGCATTATTTATTATCCAAAATGCCCCATGCTATAGTCCAAGTCCACTTTCTCTGTAGTGGTCAAAAAGAGACTAGTATGTATGGTTTGCCTCCATATAGATTAGGTTTAGCCTCTCTGTTCTCTGACAGAGAGAGCTGTTTAAGAAATCCAGGAAAAGGTATAAATAGAACGAGATACAGAGCTAGTTTGGAGAGCAGCTGGACAGAAAGTAGAGCTTGCCTGACAAGACCAGTCTGTGTTACATAGCGGTAGCTCAAATGTGGATTAAGTGGAGGGTGACACACGAAATGGGGTTTATGAGGTTTTTATGTTCTCAAGATTGCTGCCATAAAACACATCACTCAAACCTCCAGGTTTTCATAAGAAGTGTTTTAGAAAAAAGAGAAGGTAGGAAAGAGAACAGACGGGTATAAAGTTAAAATGATCTAATATACATTATTGATTTTGATTACAGGGAATCAACATATATAATGGCTAATTTCCCAGGTGGCTCAGTGATAAAGAATCTGCCTGCCAATGCAAGAGAGGACGGTTTGATCTCTGGGTCAGGAAGATCCCCTGGAGGAGGAAATGACTCCGGTATTCTTACCTGGGAAATTCCAAGGACAGAGGAACCTGGTGGGCTACAGTCCATGGGGTCACAAACAGTTAGACATGACTGAGCGACTAAGCACATACACAAAGTGATCATAAATGTATTTCTTGTAAGATTCAAAAGGCACTGTGGGTATCTTATTATAGACATGATTTATCAACAGAATAGCAAACAGATTCTTCTTTGGGGAACTTTTTATAAAGTTTCTAGTTGTTTAGGTTCTCTATAATTGGGAATTTACTGTTACTTCCTGATTTAGACTCACTTTATTTCCTATTAAAACAAGAATCATTAGTAACATGAATAGTATACAGAATTTAACTTTCCTTGGAGATAAAAACAGTGGAAATATTATTACTATAAACATAAAGTAAGAAATACCTAGTTCCATTTCATTGCTAATAGACTCTTAGAAACACAAAATTACAGAATTGTAGTACTAGATAGGAATCTGGGAAGGTCACTGGCATTTTATTATTAGATTATCTCAAATCAGTATTTTTGGTGTTAGTCTTTATGGCTTATCTTCAGAAGCAATCTTAGGAAACGCTCCATAGATGTGGGTCACAGAGTTATGATGAACGGTTCATACCCAATATTTCTGCCACTTCCAAGTGCCGCTCAGGAAGCATCTGTGATGTGAACGTGAACACTGCCGGGGAGGTGAGCACCACAGAAAGGCCATGAGGCTGGGGAGAAAGGAAACGTGGTGACTGCTGGGGAAGGCTGGTCTTCAGCCTAATATTCTAGATGTTAAATTACTTTATCCTGTATTCCAAACAATCAAGAATCGACAAAAAACACTGATGGCAATTGACAGGAATCTAAGATTAAATTAAGGCATTTATTATGATTTTACCACCAGGGGATGATCCACATTGTAATCCTTTGCTTTATAAGTCTTCACTAAGCCCGAAATTGGGTAAGACATTCCATGGCTAGAAAAAAAATAAAGTCCTTATATTGACATACATCTAACAGAAATTCAAGTTAACAATACAAAGATACTCTTATGGGAGAGCCCCTCACAGTCTCTTGACAGTATCATTAACCCACAAGGTTAGATGTTTTGTTTTCTTTGATTCCCATAAGGATATATTATTATGCAATTGATATTTGGCACATTCATTGACAAAACTGCTGAAATGTTCAAAATCAAATGTTGATAGAACTACACGCCATTAAAAAGTACTGACATAGAAGTTGCTCCTTGAGCACATTGGTTAACCTTATGATCTTGAAGAAATCAAGAATTCACTTTGAAGTTTTTTTTTTAACAATCTTCAGGGTATGCATTTTCTGTCTTGCTCGGCACAGCCTTGGCAATGTGCTCCTTCACAAACTGAATATGTTGGTGGGAGTTTTATGAACCAAGATGTACTGTGCTAGACGTGCAAGCTTGTTCCGCCAGTGATCCATCTTGCCAGGGATTAATACGTTCTTTTAAATGCTACGTACTAATGGGAACTGAGTCATACATGATTATTTCAGTCTTTAAGGCTATCGAGAAAAGGCACCATGGTTTTCATTTGTGGGGATTTTTTCTGTTTATTTTAATGGGAAAACTCTCAAATTCTTAGTGTACAAATAGGACAATATAATAGTTTATAAGATGACCCAGGAGATAAACACTGTGAGAAGTTAACATCTTTACAATTGATATTTTGAAAATGAAATGCTTTACAATAGTAAAAGGGTCTGTTAGTCTGTTAATGTGGGTTTTATTGGATTACTTTGTTCTTAGTAAAAAATTTGTATTTCATAGAAAGATGAAGTGTTTTGGTGAATTGTATGGTTATCCAAAAAAAAGATGCCCCATGCCTGTCATCATTCATAAAGCAGATCAGAAGGTATAAGCTCTCTGAGTTGTTGAATAGGAACGTGCTTTACCATTTTCAGGCTCCATAGTATTCAGGAAATTATGGCTTGGTGTTCTTCCACTATATGAAAGGATTCATGTAGCTTTCAAAGTACCTTTCTAAAAGTATCCAATATTTTAGTTTGATTTCTCTTAACCATTATATATATTTGTTGTAAAAAATAAAAATGATCCATAATCCTATTTCTTCAAGATAACCATTATAGAATATTCCCTTCTAGTCTTCTTACACATATCTTTAATTTATGATTGTATTGTGCATTCAGTTTTAAACACTGCTGTTGACTTAGGGCTTCCCAGGTGGCGCTGGAGGTAAAGAACCTGCCTGCCAATGTAGGAGATGTAAGAGACACAGGTTCAATCTCTGGGTTGAGAAGATCCCCTGGAGGAGGGCATGGCAACCCACTCCAGTATTCTTGCCTGGAGAATCTCCATGGACAGAGGAGCCTGGTGGGCTACAGTCCATGGGGTCACAGAGAGTCGAACATGACTGAAGCATCTTAGCGTGCATGCACATAGTTACTTATTATTCTTTAAAAATACTTTCCCATATAATTTTTACTCTTTTAAAACATTACTTTTGATGGTTTATTCTTTGAATACTGAATTTTAGTTAACCATTCCCCCATTCCCAAACTGTTAGGAATTTACGTTATTCTTAAATTTTTCAATTATAAATAACTTTTTAGATGAATATCCTCATAAGGAAAGTCTTTGATCATATCATGAGTATTTCTTTCAGCTACATTCCTAAAAGTAGAATTCATGGGTCAAAGGGTAGAGACATTTTCCAAGCTCTGGGTAGATTTTGCTCATTTGCTTCTTAGAAAGTTGGTGCCAATCTGTGCTCCTCTCAGCAGCAGAGTTTGAAGGTGACCATTTCATTTCACTTCCCTAGCAAAGGCCAATTCTTTTAAAAAAACTTTTTATTTTGTATTGGGATATTGCCAATGAACAATGTGATAGTTTCAGGTGAACAGCGAAGGGATGCAGCGATACATATACATGTATCCCTTCTCTTCCAGACTCCCCTCCCATACAGGGCAAGGGCCAATTCTTAATTTTCCATGTTCACTGGTTTTCAATTTTAAAGCAACATACCAATACATTTCTGATCAAACAGATTAATTCTGGGCTATCAACAAATATTCTAATCCCTTTCTTTTTGAGAGAGATCAGGAGAAGAAAATCCTATGTTTGGTGTTTGAAAAATCCATAACAGGTGCCAAAGATGTGGAGAAATCATAACCCCCATCCACTGCTGGTGGGAATGCAAAATAGTACAGCCTCTTTGGAAAACAGCCTGGCAGTACCTCAGAATGTAAACACAGAGTTACCATGTGACCCAGCAATTTCACTCCTAGGTATATACTCCATAGATGTGAAAACGTATGTCCACAGGAAAACTTATACATGATTATTCATAACAGCACTATTCATAATAGCCAAAAAAGTGAAACAGCCCAAATGTCCATCATCTGATGAGTAAATAAAATGTGGTATATCCATGCAATAGAACATTACTTGGCAAGAAAAAGGAAAGAAGTACTGATAACGTGTATGGGATGATCCATGGAAACATGATGCTAAATTTAAGAAGCCAGACAGAAAAGACCACATATCATTTGCTTCCATTCTATAAAATGTCTGGAAAAGGCAAATCTATAGAGACAAAGTAGATTAGTAGTTGTTTAAGACTGGGGGTATAGGAGGATTGGTGGGTGACAGTTAAGATTTATGGGATTTCTTTCAAAGGTGATAAAATGTTCTAAATTGATTATTGTAATGGTAGCACAACTTGTGAATATACTAAAACCCACTGAATTATAAATTTTTAATGGGCATTTTTTATAGGGTATGAATAATATGTTAATAAGGCTGTTACCAAAAAGAAAAAATAATCTATGACCCAATAAACTGCATTTGAGCTAAGAAAATATTATGGGACCCTAAGTTAAATTTCTTTTTTCTGTACCATGTTTAAAATCTTACAACACATCCTAAATGATAGACCCTAAAATAAAATTTAAGGGCAATAGCTTAGGTGAAGAAATAAAATCTCAGATTTGCTCACCAAAGATGAACACCAGCATTTCCAAAGCCAATGCCAGCAAAAGTACTTGCCAAGTGCATATTAGACCTTGCTTCAAGATCATCAGGATTTCTGACAGCCCTGTAGATGATATAAATACATAACAATAACATATCAACATTGGCATTTCCTACTGAAATAAAGAGCCGCCTTAGGGAAAGATCTGGGGGAGGAAAAAAAAACACTACTCAAACTGAAGAAAAATTAGGCAAGTTATTCAAATGACACCTTGTCTTCTAGATGAAAATTGAAGGGAAATGTATTTTCTCAGCAGTGGCTGGAGCAGAGGCATATATTATGCCGTCAGGCTGCTCATGTGATAAAAGTACCAGGGGAAGAAAGCACTGACCCTTAAACTGCAAAAGCTGCTCTAGAAAAGTGTCCCAAGACTCATTCTTCTTCTTCACTTGTCAATGACCTTGACTGTGGTTGTGAGTGGACCTAGAGTAAACACATGCTCAGGATGCATGGGTCTAGGCGGGTTAGATGAAGAGAGTCCCTGTCGCCTGGGGGTACCTACAGGCCTGACGAGCTGCCCAGATATCGTGCTTTCTGTGGCACCACCCAAATTGGACCCACTGGAGACTTCTTTTGGTATCTACAAACCGCATGTTATTTTTATACTTTTTACTGTGGAAGTGGCATGTTATTGTAGGACGAGCCTTCGCTCACTCCATCCCTCCCCAGTGCCATACGGGAAAGGCAAATTCTCAAAGGCCGCTTTCAGATGTAGTTGAGCCTTCCTGCTTCCAGGACCCTGCCCCAGGGTGGAATGCCTGAGACAGCCAAAGGAGCTACTTCCCACTTGCTTTTCTGTGATTCTGCCTGGAATAAGGGTTCCTGCTCTGAAATAAAAATGCCACAGCCTTTCTCCTTCTTTTATCTGGAATAGTCAGGCAACTGTCTCTTTCCAAAATCCAGGGTCAGTTCCTTATTCCCAAATAGCAAGATGAAGTAGTGGATGGTGGAGTTGTGGCCTCTCCTCTGTCCATTTTGCCCCCTCACCTCCCACTGCTGCTCTGCCGAGCCTGTGTCCCTTCCACACACGCTGGCCGGCCATAATCTGTATCCACTTCTATGCAGACAGATGTTCCCTGATGCCCCTGCAAGTCCACGATAGTTCATGATCCTCCCCCAGATCTGTTGCAAAATGTGGTCCTAGACCCCACCCCTCCAGCCAGAGGAGGCCCTGTAGTCACATCTAGACCAAACCTGCCCTCTTCGTTCCCTCCGTTGTGTATAAATACAAAGATAAGTTTGACTTTGCCTAAGTCTCAATGTCTTAGGGATCACTTTTCATCTCTAAGTGTATCTTTGCTCTCTCATGAGCCTATTAGGGCTGTTTCATGCATAAATCTTTCAAAATCTTGTGGGAATCTTTTCAGGAAGACTTTTATGTCTACACATTTTTTTCTTTTTTCTTTTTGGTGTGCCACACAACATGTGGAATCTTAGTCCCTTGACCAGGGATCAAACCTGCACCCCCTGCAGAGGAAGGGCCGAGTCTTAACCACTGGACCACCAGGGAAGACCTGACATTTATTTCTTAAATTGAGGTTCATGTGCATTTGCTTATGGGTCGACCTTGTGTGCTCCTGGACAAGGCCTGATGGGGCAGGACCAACATCTGTCTCATGGTTCTCATTTCTGCCCTTGGTGACCAAATCTCAAAGGACCTCCCCCAGCTTTGGTTTTGAGGTTTTGATGAACAAACCTTCTGCATGTGCTGTGCTAAGTTCCTTCAGTTGTGTCTGACTCTGTGACCCCATGGACTGTAGCCCGCCAGCCTCCTCTGTCCATGGGATTCTCTAGGCAAGAATACTGGAGTGGGTTGCCATACCCTCCTCCAGGGGATCTTCCCAACCCAGGGTTCAAACCTGTGTCTCTAATGTCTCCTGCATTGGCAGGTGAGTTCTTTACCACTAGCGCTACCTGGGAAGACCCGTAAAAAACCTTCTAGCTGTATCCTTTATAAATCAGGCTCCCATGTTGTCCCCATCCTGGGCTTTGCCTTTCTAGATCGAGGGATCTGGTTTTCCTCTGTCCCCTTGGGGCTCCCTCCAGAGGTTGCTGGTCTCTGGTACTTCTGTATGCACAGTGACTGCTTTTTTGGGTAAACAGGCTTGCTCAGGACATTTCAGGATCTAGCGAGCCACATTTCATGAAGGTGGAAACTGGTTTTTTTTTGCCCTGTTTCTGTCCCTTCTCGACAACATACCTCTTCAGATACTTGGCAACGATCCGCAGTGCGTGGGCTGCCCAGATGTCACTGATGGGGTTGCTGCCCTGGTAGGCTGGCCGAGTGATGGGGCTTGAAGGGCAGGGGCTCCGCATGTGATACGGGAGGGCAGTGTAGGACTCCAGGGCGTGGCTAGCAGGGAATAGTCAAAATACACAGTTGAAAGCATCCTCTTTTTCCTTCCCTTCATTCAGATCACAAACTGCCTCGGAATGCTTGGTTCCACTCCCCCGTGGATATGCCTTTGTAGTGCTGATAATCACAAGGCCTCTCACTAATCTGTCTCTTGTCCATGACAGTCATCACTTATTATAGAAATTAACACAGTGACAGAGGATGAGATGGTTGGATGCTATCATCAGCTCAATGAACATGGGTCTGAGCAAACTCTAGGAGACGGTGAAAGACAGGAAGTCGGGCATGCTGCAGTCCATGGGGGTAACAAAGGGTCAGGCACAACCGAGTGACTTAAGAACAACGCAGTGAAGTTGACATTAACAGCACTACTGTGTTTTTGACCAGAATGTGTTAAGATTACATATGGTTCCTTTCTAGTCCCAATACATCTTTATAATGTTGAATTTTTAAACATTTAAGTTGTGTTAAGAAAAGCATTAAATCTGAAAAATGACTTCCTTCTAAAGTATATTTACCATTTTAAATCCTCCCTTTATCAGATACCATATTACTTATCCAAGGAGGGTCATAAGAGTTATACTAGCCTCCAATAAGAGTGCAGTGCAGTGGGTCAGCTCCCAGGTGTGAATTCTGGCACCAGGCTTTCCCACTGTGGGCCTGGGACCAGCAGAGTCACCATCCACCTCGTGATTCTAAGATGAGGATAGCTCATAGTACGTCTTTCTTCATGGTGCTGATGTGAAAACTGACACATGTAAATTACTTAGCATATCCTACCAGCACTTTGTAAAGTTTATCATTCACCATTATTATTAATGCTTGGCCTGAAAAAAAATCTACTTCTTTTTCCTATAGGCCCTAAATTCAGGGTTGGCTATTTTAAGAACAAAGTATCAGAGTTTTCTTTACCTACCAGCCTGCCATGAATTCTAGCTAATCAAGTGCAGAAGATGGGAATAAACATAATCATCCAGATCAGTGACTCATTGGGAACACAGTGTAACATGAACTGTGTGTGTGTTACATTCTCAGTCTTAGAATGGAGACTTTACTCTCCTCTACATGTGAGAGGCAGATAACATCTTTTGAAACAAAGTATTAGAACTTCAAAAAGAATTAGTTGGTAGACAAAAGCTAGGGGTTTGTGGTTCTAAATAGGAAATGTGGGCAAAGCAGTAAGGAGGTGTCCACGTGGGGGGCGGAGGAGTGGTAACAAGCCTGCCAAGGTGGAGAGTTGAACCTCTGCCCATTGTGTATCTGGATTCTGGGCCCAAGACTGGATCTGTCTTTCAGGGGTAGATTCACTGACTCACAGAAGTGTTAGTCGCTCAGTTGTGTCCAACTCTTTGCGACCCCATGGACTGTAGCATGCAAGGCTCCTCCGTCCATGGGATTTTTCAGACATGAATACTGGAGTGGGTTGCCATTTCCTTCTTCAGGGGATCTTCCCGACCCAGGGATCAAACCCAGGTCTCCCTCATGCAGGCAGACTCTTTACCACCTGAGCTACCAGGGAAACTGTGTGTAAAACTTGGAAGCCTGATTACTGATTTCCAACAAGAAATAGAACCTCTGTCCATGACTGTCCAGTGCTGTGGGTTCCACCAGCTGAACTAGGTGTCCATTGTGGTCAGCATGGTAAAGAAAGTCATTTCCTTGGTGGAGAGTATTCCTATTAGTCTCTTTACACTGGAGACGGTATTTTTGCTATGACATATCTGCTCATTTTTTTTATAACCTGTCAGGGCTTACTTTCTCTCTGGAAAGAAACTGCTTCACTTTAAATTCCATATGCCACTAATAAAAAGTATTTTGAAAGAAAAAAAAAAGAGAAAATAGAACCTCTGAGGGGGGCAGACATCTGAGTCTTCTAGATGACATCTATTCTCCCTGTTGTCAAAGCTGTGGATGCTAATTTATGATCACAAGGCCCATGGAGCCCTAACCAGGGTCACTGCTTCTAAGGTTGAATATATGGGTGTGTCCGTCTTCAGTACAGGCCACTGGGCCTCGGGGGCAGACTTCTCCTTGGACCACGTGTGCCTCCAGTGGTCAGTCCTTGGAAGGGCCGCTGCCATCACTGTCTTTTGTTCTGAGCTCACTCCCCTCCCCTCTGATCGACTGCAAAGTCTTTGGGTCTGTGGGTCATTCACTTACACGTGACTGCTTTGGTCTGTTATATTAATATATTTATTATGCAGTTCCCAGCCAGGGAGGGTAATCTCATTTCCCTTATTTCCAAGTTATTAGAGGACAACTCTCCAAAGCACTGACAACATCAACCAGGATGGAGTTCGACACAGTTTTCTCCCATTTCTTGGCAGGCAGCGTAACGCAGTGAGAAAAGCAGACCATGGACTGGGATAGAACTGGACATGAACCCGAACTCTGCTGCCCCCTGCTCGTGTGAATTTTACTCAGCAGGTGTTAACTGAGTACCTATGACGTGACAGCCCCTTTGCTAAGGGACAGGGATGCAGAAGTCCGTAAGATGGTCCTGTCCTTGCCAAGCTCACAGTGCAGTGAGAGAGACAGCATGCAGAGAGGGGCATCTCCAAAGCAAGGCACAGCCCCCCAGTGGGGAGGAGCAAAGCACAGAGTGGTTCTTGAGGAGGCGGGGCAGTCAGCAAAGGCTCCATCAAGGGCAGGATGCCCTAGTGGAAATGAAGGATGACTTCTCCAAGCAGATAAAGAGCTGAGCTGAGCACTGGGGACAGTCCAGGGCCAAAGAAACTTGGCTTTAGACAGGAGGTGTGGAAATGCAATGAGAGACTGATAAGGTAGAGGGGGGTGTGTGTGTATGTATGCAGTGGTCATATTGCATTCTGGAAGCTTCTTGAGGCCAGTATGGAGGACAGATGGAAGGAGTATGGGATGTGAGCAGGAAAACTGATGAGGAGGCTGCTGCACTGGGTCCAGGCTTGAACTGAGGTGGGACCATAAGGCTTGAGAGCAGGGAGCAGATGGGAGAGATTCAAGAAGATGAGAGTGAGCTCTGTGGCTAGGTGTAGGCACGAGACAGGGATAAGCTCATACTATGTCCTGCTGCTCACTAGGGTAAGGAACTCAGGAGGAGGAACTGTGAGGGGTAAAGGGGTGGTGGCGAGAGAATGGTCAGATTTCATCAACTCCAAGATGCCATGCATTATAAGATGCACCATTTTTTAAAAGTACCACTGAAGAAGAAAACCATACTGCATGCCGCAGATATACAGATATGCCCTGATTTCAGAGATGTTAAAATGGGGGGAAATGTACATGTGTAAATGGATGGTAGTCTTTTGGGGCCGGCTGAATGTGAAGTGCCCGTGGGTCCCTGTGATGCCACTGGAACAGAGTGCCCAGAACTTGAGCAGAAACACGGATGTGGGAGCCATCAGCACATGGCAGCTAAACCCAGGAGAACGCAGGCTGTGGCTCTGGGTGAGTTGCTAAACGTCTCCAGTTCAGTTTTCTTTTCTGCCTGGCACAGAGCTGTGGGGAAGTGATGACGTGTAAGTGCCGACAGTGAGCCTGTCCAGCTCAGGAAGTGGACACTCCTGTCCCTGCTCTCTTCCTCTGGCTGCAGCCCGGGGGCCCTGGGTTGATGCAGCAGAGGCGGTGCTGTGGGCTTGAGATGCTGCATACCTGTCTCTCTGATCCCGTGGTTGCAGCTGTGGCTGGCCCGGTCCAGCAGCTTTGTGACTCACCCAGGACCTCACCTCCTCTTTACAGTTTCAGCTTTGTCATCCAGGCAAGGAGATAATGACAGCCAAAGCCAGGGTGGTTGTGGAGCACAATCAGTGAGAGCTTAGTAAGTGCTTTCAGCAGTCAAGTGCTGTGCATTGACCTGAGTCCCCAAAAGAGCCCCTGCAGGGGGCCTGGGTACCTACCAGAGCACATCGAAGCCACTGTTGGCGACCACCCGCCCAGGCATGTGCAGGGTGTGCAGAGGATCAATCAGGCCGAGTGTGGGTTTGATGGCTCGCGAAGCAATGCCTAAGACAGGGATTTGCAACACAGGCCACAGGTATGGACACAATTTTTTTAAAAATCTAATAACTTTAGGGTAACAAATTATCCTAAAAAATCAAAATATGAGATAAGATTCGGTCTTATTTAGGGAGGCACCAAGGAGCAGCAGAAAGAGATCTGGAGTCAGAAACCTGGGGATTTCAGGGCAGCTGAAGCTCCCTGCAGTTTACAAAAGCCACTATCCCATCTGGTCCCAGCTCCAGGTTGTAACTATAGTGGAGTATTTATACCATGCAAACACTACAACTCAGGGCTTATTTATTCATAAAACTCCAGAGAACTGGTTTACCAGCACACTGCTGGTTTGGGTCCTGGCTCTGTGACTTACTGCGTGACATTGGTACATGTCTGTGCCTCTCTGAGTTCTCTCTCTGAGAGTTCTCTGAGTTCTCTGTAAGAACAGACTCTGGTGACACAGGGCCTCCATCCCTCCCAGAGATGTTGTAAGGACCACATTAGATAACATGATGGGGAAGTCTTTAAAAAAAAATGGAAGGGAGAATTTAAGTGTTGCTTACTATTATTAGTATCTTTAACAAGGCCACAGGATAGTATAATTTAATTTAAAAAGAGAAGTTACCATAAATGTGCAGTTCATTGCCAGTTTGTTCTGCTACAAAGCCCTGGAAGAAGGATGCTGAACCATCTCAAGGAGAGGGACATTTCTCCCAGATCAGCTGAGAGTTGGAGAAGATGATAGGATACAGATGACAAAGAAGGCAGACGGCAGAAGAGTGGGTACTTGGGAATGGAGCTGGAGACATTAACTGGGAAGAAGCATGAGGGAACTTTCTGGAGCAGTGGGAATATCTATATTTTGATTAGGGTGGTGGGTACATGTGTGTATATATTTGTCAAAACTCATCAAACCAGATTCTTAAAATTATACATTTTATTATTAAAAATCACATCTCAAAGAAAATGAGTTAGAATGTAAAAAAGCTGGGAAAGGGAATAACCATTTGTCATTGATATACAGTCACTAACTTGGGCAGAAAAATGGCCCTGGTTCATGGCATTTCAATCTGCTTTTGTAGGTAATTCTCAAAAACAAGATTATTAGACTGCTTCATACTCTTATATGTATCTGGGAAAAGAAAGAACATGTGTCTGTGTGCATATTCTTTCTTTAATTCTGTAACTCTTTGAATTTTAAATATTAGGATTAAAGAAAAGGGAGTGGAATTGAAAGCTAAGAGAACTAAAAAACATTTATAGAGGAAGTTCTTACCAGTTTTTACTTTCAAGTGTTCGTAGTCAAAAATGGCAACTCCAGTAGTTTCGCTCCCAGTGCCTGAGGTAGTTGGAACTTGAACAACAAAAAAATTAATTTTAATAGAGCATCTAAATAAAGGTCAGTGGAGATATTTAATTCAGCCTCAGGAGATAAGGAGCAAAGTTCGAGAAGAAAGCTTTGTTGCTCTTGTCTACTCGCTTGATGTGTATATCTGTGTTAACATGTATGTATGCTTAATGTGGACGGCTTCCCGGGTGGCGCTAGTGGTAAAGAATCCACCTGCCAATGCAGGAGACATGGGTTTGATCCCTGGGTCGGGAAGATTCCCTGGAGGAAGACACGGCAACCCACTCCCAACCCATGGCAACCCAAGTATTCTTGCCTGGAGAATCCCATGGACAGAGGAGCCTGGCGGGCTATGGACCACAGGGTCACAGAGTCAGACACCAGTGAAGCAACTTAGCACACACATGCTTGATGTGTATGACTGTGTTTGCATTAACATGTGAGGAACAGGTCTGACACCTGTGCTGGCATTAGCTTTCTGGCATCTGTCTTTAATGTGTGTGTGCTGGCATTAATACTCAGTATATGTGAGGTACATGCCTACATTAACATGCATGTAAACCTAATGCATGTATACTTGATATGTATGCATGATGCTTGTATCTGTGTCAGCATGTATGTCTGACGTCCATATGGTGCTAACATGTATGTATGCTCAGCATGTATGTACCACATCCACATTTGTTATTATGCACATGTGTGTTTAATGTATTCATGTGGTATCTGTTTCTATATTAACAGGGAGGCACTCTGGGAGCCCTGGGTTCCCCCAGGGCCAGAGTTTAAGCAGCTGCAGCTTGGAATTCAAAAGCAGGCCTCTTGCCATCTCTGGGAAGAAAGCTCATATTTGCCATCTCTAAAAGACATCTTTATTCCCTCTTGGCAGCAAGCACAGTGACACCCTGCCTTTGCTGGGCTCCGCGGTTTTGCAGTTCAGTCAAGTTTCTAAACTTTACTAATCACCCCTCTGTGTGGTGCTGACACAGCTTCACCACAGGGTTCCAGTCTCCAGACATCAGTTATGCTGCGCCCCACTGGTCCCTCGTTCACGTCAAAGCCGTTCATCTGCTGTCAGCTCACTCCTCTCCCAGCACAATGGGGCTAGGGGAGGAGTGGGGAAGATAGAAGATAAGACATTAAGCTGATATTTTCCAGTTAGGGCATTCGAGCTGTAAGGCTTTAAACAGTGATGTGCCGACAGCAATAAAATGGAGGAAAGAAAAGACCAAAAGATCCCCAGGTCTGTGTGGATCAGACGAGGGAGCCTGATTTGGGTTTGCGTGTCTGTGTCCTGTGTTGCCACCGAGCAGATGTCGTCCAGCGTGACAAGGCTATGCTGGCCACATGTCCTGGGGCAGACAAAGCCCCAGGTCAGCTGAGGAGCCATCATGTGGAATAAAGGGTTGAGTCAACACCAGAGAAATGACAGCAAACATTCCCCTTAAACTCCCAGATGCCAAAGTGGGACAAAACAGAGAAGGGCTCAGAAGACAGGCCTTCCCAGAGAGGGGTCTGAGCATCTATAAACACTGACCTTCCTTATCCTCCAAAAAGTGACTTCCTAGCTGAGCTCTGCAGACCCCTACCATTGACCCAAACTGCCTCTGTCTGCGCAGTAATGAAGACCAGAGACTTCCCAGGTGGCTCAATGGTAAAGAAACCTGCCTGCCAATGCAGGAGATGCGAGTTTGATCACTGGATTGGGAAGATCCCCTGGAGAAGGAAGTGACAACCCACTCCAGTATTCTTGCCTGGGAGAATCCCATGGACAGAGGTGTCTGGAAGAGTATGGTACATGGGGTTGCAAAAGAGTCGGACACAATTCAGCACCTAAACACCACAACCAACATCTTTCTTAAGGCCTCTTGTCAATTGCATTTACCTGCGATCAGAGGTTTCAGAGGCACAGTCACAGGCTTTCCCTTCCCAATGGGGGCATTGACGTAGTCTAGGAAGTCAGAGTCAGGGCTGGATGAATACAGATTAGCGGCTTTACAGGTGTCTATGGTGGAACCGCCACCCACGGCCAGGAAGGCATCGAAAGCTCCCTTTTTGGCAAATTCAATGGCTTCCATGAAGCTTGGAGAAAGGAAAATGAATGCCATTATGTCAGGACTTCCAGAAATAAATTGCCATGCCATTAAATAGGGCTTCTCTGATGGCTCAGACAGAAGAGAATGCACCTGCAAAGCAGGAGATATGGATCCGATCCCTGGGTCGGGAAGATCCCCTGGAGAAGGAAATGGCAACCCATTCCAGTATTCATGCCTGGAGAATTCCATGGACAGAGGAGCCTGGAGGGCTATACAGTCAGGCCTGGGGCAAGTTTCAATCAGCACTGATATGTATTGGCTTCCGCTTAAAGTAAATTTAACAACAATAAAAGAATACCTTGTATCAGTTGGTTCCACTCTCACATGATCATAAACCTTAAAGTTTATGCCATTCTTCACTAGGGAATCCATCACTGTCTGTACAGGAGGGAGTTGGGAGAGGTTCTTGTCTGTCATCAAACAAACATTTTTAGCACCCATGTTTTGTAGGTCCTACAATAAGAAAAATAACTTATAAGTTAAGTTTGATTGCACAAGAAATGTAATATACACTTCTCACAAAATTAGCATTAAGTCCAAAATAAAGGACTCCCATCCAAGGACCAATCAGGCCTGACCCTGCTTAACTTCTGAGATCAGATGAGATTAAAACAAAGGATCAACAGTTGTTAATCTGTGCTTGTTGTAAAATATATCTAACATTTATAGTAGAAGACTGTAGAAATCTTAAATACTTGCCATGCCCACTTCCTTTGTAACTCCTGCTCCATATCTAATAGTTGAAACAGCCATCTGAGGAAAAATAAAAGATTTAGGTGACAGGTGTTTGGAGAGTTGATTATTTCATTTCTAAAACCCTGAAACACTTCCTCATTGTCTAGATAATAAAGTATACATGCCCCAGCATGGCCTTCTAAGTCACCCCAACTGGCCTCACACACATCACACTTCTTTAAGCAGACATTCCTTCCAGATACACTAGAATTATGTATTTTCCCCCAAACATTTCATAATCCTCATTTGTTTCCTCAGCTTGACATGCCTGCCTCTTCTTGCCTCCACACCTAAATGAATTCTTCAGTATCTTATTTTCCAATGTTAATGCTGTCTTTGTGTATTTTTCATGCCTTCATCCACTCATCCAACCATTCATCTCTCCAACCCCCATTGCATGCATTTATCTATCCCTCTGTCCATCCATCCTTTCATCCAACCAACACTGCTGAGTGTCTGCTATGTTCCAGGCATGTGCTAGGCTCTGGTAATACAGCTATGAAGAAAACAAACATGGCTTCATAGTTTACAGCTGAGAGAAGAGCTTTTATACTGATGGATGATGGGTTACTTTTGGCTTGGAGACATACTTTGTTTGATCCGTATTATGTTTAGATTTCTTTTTTTGGTTTGGATAGTAACTCATTATCCAATTAAAGGAAAAAAACAAAACAATATGACCATCTGGATTTCTATCTCTCTTGAATAATCAGGCAGCGTGTATGCACGCGAAGGTGCTTCAGTCATGTTCGACTCTTTGCAACCCCATAGACTGTAGTGCACCAGGCTCCTCTGACCATGGGATTCTCTAGGCAAGAATACTGGAGTGGGTTGACATGCCTGCCTCCAGGGGATCTTCCCTACCCAGGGATCCAACCTATGTCTTTTATGTCGCCTGCACTGTCAAGTGGGTTCTTTACCACTAGCGCCACCTGGGAAGACCTCAATCAGGCAGTACTGGCTGCATTCCAGTGTGGCAGCAACCAAGTGGGGCTAAGGGCAGACTGCACCCTTCAGATGGGACTGTGCTCTCAGCCAGCTCAGCCCCATCGTCCCAGTCTGCGCCTGGAATGATTAACTGTCAGGCCTCTGGTCACATTTTAATTTATGATCCCTAAACTAGGAGGAGACCGAGATTTAACATATAATTATATAATCACAGTGTGATAAAAAAAATTCATCAGAATTAATTGTTCCTTTATTCCTGCTTCAAAGATTACTTGAACCTCTTTGGGGGTTGTTATAGTTACAAAACTAAAGAAGATTCATCATACAACATATAAGATGGAGTCTGTAGAACTGGGAATCTGTCCTGTTTTAATGGCTGTACAGAAGACAGTATTCTAGGCATTACTCATGTTACAAGAATATTTATATTCCATTATCCTGACAAAATACTTTGCTAAATAGGTGGTGATCAAACAATAAGGTTCAGTTCAGTTCAGTCGCTCAATTGTGTCCGACTCTTTGCGACCCCATGAATCACAGCATGCCAGGCCTCCCTGTCCATCACAAACTCCCAGAGTTCACTCAGACTCACATCCATCGAGTCAGTGATGCCATCCAGAACATCAATTAATAACAGACTTCAAATGAGATAGTAATGCATTAGGGAAATACTCTGGTTGTATTTTTTCAGGTCATTCATAAAAGAATGAATGAATAGGGACTTCCCTGGTGGTCCAGTGTCTAAGACTCTGCTCTCCCAATGCAGTGGGCCTGGGTTCAATCCCTGGTCAGGGAACTAGATCCCACATGTCAAAACTAAGAGTTTGCATGCTACGACTAAAAAAAGATCCCACTTGCTGCAATAAAGATCCTGCATGTGCAACGAAGATCTGGCAGCCAAATATTATACATACAGAAATAAATATTTTTAAAAAAGAATGAATAATTAGATCTACCTCGAAGGCATAATCTGTTGTTTTCCCAGAAGGTGAAAGTCCCGGAGCTAGAAGTACAAAAGTTAGCATCAGAGTAGGCCTTAGAAACAGAGCAAAGATATTGTTATTTGATAGTAAGTTGGGATTTCAGCAGTGAATGTAAATATTTCCTTTGAAGCCTTACTTAAAATACATTTCTCAGTTTCATTGTTGCCTATTCAATTCAAATTAAACTCTGCATTTTAAGAGAATGTAATGCTAACTTGATGCAGACTGTGAAAATAAAGTTATTTAAAATCTTTTCTCCATTGAAATTAAAATATACTTTTGAAAACACAATGAGTAAAAATCTGCTAGAAAAAAATCCTCTAGATGCTATGGAGTTTGATTATTATTAGAAAACAACTATTAGTACATTCATTCATTAGAGTCCTGCTTACACTTCTTTAATAACTGTGATTATTTAAATAAAACTCTCTATGGAGGGTGCTTATCACACTAAGATATTTTTCAAGCTTATGCCTATGAACTACTGAGTTTTCTCTGGGAAATTTAATAAACATTTTTATAAACAGATATTTCTTTGCAAGGTGCCAGGTTTAGTTGTGGCAAAAAAAATTTTTTTTGTCTTATTGGAACAACAAGAAGTCTCTACTTAGTGGATTTTATCTTTGTTTTCATCTACTTATTGTTATCAGTCTTGAGCAGTCATAAGATTGGAAAAAAGTCTACGGAACAATTTTCACTACCTTTTTTTTTTTAACAAGACAAAGAAAAGAGACCACAACTGGATAACAATCTACCTTTGGTAGAGGGCAAGGGTATCCTTAATCATATTTCAAATTTCTTTGATACTGACAGGCTTTAAAGAAATTGTCTATTACTCCGGTAACTAAAATTTAGGAAAAGACATAAACTGGATCTTAGAAAACACTGAGATTATCTTTCTCTAAATTACTAATTTTATTGCCCCAAATAGGAAACATTACTGATTTGTTGTTGAAACTAAGTTAAGAATTGCAGAAAAGCAGCTGGAGACAAAATTCTGCATGTGTCCATGAGGGCTGAAAAGGCATGGCATGCTTCTGCTCGGTGGATGGCTGTTAGAGACTGGGGTGGTCCTTGGCTGGTCCTAAAGAATTAGTCACTCTCATGGCAGGAAATAGTCCTTGGTTAGGTACTCTATCTGTTCTACTCCCAATCAGCTTCTTGGTGAGTTTCTGCTTAGGCTCCTTTTTCATCCCTTACCACTGTTAGGATGTGACCTTTTCTCCTAAGAGGTGAAATCATCAGTTTTTGTGTCACTATAATTCATGTGACATTCTGGGGACATGTTGAACTTACAGTGAGCTCCTGCTGTTCACTGTGAACAATGGACTTGGTAAGGATTAAGATGTCTGTAGGAACCGAAAACTTTTTGTCATTTTTAATTATTAAGAAATAGTGTTATTTTAAACATCAATACAATTATTTTTTTCCTTCTGGGAACCACACTTTAGACTCTTTTTTGCAATGTATTAGAACCTTTCAAAGATTTCATCTTGATTAATTCTGTTTGATGAACTCAGACCATCCTAATATCCTATTTGCGTTACCATTTTTAGCTTTGGCACATAATTCTATTTAAAAAAGAAAGACAGTATAAATAGCATTCAGCTGACATAATTAGAACTGTGGTTGTTCAGTTGCTCAGTCATGTCCAGCTCTTTTGCGACCCCATGGACTGCTGCCCACCAGGCTCCTCTGTCCATGGGATTCTTCAGGCAAGAACACTGGAGTGGGCTGCCGATCCTTCTCCAGATAATTGGAACTGCATGTTACCAGTTTCAAGAGCAAAGCAACCATCTGCATCAGTCTTCCTCTCACATGCTTTGACTTTGTCCAAATGCATTGACAAATGTGGAAACTGAAATTGCGGCTAAACACAAAATGTATTATTACCTTGGGAATAAGTATGAGAATGACTCGGGCACTGGCATCTAGGGAATCAGAAAAAGAAAAAAGAGAGTGAAACCAGAAAATCTGAAGCTAGGAAGTTTTAAAGTAACATACATTGCATTCTAGTTTTAAGATGCTTTCAAAGTAGCGGCTATTGACGAACACTGCACAATAGAAAAAGCCAGAAATCATCATGGACAAAAATCCAACTCAGAGTCTTTCCAGCATTTTAGGGTTATTCTTCTGAGAATTATTCAAGCAGCAGTTAATGACGTGGGGAACTGAGATGAGTGCTCCCGGGCTACAATAAAGTTTAAGATGAGGTCTCACTTCTTACTAGGTTAGGAGCCTTGGCCAAATTGACCCAGTGTTAACGACTCGCACCTCAGACCCTACTTCTCTCCTCCCGAACTTTCCTTCTATTTTCCCATTGTCTTCAGGGTGTTCAAACAGGCTCTGGGCTGCTTCCTCTGGAAGCCCTCAGTGGCCGGCAGGCCCCCTCTGGTCACCACGTGGCGCCTCCTGCCTTTCTCGGCTCCGGGATTTCGTCCCCTCCCTGGACCCGCCCTCCGTGTCCCCCTAAACCGAGATCACACCTGTCACCTTCTTCTCCCCAATCCCTCACCTCAGTCCGCTCCTCTACAGATATCCCATGTGCTCCTCTTTCTAGAGGTTCCCTCCCTTGACTTCCACATCTTGGTCGCCTCCTAGTCCTTGGTCAGTCCCATCTCTGGCTTCCTGTTCTGTTAACCACCATCCGATTGAGCCTCGCAAAAGGGTTTGTGTTTCTATTGCCCACGGGACCCTGTCTTGGTGGGTCCCGCAGGTAAGCCCGTGCATACCCCCCACCCCACCATCCCCGACCCCCGCCTGCAAATTTGGACTGAAAACCTCTGAGAAGGGAGAGGGCAGAAGGGAAAGGGGAAGGAAGGAAAAGCGTTAAACTCAATGATGATCAAGATCTCAAAAACTGAATTAAGTGAACACGGGCGTGGTCGGGTGTGAGTCGCCAACGTGAGTCGAGGTTGCCATCTGGTGGGCGCGGCGGAAAGCGCCACGTGTAAGGGTTTCTTCTGGAGCATCCCGGAGGGCCTGAGCCATCTGCAGGCTCCCGCGGAGAAAACCGAATAATGCAGGGTCCCAGAGTTGTCCTTCACTTGGCATTACCTTCTAGGTCCTTCGCTGCTTTATGCCCCTCCAGGACAAGAAGAGGGGCTCAAAGGGAAGGAAAATTCGACACTGTGGGAGGACACTCCGATTCTCTTTTTGTTATATAATTTCCAAGCTCTCAGGCTACCTCAATTCATCATTTCTACTCCTCAATTGTGGTCTGAATTCCACCCTCTCTTGCCTTCTTTGGACCTCCATCTGTCCCCTATGTCCCATCCTTCCCCTTACTTGATCCTTGTCATCATAGTTAAGAGTTTCATGCTTAAAACTCTCACCCTCCTCTCCCCTCTGGCTTGCTCACCCTCTGGTTTCTCTCTTCCTCACCCACATCCTGTTGACTTCATTTCCCTGGCCTCCTGAACTCTGCAAAGTTACAGCCAGGCTCTCATGTACACACCTTCTGGGTCTGACACAATAATTTTGACTTCCTTCCTGGTATCACTGATAAACTGGCCATATCTTAGCAAAGGCCAACCTCTCCCCTGCACACTAAATCTCAGCTCTGCTCAGCTTCTCAAAACATCACTACCAACAGTTCTTCCTTTGCTCTCCTGCATCATCAACCCCCTCCCCCACCACCCCGCCACCCCCTCCCCCCACCGGAACCCAGTTTGGGATTGACATATACACACTGCTGTATTGAAAAATGATAACCAACAAGGACTTAACGTATAGCAAGTACATAGAACTCTGCTCAATGTTATGTGGCAACCTGGATGGAAGGGGAGTTTGGGGGAGAATGTATGCATGTGTATGTGTGGCTGAGTCCCTTGTGGTTCACCTCTGTCTTCACATCCCTCCCTCTCTCCTGCACCCTCTGTCCTCTGCGTTCTGCACAGACCCCTTTCACCCCTGTGCATGTGCTCAGTGGCTAAGTCATGTCCGACTCTTCGTGACTCCATGGACTGGTCCTTGGGATGTTTCCAAGCAAAAATACTGCAGCAGGTTGCCATTTCCTTCTTCAGAGGATCTTCCCCACCCAGGGATCAAACCGGTTCTCTTGTGTCAGCATTGGCAGAGATTTCTTTACCACTGTGCCACCTGGGAAGCCCCAACATAAGGACATTGCATTGGCCAGGAATCAGAACCCAGACCTCCCACGTGGAAGGGAAGAATGCTACCACTGAACCAATACCTAACTTCACTGCTATCCCCTCATGCAAGTCTCTGCTAACTTTAAACTGATTCAACGCCTCTTGTCCTTGTATCCCCAGCACCTAGAATAGTTTCTGATGCATTACCATACACCCAGTATGTGCTGATTGGATACATGCATTTGTCTTGGTCACTGTGCCAAGCTGTCCTCTGTCTGCCTCGACTGGGACCTGGAGCTCTCTTCTCTCGACCTTAATTTCAACGGTAGATCAGGCGAAGTACAAGCGGCTGCTTTTGGCTGCTTGGCTACTTGGCACACTGACAGCGGAGTCCAGGCCGCCGCGCTCTGCCGTACCGCGTCCCGGAAAATGATCGGAGGAAGAACGCGCGGGCCCGGGCGGGTCGCTCCCCGGGGGCTGCGTGGGTTCGGCCGCACCCTCGGGTCCCCTGCCTGCCCGCCGCCCGTCCGGCCCCGCACTCACGCTGCGCGTTGCAGAAGCCTCAGCAAGTGCACTACCCGGGCGCGAGCGGCGGCCATGGCTGAGCCGAGTCTTCCTCCCGCGGCGACGCCCCCTCCGCCGCCGGCCAATCCCGGCCTCGGCTTCTCCTCCGCCCACCCCAGCCACAGCGCTTGGCGGCCGAACATTTTCCCACTAGTTGAAGCTACGGCTGCCCCAGCTGCAATGTCTCATCGTCCACCTTTGAAATTGCCATACAGGTAACTGCTCTGTAGGGTTTTGATCTGCTCTCCTGTCTCTAGATAAAACGCTCTATTTCACAAGGCAAGGACGTGGGGGAGGAGAAACAAGGGCAGCGCCCCCTCACCCCCTCCCTAAATCCTTTAAAATGCTCTTTTGCCTTAAGTGTATTTTCAGAATAAACACTACTGCATTTAAATTTGTTTTAACGGTAAATAAGAACTTTGCAACCCCCCCCCCCCCTTTTTTTTTAAACAAGACTAGTTAGAGAAGGAAATGGCAACCCACTCCAGTGTTCTTGCCTGGAGAATCCCAGGGATGGGGGAGCCTGGGCTGCCATCTATGGGGTCGCAGAGAGTCAGACGTGACTGAAGCGACTTAGCAGCTAGATCAAGTCACAAAACAAAAGCCAGAAAAATTCCCAAACAAAACAAACAACAAAAAATCCCAGACAGTTGAGAAGAATTTAAAAGGTGTTAAAAATGCTCTATTAACGGTTTGGTTTGGAAGAAGCTGTTCAGGATACCATGTTTTCTTTTTTTAATCAATGGTTAAAACTTGCCATGGTTACATGAGAAGGGAGGGCTTACAGCACCAAGTGCTCCAGGCCCCAGTGGAAACGATGATCAGTGATGGCACAGTTCAACTCTGTCAGAAGGTATGAGACAGTAAGTTGAACATGTGTTTTTAGTAACCTATTATGCAATCGGAATTAATCTCGTGTTCATAGCAATTTCTAGAAGTAATATATAAAAATTGGACAACAATGGAAAAATGGGACAAACTCTCAATTTCCTCAGGTGTCAGACCAAAAAGCAAGAGTAGGGTGGCTCCCCAGAGCTATAACAACAGCAGAAACGCGCCCCCCCCCCCCCCCCCCCCATTCTAGATCTGTATACTGTGAATCCTTTTCAGGAGGTATTTAGTTTTACAAAGACGAGTTACTGAAATCTGTTAGGGAAAGACATCCAGGATAACTGTAAATGTTTCACCTCCTAATTAGATCAGCTCAAGGCAATGGCACCCCACTCCAGTACTCTTGCCTGGAAAATCCCATGGACGGAGGAGCCTGGTGGGCTGCAGTCCATGGGGTCACTAAGAGTTGGACACAACTGAGCGACTTCACTTTCACTTTTTCCTTTCATGCACTGGAGAAGGAAATGGCAACCCACTCCAGTCTTCTTGCCTGGAGAATCCCAGGGATGGGGGAGCCTGGTGGGCTGCCGTCATGGGGTTGCAGAGTCGGACACAACTGAAGCGACTTAGCAGCAGCAGCAGCAGCAGGTCAATTTGACAAATGAATCAAAAGATAGAAATATTGCAAGTAAGGATTTTGTAGGTTTCTTTCTCTCTTCCCCAAACAGATCCCACTTGAAGCTTTAATAAAAAAATCTGTGATATAAATACTGATAAAGATTTAAGTATAAAATTAGGATTAGGACTTCCCTAGTGGTCCAGTGGCCAGGATTCCACACTCCCAATACAGGGGGCCTGGGTTCGATCCCTAGTCTGGGAACTAGATCCCACATACTGCAACTAAGACCCAGCACAGCCAAATAAACATTAAAAAAAAAAATTACGATTGAGGATTATTATCATTATTTAGTGAAGCCCAAATTTATCATTTACAGCAAATTAATGTTTTCAATGTTGAAAAGCATCAAATTTTATTTTTGAAAGAGACACACTTTCACTATTATATCTGACACCAAAAGCAGGATGAGTTTTTCTAATAAAAGTGGTCTTGCTGAAATCATAATTTAGCTGCTATGTTTTCTAGAAAGTAAATGAAAATAATATGTACCAGGTATCCAGGTCATTGGTTTTACTTAAAATGTAACCCTTCTGTTCCCACATGCTTTAGTAAATACACAAACTTGTCATCAAAATGATGCAAAAACCAGCAATTAAGCCTCTCCCTTAAACCCCATCCAAAGTTTAAAGAGAGAAAAAAAAAGGCTGTTTAAAAGTCATTCCTAGTTTTCACAGATTCTTTTCCTAATTCAGATGTCCTTAAATACAACCTTTAATCTCCAGCCAGAGTTTTGGTTGTGGGAAATACATTAATTTGTCCAGTCCAACATTTACATATCATCTTCAGAGGAGGGTAAACCTGGCCCTTTAACCTCAAGCTCAATGAAGGCAGTGGCCAAATCTTGTGCATCTGGGTACTGTATCTAGAACTTAGCATTAAGTACAGTTCTTGGTTTAGGAGAAGGTCCAAGGATGAAATTTACTTCCTCCTCTTTCCTCCTTGGTGTTGCCCCCCTTTTCTCTTGCCACTCAGGCCGGGAGGCCTGGAATTCATCTTGCCTCCCAAACCCCCTTTCCTCTTCCCTCCTTGGCTGGGAGTGCCCCCTTTCCTCTTACCCCCGGGACCCTGTCGGCCCCCCTTTCTCTTGCCCTTCTGACTCATTTTCCTCCGCTTAGCCGCCTCCTCCTGGTCCTCCTCTCTCATCTGCTTATTGGTGGCCCTCGTAATGTCCAACTGAGGCTTTTTGCTGTTCATCACTCGCAGCAGCTCCAACTGGCTCTTTCTCTCGGCCGCAAAGTCCCCGAAAAGAGGCTGAAACTTCCTCTTCTTGCCAGAGCCCCTGGGCGCCTTCTCCTTGGGCAGGCGCTCCTGGAAGCGCCCCACAGAGGCAGTGGAGACCTTGGCCACCTGCATGGCGCGGCCCAGCTCCTCCTTACTCTGGTGTCCAGTAGGGTGCATGCCGGCCGCGCTGGGCAGCTGCATCTTGTGCGCGCGGGCCAGGTTACGCAGCCGGTTCAGTTCGTTCTTGGCCACCCGTTCCTTCTTAGCCTGAATCCGCTTGGCGAACTGGTCCTCCATGGGGTCGGCATTGCCCGGCACCTCGATCAGCCACTCCTTGGTGTCGTCGCGGGCGCGCTGGTAGCCCCAGCGGCGGCGCCACTGGCCGCTCACTTCGTCCCACACCAGATTGGTTTTCTTCTTGGGACGGATACCCTTGAGGCGCGCAAACTGCTGCCAACGAGTAAGCGGCCGCGGCCTGGGCACCGGCTTCTCGCGCGGCAGACGAGTGCTGGGTTCCGGCAGCCGTGCCACCAGCGCCTCCTCCACGCGCTCGGTAGGCAGCTGCCACAGCTGGTTGATGAGCAGCTGCGTGTTGTCCCGCGCCAGGGCCCTCAGCTCGGCCTCCTGTGTGGGTCCCGCGTGCCGCAGCCCGGTCGGGGGATTCCGGTCAGAGGCCAGCAAATTACCCAGGTCGAACTCCAGCTCCAATTCCTTCTGCACCGTGATGCGCTGCAGCTTCTCTGCCTCGTCCCGCTCCGCCTTTGCCAGCAGCTCCTCCACGCTCTGGCCCTCCATGGCTCCGGTTCGGCTCGCTGCCTCTGGGAGACAGTTCCAGTCACGTCTCCTCCCACACGGGTTAAAGCGGCGCACCACAAACACGTGCGACTTCCCGGACGCTCGACCCGGAAGAGAAAGTTCCGCTTCCGGGGCACCCGGAAGGGGCTCAAGGAGCGAGCTACCCGAGGAACGGCCGGCAGAGGGCAGTGTTAGAGAGCAGATGAGATTAGAGGCGGCCTTTGGGGTGGAGCCCGGAGGTAGGCGGAGCCGAATCTAAGAATTCCGAGGCCTGATTGGGACCTTGGGTCCCAGGATGCAGCTGCGGGAGGGAGTGGTCCCGTGCGAGCTGGGCAAGTTTGGGGGCCGCGGATTAAGGGGGTCCCGGAGCGACTGTTAGTTTTAGTGTGTGTAGAAAGTCAGTTCTCAAGATGTTTAGCCAGTCATTTTCACCAGAGCCCTGACACCTGTTCATGGTGTGCCCCTGGGTGTGGGCACTTCACCCGGGGATGTACAGAAAGCTAAGTGGAGACAGAGACTTGGTTTTCTTCGGGAGCGAGCGGGCTTGGCGGTTAGCCCGCCCTGAAGGGGCGCGGCTGTGCCCCTATCCCGGCGATCTGGTCCCCGGAGCCCGGGGCCACTTCCTCTCCTGGCTGATGGCAGAAGAGCGCGGGGCTCAGCTGTTAAACCGCCTGGGTTCCGACCTTGACCGCTCTGGTGTTGTGACCTTCGGCTGTGTAACTTGTTTGTGCCTATTTTTAAACCTATAAGATGGGATTGCAAATATTACCTCCCAGGTCTGCCGTGAAGATAAATGAGTTAATATGCTCCCAGGGGAGCTTACACTGGGGTCTTGAGCATGTGAGTGCTCAATAAATGTGAGCTAAATACGAGTTATTTAATTCTCATCATGGCTCTGGGAACTCTGCTGAAAAGGCAGTCTTATACAGTAATTAAATACCAGGTTCTTGAATCAAGCTACCTAGAATAAGATCTGGGTTTCTTGTACCCACATTGGTCAGGTTGTTTAACTTAAGTCCTATTCATAAGTTGATGAACATGAAGCATTAGTTCCTGGTACATTGTAAGCATTCAGTAAGTGTTGGCTATTGTTATTCACTATATTCCACTGATGACAGAAGCAGGCTCAGAGAAGTAAGATGACTTGTCTAAGGTTATACAGCCAGGAAGTGTGGGAGCAGGAGAGAGCTAAACTCGGGCTCTAAGACTACATACATATTCTCTGCAATGTCTTCCAGACTCTTGATACTCGAAAAGTGTGGTCTGTTGACCAGCAGTACAGTATCATCTGGGAGCTTGTTAGAAATGAAGAATCTCTGGTCTTAGCCCAGATGTTATGACTCAGAACCTTCATTTTAACAAAATATCTTAGTGATGAATGGAAATGAAAGAGGTTAGTCGCTCAGTGATCTCCAACTCTTTGCGACTCCATGGCCTCTGTCCATGGAATTCTCCAGGCAAGAATACTGGAGTGGGTTGCCATTCCCTTCTCCAGGGGATCTTCCCAACCCAGGGATCGAACTAGGGCCTGGGTTTGCCCAGCAGGCAGCTTCTTTACCATCTGAGCCTCCGGGGAAGCCATGAAAGTCAAAGTGTTAGTCGCTCAGTTGAATCCAATTCTTTGAGACCCCATGGACTGTAGCCTGCTGGGCTTCTCTGTTCATAGAATTCTCCAAGGAAGAATACTGGAGTGGGTTGCCATTTCCTTCTCCAGGGGAACTTCTCAACCTAGGGATTGAACCCAGGTCTCCTGCATTACAGGCACCTTCTTTACCATCTGAGCCACCAGGGAAGCCATAGGTGTAGTCAATTGTGGGAAGCACTGCTGATTGTGTGGTTGACAGGTTTTGTTTTCCTTTAATTGGAAGTTGGGAGTAGGTTAGGTTGGGAAGATCCCCTGGAGAAGGGAAAGTCTACCCAGTCCAGTATTCTGGCCTAAAGAATTCCACAGACTGTATAGTCCATGGGGTTGCAAAGAGTTGGACATGACTGAGTGACTTTCACTTCACTGGGAGTAGTGAAGAAGGAGTTAGCTGAAGAATTAACCCATAGAAATGGACATTATAGCCATTAGGAAATAGATTCACTTGAGTGTCTGCTAAAGAGGGCTTTAGACACATACCTGTCACACTTGCTCCCTAAGATTGGGCTCTTCTTGAGCTGATTGACTTTTCTCAGCTCTGCTCTGTTCATTCACTCAGCAAACATGTCGTGACCACAATTTATGCCTCAGGAACTTGGCTCTAATATTCTTTCTTCCTCTTTTTTAAAAGCATTTTAGGATTTGCTGGGGGATTTTCTGAGTGTTTGCCTTAATACTCAACACTAAGTCCTTAATACCAATCATCCCATGGGGCTGAGGCCAGGTCATAGGTCTTATTAGGTAACCTTCTTGGACCTTAAAGCTCTTGGGGTTTGCCATAGGAGAGCGTTGAGGACACTGATATAACTATTCTGGGCTTGGCTTAGATTCATTCATTCATTTAACAAACATTTGAATGACTACCATGTTTGAGACACTAGATGCAAAGATTACTGAGACCTTATGGAACAGTGGAGAAGAAAGAAAGGTTAAGAGAAATTTACAATATGGCATGATTAAGCCTTTAACAGGAAGTACAGCTATGTAGAATTGAGCTCTTTTGCCAGTCTTTTGAGTTAGGGAAAAAAAGAGCAGGTGTAGGTAGACGTTGAATGGTATCAGTTCTCACTGGATGAAATGCTATTTGGTTTGAATCATATAGGTCAACTCTTCATTGAACTTGAATTGTTTTATGTTTATAATCCAAGTAAATTTTAATTTCCTTGATGACTGGAAACTGATTTTTACTTTCACTTTGCTGAGCCTAGCACTGGATATATAATAGCTGTACAATGCACACTTGTTTGAAAGAATAAGTCTAGTTTCTAAATTAAAAAGAGATTAATATTGGCTGTTCTAGTCAAGGTAAGCAAAACTAGTAAGACCAGGATTTGGAGCTTTAAGAAATATTAATCTTATTGAGGCAGCTTGCATTTGGAACATGTTTATGTTGGGCAAGACTGTGCAGTGTTAAGAAAGAGAGAGCCTACCAGGGATGTGCAGATATATATGAATATGCTATAATAGTATGGCACAGGGTTGTACATATTGTCTTTTTCTCTTACTGGTTTTCCCCTTTGTCTTTGCTTCTTTATCCCATAATGCAGCTAGATCCCAAGTTCGGTCCTCAGACCCCTCTTCTTTTCTCTGTATACCTACTCTCAGTGCCATTTTATCCACTTTCATTGTGTCAGCCGCTACTGCTGTGCAGATGATTCTTAGAGATACATCTTTTCCTCTTTCCTTCTCAGAGCTCTAGACTCTAATCTCTGATCACCTGCTGGGCCCTTCCACCATACTCTGAATTCAGTATGTCTAAGACTACATAACCCATCATTTTCCTGAAAATGTGCTTCCATCATCCATCCAACTACCTTTTTTCCCCTCTCCAGCAAATTTTTATAGAAGGCTTTTATGGCCAAAACACTATTCTGGGCTTTGGAAATGCAACAATGAGTAAAACCAGGCTCACTAATGTAATCATCTGTTCTAGTCTAGTAAGGCTTGACACTACGATATCATCCTTGGCCTCTCTCTTCCCATCTCTAAATTCAGCCAGTCTGTTGGGCTTCCCTGGTGGTCCAGTGGTTAAGAATCTGCCTTGCAATTCAAGGGATACAGATTCGATCCTCAGTCAGGGAAGATCCCACATGCGGCAGAGGAACTAAGCCCCTGTGTTGCAACTACTGAGCCCAAGCTCTAGAGCCTGTGAGCTGCAACTGGAGCCTGTGCTCTGCAACAAGAGAAGCCACTCTAATGAGAAACTCGAGGACCACAAAGAAAATCAGCCCTCACTCTCTGCAGTGGGAGAAGCCCAAGCACAGCAATGAAGACCCACCACAGCCAAAAAATAAAAATAAATAAATCCAGTCAGTCTATTAAAATTTGTCTCTGTATTATTCCTTTGTCATCCTCACGACCATGACCTTACCCTAGACTGGAACTCTTCCATTTCTCCAGGTACTTTCTCCACTTTGCTCTCTGCTCTGGCTTCCACATATAACCAGCAGGAGGCAGTGACAGATCAGAAGTGAAGAGAGAAGGATGAAGCCGTGTTTGTCCCTTGCATGCTCAGTCCTGTCCGAATCTTTGAGATCTCATGGACTATATAGCCTGCCTCTGTCCAAGGAATTTCCCAGGTGAGCTGGCAACAATGGGATTTGAACCCACGCCCTCAAAGAGACTGGAGCCTTAACCCAGTACCTTAGACCACTCAGCCACGCTACCCTGCTTGTCCCTAGCCCTCTGCAGACTGGTATGGGTCGGCTGATTACTAACTGAAAGGCCATAGCTCCAATCAGGCATCTCTCCACATGCAGGTACCTCTCCCAGCTCCTCTAATTGCTTTGCAGGCCTAGGGGTGGTTAAGGCTTTTACCATTGTGGTCCTATTCTTTGTGAATTTCCTTAAGCCATGTCCACATTGTTGTAACATTCCCTTTGTTAATCTGAAATTCCCTGGCCCAACTGCGACCTGTTTGTTTCCTGTCAGGACCTTGACTAGTACCCAGAGACCCATCCCAGAGCATCCTAAGCAGTTTCCTGCCTCTGTGCTCTCTTAGAGCGCATCTGGAGGATTTATGTTTCACAGATTTAGCCAAATTGCTCTTCTCCTCAAAAACTCCTCTATCTTGTTCTTGGTCTTGGATGTCAATGATCTGACCCCAAACTGCTCTTCTTACTCACATGGCATTATACTGCTCCTTTTATTTGCCTTCCAGATACTTCTTTCCCACCCTAGTTTCCATCTTAGCTATTTTCTAGAGCCTTACTTACTTCTCTCAAGAAAGGCAAAGATGAGGGACAGGACAGAAAAATCAATAATTTAATTTTTGTAGTGACGTTGAGAAACAATAACAAAAGTGAACCTATTAGGGAGCTTCCCCTCCCCCAGCCATGGGCAGGAGGGTTAAAGATGGGAAGCTGGTACCTTTCTTGTTCACTCAAAACATAACTAGATGGTCAGTAAAACATTTTTGTAAGCAATTTCTTCATCCTTTTGATTAACTCAGATTTCCTTTCTAAACATTTCTCAGTTGCCCCTTTTGGTAGCAGAAATCATGGGGAGTGACCCAACCATTCTCTAGTCCTGCTGTGAGCACAGTTATTTTGAGTATTTTTGTCGAGGAAATTCAATGTTCCAGTCATTTGATACAATAGCAGGAAAAGACTCTTAAAACCCATTACTTCCACAAGGTTCATCATCTTCTTCTTTTTTTTTTTAACGGATTTTCAATTTAATTTAGAAGTACTTGAGGGGAAAATTTAATTTTGAAATTTTCTTAATCATAGATAAAAATCTGTGTATTCATGTAGTTCGGTTTAATCAGAAACCGACACAAAAAATCTATCATTTTGTTTAAAAGGGAAGAAGATATATAATTAAGGTTTTGTGTGGTTAGTGTAGAAGCAGACTGAACAGTGTGCTATTGCCTGGAAGGAACTGTGGATTTCAGGATAGTAGAAATGACGGTGGCGTTTTAGAACTGACTTAAGTTGTTTTGTTCTCTGTAAAATACACAATGGTTCCACTTCAGAAAACTGCATTTGCCAAAATCTTATTATCACCTGTAAGATAAGTAAGCACCGCTGGCCAATAGTTTTCATTCATGACTGCATCATTAAATCCAAGGGAATAAAATTGGTTTGAGATTTAGAGTTCAATATAAAATGAAAAGAGTGAGATAAAAAGGAAAACTGAAGTTCCAGAATTTTATGGATATTTGCACTTTAAGAATTCAATAACGGAAAATTTAGATCCATTTATTAAACTATCATTCTCTGTTATACTTTAACTTACAAAAGTAAAATTGCAATGAGTAAGAAATATTTTTGGTTTTTTTTTCAGTTAATGAAATCTGAATAATTTTTGTACATAACTTGAGAGTGGATTTACTCCGCCTCAGGTAACTAAGTCCTGAATTCCTTCCCCCTAATAAAAGCAACTGCATTGCCACCCAGTCTTCAACTTGTCTTTGCAGTCATAGACCGTGTGTGAACATATATTGATCTGCCCATCAAAATTTTCTTCTAAATTTCCCATATGAGCAATATCAAGAATGCACAGGGAATTTAGTCCTATACCAAACAAACATTAATTCTTGGCCCTCTTAGCCAAAAATTGTTTCTAGCCAATTTGTACAGAAACAAATTGTTTCTCTATTTGTACAACATGTCTGTGAAAAATGAAAGCAACAAACAGAAAGCTAAAACTATGACCCCACATATGGGAAGCTCTGTAGCCCGCACTTTTCCTTCTCTAAGTGTTTTTACTTCCCAGAGGAAGACAGCAAAGCAAAGGATCTCTTAGTGGCAAATAGGTGTGTGATTGTGTCCTTGACAGCATCCCAAGAGTGCATGGCAGTCTCGGCCAGTTCCTGGGGTGCCTGGTGACACAGAAGATCCAGTTGCTTGTGGTGTGTGGGCTCTTCCGAAGGCCCAATTAGGAGTCATTATTGAGAATGTATAGATAATATTCCTGACATTTTCCAGGCATTTCAACTGCCTCACTATCCAAGACAGTGTGGATTTCAGCTGTGGAATCTCCCTTCCTATGGTGGGTCCTGGGTTTCCTTCTCTAGAAAGCCTGTGGATTAGGCTTTAAGTCTCAGACTTCAGTTTATTCATCTGGAAAATGAAGGGTTTTGACTACGTGGCCTTTACAATTCATCTCTATGATCCTTTTCTTTTGTTAAAAAGCTATGTTTTGGGGGACCTCCTTGGTGGTCCAGTGGTTAAAACTCCACGCTGCCAATGCAGGGAGCCTGAATTCAATCCCTGCTCAGAAAACTAAGATCCCACATGCTATGTAGCTAGGCCAAAAAAATAAGAACAAAAGAAAGAAAGCCATCCTTAAAAAAAATTAAAGTGAGAAGAAGTTAAAAAAAAAAACAAAACTATAAAAGAAAAGCTATACTCTTCCGATGCTCCAGTATTACTTTCCTATAAAGCACTTTCTCTTTTGGTTATTGATTGAATTTTTTGACAGATGTATCCGTTTACCAACCTCCCCCTCTTCCTGAGTCATTTATTTCATTTCAGAGGCTGGTTGTATGACTCCACATAGTGAAACAGCTTCCTGTGCGCACAAGGAGACTGTGACTATACAAGTGCTAATCAGTGTTTAATAATGTGGAGGTTGATTATTGTGTTTTGTAGGTTTTTCATGATGCTTTTCCTCTTCCTTTTCTTTCTTCCGCTTACCATTAAACTTCTTTGAGAACACTAAGGCAGGGTAGAGAATGAGCAGTGTTTACACTGTTTTACTATTTGTTATCTGTTCTTGAAAAATGCCTTATAGGGAAGAAGATAGAAGATATATTTTAAAATATTTTTAAGATATTTATATTATGAGGTCAGGTCTGGGAATGAAAGATTATGGTAGATTGGCCTTATTTGTATCTTTTCTGGCCCAAGATCTAGGAGTGATGCTGTTCTTTGATTATTACAATTATAGAAAAGTTTTAGAGAAAGCTTCAAAGTTAACTCCCTCAAATAATAAAATCGGGGCAGTTTTGTGTTTTGTGTTGCTTCAGAGAAAGCTAGTCAGAGAATTTCAACACAAGGAAGGGAAAGCAGAGGCATTCCCCATGCGGAGAGACTATGGTTTTCATTCTAACCCACTGCAAAGAAAGTGAATATTACAATAGAGCAAGTCATCTGATTTTTTGTTTCCCAGTGCATATAAAATATGTTTACATAATACTTTAATGTTAAGTGTGCAATAGCATTATGTTTAAAAAAACCCAGTATGTGTGTGTGAGTTCAGTCTCAAAGTTTTGTCCAACCCTTTGCAACCTCATGGACTGTAGCCCGCCAGGCTCCTCTATCTTTGGGATTTTCCAGGCAAGAATACTGGAGTGGGTTGCCATTTCCTCCTCCAGGGGATCTTCCCGAATCTGGGATAGAACCCATGTCTCCTGCATCTCTTGCATTGGCAGGCAGGTTCTTTACCGCTGAGCAAAAAAAAAAAAAAAAAAAATCAATGTGCATACCTAAATTAAAAATAATTTATTGCTAAAAAATGCTAACCATCATCTGGTAATTCAGCATTGCCACAAACCTTTCAAGTGGTAAAAACAAAACAAAACAAACACTGTTATCTGCAAAACACAATAAAATAAAGTATTCCTGTAGAATAAAATATAATAATATTTCTGGTATGTTTAGTAATTATTCAAAGAATGTGTCTTGGTGATTTCTGGTCTGATTACTTGGGGACAAATTCCCCAGGGGTTCATCATCCCATCTGAAAAATGAGCTAACATTATTTCTCGGTTTTAGAGTTCTGTGAGTGGAAGACAAGTTATTCAAACACACTGTTGCAAAGAACCCTTGTGAGGTGTCAGGAGCCAGGTTCTGACTCCATTTCCCTACTTCATAGCTGTGGGTGGCTTGGTAAGTCACTTCGCCTCTCTTTGTCAGTTTCTCTGTCTATGACTCGAACTTCACCAGCTTCTCCCCATGCCCCTTCTAGCTTCGTGTAGCATTGTGCTTTGGTTAATATGGCCTCAAGAGAGAAGTGTGCGTGACGGGGAAACACAGACTTGAAGACAGAGATTCTTAATTGGATGAGCTTCAGGGGGACATGAATCCCTTGGTGCTTGGTGCAAACACGTGTGTGAGTGTGTCTGCACCATCTTAATGAATAGAAACTTTTTTTTATCCCCGTCAGATTCTCTAAAACCTCTGTGACTCTCTACGCCTCACCCACATGGTTGAGAACTATGTATTGTAGAGGAGGGAGATAATGAAGGGAGTAATTGGTGAAAATTTTTATGTAAGAATAACTTGGGTTGGCCTTTGAGCCAGGGTAGAGTTTAAGTAGATGGGAGGAGGAAGATGGTAGTGATGGGAAGAGAAAGATAGTACCATCCAGTAGATGGCAGTGATGTGAGTAAAGACATGCAGCCACTATTTTACGGAGCAAGTACAATGTTTCAAGCAATGATTATAAATCTTCACAGTGGGCCTAGGAGGTAGATATTACTAGTATGCTCATTTTATGCTGCCCCCTGCCCCACCACCTCACTACTAGTTTGCTCTCTGAGTCTATGAGTTTTGGATTTTTTGGTAATTTTTTTTTTTTTAGATTGAAAATATGTGGGTCATGTGGTATTTGTCTTCCTATGTCTGACTTATTTTACTTAGCATGATGCCTTAAAGTTCCATCTGTGTAGTTGCAAATGGTGAAATTTCATTATTTTTTTTTTTGCTGAATAATATTCCATTATATCTATATATAGCACATTTTAAAAATCCATTTATACATTGATGGACACTTAGATTGTTTCCTTATTGTGGCTTAATGTAAATAATGATGCAGTGAACATGGGGGTACAGAGAATCTTTTTAAGTTAGGGTTTTGTTTCCTTTACTCAGAAGTGGAATGGCTAGGTCATATGGTACTTCTATTTTTAGTTTCACTGGCATTATTGGCTACATTGGGGAGCATTCCTCTTTTTCTCATCTCTAGTAGAGTTTGTATAAGATTGGTATATCTGATTATTTGAAAGCTTGGTAGGATTCACATATAAAATTATGTAGGCTTAGTATTTTCTCTGTGAGGAGATTTTAAAGTTCTAATTCTTTTTTATGAGTGGAGTCTTTTTCTTCTCCTCCAAACAGTTTTGGTAAGATACATATTTCTAGAAATTTGTCTATTTCCTTTAATTTTTCCAATTTATTGGCATAAACTTTTCATAAGAGCCTCTCAAATAGTCTCCTCTTTATCTAAAGTTATGCTGTTGCCTCACTCCTAATATTTTTTGTCATATTCTCTCTTAATTCTTGATCAGTCTTACCAGAGGATTTTCTATTTAGTTTTTGCACACATCTAGTTTTTTACTTGATTGATACTCTCCAGTGTATTTTTATTTTCATCCTATTAATTTTTGCTCTTTTATTCATCTTTCTTGAACTTAGATAGTGTTATTCTTTTTTTAAGAAAATGTCTCTAGTTCAACTTCAGTTTAGTTCAGTTCAGTCATTCAGTCATATCCGACTCTTTGTGACCCCATGGACTGCAGCACACCAGGCCTCCTTGTCCACCACCAACTCCCAGAGCCTACTCAAATTCATGTCCATTGAGTTAGTGATGCCATCCAACCATCTCATCCTCTGTCATCCCCTTCTCCTCCTGCCTTCAATCTTTCCCAGCATCAGGGTCTTTTCTAATGAGTCAGTTCTTCGCATCAGGTGGCCAAAGTATTGGAGTTTTAGCTTCAGCATCAGTCCTTCCAATGAACATTCAGGACTGATTTTCTTTAGGATGGACTGGTTGAATATCCTTGCTGTCCAAGGGACTCTCAAGAGTCTTCTCCAATACCACAGATCAAAAGCATCAATTTTTCAGCACTCAGCTTTCTGTATAGTCCAACTCTCACATCCACACATGACTACTGGAAAAACCATAGCTTTGACTAGATGGACCTTTGTTGGCAAAGTAATGTCTCTGCTTTTTATAAACTGTCTAGGTTGGTCATAGCTTTTCTTCCAAAGAGCAAGTGTCTTTTAATTTCATGTCTGCAGTCACCATCTGCAGTGATTTTGGAGCCCCTAAATATAAAGTCTGTCATTCTTTCCACTGTTTCCCCATCAATATGCCATGAAGTGATGGGGCTGGATGCCATGATCTTAGTTTTCTGGATGTTGAGTTTTAAATTAACTTTTTCACTTTCCTCTTTCACTTTCATTAAGAGGCTCTATAGTTCTTTGCTTTCTGCCATAAGGGTGGTGTCATCTGCATATCTGAGGTTATTGATATTTCTCCCAGCAATCTTGATTTCAGCTCGTGCTTCATCCAGCCCAGCGTTTTCTCATGATGTACTCTGCATATAAGTTAAATAAGCAGGGTGACAGTATACAGCCTTGACATACTCCTTTCCCTATTTGGAACTGGTCTGTTTCATGTCCAGTTCTAACTGTTGCTTCCTGACCTGCATACAGATTTCTCAGGAAGCAGGTCAGGTGGTCTGGTATTCTCCTCTCTTTAAGAATTTCCCACAGTTTGTTGTGATCCAGACAGTCAAAGGTTTTGGCATAATCAGTAAAGCAGAAGTAGATTTTTTTTTGGAACTCTCTTGCTTTTTTGATGATCCAGTGGATTTTGGCAATTTGATCTCTGTTTCCTCTGCCTTTTCTAAATCCAGCTTGAACATCTGGAAGTTTACGGTTCATGTACTGTTGAAGCCTGGCTTGGAGAATTTTGAGCATAACTTTGCTAGCATGTGAGATGAGTGCAATTGTGCATTGGTTTGAGCATTCTTTGGCATTGCCTTTCTTTGGGATTGGAATGAAAACTGACCTTTTCCAGTCCTGTGGCCACTGCTGAGTTTTCCAAATTTGCTGGCACATTGAGTGCAGCACTTTCACAGCATCATCTTTTAGGATTTGAAATAGCTCACCTGGAATTCCATCACCTCCACTAGCTTTGTTCATACTGATGCTTCCTAATGCCCACTTGACTTTGCATTCCATGGTGTCTGGCTCTTGGTGAGTGATCACACCATTGTGATTATCCAGGTCATGAAGATCTTTTTTGTACAGTTCTTCTGTGTATTCTTGCCACCTCTTCTTAATATTTTCTGCTTCTGTTAGGTCCATACCATTTCTGTCCTTTATTGTGCCCATTTTTGCATGAAATGTTCCCTTGGTATCTCTAATTTTCTTGAAGAGATCTCTAGTCTTTCCCATTCTATTGTTTTCCTCTATTTCTTTGCACTGATCCCTGAGGAAGGCTTTCTTATCTTGTCTTGCTATTCTTTGGAACTCTGCATTCAAATGGGTATATATCTTTCCTTTTCTCCTTTGCCTTCCACTTCTCTTCTTTTCATAGCTGTTTGTAAGTCCTCCTCAGACAACCATTTTGCCTTTTTGCATTTCTTTTTCTTGGGGATGGTCTTGATCACTGCCTCCTGTACAATGTCATGAACCTCTGTCCATAGTTCTTCAGGCACTCTGTCTATCAGATCTAATCCCTTGAATCTATTTGTCACTTCCACTGTATAGTTGTAAGGGATTTGATTTAGGTCATACGTGAAAGATCTTGTGGTTTTCCCTACTTTCTTCAATTTCAGTCTGAATTTGGCAACAAGGAGTTCATGATCTGAGCCACAGTCAGCTCCTGGTCTTGTTTTTGCTGACTGTATAGAGCTTCTCCATCTTTGGCTGCAAAGAATATAATCAATCTGATTTTAGTATTGACCATCTGGTGATGTCCATGTGTAGAGAATACTGGAGTAGGTAGCCTTTCCCTTCTCCAAGGGATCTTCCCAACCTAGGGATCGAACCCAGGTTTCCCTCATTGCAGGAGGATTCTCTACCAGCTGAGCCGCAAGGGATGCCCCTAGTTCAAGTTAAGTTCCTAATTTTCAGATTTTTTAAAAAAAAATAGGTAGGTATTTAAAGCTGTACCTTTCCCTTCAAGTAATACTTTTATCATGCCTCACAAAATTTATGTTACTTTGATTTTCATTCAGTTCTCTGTATTTTCCTGAAATAAATATATATTTTTTCCTTTTAAATTTAACTTTCCTGTGTCTTCATTATTTAGGTATGCTTCTTGTAAGTAGTAGATAGCTGGAAAAATCCACCTGACAATCTCTTTTAACTAGGAAGCTTTATTCATTAACATTCAGTGTGGGATTTCCTTGGTGATCCAGTGGCTAAGACTCCCCGCTCCACATGCAGGGGGCTGGTGTTCGATTACTGATCAGGAGAATTAGTAAATCCCACATACCACAACTAGGAATTTGCACACTGCTTCTGAAGATCCCATATGCCACAACTAAGACCTGGAGCAGTCAAATAAATAAATATTAAAAAACATTCAATGGAATTTAGAGTATATTTGGATTTGTTTTAATGGTCTCCTTGCTTTTTATTTGTCATTTTCTCTTTCTTATTTTGAATAGTTATTTTTTTCTTTCATTCATTTTTTCTAATTGTTTAGAAGTTAGACATGTTTTTTATTTCAAGGTTGCATCTGGATTTTTTCCGTTTATATTTAACTTCAAGAAGTCTAAGGTTAATCAGTATCTTAACACTCCATGCTGAATAATAGAAGGTTGTGAACTTTGATCATCTCCCATCAAATTATTTACTCTTCTTGGTTAATATTTTAGTTGTATCTTTTTTAAAACTCTTAAATTAAACATTATTATAGTTACAGATAATATATCTAGATTTAACAATTTGTTTAGATATTTACAAATATCTTTGCTCATTTTTTCTTCTTGTCTCTTAAAATTCTTTTAGGGTCATTTTCTCTCTTCCTGACGTATATTCTTATAAGATTCCTTCATTAAGTTTTCCTGATGACAAACTCTTGCAATTTTTGTTTATCTGAAAACGTCCTAGTTAATGAAAAACAGTTTAGTTGGATATGCAGGTATAAATTGATAGTTACCGTCTCTCAGGACGTTGAAAGGACTATTCACCCTTTTGGTTTCCATTCTGCCTCTTGAGAAGTGGGCTGTCTCTTATGATGTAAACATAATACCACCATGCATTTTGACATAACTATGGATTTTACTAGATTCATGGATCACCATTGTTTTTTATGCTTTAGCACGATTTCCTCAGAAAATGTGTATAGGTGGTATAAATTCTGAGTCTTTTTATGTTTGAAAATGCTCTTCTTTGACCTGCTTTGTGGTTTGACACTTCTCACTGCTGGGCTTGCTCTTTCCTCCTTTAAAGATATTCATGCCAGAGCCATGATAGCAGGTAATTTACAGGTTTATTACTCAACTCAGGTGCAGGTAAAGTGAGGAGAGTCTTGGGGGAGGGGACTCGCCAATGAGAGGACTCACCAGCTTCCATTAAATGATACTCTGGCCAGGCATAGTTCTTGGAGCAAAGTTCTTTTCCTTCAGTAGTCACTAAATAGTAACTGATGTTGAAGCGTATTTCTTCCCTTTAAATGGATCTACCCAAGCATTGTCATTTCTCCCCCATTAAATCTGCCTTAGTAGGAGCCACCTATTCAGATATGATCTTTGCTTGCTCGTGTCAGCTGCTGGGATTGGATCAAGATGAAGCAGGATTTGGGGGCTCTTTGAGCAGCATGATTCTCAGTTCTTGGGAGGTTTAGGTCTCTAGCTCTGGTTCTTCTTCAGGCAATCTCTGCATTGCACCAGCCTTGCCTGAAGAAGCCTGTTTTCTCTGCGGTGACTGAGTCCTCCTGGAGTTGTAAACAAGATTCCAGAGGTACACACCCTCCACTGCTGCTCAGCTCAGTTTCCTTGGGAGCTAAATGTCTCAGATGGGATTGTCTGTGTCTTTCACACACACGTGCAAGCACAGGCATGTGCGTGTGTGTGTATGTGCGTGCACACACACACACACATACACATCTCTTTCCCCATTAGCTATTTTTTTTTGTTAAATGATATGGAATGAAGTATGACTAACGGACATATTCATAATCCAGCTCAAACGTCCCTTTTATGGTTGCCTTTCCTGCTGCTGCTCCATACACACAGTGTTTCCTAAGTGTTGAATTATTCTTTTGTTTCTTGAACATATGATATACTTTCTCATTTCCAGATTTTCCATCATAAAGTGGGAGAAATAAGAATGAAAGTATTAGAAACATTAGACACAAGCTGACACCACTCTAGAATCTGTCTCCCAACCACATTCTTAAACGAAGAAGAAAACTGAGTCTGGTTCAGGGTCGCAGAGCTTGTTTTAGTTAATGTGAGGGTGTGGTGGGATATGACTTTTGACAGGAAGGAGTGAGACGCAGAGAACAGCATTGACAGGGAAGCCCTGCCAGTGAGATGCAGGAGGAGAGGCCAGGTGCTTCTGAGAGTCGTGAGTTCATTCGTTCATTTAGTGTGTATCAGTCTGAACGTCACCAGGTGAGTTAGGCGGTGACAGAACAGAAATGGGTGAGGAATATTAAATAGAGAGCAGCTTCATTGAAGATTGGAAATGTGAACATGCACAGTGCGTTTGGGAAGACAGAGCGGTTCAGAATGGCTGACACATTTGCAGGGCTAGCAGGAAATGAGACTGTGATGATCAGGGGGGCCAGCTTGTGGAGGGATTTGCTTATCATACTTGGTTCTCTATTTGACCAACAATTACTGAAGACCTACTGTTTGCCAGGAGCTATGCCAGTACTGGAGACAGAAGAGTGAGTAAGACAGTGTTCCTGCTCTCCAGGAGCTACAGGCATGGAGGAATGGTGTGGGTTAAGGCTGTAGACTGATGGAAAATTCAGTCTCATGGCAGCCAAGTGGAAGGGGACTGGAGGCAGGGAGTCCAGACAGGTAGGAAATAACTGCCTGAATTCAAGGGAGAAATGATGCAAGCCTGGACTTTGGAGAGTGATGGTTGATGGTAATGGAAGGGCATCATGGGCCAGGGAGAAGGTCAAGGAGGCAGGACCCAGAGAGGGAAGCCTGCCAACAGCCTCTGACTGCATCCATCCTTGTCCAGCCTGAAGATGGTAATGATGTTGCTGCATATTAGCTTTTGTTTCTGCTTCTTATGGGTTCTCAGAGAGAGAGTCTAACTGCCCATCCTTCTCCCCATGGCTTGAAGCATTGCATCTGTATTTCCAGTAAACACAGAACATTGTTAGCCAGGTTCACAGCCAACTAGTTCATCATAATTGATTTATTAAAAATATTCCTATGGAGGAAGTCAGTTATTTTCTTAGTTTTTGCTAGAGCAATTAGAGATCCCTTTGAGGAATTTCTGTGAATTGCCATATATAGCTGTTGTAAACAGAATTGCTGAATAAGGCAATATTGCATAATTCTACATATTAATATATAGCTTGAAATATTTAGGGACTATTAGTTTTTGTTGTCACCATCATCTTTAAACAGCTATAAAGTAAAGGGGACATGAAAGTTGCCATTTTAACAAGGATGTTTTGCCAAATATCCTTTCCCTTTTCTTTCCTTCCTCTTGGCATCTTGTTTAAAGTTGTTTTCTCAGAATATGCAACAAAAGGATTTATTTCCTTGGCAACATATTTAATAACAGACAATTTAGCAGACACTATGGATAACTTGTACATCGCAATTTCTTCTAAGTAAATAAGTGTTGAGAACATTTTGTTGCATTGTATTTTCCTCCCTGTTTACAGCTCCCAGGTTAGCCTTATAGGTAAACCACACACTGCGGCTCTTCTACCAAACCTCCAGGACAGCATCTCCTGCTGTTTGCAGGCTTGGAAATGGACACATGATAGGATAGCTTTATTTTTCCTTTCTGGTTTGCATCGATTATGATCAACAGATACTTAGTGACTGCCTAATGCAACAGAACAAAAAGACAACAGGTTGCCTGCAGTGTAGGGACTGTAGGCACTGGCATTGTGTGCGTGCTCAGTTGTGTCTGACTCTTTGTGACCCTTTGGTCGGTAGCCCTCTAGGCTCCTCTGTCCATGGGATTCTTCCAGGCAAGAATACAGGAGCAGGTTGCTATTTCCTACTCCAGGGGATCTCCCTGATCCAGGGATTGAATCTGCATCTCCTTCGTCTCCTGCATTGGCAGGCAGATTCATTACCACTGAGCCATTGGGAAGGCCCCATAGGAACTGTTACTTTAACTGAAAAGACAAAATGCCACCCTGCAAATGGGGTATAAAAAGGGTTTCCCAGAAATTGTGATGTACCCTGGCACATGTATTCGCTCCCAACATGCTCCATACTGGTCCCAGTATTTTTCATGACCAAGTGCTTCCTACTTATCTTGTGTAGAAAAAGAATGGAAACACTCTACCTCACAATTTTGGAAATAAGATCCAACAAGATCTACACTTATCTTGTGTAGAAAAAGAATGGAAACACTCTACCTCACAATTTTGGAAATAAGATCCAACACCTCCCAGGAGGAAACAAGATCTGAATGCAGTACCATCTAAATTAAAAAGTGTTAGTCTCTCAGTTGTGTCCGACTCTGTGTGACCCCGTGAACTGCAGCCCACCAGGCACCTCTGCCCAAGGGATTCTCCAGGCAAGAACACTGGGGTGGGTTGCCATTTCCCTCTCCAAGGGATCTTCCCAACCCAGGGATCGAACCCAGGTCTCCAACATTGCAGGCAGATTCTTTTACCCACTGAACAACCAGGGAAGCCCCCATTTAAATATAGTGGAGGATAAAAGTTTAAGGGGTAGCCTAATATATATGCAGTCCTTGTTGACCTGTTTAATAGTAAGCAGTGGAAAATTTTTTTTAAATGACATAACTCACAAACTTGCTGCCCATCAAGAGTCATAAGCTCATGAGTTTAATTAGGGAAAGCGAATGTTTCCTTATTTGATGCTGCTGCTCCTCCTGGTTTACATTCAGAGAAGAGGAGTGACTTCCCCAAGGAACCCTGTCCTCCAACTAATGTCTGACTGGGGCCTCCATGTGCTTTCCTCCCCCAGGACCAGGGTCTAGGTACTTAGGACAGTGGATGGTGCAAGTGGGTCATCAGAGTCGGCATTTTCTGACTCTGCACCTCCTGGGCCCTGTCCTCTTTGGGTGACAAATGTCTGGTCTGAGCCCATTTGGGAGATGTTACAGGCCAGTGACCTTAGACTTGGGCTCTCCCATAAGCACATAATTGTGGTTCCTTATGGTTTCCAATTTCAGTTCTGGATTTTCAGTCTCTCTACACTAGATTTAAGTGCTGAATTTAAGTGTACCTATCAATCAAACTTAATAGTGTTTTGTACAAAAAAAAATCATAAAAACACAGTATGATATTAATCTAGAATCAAGACAAATGAAAGCGACAACTATAATTTAAAACAAAAACCTTTTCTCAAGCAGAACTGAAGTCAGAAATATGTAGGGTTTTATAAACTAAGCCCTCCAGATACCACTGGAGATATCTGGCTCTTTGCAGCCCTATGGAGCAGCCTGCCAGGCTCCTCTGTCCATGGGATTTTCCAGGCAAGAATACTGAAGTGGGTTGCCATTTCCTTCTCCAGGGGATTCCCAACCCAGGGATTGATCCCTGGTCTTCTGCATTGCAGGCAGATTCTTTACCATCTGAGCCACCAGGGAAGCCCATTCAGACACCACACATTTGGGTTTTATCATTTAAAAAGTGGTCTAAGTACTTTCTGGGCTTCCCAGGTGGCACTAGCAGGTTAAGAACCTGCCTGCCAATGCAGGAAACATAAGAGAGACAGGTTTGATACCTGGGTCAGGAAGATCCCCTGGAGGAGAGCATGGCAACCCACTCCAGTATTCTTGCCTGGGAAATCTCATGGACAGAGGAGCCTGGAGGGCTACAGTCCATAGTGTCACAAAGAGTTGGACATGCCTGAAGTGACTTAGCACACATACACACACACAGACACACACACACACACAAAACTTTCTAAAGATTCTCTAATACCAGATTCTCCATAGCATGAGTCAGGTGGCTTTTTTCTTTTTCATTTTGACATAGGAGATTGAAAGAGTAGCTCCAGGATCTCGAACCTATGAGAACAATTGATCTAGGGTAGGAATGGTAACTTTAGTCTCCAAAATGGTCAGGCAGAAAATGTGCATGAGCAAAGCCCACAGCTGCCAGACATTGTGACAAACTGCTTGAGGAGATCTTTGGGTTTATGGCGTCCCTGGTCCAGACATTTCAGATATATTCCTTAGTTTAGGAATTTAGGCCTTAATCTAGGCCTAAAAATGATTAATCAAGAAACCTGTTAAATTGATTTGCACAATCTCCTGGAACTTGCATTTCCCCAAAGGTACCTGGCTAATCCTTTCAAGTATCTGCTATGTTTGTTTCTGTGAGTAACCAATTACTTCATAAGGACTTTTCAGTTCATTAGATTATAGTATATAGTCTATATTAGACTATAGTATATAGTCATGTAATGTTCTTAAACTTCATCAGCAAGTGAAAAATAATAAAGGAAAAAAAATGAGATTACAAAGAACTTAAAAACTATCATAGGAATACAGGATTCTAAATGTTGACACCAGAGAATCTGATATGGCTGAGAAACAGCAGCTTCTGTCATGAAGCCTCATGCTTATTGGAACCAAAGTCATTACAACTGGTCGCAAGAGAGACCCATCAAAAAGGCCTAGGCTGAAGGTTGCTATGGAGATGATGTAGATTCAGAATATTGCCCCGACATTTATTTGATTGAGGATTGATAAATCCCATGCAACATGTGTCAGCCTATTATACCATGCATTGTATATCAGGGGTTCCTAGTGACTCTCCCTAGGCTGTGCCCATCATGTGCAACCCACTTATGAAAGTGGAAATTTCCAAATGACACTCCGTGCCACAGAGTTGCACACACAGAGTTGGGGGTTTTCGGATTTGAGTATGCGTGTGAATCATTAAGTGTGCTAAGTACAAAAGTCAGTTTTATTTTGATTCAGGGGATATTGTTGTTGTTCAGTAGCTAAGTCATGTCCAACTCTTAGGGACCCAATGAACTGCAGCACGCCAGGCTTCCCTGTCCTTCACTGTCTGCAGACCACATTTTGAGATACAATGCTTTAAAATGAAGGAATGGAAAGAATTACAGAGGTTTTGACTTGTTTTCTTAATAAGTGATCTTGTTCACATTCTTTGGAAGCCATTTCTGCAGTTACAAAATGTAAGAATTCCTTACAGAAAGAAAAACATGTTTCATCATTGTCCAGAGCTCTTTTTCCATATATTCATGATGACTCCACAGCTTATACTCCTGACCCAGAACTTTTTCACACTTCAAATGTGTACACACAGCTGTCTGGTGGACACCTCCACTTGAATGTCTAGCGTTCATCTCATATAGCCCCTAAAATCCTCCTTCCCAGCCTGGTCCACACACAGCTTTCCCTATTTCAGTTAATGGCAACACCATTCTTCCAGCTGCCCAGACTAAAAACCTGGAGTCATCCCAGAAGTCATTTTCTATTTTCCATTTCCCATATCCAATTGGCTCACCCCTACCCCCCACCAAATGTATAAAGAATCCGGTCATTTTCCCCATCCCTTGCTATATCCTGGTCCAAGGTTCTAACTACTTCTTCCCTAATTATTGCAGTTCTCCTTTTTGGTCTCCTTGTTTTCATTCTTGGTCCCTTATAATCTGTTCTCAACAGTCAGAGTGTTATCCTAAAATAAAAACCGAATCTTGTCCTTTTTCTGTCCTGCCCCATGTCACTCAAAATGGCCGTCAGAAGACTGAGATTGACCCGCAGGATTTGAGATCTCTTTGACTTCTTCTTGCTCCGCTCTCCTACCTGCTCACACTCTTCTGGGCTCATTCACCATACTCATGCTATTTTTTGAAGCCACTTGACCTTCACACTGGTTGTTCCCTTATTATACTAGTTGCCTGAACTGCTCTTCCCTGGTATATCTGAATGGTTTTCTTCCTCACAACCTTTAAGTCTTTGCTCAAATGGTACCTTCTCAAAAGGGCCAACTCTTACCCCTTTCTTTATTTAAAACTTTTGCCCCATTTCCCTACAGCCATCTTGTCACCATGGGACCCCAACCTCCTTTGCTCTGCACTGGCTTTCCACAGCACCTCTTCCCTAGTAACATACTGGCTTAATTTTTTTTTTTTTCATATTGGTTGTTTGATTGACTTAATGTTAGTTGTTTACTTTTCTTTCTCCCACACTAGAATGTAAATGCCCCAGGGAAGTGATTTTTATCCGTTTTATTTACTGAGATGTCCTGGGTGCTTAGAAAGGTGCTTGGCACATATGAGGTGCTCAATATTTGCTGAGTGAACTCAATGGAATAGTTATGGAGTAGTTACTAAAAGTCAAGCACTGTTCTAAGTTCTAGGAACATCGATGTGAATCGGTAGGACAGCTCTGACTTCTTGGAGCTGACATTCTCAGAGGAAACCAGCTGCAAGATAGCAGAACATTTTGTGTGGAGGACAGCAAGAAGGCGCTGATAAAACAGCTACAGCAGTCAGAGGCAGAGGAGAACACTTAGTAGTGACTCTGAGCAACAGACTGAAGGGATCAGAAGGGTGTAGTGTGTAGAACAGCTAAAGCTTCCAGAAAACAGCATGAAGAAGAACGAATATGCAGGGGATGGGGAGAGGAATAGACAGAAAATGCTTATGTAAACAGCATGTAACAGAGTCTCCAGATAACAATGGCTGACCACACAGTGGTTTCTTCCCCCACATAAAAGAGCAGGAGGGAGCCAGATTGTATGGGAGCTTCAGGATCCTGTCAACAACCCCACATCCTGTCTCCATCCTCAGCACATGCCTTCTATCCTCAAAGTCACTTCCAGGAAGGAGGCAAAGGGAAGGGCAAAAGTGTGTGTCTTCTGCCTGAGGAATCTTCTAAAGAATAACACAGTACTTCTCACAGGCTAGAATTTAGTTACCTGGCCATATCTAGCTGGCTATAAAGAAGTCTAATGAAACTGATACTTTAACTTGGGGCATCACCATCATAAACAGCTATGCCATAGGAATACATCGATAAAGTACAATGTATTAGAAAGGGATCCAAAATTAAAACATAGAACATAAAAGAGCCAGGCCAAGACCTTGACTTAATCGTGTCTGGAAGTTAAAGTGGTAGTTAAAGTTATACTGTCTGCATAATTTGATGTTATTAGTTCTTTATATTTGTATGTTGAAGGGTGATTAGCAGGGAGGGAGATAAATATTATGTTCTTATAAGAGAGAGTTAGAGTTTCATATTGGGAAGGTGCTTTGGTAGCTATCTGATGAATGCTTCTGACTTGGATCATTGGCTATTTTAAAGCCAGTTGGTAAAGAATCTGCCTGCAATGCAGGAGACCCCAGTTTGATTCCTGGATCCGGAAGATCCGCTCAAGAAGGGATAGGCTACCTACTCCAGTACTCTTGGGCTTCCCTTATGGTTCAGCTGGTAAAGAATCCACCCGCAATGCGGGACACCTGGGTTCAATCCCTGGGTTGAGAAGATCCCCTGGAGAAGGGAAAGGATACCCACTCCAGTATTCTGGCCTAGAGAATTCCATGGACTGGGGTCACAAACAGTCAGAGATGACTGAGCAGCTTTCACTTTTACTTTGAATAAAAGGAGGATAGGAAATGGGTGTCTTTTTTCAGACCACATTTAGGGAATCTTTGTAAAGATGATCAGAAGTCATTTGTTCTGAAATTTGTTTTAATATTGGTTTTTTTTAAAGAAATAAATGTACATGATAAAAAAAGGAATAAATGTGTAGTGAAAAGTAAGTCATTTCCTACCCCAGGGCATTAGGTCCCAAACCCTTCAGACTTCCAACTCATCTCCCCTGGAACAGCTGCTCTCACTAGTTTTTTATATAAGAAGGAGTCACAGAAAAGTGGTGAACCATATGAAAACAAATGTTTGCTTTTTACTGTTATCAGTGAAAACTTTGATTTGTAGGCATTAAAAGGAAGAGCTTGCTCGCAGGAACCCTCTTCTTAATTAAGGCAGGCAGATGCTGTCACTGCCTTACAAACTCCTTTATGTCTTTTTATAACGATCACTATTTTTTTACTGTGGCAAAAAGTAGCATTTGCCATTTTAAATATTTTCAACTGGACAGCTCAGTGGCATTAAGTACATTCACTTTGTATAATTACCATCACTACTGCCCACTTCCAGAACTTTCTCTTCATCCCCAACAGAAACTCTGTACCCATTGAACTCTACCTCCATTCCTTCTCTCTCCAGTCCCTGGTAACTATCACTCTACTTTCTGCCTCTATGAATTTGCCTATTCTAGGTACCTTATGTCAGTGGGATCATACAATATATGTCCTTTTGTATCTGACTTCACTGTAATGTCTTCAAGGTTCATCCATATTGCATCATGTATCAGAATTAACTTCCTTATTAAGGCTGAATAATATTCCACTGTATGAATATACCACATTTTATTTATCCCATTCATCCATTGATGAACATTTGGGTTGTTTCTGCCTTTAACCATTGTGAATAATGTTGCTGTGAACCTTGGTGTACAACTATCTGTTTGAGTTTATGCTCTTACTTCTTTTGTGTCTTTCATGTTTGTTTATTTTTATATAACATTCTGTGATTTATTGTAGTTGATCCATAGATGCACAGATGCTTGAAAGTCTACAGTGTATTCTAATCCCTTGAGAGTAGGACTCATGATTTTTTTTTTCCCTCACAAACTCCCTCTCTTTGTCATTCAACAGTTACCTATTGGACACCTGCTGAGTACCAGGCACTCTGCTAGACTTTGAGGACGCAGAGCACAATGGCATGATCTCTATCCTCTGGCAGCACAGGTCTAGTGAGAGACATTTTTTTCTCTCATTGCATCTGGAACAATGCCTTGCGTGTTGTCAATATTCAACAAATATTTGTGTTTGACTGGGTTGACTTAGTGGCTCTGTGTGTCTTTAGTGGTTCCTGAAAGTGTCCTATAGGTGGCTGGATGGCAGTAAACATATTTGGAGCAAACATAAGCTCTGTGAGATTAGGAACAAGGCTTTCTTGTTCACTAGTGTATTTTTAGCAAATGGTGTCTACTACACAGTATGGACTTGATAGTTTCACGAATGCTGATGACATAATTTGTTGTCATAAACTCTGCCGATTTCTAATGAACTCTGCCCAACTAGGGGGGATGGAAAAACGGAGACATTTAGAAAAGCTGGAAAAGTAATGACCAAGTCAGAAATAGAACCTGGGTCTCATGCATTATGCTCTCAATCACACTAGTATTTAAAATTAGAACCAATGTCCCACCTTTCTGCGAAAGATGTGAACTTTAATTAAGTGCAATCACACACAATATGGAGAAGTTTTAAGGTCTTTTAATTTCCTAAAAATGATAATGAATCAGATTCTAAAATAAGCTTGTTAAATGCTATTCTTAAATAGAGAAGATAGTACCATAAGATGATGAATTGCTATTTCTGCTGCGTGGGGTGAGGTGTTACCGGGCTACCTGCTTGGGAAGGCCCCACCAAGCTGTGTCTAACTTTATGTATTATTTCTCCACTCGTTCTGCTCAACCCCACTTGGGGTTTAGAAATGATGTCCAATTCTTGGCTGCCAATGAATTATTTAGGCCTTTGGGATCTTTTTGAGCAACCTGGTTTGAAAACATTTAATCCTATGTTATATGAGTTAAATTTCAAATCACTTTGTTTCATTAGGAATTCTGGCTAAATTTTTCATGAGGGAGAAGGTTGAGGCCTTTAATTATTAAAGAGCTTTTGGATTATTTGTGGATCTTAAAGCCAAGCTATTCTAAAAATGTTATATATTTCTGTTTCAAAAAGGCCTCTAATATTTAAATGTATAAATTCATTTTAAAACCTAAGAAGGGCACAGATTGGAAACCCAAGGAGAGCATAGACTATATTCACATCCAGCTTCCTCTGATCACACCCTGAAACTATCACTGGCCCACTAATGGCACAGGAAGTAAGTAGATGGCCTTAAACCACAAGACAAACCATTGTGTGTGTGAACATATAGAGGGTTTGACATTTTAAGAAGAGTGAATTGGACAACTTGAAGAGAACAGAAGCTACATTGCTGGCCCCAAGTTAAGGATGTGGGGGACTTTCCTGACAGTCCACTGGTTAATAATTTACCTTCCAATGCAGGAGGTGTGGGTTTGATCCCTGGCCAGGGAAGGTAATGGCAACCCACTCCAGTATTCTTGCCTGGAGAATCCCATGGACAGAGGAGCCTGGTGAGCTACAGTCTGTGGGGTTGCAAAGAGTCAGATACGACTCAACACACACATGCACACAAGCATGCAGGGAGCTGAGAATCCCACATGCTTCAGGGCCAAAAAAACTAAAACATGAATCAGAAGCAGTATTGTAACAAATTCAATAAAGGCTTTAAAAATGGTCCATATTAAAAAAAGTCTTTAAAAAAAGGATGTGTATACAACACCCTATGAAGTAGGCATTTTGCTTTATCTTTACAGATAAGAAAACTGAGATCCCCCAGAGAAAGTAATTTTTCTAAGATTATGCAGCAAGAAAAGGCAGAAACCAGAATTCAAAATGTGGTGCGGTCTGACTTTAAAACCACTCTGGTATTCTGCATCTCCAAAATAAGGTATGCCCTTTCCCCAAGACTGGACAGCTCTGTGAAAGTCCACATGTGGTCTGAAGACCAGATCTCTAGGATCAATTAACAAGCCAGCTGGAGCCCAAGCTACTCCTGTGCCTTCAAAGAAGTCAGGCAGAAATAATGACTAGGTATGGATCCTCATTATCTGAATTTCCTTCACATCATGGAAATTGCTTTAGAGAATATTTCAGCTCCCAAACCTACAAAAATCATGCCACTATTAGAAGAGAGAAGTGTGTCAAACTTCTGTTTTCTGGGCTCCACATATTCTTATGCAGTTGTTATCAAGTTGTTACTTTAATACCACAGTCAATCATATATAATGTTACAGCCAAACACACCTGACATTTTCATTAAAATAAATACCACATTTGCATAATCACTGTCGATAGAGAGATACACACATGGAGCCAGGTGGGAAACGAATGAGGTTTGTTCAGGCAGCAGCCATGCTCCTCATGCACACATGTTCCAGGAACTTCCCTGGGACTCCCTAGCCTCCTCTTGCCTTCCTACCCTCTCTCGCCTTCCTACCCTCACTTCTTTTTGAAGGAGAGACTAGACTAGCACCATTAACTGGAAAATTGTAGAGAAGGATGGAGGGTGAAATCTGATGAAAACTGAAGATGACAGTGGGAGAAAGTAACATTATGGGGAAAAAAGAGTATTTCAGAGGAGGGTGTTATACTATTGAGGACAAAGGAGGACCTTTGGGCAGGGTCACCCCTGATATGATGACATGATGGTTTCATGTCTTTGAGGAAGGGGACCATCCACAGTGGACTAGGCTTGAAGGTCCAGGGCCTGCAATGTGACTGATGCTAGGTGATATTCTTTGATCTGAGCTTACACAGTTTCACAATATCGTCAGCGACCTCTAGTTACTAAAGTCTGCGTTGAGCCCTCCCTCCAAGCGAATGCTTTCCCTCTTGGCTCCTCTAACACTACACTCTGGCTTCCCTTCAATTATGTTTCTCCTTTCCAGTCTCTTTCACAGCTCCTGCTTCTACACTCTGAGGTTAAATTGTTGGGGTTTCTGAGATCTTGGTAAGGCCTTTTTCTTTCCTAACTATACTCTCTCTGTACCATGGTTTCAATTGCTTTCTATACACCAGTGACTTTCAAATTTATATCTCCAGCTCAGGTCTTTTTTCTAACCTCCAGACCTCTCTACTGTCTTGACATCCCCATTTGGATATTTTAAAGCACCTCTAACTCGATTTGTCCAAACTGAACTCATAAACATTGAACAGTTTCTCTTAGACTGGTGCTCTTCCAGTGTTTTCTATTCCAGCCCATGGCATCACCAACCATGCAACTAGCTGGTTGCATGTTGATTTTGTTGATTCTAAAGTATCAACTTCTAAAGAATCATTCTTTACAAGTGCTTCTCTCTACCCTCCATCACAAAATCCTGTTAATTTTGCCTCCTGAGTAGCTCTCAAATCCACCCCCTTACTTCCATCTTTATTGCCATCACTCTAGTCTAAACACTTATCTATCACCTAGGCTACTAGAGCTGTTTAATGCCTGGTTTCCATGCCTCTGCTCTGATCTCCAACCTAAATTCCATAGCACCCTTTCTGAAATACGTATCTGATCACATTACCCCCTTGCTTAAATACTTTAATGAATTATATCCTTTACTGCTCTTAAAGTAAATATAAAAATCTTTGAGGAGACCTAAAAGGCATGACCTGGCCATTGCCTACCTGACCAAACCTCAGCCTGCTTTCTATGTTACTTCTCCTTCTGTGTTTCAGCTACACTGACGGAAGCCCCATGCTCTCCTATGTAGTGCAATCCTCATATATACAAATGAGGCAACAGACTAAGGGATATTAAATGGTTTGTTTGAAGTCAAGCAGACTCTTGTCTTCCAGATCAGTGCTCCTTCCACCATGCAGCCCACCCTGCTTTAGTTCATGAGTGTCATCCTATTGTAATGTGACCAAGAGAGGCCAGCAGAGAAGGAAACAGTGTGAATAAGCAGTGTGACTGCTTATTCAACTCGAGTGAAACCATTAACTTTACTTAATTAAGTTCTTTCAAAAAATCCAGAGTCTGGTAAAGCCAATAATAGTGTCTTTCTCTGGTTAAAAAGTCTTTAGAACATCTTCAGTCCATGAAATTGTATTTGAAAAATGCTTGTGTATTATCCTTGGCTAATGATAGGAAGATAATTTGGAATAAAGATGAAAGATCACTTGTCAAATGTGTCTATTAGCCAAAAAATCTTTCAGATAGTGTTTCCTGAAACCTTTTGAGTCTCTACATGGTTGATGAACAAAGTGGGTGAGAGCCATGAATCATCAGAGCCTCCTGTGTGAGTGTTTCCTTGCGTAGCAGCCTGGATGTGTTCAAGTCCCGAGTTATCTGATGTTCCTTTGTTAAACTGCTTCGGAGTGTACTTTGTCACCCTATTATTGATGGAAGGCCAAAGTGACAGTGCTCAATTATGAGCTTTGGGAGCTATTAGGGAGAGTGCTTATTTCATGGATTAATTCCCTTCACTGCCGCAGAGACCTGAGTTAATGCTTTCACTGAGTTGGGGAGATATGGGCAGTCTATAACAATGATCTTGAAGTGGGCAGTAATGGAGTGAGCATTGTCAGACATGTAATGGATGTCATAGTGTCAATAACTGTGCTCCGTTCGGTGAATCCATGGCTAGGCATTGAAGAAAAAAGCATTTTTAGCCCCTTTATCTTCAAAGACTTTTGAAAGTTCTAGAATTTTAAAAACAAGCATTAGAAATGACCCCTCCAAAGTACTTTTCGAGTTTACCAAAGATTACCATGGCAACTGAATTACTGCATGACTAAAGGAAGTGTGTCTAGTGACGTTTTTCAGCCTATGTATGAGTTCTCTGTTTACTAGAGAGGAAATGCCAGGGGTTGAGACGATCATGGTCTTTGTTAAGGAAGAGAATGAACGTTTGGAGGAAGAGGTGTGTACTCTTACTGATATGAAGACAGTGTGTCAAAAACCTGCACATTCGTCTTCACATAAGTGCCTGATGACTTTTAAAGGATGAAATTGTTCAATGGGACACTATTGCTCCTTGCAGAAGAGTCAGAAAGGCAGAGTTTTAACTATAGGAATGACTTTGGGGTGATCTGGTGGTAGCCTCTTTTCTAACTGCATTTTTGTGTTCACCTATGTTCTATGCACTGAATTTCATATGCTCCTGAGTGATATTTTTTTTCCCCCATGATCTGAAAGTACAAGCAGGAACCAAGGTCAAGCCTTATTACACATTTTCAGAGGATACTATGCAATTGCCACTCTAGGATTTCACTTCAAGTTTTATAGACTAAGTTTTTTCTTTTATCATTTATGAGTGTCTTCTTAGAAAACTCCTTGTTTCTTTGTAATGCACTACAAGCACTTATCACTAAAACACACTAACCTTTGGTGAAGAAAATAGCAACAAAGCTTTTGAAATGGTAGTTTTTGTTTTATTTTTAAAATTGTGTTTATTGCAAGTACAGTTGTGTATTCTTTCAACCTGGGTTCATTTATTTATACATCCAGTTGATTTTTCTTTCTTGTTTCTGGGTTTGAAATTACCACACTGTTCAGTGCTTGGAAGTATAGATTCTTCTGGTTTGAAGGTACTTTAAAAGTAATCTAATAGTAAAGGATAAATGTTTTTGAGACTGTTTTATCAATTTGGTGCACCATAAACATGACTCGGGGCTTCCCTGGTGGCTCAGTGGTGAAGAATCTGCCTGCAGTGCAGGAGATACAGGAGACGTGAGTTCGATCTCTGGATTGGGAAGATCCCCTTGAGGAGGGCATGACAATCCACTCCAGTATTCTTGCTTGGGAAATCTCATGGACAGAGGAGCCTGGCGGGCTATACAGTCCATGAGGTCCCAAAGAGTTGGGCATGACTCAGCAACTGAGCGTGCTTGCGTGCACACACACACACACTACCAAACATGAATCAGGGACCCATGGACAATTCCATTATAGCATTTGGGAGGCCTTGTTGGTGCTCCACCTAGGAGGTTGTGATACTGGGAAAAGTTTCTGGGAACCTCTGGTTCTACTGTCCTTTTAGGTTTCGTTTCTAAATTGTCCCATTGACATTTTGCAAGAAAGAAGAGAGAGGGAGCGAGAGAGAGATTCACTGTTCTTTCCTTTGTGGGCTAGCATTTCCTCATAGAAAAGTTAAAAGTTACTCAAGTCCGGACACCGAGTGTGCAATCAGCCACTTAGAGTTAATAGAAACCTTAAAATTGATCAGTGTGCCTACATGTAGTTCACACTTTAAGCAGGGAGTGGTGTAAGATGAACAGAAGGAGAGAAGCCTATGGATTGCTAAATTGATTGCAGAATTAAATGTAAGACATAGTTATAATCAAAGTAGAAAAAACTATATTCTAGGGCCTGATACTGATGTAGATATTAGTCACGACCTCAGGTTTTTTCTCTTCCCAGAATTTGGGCCAAAGCATGGCATGACAACCCACTCCAGTATGCTTGCCTGGAGAATTCCATGGGTAGAGGAGTCTGGTGGGCTACAGTCCATGGGGTTGCCGAGAGTCAGACACGACTAAGTGGCTAAGCACAGCACAGCACATGGTATAGTGTCGTTTACGCTGAGCAGTTCTGACACGTGTGATATAAGCAGGGGCAGAAATAATCACTAAGATGAGGCTACAGAATGACTTGCAGGAAGACAGTAAAGAGTTAAGAGTAAGAGCTGTGGAGTCAGATTATTTGGCACAAGTGAGCTAGAGTCTTTGGATGGTGTGCAGGGTAGTTAGAGAGATGGACCCTGTGGGCAGGAGAGGGAAGAAGGCAGGGGTGGAGGGAGGAGGAGAACTCACTGTAGGTCCAGCAAAGCCCTGTCCCACCCCATGGGGTGAGCTGGGTCTAACTGCCCTGCACGTGTACGAGCTGCCCCAGCTGCCCTCAGAGAGCCCCAAAGGTCAGACCTTTCTACCTTGGCAATGACCAGCCATTGGGTTTGGGCTGCCCTGGGGAGTGTGTGCTCTTGGCAAGGTCCTCTATACAGCTGAGGGGTCTCTGAAGGAGCTAACAGCTGGAGGCTGTCACAGGCAGGAGGCTGGACAGCGCTCCCACAAGATGAGAAAAGTCCTTCCTTGAAGGTGTACCCGGGTGGCACAGCTCTGTATCTACCCCACCAGGCTCCCCTTTAGAAGCTCTGTAACCTTGGATGGGCTTCCTGGGTGGCACTAGTGGTAAAAGAATCCACCTGCCAATGAAGGAGACACAGCAGATGCTGGTTAGATCCCTGGGTCCGAAAGATCCCCTGGAGTAAAAAATGGCAACCCACTCCAATATTCTCGCCTGGAAAGTCCCATGGACAGAGGAGCCTGGTGAGTTACAGTCCATAGGGTTGCAAAGAATTGGACATGACTGAAGCGACTTGGCACACACACGCAGGCACAACCTTGGCCATGTTGCTTAGCCTCAAGTGGGGACTTGGTGTCCTTATTTGTGCATTGTGCATGCATGCTCAGCTGCTCCAGTTGTGTCCAACTCTTTGGGACCCCATATACTCTAGCCTACTAGGCTCCTCTGTCCATGGGATTCTCCAGGCAAGAAAACTAGAGTGCTTTGCCATTTCCTCCTCCAGGGCATCTTCCCGATCCAGGGATTGAACCCACAACTCCTGTGTCTCCTGCAGTGGCAGGAGGATTCTTTACCTCCTGCCACTGCAGGAAGACCCCCTTATTCGTAAACAGGGATAACAGTACCTACCTCATTATGTTTTGTGTGTGTGTGTGTGTGTGTGTGTGTGATTTACAACTGTGCCTGGCATGTAGAAAGCAATAAGAAATGTCAACTAGTTTTCTCTTTAGGTAATCTTCCCCTCCCCCCATAGTAGCCCACTTCATGAAGGAAAGGTTATCATTCTCAGACTTTGCCAGATAGAGTTCACACTTTGGGGAGGTCATGACAGACCCTTTTTTTTTTTTTTTTTTTTAAAGGAAATCGTAATTAGGGTACTTCATGTTCTCCCCTTGTCACTTGCTATTGTGTGATCTATACTGCTAGCAGAGTGTGCTAATGATCTCTGAGTAATGGAATATTAACAACTCCTAATAAGCTGAACATTATAGGCATAGAGCTATTTAGAAGTGATTTATAAGTTACAGTCTGTTCTTAATGCATGTGCATTCCCATCATAAAATAATATTTTAAGGATTGATAATTAAGGAACTAGGTCTTTAACCCTCTGCTGCTGCTGCTGCTAAGTCGCTTCAGTCGTGTCCAACTCTGTGCGACCCCATAGATGGCAGCCCACCAGGCTCCCCCGTCCCTGGGATTCTCCAGACAAGAACACTGGAGTGGGTTGCCATTTCCTTTTCCACTTTAACCCTCTAATGATTCATAAATGCTCATCTCTACTGTTTTGTAAGAGTTTCAATGGAAGTTTAAGCCCAGTTGGAGTTTTTCGGTTTCTATAGCTTTGAATTTTTAAAGTTTTCTTTGAAAACCATTGAATATATCAAATAAAGCCCTTTAAATCACATTCATGACTGAATTTGAAAGGATTGTGCTCTCATCTGAGAAGTGGCAAATTACCAATGATGATGATGTTATTGAATCATCAGCTAAGGAGAACTATTGAAGAAAATGGCTGGGGGATGAGGAGCTGGGGAAAGGAGACTCTGCTAGAAATTACTTACTAAATCAGTTACTTCTTTCCATCTATTTCTTCACTGAAAAAATATTAATGTAGCGCCCACTGGTCCCTAGGCAGGACACTCGGTACTAGGATGAATAAAACACGAATCCTTCTTTTGAGGAGCTTATGGTCTATTAGGGGTTGTGTTTGCAGTGGGGAGTGTGTTGGGGCAATAGACACAATATTATAGCTGCTGTCATGAAGATACAAGGTGACACTGAGGTGGAGCCTGCATTTAGGGAGTGGCCTTGGGAACGGAAAGGAAGGAGGCGCTGTCAGAGAGACGGCAGATGAAGACCAATGAAGTTCTTGCCCATCAGACTGCTGAGGGAGTAAGACAGAGGGCACGCCAACTAAAGTTAGGGTTTCAAGCCTGGGCAGTTGGGGAGAATGGGACTCTCCTTAGGAAAAATAAGATATTTTGGGAAGATAATATATTTGTTTTCAGACACTTGTTTTAAGTACACTGAAACATCCATGTGGAAGCACTTCTCAGGCAGTTATGCAGGCTTGTAAGGGAATTCATCAATTAGAAAAGAAAATGAGGCTATGTGGCTGCACTGGTAAAGACGAAAACAAAGTGTATATTCAGTCAGTTTGAGATCAAATGTGCGCTATGTATCCCCAAGTAAAATTTTCATAACTGTATCATTTTTACTTTGAATTTTGTTCAGTTGGGATGGCTAAAGTGAGCCACATAATTACATGCTTCAAGTTTCAGTTGCTAGTGTGTCTGTAACTGATTTGCTTAATTTTTCTCTTTCTATGAGTGGCTAAGCTCAAAAGTATGAGCTCTTTTAAAAATGATAAAATATCTCTTGCTTGTCAACAGTCAACTAATAGAGAACCACATACAATAAAGAATGAACGACCGTTCCCTCCCAAGCCCCAGCCTGTCCACTTTTCTAAAGCAGATGACAGCTAGTGTTTAACGTCGATTGTTCCGATCTTTTAAATGCAAATATAAATATGCATCTGCATGTTTAATATAAATGAATTCATACCAAGTATACTGCCTTGCATCCTACTTCTGTGCACAGAATAATATTCTGTGGACCTTTTACTTTGTTGAAACACCTTATCCTTGTTACTCACTGAGTGATACATACCTCTGCATAGGTGAATTATAATTCACTTGGCCATTCCTCTATGGATACACACTTACTTCACTCTTCTTCAAATTGCAAAGTTTGCCCTGCAGATATCCTTTAGTATATGTATGTGTGTGTGTGTGCTAAGTCACTTCAGTCGTGTCCGACTCTTTGTGACGCTATGGACTTTAGTCCGCCAGGCTCCTCTGTCCATGGGATTCTCCAGGCAAGACTACTTGAGTGGGTTGCCATGCCCTCCTTCAGGGCATCTTCCTGACCTAGTGATTGAATCTTCATCTCTTGTGTCTTCTGCACTGGCAGGCCGATTCTTTACCACTAGTGCCACCTGAGAAGCATCTCCTATATTTACAAACTTGTTCTAATAAGTGTCCTAGAAGTGGAATCACTAGGTCAAAGGGAGTCCGCATTTTGAATTTTTAAACATTTGACAAATTGTATCCAAAGAGGTTGTACCAATTCATACCCCATTAAAGACTTTCCCCCAAATAACTACAGCTGATTCTTACTGAGTTCTTCCTGTGTGCAAAGAAATTTGTGTACATTATTTAACTTAATCCTTAAAAGAGTCCTTCGAGGCAGATGCTATTCTTATCTTCGTTTTGAGGGATAGGGAACTGAGACTCAGAGAGATTAAATACAATACTCAAAGTCACATAGGTAGTAAGCTGTAGATCCAGTATTTGAAACCAGTTTGATATTGGAACTCATACCCTTAAGCTCCGTCCACAAAAGACCACACAGTTGTGGACTGCAGGAGCCTCGAGTGTTGTGCTTGATCCTCAAATTTGGTTCTGATCTTGGATGCTTGAAAGAAAGAGAAACAGCCACATAGAACTACACTTAAAGGCTGCCGTTGAGTCAGACCATCATCTCCCTGTGCCTGTAGCTCTCCAGTCATCTTGTCTCACATCCTGCTTCAGAAAAGCCATGCCACTTTATGGAAGCACATCCCTAAAAACCCAAGCTCTTGAGAGGCAGCTGCTCAGACCACACTGGTCACAGTGCCTTCAGCAGTTGTCCTCTGCATCTGCTGATGGTGGCACAGTTTGTGTTCATTATTCTGATGTGACAGGTCTGGGCAAGAGGGACAGAGGACAGGAACGTGGCTGAGACCCTGTGGCTCTCCTTGTACATATTTAAAAGCCATTTCAATAGATTTCTTTTTATCTCCTAATTTCCTATCGATGACAGCTCTGAAAGTACTTGTCTCATTTTTCAAATCAAAGCTTCCTAAAGCAAAATGGCCTGGAGACTGAACAGCTCTTGAAGCTCTATTAATCATAAGGGGAGGGTGGGGTGGGGAGGGGAGCTCAATAAATTGTTCAGGGAGTGGAAAAGTACTTAAGACTCAAGTCCATCTCTCCTTTCAGGCAACCTCTTCACACTGCTTCTTTTGAGGCTGGTTTCTTATGAAGAGTCTTTTTGTTTCTTTCTTCAGAAATGATTTCATAAGTACTTTCTTTCAACACACACCTATTGCTTTCTCTCTAAGACCTTGCTGGCCAGGGACCTGGACCCTGGGCCATCTGATGTGCCTGCCCTCAGAAGATGTGACTCTGGAAAGGCATCTTGAAGTCTGGAGCCATGGTCCACACTGGGGCCTTCATCTCCCTTAGCTTTAGGAACTGGGGTGATGTGGGTTGGAATCCCGCCTCAGCTTTTGCTACCTCTATGATGTTGGGTGGGAGAGACTTAAGTTCTCTCAGTGTTGCTCATCTGTAAAGCTTCGGTGTGCCTGCTGGGATAATAATGCCTGTCTCCCAGGACTGTCTTCAGGATGAGTGATAGTTCTCTCTGTTTGTCACTGGCCAATCACTCAGAAACTCTGTCCTTCCCCTACTGCAGTGGCTGTGGAATTTCAAAGAGCAGTGTCTGGGGTGATCATATGGCTGTGTTGTATAGGCTTGGTAGGAGCTGGGGCTTTGAGGCTCCTTTCCAGGGCTGTATACAGAAGACAAAGAAAATACAAGTTACTCATTCCAAAGCTGGGGGTGGGGTGCTGATAGAGATGATGTGGGTAGGGTCTCTGTACCCTCTGCAGCCCGCCTTGATGCATCCATTGTTCATCTACTTCAGCTCCGTAAAACTTGGGCAAGTTACTTAACCTCTCTCTCAATTAGTTTACTTGTATAAAGAAGGTAATAACAGTCTCTCCTGCATATATTTGCTGCAAGGATGATTGAGAACTTCATATCACCATTTTTCCATTTAGGTACCTTTCACAATCTCACCTACTTTAGCTTCCTTGTTTAGTCGTTAGTGTTCATAAGTGTTCACCTTCTCCAATCTAAGCTCCACAAAGCCAGAGATTTTGTCTGTCTTGTCACTGCTCTGTTGCCTAGCACATAGCAGATATGAAATATGTATTTTGTTGAGTGAATGAAATGGAATGCATAGAACAGTGCCCATAGTAAGCACCCAATAAACATGAGTCCCTCTGATAAATTATTAGCTACTATCTGTAAATTGAGGAAAATAAAACATCTACCTCATCCAATAGGATAAAAGATCATGTGAATGGTGTACCTGGCACAGGACACAGTAGGCCCTCAATAAATGGTGACTGGATTATGCATGAGTGATTGTCAGTCATTGTAGCAAAAGTATCTTGTGAAAAGAGCACTTATAATAGTTATGTTCACTCCAACTCTGAGTTCATCGATTTTTAAGAAAATATTGTTTCATAATTTATCTCAAGGAGGCTAGAAAAAAAAATGGCCAACATTGGTTTCCTCTAGGGAAGGGAGCTGGGTATCTGGGGAACGGGGGTATAGGCTTTCACTATATACTGTCCAGACTTTTGAATTTTAAAATGTATTGATATAATACCTATTTTAAACAATAATAGTGGCTCAATGGTAAAGAATCCACCTGCCAGTGCAGGAGACACAGAAGACACAGGTTCAATCACTGGGTCAGGAAGATCCCATGGAGAAGGAAATGACAACCCACTCTAATATTCTTGCCCGGGAAATCCCATGGATAGAGGAGCCTAGTGGGCTATACAGTTCACGGGGTCACATAGAGTTGGACATGATTGAATGACAGCACACACACACACACACACACACACAATAAAAATTAAAAAACTATGTATAGTGACTTGAGAAATGGTGGTGGGCACCTTGACTAGACTCTCAATGTGTGTAGAGGAGCTTTCTCAGAGGAATGGTGGTTCCTGCAGGTGGGAGATGGTGGCTGGGACCTGAGCAGCTGACTTGGGGGGATGTATATGCTCTGAGTAGACAAGGACATGAGATGAGGTGAATAGACAGAGCAAATGCCTTGAGTAACACTATGATGTTGACTGTGCTAGTCTCCTCCTTCCCCCTGAAAAATTGCCCAGAACCTGGATATGTCTGTGAGCCCAAGATATTTATCTAAAAAGTTTATTCATTTATTCATTTTCTTTTTAAATACAAAGATAGCATAAGTTCACTGTAGAAAATTTATAAAATGCAGAATTGGAAAAAGTATTTGTAATCAAGTTATAAAAATGTTCTGTGATTTTTTTTAATGTTGCGGCTGAAAGATATGAAGATTAGGGTAGAGAATTGTGGTCATTGAACAGACTCATTCATTCATTTGTTCATGCATTCATTCATGCATGTGTAATACAGTGTTCCTCCATCCTAACTAGTTGGGGTCCATTGTTTGAGATCTTTTACTGAGGGACATTGAGCCCTCCCCTACAGCTAGATTGTCACCAGACTTTGTGATCCTGAGGCCCATTCAGAGTGATTTCTTAGTTGTCCTGTATCTTCAATCATTTTCTCTCCACTGGATTATTTCCATCAGCATTCAAACGTATTCAAGCCTCTCTTAGCTACTCATCACCCTTCTAAACCTGCTGTCCCGACATTTTCCACTTCCAACTAAATGGAAATGTAGTTGCTCATGTCAGAGAGCTAGAAGTCACTCTTACTTCCTCTTTCTGTCTCCTTCTACATTCAATACTGCAACAAGTCCCATGGACTTTATCTCCAAAACTTAGCCCCGGTAACAAAACACTATCATTATTTGCCCTAGGTATGGGAATGGCTTCTGAAATTGGTCTTCCTACAATCCATTCTCCACACAGCAGGCAGGGAGACCTCTGCCAAATCCAAATTCAACATCTCTTTCCTTTGCATAAAGCTCAGTGTCTTCTTCACAATTAGATTACTCCATTCCTTTTCGTGACCCAAAAGACCTCTTATAGGCTAACCCTGTCCACATCCCTGACCTTGCCCCATCTATGTTCCCTCTTTAGCCACTCTGGCTCTTTCCTGTCCCTTGAACGCTCGTATTTCTTTTGCTGCAAAGGAAGCTTCACGAGGGCGGGAACTATGACTGTCTTCATTATTATTAACTCCTAAGTGTCCATTCCGGAGAAGACAATGGCACCCCACTCCAGTACTCTTGCCTGGAAAATCCCATGGACAGAGGAGCCTGGAAGGCTGCAGTCCATGGGGTTGCTAAGAGTCGGGCACGACAGAACGACTTCACTTTCACTTTTCACTTTCATGCATTGGAGAAAGAAATGGCAACCCACTCCAGTGTTCTTGCCTGGAGAATCCCAGGAGCCTGGTGGGCTGCCGTCTATGGGGTCACACAGAGTGGGATGCGACTGAAGCGACTTAGCAGCAGCAGCAGCAAGTGTCCATTCCACCTCCATGAACACAGCAGGAACTCCATACATATTTTTGAACAAGTAGATGAATTTACAAATTAGTGAGGATGGTGAAAGCAAGAGCAGCAACTTCTAAAATGAAAAGCCAAATGTGGTAAATGTTTTATAAAAGAGACTTGAATTAGTGGTTTGGAAGGTTGTACATAGGTTACTTATTCTGATTGAGGAGGCAAATGAGGACTTATGGATGAATAAATATTTGAGCTGGACATCAAGAATACATAGACTCTTTGGGCTAGAGAAAAGGTGTAGGGTCTGAAGAAGATGATAAGTAGTAACCCTGTTGAATCGGGACATAAGCTATATGTAATGGACCTGTACAAGTTAGGGCTGGAAAGGTAATTCTGGATGTGATCATGGGGGATCCATAGTACCAGGTTAAAGTATTTAGAGAGTTCATCTGACTAAGGAAATATCCTCTTACCCTCTAGGGAGCAAAATGATCATAGACACAGGAAGATAAATTGTTCCATTATCTTAGGTGGTCCACAGTGGAGATAAATGAAAAAAGAAAGAACAGGGACATCCCTGGCAGTCCAGTGGTTAAGACTTTGCCTTCCAATACAGGGGGTGCAGGTTCAATTTCTGGTTGGGGAGCTAGGATGCCACATGGCTTGTGGCCAAAGGACCAAAACATAAAACAGAAGCAATAACAAAATCAATAAAGACTTTTTTTTTTAAAAGTAGAAACAACTGTCAGAATTATCCTAAAAAACTCATCAACAGAAATTTCTAACTGTCAGGAAGGAGCTGAATGTAAGAGGAAACAATGCAGATTTGAGCTTATGTGACTCAGAGAATGGTGGTACCATTAATAGAAATAGAAAATCATGAAAAGGGGATGTTTTTTGAGGAAGAAGATGATGAATTTGGTTTGTAACCTGTTGAGTTTAAGGTACCAATCTAATATGCTTTGTGTTGGAATTTGGGGCTAGAGTCAGGATTTGAGATGTAGTTTTCATTCATTCATTAATTTGTCCCAGAATTATTTATTGAGCATCTAGTATGTGCTGGGTGCTGTATCAGTCACCGGTAATACAAAGATGAAAAGTATAAGCCCTGTTCCTGTGAGGGTCCTTTTTCTGTACCCAGATTTTGGACCCAGGAACAACAGGAAGACACTCTTCTCTTGATACATAATTTTAAATGATCAAGATCAACAATGTGACTGTTATAATGTGCATGAATGTTTATATGTTTTTAGCTCTGCTATGATTATAGGCTTGGATTAGAAGGAGTTTCATCACACAAACATAACTGCTTATAATTTATAACCCAAGGTTCAAGGAAATCTGCCGTGATTATCAGAAGAAACAATTTGAAGATCTGTATGTATGTATGACTTTGACCCATAATTAGCTCATTTCATCTACATATCTAATGCAGTGAAATGGCACTGAAAGAGGAGCCAAAAATACCAACTCCAATGTCCTGGAATTTGGAAGGCTTCTATTTCTCAGTGGGACTCATCAAAAGGTATAAATTTTGTGGATAGTCTTAGTAAGGGTTTCAATCTGGAGCCGTTTTCAAAAAGGAAACAATACCACCTACACTCAGGCCTGGAAGAAGCAGGGATGACTATTTTATCCGATCTGTATTATTTTTCCGATGGGAGAGGATGGGTTATGAAGGCAAGGTGAGGACAAATGTGAAGAGAACTCATGAGGTAGAAATTCAGGGCAAATGGGGAGAAGAGTCTTGAGAAAAGGGGATATGAGTTTAACTGAAACCCTGAACTTTCACTTCTTCATTATCCTCTTTTTATTTGCACAATATCATGCAAGTTTGAATGGTAGTTGTCTTTCCCACGTTAGAGAAGGAAAAAACTCAGAAAAGTTAAATGATGTAAGTTACAGGACTAAAAGCTAGAAAAACTGGGGCGTTCCCCATGGCTTTGTCTAGGATTCTTTGCACTGTACTGAACTGTCCAGAGATGCTGTATGCTCTGGTCCTCTGTCCTGCCACTATGCCTTTGCTCAGGCTTGCAGCTGAGCTTAACTGTCCTTCCTTCTCTTTCCAAGGTTTAAACCCTACTTATTCTCACATGCTACCTTCTTTATGAAACTTTCTGAGATCCTAACAGTTAGTACTCAATAGCTTTTCCTTTACCTCTCTTATGATTGCTCTCTTTCTCTGTGGATTGCATCATACTCTCTCCTGGCATTATAATATGTACTTACATGAATGTTTTATCTCTACTGGTAGACAGTTAAACTCCTTCAGGATAAGCCCTGGATCTGAACCATTTTTATTTTCTCACAATACTTAGCACAATGCTTTGTAGGCATTTAATAAATATATACTTCATGAGTGAGTGAGTGATTTAGCGAGTCTTCAGGTCCCCTGATCGCTACCAGTTAGATAGCCCCCTTGCTTCTTCAATTCAGGGCAGGACTGAGGGCACCTGAGTGTTGTGGAGGGGGATAACCAGATGCAAAAAAGAGGACAAGGTTTGCTTTACTTTTTGCAGATAAATGATAGGAAGGTGTAGAAGTAGTGAATGGATAGGCTTAGAACTGAGATGCAATCTGTATGATTGTCTGAAGGTCTTAGGAAAAAACTTCCAATTGCTTAGCTCATGTGAATTGAAGCAATTAGCACTGTATGTATTTATGTTATTTGGCACAAAGAGAACAAGAATATATTGTCAAGTGTGTTACAGGGAGTTCAAGAAAAATGAAGAATAAACTGAGATTGTGGCCTTTCTTAGACATTTTCACTTTGGACAGACACCACAATGGCCTAATGTCTGAATTATCTATTTTGGAGTCATATGAGTCTGTCCACTGCTAGACTTCCCAGTGGGCTTGGAACAACGCCAATTAATTCAGTGGCTCCATGACTCACTGAAACTACAGTGAGTAGTTGTAGTTTCCCAAAAACTACACTGAAAAAGTTTGGCATAGCTGTGAGCAAGAACTGGAGATTAGGATGAGGAAGCAAATGTAACTGCTGCCATATCCCTGGATGAAATCATCCCTGTGCCAAAGAGGTACTAATTACTGTCCCAGAGAGAGGAGACCAGGAAAGTAACTCAGCCTTAATCTCTTCCTTGACTGCCTCAAAGAGGAATAAAAGACTATTCAGCTAATTTAAAGGATGAGAATGGTGGTGACCATTCTTTAAAGAATCCATATGTATGTTGAGCAATACTTATTCTGGCATTCTCTTTCACTGACAGTTTCCTAAACAACTAGCAATTTCCTAGAGAGCTAGATAGTTTCCTTCTTTCAATAAATGCAAAATGTAGAAATCAGGAAATTCAGATGAAGGTGCTTTGACACTGTTTTGGTTTGCCAACCAAGCAAAGAAAAACATCCACAGGGAGAAAATATCAGACTGACCTCAGACTTGTTCACAGCAATATTAAATGCCAGTGGAAAAGTGCAGTGGTTTGTACAAAGTTCCAAGTTAAGAATTTTATACCCAGCCAAATTATTTTCCCAGATAAGAATAACAGAAAGACTTTTCCATTATGCACAGTCTCAGGGTATTAATGAGCTCTGCTTGGGAAAAAAAATTTGATGATGAAATATGGACAAGTAAATGATATATCACAATTATAAAGAATTAGGAACAGGAAAGCCATGATATGTATTGACTCTGTTCAGTTCAGTTGCTCAGTTGTGTCCGACTCTTTGCAACCCCATGAATTGCAGCACGCCAGGCCTCCCTGTCCATCACCAACTCCTGGAGTTCACGTCCATCAAGTCAGTGATGCCATCCAGCCATCTCATCCTCTGTCGTCCCCTTCTCCTCCTGCCCCCAATCCCTCCCAGCATCAGAGTCTTTTCCAATGAGTCAACTCTTTGCATGAGGTGGCCAAAGTACTGGAGTTTCAGCTTTAGCATCATTCCTTCCAAAGAAATCCCAGGGCTGATCTCCTTCAGAATGGACTGGTTGGATCTCCTTGCAGTCCAAGGGACTCTCAAGACTCTTCTCCAACACCACAGTTCAAAAGCATCAATTCTTCGGCACTCAGCCTTCTTCACAGTCCCACTCTTACACCCATATATGACCACAGGAAAAACCATAGCCTTGACTAGATGGACCTTTGTTGGCAAAGTAATGTCTCTGCTTTTGAATATGCTATCTAGGTTGGTCATAACTTTTCTTCCAAGGAGTAAGCGTCTTTTAATTTCATGGCTGCAATCACCATCTGCAGTGATTTTGGAGCCCCCCAAAATAAAGTCTGACACTGTTTCCACTGTTTCCCCATCTATTTGCCATGAAATGATGGGACCAGATGCCATAATGTTCATTTTCTGAATGTTGAGCTTTAAGCCAACTTTTTCACTCTCCACTTTCACTTTCATCAAGAGGCTTTTTAGTTCCTCTTCACTTTCTGCCATAAGGGTGGTGTCATCTGCATATCTGAGGTTATGGATATTTCTCCCGGCAATCTTGATTCCAGCTTGTGCTTCTTCCAGTCCAGCGTTTCTCATGATGTACTCTGCATATAAGTTAAATAAGCAGGATGACAATATACAGCCTTGACGTACTCCTTTTCCTATTTGGAACCAGTCTGTTGTTCCATGTCCAGTTCTAATTTAATGTCTTTAAATAACCTACTAAGGCTTTTAAAAATAGTCCTTTTGAAGTGAAATGAAAGCAGTAATTGTAATTTGACTTTCAAAAGGAGATTAGGTAGTGCTTATAACTATTTAATCGAGGGATAGATAAGATCAATCACTTAGTGAATTAAGACAGCCTGAGGGACTCAGTGTACCTGTATGATAACAGATTCATAGCAGTTGTTAAATACATGGATAAGTCAGAAAAGGATGGTCACATATTACATCTTGTTATTTCAATTACTGACTTTCTGTTAAAATAATCCTAGTTCTATTTTAACTTTATGTACTAGTTTTTTGAATTTTGAATATTTTGAAAGAAAAAAATACTGAGAGCCAAAAGAATGAGAAACAGAGGGTAATAAAAGTTTCTACTTGGCCAAATTTCCTAGAATGATTTTGAACCTATCTTTAGGATTGAAGCTGATTCTTAGAAGTTATCACTGTGACCAGGTATGTTTTCACTCAGCCACTTTTCTCAATCGCTTTTTCCCCGCCATGTTGTGACACATGCCCCAGTGAGGTTTACATGCAGGGCACACACCCACGTGCATGTTGTCCAGGGTTGTGTACAATTTCTAACCGGAAGCTGTACATCTACAGCTGTAACTCTCCACTTCAAGAAGGCCTCTTGAAAAGAAGTGCATCAGGGTGCTTTCAGCTGCAAGTAACTCTCAAGATTGCTTGCATAATAGGGGGATTTATTCTTTCACAAAACTAAATCCAGAGTTAGAGCGGATCCAGAATTGATTAGTTCAACAAGTCAAAAACATCGAGACCAGGCTTTCCACCTTTCCACTCCGCCATCTTCAGAGTGTTCGCTTTCATTCTCAGGTTTATCTCCTCATGGCCACAAGGTGACTGTGGCAGCTGCGAGCTCTATATCTTCACAGAGCTATGCCTACAGTATAAGAAAAGACAGGGCATGCCTTTCTCGTGTCTCTTTGTGAGAGTGAAGGAGAATCTGCTGGAAACTTCCTGACAAGACTTATTTTTATGTCTCCTTGTCCTAAATTCTGTCATGGGTCAATTTCTAAACAAAATGTTTGTTGCAAGGGAAACGACAAGAGAGCCTCTGAAGCTAGAGGTCTGTTAGCAGGCAGGAAGGGACAGGCAACCAACAGTGTCTATTAGAGTGAAAGTGACATTATAGGAGTAATCTTCAATTAGCTGTAACATCTGTATAAACACTTGAGAAAAGTGTTCTTTGCACCACAATAGTGGTTGTTACAGGCAAGGCCCACTGATGAATGCTAAAATTAGTGGGTGAAACTTTAAGGAAAAACAGGGTATTTGTATAGCTTGCAAGTATTTTCCCAAAGATATTTAATTACATGTATTAATTGCATTAATGTTTTTAACATATATTCACAAATTCTGCCAGGAGGTGGAGCTTAATTCTTCTCCGTCTGATTTTGAGTTTGATTTAGCACCTTGTTTTTAAGAAAAGCAAGGTATAGAAAGGAAAAACAGTAATGTTACAGTGAAGAAACCTGACAGATACTACCTTTCCCAAATAGTCAGGGTTAGGCAAGATGGTATCCTGGATTGGATCCTGGAGGAAAAAAACAAAAACAGAGAAGAACATTAGTGGAAAAATCCATGAAATCCAAATAAAGTCTATCGTTTAGTTAATAGAATCATACCAATGTTAATTTCTTCATTTTGTAAATATAACTTGATTATGCAGGATATTAATATTAGGGGAAACTGAGTGAGTGAGAGTATGCAGGAACTCTATGTGCTATCTTTGTAACTCTTCTATAAATCTAAAAGTATGTCAAGATTAAAAGTAGTAAGACAATTTGGTTTTCAGAAGAAGTGAGTCACTCAGTCATGTCTGACTTTCTGAGATCCCATGGACTAATACAGTCCATGGAATTCTCTAGGCCAGAATACTGGAGTGGGTAGCCTTTCCCGTCTCCAGAGGATCTTCCTAACCCAAGGATCAAACCCAGGTCTCCTGCATTGCAGGCGGATTCTTTACCAGCTGAGCCACAAGGGAAGCCCAAGAATACTGGAGTGGGTAGCCTATCCCTTTTCCAGCAGATCTTTCTGACCCAGGAATCAAACCAGGATCTCCTGCATTGCAGGTGGATTCTTTACCAACTGAGCTATCAGGGAAGCTGCTATCAGAAGAAAGATTTCTTTATTACCAGGACTAATTGCTTTGGACATATCTTGTAATAAATGATGGCACCCCAATGTTTCATGATACTTCATTTGGTTAAGAGAAACTGTTCCTTTCATTCATTCAACACATATATTAAAAGGCACCTACTATGTGCTAGGCATGATGCCAAACAGGAGTACCAATACTGAACTGAAAAGATACTGCCCCTGTCCTCCTACAGTTCATATGCCTTTGACCCAAACTGGAAAGCAATGTTTTGTTTTTGTTTTTGTTTTTTTAATTTTCTCTCCAACACAATAGAGATTTGCAGAAAATCTCCAACTTTTGGAAAGAGTTTTTTTGATGTATAGTTGATTTACAATATTATATTAGTTTGAAGTGTCCAACATAGTGATTCAGGATTTTTATAGAAAATATTGGCTATATTCCCTGTGCTGCACAATATATCCTTGTAGCTCATTTATTTTATACATAATAGCTTGTATCTCTTAATCCCCACCCTATTTTGCCCCTCTCCCTCCAGTAACCACTAGTTTGTTTTTTATATCTGTTTTTTCTGTTTTGTTATATTCAGAGAATCTTTAACTTTGAGAATTTTTAATGAGTCATATTCTTTATGCAAACTTTTTCTGTTAAAAACTTGCCACTAGTTTTATTAAATGTGGGAAATGTATGTTATTCATTTTTTAAAAATTATTTTTGGCTGTGCTGGGTCTTCGTTGCTGTGCAGGCTTTTCTCTAGTTGCGGAGAGGAGGGGCTGCTCTCCAGCTGCGGCGCAGGAGCTTCTTACTGCGGTGGCTTCTCTTGTGGCATATGGGCTCAGCAGTTGCAGCTCCCGGGCTCTAGAGCACAAGCTTAGCCGCTGTGGCGCGCGGGTTTAGTTGCTCTGCATCATGTGGGGTCTTCCTGGATCAGGGATCGAACCTGTGTCTCCTGCATTGGCAGGTGGATTCTTGACCACTGAGTCACCAGGGAAGCCTTATGCTATTCATTTTTTAATACTAGTAAGTAAAAGAAGACCATTTTTTAAAAGGAGATATGGGATAGGAGTTTTTTGTATGCTGGAAAATAACGTTTTACTCCTTTGTCCAAGACTAAACATGAATCATTTCAGCTAAAATATTTGTTAGATTTACCAGTGACTGAACACAGGATTGGGAGAGACTTTGATGAAAAGCCTTTTATTGTTTGTCTTATTGCATTGGCAAATTTGAATGTAACATATGTGAGATGAGTTCTTGAAAGGTGAATGCAGGATTTAATAAGGAGGGAATAGAAAAAGACAAAATATCAGAATGCAAAAAGGATTACAAAACAGGCCAATTTAAAAGGAACTGTGGAATTCACAGCCTTACTATAGTACTTTGCCTAATGCTTGCTGAATTTTTCTTGCAATTACCTGAATAAAGGATGATCTTAAGATAAAACATAAAGGACAGTGTAGCTTTCTCAAGGCAATGTTGCAGTTATATCAGGATACTTGTAGGAGGTTTTAACAAGGCTGTCTGATGAATTTTAATTCAAAATTTATTTTAAAGTATTATGTTAATTCTTCATAAACAACAACCAGAATAATATAAAGAAATTTTCAGGTTTCATTTCTGGTTCTGGATATTTAAGAAAAATGTGAGTTACATGCACAAAAAAGAAAAATCACTTAAGACTTGTTTATTCCCCCCCAAAATTAATTGTGGTCAAGATTCATCTTATAGGCTTCAGAAAATGTTTTATGAAGCCAAATGAAATAGGAGAGTTTAATTTCTATTAATCTCCTAAGGAACATTGCTTTCATCAGTGAGATCTGTGATTTTTTGTGTGTTCACTTTGATTCTTCTCATCATTGCATTCCCCCTCCCCCCAAGATGAATGTTTACACCTTTTACTTGTTCATGTCTCTTCTTCCTTCTCTTGGTAACATCATCCCAATGTTTTTTATGGAGATGCTTTTTATTTTTTTACAGAAAGTGAAATGTACAGGTCTTAAGTGCATAATTCATTGTTTTGACAAATACTTATACTATATAACTGTCATCTCAATCAGAATAAAAAATACTTCCATCACCCCAGAAAGTTCCTTCATGCTCCTAGCAAGTCAACTCTCAACCCACATGTGACCAAGCAAGTGGTCTGGTTGCTTGCCTCACAGTGGAAAGATCAAATACTGAGGCAACAGCCTTCTGCAGGAAGAAAAGACTTTATTTCTGGGTGGCCAAGCAAGGAGACAGGAGGCAATGTTCAGATCTGTCTCCCTCATTGTTTGGCTACCGAGCAAGGTATTAATCTTGGAAGAGGGGAGCAAGATGAGGAGGGGGCTTTGAGAACAATTGGCAGAAAAGTGTAAATTTCCATGTAAGTTTGAAAAGTGTTCTGCACAGGCAGGCATGACTGCTCTTCAAGCCTCTTCATAGGTCACATGTGCAAATTTGGGGTCAGGGGAGGGGATTCCTTCTGTAACACATGGTGGATTTTCAGTTTATGAAGTCTCAGGTTCACTAGCAGACATCCTAGTCCCTTAAAGTGCCCTAGTCTCATTTGTGTTATGCTTAGTCACTGTGCTGTTAGCAAGTTGCTTTTATAGCTGTGGGTTTCCCTGGTGTTCTTCAAAACAGGCCTGGTATTCTTGGTGTATCCTTTTCTTTCTACCTTATGGACTTTGTACAGTACAGGGTACAGTTTTACATGTACAGTGTTGTGTTTTCCATCACCATTGATTGCTTTGCCTGTGTTTGAACATTATACATACGGAATCATGTAGTACTTAGTTCACTGTATCTGGCTTCTTTTGCTCAACATGTTTTTGGGACTCATGTAGTTGCTATATGTATCAGTTGTGTTATGCAACTGAGCTGGGGTCTGTTCCCCACCTTGCAGCAAAGCCAATCTGCTGACACCAGGTTGCGGTGATGGCTTTCAAGGAAGGGATTTTAAAGGCAACATTTAAGGGGGAGGGCTGCAAGAGGTATGATTTTCTTCTGATTGGTTGGTGGAGAGGTAACAGGGTGATGTTTGGAAATCTTAATCATCAACCTTCTGGTTCCAGCCAGTCTGGGGTCTATGTGCTTGTGGTCAGCATGTGATCACCATCCTCTACCTGGGCGGGAGTCTTAGTTTCTGCATAAAACTCAAAAATGTGCATCAGAATGTTATGTATATTCCTTAAGGAGGAACTAAGATTCTATCTTATGGCTGAATTATTGTTTCTTGACTTGTTTTCCTTTGCTTCTGCACTTCCTCACTTCCTTAATTAGTAACTGCATGAGTCTACTCTTTGGAACTCAGGGAAGGCCTGGGAGACCAAAGCCTTTTTCTACAAACAAGAAACAGGGGACACAGAGGGGCTTTTGTATCCAGGAGGTCCCTACAGTGTCCCTCAGTTTCAATCCCCCGTTTTCTCTGATACCCTCAATCCTTAGGGAAATAGAGGAGGCACAAGTGTCTACTTTTCTGTTGATGGGCATTTGTATTGTTTCCAATGCATTACCTGTTATGAATAACATTGCTATAAACATTCTTGTACTAGTCTTTTTTGTAGATGTATTTTCAAATCTTTTGCATGAATACCTAGGAGTGAAATTACTAAGTTTAGAGTAGGTGTACGTTTAACTCTATAAGAAGCTGACAAATAATTTTCTAAAATGTTTGTATCATTTTACAATTTTACCAGATATATATGCTTTTCTAATGCTCATATTCTTGTTAATATTTTCCACTGTCATTGAAATTTTAGCCATTCTAGTGGATATGAAATGGTAACCTATTGTAAATTGTTCATACTCTCTGGCCATTTAGCCTATTGAACTGATTTCCTTTATCTTATTGATTTGCAGGAGCTTTATATATTCTGTATATTAATCACTTGTCAGCTTAAGAAACTTAAAATCAGATCAGATCAGATCAGATCAGTCGCTCAGTCATGTACAACTATTTGCGACCCCAGGAATCGCAGCACACCAGGCCTCCCTGTCCATCACCAACTCCCGGAGTTCACTCAGACTCACGTCCATCGAGTCAGTGATGCCATCCAGCCATCTCATCCTCTGTCATCCCCTTCTCCTCCTGCCCCCAATCCCTCCCAGCATCGGAGTCTTTTCCAATGAGTCAACTCTTCGCATGAGGTGGCCAAAGTACTGGAGTTTCAGCTTTAGCATCATTCCTTCCAAAGAAATCCCAGGGCTGATCTCCTTCAGAATGGACTGGTTGGATCTCCTTGCAGTCCGAGGGACTCTCAAGAATCTTCTCCAACACCACAGTTCAAAAGCATCAATTCTTCAGTGCTCAGCCTTCTTTACAGTCCAACTCTCACATCCATACATGACCATAGGAAAAACCATAGCCTTGACTAGACGGACCTTTGTTGGCAAAGTAATGTCTCTGCTTTCCAATGTGCTATCTAGGTTGGTTGTAACTTTCCTTCCAAGGAGTAAGCATCTTTTAATTTCATGGCTGCAGTCACCATCTGCAGTGATTTTGGAGCCCAGAAAAATAAAGTCTGACACTGTTTCCACTGTTTCCCCATCTATTTCCCATGAAGTGATGGGACCGGATGCCATGATCTTCATTTTCTGAATGTTGAGCTTTAAGCCAACTTTTTCACTCTCCACTTTCACTTTCATCAAGAGGCTTTTGAGTTCCTCTTCACTTTCTGCCATAAGGGTGGTATCATCTGCATATCTGAGGTTATTGATATTTCTCCCAGCAATCTTGATTCCAGCTTGTGCTTCTTCCAGTCCAGCGTTTCTCATGATGTGCTCTGCATATAAGTTAAATAAGCAGGGTGACAATATACAGCCTTGACGTACTCCTTTTCCTATTTTGAACCAGTCTGTTTTTCCATGTCCAGTTCTAACTGTTGCTTCCTGACCTGCATACAAATTTCTCAAGAGGCAGGTCAGGTGGTCTGGTATTCCCATCTCTTTCAGAATTTTCCACAGTTTATTGTGATGCACACAGTCAAAGGCTTTGGCATAGTCAATAAAGCAGAAATAGATGCTTTTCTGGAACTCTGTTGCTTTTTCCATGATCCAGCAGATGTTGGCAATTTGATCTCTGGTTCCTCTGCCTTTTCTAAAACCAGCTTGAACATCAGGAAGTTCTTGGTTCACATATTGCTGAAGCCTGGCTTGGAGAATTTTGAGCATTATTTTACTAGCGTGTGAGATGAGTGCAATTGTGCGGTAGTTTGAGCATTCTTTGGCATTGCCTTTCTTTGGGATTGGAATGAAAACTGACCTTTTCCAGTCCTGTGGCCACTGCTGAGTATTCCGAATTTGCTGGCATATGGAGTGCAGCACTTTCACAGCATCATCTTTCAGGATTTGGAATAGCTCAACTGGAATTCCATCACCTCCACTAGCTTTGTTGGTAGTGATGCTTTCTAAGGCCCACTTGACTTCACATTCCAGGATGTCTGGCTCTAGGTCAGTGATCACACCATCGTAATTATCTGGGTCGTGAAGCTCTTTTTTGTACAGTTCTTCTGTGTATTCCTGCCACCTCTTCTTAATATCTTCTGTTTCTGTTAGGTCCATACCATTTCTGTCTTTTATTGAGCCCATCTTTGCATGAAATGTTCCTTTGGTATCTCTGATTTTCTTGAAGAGATCTCTAGTCTTTCCCATTCTGTTGTTTTCCTCTATTTCTTTGCATTGATTGCTGAAGAAGGCTTTCTTATCTCTTCTTGCTATTCTTTGGAACTCTGCATTCAGATGTTTATATCTTTCCTTTTCTCTTTTGCTTTTTGCTTCTCTTCTTTTCACAGCTATTTGTAAGTCCTCCCCAGACAGCCATTTTGCTTTTTTGCATTTCTTTTCCATGGGGATGGTCTTGATCCCTGTCTCCTGTACAATGTCACGAACCTCAGACCATAGTTCATCAGGCACTCTATCTATCAGATCTAGGCCCTTAAATCTATTTCTCACTTCTACTGTATAATCATAAGGGATTTGATTTAGGTCATACCTGAATGGTCTAGTGGTTTTCCCTACTTTCTTCAATTTAAGTTTGAATTTGGCAATAAGGAGTTCATGTCTGAGCCACAGTCATCTAATTTATCAGCTTTATCCATGTTGTCCTCTGTTGAAAAATAATAATTATTTTTGAGGTAATAAAATATATCATTTATTTTGCTAGATCACAAAGATATTTTCTTCTATTAACTTTATGTTTTATCTTTCATATTTAGGTCTGTAATCCATCTGGAGTCTATCTTTGAATTAGGGTATTAGGTAGAAAATCTCCTAATTTCTCCACATAATCAGCTATTTTCTTAAATGAGGAACTAAGTAATATGTCCTTTCTCAATGATTTGTGATACTACTTTTATTGTATGTTGGATTCCTGACTCTGAGTTTCCTATTCCATTCCATTGATTTTATATCTTTTTCTTGTACCAGAACTAGCACATATTTATTACTTCGTAGTATGTCTTTATGTAGTATTTATTGCTTCGTAGTATGTCTTTCTGTTTGGTAACCTCCCCTATATATCCCTCAGATTTTAGGCTGACTTAGCAATTTTGGACTTTTGAATATACATATAAACTTAGAATAAGTGTAAGTTCTTAAAAAAAAAATTCCAACTGGAATTTTCATTGGGATTTCATCATTGCTGCTGTTGTTCAGTCACTAAGTCATGCCCAACTCTCTGCGACCCCCCCTACAGCACACCAGGCTTCCTTGTCCTTCACTGTCTCTCAGAGATTGCTCAGACTCATATCCATTGAGTTGGTGATGCCATCCAACCATCTCATCCTCTGTTGCCCCCTTTACCTCCTGCCCTCAATCTTTCTTAGTATTAGGGTCTTTTCCAATGAGTTGGCTCTTCACATCAGGTGTCCAAAGTATTGGAGCTTCAGCTTCAGTATCAGTCCTGTTTGTATATTCACTTTGCTATTAATTATATCTTTATAATATTAAGTTGTCATATTCAAGTGTAGTGAAGTGACTTTCCATTTATGCGGTGAATCTTCTGTTTTCTTTATTGGAGTTTTAAGGTATTCTCCACAGTGTTTTTTTAATATCCCTGTTAAATGAATTGCCAGATATTTTATAATTTTGTTGCTCTGCTTATTTTTTATTACATTTTCTACTTAACTATTGCTGGTGTGAGAAATACTGCTGATTTTTATTGATGATTTTGTATTTGTTAATTTTGCTCTACTTTCCAATTCTCAAACACTCCCTGTCTATTTTTAATATACTTGTATTTTCTAGTTTGATGATCATATCATCTGTAAATAATACTTTTATTTCTTCTCAGCCTATCCTTATACCTGCTATTTCTTTTTCTTTAGTTTTAGAGTTAACTATAACCTCTAAAACTATGCTAAACCATATTGGAACTCTGCCTTTATTTCTTACCTAAAGAGGAATATGCGTACTTTTGTTCCATTAAGTATATACTTGCCCTAGAGTTTTGGTATAACCTCTACCAAGTTAAGAAAGCTCTATTTGATTTCTAAGTGTTACTAAGAATTTTAAATAATCAAAAGTGTTAAACTTTTTCATCTTAGCTTTAAAAAAAATTGTGATAAAATACACATAATGTAAAATTTAGACCCTCCCACAGAACTGGCCTCCCAAAGATGTATCACTTTGGCATATAGATTATTTTGAACTAAAGGCAATGGAGATCCTGAGGGCTTGAGAGAAATTACTCCTTTAATATAATTAGCACAGGTAAGAAAATGTGAAATTGTCTTTTAGAGGAGATACCCATGGATTTGGGGCTTCCAAGGAAATGGCAACCCACTCCAGTACTCTTGCCTGGAAAATCCCATGGACGGAGGAGCCTGGTGGGCTGCAGTCCATGGGGTCACTAGAGTCAGACACGACTGAGCAACTTCACTCACTCACTCACTCAGGTGGCACTAGTGGTAAAGAACCTGCCTGTCAATGCAGGAGACGTAAGAGATGCCAGTTCAATCCCTGGGTCAGGAAGATACCCTGGAGGAGGGCATGGCAACCTACTCAAGTATTCTTGCCTGGCGAATCCCATGGACAGAGGAGCCTGGTGGGCTACAGACCATGGCATTACAAAGAGCTGGACATGACTAAAGGAACTTAGCATGCATGCATGCATAGCTTTACTGGTGAAATGATCTTGTGTAAAACGAAACTCTGTACATGGAATGAAATAAACAGAAGGATGAGTTTATTGCCAGACTTTTGACCTGAAAGCCAGGCCACTAAAGGCAGTGAGAGCAGTGAGGTCTTGGCTGCTCATAGGCTGAGGGGTTTTTGTGTGAATAAATATGAAAGTTGGTGGACCTTTTCCACTGATTGGTTGCCTAGTGGTCTTTTTTTCTCATTTGCTCAGGGTAGGTAAGTCAGGTGACAAGGAAGTCCAGAGACAGCATGAACAGAATTGGCATTTGGGGACTGGCTGCTGTCCTCTGCTGTTTTCTGAGAAAAGATGTAAATTCCTGTAAGTTTTCTGAGAAGAGTTGTAAGTTCCTGTAAGATTAAGTTTTCTGCATTGATTGTCTCCATTTTGCTCCTGACATAAGTGACTTCATTTTAGTTTGGAAATTCAGTATGATATCTATGGTGGTTTAGGTGCTAAGTCGTGTTAGACTCCTGAGACCCAGTGGACTGTGGTACGCCAGACTCCTATGTCCATGGGATTTTTCAGGCAAGAATATTGGAGGTTACCATTTTCTTCTCCAACAGTGATATCTATAATTTATGTTTAATAATTCTGGTTAATCAATATTTGTTATCCCTGCTAGATTATAAGCTTCACAAAGGAGGAGAATGTCTGTTTTATTTTCTACTGTATCCCTGACCCATAATAGATGCTCAGTAGATATTTTTTGACTGATTGAGTGAGTAAATGAATATGTAGGAATCACACAGAGAAAAGAGCGGCTAGAAGAGCAGTCAGATCACTCAGGGACAATAACCAGCAGTCCCCTACATGAGTGCTGGTGGGGGTAAAGCGTTGTAGAGGCTGAAATAAACCCTGCCCATTTCAGAACTTTTGAATAGAACTAATCCTATGAAATGCTTAGAATTTCAATAGATATTTTAATGCATGTACAAAACTAATTCTGTAAAACATATTCCTGATTTTCTATGGATTTCAGTAAAGAAGTTCTAGTATAGATGTTTTAACAAAAGGTGATTAGATCTTTTCTCTTCTTTTCCGTTAGAAGTGCAGATACATTTTCCAATTCATTTTTGCTGCAACTTCCCAAAAGAGACTCCAGGCTTGCCAAATTCAAATATTGTTAGAGCTCAAACAATTCCAAAATTCAAAGAAAGGCAAGTTTTTAATCACCTCTGGGATGTTCACCTTCAATAAAGATTTTCAGGGCTAAGAAAAAAGCAGCCCAAATATAGCTCTAAGATGTTGAGCCTTCTGCTTTTATAACTCCACTGTTTATAAAATTGTTGCTGCTTTTGTCAAGCCCTGCTGCAATCTGACCCTTCTCAGTGGGAACTTGGTGATTAATAATACCCTTAATTGCTTTTCCTCCTGACCTCACAGCTGGTAGGAGAAGTGATGGATATCACAAAGAAACGGTGAGCTCAGTTTAAGAACAGAAAGGAAGCGGGGGATATAATACTTTGGGGCTATGCTTCCTTCCTGCACCCTGGGAGGTCTGGGAGCCTCCACCTTGTTAAGGACAGCAACTCTGCCCAGGTGCACTGAGCCATCTTGGGTAACTCTGTGATTGCTGTTCTAGCTCAAGAAGGACAGGGAAGCTTCCTAGAGCTCCAAGCTTTGGTCTCACTCCTCCATATGGGTCTGTGGGTATGCTCAGTTGCTCAGTTGCGTCTGACTCTTTGGGACCCCACAAGGGTCTAGGGTATTGAATTAACGAGCCAAGGAACAGGGTTTCCTTCCTCACATTCTTTGCTGCTAATTAGTTGATGCAAAAGCTCAGGGACTCAAAATGCCTCCTTTAAATCACAAAGAACCATGGCTTTTCTTGAGCAGTGAATCATTGGCAAGTGTTCAATGGGAGCTAGATGGTAGCAATGATGTCCTGACTCATCCTGTGATGAATCTAATCAAATGAGGAAGCCCCAGGAGGGAGAGGTGATAATGGGTGGTGGGTGTGATTTTGATTTACAAACTGATTTATATATCATTTGAGATAATTCAGTAACTTTCCAAAGGGACCCATAGTCTTCCTCATCTGGTTTAGAAGCTTTAGCAGCAAGTTTTGCCAATGACATTTTAAATTAAGTTCTTTTTAGTTTGTGTAGGGGAATTGCTTTGGCTGGGATGGTGCAATGGGGAGTGGGGAAGAAGGGAGACAACTTGGCATAACGAACTTAGTTTTATAGCCTCACCCTAAACACCCTAAAAGCAGATGGGCAGGAGGAAATACCAGGGCAAGAAGGGAAACCTAGGCAGGACCAAACAAAATATTCACTGGAGCAGCAAGGACAGCCTCAGGCAGGGACGAGCAGGCTCAGATGTCCACATTCCCTTGATAATTTCTTTCACTTACACCCAAAATGACTCTTCTCTGGTCTCAGAGGGGGCCTTCTTCAGAGGAGAAGAAATTAGTGTTTAAATAGCCTCCTGAGTTGGAAAAGACTCTGATGCTGGAGGGATTGGGGCAGGAGGAGAAGGGGACGACAGAGGATGAGATGGCTGGATGGCATCACTGACTCGATGGATGTGAGTCTGGGTGAACTCCGGGAGTTGGTGATGGACAGGGAGGCCTGGCGTGCTGCAATTCATGGGGTCGCAAAGAGTCGGACACGACTGAGCGACTGAACTGAACTGAACTGAGATCTACCTAGTGAAAGTGCAAAGTAGAATGTAACGGTTCAGAGGTGAGTGTGTGTGTGCTCATCCATGTCTGATTCTTTGGACCCCATGGACTGTAGTTCTCCAGGATCCCCTGTCCATGGATTCTCCAGGCAAGAATACTGGAGTGGGTTGCCATGCACTCCTCTAGGGGATCTTACTGACCCAGAAATCGAACCCACATCTCCTGCAAGTCTCCTGCAAGTCTCCTGCATTGCAGGTGGATTCTTTACCACTGCGCCACTTGAGAAGCCCCTGAGACGTGAGGTCAGTCAGCAACTTAACTTGGGTCACTGGGAAGCCATTGAAAAGCAGAATAACCCAGCAAGGAAAAGTGCTAGAAGAAACTTGAGGGGCAGAGGGATATACGGATGTTATCAATCTTAGGCCTATGCCTGGATTAACATCTCCTTTCGTGGTGTACCAGACTACTTCCTTCTTTGCACAATGCCCCAATTGTATAGGTCCAGGCAGAATAACTATTCTGAAAAGTACTTCTCATGTTCCTTCTAAAATAGTATTAAAAGCTATATTCAGTTTAGTTCAGTCGCTCAGTCGTGTCGGATTCTTTGCGACCCCGTGGACTGCAGCACACCAGGCTACCCTGTCTATCACCAACTCCCTGAGCCTACTTAAACTCATGTCCATCGCCTCGGTGATGCCATGCAACCAATTTTCAAAAAACGTGTTTTGAAAATTTTCAAAAACACCTCACAACACCCAACCGAAGTGTTTAAGTAAGATCAGTTAAGCCTGTTCCATACTGTGCTATTAAAAATTTACCAAGAAACCTTTGACCCTTTAAGAATATTGGCTCCTTTAAATCATTAACAGCCAGTCAATACTTGCCTATTTCTTGGTAAGGGAACCAGTACTTAACATGTGGGATTTATTATGGCTTCTGTTTCATATGATGGCTTGATTTAAAGACAGTATGTTTTAGTGATGAAGAGCATGGACCTCAGAGAAGACCGGATGTAAATTCTCCACTATTAGCTCCACTATTTCCCAGCTGTGTGATCTTGGGAAAATTAGTTAACCTCCCTGTTCCTTGCTTTACTCATCTGTAAGATGGGGGTAGATATAGTACTGTGGTACAAGAGATTAAACAAAGATTTGGTGGGAGAAGACTCTTGAGAGTCCCTTGGACTGCAAGGAGATCCAACCAGTCCATTCTGAAGGAGATCAGCCCTGGGATTTCTTTGGAAGGAATGATGCTAAAGCTGAAACTCCAGTACTTTGGCCACCTCATGCGATGAGTTGACTCATTGGAAAAGACTCTGATGCTGGGAGGGATTGGGGGCAGGAGGAGAAGGGGATGACAGAGGATGACATGGCTGGATGGCATCACTGACTCGATGGACATGAGTCTGAGTGAACTTTGGGAGTTGGTGACAGACAGGGAGGCCTGGCGTGTTACGATTCATGGGGTCGCAAAGAGTCGGACATGACTGAGCGACTGAACTGAACTGAGGACAGTACCTGGAACATGGCTAGGCCCCAGTAAGGGTTAAATACTGTTACTTGAGTTGTTTAGGATAATTTTACTGCTCTTGGGAACAGACATGATCCAACTTGAATTTGGCTGAACTTGGATTATTAAAAATTGTTGTCTCCCAGCTTGGTTGACATAGGTTGTATCTATTTTCCATATTAGAAGTTAAAATAATTATACACTGTTGTGTCGTTCAGTCACTAAGTTGCATCTGACTCTTTGCGACCCCATAGACTGCAGCATGCCAGGCTCCTCTGTCCTCCACAATCTCCCAGAGTTTGCCCAAATTCAATTTTGTGTCCTTTGAGTCAGTGATACTCAAGGAGACTTTTGCCTTCACTCTCTCCCAGCATCAGGGACTTTTCCAGTGAGTCTGCTCTTTGCGTCAGGTTGCCAAAATACTGGAGCATCAGCTTCAGCATCAGTCCCGCCAGTGAATATTCAAAGTCGATTTCCTTTAGGATTGACTAGTTTGATCTTCTTGCAGTCCAAGGGACTCTCATACATTAGTTCATTGAAAAAAAAAACTTATTACATTTTAATATAATTAGCAATTTTTTAAATGAAACCCAACTATACTTTACAAATCAAAAATTATTTGTGAGAAGGTCGTCTTGTTTTACATTTTTGCTGATTGCTTTTATGTTTGGCTTAATAGAAGACAGTTGAATTTTTCATATCTGCTTCTGCCTTCAATCTGTTGTAATATCACACTTTGGAATGGCTGCCCTGGGGTAATTTCAAATCATGTGTGCAAAAATGGTTTAGAAATGGTAAAGCACCATAAAAATGCTAGGTGTTGGCTCTCTCTGTCTATACAGAAATGCTAAAACAGGAAGTAACAGGAAATTCCTCCTTTGAGGCTCATCACACCTCTTTGACTTAAACATCCCAGAGTTCAGCCTGCCCAGAAATGAGGTATTTGTTACTTCATACAGAGTTTCAGAGATAGCATTCTCACAGAAACTTACATGAAAAGGTCCATTTTTCACCAGATACCAAAGAAATCTCACTCTATGCAAGCCAAACTGTGGTTTTGAGATTTCTGTAAGACACAGTTTTGAAAACTGCATATGACTCTGTCATGCTTAGTCACTCAGCTGTGTCCGACTCTTTGTGATCCCATGGACTGTAGCCTGCCTGGCTCCTCTGTCCATGGGATTCTCCAGGCAAGAATACAGGAGTGGGTTTCCATTTCCTTCTCCAGGGGATCTTCCTGATCCAGGGATCAAACCTGGGTCTCCTGCACTGCAATCAGATTCTTTACCGTCTGAGCCACCAAGGAAGTCCGCATATGACTCTATACTACATTAAAAAAGTTTTTATGTATGTTTTTATAAACCTAACCTGTGTGCTTTTGAGAGGTAGGAATGCTGAGGCTGAGCAAAGATGAATAAAAAAGTTGCTTGCCAAATATCACACGGTTCTGACAAGACTGGTAACCCAGACCAGGTTTTCTGATTCTAAATTCAGTAGGTTTTTCCCTTACATTACAGTGTTTCTGGATGTTTTATCTCATGCCTATGGGGCTCTAAAGAAGGGGGAAGTAGGAAAGGTGTGTCTGATTTGGGAGTGGACATGTCTTTCCTACTTCCCTCTGTCCGCTTAAAAAAAATGCACAACGTGAGAGTTTCCAGTTAAGTTTTATTTGGGGCAAAATGAGAACTACAGCCCAGGAGACAGCACCTCAGAAAGCTCTGAGGAACGGCTCCAAAGAGGAAGGGGGGAAGGACATTATAAATGTGATTTTGGTGAAGAGAGAGTACGTGCAATCAAGCACATGTTTTTTCAGAAGGTTTCTGCTAGTCTCATGAAGTTTTCTGCTACTCACAAAAATCGGTTGTCACTATGAAGGATTTTAATGCTTTTCTAGATTTGAGGAGATAAAGGAGTTGGGCTCATAAAATTGGCTCCTGAAAATATCTAACTATCTGAAGACTTGTCCTGCCAGTTTTCCCCTGAGCACAGAGTGCCTGTTTTCTGCTCCCCACCTTGAACTCCTTTCAGAGGTTGTTGAAAGTCAGCAGCCTCAGCAGCACACAATCTGATCCTTGTAGAGGTAGATGGCAAGTGCCCATGGCGAGTGCCAATTTGTAGTTGACACCTATTAATATAGTATGGAGTCATATGCAGTTTTCCCAACTGAATCTTATAGTAACCCCTAAAGGAGTAAAGACATTATAAATATTTTTAAATAAAATAAAAAATGTGGAGAGAAGGAGTGAAAGCATGCAGACATCCAAAGCCATGTGATCATCAGTGACAGCTGATATGGAATGACATCTCCCCCAGTTATGACTTGAAATCATACTCCAAAACAAACCAACTCCAGCAGTTCGTTCACTGATTGGCAGTCCACACTTGCCACTGACCAGTTTCCAAGGGACCCGGACTTCCTAGTGGAAAGTGGCTTGTGTTCTAAGGGAGGACAATGTCTGGGAAGGGGCACATGAGCACTGATGACTTTTGGGTCAGGATCCAAAAACTGCATTGCTGCAATTTGCAATGCCATTTGACACGAATAGATGGCAGCAGATGCAGAGGACGGGATAGGTTTGAAGGGGCTGCCATGGGGGGCCCTCTGCAGATGTGAGCTTTGTGTCTGACAGACTTTGGGATTGCTTCTGACAGTGAGAGGAACAACTGGCCTTTGTCTAAACTCTGGTCACGCTAAGTCTGAAAGCAAATGGTGACACATTTGTGATAGCTCAGTTCATTTACCTTGGAAAACACAGATGTCCATAATTAGCCCCAATTATTCAACATGTGGCTTCTCTTCTGTCCTCCTTCCTACTCTGGCTTTTGACAGCTTCTGTATCAAGTAGCTCATGTATAAAGTGTGAACTATATCCATCTTGTGTGTGTGTATGCTAAACTGCTTCAGTTGTATCCAACTCTGTGTAACCCTATTTCCACCTTACTACTCACTAATAGCCCTGGAGAAAGGTTTGTAGGCCAGAGAACTACAATCATTGGCCTGAACAAAGGGATTGGACTAGCCTTGTGTTATGGGTTGACTTGTGTTCCCCTTCAAAAGATATTTTGGAGTCCTAACCCTCAGCACTTCAAAATGTGATTCTATGTGGAAATAGGATCTTTAGAGAGATAATCAAATTACATTGAGGTTATTAGTGTGGGCTCTTATTCAATATGACTTGGTCCTTTAAAAAGGGCACAGAAATAGACATACATAGAGGGAATACCGTGCAAGGCTACCATACATAAGTCAGGTAGAGAGGCCTGGATCAGCTCCTTCCTCATAGTCCTCAAGAGGACCCAAACCTGCCAAAGCCTTGATCTTGAACCTTTAGCTTCTAGAACTTTGAGACAATGCATTTCTGTTGTGCCAGTTACTGGGTTTGTGGTGCTTTGTTATGACTGCCCTAGGAAACTAATAAGGCTTACGTGTTGGCTCAGTGGTAAAGAATCCACCTGCCAATGCAGGAGATGCAGGTTCAATCTCTGGGTTGGAAAGATCCCTTGGAGAAGGAAATGGCAACCCGCTCCAGTATTCTTGCCTAGAAAATCCCATGGACAAGGGATCTGCGGGGCTACAGTCCATGGGGTTACAAAAGAGTCAGACATGACTTAGCAACTCCTATTTCATATTGATCTATTTAGATGAATCCAAATCTGAGGAAATGGAACAGACTGCCCTAGGTCAGGTAATCTTTTCAGTGTTTCGTATAGCAACTCTTTGGCCTTTGCCAGTGTTGGATAATATACAATAATACACAGATTGATGGGCTTCCCTGGTGGCTCAGCGGTAAAGAATTTGCCTGCCATGGAGGAGACAGTGCAAGAGATGCAGGTTCTATCCCTGGTCAGGAAGGTGTCCTGGAGGACAGCATGGCAACCCACTCCAGTAGTCTTACCTGGAGAATGCCATGGACAGAGGAGCCTGGCGGGCTACAGTCCATAGGGTTGCAAAGAGTCGGACACGACTGAAGCAGCTTAGCATACACACACGCACATAGATTGACAGTTCTGTCTCCTCAACTAGACCACACTCCCCTCAGGGACAAAAGCTGTATTTTACTCACTTTAAATTCACAGACCATAAGAGTGTCTGGCTCAGAAGATTCAATAAAAACATAGGAAATAAAATAGTTAATAAATCTTAGCCCTGCTGCCTAAATAGATAATATATTTTAAGAATTCAGTCTGCTTTCATCTCTTCTTGAAAGCTGTCCCCATCTTTTCTATCCCTTGGGATTTCTTCTTTCCTTCAACAAATATTTATTAAGAACCTACTTTGCCTATGTCCCAGGATACAGTAGTAAATTTTAAAATGAAAACAAAACCCCCAACAATCTCTGCCCTCACAAAGTTATATTCTAGTGTGAGAGGTAATGAAAAAGCACAACAATAAGTAAATATAATTCCAGACAACAAATGCTATGAAGGAAATAAGGTGCTGGGTTATCAAATAGGAGTTGCTAGTTCTTTCCAAATTTAAACAAGGATTCCTCTTATATGACTACTCTGAAAAGGGGTTCTAAAGACCTTAAGGCTCTTTACTTGAGTAGCAGAAACGATGACCAGTACATCCAGTGCTCATCAGAAGAAGGTAGGTGAATTTCTTCCTCCCTGTAGTATTTTCACAAATACTTGTGAGTAGCAATCATGGGTCCTAGGCTGAGATATGGAAATAAGACAAGCAAGGTCCTTGCTCAGAGTCTAGTGTGGAAGGAGATATGAAAACAGATATAAAATAGATAAAGAATGACACCGTTTCAGATATCCAGCCTGGGGGAAAGTAACCCTGTGCTGGGTCTGCTGTGTAGGCAAGGTGTTTGCCTGCTATGACCCGGAGTGCTTATTTTCTAGTTACAATTAGAATTATCTGGGGGAACTTTTATATAAGGCCAATGCCTGATCTCAGTCCCAAAGATTCTGATTCTGTATATATGGGGTGAGGGCTGAACACCAATATTGTTTTCAAACTTTTTCCTGGAATTAAAATCTACTTGCATGTTCAGCCTCTACTTTGGTCATATCTGGTCCCTGTCATTTTTCTGTTGTTGTGTTTTTGTTTATTTGCTATGTCTTGTTGTTGTTGTGCTGTCATTTTTCGTTGTTGTGTTTTTGTTTGTTATGTCTTTTTTTTTTTTTTTTCAAATTAGTGCTCTGAGAATGTCTTTATTTTTTACCCTGTTTCTCTAACTTTTAATTGGCTATCATGACTCAAAGCTACCATCACTTTCTTCAGGAAGTTTCCCATGGTCTTTCCTGGCAGAATTGTGAATCCTTCCCTGTATTTCATAGCACCGTTTATAATTCTCAGTGATTAGTGTCCAGCTGACTTAGTTTTGGATCTTGGGAAGAATACCAAGACTGAGCTATTCCACCCAGACTGACCTGATGGGGGAGGAGAAATTGGGTGCTGATATCAGAAGGGGGACTGGACACTGAGCCTCAAAACAGCAAATATTCTTGTCAATATTGTATAAATTTTATCATTCTTGAAAGCATTTAAAGTGGCTGTCTTTCTATTATACCTGAGTTTCTTAAGAGCAAATACTACCTGATATTAATCTTTTAATACTTAGCTCCAAGTTAAATTCCTGTGTCAGTGTTTAAGAGAATTGTTCCTCAGTTTTACAGATACGGGCTTATTTTAAAGTCTGTTCTGAATAGCATTTGTCCTTTCTTTCTTTTTTAGGGGAAAACAATCAGAGAACATTTATTACACTGAAGGGTGTACATCTACTATTGCATTTGGCCTTTCTAAAGTGCTTTTACTTTATTTTCTCAGGCCCCCTGAGCTTTTGCACAATGACTTTTCAAACTATCATCCTCCAGAAAACATCTTTGAGAATCTCTGAATTAGCTGCTTTCCATTTGGCCTCCTGAGAAAGGGATGCTGGAATGTAAGGGTCAATGAGGGAGGGAGACAAGCCGTGTGGCTGGGATCCAAACCCACCAGCCCCAGTGGACAGGTGCCCTTTATCCCTGCCAGAATGGAGATAGGTAACAAGGAGGAAAGTAGGAACTCCCGGACTCCAGGTAAGAGGAGCCCAACTCATGTTTGAATTGATTGGGTTGGCAGACTCCCATGCAGGTAGAAAATGCTGCTTTACCTCTGCCCTATCGGCTGAACTTTCTCTCAGGATCTCTTTTATCTTATATTTAAAAATTGAAGGGAGAAAAAGAGCTGACAGTCAAAGAAGTTTGCATTTAATTGCTAGTTTATAAGCAGTTTTCTTGAGTCTTAGGTCACTTCAGAGTTGCTATTTAATGGGTCTTACAGCGACTCCCCAGAGACAGGAAGCATTCCATCAAGCTCACCCCTCCTTTAGGGGCAGACTTGGGTTTGGTTTTATGAACAGTAATTGTTTTTTCATAAGGTGCACTTTGCTTCCACACAGGATGGTATGATTCATAAAATAAAGTGTTTATGCCTTAATTCTTTCCAGGAATAAACCCTATTTCCTGCAACTATGAGTCCTACCAGAAACAAGCTGGTCCTCCTACAATTGTTGTGATCTTGTGTAGCCACATTAAGTGCCTCAGAATGCTTTAGAATGGAAGAATAAAGCAAAGAAGGAGGAGAGCAGAGATGGCAGGGTAGCACCTGTTGGGATTTCCCAAAGAGGATGTCTCCAGCACCCAGATATCCACTAGGGCTATGGGGAGGCAGACAGAGCTGCCAGCTGAACTTCTTATTGGATTGATCATCCCTATAGCAGTTTGCTCTAATGATCAAATCCTTCTTCTCAGCGCTGAAGGATGAAGGGCTTACCTCAGAGCAACTCTTTTGTCCCCCACCCACCTCCCTCATCGGTTGTAACTTATTTGGATAACGGGACAATTTAATTAACTCACTAGAAATAATGCTTCCCTGATGGTTCAGATGGTAAAGAATTCGCCTGTAATGTGGGAGACGTGGGTTCGATCCCTGGGTTGGGAAGATCCCCTGGAGGAGGGCATGGCAATCCCCATGGACAGAGAAGCCTGGCGATCCCCATGGACAGAGAAGCCTGGCGGGCTACAGTCCATGGGGTCACAAAGAGTTGGACACGACTGAGCAACTAAGCACATGGTAGCAATAATGAGTGCTGCAGTGACCTTCCTGACACCCAGCCTTTCCCCTTCTCTCCTCTGTAGTAGCAGAGTCTTTATTTCCTTTGGAGTAAGGGGTACAGGTGACGAGAACCTGCTTATCTACATCTCTCCCATCTGGAACCTCACAGCTGGCTTACAGGAAAGAGTCCAAACTCTTTGGCATGGGATACATCTAGGCAGTATAATCAGAGTGATATTTTGGGACTAATAATTTGGCAGCAGAAAGTAAAAGCAAGGAGTAAATTAGTTGCCAATTAGAACAGTTTGGCAGGATATGGGCCACACCCAGGAAGACATTGTGCCAGAACAATTATTTAGAGAGAATTTGGCCAAAGAATTTAGTACACTGAGAGCCTTTTAGGAGTCAAGCCTTGTGCTAAGTGCTTTACATATGTTATCTCATTTGTGACAAAAGTAATTCCCTAAGAGCACCCATGCTTTTCTGCTGTGGCACTTTTCACAGCCAGTAACTGTATAGTTGGGGTTCTGTGGCAGCTCAGACAATAAAGAATCTGCCTGCAATAGTTAGTTGTTTTGACATTTGGATCTACTCTCTAAGTATGCAACTATGTGCCTGACAGGTAGTAGATGCTTGAAAAGTTTGTTGAATGAACACATGACTGTGTCTTAGTTAAAACTTGTGGAATGTAGATTTGTGAGAAGAAACCTCATGGAAATTGTAGGAAACCCTGAATAACTAGTGTTCAGGAAGGGGCTGTGCAGGGCAGTTCTGGGGACAGCTCAACCTTCACTTGAGAATTGGCCATTAGTATTACAGCTGCTAATGCTTCTGCAGTATGGCTCTCAGTTTAAATTCTTGAGGGATAGATTCTGATTAGCCCAGTTTGGGTCAGTTGTCCATCAATGACCCAATCAGCTATGACCAAAAGGGCAGAGTCACACAGTGGGAACTGTCTGCAGGGTGTGCCTTACAGAGATTTGTGTTGGATGTTTCCTTCAGGCTTGAGTTATAGTACTGTTGGGCTATGAGTTCAACATTAATGAATCAAAGTCTATATTAAATAAGGTGTCTTTGAACAGAAATACACATAAAATGAGGTTATGCACTGACTGATTGACAAAAACATTGTGACTAGAGTCTAGCAGGGAACATTTATGTCCTCTAGGAACAATGGTTCAATATTTGCTAACTCAGTGTTTGTGGGAAGTGTATAGAATATAACTACTGCAACAAATGGAGTCAACTGTAGTTGGAAATGTATATTTCTACCAGCAATGTGTAAGAGTTTCCAATGAGCCACATTCTTGAAAATATTTATTAAATTTTAAATGTTTTTTAAACAGATGAAAAAATTTTGCCCATCTGGTAGTGTGTAGTAATATATATGGTGATATTTTTTTCCAGTCCATGACTTGCCTCTTCATTTTTTAAAAAAATTAAAGTATAGTTGATGTACAACATCATGTTAGTTTCAGCTGTATGGCAAAGTGATTCAGTTTTACTTAGTTTTACTCTTTTTCGGATTCTTTTCCCTTGTAAGCTATTACAAAATATTGACTATAGTTCCCTGTGCTATGCAGTAGTGTATACATTAATCCTCAATTCCCAATACCTGTTCATTTTTATCAACTACATATACATATCTTTCTCCTCCTCCCCTCCCCCTCCTTCTTCTTTTTCAAGAAGGTCTTGGTTCTCCTACGTCCTTTGCATTTTCATATATGTTTTAGAACACACTTGTCAATTTCCACTAAAAATTCTTATGGGATCATAATTGCCATTGTATTGAATCTATAGTTCAATTTGGAGAAAAATGTCATCTTAACAATTTTGATACCTACCTCATTTTTAAACAATGAAAGAACCCTGTGGAGTTTGGTGTGAGTGACAACAATAAAAAATAAACATTTCAGTCACTGTGATGTTTTTCCACTGAAAACTAGCTCACATCTATCCTCTTCCTCAGGTAGGAAATGTTCCCATGGTAAATGTCCAAACAATATAGAGCCTCTCTTTACCTCCTATTTGTTCTGAAAAGAACTTCCTTTTTCTTCACTGAGTACATTGTTTACCCAATCAGAAAAACAAAAGAGAAAAGACAAACAGGAAAATAATTAAAAGAACAATTACTGCACGTTTTGGTATGAATATTATGGGTTAAGATTGAGAAAGTAATTTTTCTCTTAAATAGGTATTTTAGATTTGTCTTACTCATTCAATAATATCAACTTCCTCTAATATTCCCTGGCATTCTGAAGGAAGTTTTAAATAAACATTATTTTCTTTTATAAACAAATGTCTTCTCTTATGAGGCTGCTATAAAACAGAATACAGAGGGTATAACAGAGGCTATGCATGAATCACTTGCCATAGGTTTCTATACTTCGAAATAAAGATGCATATAAGTCACAAATTCATTTTAAAGATAGTAAGTTCAGCAAATCTGGAAAACTCAGCAGTGGCCACAGGACTGGAAAAGGTCAGTTTTCATTCCAATCCCAAAGAAAGGCAATGCCAAAGAATGCTCAAACTACCGCACAATTGCACTCATCTCACACGCTAGTAAAGTAATGCTCAAAATTCTCCAAGCCAGGCTTCAGCAATATGTGAACCATGAACTTCCAGATGTTCAAGCTGATTTTAGAAAATGCAGAGGAACCAGAGATCAAATTGCCAACATCTGCTGTATCATGGAAAAAGCAAGAGAGTTCCAGAAAAGCATCTATTTCTGCTTTATTGACTATGCCAAAGCCTTTGACTGTGTGCATCACAATAAACTGTGGAAAATTCTGAAAGAGATCAGAATACCAGACCACCTGACCTGCCTCCTGAGAAATTGTATGCAAGTCAGGAAGCAACAGTTAGAACTGGACATGGAACAACAGACTGATTCCAAATAGGAAAAGGAGTACGTCAAGGCTGTATATTGTCACCCTGCTTATTTAACTTATATGCAGAGTACATCATGAGAAATGCTGGACTGGAAGAAGCACAAGCTGGAATCAAGATTGCTGGGAGAAATATCAATAACCTCAGATATGCAGATGATACCACCCTTATGGCAGAAAGTGAAGAGGAACTCAAAAGCCTCTTGATGAAAGTGAAAGTGGAGAGTGAAAAAGTTGGCTTAAAGCTCAACATTCAGAAAACGAAGATCATGGCATCTGGTCCCATCACTTCATGGGAAATAAATGAGGAAACAGTGGAAACAGTGTCAGACTTTATTTTTCTGGGCTCCAAAATCACTGCAGATGGTGACTGCAGCCATGAAATTAAAAGACGCTTATTCCTTGGAAGGAACGTTATGACCAACCTAGATAGCACATTGGAAAGCAGAGACATTACTTTGCCAACAAAGGTTCGTCTAGTCAAGGCTATTATGGTTTTTCCTGTGGTCATGTGTGGATGTGAGAGTTGGACTGTGAAGAAGGCTGAGCACCGAAGAATTGATGCTTTTGAACTGTGGTGTTGGAGAAGACTCTTGAGAGTCCCTTGGACTGCAAGGAGATCCAGCCAGTCCATTCTGAAGGAGATCAGCCCTGGGATTTCTTTGGAAGGAATGATGCTAAAGCTGAAACTCCAGTTACTTTGGCCACCTCATGCGAAGAGTTGACTCATTGGAAAAGACTGTGATGCTGGGAGGGATTGGGGGCAGGAGGAGAAGGGGACGACAGAGGATGAGATGGCTGGATGGCATCACTGACTCGATGGACGTGAGTCTGAGTGAACTCTGGGAGTTGGTGATGGACAGGGAGGCCTGGCGTGCTGCGATTCATGGGGTTGCAAAGAGTTGGACACAACTGAGCGACTGAACTGAACTGAACTGAACTGAAGTTCTGATTACCTACTAGAATTATACTGATCTATAGTCTTAGGAGTTTTTTGTTTTGTTTTGTTTGTTTTAAATCTGAACTGGTCAGGAGCCAGTCACAGATCTCTGTTAAGTTGATAATGAGCATCTTCCATTTTGAGGTTCATCTCTCTCCATGCCTCTGAACATTTTATAAACAGATGATGCTTTGGACTCATTAGTAGCACTAGTGCTTTAAGTTGTTTTTATAACTAATTAACCAGGGAGTAAATGAGATCCTGCTATGCCAGGTGACAAGGGGCAGGAAAAGGATGTACTGGATATGGTTTCTGCTGTTATAATTCTACAGCATACTTGGGCAGACAGAACCCAGATGCCCATAACATTCCATGGAGTATCATAGAGCATACGTATTACAGACCCTTAGGGGAGAATTTACATTTTAAAGCATGACAATCTCAATACACACCCAGTAAGAGCACAATACACTAGAAAAGGGAGTCTCTGACTCTTTCTTTGGAGATTGCATTAGCCATTTTATTTTCGGCTCTTATCTGAAAGTATGTGTTTATGTATTTATTTGCTCTCTTACATTTTTGTCTGTCTACTCTCATGTAAGTTTCATGAGGAGCTCAGGTTCAATATCAGGAGAAAAGCTTATAAATGACAGTTACAAATTGTGGGATCCATGATTTATAAAAGGGATGTTCTCTGTCTTACTGGAGTCAGAGGGATCTTCCCAGAAGAGGTGACATTCACCCTGTGTGAGAAGTCCCAAGGGTGCATTTGCAAAAGTGGGTTGATACGTCAAAAGGAGTACATAGTTAACATTTTGTTAGATATTGCTAAATTGCCACCTTTAGTTTTGATGAGTGAGCAGGCGTTTATCTGGCATATAAAGGTGTAACAAAGGGGTGATATTCCAGGCACAGGGAGCAGCAGGAACAAAGACACAGCATGTGCAAGTGATCATGCAGTCTGGTGGGGTATATGGTAGGGAGTGGGCAGACTAAAATAATTTAGGGCCAGGTCAAGAATTGGGTGAGCTGAGGCATCAGGGCAAATCTCTCAGAAGTAATCTGAGAGAAGTAATAGGATAAATCTCTCAGAAGTAATAGGATAGAAGGCAAAGGTGAGTAGGGGCATGAATCCGTTTCTGTGGATGGTATCTTTCCTGCTGCCTCCCTCTCTCCCTGCCTGCTTACTTGGTTTCCCGAGTGCCTGCCTTGCCCTCCTGCCCTCACACATTTATTGAACACCAGTTGCATGCCAGGCACTACTGTAGGCACTGCTTCTTGCTCTCATAGTATCTGCCTTCTAGTGGGGAAGACATACAATCAACAAGAGAATGAAGGAAGGGAGGAAGAGAGGAAGGGAGGAAGAGAGGAAGGGAGGAAAGGAATCTGGGAGGCAGGAGTGCTGTGAGGGAAATCATGCAGAGAAGGGTAGTGTGGGGTGACAAAGAGGTGGCCCTGGCGACCTGGAAGGTGGATGCTGCTCACTCACTTCCTGCCTAAGTCCCATCCCTGCCCTGTCTGTCCCAGACATCACTGCTCACCCAGGGCACTGGGATTTCCCTCCTCTCTGAACTTGACTTCTGATTTCATGGTATGTATTTCTCATGCTTCTTGTTTTCATTTCCCATCTCCCCTCTTTGACTGTAAGCTCCTTGAGGGCAGGGCTGAGTTGTTTTTACATGTTTGGCTCCTACGCTAGAGTCCAGTGCCTTGAAGCACAGAAACTTGATTTTAAAAAAACAAAAAACAAAATCTCCATTGTTGAAAAACTTAGCAAGTTTACATTTTCTGTTTTTTCTTTTTCTCTTGTTTCTGAGGTTGTTTGCATGATACATGGTCACCACTCCTGAAGAATACTTTTGCTCCTGCTGAGTCGTCCTGCCTGCGCCTTCCATCGTTGCAGGAACAGCCACGTTGTCCGGCTGGCGATAAATGAAGGGCCTCCCTGGTTGGGCTCCTCAGCTCATAATGAGGATTCCCAGCAGGCCTGGATGGATCTGAAGTAATGTGAGCCTGCTGTCCCACCAATGTCTTTAATAATAAATGACAAAGAAGGCAGAGGGTGTGACATATTCATTTCTTTATTATGAAATGTCCCTGTAAATTTTCAGTGCCCACATTTAAAGTAAAAAAGAAAGCAAATTGAGCTTTGGGGCCTCTGGTTGTATATCATGAAACAGTTTCCGCTTGGAGTGAGAAAATGACTTTTGGGGATCAGAGGATTTTCTAGAGATTATGGAGGCACCTCATTTGGGGGTTTAATTGCAGACTTTCAGTAAGGGTGATGTTAGATTATTCATGACCAGTTGATTTAAATGGGGAATGAATTATGATGAAAAATATGAGTTATAGCCCCCCTGAAGAACTTTGGCTTAAAACTCAACATTCAGAAAACTAAGATCAGGGCATCTGGTCCCATCACTTCATGGCATATAGATGGGGAAACAGTGGAAACAGTGAGAGACTTTATCTTTTTGGGCTCCAAAATCACTGCAGATAGTGACTGCAGCCATAAAATTAAAAAGACACTTGCTCCTTGAAGAAAAGTTATAAACAACCTAGACAGCATATTAAAAAGCAGAGACATTACTTTGCCAACAAAGGTCTGTCTAGTGAAAGCTATGGTTTTTCCAGTAGTCATATATGGATGGAGAGTTGGACTATAAAGAAAGCTGAGCACTGAAAAATGGATGCTTTTGAACTGTGGTATTGGAGAAAACTCTTCAGAGTCCCTTGGACTGCAAGATTCAACCAGTCCCTCCTAAAGGAGATCAGTCCTGGGTGTTCATTGGAAGGACTGATGCTGAAGCTGAAACTCCAATACTTTGGTCATCTGATGTGAAGAACTGACTCATTTGAAAAGACTCTGATGCTGGGAAAGGTTGAAGGCGGGAGGAGAAGGGGATGACAGAGGATGAGATGGTTGGATGGCATCACCGACTCAATGGACATGAGTTTGAGTAAATTCCAAGAGTTGGTGATGGACAGGGAGGCCTGGCGTGCTGCAGTCCATGGGGGCTCAAAGAGTCGGACATGACTGAGTGACTGAAGTGAACTGACTGAAGACCTTCAGAAAATTGTAACTCTCCGTCTTTGTAGGAGAAGTTACCTTTTTCCAGCTTGTCAGTACAGACTTTGTGGTAACAGATTCTAGAAACATGGTGTCAGAACTGGAAAGAGCACCAGTGATCCAGTCTCTTCCTCTTGTAGATGTGAAAGTGAGATCAGAGCCATAAAAGGACTTACTGAAGATCCCTCGGCCAGGCAGTGGTTAATGCTTATGGATTAGGTCTTGTGACCTGTTTGCATTTTCCTCTATTACGGAGATGTGATGACAAAGAGCTTGGTGGACTGTCAAGTCTTAAGTGAGTTACTGGCTCCCCATCATCTCCATGGGCTGTCTCTAATCTTAGCCTGACCTCCCTAGGCCTTAGCTTACTCGGTGACATTAGTTGATGTCCAGGTTCTCTTCTGTTTCTAAAATTTCATTCCTTCATGGCTCTGTGTTGTGCTTAATCACGCAATCGTGTCCGACTCTTTGCGACCCCATGGACTGTAGCCCATCAGGCTCCTCTGTCCATGGGATTCTCCAGGCAAGAATACTGGAGTGGGTAGCCATTCCCTCCTCCTGGGGATCGTCCCAACCCAGGGAGAGATAGAGGTTGAAAGAACCTTGGAATTCATCAAGAACTTTTTAAGTTTTGCCTCCACTGACTCCTCCTTCAGTCTCATCTCTCACCATCTTGTGCCCATCCCATTCCCTGACCTACCAGGGCAGCTCCCCAGGTGCCCAGCATCCTGCCTCTCAGAGCATCTGTCTGATATGCCCTTGGCTATCCTTGCCCTGTTAGGTCCTACTTCTTCTTTAAGGCTCCGTTTGAGCATTACCTTCTCAGAAAGACTTTCTTCTTCTTCTTTTTTTTTTTTTTCCAATAATTTTGTTTATTTATTTATTGGCTGTATGGGGCATTCATTGCTGTGTGAGCTTTTCTCCAGTTGTGGTGAGCAGGGGCTACTTTCTATCTGTGGTGCTCAGGCTTCTCTTTGAGGTGGCCTCTCTTGTTGCTGAGCACTCTAGGGCAAGCTGGCTTCAGTAGTTGTGGTTCCTGAGTTCTAGAGCCTGAGCTCAGGAGTTGTGGTACACAGGCTTAGTTGCTCTGTGCCATGTGGGATCTTCCACAGTCCAGGGATCAAACCCTTGTCTCCTGCACTGGCAGGTGGATTCTTTACCGCTGAGCCACCAGGGAAGCCGCAGGAAGGCTTTCTTGATGTCCTCTTGTAGGCTGCCCCAGCACCCAGTGCCTCTTGCTACCACCGTGTTTATCACAACACTGCATGGAAACTGTCTACTTAGATTTCTCTCTCTTTATACACTGCGAACTCCTCAGCTCAATACCAGTACCTGTACTGTGTCTGGAAACGTAGGAGAGGCTCAGTAAATGTTTGTTTAATAATATGTATTGATAGATTGCTGATGAGCTTTCTCTAAAATAACAACAGTTTGACACTTACGTCCACGCCTTGTCTTTGAAGACTTTGACTTCTGGGCATTGGCTGGTGGGAGTAGCCAATTGGTGGCTTGGATGGAGTAATGACGGTGTTAAGATTTATCCCTTGGTGCCATTTTGCTAATGGAGGAGCTTAAGGTGAATGACTTCTGAGCCTTCATCACAGGACAGCATGGAGCTTAGTCATTTAGCATCTGGCCAAACCGTGTTTCAAGGAGGGTGCTCCAGAAAGATACATTGCAGACCCTATAGAAAGCATAGCCTCTCCCAGGTTTACAAGGTCTAGTGTACACTGGCAGCCTCTTTAGAGTTCTGGGGATATGGGTGTGAGGCTTCTCGCTGCAGCTGGAAGATGGAAAGAGGTCAGCCATTCTTTGAAATTCTCAGAAGTTTTCCTCTCTGAGTTTGCTGAGTGGTTTCTAATGTGTGTGAACGCAGGCTGTCGCTAATTGCTGCTGATTGCTGGGAAACTGCTGGTAATAGCAAGTGACTGTCCTGGCAGCAGCCAAGGCCTATCCCAAGATAGCTGGTGTGGGGATAGAATGGTGTAGGCGGTGCTGGGGTGCCTGCACCCGGAAGCCGAGGACACCCAGGAAGCCCAACAATCCACTGAACAAAGGGGAGCCAGAGGGAAAAGCTCTTTGGGAGCCCAAGGCCACCAAAATGTGGGAACAGAGGGCATGATTCCAGCAGGAATTGAAACTCTGCTGTGTTAAATTTTACATTAAATGATGAGTGGAAGTTGGTTACTAAGCTTGAGGAAAGTTGCTTCTCAATACCTCAGCATGTCGGGATTCTCAAAGGAGTCCAGGATAAAATAAGAGAAGTAATGCCAAAAGGAAACATGGAAATTTAAGATTTTGATAACATAATCAAGATTAATGGAGAGTATGCCCATGACATGGAACAGAAAGGCAGTCCAGACTATTGAGATCATCTAGTCACTGATGGCCCTCTCCCCTCTCTCCAGCACAGTTATGAGGGGGCTTTTCCCGGCCACTCACTTTCCCTTCTTCTCCAGGGCTGGGGTGGAGATGGGGAGAGAGGCACATGCATTTCTGGAGCTCACCAAGTGCCTTGTAGTAGGCTTTAGGGACATAACATGAAACGAGATGGAGTTTAGAGTGTTTTAAACTTTAAATCCTAACCTTTAGTCCTTCCTGCTTTTTCTTTATTCATCTGAAAATTTAATCTAGCTAGTGATCCTGCCTAGTTTGAGCAAACTCTGGGAGATAGCAAAGGATAGGGAAGGCTGGCATGCTGCAGTGCATGGTGTTGCAAAGAGTTGTTCATGACTGAGAGACTAAACAAGAAAAGTGACCCTGCCTGGATGTCATTTCCTTTCTTTGGCTGGGATGGGATGTGTGTGTGTGTGTGTCTGAGGCAGGTGCATGATGTTCCACTAGGAAGGTCAGGGTCCTTTCTGGGTAATTGGGGGTCAAAAGCAGACATGAAGGGACAGAAGGCTTGGCTCGGGGGGCCTTTAGATCAAGAGGGCCTCTGGGACCTGGTTGAGCTAGTTACTCTTTGCTGGAGTGAAGTCCTATCTAAGACAAGCATACTTGATCGGTGATTGCATCAGTTGGGATTATAGCAGGAATAGGTGAAATGGTTAGTTGGAGAGAGTTTAATGAGTGGATTTTTTCCAGAGACATGGATAGGACCAAGGAAATCAGTGAAGGATGAAGCACCCAGAGAACAGCAACAGTGGAGAGTGCCTTCTGATGACAATTGGCAATCGCACAGAGCTGCCACTTGAGGACAATGTACCAGCTGAAGACTGAACATCTGACTACCGTGGTACATCTGTCTCTTCTCACTGGAACATCTACAGGCATTATTAAACCCACTTTACAGATGAGGCATGTTAAGGCCTTTACCCAATACCACACCTCCAGTAAGTGGGGAGACAGACTTGAATGCAGATCTGTCTGAATCTAAATGTCATGTCCTTGTAACCATTATATCTCTCATTCAAGGGCGTAGGAGGTGAAGGCAGGGGTGGCATCATCCTTACCTGTCCCTTTTATTATGAAAGCAAAAACTACTGTGTCACCCCCAGCAGACTTCTGCTTGTTTCTTACTGGCCAGAACTGTGTTTCATGATCCACTGCACGGCCCCTGTACAGGCCTGCCACCCACTCCTCCAGCTGCAAAGCAGCATCTGGCTTTTCCATCCTGTGTACTGGGAAGTGAAAAGGGAATAGAAGTGAGAATAGTTCTCAGATCTGCCAACGAGTGACTGACTTCTTGTTTCCACAAGTTTGTTTTGTTTTGTTTTGTTTTGTTTTGTGACACAGTCTTTCTTTAGATAATCTGACACATTCCACCTGGTTTGGGTCCATCATTGCAAGACTCTTCACTTTCTGGGCATGTAAGGTGACGGCATCTTTCTGATCTATTGTGTATTGCTTTATCCTCTCTCTGCAGAGCTCCGAGTGAGGCAAGATGGGGAAGAATGAGAACTAGAGCTCAGCTACAAGAGTTGTGTGTGCCAGGAGGGAGGTAAGAAAACTGGTCCTGGGTGATGAGTACCACAGAGCAGGAGGTGAACAAAACCCAAATATCCCAGAGAGTAGGCCAGTGGTTTCCCTGGGGAATGTGAAGGGAGCTACTAATAAGCCCCAGCGTCCCAGGAGCCAAGTCTCCCTAGTATCCAGGGTTCCTCCCAGCTTACATCTGCCCACAAGGATCTCATGTACCACTGTCAGGGATCTGGCTGAGGTCTCAACAGCCTATGTTTACCATTGTCCTGTGGGGAACAGGATACTGTTCCCAATCAGTTCCTATCTTGCTTGTTTCAAACTCAGAATCATTGTGACATGAGCCTTTGGGTGGGGACTTTGAAATCTTGTTTTCTCTAAAGAAGTAGTTTTCAAAAACATTTGATCTTGATCCACAGTAAGAAATATATTTCACATTAAAATGCAGTATATATATGTGTTAATATGCACACATATGTGGAACTGAGATAGGTTTCCGTGAAATTTACCCTTACCACATTTGATGATCTCTAGTGTGGCCCATTCCATTTCACTTAAAATATGTTAATCACAACACAGTAAACTGTTGTATATCCCACAAATGGGTCCTGACCCATAGCAGGAAAAAGTAGTCTTGAAGCATTCAGGCTTGAGTTTTGTTCTTTGGCTGTCAGGGCCTTGTGCCACCTTGGGAGCAAACCTGCCCTCCCTGAGCCGATGAAACCCATTTCCTGACAACAACTGAATGCTTTAATTTCCTCCTCACAGAGGGACCAGAAATGAACTGGCATTTCCTGGGGAATCCAAAGACTTATGATGTAAATAACTTGCATGTATTTCTTCATGTAGTTCTCATCCTATCCATTTGATATTTGAATTCTCCTTTTACAAGTGAAATTAAAGAAATTGAATGATTCATCAGTGGTCTCGAAGGTAATAACTGGGAAAACTGGCACTTCAACCTGAGACTGCAGCTTCAAGACCAAGTACCTTTCTTCTGTATCAATCAGATTCCTATCCCCAGGGCTCTCCTATATAGCAACTCTGGAGCTTGAATTCCTTTTCCATTTTCCCTCCTGAATCCCAAACCCTCTCTTTGCTATATATATACCGCTGGAATAATTTGAAAGTAAAGATTTTATGTAGCAAACAATGTCCTCTACGTGTGTGGCAATCATCCTTAGCCTCATGAGTATATATAACCTTGTCTTATCCTCATGAGTATTTCTCAGTAACATTTTGATGGATGCAAGAGCTGACATGGCAGAAGCAGTTGTCTGTTGTGTTGTCTCCAATGACACATGACAATCTTCCTCCTTAATTAGGAACAGGATGTATGCATGATTTATATCTGCAAGCTATGACTCTCCAAGAGGTGAAGTCTCAGTTGTTAGTATTTGAAATATCCTCTATAAACCCTAAAGTTAGTACAACAGAATGTGAATGGCATAATGGCAGATACATCAGCTTTTGTCTGACATAATAAAAAGAATAAAAGTTCTTTTTACCCTATAACCTGTTTATGTATGAAATAAATGTGCCAATATATGGCATCTAGAGATATCTAGAATCTTAGAATTTGAAAGTTTTAATGATCTCTGTTGAAGTTTGAGGTCAGTGTCTTTGTGCTTGAAGGATATTTTCTAATGGATTGGGGGTGGTAGTGCTAAAAGGAACATGAATCATGCATGAATAAGGAAGAAAATCTCCTAGAATTCTTTTGAGGGAATGGAAGCTTGATTACTTAAAAAATATAATAATTATAAAACAAATGCACATTTATTATAAACAATTTTGAAACAAAAAAAGGTATATGGTAGCAAATAATATGCTTTTAATACCCAGAGTTAACTGTTAAAATTTTAGATATATTTCATTTTAGTCTTTTTAATACCTCTCAAATAAACACAAGGGTTCATATGTTTACACAATTAGGATCAAGTTCATCATACTGAAATGTAGTTCCATATCTCTGCTTTTCTTTAAAAAAATTATATTAATGAAGAACTTTCCCCAATGCTGCTATATATTCTCTGGAAATATATATTTTAAAATCTATTCCTTTCCTGGACATTATGGGGTTTTTTAGGATATTAAAAATATACAGTCAACTATTGCTTTGTTTTTACCTGCGAAATTGTAAAATTTCTACATATAGGAAAAGCAGTGCAAGAAGTTAGAAAACATTGAGAATATAAACAGTTCTTGTAAAAACAGTTTTAACATTACCATTGCCTGCTTGCAATCATTTTGCTTATGAAGGCTCATTTTTTTTTTTTTTTGCTTTGTTTCTTGATAGCACAGGTATTTGTTTATTCTGCATATATTTGGCTTTATACCACACACTTCTTCCAAACTCCTCCTTTCTGTCCCTGATTGCAGTGCTACCCCTGTCCCTTTGATGATTGATGTTAGCTTTTGGTGCTGATCAATTAAATCACTAGTGTCAACTTCAGAAAGAACGCCTTTTATTAATGACATTCTTTGACTAATAGATTTTGCTTTAAATGTCATGTTTCCATGTTAAGACATTTCATTAAGACCTAAAGTGTTTCAGTAAGTTGCAATAAAGTTTATTTCAAAAAGAAAGGAATTTGAAAGGAAAAAACCCCAATTTTTTTCCTACATGACCATTCGCCTCATGGCTCAACAAAGCAAACGTCACCAGAAGTTGACCTGAGTTTGGTGCTGGGTGGGCAGTGATACTCCTGGTCTGAACCCTAGGACGGCCTGTGGTGGCTGCCTGTAATTGTTGACCATGACTGGAGCTTTTTTGATCATTTTGTTTATACTCAATATTCCTCATAGAGCTCTAATTTCCTCTCTGTGTTATGTTGCTACTGAACTAATCGTTAAACTGATTTTCCACACGGCACAAAAACAGAGATCTCCCACGTTACCTGGAAGTTGTTACAATTGCTGGTCGTGGGCCGTAATTCTGGAGATTCTGACTCAGCAAGTCTGGGATGGGGTCCACGACTGGAGAACAACCCTCCTGGGAGGGGGCTGGGGAGCTTTATCAACTCTTCCCTCTATTCTACTAGAATAGAAGTTAAAACAACAAAGTCTGAAAACAGCTTTTCAAAAAAATGCTGTGCTTATTCCATGCTAATATAAGCTTCAGAAAAGTAATGACTTTCAGAAGCTTACAAGAGGTGACTGTATAACACCGGGTAGTTACCAGCTGCTTCACTTCTGGAAAAACTGTGAGATGTTTTGTCCACTCTTTCTGCCTTCCTTCTGTCCTTACTTTGTCCACAATGTCTCAGCAATTGAATCAGCATTCTCTTATGATGTGTTGGGTGATGCCAGTGGATGTTTTCATGAAAAATGAGAAAGGGGGCATAAATACTTAATTAGTTTTTACAAGAGCATAAAAATAGTAATGTGCTTCACAATTTTTGGTGTGGAGGGATCATCCTACACTGACATATAAATATGCTATTCCTTCTAAGTGGGTTGTTAGGATAAGGAACGTAAGTTATTTAAAACAATGTGTGCATTATGTTTTTATGTTTCAGATAATTCAGTCTAGACATATAAGTGTGTGTGTATGAATTGTTTGGAATTCATTCCAGTTTGGGCAGTTAGCCTAGGCTGCATGCTTGTTTCTAGAATGGTTTGTTGATATACAATGAAACAACACATTTTACAGACAGCCCCTCAACCTTTCCAGCCATCTTGGATCAAAATGGGACTAGACATTTTGTTAATGCTACAAATGAGCTCTCCTTGGTGAAATTAATAGTTTGCTATTTTGTACAATGGTTTTAGAATTTTTTGTTGAAATTACTGGTCTTTAAGATATATGGATTGATCAAAATATTTTAGAGAAACTCTCCAATTCTGCCTGAAAGGGTACAAGAAACTAGAAAGCCTACCTCCCTCATGTGTGGAGTTGGTGCCTGAGACTTGAATACAATATGTTCTTATGTTCCCACAGTTTAGAAAATTCTGGTCATTTGAGGTTGACTGAGAGGTTAACTGAATTTTGCCTCTGGTTTTTTTTTTTTTTTTCGTTTGGTTTGGTGTTAGTTGCTCAGTCATGTCCAAACCTTTGCAACCTCCTGGACTGTAGCTGGCCAGGCTCCTCTGCCAATGGAATTCTCTAGGCAAGGATACTGGACTGGGTTGCCATTGCCTTCTCCATGGTATCTTCCCAACCCAGGGATCAAACCTGGGTCTTCCCCACTGTAGACAGATTTATGTGTTTTTTTTTGAATTTTTTTAATGCAAGGTGTGGTCAGAGCATTTAAGACAGAGGCTGGACTTCATCTAGCTAAGACAACAGATTGCTTTTGTGCCAAATGCCAATAAATGTCTGTATTAGTTGTAAAATTTAATCTGAAAACTGCTTTATCTATAAGCTGACACAAAATTCAAGCATTTATTAATAATCTGATACAAATGTACTTTCATATAACACTTATAATATCAAGATTTAAATGGAAAATCTTTTGAATTATTAAAAGAACCATTCCACATTACAAAAAAATTTTTTTCTTTGCCTTAAATTGAAGCTCAATTTTCTGATGAGAGGAATCAGAATAAATACATGTTCAACTTAAATTTTATGATAGCTATTATATATTAAGAGAATTTCAGAAAGATGTCTACTTCTGCTTCATTGACTATGCTAAAGCCTTTGACTGTGTGGATCAAAACAAACTGTGGAAAATTCTTCAAGTGATGGGAATACCAGACCCCCTTACCTGCCTTCTGAAAAATCTGTATGCAGGTCAAGAAGCAACAGTTAGAACTGGACATGGAATAACGGACTAGATCCAAATTGGGAAAGGAGTACTGTCACCCTCGGAGAAGGCAATGGCACCCCACTCCAGTACTCTTGCCTGGAAAATCCATGGACAGAGGAGCCTGGTAGGCTGCAGTCCATGGGGTCGCTAAGAGTCAGACACAACTGAGCGACTTCACTTTCACTTTTCACTTTCATGTATTGGAGAAGGAAACGGCAACTCACTCCAGTGTTCTTGCCTGGAGAATCCCAGGGACGGCAGAGCCTGGTTGGCTGCCATCTGTGGGGTCACACAGAGTCAGACACGACTGAAGCGACTTAGCATTAGCATTAGCATTGTCACCCTGCTTATTAACTTGTATGCAGAATACATCATGTGAAATGCTGGGCTGGATGAAGCACAAGCTGGAATTAAGATTTCAGGGAGTAATATCAATAACCTCAGATATGCAGATGATACCACCCTTATGGCAGAGAATGAAGAGGAACTAAACAGCCTCTTGATGAAAGTGAAAGAGGAGAGTGAAAAAGCTGGCTTAAAACTCAACATTCAAAAAACGAAGATCATGGCATTTGGTCCCATCACTTCATGGCAAATAGATGGGGAAACAATGGAAACAGTGACAGATTTTATTTTCTTGGGCTCCAAAATCACTGCAGATGGTGACTGCAGCCATGAAATTAAAAGATGCTTACTCCTTGGAAGAAAAGCTATGACCAACCTAGACAGCATATTGGAAAGCAGAGACATTACTTTGCCAACAAAGGTCCATCTAGTCAAAGCTATGGTTTTTCTAGTAGTCACGTATGGATGTGAGAGTTGGACCATAAACAAAGCTGAGCACCGAAGAACTGATGCTTTTGAATTGTGGTGTTGGAGGAGACTCTTGAGAGTTGCTTGGACTGCAAGGAGATCCAACCAGTCCATCCTAAAGGAAGTCAGTCCTTAATATTCACTGGAAGGACTGATGCTGAAGCTGAAGCTCCAATACTTTGGCCACCTGATGTGAAGAACTGACTCATTAGAACAGACCCTGATGCTGGGAAATATTAAAGGCAGAAGGAGAAGGGGATGACAGAGGATGAGATGGTTGGATAGCATCATATCAATGGATATGAGTTTGAGCAAGCTCTGGGAGTTGGTATGAACAAGGAAGCCGGGAATATTACAGTCCATGGGGGTCACAAAGAGCTGGACACAACTGAGCAACTGAACTGAAATGACTGATTATATATTTATCTGAAAATAAATGTATTCATCTAACAATATAATGGCTAGCTGATGCTTTGTCTTCTCAAAATGCTTGTGCTGATAGTCTTCCTATTATTTTAAATTCTTCACTAAATAGCTATGGAAAAAACACTTTCACTTCTGAGAAGAAAGAGTAGACATACTTTTCCTCATTTCATCTGCTTAGTACAATCCCATATCCTGGACAATATATATAAAGCAAACACAAGATTTTGAAAGATGAAAAAAAAGAAGGCAGACAGCTAGGAACCTCGGAGCCCAGTGAGCAACATAACGGTCAGTTTCCTGGGTTTTCTTTTTGTCTCATATATCCCAGACTTGGAACTTAATGACCTGGTAAGCCAGAACCACTGCCAAGTTCAGACAAAAAAAGCCCCAGCATAAGTCTGCTCTCTCTAGCCAAATGATCAGGAAAGGGGAAACTTAGGAAGACAGAAAATGTGTAAACAATAACTGCTTCACCCCAGCTAAACACCACAGAAAACCCATGAGTCACCTTCACCTACTCAAGAAAAAATTCCTACCCTCCCCTCACTTCAGCAAGGAAGTCCCTTGACCAGAGTGGGTCGGAGAAGACCGAGTGGAGAGTTGGGACTTCCATCACTGCCCAGTGGCAATGAGACCACCTCCCTGCCCTCCATAGTGTCAGTAGAAATATGGGTTTTCTATATATAATACCATACCCAGAGAAGTCACCAAAAAAGCTGTGCATAGAGATACATTCAAAAATAATATAGATTTATTATAACCCACAGGAAGATAGGGAAAAGAAAACAGAAATGAAAAACTGAGAGAACAAACAGAAAACAAAATATAAAATGGCAGGCTTAAGTCATAACATTAATAATTATATTAAATGTAAAGGGTTTAAATATATCAATTATCAGATTGACATTGGCCAAGTTTATTTAAAAAAAACATGACTCAACCATATGCTATCGATAAGAAACTCACTTCAAATATAACACTATAGAAAGGTTGAATGTAAAAAGATATATTACATAAACATTACTCAAAATAAGTCAGGAGTGGCTATATTAATATCATATAAAGTAGGCTTTAGAGCAAAGAAAATGTCAGAAAAAGATATTATATAATGATGAGAGGTCAGTACATCAAGAAGAGATAGTAATCCTAAAGATGCATGCATCAAACGATAGAGCTGCAAAATATATGAAGCAAAAACTGATAGAACCAAAAGGAGAAATGGACAAATCCACCATGATGGTTGGAGAGCTTCAATATTCCTCTATTAACACTGATAGAACAACTAAACAGAAAATTAGCAAGGATATAGAAGAACTCAACAACACTATCAGCCAACAAAATTTAATTGACATTTATAGAGAGCTTCACCCAACCACAGCAGTATACATAGTCTTTTCAAGTGTTCATGGAACATATACCAAAATAAAACACATCTTAGGCCATAAAACTTTAAGAGAATAGATGTCATATGGTATGTACTTTCTGGACACATTGGAATTAATCTAGAAATCGCTAACAGAAGGATCACAGCAAAATCTCCATGTACCTGGAAACTAGACAATACATTTCTAGGTAACCTGTGGGTATTGATTGTATGGAGGTAAAAAGAAACTGAATGGAATGAAAATGAATCTTCACTATATCAAAATCTGTGGGACTTAGCTAAAGCACTACTGAAAAGAAAATTTATAGCATTAAAATGCTTTCATTAGAAAAGAGGAAAAATCTCAAATCACTAATCTAAGTTCTTACTTTAAGAACCTAGAAAAAGAACAAAATAAGTGGGAAACAAGCATAAGGGAGGAAATAATAAAGACCAGATATCAATGAAATTAAAAACAAAAGTAGAGAAAATCAGTGGAACAAAAATTGGTTCATCATTTTTTTAATTAAAAATAATTTAGTTTATACTGGATTATCATTGATTAATAATATTCTGTTAGTTTCAGGTTACAGCAGAGTGATTCAGTTACACATATACAAGTATCTATTCTTTTTCAAATTCCCACAACCTAAATATTCCCATTTAGGTTATTACAGAATATCAGTTCTTTCAAAAGACCAATAAAATGGACAAATATCCAGCAAGATAAACAAAGAAAAAAAAAAACAAAGAAAATGAAAAATAGCAGGAATGAAACAGGGAATATCACTAAGCACCTTGTGGCTATCAAAAGGGTAATAAGGGAACATTATGACATAAATCGGAGAAGGCAATGGCACCCCACTCCAGTACTCTTGCCTGGAAAATCCCATGGATGGAGGAGTCTGGTGGGCTGCAGTCCATGGGGTCGCTAGGAGTCGGACACGACCGAGCGACTTCACTTTCACTTTTCACTTTCATGCATTGGAGAAGGAAATGGCAACCCACTCCAGTGTTCTTGCCTGGAGAATCCCAGGGACCGGGAAGCCTGGTAGGCTGCCGTCTCTGGGGTCACACAGAGTCGGACACGACTGAAGCGACTTAGCAGCAGCAGCATGACATAAATATGACAATTTAAATGAAATGGACCAATTCCTTGAAAAACACAAGCTACCACAACTCACCCAATATGAAATAGACAACTTGAATATTCCTATAACTATTAAGGAATTTTAAATTAATAATTTAAACCCTCCCCAAATTAATCTCCAGGCCCAGAAGTTTTCACTGGAGAATACTAAAAAGTATTTAAAGAAGAACTAACACCAATCCTATACAATCTCTTCAAAACAGAAAAAAGGAAGCATTTCCAGTCCATTTTATGAAGCCAATATTATCTCGATTCTAAAAACCAGATAAAGACAGTACAAAAAAGAAAAAGAAAATTATAGACCAATATCCACATAAACAGAGACATAAAAGTTTTTGCAAAATATTGGCAAATAGAATTTGGCATTCTCAGTGGTAGAGAATCTGTCTGCCAATGAAGGAGAGATGGGTTCAATCCCTAGGTCAGAAAGATCCCCTGGAGAAGGAAATGGCAACCCACTCCTGTATTCTTGCCTGGGAAATCCCATGGACAGAGAAGCCTGGCAGGCTACAGTCCATGGGGTTGCAAAGAGTCGACATCACTTAGTGACTAAACAACAACAAAAATCATGTTCATGGTTTGGAAGACTGAGCATAGTAAAGATGTCAATTCTCTCTGAATGAAATGTTTAATGCCATTGTTTTTAAAATACTAGCAAAAATTTTATGGATATAAAGATTACCCCAAAATTTGTAAGGAAAGGCAAGATGAACATCATTATAACTTTGAAATTTTGACAGTTTAAAAAATTGCTGTTCAATTCAGTTGCTCAGTTGTGTCCGACTCTTTGCAACCCCATGGCCTGTAGCACACCAGGCTTCCTGTCCATCACCAACTCATGGAGCTTGCTCAAACTCATGTCCATTGAGTCGATGATGCCATCCAACCATCTCATCCTCTGTCATCCCCTTCTCCTGCCTTCAATCTTTCCCAGCATCAGTTGTTACTATTTTTTTCTAGGACATTGATTATGAACCCATTTGGGACCCTACTGAAGTTTCCCATGGCTTTCCCTGAGTAATGTGGCAAAGTTGATTCTTACTTTCCCATCTGGGCGTCCTGTGCTCTGGCTATGAAGCCAAAGGGAGTGAACTGTCGAACACGAAAGCACCTGTAATGTTAAGTATTTCTGGAAACTCCACTGAGTTCTCAGCCCCAGATCCAGTAAAGAGAACTGGAGTGAACCTCATTGCTCCGTGTGATTTAGACAAGTGGAGTGTGGTCCAAAGAGAACTACTGTTCCTTTGGGGTGTGTTAGAGAGTCTGGGACCAGAAGGTCTGTTAGGTTCTGCCTGGTTGGCTGACCTTCAAATCCAACAGTGGTTCCAGAGTTTCTTTGTCTATTGTAGTGGATATGGAGTGACTTCTCCTTCATGGAACTGACAGTGTCACCTTCATGGGACAAACATCCTTGGGATTTAACCAGATGTTGGTCCAAAGCAAGCCCATAGCATCCAAAGTCCAACATGACACTGTCCTGCCCACTAACAGTGCATCGCTAGCAGGAGAAGGATAGTGATTTTGAGGCAAGGGAAGGTATTTAGTATGTGCTTTCCGCGTGATTGCTTTCCAACCCTGGGGCTTTGGGCTGTTGCTAATTTGTCTGAATGTCCTCACGTGTTAAGCTACAGGAGTAAGAAGTACTATGTGCTGGGCTGGAAAGGTCAACCTTGCCAGAAAGAGATTCTATCCTTGTTAACATCTTGGTTTCATTAATCTCTGCTGTTTCTTTTTCTCTGCAGTTTTTGTTCACTGGGTCTTTGGTTTATTAATTATTTTATTTACTGACATTTGGGAGGTAGAGACAAAAGAGGAAAAGATTTTATACTTTGAATTCCCATTATTTGAGGTCCATGATGTGATCGCCCCACCCCCCACCTTTGGATTGGAACTCTTTGGATAAGACTAAATTTTAACTTTTTCTTTAGTAGATTATCCTTGATATTTTGTTTTATCATTATTCAAACCCACTATGAGTTTGTATGTATCAGATTGTTTTGTATTACAGGATTCTTCAGGGACAAGTGGAGCTTATACAGCCAATTTTATTCAGTGTTCACAATGCACACATAGTCTGTCATTTTTGATGATAAAACTCCTTAGGATATGGGGTGGCATAGCTGTTCAGAACAAAAAGTTATAGTCAGTGGAAAATTAAACTTCATTTTTGAGGCAATAAAACATCAATGACAAAACCACTAGCAACAACTATTTATAAACTACAGTCCCTTGTAGGATTTCATATTTAAACAACAGTGAAAAGAAAAACAGAAATGAAAGCCTACCCCTCCTGAGAGTACTTTTTTCTCTCTACATTCCCTGGCCGGAAGCCTCAATTTTTCAATTGTAAGTTTTCAGAAGAGCATCGTTTTGCATTTCCTGGACCATCTATCACACAGTGACTCACAGGGCTGGGGTGTGCGGGGCAGGCACATCAGCCTGCTCTAACTGAGAACAGGGTGACATGATGCCATAGAGTCAGCTCCACGGAATGCGTCATCCGCACAGTATCACCAGGCAGCTCTTGCCTTGATTCTGAATCTCAGAAGATGCTGCAAAACGCTGGAGGGAAAAATCTGTCTTATTGTCTACCGCAGGCATAAATAAAAATCAATTTGATCCTTTGGAGCTACCTCTACTCCCAAAGGATCCCAATGTTCTCAGCTCCTACCTCTGGAGTATTAGTCACATGTCTCTGAAACGTCGTCTCCTCTGTACTAGAAAAGGCAGGCCCCTTAAAGGCAGCCCTCTCTACAACAGGTTTTATTTTGAGTGGGATATTAAATAGTACTTCTAATTAAAATGACAGGGAAAACTGGAGGGAAGGAAAGCGTAATTTTCCACATTGGAATTAAAAAAATTTTTATTTATTTTTGGTTGCACTGGGTCTTTGTTGCTGCTCGAAGGCTTTCTCTAGTTGTACGAGCAGGGGCTATTCTTTGTTGCAGCACGCAAGCTTCTCATTGTGGTGGCTTCTCTTGTTGTAGAGCGCCGGCTCCAGAAGCACTGGCTCAGTAGTCGTGGTGCATGAGCTTAGTTGCCCTGTGGCATGTGGGAGCTTCCCTGACCAGGGATCAAACCTGTGTCCCTTGCATTGGCAGAATTCTGAAGCAGTGGACCACCAAGGGAGTCCTCATGTTGAATTTGATCAAGACATAGTGGTTAATAGTCCTCCTTTTTAAAGGACTATATGATTTAAGGGGAAGAGAACCCTCTTCATTGCAGAAGACACAGTGTGCATTCACAGGGACTTGGATGAATGAAAGGATTCAAGGAAACAAAACAGTTGGAGGAAGGGTTGAAGGTACTTTATAACTAGGAGATAAGATCAACCAGTAGGTTTAAGTGGATGAGAAAGCTATCACGTCATCATCTGTATGAAAATCTGTGTCTGATGTTTTAGAAATGTTTGTTAGAATTGAATTGGCCGTCAAATGACAAGGTACAATTTCCTCTTGTGTTAGTGGCCAATCTCTTGAAGATGGAGAATGCTTAAAAGACCATCCACTCTGTCTTCTGCATTCACATTGAATTGTTTTAAAGCATCTCAGAAAGAGGAGAAGCTACCCTACTGTATGGCTAAACTCAAGAATCCTATTTCCATAAAGGTTTTTTCCTGTCTCCCCCTACCCCCCACGCGATTCTGATTCTCTGACAGAGTGTCTGATACTAAACGAGAGAGCACTGGAAACCTGCCAGAACTTCACCTATTTAAAGGATTTTTAGTATCATTATTTCATATTTATTCTGAAGAATCAACACAGCCCTTCTTTGAGGAGATAGCAGAAAGCTGAAGAGCTGACAGCATAGAAAATGGTCACTTAAATCTTTGAGCTGTGTAGCCCACAAACTTGCTAGAAACCAATGACGTTGTAAAGCAACTTTGAATTGGGCTTCCAGGTGGTGCCTGTTAGAAGGGCCTAAGAGCAAGGCATCATGGGCGAGGGGGCGCCATGATGGTCTAGTTGTCGGCTGGGAGGGTGCAAAGCGCCTGCTGCTGTTTTCCTTCTAGTCCTGGAACCAGATGTCTGGCCCACAGGTAGGCTTCTTGGGAGTGGTTTGGGTCTGTTATCATTATTCCATTTTGGGTTTACAGGGGTGGTGTTCCACAGGTTGTTGCTTCCTTTGCACTCTGTCTGTGATCCACGGAAGTTGCCTTTGATGGATGGTGGCGTCAGCTTCATTCACTTTTGTGTGCAAACCATTGTGTTAAAGATGACAGGACACGTTAATTTGACCAATCCTTAAATAATTAAAATAGTGAATTTGTCTAAATAACATATAGTCATAGCAAGTTAAAAACCAAATACCACAATATAATTAATTTTTGGTAACCTTGAACTGACTTCAATTTCTGCCTAGGCTAACCCCGTTTCTAAGAAAAGATAGTATCTTAAAAGCATTCATTCAACAAATATGTTTCCTACCCTTTGGTAGGAAGTACTGTGCTAGGCATTGGATTTGCAATAATAAATAAGTTGCTTCCTTTCCACAGAGGTGATAGTGTGCAGGAATGCAATCTTCTAATGGGTTAAAAACCTCTCCTGGAATTGTAGTTCTTTTAGGATATTAAAGGTGCCTGAGGTCTGACTCTAAGTTCCTGAGAGTTTCAAATCTGGAAATATTAAAATTAAAAATGCACCGGGGGAAGGCAGCCTTTCAGTGTACAGCTTCTAGTTCTCAGTAGACAAGTGCTGTTTGACCCTTTGTTTCCCTGTGGTAAAGCAGAAGGGAGAAAGGAGAAAGGCAGCCTAACTCTGCTCCCCCCCTCCCCCACGCCCGCCCCGCAGAGGGCTTCCAGGAACGTCTAAATCACTGCAGGTTTTCCTCCTCTTCCATCAGATGAACAGCTTCTAACTCACTTCAGCCTTCCTTCATCTTCCCTTGGATGCACAGGTTGGTTTCATATGGTGATTCTCCTACCTACGTCTTTTGATTCCCTGGGATCTTTATAGTGTGGCGTTTGAGATGGTTTACTTATATCTTCAACTACATATTTATAACAAAATAAGGTCTTTAAAAGTTGTAATGTTCATTGAATTTGGAAAACAGAGGTATGTAGAAAGAAAAAGAAACTGTAATCCGACCACCTAAATGTATCCACCATTTACATTTTGGTGAACTGTCTCCTAGCCTCTATTTTTCTTTGCATTGTGTTATTTTAAAATGTGAAATCATGACATATATTATGCACACCTTTATTCCCTTTGCCTTTTGATTTAGCATTGTATTCTAAGCATTTTCCTTAATACAACATTCCTTCAAGGATTCCTTCAGAATCCTTGTTTAATTATGTCCTAATAGTCCATTGAGTGGAGTTGTTTTATTTTGCTATGTTGTCTGTTGCATAGACTTCTAGCTTTTCATGATTATAAACAATGCTAATAATAAAATGAATATTGCTATGTAGATTATTTTAATCTAAAACTGGGAGGATATTAGTTTAAATAAAAATTAACTCATCAAAAGCTCTTGAATAGGACATAAACCTGAACTTTCCAAGCACCCACTGTGAGGCCCTGTCTAGTCCTCCTGCTTTCCTGTTTGAGGAGGGGAGTCTTGCCACTCCTGTTAGTTTCCCCTTTCTCCCATCAACAATGGCATTTTCCCCATCCAGCCTTGCCTGAATGGACCCCTCATCTGTAGGGTTTACGAATAACTAGAGTGTCTTGCGGAGAAGACAATGGCACCCCACTCCAGTACTCTTGCCTAGAAAATCCCATGGATGGAGGAGCCTGGTGGGCTGCAGTCCATGGGGTCACTATGAGTCGGTCGTGACTGAGCAACTTCAATTTCACTTTTCACTTTCATGCATTGGAGAAGGAAATGGCAACCCACTCCAGTGTTCTTGCCTGGGGAGTCCCGGGGACGGGGGAGCCTGGTGGGCTGCCGTCTCTGGGGTCGCACAGAGTTGGACACGACCGAAGCGACTTAGCAGCAGCAGCAGCAGCAGAGTGTCTTGCGGAGAAGGCAATGGCAACCCACTCCAGTACTCTTGCCTGGAGAATCCCAGGGACGGGGGAGCCTGGTGGGCTGCCTTCTATGGGGTCGCACAGAGTTGGACACGACTGAAGTGACTTAGCAGCAGCAGCAGAGTGTCTTGCTGGAAATGGTTCAGTCAGGCCACATGTTGCTGCTTCTGAGTAAAGCACAGACTTTCAGGCAACCGCCTGAAAAATTTGCCTCGAGCTTTCTAGAAACAATTTAGGCCAGAAAGATGTCATTTGGTTGCAGTCAGACATGTTATATTTGCTGACAACTCTACATTTTTCAGGAAAAGGGACCAGGCCCTCTCCTTAGCAGACATATTGAGGAGTGGAGTGGGAGGAGAGTGGGCGTGAATGTTCCAAGAGATGTGGCTTGGAAGTGAGGGCAGGCCTAGTAATGGCTCATCTGAAGTCAGCTCACAGTGTGGCCACCAGCATAGGTTTAGACATGTTCATGTGCTTGGTTGGATATCTGGGTGAGGATGCAAATTGAAAAGGGAAGTTCATACAGAGTATTGTTTCCACTTTGGTTGGTATTTCCTAAGATGAACAGTTGGAACATGAATGATTTTATGGGTCAGTTACATGCTTTTGAGCTATACAGTGGCACATAATTCATATGATATAGTGACATGGAAAGTAAGATGTACATGATTTAGAGAATTTTGCCATTTGATTTTGATATGTAAGTTTTGACCTTGAGAGTTTAGCAACTACCAAGACCAGTGAGCAAGAGGAGACATCACTGCCATTGCATCCTCCTGTGAGCATCCAGGGCTTCTTTGTACCACAGGCTGGAGCTGCTCCAGGTGGGCAGGGCAGGGCAAGAACAGTGTGTGCGTGTGTGTATGTAGGTGTGACTCTGCAGACCTGTGTTCACCTGTCACTGGAGCTGCCCTGGAGGTACCTGAATTTGGTCAAGGGTGAGGGCATATTGCTTGGCCCTGTGTAAACTGTAATATTATCAGTCAGGGCCACCTGGGAGAAATGTCTTCTCTGAACCACTTGCATGATTCCTCTCACCCAAGAAGCAGTGGGCAGCAACTGGGGACCAGGATGGCTGATTCTCAAATGCCAACCCATTCCAGCCCACCACTTTTTCAGGAATGGTGCTAAGGCCCTGGGAAAGCATGCACAATTACACCCTGCCTGCTAAGATGGGCAGGTGCCCCGGCTGCCTCCGCTGACTCCCCGCCCCAGCCTCCCTCCCTCCACCCCTGCCTGCACCTCTGCTGTAGGCAGGGGATCCACTTCCTGCTGACCTGCTTTCTGGTTCTGTAGGAAGAAGCTCTGCCTTTCCTAATCATTTTCCACATGCACACCTGTCAAGTTACATAGGGACCAAGAAATAAAAGGGCTTTGAAGAGAGGTGCAGGCAGCTACATGTGTGTGTAATTGCAACTTTCTTTGCAGTACATCTCCCCAGAAGGGTTTACTTGTTTAAACCACACAGAGGTCATGAGAGCCTTACAGGAGGAGACTAGGTCACTCCCACCAGCAGCCCCATCATCATTCCTGAGGCATCTTCCTATCCTGGCTCTGTACGGTGGGATAGATGGATGATATTGTTCTGTCTTGCTGCTGATCGAATAGAAAGGATTCGGGGAGTTAGTCACAGTGCAAAGTAAGTTCTTGTCTTAGATGCCAAAAGCTGTAATGTCCACTCCGTTCGATTTTAGTGGGGAACTGAGGCACTCCTCCTCTTAAAGCTGACTCTTCTATTTTAGCTGCTTACATGAGCCAAATGCAGCAGGATTGACTCAAGTCCCCTCTTTGTTTAGCACATCTACTCTCAACCGTACAGTTACCCTCAACTTGACAGTTTAGTTTTTGCCAGGCCATGCCTGAATTTACCCTGAAACGCTTCTGTGAAACCCTGAAGGTATTGCTGGATGGAATCAGACCATGGACTGAAGAGGGCCCATGTTAGGACAGGGAGAACTTGATTTGAAGAAGGAGGTGGAGATGGGTGGATGACTGTGATGTCAAAGAGGCGTTGGTTTTTTGTTTGTGCTTTTTGGGTTTACAAGGGAGGAGGAGTGGTGTCTAGAAGCAGCAGCGGGGAATGCTCATGAAGAATACCCATGGTGTGTGGGAAGCCAGTGAATGAGCAACCTCCCTGAGATGCCTTCAGAGAAGATGATATCTGTTCATTCAGTGCATATGTGTCGTGCATGTCTTGGTGCTGGGAACACGAGGTAGTACGTGCCTCATGACCAAGGGCAAGAAGAATGAAGCTGTGATGAGATCAGCACCATCCCAGCCAGCATTCAACCAAGTTCAGGAGGGCCGGTCAGGTGGAGGAGTGCTCCGTGGGGTCTGAGTGTCCAGCCATCCATTTACAGTGGACAGGGGTCCAGGGCAGGAGGGGAGAGCGTTGGAGAGAGGGAGCAGAGAGGGTCAGGTGAGGGGACCCAGAAAGCCCCTCCCTTGTCTCTAATTTCTCTTGTCTACAGACACTGCCTGCTCCCTTTCTCTATATTGGCTTTCTCTACTTCTCAGTCCACTTAGCAGAAAATGCCTGTATTCACAGCCCTTGGGTCTTTGTATCTCCTCTGTTCCAGGGGCCAGCCCAGACTGAAACTGGACACTCTTAGCCCTGACTCCAAATTTCCAGCTTTGGCCCAGACTAGGTCACCATAGCCAGGAGGGTGGGTCACAGAGTACAAGCATGCCCAGTATGCCTAGCCTGGCAAGGGGACCTGCTGAGAATTAGGTGAACAGCCTGCAAGATGTCTTCCCCTGGCCACTTTCCAAGGGCCTAAGGGTTAGGGAGGATGTTGGGTGTGAGTCTTCCTGTCTGGAGTTTGTGTGGTAGCAAAAGCTGCCGTTAGGCTCCCTGGCACATCACTGCTACTGCCTGAAGCCTTCTTCAGATGACTCCAGAGGCAGAAAAGTGCCAAAATATCCTCAGCCTGATCAGATGAACCTTCACAGTAAAGAGACAGCTTTACATCCCTGCTCTAGTACTGAAAGGAGTTTATGTTGATTTTACTTCTCCCGAGCAGCTCAGTGTTAACTGGCAACATGTTTTTATTCATAAAGAATATGGAGTATATCTTTGATCCATATGACAAATTTATATCTGAAATGATAAAGTAACACTATTGATCTGATCTCCTCCTCCCCCCAGCACCGCCCCTCACCGCAGCAGCTAAGCCTTATAGCTGCACAGTTCTCTTCTTGCAGCATAGGAGTCCCCTTTGTTTTTAGACACGCCCTTTGGTCCTCCAGAGGCAATCCATCAGAGCTGGTGCAGCTGCTGGTGTCCCTGGGTTCCTAGGCCTGCATCACTCTCCTCATTCCCTGGTGTTGACAGCAAGACCAGCCCTGTTACTGATGATGGCATCTATGGCCTTTAACATCTGATGAATGGAGCTTGGGCCCAGGTTTATGGATTATATTTTTAATGGGATACAGTCAAAACTCAAAGAACCCTTAGGTCCTTGGCTTGACACACCCTGCTTGGACAGACCTTGTCAACAAGACAAGAGGGATCTGTTCTTAGAGAAGATGGAAGAGGCCTCCCAGGGGCAGAGAAAATAAATCAAGCTTAATACTTTGTAGTCATTTACTCCATTCATTTGTAAGTTCAGGTTTTCAACATGATATCATTGACTTAATGCAAAGTAGTCATCCATCAAATCCCACCCTCAGGGAGCTTTCCATCCACTAGTGAGCCAGCTTCAGTGGGGATTAGAGGCATTAGGAAAGAACTTAGCATATGTACTGACTTGCACCTCCGGGGAGATGAGATATCTCCGGGAGAGGCTGGTGAGTAAGCAGAGATGCAAAGATGAACAGGAGACAAGAGAGCAAGGTGTCTGAGAGGCTCTCTGGAAGCTGGAAGCACAGGAGTGGGGGTGGCCTGGGACTGGAACAGGAGCCGTGCTGTACCGAGCATGATGCCCAGACTTCCTCCCAAAGGGAATGGGAGCCGAGGGAACACTCTAAACAGTGGAGAGGGCTGAAGGCTCTTCTCCTCCCTGAGTACTTCCAGTTCCTCCTGCAGGGTCAACATTAAATAGCACAAGTCCACCTTTGTAAATATTCCCAGAACAGTCTCATTTTATCCATGTGAAGGATTTAGAAGTGAATTAAAATGAAGAAAATACACGTGTTTGATCTTGTCTCCAGGCACTGCCAAGGTCCTATCTTAGCTTCCTCTTTTTATTTACTCAGTTCCTGTAGACCCCTGGGACTCAAGCCCTGGACTCCAGTCTAGCAGGGCCTCTGGCCTTGGCACAGTGAATGACTTTGAAAGAAGTCTCTGCTCGCCTGGTGAAAGCTGGGTTCCTTGCCTGGGAGGCATGCAGGACCCTGTATCATTCCTGCACAGTCTGTAGAAAGTGTGGGGCAGGAACCCAAGGCATCTCTGTCACGGTGAGGCTGTACACAGATCCCCACGGGGCCCAATCTGCTGGAAGTTTACTGGGGTACAGGGAGGTTATTTTCATCTCTCTGGAGCTGTTTCATTCTGTGCTTCCACTCAGGTGGCCTCCTTGCCTCATCCCACTGTTTGCATCAGCAGGGAGGCAGCAGGGGGTGGGGGGAATGATTGAGGAAGATTCCAGTTATGTCAGTAAGATCAGTGTATGTGCTCTATGCTAGAAGTGAAAGAGTACAAAGTTAAGGTTCATTCAGTTCACGGTTTTATTCCTAACTTTGATTATCTGAATACCAGAGGATATTGAAGGTAATTGAGTCAAGAATATGGGTGCCAGAAGTGAGATGAGCCAACTGGGGCTGGAATGCTGGATCTGCCATTATTTGAGCATTTGGCAGATAAAGCCTCAGTTTCTTCAATAATGTGAACAAGGTGCCTATTCAGAAGGTTGCTGTGAAAGCTTTGCTTTTCCAGCTTTATTGAGATGTAATTGACATATCACACTGTATAAGTTTAAGATGTACAATGTGATGATTTATACAGTTATATACTGTAAAATGATTACCACAATGGGACTGATTAACCTATCCATCACCTCACATAGTTACAATATATTTGTGTGAGGTAAGAACACTTAAAATTTTCTCTTAGCAGCTTTCAAGTAGATAATACCATATTATTAACTATAGTCACCATACTATATATTAGATACCCAGAGCTTATTCATCTTATAACAGGAAGTTTGTGTCCTTGGACTACCATATCCTTAATTCCTCCAACCTCCAGCACCTGGCAATGACCATTCTAATCTCTGTTTCTGTGAGTTTGGCTTTTTTTTTAAAAAAAAGATCCCACATATTAGTGATACTATTTGGTATTTATCTTTCTCTGTTTGACTCATTTCACTTAACATAATGGCCTCAAAGTCCATCCATGTTGTCACAAATGGCAGGATTTCCTTCTTTTTATAGCTGAATAATATTCCATTGTATATGTGTGTGTGTGCAGAGATGTGTGTATGTGTGTATCTTCTTTATCCATTCATCTGTTGATGGACACCTAGGTTATTTCCATATCTTACCATTTTGAATAATGCTGCAGTGAATATGGTGGGGGAGCAAATATCCCTTAAAGATTGTGATTTTATTTCCTTATGATCTATACCCAGATGTAGGATTGCTAGATAATATGATAGCTCTATTTTTAATTTTTTGAGGAAACTCCATCCTGTTTTCCAAAGTGGCTGCACTAATTTATGTTCCCACCAGCAGTGCACAAGGGTTTCCTTTCTTCCACATCCTTATCACACTTGTTATCTCTTGTCATTTTGATAATAGCCATTTTAATACATGTGAGTTGGTATCTCACTGTGATTTTGATTTGTATCTCCCTGATGATTAATGACGTTAAACATCTTTTCATGTACCTGTTAGCCATTTGTATGGCATCTTTGGGAAAAAGGGATATTCAAGTCCATGGTCATTTCTTAATAAGATTTGTTTTTGCTATTGGGTTATATTAGTTCCTTATATATTTTGAATATTGACTCCTATGTGATACATGGTTTTCAGATTTTTTGTCCATTTTGTATGTTGTGTCTTCATTTTGTCAATTATTTCTTTTACTGTGCAGAAGCATTTTAGTTTGATCTAGTCTCACTTGTTTGTTTTTGAGTTTATTGCTTGTGCTTTTGGTATCACATCCCCCAAATTGTTGCCACAACAGATGTCAAGGAACTTTTCCCATATATTTTATTCTAGGAGTTTTTAAATTTCAGACATTTAAGTCTTAAATTCGTTTCAAGTGAGTTTTTGAGAGTGGTGTAAGATAGGGGTCTAGTTTCATTTTTTTACATGTGACTGTACAATTTTCCCAACACCATTTATTGAAAAGACTGTCCTTTCCCTATTGAGTGTTCTTGGTTCCCTTGTCAAGCCTTGGTTGACAATATATGTGTGGACTTATTTCTGGGCTCTTAATTCTGTTCCATTGGTCTATATATCTGCTTTTATGACAGTAATATGCTATTTTGATTACTGTAGCTTTGTACTATAGTTTGAAATCAAGAAGTGAAATGTCTCAGCTTTGTTAGTCTTTCTCAAGGTTGCTTTGGTTATTCTGGGTGTTTTGTGTTTCCATATGAATTTTAGGATTGTTTTTTCTATTTCTGTAAATAATGCTATTGGATTTTCATAGGGATTGCATTGTATCTCTAGATGACTTTGGGTAGTATGGACATTTTAACAGTATTCTTCTGATCCACCAACATGGGATATCTTTCCATTTGTTGTCTTCTTCAATTTCTTTCATCAATCTCATAGTTTTCAGTGCATACATATTTAATTCTCCAGGTTACATTTATTCCCAAGTATTTTATTGTTTTTGATGCTATTGTAAATGGGATTGTTTATTTCTTGTTCAGATATTTAGTGTTAATATATAGAAACACAACTAATTTCCATGTGTTACTTTTGTATCCTGGAGTGTTACTGAATTAGTTTATTAGTTTTAACAGTTTTCTTGTAGAGTCTTCGGGTTTTCTATATATACAATTATGTCATCTTAAGAGACAATTTTAGTTCTTTTCCTATGTGCATGCCTTTTCTTTTTCTTGCCTAAGTGCTCCAGCTAAGACTACTCTGAAGGCTTGATGGTTCTTAGCAGGTGCTCAATAAATGACCACAATTATTATTAATGAAATGATACATAATGGAAAGCTAGCCTTTTATTACCAAAATAACCAGTGGAAGAAAGCAAAGGCCATAAGGATGGAGAACTCATACCCTCATGAACATTAAAGAATCTCTGCAGAATGGGAGAAGGGGAGATTCTTCCTCAATGGACACCTTTTCACCTCGCTGCATTGTTCCTCTGCACCTGATTGTGTACTTTGCTTTCACCATGAAGGACCTGAGCACATCAGGAGGAAGTGCATGAAACAAATTGGCATTATGCTGCCCAAGCTCATCAGGAGCAAAAGAGTGAATCCACCCCAGCTTTCACTGACTGGGCTCCCTTGGGCGAGCAGCTGCATAGAGACAACAGCCCTATTTCACAGTTCTTTCAGTTGGGGATAAAAAGGTCCATACAGGCGTGCCAGCTACTGAAGGACAGTTGTGGCTTACTTCCAAAGGAACCTTCAGCATTATTATCATAGCTCAGGTGGACATTGCAGAGAAGGCAATGGCACCCCACTCCAGTACTCTTGCCTGGAAAATCCCATGGATGGAGGAGCCTGGTAGGCTGCAGTCCATGGGGTCGCTACGAGTCGGACACGACTGAGCGACTTCACTTTCACTTTTCATTTTCATGCATTGGAGAAGGAAATGGCAACCCACTCCAGTGTTCTTGCCTGGAGAATCCCAGGGACGGCGGAGCCTGGTGGGCTGCCATCGATGAGGTCACACAGAGTCGGACACAACTGAAGTGACTTAGCAGCAGGTGGAAGTTGAAGTGAAGTGTTAGTCACTCAGTCATGTCCGACTCTTTGCAACTCCGTGGACTGTAGCCCACCAGGCTCCTCTATCCTTGGAATTCTTCAGGCAAGAATACTGGAATGGGTTACCATTCCTTTCTCCAGGGGATCTTCTGACCCAGGGATCAACCCTGGGTCTCCTGCATTGCAGGCAGATTAGTTAGTGGTTTTATTTTAAAACTTGCTTTGAGAAGGCTAGGTGCTACAGACAGAAGCAAAGGGCCTGCCACCAAGCAATGCTCCTGACTGCTCCAGCCATGACAGGAGTGTCGGGTGGCAGCTCCAAGTGGCCTTTGACATGCAGGAAGTGCGAACGTGGAGAAGCAGTGACAGCAACAGCCTTGCGACTTCCCATCCACATGCTGGAGAAGTGAGGCTGCTGTCCACCTCAGGGATCTTTGTCTAGAAGAAGAGGTTCACAGGGCTTAGAGGAAGGTCATTGAGGAAAACAACCAGAAAAAAAATCTTCCTTCATTTTGGCAACTGTTTATGCACTTAGCTTGAAAGATGACATTCAGGGCAAAGGTTTGGAGCCCTGAAGTTTCACCCTGTGGGTCCCTGTCTTTACTGAAGTTTCCAGCTGTCGGGACCAGGCTGGTATGAGAGACAAATGGACTACGTCTGCCAGCTCACTTAGTTGTCCTTGAGGCTAGAGTCTGGACAGAGGTCACTCAAGCCTGCTGACCGTGTGTTTCCTTGTAATCCTGTGGCGAAGGCAGGCAGTGGGGCCAGCGGCATAGCTGGCAGAATCCATCACCATCTGCCTTCATTCATCAACAAATGTCTGATGCCTACCATGTGCCCAGCACTGGGCTGAGTAGGATCTGGAGCTCTGGAGATGAAAGTCCTGACTCCTTGATCCACGTGGACAAGTGGACTTGATGATACAGTGTGACGAGGACTCGACAGGACACCAGAGAAGCAGAGGGGAAAGGGCACCCAGCCCAGCTGAGCCAGAAGGAGGGAATCAGTTTGCTCCAAAAGATACATGGAAGTCCTAACCTCAGAATGTGGTCTTATTTGGACTTAGAGTCTTTAAGGAGATAATCAGGTTAAAATGAGGTCATTAGGGTGAGGTGGGCCCTAACCCAATATATGTCCTTATTGAAAGGGGAAGATTTAGACACAAAGGCACACACCCATACAAGGATAACGCCATGAGAAGACTGGAATTACGCTGCCACGAGCCACATAAACCTGGAGAGAGTCCTGGAAGGGGTCTTCCTATCTCATCTCTAGAGGGGACATAGCCCTGCAGACACCTTATTTCAGACTTCTGCCTCCACGATGTGAGACAGTGAATTTCCATTCTCAGCCAACCAGCTTGTAGCACATTGTTGTTGCAGGAACTGGGAAACTAATACAAGGACTGAGGGGTTATACAGGTGGAGAAGAGGGGAAGGGAGCCCCCAGCCCAGGAGAGGAGATAGGGACACGGGGCGATGTTTGTTGCTACAGTAGTAGGTGCACAAGAACAGGCAGGGTGGGGCTGTTGGGGGAGGACTGCCCCGACCAAGATGTATCTCAGTTTCAGTCCCACTGTTCTGCTGGCTAATGCTGTGTGATGTCAAGAAAGTTTCTTAACCTCTCTGAGCCTCCTTTCTGATCCTCAGTTTCTGCATCATAAAATGGGGCTAATAATGCTTTCCTTATGAGGACTGAACGATCTATGGAAACTCATAGAATATACTCCACGATTAAAGCTGTTAACATTACCACCGCCAAGTTGAACGTGTTGATTGACAGTAGGCAAGTGTTTATGGAAAGCACCCTATGTGAATATCTATGCTGCCTTACTTATCCCCACCACAACCCTGGAAGGAAGGCATTATTACTCTTGTTTTAAGGTAAGGAACTATAGACTTAGAGAATTTAAGGAATTTGCCTAGGATACCCAGCCTCCATCTAGTTGCCTTTAAGAGTTTTTTTTTTTTTTTTTTTTTTTTCTTTAAAGTGTTTTAAGGAGAACTATAGTAATAGTAATTGTAAAAGTAATAGATACCCCATACTGGACAGCTTTTTGTGTTAGGCATTGGCCCATCCAGTATTCTTGCCTGGAAAATTTCACGGACAGAGGAGCCTGGTGGGCTACAGTCCATGGAGTTGCAAAGAGTTGGACACGACTGAGCATTTTTACATGAATGATCTGACATTCTTTAAAACAGTCAACAAGAGAGGTATTCTAATTATGTTTATTCTATCAGTGAGAATGCTAAAGCTTAAAGAGTTCCTTTAGCAAGGTGAGGACCCAGAATTCCCCAGATAAGGACAGGAAACTGTTTAGTTGTTTGATATACAAGTGGGCATTGAATGGCTGCCATCTCCCAGCGCTGTGTGAGGCCCCGAGGATTCCATGATGTACAGACAGGGTTGCTGCCCTCCTGAGCCCAGGAATCTTGCAAGAGAAGCAGTCACACACAGCAGGATGCAACTTGGATCTTGGTCTCTTGTCTCTAACTTGGATTCTTTCTCCTACATGAGACTGAGGAGGAGCTACAGGTTACCTCCCAGCCTGCTAGGCCAGTCTTAGGCCGTTCTTATTTTTGTAAAAGCCAGATGGAATTTCATCAGTGCAATGGCCTCGTTTTCTGGACTGGAGTTGTTTATTTTTGTTTTAGCTATAGAACTCTGCCTTGAAACAGAATCTTACGTAGGAGCCCAACTTTGAAACAAAGCAAAGCTGGCACTTTCTGGTTGAAGGTGGGGGGTGGGTATTCCCTCTCATCTCTGATGCTGCTGGGGCATGGGGGGCGCCTGTCCAGACTGAGGGGAGCCTGCTTTGAAGGTGCTACTGAAGATCATACATGAGGCTTAGGAGTGGAGAACAGGCATTCAGGCATTTTCATTCAAGGAAGTGATCCAATTTGGGGAAAATTTTGTTCTTTTGATTGATTCTCTCTCCCTTGGGTTTCATCATCTTTTACATTATTAATGAAGGAGTCTTTGGGCCTAGAAAAAGAAAACAACAGTCTCAAAGGCCCTTGCTGAATCACCTAACTTTGGAAAACACAAAACAGAACTTTAGGTCCCGCCCTGATGCTCCAGGCCGGTTGTATCTATCTGGAACTTATCATCCCCTGCCCAGAAACCTTCCACCCCCTACACCTGCCCAGAAGACTTATCATCCCCTGCACAACTACAAATGCAATCTCAACTAAAGAAAACCCAAAACATCCTGCCTGATTAACGTTTCTTTTATCGCTTCCACAAACCTCGCTATAAATATGGACCCTCCCTGATCCCTCTCAGCCTGGTCCTTAGGCTGACTGTCACCCCTCCTTGCCTGAATAAAGGTAACCTACTTCTGTTGAGGTCATCTCTCCTTTTCTGCCTTGGCCGGAACTATACCTTACAATTGTTGCTTACTAGCATCTTTACCCGGAGAAGGCAGTGGCACCCCAATCCAGTACTCTTGCCTGGAAAATCCCATGGACGGAGGAGCCTGGTAGGCTGCAGTCCATGGGGTCGCTAAGAGTCGGACACGACTGAGCGACTTCACTTTCACTTTTCACTTTCATGCATTGGAGAAGGAAATGGCAACCCACTCCAGTGTTCTTGCCTGGAGAATCCCAGGGACGGCGGATCCTGGTGGGCTACTGTCTATGGGGTTGTACAGAGTTGGACATGACTGAAGCGACTTAGCAGCAGCAGCATCTTTACATGAAGGTTGACAGGGAAGGTCAATGTTGTTAGTTAACAGCTGAAAAAAGGCTTATTTGGGAGGAGGCTGGAAATGGGAATAAGACATGGGGATTTTCCATTGACTGGTTTATCTGAGCTCTGCCAGTGCATTGACCACAGAGAACCTGGGGCTGTTGCAAAGTTGAGGGCATTTTTCCCCCCATTCAGTCATTTGCTGTTGTTGTATTATTTTTCCCTGTTTTTAATTTTAAATCCCCTCACCCTAAGATGTGGGGCTTCCCAGGTGGCTCAGCACTAAAGAATCCACCTGCCAATGAAGGAGATGTGGGTTTGATCCCTGGGTCGAGATGATCCCCTGGAGAAGGAAATGGCAGCCCACTCCAATATTCTTGCCTGGGAAATCCCTGGACACAGGAGCTGGCAAGCTGTAGTCCACGGAGTCGCAAAGAGTCGGACACGACTTAGTGACTAAACAACAACATCCTAAGGTGCAGCCAACTGGAAATCACAAAGGTAATGGGAGAAAGAATTTCTTCTTTGCCTTATTCTGTAGACAGGAGCAGTTGTCCGTGTGGTTATGTGTATATAGGCACATAAGTATAGATACACACAAATACAGGCACGTGTATGTGCATGCGTAGGAGACAAAAACCTTTTCCCTCTGTGCTCTTAGGTTCAGTGTTTGGAGGCCTGTGAATTAAACTGACAAAAGACAAATAAGCAAGAGAAAAAACAGCTTTTTATTCATGTGAGTATATAGGTAGGAGTACACAGAAAATTGTGACTCAAGGGGCTAGTTAGAATTTGGGGCTTTATTTACCATCTTAATTTGGTAAGGTAAGAGGGAGAAGGGCACTTATAGAAACATAAATGACTTCTTAATAGGAAAGGGCAGGGAGCAGAGGGCATTAAAAAAAAAACACAAAACATTTTGGGAAAGATAAATGGACCCTTAGGAGGATAGGAGATATGAGAGGGTTGTTCTGTTTTTGTTTTTGATGATGAATCTATTTGATTGTGGTGGTAAGAGTTAGTCTTCCTTGGTTACCTCTGGAGAGAGTATTTATAGATCCTTTTGAGTTCTTTCAGGAAGCTCTGCTTTTAGGCAGATTAAAGGGGTTCAGGAATTCAAGTGCCTTCAGATAAAAATGATTTTTATGCCACAGTGGCCTGTTCTGGGCCCTTTCATGGACTATATGCCCCCATGCTTCATGCTCATGTCCTGTTAGGTGTAGAGATGACAGGAGAGGGCAGCTGTGAACAACAGTGTTTCTAGGTTTCTGTTCTTGATTGGGGATTTAGGCCCTCTCTGAGCAGTGGTCATCCATTTCTGCAGCGTGGGATTCACGTGTTTCCAGGGGCCTGGGAGAGCTGGAAAGTCCACACTTCTCACATTTGTGTATATCACCTTCTGTTCATCCCATGAAGACTTTTTCATTACTTGCCAGATGTTGGGTTCTAGCAGCTGGGAATATAAGGATGAAAAAAATTTTTTTTCACTTTTAAGGAGCTCATAGACTACTGGGGAGATAGTTATGAAGCTCATAATTAAATATTGTGGATAAATACTAGGATAAAGAAGGACCTGTGATGCTTTTAGGAGTAAGGGAGAGAAGTCTCAACCCAGCTCAGGATGGGGAGGGCAGTGAGAGATGGCTTCACAGGGGAGGTAGCTTCTCAACAGAGTTTGGAAGGCTGGGAGGGCAATCCCCAGAGCTCCAGGGACACTGCAGGCAGAGGGAATGTGTGCACTGGCATAGGGGGCACACAACCCCGTGGTGTGTTTGGGGATTGTTGGTGATGCCATGATTGGAGTGTAGGCTGGGTACCGGGGTTAGATGTTAAGGGGAATGCAGATGATGAACCTGGAAGGCTGTCTAGGGCAGGCTGGGAAGTGCCCCAGAGCACCTAATGAGACAGTGGAGAGTAGGTGGGAGGCAGGGGTACTGTGGACAAGGAGCCCAACAGCAGAACTGGAATTAGAGTCATGAGAACAGATTAAGATGAACAGGCGTACCTGCAGAGGCACTTTCACTATCTACCTGACTGGGCCAAGGGGAGGCTGAAAGCTCAGGGGCCAGCAGTGGCAGGTTGGAGGAAGCTGATGTGCCCTGGAGTATCTTCTTCGATAATTGTGACAGTTCATGTGTAGCCAGGAAGGAATTATATGTGTGTATTTCCCAGTGGCTACTGCTAAGCCAAAGGGAAAAGGACATTTGCATTTTTTAAAGAATCGATTGAGATTCTAAAGCTACCCTGGAAGGTTAAGAGTAAAAATGCACAGCTTGAAAGACTTGGCTTTTTGGCATCAAGAGTGCTGACCAGATTGACTCTAACCGAGACACAGTTTTTAATTAAGTGTTTATAATGAGACATTTATAGCCACTCAAGAGGCCGTTTTAGTCCTTTGGGAAGAAGAGTTGATGGAGGAGACGTCTGTGATTCTAGTAGAAATTAATATATAAACAGACCTCAATGTGCGTTTGGAAAGAAGCAAATAGGAGGGAAGCACTTTGTGAGGTGAAACTCGTCACACAAATTAAAACTGAATACAGTGGGGGAAACTTAGGGAAAATGCATAGATGAGTGTTTTTCACTCCAAAGCATTTGCTACTGGAAAACCAGCATTAATACCGATGAGGAAATTAGACAACACTCTCAAGTTAATTAATTTATATTGATTTTGATTTAACAGGCATCATGTTAAGTCAATACCAGATGTTTCCTTAAAGCAATACAACTGGATGTGAACTGCACTGAAATAGATGAATTCCTATTTCATACGGAATCGTTAAGCTCAATCAGCAGCTTGATACTGAGTCCATATGACAGACCAGGCCAGCGAGACAGGGATTTGGCTAAAACTAGACTCAGTGATGGACTTCACTGGTAGCTCAGCTGATAAAGAATCTGCCTGCAATGAAGGAGACCCTGGTACTATTCCTGGGTCAGAAAGATCCCCTGGAGAAGGGATAGGCTACCCACTCCAGTATTCTTGCCTGGAGAATTCCATGGACAGAGGAGCCTGGCAGGCTACAGTCCATGGAGTCACAAAGAGTTGGACACAACTGAGTAGCTCAGCACAGCACAGACTCAGTGATGTTTTTAATAGCAGGGATAACTATTATATGGTAGCTGAATTTCCTCTTCCTTGCTTCCTGTCTCTGTGAACACTCCATGGCTGCTGGGACTTCTAGTTGTGTTTCTCTGAGAGGAGGACTTGGTGTCTAATACTTGTGCCTTCTTTTGTATTGGGCATTTTTATCTAACTGTTTAGGAATCCATGGAGTAATTTAGTGTTGACTCCATTCTTTCCAACTAAAGTTTGGGTGTCTTTATGGAGACTGGACTAACATTCCTACAATAGGAATTTTACTTCATAATTTTAGAGTTTCTACTAACACTATAAAACTGAGCTCACATATTTATGTTGCCCTCCATGATTTCCCTGGGCTTCCCTGGTGGCTTAGATGGTAAAGAATCTGCCTGCAATGCAAGAGACCTGGGTTCAATCCCTGGATCGGGAAGATCCTCTGGAGAAGGGAGAGTCTACCTACTCCAGTATTCTTGCCTGGAGAATCCCATGGACAGAGGAGCCTGGTGGTCTACAATCCATGGGGTCGCAAAGAGATGCACACACACACATGCAACATAATTTCCCAAAACGTAGAGTCTCCCTTTCTCTAAGTCCTCTCATAGTTCTTCACATATCCCTGATATACAGCAGTAACTGTATTGCCTTGTAATTATTTATCTGTCTGTCTCATTAGCCTGTGTTCTTGAGGGGCTGTGCCTTCCTCATCTTTGCATTCCCAGAACTGTACTTAGTACCCCCATATGCCCTTTGATGAATATATGAAGAAATGAAAGTCAAAGCTTAACAGGCAAAAATATTTCCACCTTTCCATTTGTGTTGTAAATGTGTTCCTTCGCTTTCTGATGATTCCCGTGTGAGTGTGTGCATGCCCACCTCTACCCTTGAAGTTATTTCCTAAATTTCTTGGAAGAAAGGGATCTCTGTAGAAAAGAGTGACCGTTTCTTATAGGTGGGGTCAAGGGAATAGGCCCAAATTTGCTATCTCACTGAAATAGAAGAAGAAGTATTTATTCAAAATTCAGTTTGCTGCTCTTTTCATTGTTATAGAGTGTCATGTGATATTTATGTTTACTTTAAAATGAACTGCACTGAAGAATATCCCCTAGAGTTAGGACACATGTTGCATTTGGAGTCCAAGTGACCAGGTAGCTTATAAAGGTAGAACTCCACTGATGAATCTGTGTCCTGTTTTTTCTTGTGTTTACTACCAAGATAGCAATGATCTAAGGAAGGTGCTGGGTGAATTATTCAGGCAGTTTAACATGAGAATACTTTTCCTGCTCAAATGGTGTCTTTTCACTTTTGTCTCTATCCCTTGAAGAATTGAGAATGTTATTTTCTTAAAGATTTCAGATGCAAAGACTTTGTTTTCTAGCTTAAACTCTCTCTACTTCCTCAGAAGGAGAGCTTGGTCTTTCCTTATGGAAATTTTATATTAAGTCATTTCTTTTCCCAGATTTAAAGAACAGATGAGAGAAAGAGTTTAGGAAAGTCAAATTAGCCATATTTTTTCCCAGCTAGAACAATTGTGTAATTTGCATCCTGTGTTTCCTTATAGCATTCATTGACTATGTAGCAGTACTGGTAAGATAAAGAACTAAACTCTACGTTATTTAAAATATCAAAGGAAGTAACCACACTCATGGCAGACAAATTTGGTTACTTATGCAAAATGTAATTATTTATTACATTGGTAGCATGCCTGTAACATTGTTAAATACACATTAAAAATAAAGCACAAAAATTAAACAGATATAAATAGATCACAATAGTGTCATATTGTTTAATAACCCTATATCTTGCCGTTCCACCTTCTCATTATAATTTGTGATTTTTGTTTTTTCACCTCTACCTAGATGGCATATTCTTTGAGAGAGCAACTTATTTTTTTAATTGGAGGATAATTGCTTTACAATGTTATGTTGATTTCTGCCGTACATCAACATGAATCAGCCATAGGTATACATATGTCCTCTCTCTTGAACCTCCCTCCCATCCCCTATGCCATCCCACCCCTCTAGATTGTGACAGAGCACCAGGTTGAGCTCCCTGTGTCATACAGAAAATTCCCACTGGCTATTTACTTTACATGTGGTAATGTATATGTTTCAATGCTGTTCTCTCCACTCATGCCACCCTATCCTTCCCCTGTTGTGTCCTCAAGTCTTTTCTCTATGTCTGCGTCTCTATTGCTGCCCTGCAAATAGGATCATTAGTGCTATTTTTCTAGATTCTATAAATGCGTTAATATATGATATTTTTCTATTTTTGACTTCACTGTGTATAGCAGGCTCTAGGTTCATCCACCTCACTAGAACTGACTCAGATTTATTCCTTTTGATGGTTGAGTAATATTTCATAGTACATATGTACCATAACTTCTTTATCTGTTCATCTGTTGATGGATATTTAGGTTGCTTCCATGTCCCAGCTGTTGTAAAGAGTGCTGCAATAAACATTGGGGTACATGTGTCTTTTAGAATTGTGGTTTTCTCAGGGTATATGCCCAGTAGTGGGATTGCTGGGTCATATGGTAGTTTATGGAGAAGGCAATGGCAACCCACTCCAGTACTCTTGCCTGGAAAATCCCATGGATGGAGGAGCCTGGTAGGCTGCAGTCCATGGGGTCGCTAAGAGTTGGGCACGACTGAGCGACTTCACTTTCACTTTTCACTTTCATGCATTGGAGGAGGAAATGGCAACCCACTCCGGTGTTCTTGCCTGGAGAATCTCAGGGACGGTGGGGCCTGGTGGGCTGCCGTCTATGGGGTCGCACAGAGTCGGACATGACTGAAGCGACTTAGCAGCAGCAGCAGCAGCATGGTAGTTTTATCTTTTTTTTTTCTTTAAAGAAATCTCACTGTTATCCATAATGGCCGTGTCACTTTGCATTCCCACCAACAGTGCAAGATGGTTCCCTTTCTCCACATCCTCTCCAGCATTTATTATTTGTATATTTATTGATGATGACCATTCTGACCAGTGTGATGTGATACCTCATTGTAGATTTGATTTGCAGATCTCTAATAATAAGTGATGTTGAGTATTTTTTCATGTGTTTATTAGCCATCTGTATGTCTTCTTTGGAGAAATGCCTGTTTAGGTCTTTTGCCCATTTTTAAATTGAGTTGTTTTTCTTATATTGAGCTGCATGAGCTGCTTGTATATTTGGAGATTAATCCTTAGTCAGTTGCTTCATTTGCAAATATCTTATCCCATTCTGAGGATTGTCTTTTCATCTTGTTTATGGTTTCCTTTGCTCTGCAAAACCTTACAAGTTTTAACTAGGTAGGTCCCATTTGTTTACTTTTGTTTTTATGCATCACTCTAAGAGGCAGGTCATAGAGGATTGCTGTGATGTATGTCAAAGTGTTCTGCCTTTGTTTTCCTCTAAGAGTTTTATAGTTTCTGGTCTTACATTTAGGTCTTTGATCCATTTTGAGTTTATTTTCATGTTTGGTGTTAGGAAGTGTTCTAATTTCATTCTTTTACATGTAGCTGTCTAGTTTTCCCAGCACCGCTTATCAAAGAGACTGTCTTTTCTCCATTGTATATTCTTGCCTCCTTTGTCAAAGATAAGGAGTCCATAGTTGCGTGGACTTGTCTCTGGTCCTTCTATCTTGTGCCATTGGTCTATATTTCTGTCTTTGTGCCAGTAACATACAGCCTTGGTGTCTGAAGTCAGGAAGGTTGATTCCTCCAGGTCCATTTTTCTTTCTCAAGATTGCTTTGTCTATTTGGGTTTTTGTGTGTTTCTATACAAATTATGAAATTTTTTGTTCTAGTTCTGTGAAAAATGTCATTGGTAACTTAATAGTAATTGCATTGAATACTGCTTCGGTAGTATGGTCATTTTCATAATGTTGATTCTTCCAATGCAAGTACATAGTATTTCCAACCCAAGAGCCATCTGTCTATCTCATCTTTGCTTTCTTTCATCTTATAGTTTTCTGTATACAGGTCTTTTGTCTCTCTAGGTTGTTTTCATTTTGCTAATTTTTACATTTTATCTTTCACTTAATTCATAATGCAATCATATTAGCTCAAATACATAAATGTTCTTTATTATTTATTAAAAATGAGAAGCTAGAATGTGGCATAGCATTTATTATAAAGTGAAAGTGTTAGTTGGTCAGTGATGTCTGATTTTATGCGACCTCTTGAATTGTAGCCCGGCAGGCTCCCTTGTCCATGGGATTGTCCAGGCAAGAATACTGGAGTGGGTTGCAATTTCCTTCTCCAGGGGATCTTCCTGACTCAGGGATCAAACCTGGGTATCCTGCATTGCAGGCAGATTCTTTACCATCTAAACCACAAGGGGTTGCATTTTTTTTTTTTTTTTTTTTACTATAAGCTCTTCTCTAATTAATATTTAGTGACTTTTATTGAAGTTGTTGTTCGGTGACTGTCATGTCCAACTCTTTGAAACCCCGTGGAGTGTAGCGCACCAGGCTCCTCTGTCCTCTGTTATCTCCCGGAGTTTGTTCAAATTTATATCTATTGAGTCAGTGATTCTATCTAACCATCTCATCCTCTGAAGCCCCTTTCTCCTCTTGCCTTCAATTTTTCTCAGCATCAGGGTCTTTTACAATGAGTTGGCTCTTCATACATATCAGGTGGCCAGGTGGCTTCAGCAGCAGTCCTTCCAATGAATATTCAGGGTTGATTTCCTTTAGGGTTGATCTCCTTGCAGTCCACAGGATTCTTGAGAGTCTTCTGCAGCACCACAATTCGAAAGCATCAGTTCTTCAGCACTCAGTCTTCTTTATGGTCCAACTTTCAAATCTGTACATGACTACTAGAAAAACAATAGCTTTGACTACATGTATGTTTGTTGGCAAAGTGATATCTCTGCTTTTTAATATGCTATCTAGATTTGTCATAGCTCTCCTTCCAAGGAGCAAGCATCTTTTAATTCCATAACTGCAGTCACTGTCCATAGTGATTTTGGACGTTAAGAAACTAAAATCTGTCACTGCTTCTACTTTTTCCTCCTCTATTTGCCATGAAGTGATGGGACCAGATGCCATGATCTTAGTTTTTGAATGTTGAATTTCAAGCCAAATTTTTCACTCTCCTCTTCTTTCACCTTCATCAAGAGACTCTTTAGTTCCTCTTCACTTTCTGCCATTAGAGTGGTATCATCTGCATTTCTGAGGTTGTTGATATTTCTCCCAGCAGTCTTGATTCCAGCTTGAGATTCATCCAGGCTGGCATTTCACATTATATACTCTGCATATAAGTTAAATAAGCAGGATGACAGTATACAGCTTTGACATACTCCTTTCCCAATTTGGAACCAGTTGTTGTTCCATGTCTGGTTCTAACTACTGCTTCTTGCCCTGCATACAGTTTTCTTAGGAGATAGGTAAAGTGGTCTGGTATTCCATCTTTTTAAGAATTCTCCACTGTTTGTTGTAATCCATGCAGTCAAAGGCTTTAGCATAGTCAATGAAGCAGAAGTAGATATTTTTCTGGAGTTCCCCTGTTTTTTCTATGATGCAGTGAATGTTGGCAATTTGATCTCCGTTTCCTCTGCCTTTTCTAAGTCTAACTAGAACATCTGGAAGTTCTTAGTTCACGTACTGTTGAAGCCTATCTTGAAGGATTTTGAGCATTACCTTCCTAGCATGTGAAATGAGTGCAGTCGTGTGGTATTTTGAACATTCTGTGGTATTGCACTTCTTTGGGATTGGAATGAAAACTGACCTTTTCCAGTCCTGTGGCCACTGATGAGTTTTCCCAATTTGCTGGCATATTGAGTGCAGCATTTTAACAGCACCATCTTTTAGGGTTTGAAATAGCTCAACTGGAATTCCATCACCTCCACTAGCTTTGTTTGTAGTGATGCTTCCTAAGGCCCACCTGACTTCACACTCAAGGATGTCTGGCTCTAGGTGGGTGACCACAACATCGTGGTTATCTGGGTCATTAAGATCATTCTTATATAGTTCTACTGTGTATTCTTGCCACCTCTTCTTAATATCTTCGCTTCTATTAGGTCCTTCCTGTTTCTGTCCTTTATTGTGCCCATCCTTGCATAAAATGTTACCTTGATATCTCCACTTTTCTTGAAGGGATGTCTAGTCTTATTCTATTGTTTTCCTCTATTTCTTTGCATTGTTCATTTAAGAAGGCCTTCTTATCTCTCCTTGCTAGTCTCTGGAACTCTGAATTCAGTTGGCAATATCGTTTCCTTTTTCCCTTGCCTTTTGCTTCTGTCTTTTTCTCAGCTATTTGTAAAGCCTCCTCAGACAAACATTTTGCCTTCTTGCATTTCTTTTTCTTGGTTATTGCCTCCATTGTATGGTTTTGATCACTGTCTCCATACAATGTTATGAACCTCTGTATTGTGTGACACAAACTACCATTTAAGACAGTTCTTGTATAAAGATTACTTTGTATTTCTCAAATTAAGGTAGTTTATATTCTTATAAAAGTAATTACTGTGAAATAAAAACTTGGATAGGATTTAAACATTAATTCCTTGTTTGCCCCCATAAATCACACTTTCATCACATTCTTTCTGACTTGAGAATTTACAGTCAGGGTAGAACTCAATTTTGAAGGGTGTAAAGCTTACATAGTTTTGATATTTCTCATTAAGTAAAAGAATACAAAATCTAAAAACACAAAATTAGGTACAGAATTAGTTATACCAAGAGAGCACAGCTAAGTACAGATTTTATAAGAGCTGTTGAGAACAAATATCACAGAATCAATTGCCTGACACATTGATACAGAAATTGCCCCCTTCATTCTTGGCTGTAAATTCTTCACCATCTCTTCTGTGATGACAGTTTTGCAGTATTTTCTATAGGGAGAATTGAAAGACAATTCACTGTTCTCTTTATAATGGTTGGTTATAACATGTCATTATTACTGATAGTTTAGAAAAGTTTTTTAAGCTTCACAGTTGAGTGCCATATCATGTAGATTTTTAGAACTGTTGACAAATCTGGGGAGCCTTTATCAGTTTTCTTTCTATGAGCTGTCAGATGTGCTTGCTCTTTGCAGCACATCTTTCTGCTCTGCACCATGAATGTAGGGGTTTCGCATCCTGTTTTAAGGAAGCTGGACATGAGTGAGATGGGGGAACTATTTAGACCATGGATGGGGTATTGATGATTGTGAATACAGCACTACCATTTACTGGGTATTCTCAACTCTTGGTCATTAAATGTTCAGGTAGAGATTAGGCTACTCAAGTGCTCCCAAGTCAGGTTTTAAAAATTTAAATAAAAATTTAATCTTAGAATAGCTTGATTTACAGTTTCAAGCCCCTTTCCACATGTGTTGTCTCATTTAGTTCTCTTAATTTTGTGGGAGGGGCATTTTGAGATTTAAAGGGATATGAGGATCTTACCTAAAGTGACAGAACACGACTGTTACGGGCTCCACACTAAAGACAAAACACCTGTGCAAACAGCTTTTATGCATTACTAGGGGGCAGTAGCAATAGTTATAAGATCATTATGTAATTATATTAAAAATTCCTTTTCTTTTTATCAGTCCATTATATTTGGGTCAAATTCTCTTTATGAGTTGAGCGAGTTTTCTTGGTGATTCATTTCTCTGTCAGGACTTTAAAGTGTTTACTAAAGTCATCACAGGACAGTTAACCCCAGTTTTCCTAGAAAGACTGTCTTTGGACACAGCATGGCACTGAGGGGCTATGTTGACCTCTTAAAAATTGGTTCCAGTAAGTGACCACTAAAGATAAGGAGGTATCTTTGCAACTGACTATGAAGTTGATCATCTATAACTTTCTCTTGATAGATCTACCATAACTAGTTAGTGAAGGCAAATCAGTTAAAAAAGAGGGAAGTAGATTATTAGAGTGAATCATCACATATAGAGAATGGCGAATGTCTGTTCTGTTACCTAAACTGGTGTTAAATGCTGATGTAATAAACAGTGAGAGTGAAGAAAAGTTGCTGCTAAGTCACTTCAGTCATGTCCGACTCTGTGCGACCCCGAGAACTGCAGCCCACCAGGCTCCTCTGTCCATGGTATTTTCCAGGCAAATATACTGGCTGCTGCTGCTAAGTCACTTCAGTCGTGTCCAACTCTGTGCAACCCCATAGACGGCAGCCCACCAGGCTCCCCCATCCCTGGGATTCTCCAGGCAAGAGCACTGGAGTAGGTTGCCATTTCCTTCTCCAATGCATGAAAGTGAAAAGTGAAAGTGAAGTCGCTCAGTCGTGTCCGACTCTTAGTAACCCCATGGACTGCAGCCTACCAGGCTCCTCCGTCCCTGGGATTTTCCAGGCAAGAGTTAGCAGAACCATTTGTTCCAGCTTTAAAAAAGTGTCATAAAAAATCACTGTATTAAGATATCTTTGTCGTCAGCAATACAACACATTGGAATGAGCAAAGGCTTTGGGTTAATATAGAACTTGATTATCTCAGATGCTCACTTATTGCAGCTCACCATTGCAACTCAATGCAGTCATTGCAACAATGCAAGAGTGACAGATTTTATTTTCTTGGGCTCCAAAATCACTGCAGATGGTGACTGAAGCCATGAAATTAAAATATCCTTGCTCCTTGGAAGAAAAACTATGACCAACCTAGACAGCATATTAAAAAGCAGAGACATTACTTTGCTGACAAAGGTTTGTCTAGTCAAAGCTATGGTTTTTCCAGTAGTCACATATGGATGTGAGAGTTGGACCATAAAGAAAGCTGAGCACTGAAGAATTGATGCTTTTGAACTGTGGTGCTGGAGAAGACTCTTGAGAGTCCCTTGGACTGCAGGGATATTCAACCAGTCCATCCTAAAGGAAATCAGTTCTGAATATTTATTGGAAAGACTGATGCTGACACCCCAATACTTGTGGCCACCTGATGTGAAGAACTGACTCACTGGAAAAGACCCTGATGCTGGGAAAGATTGAAGGCAGGAGCAGTGGGGGATGACAGAGGGTAAGATGGTTGGATGGCATCACTGACTCAATGGACATGAGTTTGAGCAAGTTCTGGGAGTTGGTGATGGACAGGGAAGCCTGGCATGCGTCCATGGGGTCACAAAGAGTCAGTCAGCAACTGAACTGAACTGATTGCAGCTCACTTATGATATTTGGTGAAGTATTACAACTGTTAGAAACCTTTGTGTCTCATCAGTGAAGTAGCCAATAGTTGCAAATGTTTAGAATTGAGGGTTGTTATTGTGGAGAATGTGTACAAATTGCCTGGTACATCACATTCATGTGACAAAATTTGCTGTTATAATTCACATAAAGTTGGAAGACTTCTTTCTTTCTTGTCTGAAAGCAATCTATTGTTTTTTCTGATAAAATAAGAGGTCTATCGAGCAAGAAGGTAAGGATATAACAAAAGCTGTGTGGAGCAGGTTTTTGCCTAAAACATAGTGTGATGGTTAATTTCATATATCAACTCAGCTTGGCCACAGTAACCGGATACTTTGTCAAACACCAGGCAGGCTGTCGCTATGAGAGTATTTTTTTTAGATGAGCTTTTCATTTAGATCACGTGGACCACATCCTTGTCTAACTCAGTGAAACTATGAGCCATGCCATGTAGGGCCACCCAAGACGGACGGATCATGGTAGAGAGTTCTGATGAAATGTTGTCCACTGGAGAAGGGAATGGCAAGCCACTTCTTTATTCTTGCCTTGAGAACCCCGTGAACAGTATAAAAAGGCAAAAAGATAGGACACTGAAAGATGAACTCCCCAGGTCAGTAGGTGCCCAGTATGCTACTGGAGATCAGTGGAGAAATAACTCCAGAAAGAATGAAGAGATGGAGCCAAGGCAAAAACAACACCCAGTTGTGGATGTGACTGGTGATGGAAGTAAATTCCGATGCTATAAAGAACAATGTTGCATAGGAACCTGAAATGTTAGGTCCAAGAATCAAGGCAAATTGAAATAGGAGATGGCAAGATTGAATATCGACGTTTTAGGAATCAGTGAACTAAAATGGACTGGAATGGGTGAATTTAACTCAGATGACCATTGTAGCTACTACTATGGGCAAGAATCCCTTAGAAGAAATGAAGTAGCCCTCATAGTTAGCAAAACAGTCCAAAATACAGTACTTGGATGCAGTCTCAAAAATGACAGAATGGTCTCTGTTTGTTTCCAAGGCAAACCATTCAATATCACAGTAATCCAAATCTATGCCCCAGCCAGTAATGCTGAAGAAGCTGAAGTTGAACAGTTCTATGAAGACCTACAAGACCTCCTAGAACTAACACCCAAAAAAGATGTCCTTTTCATTATAGGGGACTGGAATGCAAAAGTAGGCAGTCAAGAAACACCTGGAGTAACAGGCAAATTTGGCCTTGGAATAAAAAATGAAGCAGGGCAAAGGCTGATAGAGCTTTGTCAAGAGAACGCTCTGGTCATAGCAAACACCCTCTTTTAGAAATAGAAGACTCTACACATGGACATCACCAGATGGTCAATACCGAAATCAGATGGATTACATTCTTTGTAGCTAAAGATGGAGAAGCTCTATACAGTCAGCAAAAACAAGACCGGGAGCTGACTGTGGCTCAGACCATGAACTCTTATTGCCAAATTCAGACTTAAATTGAAGAAAGTAGGGGAAACCACTAGATCATTCAGGTATGACCTAAATCAAATCCCTTGTGATTATAAAGTAGAGGTGACAAATAGATTCAAGGGATTAGATCTGATAGAGTACCTGAAGAACTATGGACAGAGGTTTGTGACATTGTACAGGAGGCAGAGATCAAGACCACCCCCAAGAAAAAGAAATACAAAAAGGCAAAATGGTTGTCTGAGGAGGCCTTACAAATGGCTAAGAAAAGAGGAGAAGCAAACAGCAAAGGAGGAAAGGAAAGATCTACTTATTTGAATTCAGAGTTCCAAAGAATACCAAGGATAGATAGAAAGCCTTCCTCAGGGATCAGTGCAAAGAAATAGAGGAAAACAATAGAATGAGAAAGACGAGAGATCTCTTCAAGAAAATTAGAGATACCAGGGAAATATTTCATGCAAAGATGGGCACAGTAAAGGACAGAAATGGTATGGACCTAACAGAAACAGAAGATATTAAGAAGTGGCAAGAATACACAGAAGGACTATACAAAAAAGATCTTCATGACCCAGATAATCATCATGGTGTGATCACTCACCTAGAGCCAGACATCCTTGAATGTGAAGTCAAGTGGGCCTTAGGAAGCATCACTATGAACAAAGCTAGTGGAAGTGATGCAATTCCAGTTGAGCTATTTCAAATCCTAAAAGATGATGCTGTGAAAGTGCTGCACTCAATTTGCCAGCAAACTGGGAAACCTCAGCAGTGGCCACAGACCTGGAAAAGGTCAATTTTCATTCCAATCCCAAAGAAAGGCAGTGCCAAAGAATGTTCAAATTGCCACATAATTGCACTCCTCTCACACACTAGCAAAGTAATGCTCAAAATTGTCCAAGCCAGGCTTTAACAGTACATGAATCGTGAACTTCAGATGTTCAAGCTGGTTTTAGAAAAGGCAGAGGAACCAGAGATCAAATTGCCAACATCCGCTGGATCATCAAAAAAGCAAGAGAGTTCCAGAAAAACATCTATTTCTGCTTTATTGACTATCCCAAAGCCTTTGACTGTGTGGCTCACAATAAACTGTGGAAAATTCTGAAAGAGATGGGCATACCAGACCACCTGACCTGCCTCTTGAGAAACCTATATACAGGTCAGGAAGCAACAGTTAGAACTGGACATGGAACAACAGACTGGTTCCAAATAGGAAAAGGAGTATGTCAAGGCTGTGTATTGTCACCCTGCTTACTTATATGCAGAGTACATCATGTGAAATGCCAGGCTGGATGAACACAAGCTGGAATCAAGATTGCCAGGAATAATATCAATAACCTCAGATATGCAGATGACACCACCCTTATGGAAGAAAGCAAAGAACTATAGAGCCTCCTGATGAAAGTGAAGGAGCAGAGTGAAAAAGTTGACTTAAAACTCAACATTCAGAAAACTCTGATCATGGTATCTCGTCCTATCACTTCATGGCAAATAGATGGGGAAACAGTGGAAACAGTGAGAGACTTTATTTTTGGGGGCTCCAAAATCACTGCAGATGGTGACTGCAGCCATGAAATTAAAAGACGCTTGCTCCTTGGAAGAAAATCTATGACCTACCTAGACAGCATATTAAAAAGCACAAATATTACTTTGCCAACAAAGGTCCGTCTAGTCAAAGCTATGGTTTTTCCAGTAGTCATGTATGGATGTGAGAGTTGAATCATAAAGAAAGCTGAGTGCCAAAGAATTGATGCTTATGAACTGTGGTGTTGGAGAAGACTCTTGAGAGTCCCTTGGACTGCGAGGAGATTTAACTAGTCCATCCTAAAGGAAATCAGTCCTGAATATGCATTGGAAGAACTGATGGTGAAGCTCCTGTACTTTTATCTAATACTTGATGTAAAGAACTGACTCACTGGAAAAGACCCTGATGCTGGGAAAGATTGAAGGCATGAGGAGTAGGGGACGACAGAGGATAAGGTGGTTGGATGGCATCACCGACTCAATGGACATGAGTTTGAGCAAGTTACCTGAATTGCTGATGGACAGGGAAACCTGGCATGCTGCAGTCCATGGAGTCTCAAAGAATCAGACACAACTGAGCAACTGAACTGACTGACTTTCATTCAGAGCGGTAGACTTTGTAAAGCAGATTACCCTATAATATGGGTGGGCCTCATCAGCTCAGTCGAAAGCCTTCAGAGAAAAGGACTGAGGTCCCCAGAGGATGCAGAAATTCTGTGTTCAGAGTGATGCTGGTCAAGCTGCAATGTCAGCTCTTCCCTGGGTCTACAGTCTACCAACCTCCACTGTAGATTTGGGACTTAACTGGCTTCCAAAATTGCATTAAGCAATTCCTTAAAATAAATCTTTATTTCTCTCATTCTTTTTCATTTATTGTCTCCACCTCTACCCCTGGTCTCTGTCTCTTTTCTTGGTTCTGTTTGTCTCTAGAATCCTAACTAATATGCTCAGATGAAATATCGATTTGATTTGTAGTAACCTGATGGGCTACAAGTTCACTCGGAGCCTGCCTCTCTCTGGCTTATTTCTCTTCTCCTTTTAGCTTCCTTTTGATTTGCAGGTGGTAGATACCTATACAGCTTTGCTCAGTAAGTGTTCTCTATGTTACAGATGATCAAAAAAGTCAGCAAATAACAAGTGTTGGGTAATTTATAACCATTTACAGTGTGTATTTGTATACATCATTTAGTACATACACCAGCCCCATGGAATAATTAAAAGCATCCCTGTCTTACAGATAAAAGAATAACAATTAAAACAATACTGAGTGTTTATCAAGTTCTTCTGGGCTAAGCATGTCACAGAAGTAATCTCATGTACACCTCACAGCAAAAAAAAACTACCCCTAATTTACAGATGAGCACCCTGGCTAGAACTTGAACTCTCATCAACTGATTCAGAAGGAGCCTTTTTACTCCCATGGAAAGATGAGAACATTCCTTATCCCCAGACAGACAAGACACCCTCAGAGCGCATTTGTGGCATAGGTCTCTGTGCTACTGCCATATTTCTGGAACTTAGTTAAGTCTGGTATTCAATTAGGACAGAGATCAAATGACTCAAGGCAGCGAAACCAGCCCCTTGCGTCTCTAGAGCTAAAGATTCTCATTTACAGCTATTAATATTGAAAGGGATGAGACATATCTTTATATCAGTCATCAATTTTCCCTTGTCTTCATGGTGCAATGTCAGGATGATTCTGGGAACAAGTTCATGGCACCTTAGGAAGTACGAGGAAGCAGAGGATTACAGGACTTAGGTGCTGTTGGGGCACTTCGCTTCTTACCCTTCCCGTCTTTGGATAGATGAGGAAGCTGAGTGAAGTCGCTTGCTCAGGGTGCAAGTGAGCAGCTACGATTTGATGTGCACGCAAAATCACCTGGAATCTTGGTAAAGTGCAGGTTCTGACTCTGTTAGACTGGGATGGGCCTGATGCTTCTGATCCAGGGGCTGTGCCATGAGTCAGAAAGGAGAGGGAAGCATTATGACAGACAGGAGAAGTGGAAGGAAGGAATGGGGTCTTACCAGGTCCCATAAATAGGTGGTGGTGAGACAGGTTGGTCTCTACAGTGTTCATTATTACTCAGATGCTCTTTCACAGCCACTGCTCTATAGACGATGACATGATTTCACATGGTACCATAGGGGTTAAGAATTTTAGCAGGTTAGAACAGTGGACTAGTTCTTAATATGCTTAAAGTTAAGGGGAATAAATACAGTCCAAAAAACACATGCCAATACAGGATAGGGGAGATACAATTTAATAGCTGCCTGTGTGGAAAAAACCTAGAGGCTTTAGTTGCTTATAAGTCTGTTGACTTAATAACGTGGTGTGTGCTTTCATCAACAGGAGTATGGTCTGCGGGGAAAGGGAGGTGATGGGTTCCTGCCACATTGCACGCGTGGTAACACGTCTAGAGGATTGCTCAGCTTAGTGGACATCACATCGAGAGGGGTATGAGAATCCTGAGTGCATCTGAGGGAGCATGTCTGGTGAAGCATCTGTGGACGTTGAGGAATAGTTGAAGAATCGGGGTTTGTAACCTGGATATTAAAATAATGTAAGGCCTGACTCAAGTAATATTTCAGTGGCCATCATGTGTGTGATAATATCTGGCTTGTCCTGTGTGAACCACAATCAGTAAAAGTTGAAACTAGAAACAGATTCTTCATATTCTAAGGCACTTGTGACTGAGTAAGGGAACCCGGCTTGAAGTTGAATTCCAAGTAAATCACTTACCACTCTGCCTTAGGCTCCCTAGAAATATGGGAACAAAATCTTCCTCGCTGGTGGTAATGAATCAGTGATAATGACTCATTGTGAGATAATGACATAATGAGATAATATGTGAAAAACCATGGCCACGTATGGCCAAGAGTGCTGACTCAATCACTTTTAAAAAATGAACTACCTCAGGAAGTAGTGAGTTCTCTGTTGCTGGAGGTATGCAAACCAAGGACAATGAGCCTCTTGGGAATTTGGGATGAGACCATTGCACAGAGGTTTGCTGTGGACAGGAGATTGATGTACAATGAACATGATTTATAGGACCCTTCCAATTTTAAGAATCCATGCAGGTTGGCATCACTTTTCCTGGTTATTAAAAATGCAGGTGGAAAAATTGCTTTATTCAGTTGTAATATTGATATTAAATACTATTCACCTCACAACCCAAGATAGGGAGGCAGAAATGGACTTTATTTTGAGCATTTCATTTCCTACTCCCAAACTGAATCATTTTCTTTTGAGTTCTAAAATAGTACTATTTCATTTTATGAGGCTATCTAGGGCATACATACCATACAGAAGAGTTTCCTATGTAGTATGATTTGAGGAGAGCAAGTTCAGTTCAGTTCAGTCGCTCAGTTGTGTCTGACTCTTTGCAACCCCATGAATTGCAGCACGCCAGGCCTCTGTCCATCACCAACTCCCGGAGTTCACTCAGACTCACATCCATTGAGTCAGTGATGCCATCCAGCCATCTCATCCTCTGTCATCCCCTTCTCCTCCTGCCCCCAATCCCTCCCAGCATCAGTCTTTTCCAATGAGTCAACTCTTCACATGAGGTGGCCAAAGTACTGGAGTTTCAGCTTTAGCATCTTTCCTTCCAAAGAAATCCCAGGGCTGATCTCCTTCAGAATGGACTGGTTGGATCTCCTTGCAGTCCAAGGGACTCTCAAGAGTCTTCTCCAACACCACAGTTCAAAAGCATCAATTCTTCGGTGCTCAGCTTTCTTCACAGTCCAATTCTCACATCCATACATGACCACTGGAAAAACCATAGCCTTGACTAGACCTTTGTTGGCAGAGTAATGTCTCTGCTTTTGAATATGCTATCTAGGTTGGTCATAACTTTCCTTCCAAGGAGTAAGCGTCTTTTAATTTCATGGCTGCAGTCGTCACCATCTGCAGTGATTTTGGAGCCCAAGAAAATAAAGTCTCTCACTGTTTCCACTGTTTCCCCATCTATTTGCCATGAAATGATGGGACCAGATTCCATGATCTTCGTTTTCTGAATGTTGAGCTTTAAGCCAACTTTTTCACTCTCCACTTTCATCAAGAGGCTTTTTAGTTCCTCTTCACTTTCTGCCATAAGGGTGGTGTCATCTGCATATCTGAGGTTATTGATATTTCTCCCGGCAATCTTGATTCCAGCTTGTGCTTCTTCCAGCCCAGCGTTTCTCATGATGTACTCTGCATATAAGTTAAATAAGCAGGGTGACAATATACAGCCTTGACGTACTCCTTTTCCTATTTGGAACCAGTCTGTTGTTCCATGTCCAGTTCTAACTGTTGCTTCCTGACCTGTATATAGGTTTCTCAAGAGGCAGGTCAGGTGGTCTGGTATGCCCATCTCTTTCAGAATTTTCCACAGTTTATTGTGATCCACACAGTCAAAGGCTTTGGCATAGTCAATAAAGCAGAAATAGATGTTTTTCTGGAACTCTCTTGCTTTTTTGATGATCCAGCGGATGTTGGCAATTTGATCTCTGATTCCTCTGCCTTTTCTAAAACCAGCTTGAACATCTGGAACTTCACGGTTCACGTATTGCTGAAGCCTGGCTTGGAGAATTTTGAGCATTGCTTTACTAGTGTGTGAGATGAGTGCAATTGTGTGGTAGTTTGAGCATTCTTTGGCATTGCCTTTCTTTGGGATTGGAATGAAAACTGACCTTTTCCAGTCCTGTGGCCACTGCTGAGTTTTCCAAATGTGCTGGCAGATTGACTGCAGCACTTTCACAGCATCATCTTTCAGGATTTGAAATAGATCACCTGGAATTCCATCACCTCCACTAGCTTTGTTGGTAGTGATGCTTTCTAAGGCCCACTTGACTTCACAGTCCAGGATGTCTGGCTCTAGGTCAGTGATCACACCATCGTGATTATCTGGGTTGTGAAGATCTTTTTTGTACAGTTCTTCTGTGTATTCCTGCCACCTCTTCTTAATATCTTCTGTTTCTGTTAGGTCCATACCATTTCTGTCCTTTATTGAGCCCATCTTTGCATGAAATGTTCCCTTGGTATCTCTGATTTTCTTGAAGAGATCTCTAGTCTTTCCCATTCTGTTGTTTTCCTGTTTCTTTGCATTGATCGCGGAGGAAGGCTTTCTTATCTCTTCTGCAAAGGGAGATTCAGTTACACCAAATTATTTTTCCATTGGTCCTGCTATTATGCTGTGTGTTGTATATAGTAACTAAGTTGTGTCTGACTCTTTGTGGCCCCATAGACTGTAGCCCACCAGTATCCTCTGTCCAAGGGATTTCCCAGGCAAGAATACTGGAGTGGGTTGCCATTTCCTTCTCCAGGGGATCTTCCACACCCAGGGATCAATCCTGCATTGCAAGCGGATTCTTTACCACTGAGCCACCAGGGAAGCCCATATTGGTCCTGCTGTGTATCTTAAAATTATTCTGTCATTCCTTTGTGCAGAGCTATCAAAAGGTGAATATTATTTAAGGCTTAATGCCTTAAGCCATTATCAGTCATTAACATCTTGGTCAGACACAGTTTGTTCCTTAGTGTGTTACTGTGCACTTGTGAAAGTGAACTGTTCAGTCGTGCTGCAGAGAGCCGTGTCACCTGGCAGCCCCATCTGCTTGCTCACTCGAACCCCCACCGTATTAGCACCAGGCCAAGAAATGTGGGCCACTCCCAGCCACTGGCCGATCACAGTGAGGGTAGTAATGCAGGTCTGTCCTTGAGAGATGGCATGTCGTCTCCAACCAGGAGTCCCCAGTCAGCCCAGCTGACCTTATCCAGTCCCAGATTTTACCTGCCCAGTCCTCTCCCTTCCCCTCTCATTCTCAAGTATAGACCTGCTCTGTGGTCTAAGGCCCTTCCTGCCTTCTGCTTCTCCCCTTTACCTTCACAGGCATTTCTCTCTACAGATCTCCTGCATATCCAGCCTTAGAGGACCTAAACTAGCGCAGGTGATAAACCAGAGCAGTCTGAGAAAGTGGGGTGTCAGATGGGGTTGTGAAATTGGCTTGAAGTCAGGGAGGGCTGAGAAATATCCTGAAACTCAAACATTCTGAGTGATGTTTAGGGCATGGGTGATCCCTGGCACAGGGTGGGGCCCAAGTGCTAACCTTCAGAAGTTTAGGTGACTTGGGAAAACCCCCAGTGAGGGAGACCCCCTTGTGGAAGCAATGATTCAGCATTTGAAAATTAGGGCATGAAACAGAGTTGTCTGTAGAGGCAGTGGAGTCAACTGGTTACTATCTAGTTGTTCCAGTGCCCTGCTGAGAAGGCCATGGGAACCCTTCTGTGAGAAACCAGGGCCTCTGACAAGCAGTTAAAGGCTAACCTGCGAGCCAGAGGCTGTCTTTGAAAGCTTACAGAGACCTGGCTGAGCAGCATCTTTAGCGAGAATTGCAGAGTTCAGAGATTTTGAATGCTCTGCTGAGCCAGGTCTGTCAGACCAAGGTCAGGGCTCTGGTTGAGGAAACCTGGACCCAGAAACATGGCAGGAAGATGTCTGGGTGGATGTCTCTGAAGACTTCCCTGAATCCACCAAGTCTCCCTAGTACGAGCCAGCACTTGCCCAGTGCTGGGAGATGCTATGGGTCTCATCTCCACAAGAAACAGGAGCTGCCCCCCTTATCCCTACTTGGCTGCCAGGTATAATGAGCTGTCTTCTTCTTCCTGCCTCGCTTCTTGCTTGAAGTCTTCCTGACTTGGTCCAGGTCACACTCACATGCTCTTTTGCTTCAATGCCATTAGAACTTGCATGTCTGCTCTCACCGGGCTCTGGCATTTTGTCTTGTGTTCTGCTCTGGGCGCGTAACTTACCTCACTTGAGGAGAAATGTAAGGCAGTGGAGGTGGTGGATAGAGCATGAGATGAGGGACCAGGATGACTGGGGTCCATTATTCACTAGCTATGTGAGCAAACGACTTCGTTCTTCTAAGCCCCATTTCCCTTATCTGTAAAATGGAAATGTACAATTTACCTCATATATTATGAATAGTTAGAGGTGAATATGCAGAGCACCTGATACATAGGAAAAAATATTTTGTCATGTATTATCTTTTTTTCCTCTTGGTGTCTGTCAGAGAATCTAGCAGGAAGGACACAAAATTTTCTTCATAAATATTTGACATAAAATTGAATTGTGTTTTTGTGATCATCTTTTAAGATAAAGGCTGTGATGAAACTGGTGCTTCTTGTACTTTCCTGGGTGTGTGCATCCATTGGAAAATCTGATTTGATGGATCTGAAGAGCAAATTTTCACATGTCCTCAGGGCATACTGATATTCATACTACTTGGGAAAATTGCTGTAATCTCAGAGGATGCTGTAAACCCTTAACTATTATGTCAGGGTATCTGTTTCATAGAAATAAAGGAATTATTACACTATCCTCTTAATAATTGATTCATATTGCTGTGCAACTGATTTGGGCCAAGTGACCAGCGTTAACAGGTGGGTGTATGTGGAGAAGTAACAGTGCCATTTAGCTACTGTTGGGTCAGAGCCATCAGCTGCATGAGTGGGTGCTCAGTTTCCAAGTGGGCTCCAGATATATTTTCTTAATTGAATAAAATCCAAGATTTCAATTCATTTCAAAGCTGCATAATGTGGTAATTAGAAGCCTAGTTACTTCTAATGCCCTGAAGAGAGACTCAGGATTGTCTCAGAAGTCCTGCGGCCTGAGCAGATAATTACAAGCACTTCTTGGTGATAATTGCGAACCTGAGAGCTCCACGGAGAGAATGCCCGTGAAACCCAGGGCTTCGAAAAGCTAGAGCCCTGCTCTAACTCAGGCATTGTTATCAATAAAGAGATTTTTGCCTTTTATGAAGCTGAAATTGTCAGAAAAGAGGTTCTTTCACATGTCATTTGTTTCATTCATCAGTCCACAATGAAGTGGTTTTAATGAGGCATGGGCTGGGCTGAGACAGAGATGAAAATAGAGCAAAGGCTAACAGGGAAGAGAAAAGAACATTCTTCCATTGTGGAAGGACAGTCTTGAAGGAGATTTCCTAATGGGAGGATTTGCAGTTTTAATAGCACACTTGAAATTTAAACTCAATCTATTTCCAGGCAGCAAAGGAAGTATCTTTAGAGATAATCAATATATCTTTTTTAAAAGTTAATTTATTTATTTTAATTGGAGGCTAATTACTTTACAATATTGTAGTGGGTTTTGCCATACATTGACATGAATCAGCCATGGGTGTACCTGTGTTCCCCATCCTGAACCCCCTCCCTCTTCCCTCTCCATCCCATCCCTCAGAGTCATCCAAGTACACTGGCCCTGAGCACCCTGTCTCATGGATTGAACCTGGACTGACAATCTATTTCACATATGGTAATATACATGTTTCAATGCTATTCTCTCAAATCATCCCACCCTCACCTTCTCCCACAGAGTCCAAGAGTCTGTTTTTTACATCTGTGTCTCTTTTGCTGTCTCGCATATAGGGTCATCATTACCATCTTTCTAAATTCCATATATATGCATTAATATACTGTATTGGTGTTTTTCTTTCTGACTTACTTCACTCTTTATAACAGGCTCCAGTTTCATCCACCTCATTAGAACTGATTCAAATGTATTTTTAACAGCTGAATAATATTCCATTGTGTATATGTACCACAGCTTTCTTATCCATTCATCTGCCGATGGACATCTAGGTTGCTTCCATCTTCTAGCTATTATAAACAGCATTTGGATAGATTCAAAACTAGTGGGAGAAGGTGAGGGTGGGATGATTTGAGAGAATAGCATTGAAACATGTATATTACCATATGTGAAATAGATCGTCAGTCCAGGTTCAATCCATGAGACAGGGTGCTCAGGGCCTTAGGAAGCATCACTATGAACAAAGCTAGTGGAGGTGATGGAGTTCCAGTTGAGCTATTTCAAATCCTGAAAGATGATGCTGTGAAAGTGCTGCAGTCAATCTGCCAGCACATTTGGAAAACTCAGCAGTGGCCACAGGACTGGAAAAGGTCAGTTTTCATTCCAATGCCAAAGAATGCTCAAACTACCGCACAATTGCACTCATCTCACACGCTAGTAAAGTAATGCTCAAAATTCTCCAAGCCAGGCTTCAACAACATGTGAACTGTGAACTTCCAGATGTTCAAGCTGGTTTTAGAAAAGGCAGAGGAATCAGAGATCAAATTGCCAACTGCTGGATCATCTGCTGGATCATCAAAAAAGCAAGAGAGTTCCAGAAAAACATCTATTTCTGCTTTATTAACTTTGCCAAAGCCTTTGACTGTGTGGCTCACAATAAACTGTGGAAAATTCTGAAAGAGATGGGAATACCAAACCACCTGACCTGCCTCTTGAGAAGCCTATATGCAGGTCAGGAAGCAACAGTTAGAACTGGACATGGAACAACAGACTGGTTCCAAATAGGAAAAGGAGTATGTCAAGGCTGTATATTGTCACCCTGCTTATTTAACTTATATGCAGAGTACATCATGAGAAATGCTGGGCTGGAAGAAGCACAATCTGGAATCAAGATTGCTGGGAGAAATATCAATAACCTCAGATATGCAGATGACACCACCCTTATGGCAGAAAGTGAAGAGGAACTCAAAAGCCTCTTGATGAAAGTGAAAGAGGAGAGTGAAAAAGCTGGCTTAAAGCTCAACATTCAGAAAACAAAGATCACGCATCTGGTCCCATCACTTCATGGCAAATAGATGGGGAAACAGTGGAAACAGTGGCTGACTTTATTTTTCTGGGCTCCAAAATCACTGCAGGTGGTGATTGCAGCCATGAAATTAAAAGATGCTTACTCCTTGGAAGGAAAGTTATGACCAACCTAGACAGCATATTAAAAAGCAGAGACATTACTTTGCCAACAAAGGTCCATCTAGTCAAGGCTATGGTTTTTCCAGTGGTCATGTATGGATGTGAGAGTTGGACTGTGAAGAAAGCTGAGCGCCGAAGAATTGATGCTTTTGAACTGTGGTGTTGGAGAAGACTCTTGAGAGTTCCTTGGACTGCATGGAGATCCAACCATTCTATCCTAAAGGAGATAAGTCCTGGGTGTTCATTGGAAGGACTGATGTTGAAGCTGAAACTCCAGTGCTTTGGCCACCTGATGCGAAGAGCTGACTCATTGGAAAAGACCCTGATGCTGGGAAAGATTGAGGGCAGGAGAAGGGGATAACAGAGGATGAGATGGTTGGATGGCATCATCGACTCCATGGACATGGGTTTGGGTGGACTCCAGGAGTTGGTGATGGACAGGGAGGCCTGGTGTGCTGCATTTCACAGGGTCGCAAAGAGTCAGACATGACTGAGCGACTGAACTGAACTGAACTGAGAAAACTAGTTGACAGTAACACCTGGAATATTTCCCAGGGTATAACCCAAGCAAAGTAAGTCCAGAAAAGCAAGTAGTGCTTTATCTGCTCACGTCTCAAAATTAAGTCCAGAAATCCAAGAGATTGGTTTTTGAACCTTCTTGGAATAGGAGCTGAAAGAGAAGCCCACAGAACAGGGATGTACATATGCGAGTTGCACATACTACGTCATAGCAGACACTATCTGACATCACTCTTTACCAAAAGTCTGCCTTCATTTTACAGTCTTAAAGTAATCGATATTGTCTCCAATTGACATTATATTATACTTCCCGAGGAAACATAGGGCCTCTCGCAACCACTGAATAAATGTTGGAGTACAAACCCCCCCAGAACTGTTCACTGTCTTACTTTATAGAAAGTGATTTGAAATATTGATGATATTGATGTCACACTCTTCAGATAATTGTACATGTGAGATTTGTTATTAATGTGGTGTCTTGTTCATAGTGAGAAAAATCACACAAGTGTGAGTGGAGGTGGTCTGCAAGTTGAGCTGTTACATCAGGGGGCTCAGGCTGGGAGCAAGTTCTAGGATGTGTCACATTTCCAGAGTGGTATGTGTGGTTAAGACTCTCAGGTGCTGAGATCACCTAACCATCTACCCAGACTGCCATATATCATGGTGTGGTCATGAAATAAAAGAATTAGATTTTTCTGTGTGTGTGTTTTTTAAAGATTTGAAAATAAGGGTAACCCAGTGTTGCTGATAGAAGGAAAGAGAAAGTTGAGGTTGAAGACAGTTCTAGTTCTTAACTAGAAAACAGAAGTTTGGGGTAAATCAAGCAGTGAAATGTGAAATTCAGCAGTGACCCGGTTCTATGAATATAAGCAATTCACCATATATTTTCCACAAAAAGAAGAAAAAAGTACTTTGTGAAACAGTTTCAGCTGGTGTCTCAGCTAGTACAAAAATTGCTCATCAAGTGAGAGATAAAATTTTAGTGGAAATTGAAAAGACAATTTGTGGTATAATGATATGCACAAGAAGTCTGTGTCTGTAGAGAAAAGTGATTTGGGTGAAATCTAGAAGTTTCCATAATTAAGATCTTGGGGACTTGAGAAAAACTAAATAGTCATTTTTCAAATGGATTAGGTATCTGAAGAAATTTGACATCCTTGTATCTATCTAGTATATCATGCATGTATCCATCCAGTCATTCTTTTTTAAAGAAAAAAAAAAAGTGCTGTGTGTCAGGCATTGTGCTAGGAGGAGGGTTATAGACTTTAAGGGATGTATAATCCTAAAGGCAGAGGTCTAAGACATCACCATGGAAGAACACTTACAGTGGATTAAGGACTCATCTGGTACAGGATTAGAGAGACGTAACCCTTATGGTTCATCTTTTCTTACTCATTTTCCACTCACCCTACTTTTCTACATCAAGCAGTTTGACTGGGGGGCAAGTCCATTCAATCTTACCAGGCCCTTGACTTTTTTTTTATTCCCAAGTGGTTTTGAAAGAATCCTTGATCAATTGGCCCTACAAAGTATACCCCATAGAGAGTCTTGCCAACGCAATATACAATACCTATACAGGAATGAAAGCAGGTTTCCCCTTGGTTTTCCATGACTTCCCATGGTTTATGGTGACTTGAGAACAAGTATTAAGGGCACTTCCTTGTTGCTGAGTGTGCTTCCACAGGGAGAGAACCACCCCAGGTGCTGATGACCACGGTGATTTCTGGAGGAGGACCCAGCCTAGGAGCTGGCTCTGGCTTTCTCTCGTTCAGAGTCTCAGTGGTTTCACATTATCCTGCTCTTCTGTTTCCTTTTCTGCATGAACACAATAATAGCAAACCCATTATGTCTTGTTTATTAAAGGGCCTTTCCTGTATTAACCCATTTTTTGGTAACAACTCCCCTAGGAGGAAGATGCTATTATTATCCATCTCCACAAATGAGGGAAATGGGTCCAGGGAGATTGAGTAATTGTTCTAAATTGCCTGGATCCCAGATTCAAACCCACAAGGTCTGGCTCTGAAGACGCTAACCATCCTACCTCTGACACCATATCCCTCATCTGTCATGTCCTTGCTTGCTGTTGTCTGTGATAGGAGACTCCGAGGTCTTCCTCCTAGTGGATTTCTATTGACTGTCCTTCTCTATCTTGTTCAATTAATTCAAACACAGAAAGGGCAAAAATCAGTAAGCATTTTAGAGAACATCTAGTGGGAACTGGGAAAATTCTAAAGCCATTTCCAAGTGTGATCTGGTTGTGGTACTGGATTTATGTTGGGTGGACACAATAAAAGTAATTAAGTTAATAAAAGGTCCTCAAAAGCAGACACTAAGTGCTCTTTCAGAAATATGACTCCCTCACTCTGCAACCTGTAGGGAATGAGTTGAATTGCGTCTTGTGAGCAGAAGCAAAGAATGCTTTGACTTTTAGGGACTCAGTCTCCCCATTCCTCACAGACAGATAGTGGGAGGATGTGATGGAGGGCCTGTGGAAATCCTGGACTTGTGCCAGACCCCTTCTCCCCTGACCAAACATCCCCAAATGCCTTTCACTCTCTTCCTTTAAAGCAGTAATAAAATATATCAGAAATAAAAATCAAAGTTCTTATCTTAGTTCACAAAATGGGTGAGCCAACACTGTGTAACCTTGGCCTTTTCTTTTCTCTGTGAAACATTTTTTGAAACTATTTTAAGTTGCTGAAGAAACATTCCACTCGATGGAAAGGTTAAAACAGTCGTGACTGGACTGAGGGGACAAAATCCAGTAAATTGAGCTCAGGTTCCAGGGCCTTCGTTGTACCTATTTCTGCCAGGTTCCCGAACCAGGGCAGCATCCTCACCCTTCGAGTGGCTGGATGACAGTCAGGGCCACCCATGACAGGCATCCTCCCGGGCCTGGACATTGTCTCTCTGCCCATCTACCCAGGTGACCACTGTGAGGGAGTGTGGGGGCCAGGCTGCCCTGAGCATCAGGAGAGTAGAAGGCCTTGCCCCTGAATGTATTATTTCTGTCTGTCCCTCCTTTCCCCTTTCCTCTGGAACCTCAAAGGGCTCATTTGATTTCAGGGGGTAGGGGAGAATGCAGTCCCAAAGGAGATTCATCTGGATGGGCTTGTGAGCATTTCTGTCCCAGCTGTGCTGGGTCTGATCTAATCACATGCCCAAGGCCACTGAGAGTATACGATGCACAGCTCAGATCTGTAGAACCAGGTCACAGCTGAATCTCACATTCCCAAGCTTGCTTTCCCCCCAGACTTCTGTCTTCTAGTGAAGAACGTTAACTTCCTTTGATCTCAGGGTTCTTTCTATCAGTCAGAAAAATCCATGTTTCCTTTTTCTTATTTGCTTTCTTTTCTCTTATTTTCCTAATTACAACAATTTCTTTTGAAGTAATTCGGCTTTGGGCTGATCTTAAAAAAAAAAAGATCTATTTGCATGTCTGTATCTTCCATTAGACTGTGCTTTCCCTAGCTAACATAGCGACACATTGCGGAACCCAAGAAATATCCATTAAGTAAGCAAATCAACATTCAAGTCACTGTGCCCTGGAAGCCAGCTAGGTCATGCCCATTTCTCCAGTGACTGTAGCAATCTGGATTCTTGGTGCCATCTCCCTAAGTGTCCAAAGTCTCTACAGTACGGACTTAGGCAGGTTGCCTGTGCCTCAGTTGTCAAAATGGCTCTAATGACAGGACTACTTCACTGGACTGTTGGAGGATTAAATGAGATAATCTGTGGAATTTTACAGCATTGCCCAGCTTACAGTACCTGTTGTTTCTGACTGAGTGCCCCTGCTTCCTGTGGGAAGCAGGGGACGGGCACTCTGCTGCTCAGCACACTTGGAGAGCAGAAATGACTGGTTGCCATCTCTGAAACCCCAATGGCCCCTGCTCCACTGACTATTGGCATGTGACAAAATACTCCAAACTTCAAAGCATAAAATAACAACCACTTAATTATGGCTGCATTTTCTATGGGGGAGGAATTCAGAGTGCAGTGGGATGGCTTGTCTGTTCTACGAGCCTGGGGCCCCAGCTGAAGACTTGATCGGCTGGTGGACGGCATCACCAAAGGCTTTGCCACTCACATGTTTGGCACCCTAGCTGTGTGTGTTTGTTTCTGAGGGCTGCTGTAACAAGGTGCTACAAATGGGGCAGCTCAAAACAACAGAAATGTAATCTCTCACATCTCTGGAGTCTAGAAATCTGAAATCAAGGTGTTGACAGGGCCATGTTCCCTCCAAAGCCTCCAGGGGTGGAGCCTTCTTTGTATTTTCCAGCTTCTGGAAGCTGCCAGGCATTCGCTGGCCTGTGGCAGCATAACGCCAGTCTCAGCCTGTGTCTTCACATGGCCATCTTCCTTGTGTGTTTGTCTTTGCATGGTGTTCTCATCTCTGATGAGGACTTGCTAAGGGCCCTTCTACTCTGATATGTAAGTGGAAGAGTCACTCAGTCATGTCCAACTCTTTGCGACCCCTGTAGCCCACCAGGCTCTTCTGTCCATGGGATTTCTCAGGCAAGAATACTGCAGTGGGTTGCCATTCTCTTCTCCAGGGGATCTTCCTGACCCAGGGATTGAACCTGGGTCTCCTGCATCACAGGCAGATTCTTTACCATCTGAGCCACTCTAATATGACCTCATCCTAACTCATTACATCTGCAATGACTTTTTTTTTTTTTTCAAATAAGGTCACATTCTGAGGTATATTTGGGGTTAGATTTCAACATATCTTTTGGGGAGACGTAATTGAACCCCAGAGCAACTGGGATGACTCAAAGCCTGGGCTCACTGGCACTGTTGACTAAAACACCTACTATGTGGACCCTCCACTTGGCTCAGGTGTCTCATGGCATGGTGGCTAGATTCTGAAAGTGGACATTCCAAGAGAACCAGGTGGGGACCACATGGCCACTTACGACCCAGCCCTGAGGTCACATAGCCTCACTTCTGTTGTGCTCAATTGTCAAACCAGTCACAATCCACCCAGATTCTACCTCTTGCTGGGATGATGGCAAAGAATTTGGGGCGGGGGGTGTTTTGCCCCACCCGCTCCAGCACACACATAGCCTGGGAGTAGTTTTTATGAACTTGCTCATTTTGATTTCCATTTTAAATTACAGAGCACAGGGTCTCCTTTGAGGAGAAAGAAACACTATTCTCCCCTACATCCCCATAAAACATTGTCACTGTTGTTTTGAAGATGGGCCACTAGGCTGAACTAGTGGATCTATATATGTCTTAATTTAAAAATCACTGAAGAATTTTAAAGAAGAAAAAAACCAGACTGGGAAAAAGGATCTTTGAAAAAAATTTTTTATATGAGCTGAAAATACACAACATGACTGAGGTGATTACAAGCTGTCATCAGGAGGAGGAAGAGACTGTCAGGGGAGAATGCCAGGATCCCACAGAAACCAAGACCGTGGCGTAAGTTGAGTTGTTGCTGCTTGATTTTCGAGAACAAACTGCCAAAATATTATGGAGAGATGATGTGAATGTCAAACCATCCTATTTTTTTTTTCCTAATGGATTCCTAAATACACACAGCAAATACTTTCTTACTGAGATTTCTAGAATGGAGCTTGGAAAAATGTATAAATACATGACCACCTACTGTGCTGCCAGACATTACTAAAAAATATGACTTGCTATGTATGTTTACCATAAAAAAGGAAAAAGATGTTTAGAGAAGTACTATTTGAAATAGCCTCCAACTTGTTGTTCATTGTTGAGCCACTCAGTCATGTCCAGCTCTTTGTGACCCATGGACTGCAACACACCAACCTTTCCTGTCCTTCACCATCTCCCGGAGTTGGCTCAAACTCACGTGCATTGAGTCGGTGATGCTATCCAACCATCATTTTCTCTGTCACCCCCTTCTCCTCCAACTGAAAACCACCAAAATGCCCAGCAGCAGCAGAATGGATCCAGGGTGGTGTATTCACAGTGGGTGCTCTAACTGTATAGTGGTGAGAATAGCGGCTGCTGTGCCCAGCTGTGTAGATGCAGCTCCCAAACAGAGGTGAGGGAACTGACACAGATATAAAAAAAGAACATACTGTGTGATTTCAGCTGTATAAAGTACACACCCAGCAAAACTAACCTATGCCAGGAATTGACAGGAAGGATGAGGGGGAGAGCTTCTGGTGATGATTTTTATTTCTTGATCTAGGGGCTGATTCCGTGGTGGTTCAGTTGTGAGGTTCTGGGCTTCTCATATGTGCACTTTTCTGGATGTATATTTTGCTGCAGTAAAAAAAATTAAAAATGAAGCACTTAACACAAATAGTTACCAGGCTATGACAGAAGAATATTTTTTTTTTAATTTAAAATTTCTATTTTATTGTGAAAAGAAATATAAGATCTACCCTTGATAAATTTTTAAGTATACAATACAGTATTTTTCATTGAGGTATAGTTAAAGTATTTTAGTTTCAGGAGTACATCATAGTGGTTCAGTATTTTTACTGAATATAATTCAGCAATATAATTTTTCAGATTATATTCCATTAAAAGTTATTACAAGACAATGGCTGTATTTCCCTGTGCTGTATAATATATCCTTACTACTTATCTATTTTGTGCATAGTAGTTTGTATCTCCTGGTCCCATACCCCTATCTTGTCCCTTCCTTCTTCTCTCTCCCCACCGGTAACCACTAGTTTGTTTTCTGTATCCATCAGCCTGTTTCTCTTTTTTTGCTGTATGCATTCATTTGCTTTGTTTTTTAGATCTGCATATAAGTGATGTCATATAGTGTTTGTCCTTCTGTGTCTTACTGACTTCACTCAGCATAGTATTTTGTAGGCCCACCCACATTGCTGCAAATGGCAATATTTTATTCTTTTTATGGCTGAGTAATATTCCCTTTGTGTGTATTTGTATATATACCACATCTTCTTTATTTATTTGTCTGTTGATGGACACTTGGATTGCTTCCATACCTTGGCTATGGTAAATACTGCTGCTCTAAGCATTGGGATTGGATGTATCTTTTCAAATTAGTGTTTTTGTTTTTTCTGGATATATACCCAGGAGGGAAATTGCTAGATCATATGTTGTAATATTGTAGTATTAGTATAGTTGTAGTATTCATTTTTTAAGGCTCCTCTCCTGTTTTCCACAGTGGGAGCACCAATTTACACTCCCATCAATAGTGTACAAGTGTTCCCTTTTCTCCACATCCCCATGAGTATTTGTTATTTGTAGATTTTTTGATGATAGCTCTTCTGAAAAGTGTAAGGTAATAACTCACTGTTTTGTTTTACATTTTTCTAATAATTAGTGATGTTGAGCATCTTTTCATGTGCCAGTTAACCATATATATGTCTTCTTTGAGAAAATGTCTATTCAGGTCTTCTGTATGGCAACCCACTCCAGTACTCTTGCCTGGAAAATCCCATGGGCGGAGAAGCCTGGTAGGCTGCAGTCCATGGGATCGTAAAGAGTCGGACACGACTGAGCGACTTCACTTTGATTTTTCACTGTCATGCATTGGAGAAGGAAATGGCAACCCACTCCAGTGTTCTTGCCTGGAGAATCCCAGGGGTGGGGGAGCCTGGTAGGCTGCAGTCCATGGGGTCGCACAGAGTCGGACAAGACTGAAGTGACTTAGCAGCAGCAGCAGCCTATTTATAGGTAAGATTGTTTTTTTGATTTTGAATTGTATGAGCTGTTTGAGTATTTTAGATATTAACCCCTCATTAGTTGCATCATTTTCAGACATTTTCTCCCATTCCATAGGTTGCCTTTTTCTACCCTCTGTCTTCCCCTGCTGTCCACACATCTGTTCTCTGTGTCTGTGTCTGTGTTCCTGCCCTGCAAATAGGTTCATTTTTCTAGATTCTGTATATATGTGATAATGTATGACACTTGTTTTCCTCTTTCTGGCTTACTTCACTCTGTAAAACAGGCTCTAGGTTCATCTACCTCAGTTCAACTGACTCAAATTCATTCCTTTTTATGGCTGACTAGTATTTCATTGTATATATGTACCACAACTTCCTTATCCATTTGTTTGTTGATGAACATCTAGGTTGCTTCCATGTCCTGGCTACTGTAAATAGCACTGCAGTGAATATTGGGGTACATAAGTCTGGTGACATGTTTTAACTCATCAGTATATTTTTATTAACAGTAAAACAGGTACTGTCACTTAAATATCCAAAAATGTTGTTTGACTCTGGTTCTCGTGTAAAGGGACAATCAAGGAATATAGGGTCCTTTGGAGGCTGGAAATCACTTACCTGGCCCTTTGAATAGATCCAAGACTGCAGAAAGTGAAGAGGAACTAAAAAGCCTCTTGATGAAAGTGAAAGCAGAGAGTGAAAAAGTTGGCTTAAAGCTCAACATTCAGAAAACGAAGATCATGGCATCTGGTCCCATCACTTCATGGCAAATAGATGGGGAAACAATGGAAACAGTGTCAGACTTAATTTTTGGGGGCTCCAAAATCACTGCAGATGGTGATTGCAGCCATGAAATTAAAAGACTCTTACTCCTTGGAAGGAAAGTTATGATCAACCTAGATAGCATATTGAAAAGCAGAGACATTACTTTGCCAACAAAGGTCTGTTTAGTCAAGGCTATGGTTTTTCCAGTGGTCATGTATGGATGTGAGAGTTGGACTGTGAAGAAAGCTGAGCACTGAAGAATTGATGCTCTTGAACTGTGGTGTTGGAGAAGACTCTTGAGAGTCCCTTGGACTGCAAGGAGATCCAACCAGTCCATTCTAAAGGAGATCAGCTCTGGGTGTTCTTTGGAAGGAATGATGCTAAGGCTGAAACTCCAGTACTTTGGCCACCTCATGCGAAGAGTTGACTCATTGGAAAAGACTCTGATGCTGGGAGGGATTGGGGGCAGGAGGAGAAGGGGACGACAGAGGATGAGATGGCTGGATGGCATCACCGACTTGATGGACGTGAGTCTGAGTGAACTCTGGGAGTTGGTGATGGACAGGGAGGCCTGGTGTGTTGCGATTCATGGGGTCGCAAAGAGTCGGACACGACTGAGCAACTGAACTGAACTGAAGACCGCAGAACAAGGGACCCATTGCTAGGGAGGAAAGGGAGTTAAGGAGGATGACAAAAACGCCCAGATGAAATACAGGCTTTGCTGAAGGCCCCATTTACTTCCTTGCCCTTCAGATCTAGGTCTCTCTCTGACCAGATCCCAGGTTTCATTCCCCCTTCTTTACTTCATTTCCATTACTGTGTCCTGTGTCTCCAGGATGTTCACATGGAATTCTGTGAAAACTGTCTTTTGTGTGTCTTTCTTGCTTTACGTCCTCTACTGGGACTGATAGCCCCCTGTCCAGGGTTCTTGGTCTTTTCATGACAAACGACCCTCAGCAGGTTTCTCTGAGGCCTGTTTACTTACAGGCTTCTGAGTCTTTGGGGAGATGCAGACCAGACTCTCTTGCTCTGCAACATACCAGTCATATTGATACATTGGAATGCTCTTGGTACCTGGTGTGTTTCCCATGTAGTGGCAGGGAAGAACAGGGTTCTTTGGTTATTTTGTGAAACTGGAGGCAGCGCCCTTGGAGAAGATTCTGTCACTTGTGCTGATTCAAAAAGAGAGTTGCCTAACGAAGGGGGAAAACAGCTATGGACCAAGGCTTGAGCTGGGCAGTTCCAAGACGCAGCCTTAGAAAATGTCACCCAAGGGCGCCGTGTGTACATCACCAATCAGGAAAGTTTCCTCTTCCCTGTCTTGGTGAGGTGAGCAGCACATTCGATTTCAGCTGCTGGGGCCTCTACTCTACTCCATTCCTCAGCTGTGTTTGCTCCTCTGCTCTCAGAGCATTTGCACTTGGTATAAACTGTGAGGCACGGTCTGAGCAGACATACTGGTTACTAATAAGGAAACTGGCACTGACAGCTTTTTAGTCTCTGATGAGAGAAAAGAGATGTCTTCACATCAGAACAGTTTAACTCTCAGTGTAGCATATCCATTGGTTGAAATTTAAAGAGAAAGAGAGAAATTTAATTGTCAGGCTGCGGTGCACAGTGTCAGAGTTACTTAAAGGATGAGAAATAGGTCTTTTCAACAGCTTAAAGGCCACAGTGCTCATCTTTTTTTTTTTTTTTTATTGGAAGCCCAGACAGAATTCAGAAACCCCAGCCTATAACTCATAGTTCCATCAAACACTCAGCAGAGAAACAAGAAGTATTTGATTGTAATATTAGCATGGACTGTTCCCTACAAGTCATTTGATTCTGTTAGCTCAGCTTATTCCTGTCAGGATAATAGATAATATCAGATATATTTAGAATTAGAAGGGTCCAGAGAGAAAACCCAGGCCTATGTTCTCATTTTAAAAAAATTTAAAAATTTTAAATTAAAAACAAACCAACATAGTCCCAAAGAAATTAAGCAGCTTGTCTGAAGCATTCCATCAGTGACAGAGCTGAGACTGTAGTTCAGTCCTTCAGCCCCCAGCCTACAAGGACCCTGTTCACTGAACCACTCTGCAGCCCCACTTCGTATAGAAACCTTTCAAAGTCTGAATGGCTTCTTGCCAGAGAGGTACATGTCTCTAGGATAAGCTCCATCTGGGAAACAATCAGAAAAGCAATGAATCAAATCCCTTTTGCGCCAGGCCTTCCCTTTCTTCACAAACGTGAGACTGCTATTTTCAGCCTCCACTGTGGGACTGAGATCAAACACCAAGGACCTCTAAGGGGTAGTGTGCTGAGCCTTTCCTGGTTTAAGGGTCCCTTGTGGGATATTGGGAGAAGGCAATGGCACCCCACTCCAGTACTCTTGCCTGGAAAATCCCATGGACAGAGGAGCCTGGTAGGCAGCAGTCCATGGGGTCGCTAAGAGTCGGACACAACTGAGCAGCTTCACTTTCAGTTTTCACTTTCATGCATTGGAGAAGGAAATGGCAACCCACTCCAGTGTTCTTGCCTGGAGAATCCCAGGGATGGGGCAGCCTGGTGGGCTGCTGTCTATGGGGTCGCACAGAGTTGAACATGACTGAAGCGACTTAGCAGCAGTAGCAGCGGCAGCAGTGGGATATTAGCAAGATCTGTTGATGGGAGCTGTTATGATTTGAACCCAGGCATTCAGTTCCTTCTGGGACTCCCAATGCCATCCCAAATCTGGATCATGGTTCCCAAATACCCAGAAGAGTAAAAATGTCTCCCTTAAGTCCTTCTGATGTTGGAAGACCTTGTACAGGGGCAGAGCTTCCCAAGGCTTTCTCCTAGGGTTTAAATGTCTAGCACACTTTGTGTGTTAGGAGACTAGTGTTCACGTAGATAAACTGCCTTCCCCATGGCAGGATTTGTTCTTAGAACACATTCATAGTAAGTCCCAGAGAAAATTCTGCTATCTTATGTTCTTGCCAGGCAAGGTTTGCAGCAATAGTGGTGGAGATGAAGCAAGTCACGGGCAACACTGTGCCACACTCAACATTGCAGATCACAGCACAATTAAATGAACCGACAGTTCCGAGTTTCTGAGCCTGTCTCCTTGACTATGGCAACTGTCAGAACTAGTGGGGCCATCCCCAGGCATCCTAGGGATGCTTTAGAAAGACGTGAGATTTCAGACACTGGGCTCTTCCCTTTGCTTAGACACATTCCCATTGTCTGTTTCCTGTTGGTATTCAACAAGTATTTCTTTTTTTTTTTTTTATTTATTATTTTTTTTTAATTTTATTTTATTTTTAAACTTAACATAACTGTATTAGATTTGCCAAATATCAAAATGAATCCGCCACAGGTATACATGTGTTTCCCCATCCTGAACCCTCCTCCCTCCTCCATCCCCATTCCATCCCTCTGGGTCGTCCCAGTGCACCAGCCCCAAGCATCCAGTATCGTGCATCGAACCTGGACTGGCAACTCATTTCATACATGACATTTTACATGTTTCAATGTCATTCTCCCAAATCTTCCCACCCTCTCCCTCTCCCACAGAGTCCATAAGACTGTTCTATACATCAGTGTCTCTTTTGCTGTCTCGTACACAGGGTTATTGTTACCATCTTTCTAAATTCCATATATATGCGTTAGTATACTGTATTGGTGTTTTTCTTTCTGGCTTACTTCACTCTGTATAATAGGCTCCAGTTTCATCCACCTCATTAGAACTGATTCAAATGTATTCTTTTTAATGGCTGAATAATACTCCATTGTGTATATGTACCACAGCTTTCTTATCCATTCATCTGCTGATGGACATCTAGGTTGCTTCCATGTCCTGGCTATTATAAACAGTGCTGCGATGAACATTGGGGTACTCGTGTCTCTTTCCCTTCTGGTTTTCTCAGTGTGTATGCCCAGCAGTGGGATTGCTGGATCATAAGGCATGTCTATTTCCAGTTTTTTAAGGAATCTCCACACTGTTCTCCATAGTGGCTGTACTAGTTTGCATTCCCACCAACAGTGTAAGAGGGTTCCCTTTTCTCCACACCCTCGCCAGCATTTATTACTTGTAGACTTTTGGATCGCAGCCATTCTGACTGGTGTGAAATGGTACCTCATAGTGGTTTTGATTTGCATTTCTCTGATAATGAGTGATGTTGAGCATCTTTTCATGTGTTTGTTAGCCATCTGTATGTCTTCTTTGGAGAAATGTCTATTTAGTTCTTTGGCCCATTTTTGGATTGGGTCATTTATTTTTCTGGAGTTGAGCTGTAGGAGTTGCTTGTATATTCTCGAGATTAGTTGTTTGTCAGTTGCTTCATTTGCTATTATCTTCTCCCATTCTGAAGGCTGTCTTTTCACCTTGCTAATAGTTTCCTTTGATGTGCAGAAGCTTTTAAGGTTAATTAAGTCCCATTTGTTTATTTTTGCTTTTATTTCCAATATTCTGGGTGGTGGGTCATAGAGGATCCTGCTGTGATGTATGTCAGAGAGTGTTTTGCCTATGTTCTCCTCTAGGAGTTTTATAGTTTCTGGTCTTATGTTTAGATCTTTAATCCATTTTGAGTTTATTTTTGTGTATGGTGTTAGAAAGTGTTCTAGTTTCATTCTTTTACAAGTGGTTGACCAGAGTTCCCAGCACCACTTGTTAAAGAGATTGTCTTTAATCCATTGTATATTCTTGCCTCCTTTGTCAAAGATAAGGTGTCCATATGTGCGTGGATTTATCTCTGGGCTTTCTATTTTGTTCCATTGATCTATATTTCTGTCTTTGTGCCAGTACCATACTGTCTTGATAACTGTGGCTTTGTAGTAGAGCCTGAAGTCAGGTAGGTTGATTCCTCCAGTTCCATTCTTCTTTCTCAAGATCGCTTTGGCTATTCGAGGTTTTTTGTATTTCCATACAAATTGTGAAATTATTTGTTCTAGCTCTGTGAAGAATGCTGTTGGTAGCTTGATAGGGATTGCATTGAATCTATAGATTGCTTTGGGTAGTATACTCATTTTCACTACATTGATTCTTCCAATCCATGAACATGGTATATTTCTCCATCTGTTAGTGTCCTCTTTGATTTCTTTTACCAGTGTTTTATAGTTTTCTATATATAGGTCTTTAGATTCTTTAGGTAGATATATTCCTAGGTATTTTATTCTTTCCGTTGCAATGGTGAATGGAATTGTTTCCTTAATTTCTCTTTCTGTTTTCTCATTATTAGTGTATAGGAATGCAAGGGATTTCTGTGTGTTGATTTTATATCCTGCAACTTTACTATAGTCATTGATTAGTTCTAGTAATTTTCTGGTGGAGTCTTTAGGGTTTTCTATGTAGAGGATCATGTCATCTGCAAACAGTGAGAGCTTTACTTCTTCTTTTCCAATTTGGATTCCTTTTATTTCTTTTTCTGTTCTGATTGCTGTGGCCAAAACTTCCAAAACTATGTTGAATAGTAATGGTGAAAGTGGGCACCCTTGTCTTGTTCCTGACTTTAGAGGAAATGCTTTCAATTTTTCACCATTGAGGATAATGTTTGCTGTGGGTTTGTCATATATAGCTTTGATTATGTTGAGGTATGTTCCTTCTATTCCTGCTTTCTGGAGAGTTTTGATCATAAATGGATGTTGAATTTTGTCAAAGGCTTTCTCTGCATCTATTGAGATAATCATATGGTTTTTATTTTTCAATTTGTTAATGTGGTGTATTACATTGATTGATTTGCGGATATTGAAGAATCCTTGCATCCCTGGGATAAAGCCCACTTGGTCATGGTGTATGATCTTTTTAATGTGTTGTTGGATTCTGATTGCTAGAATTTTGTTAAGGATTTTTGCATCTATGTTCATCAGTGATATTGGCCTGTAGTTTTCTTTTTTTGTGGGATCTTTGTCAGGTTTTGGTATTAGGGTGATGGTGGCCTCATAGAATGAGTTTGGAAGTTTACCATCCTCTGCAATTTTCTGGAAGAGTTTGAGCAGGATAGGTGTTAGGTCTTCTCTAAATTTTTGGTAGAATTCAGCTGTGAAGCCGTCTGGACCTGGGCTTTTGTTTGCCGGAAGATTTTTTATTACAGTTTCAATTTCTGTGCTTGTGATGGGTCTGTTAAGATTTTCTATTTCTTCCTGGTCGAGTTTTGGAAAGTTGTACTTTTCTAAGAATTTGTCCATTTCTTCCTCGTTGTCCATTTTATTGGCATATAATTGTTGATAGTAGTCTCTTATGATCCTTTGTATTTCTGTGTTGTCTGTTGTGATCTCTCCATTTTCATTTCTAATTTTATTGATTTGATTTTTCTCCCTTTGTTTCTTGATGAGTCTGGCTAATGGTTTGTCAATTTTATTTATCCTTTCAAAGAACCAGCTTTTGGTTTTGTTGATTTTTGCTATGGTCTCTTTTGTTTCTTTTGCATTTATTTCTGCTCTAATTTTTAAGATTTCTTTCCTTCTACTAACCCTGGGGTTCTTCATTTCTGCCTTTTCTAGTTGCTTTAGGTGTAGAGTTAGGTTATTTATTTGACTTTTTTCTTGTTTCTTGAGGTGTGCCTGTATTGCTATGAACTTTCCCCTTAGGACTGCTTTTACCGTGTCCCACAAGTTTTGGGTTGTTGTGTTTTCATTTTCATTCGTTTCTATGCAAATTTTGATTTCTTTTTTGATTTCTTCTGTGATTTGTTGGTTATTCAGCAGCGTGTTGTTCAGCCTCCATATGTTGGATTTTTTAATAGTTTTTCTCCTGTAATTGAGATCTAATCTTACTGCATTGTGGTCAGAAAAGATGCTTGGAATGATTTCTATTTTTTTGAATTTACCAAGGCTAGCTTTATGGCCCAGGATGTGATCTATCCTGGAGAAGGTTCCATGTGCGCTTGAGAAGAAGGTGAAATTCATTGTTTTGGGATGAAATGTCCTATAGATATCAATTAGGTCTAACTGGTCTATTGTATCGTTTAAAGTTTGTGTTTCCTTGTTAATTTTCTGTTTAGTTGATCTATCCATAGGTGTGAGTGGGGTATTAAAGTCTCCCACTATTATTGTGTTATTGTTAATTTCTTCTTTCATACTTGTTAGCATTTGTCTTACATACTGCGGTGCTCCCGTGTTGGGTGCATATATATTTATAATTGTTATATCTTCTTCTTGGATTGATCCTTTGATCATTATGTAGTGACCATCTTTGTCTCTTTTCACAGTCTTTGTTTTAAAGTCTATTTTATCTGATATGAGTATTGCTACTCCTGCTTTCTTTTGGTCCCTATTCGCATGGAAAATCTTTTTCCAGCCCTTCACTTTCAGTCTGTATGTGTCCCCTGTTTTGAGGTGGGTCTCTTGTAGACAACATATGCAGGGGTCTTGTTTTTGTATCCATTCAGCCAGTCTTTGTCTTTTGGTTGGGGCATTCAACCCATTTACGTTTAAGGTAATTACTGATAAGTATGACCCCGTTGCCATTTACTTTATTGTTTTGGGTTCGAATTTATACACCATTTTTGTGTTTCCTGTCTAGAGAATATCCTTTAGTATTTGTTGGAGAGCTGGTTTGGTGGTGCAGAATTCTCTCAGCTTTTGCTTGTCTGAAAAGCTTTTGATTTCTCCTTCATACTTGAATGAGATCCTTGCTGGGTACAATAATCTGGGCTGTAGGTTATTTTCTTTCATCATTTTAAGTATGTCTTGCCATTCCCTCCTGGCTTGAAGAGTTTCTATTGAAAGATCAGCTGTTATCCTTATGGGTATTCCCTTGTGTGTTATTTGTTTTTCCCTTGCTGCTTTTAATATTTGTTCTTTGTGTTTGATCTTTGTTAATTTGATTACTATGTGTCTTGGGGTGTTTCGCCTTGGGTTTATCCTGTTTGGGACTCTCTGGGTTTCTTGGACTTGGGTGATTATTTCCTTCCCCATTTTAGGGAAGTTTTCAACTATTATCTCCTCAAGTATTTTCTCATGGTCTTTCTTTTTGTCTTCTTCTTCTGGGACCCCTATGATTCGAATGTTGTAGCGTTTAATATTGTCCTGGAGGTCTCTGAGATTGTCCTCATTTCTTTTAATTCGTTTTTCTTTTATCCTCTCTGATTCATTTATTTCTACCATTCTATCTTCTAATTCACTAATCCTATCTTCTGCCTCTGTTATTCTACTATTTGTTGCCTCCAGAGTGTTTTTAATTTCACTTATTGCATTATTCATTATATATTGACTCTTTTTTATTTCTTCTAAGTCCTTGTTAAACCTTTCTTGCACCTTCTCAATCCTTGCCTCCAGGCTATTTATCTGTGATTCCATTTTAATTTCAAGATTTTGGATCAATTTCACTATCATTATTCGGAATTCTTTATCAGGTAGATTCCCTATCTCTTCCTCTTTTGTTTGGTTTGGTGGGCATTTATCCTGTTCCTTTATCTGCTGGGTATTCCTCTGTCTCTTCATCTTGTTTAAATTGCTGAGTTTGGGGTGTTCTTTCTGTATTCTGGCAGTTTGTGGAGTTCTCTTTATTGTGGTGTTTCCTCACTGTGTGTGGGTTTGTACAGGTGGCTTGTCAAGGTTTCCTGGTTAGGGAAGCTTGTGTCGATGTTCTGGTAGATGGAGCTGTATTTCTTCTCTCTGGAGTGTAATGAGATGTCCAGTAATGAGTTATGAGATGTCTATGGTTTTGGGGTGACTTTGGGCAGCCTGTATCTTGAAGCTCAGGGCTGTGTTCCTTTGTTGCTGGAGAATTTGCTTGTTATGTCTTTCCCTGGAGCTTGTTGGCCCTTGTGTGGTGCTTGGTTTCAGTGTCGGTATGGAGGCGTTTGATGAGCTCCTGTCAATTAATGTTCCTTGGAGTCAGGGGTTCCCTGGAGTCAGGGTTTGGACTTAAGCTTCCTACTTCCAGTTATCGGTCTTAATTTTACAGTAGTTTCAAAACTTCTCCTTCTATACAGCACCACTGATAAAACATCTACGTTAAAGATGAAAAGTTTCTCTACTGTGAGGGTCACTCAGAGAGGTTCACAGCGTTACATGGAGAAGAGAAGAGGGAGGAGGGAGTTAGAGGTGACCCAAATGAGATGAGGTGGAATCAATAGTGGAGAGAGTGGGCTATCCAGTAGTCACTTCCTTATGTGCACTCCACAACTGGACCGCTCAGAGATGTTCACGGAGTTATACAGGGAAGAGAAGAAGGAGGCAGGAGACAGAGGTGGCCAGAAGGATAAAAGGGGGAAATGAAAAGGAGGGAGACAGATCCAGCCAGTAATCAGTTCCTTAAGTGTTCTCCACTGTCTGGAACACACAGAAATTCACAGAGTTGGGTAGAGTAGAGAGGGGTTAGGGAGGAGATACAGGTGACCTGGTGGAGAAAATGGAGAGTCCAAAGGGAGAGAGAGCAGTCAAGCCAGTAATCTCGTACACTAGTGAAAAATGGGTCCTGAAGATTGGGTTCTTAAAGGTATAAAATTGGTAACAAATACATAAAAACAAAAATTAGAAATCTAGAGTAGGGTTTGGAATTTCAAAAATGCGATGTTAATGAAAAGAAGAAGGAAAAGAAAGAGAGAAAAAACGAACAAAGAAAAACAAACAAGGTCGTGAAAGTAATAAAGAAACTACAGGTACAAAATTGATAACTAATACCAAAAAGCAAAAATTAAAAATCTAGAGTAGAGTTTGGAATTTCAAAAATACAACGTTAAAAAAAAAAAAAAAAGAAGAAGAAGAAGAAAAATAAAGAGAGAAAACAAACAAACCAACAAAAACAATGTCGCAAAAATTATAAAGAAAATACAGGTACAAAATTGATATCAAATACCAAAAAGCATAAATTAAAAATCTTGAGTAGAGTTTGGAATTGCAGATATACGATGTTATATAAAAGAAGAAGAGAAAGAAACAGAGGAAAAAAAAAGTCACAGAAATTATGAGAAAAACTATAGGTACAAAATTGATAACATATATCAAAAGGCTAAAATTAAAAATCTAGAGTAGAATTTGGAATTTCAAAAATACAATGTTAAAGAAAAGAAGAAAAAGAAAAAAGAAAAAAAAAAAAAACCACGGTCAAAGAATTATAAAATATATATATGAAGTTTGCTGAAGAAGAAAAAAAAAATAGGGTCTTTTTTTTTTTTTTTTTGCAAAGTAATAGTTATAAAAGTGAAAATTAAAGGACAATAGAGGACTTAAAAAAAATTTTTTTTTTAATTAAAAAAAAAAAAGAAAGAAAGATTGATCGTAAAAATAGTAAAAATATATCTAGGTCTTTCTCTGGTTTTGTTGTGAGTATTGTGGGTTCAGTTCATTTTTGGCAGTTCCTTAGTCCGACTTATATTTCTCAAGATCTATAGGCCCCTTCCTATGTAATCCGTAGTAACCACAGGGTTTTAATCTATGGCCTGTAGCTTCCAAGGCGTTTCCCTCTGTTATAGCTTCTTCTGTTTGCTGGTCTCTTCAGTGTCTGGTTCCCGCCCTGACACAAAGGGGATGGTTGAGGACACTATTTTTTTTTTTTTTTTTTTTTTTAATTTAGGCTCACTTGTTCAGCCGCGCTGTGGGGAGGGAGGGAGGGATGCTGCAAACAGATAACACTGGCGTGCGCTCGCAGTGCCTCAGCCACACTGGGCCTGCCCCCGCTCACGGCGCGTGTAGCCTCTCTGCCCACACTGCTTGGGCTCTAGGTTGTTCCAGCAGGAACAATCAGAGGCCGGCCCTGGGCTGAGCTCCCAGGTCCATGCCGCTCAGGTTCAGGCACTCGGGTAGTCCTCAGAGGCGCAGACTCGGTTGGGCCTGCGTTTTGTGTTCTTCCCAGATCCGAGCAGCTCAGGTGATGAGGTGTTTGGCGGGCGCCAATGCTGCGACTTATCGCCTCCCCGCCACTCGGTTATCTGGGTGTAAAACCGGCGCACCTTCTCAGGCAGCTGTTGACCGTCCAGACCCCCAAGAAGTTTTAGTTAGCAAAGAAGCCTGCTTACAGTTTTATAGATAGTGTCTCTCTGGGGCTGCGATTGCCCCCTTCTGGCTCTGGCTGCCTGTCACCGGAGGGGGAAGGTCTGCAGCCGGCTATCTCTGTTCAGTCCTTTGTTCTGTGCGCGGGCCTGGCGGTGTCTTAGGTTAGGGCTGGCTTTTCGCGTGGTAGATATCCCACAGTCTGGTTTGCTAGCCCAAATTATTTCGCTCAGATAGCGCTCAGGACATTCGGCCCGATTCTTACTCTAAGGGACACAGCCCGCGCCGCACTTCCCTGCCCAGCCCCCGCTTGCTAATGCCGTGTGCAGGCGTCTGCGCTGCTTCTCCGCTGGGGGAGTTACCGTAGGGCTCACAATCCGCGATTTTTAATTGTTTATTTTTTTTTCCCCTCCCTTTTATGTTGCCCTCTGTGCTTCCAAAGCTCAGCACAGATTCGGCAGTGAGAGGGTTTCCTCGTGTTTGGAAACTTCTCTCTTTTTAAGACTCCCTTCCCGGGAGGGAACTCCGTCCCTCCCTCTTTTGTCTCTTTTTTTGTCTTTTATATTTTTTCCTACCTCCTTTCGAAGAGTTGGGCTGCTTTTCTGGGTGCCTGATGTCCTCTGCCGGCATTCAGAAGTTGTTTTGTGGAATTTACTCGACGTTTAAATGCTCTTTTGATGAATTTGTGGGGGAGAAAGTGTTCTCCCCGTCCTACTCCTCCGCCATCTTGGCTCCTCCCCCCTCAACAAGTATTTCTTACACACTTGTTGAAGACTCTTGAAACAGACTGATGAATAAGCCGTTTATTAAAATGGAAACAGTGGGAGACTTTATTTTCTTGGGCTCCAAAAATCACTGCAGATGGTGACTGCAAGCCATGAAATTAAAAGACACTTGCTCCTTGGAAGAAAAGTTATGACCAACCTAGACAGCATACTAAAAAGCAGAGACATTAATTTGCCAAACAAAGGTTCGTCTAGTCAAAGCTATGGTTTTTCCAGTAGTCATGTATGGATGTGAGAATTGGACCATAAAGAAACCTGAGCATGGAAGAATTGATGCCTTTGAACTGTGGTGCTGTAGAAAACTCTTGAGAGTCCCTTGGACTGCAAGAAGATTCAACCAGTCAATCCTGAAGGAAATCAGTCCTGAATATCCTTTGAAAGGACTGATGTTGAAGCTGAAGCGCCAGTACTTATGGCCACCTGATGCGAAGAACTGACTCATTGGAAAAGACCCTGATGCTGGGAAGGATTGAAGGCAGGAGGAGAAGGGGATGACAGAGGATGAGATGGTTGGATGGCATCACTGACTCAATGGATGTGAATTTGAGCAAGTTCTGAGAGTTGGTGATGGACAGGGAAACCTGGCTTGCTGTAGTCCATGGGATCGTAAAGAGTCAGACACGACTGAGTGACTGAACTAAACTGAAACCCCTCCTCTGTGTCAAGCACTTGTGCATACACTGTCTCAGCTGCATGCAAAATACTGTTTTGTGTTAGGTTCTCTTATACATCCTGATATTGTGGTCTAGAGAGCTTAGGTGAAATATAGAGACATACTCTGGAGTTGGAATGCTAGAGCTCAATTCCTGACTCTTCTGTTCAATACCTGCCTGATTCACCAAGATTATTAACACTCCATGGCTTCACTTTTCTTATCAGAATAGTGGTAATTATAGGACTCATCTAAAGGTTTCTACAAAAACAAAAAGGTATTTATATAAAGTGCTTAATATAGTATCTGGCTTGTAAAAGACATTCAATAAATTTATTATCGCTATCAGTTAAAAAAAAAATAGAGCTGCATTTCAGTTCTCGGGCTTCTGATTTGGGTTCTGCATAGTTTCTACTATATCTACCCATTCCAGTAATGTGCCCTCAGCCACTGAAATTATTGACAGGCAAAATGTGTGGTTATTTTCCCCAAAAGAAGTCATCCAAGTCAAAATGTTCGGTTCAGTCAGTATTCTAATTTAACTATACTAAGCATATACATGATAGTGGCTTGATATAATGGGTGATAAATGTAGTGCCATGGATAGTTTACCTCGAAGTGTATCTATCACACTTCTTTTTAATAACAGATTTATTTCATTGTTTGGTCCAAATTGATTTTGAAATTATCTTTTTTTTTTTTCCCCCTGGGCTCATTTCAATTTAAAGGAAGTCATCTAGATAGCAGATCAGAGTCAGCCTGGGACCACTGAGGGTCATAACCCTTAGGACCCAAATGCAGGCAACAGCAAGGAAGCACAACAACAGTGGCAGAAACTGCCAGTGGGAAAAGGAGAAAGCACACACCAGCCATCCTGCAGATGCAATTAAGCTCCTTACGAGTTACACAGTCCTAAATCTGGGAACCAGCACAGCTAAGAGGATAAGCTTTGGAATCTGAGAAAGCTGGTTCAAAACTAGGCTCTGCCTGTCATGTGCAACCTGTAAGCTATTGGAAAATGAGTGAAACCTAAGCTACATCTCAGTTTCCTTCTCTGAAAAATGGCGTGTGTGTGTGGTGGTGGGGGGATACAATGGAGTGTAATACCTCCCTCATTGGATCATTGGGAGGCATAAATGCCCCTTAGCACAAAGTGGGGCATGTGGAAAGTGTGTGAGTGCCAGCTATTGTTACTAAATATGATGCACGATGATAAGCAAATAACATAGCTTTATGCTGTTTCACTCAGTAAAGTAAATTTTTTTCAGGCAAGTGAAGGACTTCCCTGGATTAAATATCTGACAAAAGCTTAGATAGGTTGACCTTTATAATAGTTCATTCCATGCCTGAAGGTCTCAATTTTATAAGTCCTTCTGGAGAGTTAAGTGGAGTACTAATTCTAAGCAAGATGCAAGATCATATTATTTTCAATTAGGTGGAATATTAATGAACAGATAAATAAAGTATAACCGAGAAAGAAACCCATAGATTGAACACTTGCACTCATCTTCACTCCTGTGCAAATCCTCATAGTAAAGCCTTTAAAATACATGAACCTATATATAAGAACAAGAGAAAGGGAAAGATGATGAGAGAGGGGGAAAAATGGCAATTAAAAAGCAAATAGAAGGGCAGTAACATGCTTAGTGGATTAGGGACAGTTGAAAACCTCATGTCTATGGAGGGGAGAAGCCAACAAGAAGGAAGAGAAAAGGAAGCCAATTTTGAAATGGAATTTTGGGAAGGCTTAGAACAGGAAACTCCTGGGACCACTGAAAGCAGGAGCATTGAGCAGGGGTGAAAGCAGCAGGCTTGCTTGAGATTTTTTCAAAAGGAGAACTGGGACCCCAGGTCTCCCCCTTGCCACTCGGCCAGGCAGCTACCAGAGTTCCACCGCTCTCCCAGCTTCTCCACGATCACATCTGCTAAAAATTTTTTTGATCTTGCAACAGCCTTAAGTTCACTTTACCCCAGAGAATAGATATAGAACCTTCTCTTCATTCTCCAGTGCTTATTAACACAAAACGAGGTAGTGGCATTCAACAAATGTTCCTACAGAGAAAGAAAAATCTAAAATAAGATAGTATCAGTCTTTCTAGATTCCACTGTCATGGCCCTGTGAGCACGGAAGACAGTCCCCTGCTGTTTCTCCAGCTCCTCTGGCCCTGGCCTCCTGCCACTGGAACAAGACCTGTTCTTCCCCACGCTTGGATCTCCTTTATATCTTGTCTTCCTGTAGTCAAAGTAAGGGAAAACGTGTTGACAGCGGAATGAGAGTCGCTTAGTTGTGTCCGACTCTTTGTGACCCCATGGACTACAAAGTCCATGGAATTCTCCAGGCCAGAATACTGGAGTAGGTGGCCTTTCCCTTCTCCAGGGGATCTTCCCATCCCAGGCATCGAACCCAGGTCTCCCGCATTGCAGGCGGATTCTTTACCAGCTGAGACACAAGGGAAGCCCAATAGATGCTGTCGTAGTCAACAATATCACTGATGCATCTCTGCCTAATCTGAAGATAGCTTTTGTCATTGTTAGAATCATGAACATCCTCCACGTGAAGTTATCTGTGATTGAAATGCTCCTTTTGTTCAGGGCTTCTGCAAGACCAGTGAGTAGGTGCTTCTCTCTAAGCAGGACTAAAGACTCACCAGAATGAACCAAGAACAAATGGAAGAGGATCTACCTCCAAGACTATATTCTAAATTCTACCCAAAAAGCAGGTGGGGCTAACAACTCTTAAGAGACGATGTTTTTTTCAGCTCCAGATATATCAAGATTGAGACACATTTCCAAGCACCAAGAGACTGCTGGGCTCTCTCTCTGAAATATCCTTTGGTTTTGCATTACATGTCCTTTCTGATTTCCCTCAGTACTATTTGCTGCTCCCTTACAGGTGTTCTCATATGTTTACACAGGCAGCAGTGTGTAGTGTGATTTATTGCCCTGTCACAGCTTGCTGTTATTACTTGTTACTGGGATTGTCTATCCTGGTAAGCTGTGAGCTACTTGAGGGCAAAGAGTATTTTATTCATCTTTACATTCCTGGTACATAGTAGGTGCTTGATAAATGTTGCTGCTAAATTGAATTGGCTGCAGTGAAAAACAAGTTCCTCCTCAGTCAGCATTTGTTTTCCAGGATCCTTTCCAATACACTTCCAACTCAAACACGTGATTTAAGAGATAGGCAGAAAGCGAACTGAACTGAATGTTTTGCAAAAACACCTTGTCTTTAAAGGTGGGAAAAAAAAAATCAGCCACCTTCCCAAGATAGCTATTCTGTCCCACATCTTGAAGCAGTGGAATGATGAGCGCTGTGATCAGAGAGGGCTCTCAGGAAATACATAAAAACTCAACGCTAGTAATGAAGGCACAAGCTAGGAGGGAAGTGACGAAGGATATCATTATCATCCTGGTATTTTTAGAAGTTCTGTGGTGACAGGTCAGATTTGTGAGATTCGGAAAATGGTAAAAATAATCTTGTTATTCCACAAAGGAGGCTCTATATATATCAGGCTGGTTTTTGAGCACTGTTGAACAGTGTTGAGAAAATATTTTCAAGTGTTCATGAAATGATAGTCTTAGGGTTCTTTATAAAAGATTTATCTTGGAGGGGGGTGTTGAGAGATTTTAGTGATGTTGGCATAATTAAAAAGACAGAAGTGGATAAAGGTTTCTATTTTCAAAAATTTTAAGAGAAAGGTCCACATGGTAGAATTTCATGAGATACACAGAAAACGGTGAAAGTTGCTTCTGAAGTTATTAAGTGGAGAGTCCTCCTGGCCCCTGCCCCCTGCCCCCAAGGTGACCATGCCACTTACATTTTAAGGCACCTCCTTTTTTCCTTACATTGAGACTGCAGCATTCTGGAGATTCCTTTTGCAGTTTCCATTTGCAGCTCTTCCTGAGTTGTCCCATAACCATATACCTACAGGGGCTCAGGTCTCCAGCTTTCAGTAGAAATTACCCTTTGTTTGTTTGGAATGTTTGGCTGCTTTAAATACTCAGCCATCTGACTCTCTAATTGTTTAGGATTAGTCATAAGTTAAGTAGGACAGAGAAAATGTTTTAAATAGATTTATTGCATATCCATTCAAGAAATTTAGGCTAAGTTTACATATCCCAACCACTGAAAGACAGAGCCTGTGTGTTTATTTTAAACATGTTATTTTTGTTTGGAGTATATGAGTCTAATGTGACCATTCTTTAAGACTTATAATGTAAGTGGTTCTTTTCCTCATACTTATCTCTCTGCCTCCTTGTTTCTTGTTTTAAATCTTGAATTCGAGCCTTTGAATGTATTCCCTTTATGAATTTTTTATTTATTTATTTTTGGACAAATTCATTTTATCATAAACAGTAGTTAGGGAAAAAAATTTTAAAGGCATTGAATATACACAATCACATTGTTAGACAGATAGATGATAGATACATAGATATGTAAACACAAATTCTGAAGACTATCCAATTTTAAAATAAAAAAGATCCAACTAATTTTAATATTTTTCTCATTACTGTATTCCCTTCTCAAGATTCACCTTCTTTGGGACTATAGAAAGTGTTACAATAATATTGGTATCTCCTAAGGTCTGTTCTCCAAATTTTACATTTTGTTTCTTTTAAAAGAAATATGAACCAGTGCTAGCTTTTAAATTATCTTTCACATGAGTATTTTCTTCTTGTTTTGTATCACATCTTTGGAAAAAAAATTATCACTATTTAACTTCCTCATCAATTTACTTGGTACCTAAGTGTATCTTTTCCTGTGTTTTATCCATATACGGAAGGAGTAGACCTATTTTCTATTGATGGAGTAATGTATCCAATGCTTATAACAATATGAATTTTTTAAATGTTTCTAAAAACTAAAAATGTAAGTCCACATGTCAAGGTAGCTTTATACACTTGTTTCCTTGGACTGAAGAGGTGATCACTATCAACACCAAGTATGTTTTGCTAAATAATGTAATTTTGGTAAATTTTTGGTAAATCAGGTCTCACTATAGCCCAAGAAAACCCGAGTACAAAACTGAGATAATATTAAAATATAATATTAAGAAATATGTAGCAGCCAAAAGAAAAATATTCTAATATTACTGCAGTAAGCACAGTTGACAGTTGGACTTTTAAGGGGCTAAGATCTTTCCTCATGAGCCCCAGGACAGCTCTGGCACCGTGCCAGGACAGCCATCAGGTGTTGCTGCTTTGGGGGGATTTGAGGAGTTCTCAGTTACTTGCTTCAAAGTGACGAGCACATCAGTATACCTGCCACGGAGCCCACATGTTCTCCATCTGTCAAGCACTTAGACGTAGGCACTGAAGGCCTCCTGGAGAATGCAGACATGCTATTGGGAGAGAAAGTACAGGAGTACATAGCATCTGGTATTATTAGTTATCCAGTTCACTGGCCCATCTCCTAAGTGAAGCTCAGAGACAAAGGGGAAGGGAAGGGGCAACTTGTTTTGGCCCAAGGGGGTGGACCCTGTGAAGCCCATCTCTGGGAAGCCAGGATTGGGAGAGGAGAAAGGAGGGATCAGAGGGACCATAATGAGTTTACAAAGTTGCTGTGAGGTTGCAGTTTCCAATTTGGCAGAGCCACTTAGATTGTCAAATTCTCAGTGGAAATTTACACCAGCTTTCTCCAGTTTCCCGTGGTGTTTCTGTAGGTCAAGGACTCTGTTGCTATGTTAACCTGAAATGTACCCTCTTTAGAAATTCGGCAGCCTTGTGGCACTGAGCAGGAGTCTGAGGCAGGTAACGTGAGTGGCCCAGCACTCCCTGGAAAGACAGGTACTGGGAAGTTCTCTCTGGCAAGCATGAGAAGCATCCCAGCCAGCATCTTCCTGGGGTCCTCCCTTCCCGACAGCCACTTGTCCTGGAAGCAGTCTCCTCACTGCAACATCAGAAGGAAGTGCAGGAGTACCTCACCATGACTGGGACTTGCAAAAGATGTCAGGAAAGAGCTTGGTTCAAAGGGCAGGGAAAATGCTGCAGTTGGGGGTCCAAAGGATCATAGCCTGTGCCCTGTGAATGCAATATACTATGTTGGTGCCAGTCACTCAAGAAAGTGTTGGTTGCTCAGTTGTCCGACTGTTTGCAACCCCATGGACTGTAGGCCTTCAGGCTCCTCTGTCTGTGGAATTCTCCAGGCAAGAATACTGGCGTGGATTGCCATTCCCTTCTCCAGGGGATGTTCTCGACCCAGGGATTGAACCCATGTCTCCTGCACTGTGGGAAGATTCTTTACTGTCTGAGCCAGTCACTTAGGATGGATGTTTCCAGGTCCTTTAATGAGCCCTTGAAGCCTTAGTGAAGTGTGCTCCTGTATCACCTATGTTCATGAGCTCAAATAGAGAAGGAGCTTCCCCCATCAGATTCCCGAAGGAGCTAACTGCAGGGCAGTGCATTTAGATAAACATCTCACTGGGGGATTGGCTCTCGGACAGAGAATTTTTCTTGGTCTTCTCTTTCTGCACAAGAAGTATAATACAGTGGGAAAGACAAGAATTTGGAGTAACAAGGCCATGCATCCAACAGCAGTCTACCAATTTAAAGCTCATGTCATTCAGGACAATTAATTTTGTCTCATTGCATCTCATCTCTAAAATGCAGATAGTTTTAATAATTGCTTCCTAGAGCTGTTGAGAAGATAAAGTCAGGAGTGGAAAATTTGACCTTTATCAAAACAGCTTTTATGAGATTCCCAGTGGCGTGGACTGGCTCCTGATCAGATAGTCAGCCTTTCTGAAGGGAAAAATCCCAGGGCTCTTCATGAGTGGACTAAGCTTTGAGAGCTTGTTCCCTTGGATTTTAGATATGAAAAGAACCTTAGAAATCATCTTGTTCAGTCATCAAAACATTTAAAATTTACTTTTTATCAATGAAATGCCTGCCTGTAGTTTTAAAATAAAATATTTATAATGAAAAACAAATTTCCTACCCCTACAGCACCTCTGATCCATTCTCTAAAAAGTATTATCTTGATGAATTCAATTCTAGACATTATCTTGCATTTGCTGCTCTGATGTAGGAGTATTTAGTTCATTATACCTACCATGTCCTTCCCCATCCTCCCAATATAGTCTTATTACTTCTTTGTTTTAGTTTCTTCATGGGATAACTTTGTAACTTCAAAAATATACTCCTTCATTTCCAAATTTATCATAAGGCTATAATCCTTGACTTCACACTTGGAAAGATGAGGCCACTGGCACCCACCCCTCCCCCTTCACTGCTTTGAGCTTCCCAGTTTCTATCATTTGAATTTTTACGTCTGTGTTACTCAAGTCGATGACATTTCCATTCTGTTTTATGATCATAATTGTCTCATGCCTTATTTATAGGTTGTTTATAAAAGCTTAAAATCAATAAATCCTTCACCTAAGTGTGGTTAAGTAACAGTGATTGACTATAGAGCCAGGAGGAAAACCGTGATCGCGTCACCTTTCTTATACGGCATTTTGTTTTTCCAGGAGTTTCTCCCTTTTCTCCAGGAACTCTCTATTCTCTCCTGAGCCACATTGGTTGATTTCTAGATTTGTGCTCATGTTTGTTATTCTGAGACTTGTCTTTGCTTTTCTGGATTGAATCTCCTGTTTCCTAGATCCCAGGACTTCTGTTTTTGTTTGTTTTAATTTACTTAATAGGCTAAAGTCAACCCTCAGATAATTTCCTCAAAACTCCTCCTAGATATGGGAGGTCTCAGACAAGTCATTTTGGGGGGACCTCTTTCTGCATAAATAATCGAATTTTTAAAGTATTACAAAGACCATGTGGAGTACAGTGTTTTGTTGGATGTAATTTAGAATGTTAGGCAGAGGTGAGATATTTACATATTTAATGTTCAGTCAGTGTATGCTAAGGTTCTTCTTTGTCTCTGTATTCTTTATTGCCAAATGCACTATTCCTAGCTATCTTCCACTATAAGCAAAAACTAGCAAGACTTATTATTCACAGTGCCAAGCTCTTGAGAACCTATTTGCATTGAAACAATAAGATCTGTATTTGTGCATTAATGTAACACCATTTATTGAATGCTGGTTATAGCATTACTTATAATGCTGTAATCATTACTTATGAGTGGCATCCATCATGCCACTCATGAATATTGCTGTATTTTATTGATGACCACAAGTTTCAAGTCTTACCCAGAGTATGCAGGAAAATGTGAATAATAATTTGTTTCCTGGTTAAGCTGAATTTACCACTTGGAATTTTATTTTTTTATTATATATTTTTATATAATTTATATATAATTATATAATTTAAATATAATTTATATATTTTTTATTATAAAATAACATTATTATTTTAATATTAACTGCACCCTACCTTCTATTCTCTGCCATCAAAGGAGAGGACTATAGGAGAAATGAGAAGAGTGGCCTCACTGGGTACAGGAATGTTTGTCCCTCATCAGGAAGGCTTCAGCTGACTGGAAAAACATGACGTCCTCACATCAGTGGAGGCAGGAGAGAACATCACTGGGGTCACACAGAATAAAGAATGCCTGTTGTCACCCTCGGTTGCCCTTGGGTGCTAAATTCAGAGGCAGAACCTCAAAAGAAAGCCAGGCAAGCGCTGAGACATGGTACCCCCATGCAGCTCAGGCTGAGGGTCCTTGGTCCTGACCCTCTAGCTTGTCCTGTGTTTGATGTTGGAGAGTCACTTAAAATCATCGTCAGTGCCATTCTCACATGGCCGAATCTGACGTGGTTCTGTGAAAGAAACAGAGCACCAGGTAGCAGGCTCAATCTACTTGCCAGGATGCCCTCCTGGAACCAAGGTCCACCCAGAGCCTCAGGAAACCCCACAGCATGAGTCCTTATGGCATCTTGGTGAACTCATGTGCAGGGTAGATGGTCGGAAAGCACAGGCGGTGGGGATCAAAAGGAACTGGGGCCCACGTGGACCCTGGTCCAAGCTAGGATGCCCCACCAAGGGGCTCTGCTGGCTCTTGGTGACCCCAGGCACTAGAGGAGGCCATAGGAAATTTCAAAGAAGATACCCTGGAGGCCAGAACCCATGCAGAACCAGGTCTGAACTTGGTTTGTCCTGTCTAGCACTGCTACATCCCAGGCCCTGGAGGGGACTTAGAGCTTCAAAGAGGGCACTCTCAAGGACCAGGGCTCTCCAGGCAGTACTGCTTGCTGGTGTGAAATGTAGTGTTTTCAGTTTATGCATTTCTAGAAATGGCTTTTTGCTCCCCCATCCTTATTTGTTGGATTGAATATGACATTCAAGGTTGACATCCATTTCCACACAGAAATCTGAAGGCCTTTGCTCTACTGTCTTCAGATCCATTGTAGCCGACGATGAGGTCTCCTGCTGCTCAGACTTGTCTTTTAGAGATACCTTTAAAATTTCTCTTTCCTTCTGAATCATCTTATTATCTTCTCTTTATTACTGATGTACTAGGCTCTCGTAACACTGGGTCTAGAGGCATCTGTGTATGCACGTACATGACTTAGGTACCTCCTTGCCTTGGGTGCTTGATTGGCATTTCAACTTGTATACTGATGTCCTTTGACTCTTGAAAAAGCCTCTGTGATATTTCTTTGATTTCTTCCTCTTGGTTTTCTCTTTGTGTCAGTCTGTAGATTAGATGTGAGGCCTCATGGATTCATCCTCTATATATCTTTCCTTTTCTCTCTCTCTCTCTCTTTTTTTTTTTTAAACATCTCTTTGTTCTGCTATCTGGTCGTTTATTAGACTTCATAATCTATTTGAATTACAGAGTCATATTTTTATTTTATAATAGTTCATCTTTGTTAGCTGTTTGTATTTTGTTGACAGAATGACATTTTTACTCTTTTTAGTAATATTAAGAGAACTTTTAAAAGTTAAACTGTGTTTCCAAACTATGTCTGTTCCTTTCAGAGTTGTGTGTTCTGCTTGTTTATCTTGGTCTCTCTCTCTCGTGTTGTAGTTTCCTCAGAAGCTCAGTGCTCTTTGGCTGCTCCATCATGTATAAGAACCAGTCGATAAGCTGACCCTGAGCTGTGTATGTGGCAGGGAGGAGCAGGTAAAAGGGAAGGAGGCAGTGCTTGCAGGCTGGCAGTTCCTCTTCATGTCATCTGAGGAAGTAGGCAACAGTCCTAGGGACCTATAGTTGGCAGATTGAAGGTCTTTTCCCTATGGGCATTCCATTTCTTTGGAAAAGAATCTTCTCATTACTTGTATATTGGGTATATTAGTTTGCTAGGGCTGCCATAACAAAATACCACAGACCATGAGGCTTAAACAACAGAAATCTACTTTCTGACAGTTTAGGAGGCTGGAAATCCCAGATCAGAGTGTGGGCAGGTTTGGTTTCTCCCGTTTCTCTCTCCTTGGCTAGCACATGGCCATCTTCTCACAGTATCCTCTCATGGCTTTTCCTCTATGCGTGTGTATCCCTGGTGTCCCTTGTTCTTCTTATAAGGGTAATAGTCCTATTGGATTAGGGCCCACCCTAATGGTCTCACCTTAAGTTTTGCTTCTTTTAGGGTCCTATCTCTAAATACAGTCACATAGTAAGGTACTGGGGATTAGAACTTCAGCATATGAACTTTGGGAGGACACAGTGCAGTCCATAGATGGATGTCTGTCAGTCTGCCAGTAAGGAGAGCATTTGGAAGTCTGATGTAACTCTTGAGTCTAGAGTAGAGTCTCTTAACTTTGGCAATTTTGACACTGGGGCTTCACCATTTTTTGTGTGATACCCGTATGGGACATCAAAGGGTGTTCATCATCTAGATGATGTTCTAGTGGGTGTTCATCCACTAGATGCTAGTCATGACAATCAAAAATGTCTTTAAACATTGACAGATGTCCCCTGAGTATAAACCAAGATCCCCCTCTAGCTGAGAATCAGTCTGTGGGTTTCTCCAACCTTTATTAACAACTGATGTTCCAGAACCCCAGGCTTAATAGACAGATGGGTGTGTGTCTTTCTTTCTTTGCTCTAGCCTGTGGCTTCCTCTACTTGTTTGATTAGTCACCACTCCAACCTCTTTTCTCCATCCCCTGCAAGTTTGTTGATGTCCTGTCTCCACAATGGGTTTTCATGCTTAAAGTGTCTAGTCTTTTTCCTTCTTTAATATTTTAGGAACTGTTAGGACAGAATGTAGATGAGCATGGAGGGTCAGTGTATTATATTTAAGTAAAGACTCTCCACCACACCTCCCAGATTATAAATGAGAAAATCAAGACTCTGAGGGAAGAAATAATTTGCAGACAGCTGCATCTAATAATCGTAAAAAGACAGGATTGGAATCCTGTTCACTCCCAGTCCAGTGTAATTTCCATTAACTTAACTCTGTTGTTTCAGCATACTTTATTAGTAAACACACTACCATTCTTCTCAGAGAGCTCTTTCTTTAAAGGAGTAGGTCCTCAACAAATCATTTGATTTTTTAAAAATAATAAACGGTAGTAACAGCAAAAGTGTTTGGGAGGAACCCTTTACTCCAGACTTTTGAATTTCTCTTAAAAGAAATTAAACTCCAGTATCAGTAAATAAGTGTTTAAAACTGGAAGGGTTGATAGTAGGTGGCTGTTACGCTCCATCCTCTGTTAAATGATTACAGATAAAACATTAGTGTCACTCATTCTTTCATTCAGTTAGTTATTTCCCAAAACTCTCTAGCTGAGAATAAGCCTTGTGGTTGTGTGTGTGTGATTCGAGTGCCTTGCTTGTGTCTGTGTGTTGTGAGGGTGTGTGATGCCTGTGCATTTCCATGTGGTGCATGTATGTGTGCACTTGCATTGGGCACACTAAATTTGGGTTTGTTCAGAAAGGAAGAAGCAGAATTGTATGGGACTAGTCTAGGGAGAGCACACGCTCATTCAGTGATGTGGGTTTTCATCCCCTGCATCCATAAAACTGTCTGAGGTCTCTTCTAACACCTTGACAGGTGGTGATTTGACCCCCGTTCCCCATCACCCCCGTGGGGCTGACAGTCCTGGCAGCCTGCTGCCTGCAGGGCTTCTGCTGCCCATCAAAGTCAGCTCTGATGAGGCTTTCAAAACACCCACGGGTGTCAGGTGCGTGTGAGCTGCATGGCTGGGCCCAGACCCTCTAATCCTGCTCCCAGGAGGGGCTGAGAACTCGGCCCCGTGGAACCACGACCTTGACCAGCTAAAGGCAGTGAACCCTGTGCTGTGGAGCAGAAAGACTGCTGAGGACTGTGAGTCTTCAGAGGTCCAAGGAAGATACAGATGATTGGAGACCGATCTGCAGGGGAGAGTGCAGCCTGGGAGGATGGCGGGCAGAGTTCAATCATTCTTTTGTCACCGTGTGGGCTAAGTTGCTTCATTTTTTTCAAACATTATAACTTCTGTGATAGAAGGGACTCCTCCATACCCTTTCTCAGTATCCTGCTAGGGCCCAGCAGATAGTGGCTGAATCCTGGTTGATTGATGGGAGGGTTCTGTTTTGTTTCAGTAGTGCTTGCATGGGGATTTCATCCATTCGTGTATTCAACACATATTTATCAAGTGGCTATTTTGTGTCAAGCATTGTTTTCACTTTAGGTTATTATGACAGTGAACAAAACTGTGTTCGCCACAGTGTCTCTTGTGGAGAGACAATAAACCCAATAATTACGGTAGATGGAGTGTGAGTGCTCAGGAGGACAGGCAGAAAGGGAATTTCAAGTGTGTGAGGAGAGCAGGTGAAAAGTTTAGACAGGGTGGTTAGAGAAGGCCTGCGTGAGGATCCATGCGGACACCAGAGAGATTCTGCGCACTAGGAGATGAGGGCACCTTCTGTTGGGATCACTTAGTAGTAGACCCAGCACATCACTTACAAAGAGGGTATTTTGGTTTGTCTGGTTTTGGCACAACAGCTTTCTTCACCTCTCAGAGAAGTTCATGTTCTTTGGCTTCTCTCTCAGCCAGTCCCCTCACTCCCCCCTTCTCTCCCACTCCAGTTCTATGCCGAGAGCCACCTCCCATCTCCTCAGATGCTTTGAGTCACCAGCATGGGCGCTCACCTTTCTGCAAGCTTGCTTTAGAGCCCAGTAGTTAAACAGCCATCCTGAACATTGCATCTACTTCTTTCTACCACTTTATCCTCTTTTCTCTTTTACCGCAAAATGTTTTGGAAAACTGGTCCTGATTTACTGTCTTGATTTCTGCTTCTCAACCCATGCTAGATGGCTTTCCTGTAAACACTAGCTTACCCTTGGGAGGATTTCTGTGCAAATTATAATTCTGATTGCTTAGCCTCAAACCACCTCTGTAGATGCTGCTTTGGGAACCTCGGGCCAGGAGTCGGCCAAATCTTTCTTCTCTGTAATCTGAGTCTTGCTGAGAGGGAACAGTAGAGGGAGACCAGCAGATGGGGGGACAGGAAGGGCTTGCTCTTCCTGCTGCTTGCTGTTTTGGTTAGTACCTCCACAGCAGCAACCCCACATGCCAGACGTGGCAGTTGGGTCCAGTGTCCTGCTTCTGCCAGCACCCCAGAGCCCCCTTTTGACTTCGTCCTCAGAGGTCCCAGCTCCTGCTCTTCTGGGTCCACCCTCCAGGTTCTAAGGCACCAGCCAAATTGGACCCTTCCCCTGAGTCCAGCTCCCTGAGATCCCTCTGAGCTGCAGAGGGGGCAGCACCCAGCTCTGGGGGGGCCGCTTCTCCAAGGCTCAGGATCCCAGTGACTCCCATCTTTGCCCTTGGTTCCCTGGTGCTCAGGGAGGTCATTGCTTCTGTAGTTAACAGTCTCTGTGTTTTCTCCATGTTCCCTTTCGCCTTTTCAGCTCTAACTCCTGTTAACCTGATTCTTTATATTTTCTCTGTTGAAATAACTAGTGTGGTTTCTCTTCTGCTAACTAGACCCTGACTGACACAGCCACCAAAAGGCTGTCAAACCGATTGGATTGCTCTCAGTCCTTACACCGTGGCACTCCTGTGCAGCACTTTGCTTTTCTGACTTCCTCTCCTTCAAGAGCTCAGCTCTACCCCTCGTCTGGCCTCGTGGTACCTTTTTTTTCTGGATGCTCCTTCTTGCTCTTGAACTAGCCCTTGTCAGCCTCCCCTGTGATCTCCAGCTGCCCCTTATCCTGGTTTTCTTGGGTCCCTCGTCTCGTCCTGCTCCCCCTGGGCCATTCCAAGCCAGTTTCTACCTCTTACTGAGGATTCCAGTTCTCCAGCCTTGCCCATTCTCCCCGTAGGCTCATATCCCACGTGCATATTCCTACCTGAACATCCCCTGGCTCTTCAATATCAATATTTCCCAAGTTAATCTTGCCATCCTCTCATCCCAGACTATCCTGCTGAGTTTACCATCTGCCTCATTGCCCAGAACAAAATGATTAGATTCATTTGGACTTCACGCTCGCCTTTTCCCACACCTCGCCTTGTCTCACATTTAATGTCTCTCCAGGCCCCGGCTTCCACCTCGAGCCCCTGTCATAGTTGAGACAGTGAGAACAAATCCTACGCACTTCCTGTTTCAGAGCCATGCTGAGGACTTTGCATACAACTCAATTAATCCCCACAGTATAAGTCTATGAGGTGAGTCCTACTAGTAGCCCCATTTCACAGATGAAGAAACTGAGGCATGAAAGGTTACATGACCTACCCAGTGACACAACTAGAAGTCATAGGGCTGGGATTTGAATTGGAGAAGACTTTCTGACAGGCTGTCTGACAGCTTCTGAGGCACTGTGGACAGATCCAAGCTTGCCAGCATTGATTATAGGATTTCTCACTGGTGTCTTTTCCAGCGCTGGGCCTAGCACACAGCAGGCACCCAAAGCATTCATTATCATAATCATTTTACATGATATCCATCAGGTCCAGGTAGCCTGAATGTATTCTCTGAAATACACATCTTTCCTTGTCATCTCCCTGTTAAAATCTCACTGACTCTCCATTAGCCCAGGATCTCATGTCCAGTTGAGAGTCCTTTGGAGCTCGCCCTTATCGACTGGCCTCTCTCACGTTGCCTTGGGGCTCTTTCCTCTCTGCACACTTTCACTCAGTACAGGAAACCACTTGTCATTCCTGGAATACTGAATCATCCTTCCAGCTCTGCTTCTTTTCCATCTGAGGCTGTCTTATCTGCAATGACCACCCTTCCTCTGCTTGTTGGCCATTCCTGTTCTTCCTTCCAGTCTCATCTCAGGTATTGCCTGCTCTGGGGAGCTCTTCTTGAACCCTCGCTGCCCCATCCCCCCATCAGAGTGGACTCCCTTCTTCGTATGCACAGAGCACTCACCGTACATGTCATTGTTACTAACATGTCTTCCTTGGTGGGCAGTGAATATCTCAAGGGCAGCAGGGGTTTTCATTGTTCATTCTTACCTCTAGCACCAACCCCACAGGGGTGGGACATAGTAGATGCTCAGGAAATATTCTAGGGACTAGTGAGAACTGTTCTTAGTCCTCTCTGGCCAGTTGAGTTCAGTGGTTAGAAACCTGAATGGGGGCCTCACTCGGAGCACACGTGTATCAGCTGCAGGACACAACCCCAGGGTAGTCACAGAGTAAGAAGTCTGCGTTAGGCTGAAGTTGGCAGGGTGGTCTTGACTGCCCAGCAGACCCCAGGATAATATTGGAAAACTCTGACCAAGAAGTGTGACCTGCTCTTGGCTCTGAGAATCCTACCAAATGGTGGGGAAAGAAGAAGCAAGACTCGCAGCAAAGGCAGCGTGCTAATCAGCTACCGTGTCTTGTCTCATGTTGTGAGAAAAAAGAATCATGCAAATGTTGTATAATTGTTTGTCTTCATTATGGGAGCTTGTTCCTTACTTCATTATGCACAGAATTTGCAAGTTGCTTTCTGCCTTCCTCCCACTTCAAAAAGCTGATTTGAAATTTCAGTAAAGGTACATATCAATTAGCAGGATGATATAGCAAGTATTAATTTAGAAATTGATGTGAAGCATGAACATCAACCTATAACATCCATTACAGAATGAGAAACTACACAAATGTTTTCAAGGCCCACAGACATGGAGAGGTTGGAACCTATTTCGAGGACCTGGGTAAGCACATTTTTTAGTGTGTGCATGGGTGCTCAGTCATATCTGACTCTTTGTGACCCCATGGACTGTAGCCTGCCAGGCTTCTGTATCCATGGGATTTCCCAGGTGAGAATACTGGAGTGGGTTGCCATTTATCAGTAGATTTTCTGAATTGCTCTGGGGATGGCAGCAAAGGATGGACAAAAGGGAATATTTGGCATAGTTAATAAAGAAGAGGTGTGAGGATTAAAATTAAGGAGAAAAACTAAAGCAAACAGCAGAATGACTGTGTGTAATGCCTTGGGTAAGTTTCCAAGGCTGTTTGCACTGAGCTTAGGCATTTTGGGTAGTGTTCTCGTTTGTGTGATATGTACCTTAACAGTGTGATATTCCTCAGTCACATCTGGCACTTAGTGCTGAGGAAGGAGACAGCTAAGGAACAGGGCATAAATATGGTGCTTCAGAAGCATGTGTCGACACCCCACCGCTTCCCAGAGCTCCTGGGCGTCCTGAGCGAGAGGAATGGGATAGAGAGGAGGAGCTCTTCAGGATCCCAGGATCACTCGACATACCAGCTGGGGGACATCAGCCAAGTTACCAAGTTCTGAGCTTCTGCTTCTGCATCTATGGAATGTGGTAATAACATCTCCTTCCCCGTAGGGTTCCAGTGAGGATTACAGCTGAAGAGGGCAATGCTTCTAGAAGTGTAAACAAGAGAAACCATGGTTAGGGATGGAGGTCCCTGTGGCACTGTGCTGTCAGGAGCCACCCGCCGGGATTAGACAGGGAAGTAGGACAGGAGGGAAACAGCAACCCTAGAGAGAAACCCAGACAACCCAGCTTCAGGGGTTTGCTGAAGAGCCTCCTCATTCCTTATCTCCACAGAAAAAGCCCTATGAAAAGTTCAAGTGTCCAGGGAGATGGCTTTTAAGAAAGCACTGAAAGATCCAAATAGATTTGTGCATTTTCTAAATTTAGACCAGTGGAGAGACATACTGTTTGTGCTTGAAAGGTGTAAACATTAAGAAAAGGTAAAAGGAAATTGAAAGGCTTCTCAGAGTATCTGGTGGAACAGGCTGGTCTGAAGCTGGCCATGCCTGTGCTGATGCCACTCCCACCCTCTCTCCCATCTGGGAAAAGGGGGAACCCTCCAGGGCTTGATCAGAGAGAGAGGTAAAATGAATAAAAGATTTTTAAATGTATTATGAATGACTATTTGCTATTGCCTGATCTTAGAGCAGAAACTACAGATGGAATGACAGTAAGGTTCCCCAGAAGCAATTAGGGTGTGGAGAGAATAAAAAGTGAATCCTCCGTCATTGTGCCTTGTTATCCAGGTCTCATCTGGAGACCCTGACAGGTCCATAGCCACTTGTGGGGTAATGGAGGCTCCCACCAGGAAGAGAGGGACTTACTGATCTTGGAATGGAAAAGAGAAGTATATATCCTTGTATTTTTATATTAGTTATCAATGTTAATGGTTGTTTTTAACCCCTTTTTAAGATGCAGAGTCCCCCTGTGAGTGCGCCTACTTTCAGTTAAATCAGTAAATGATTAGGTTAAGAATAGTAGTTTCAACACGGAAATAATCCTTAAGAGTCCTCAGCCAAGGAATATTGCTATTCCTAAGTAAAAAATGTACCTTTGTTTGAAAAGACTGAGAGGAACCTGAAATGCATATTGCAAAGTGAAAGAAAGGGTTTCTTTTTGAAAGGGTTTCAGTTTGAAAAGGGTACATGTTGTATGATTCCAGCTTTATGTCATTCTGGAATAGGCAAAACTATAGGGACAGGGGATTTTTAGGACAGTGAAATGATTCTGTGTGATGTAGTCCTGTGGATATGTGCCATTGTGCATTGGTCAAAATTCACAGAATGTACGATACAAAGTGAGCCCAAAGTAGACTGTGGACTTCAGTTAGAAATAGTGTATCCATATTGGTTCATCAGTTGTAACATATGTTCCACATAGGACTTGTGAACACAGAGGAGGAGAGGGTGGGTAAACTCCGGGACTTGGTGATGGACAGGGAGGCCTGGTGTGCTGTGGTCCATGGGGTCACAAAGAGTCAGACACGACTGAGCAACTGAACTGAACAGGAGGAGAGTTGAGGGGAGAAAGAGTATATGGGAATTCCTTGTACTTTCTGCTCAATTCTTCTATAAACCTGAAACTGCTCTTAGGAAATGAAGTCTATTAATTAAAATTTTTTTTAAATCAGCTGGATATCAAAAAGCCTCCAGTATTAGAAGAAGAAAAACTTGGTGATTACACTTATTTTATTTTGTTAATAGATCTGTGTCAAGCCTAATAAATACCAGACATAGTTCTAGGCCCTGAGGAACTGAGACTGGATGGAAGCACCTTCTTCAACTGAAATAGCAGCCAGGTCATTAGCCTAGCAACAGATGTGCAGTGTTCATTGAATGCTTCTTATATTCTATCTCATTTCATTCCACAACCCTAAAAGGAGAAAATAGAGAAACTGGCATTTTAGAATGATTTGACAGATAAGTTTGGAAATTTTAAATACAGGTCCAAGATCACCCAGCTTGGAAGTAATAGAGTAAAAACTGTATTGAGGTAATGTGACAGCTACCATGCTCAGAAATCTAGTGTATCTCCTTAGGAAGGGAGAGTCAGGTGAATGCTTTATTCTGTTTGCAAGGCTTATTTCTTAGTGAAATCTTCATATAAAGGCACTAGAATGAATAACTTTATAAAAAGGAATCAGATATAGTATTCTGCCTCAAAAGTCTGCATAACTCTTTTTATAAAAGAAATCTATCAGATTATATAATTTTACTTCTCTTTGAAAATTAAAAAAAAAATTCCTTCATTGCAATTATTGTTGTTGCTGGGAAGATAAAAGTACATTAGCACAAGGCAGAACTTCACAGCTATTAAGAATTAAAGTACAAAGAAAACAAGTTGGAAAATGAAATGGAGCTCAAGTATGTATCTATATTTAACTTTATATGAATAGGAACATTAAACTTCACTGCAGCTTGAGGCTGTTAAATCTTTTCCATTATCCTGAGAATGCTGTTGTTCAGATCATTTCCAAATTTTATGCAAAAGAGAACAGTGAATGTGGCAAATCAGACAGATCCTTTCTTTCCCGCACATAGGTTTCATACAACCCTCCTTTCAAGGGCTCGTTGACTTAGAGTTATGAGACCACCCTGAACTGAGGTAGCCTTTCTCTCTTTTTTAAAATGTTTATTTTAAACGTTGTGACGGGTCTGTGATGGATCTCAGTTGCAGCACGCGGGATTTTCATTGCAGCATTTGGGATCTTAAGTTGCAGTGTGTGAGATCTAGTTCCCTGACCAGGGTTTGAACCCAGGCCCCCTGCATTGGGATCGTGGCATCTTAGCCACTGGACCACTGGGGAAGTCTCACCCTTTCTCTTAGGTAGGATATACATAGTCAGTCTCTGAGAACCAACACACACCCTGTGTGAGCAGTGTACTAGAAGTTACAAAGAAGTGGGAAGTGAGCTCACAACAAGCTGCAAGACAGATTAACAAGCACACACACACATGAAAAATTAACTGTAGATTTCATATTGGAAGCTAACATCATGTTTCCCACAGATGGTTGACAAAAGCCTTTGGAGAGGAATAGAGCCTGTAGCCAGGTTCACAAAGGGTCTGAAACCAGAGCCAGTAACATCTTTGAGATCCAAGCTCCTGAGTACTGGCTGCCTGTCTCTGTCTGCCCTTGCAGCTCTTGTTGCCTACTGCCCCTTGAGTAATCAAATTTCCTTTTGGAAGAAACTTGACATCGCCAACTGCAATTTGTCTAGGAAACTTCTGCCTTTTCACACCTGAAGAAGGTCCTCCTTTGCAAGGTGGGCTCACAGATTTCCCTGGGCTAAATTACTGTAGAGACCAACTCCTTCCCCTGGCCAGGAAGTGTGCAAACAGTCTGTTTCATGAGTAGCAAGGGAGGGCTCAGCAGCTACTTTCTATAAAGTGACCCCTCCCCTGGCAGGTGATCCTCAGAAATACTGGAAATAGACTTGTGTCCATACCCTGAAACACTCTCTTCAAGGGTGAAATGTGTCATTTGAAATTATCCCCCTGGAAGAAGTAAAATATTAGCAGCTTTAATCATGGAAATTTAAAGAATTTCTTTCTTTAAAGAAAGAAAGTGTAGCTGAACTCAAAATGTCTTCGTTTATTGCATCTCCCAACTTGTCTCACAATGAATGAACATGCTCTGTGGTCAAATACACCTGGCAGAGGCTGAAGACTTGGAGATTTACACTTCAGAATAAAATTTTTTAAACACTAGAAAAATTTGCAGTAAAAAATGTGTTTAACTTTCCTGTAAATAGGGACTTCCTGGTGGTCCAGTGGCTAAAGACTCCAAGCTCCCAACACAGGGGGCCCGGGTTCCATCCCTGGTCAGTTCCCACAGGACAGAACTAAGATTTCACATGCCACAGCTAAAAATCCCAGTGACACAACTAAGACCAGGCACAGCCAAGTCAATGAAAACAAATGTTAAAAAAAACCCACAAAACTTTAAACAGCCCCTCATTTTTCTCCCATTGTAACACTGGTCACATTCCTAGGAGGGTTCTTTGGCAAAAATTTCCTTAGAGTCAAGAAATGTTCATGAATATAAATACCTAATTAGGATGCTGAGTTGATGGATTTCTTTCTTATGACCAACTATTGTAAGATGATTAGTTCCTGCAAATTGCCCTTCATGACAGAAAGTTCACACACATCCTCTCACTGCCCTTCATCCATTATCGGGAGCCTAAAACAGAGAATCTGATGTATTACGATGTAAATAGAAAGGTCAGTCATGTCTATCAAGACAAGGGCTTGTTAGAGAAGCAGAAACCTGTCTCCTTTCCAGTGCTCTGAGTCATCTCCCCAGGGTCAGTTACTACCTAACTTCTGGAAAAATAAAGGGACAGGCAACAAACATTGGGAATGGTAACATTCTGTTTTCTGAGGGGAGGAGGTAAGGCACCCAGGGACGATTTCTGGCTGCTGAGAGATCTGTTGACTTATGGGAAAATGAAAGGAAGCCTTACCATCACCAGCCTTGGGACGGGAGTGTGGTTGCCCATGGTTAGTGTCCTGGGCTTCTGGAACGATCCACAGGAGACCCTGCCACTGTCCTGTACAGCTCCCGCCTCCATTGGCGTGTGATGCTCATTCTGTAGGGGCCCAGTGGTAATGACCCAAAGACCATTTGCCCACTTCCTTGCCCCTCCAGTTTACTCTCCACACTGCATTTCGAGAGGTCTTCTGAAATGCACTCATGTTTACCAACACACCACCCCCCCCCCAGACACTGCCCTGAGACTTCATTTAAGTGGTAGCATAAACCCCAGATGAAGAAAACAGGGTAAAGACTGTACACAGGTGGGAGGGATTAATGATCTTCTGAAATGAGGAGAGCAGGAAGGATGAAGTGGTGTCTGAAGAAGCATGGAAGAGGAAGTGGCTGTAAAGGTTTGCAAAAGGTCGGCTGAGGAAGGGGAGCCAAGGATATGGAGTGCTTGCTGAGGAAACAGGGGTGGGAAGATTTCTCTGGCCAGTTAACTTTTAAGTTTCTAAGAGGAGGAGGAAGAATTATTGTTGTTAGGCAGAAATTCACAATTAGGAACAGAGTCTTAATCCAATTACATAAAATGTATGCACTCAGAGAAAAGTCTCAAAGAAAACAACAAAATATTAATGGAGACTATATATTCTGGAATGTGAGGGATTTTGTATTCTACTTTACACTTTTCCAGTTTTTGTAAGTCTTCTGTAAGGAGGATGAATGGCTTTGATAATCAGAAGAGATCAATAAAAGTTACAGTTACTGGAGAAGCAGTTAGATACTTGTGCTGTTTGAGGTCCTTTCCCTAGTGCTACCTATGGAAGTTACAATTACCAAACTACCTATCCACCCTTGGCATTTTTAAAGGCTGTCATTGGAGATGGTAGATTCATTTCAGCAAATGTTTCAGTTAACAAATCTGGAGATTGCCTTCATTTGCTATGAACTTTGCTAATAGAAGCATGTGTTGGGATCTCCTCAAAGTCAGGGAGATGCAGATGGCAGAAATATGCCCAGCAGGTATCTATTATTCCTAATATTTCATTACTCATTGAACTGCTGTGCCATGCCTTTTAAAATTTAACTATACCTTTCCAATATGTTCTTATTGAAAAATATGGTTGTAAGGATGAAGTAATCCCTATTTCATGCCCATGTTTCTTGGCTTGTTTTTAGGCTCTGAAAGAATTTAAATTGGTTCTCCAGTGACTCCTTTGAAGAATTTATTCCTGCATGTAACATTGAATCTGTCAGTGGTGATTTTTACAGACTTGGCTATTTAGTTTTCTGTATATGTAAGTCCTCTTGCAGTATGTTATTTCTGCAATCACACATTTGTGTCATTAATTTAAGAACTACATAAGCTCTATACTTTGTCAAAAGATCTCTTTTTTCCAAGGTAAACTAAGGTGGAAAAATCAATGCATCTTAAGTTGGCAGTGCATTTGAAAACCTCATGTTACAGTGATGAGATTCAGCTAACGGTACACTGCAGTGCATGCACAGAGGTTGGGGCCCGGGCATCAACACGCTCAGGGCATCTTTGTGCTCTCTTGCCTTAGGTGATTTATTAATATACGGAAAGTCTGAGAAAAGGTAACTCAGGATTAGTGTGTGAACATATTGCTTCACTTAGATTCATCTTCTCATTTTAATTTATTCTTGCGTTTCTACTGGAAAAGGAAGTTCAAAGGGTATTGTGATATTATGGAGATAATACAGGCGGGTAGTCAAGGGAATGGAGTTCTGATTCTGACTTTTATCACAAGCTGAATGACTTCACGGAAGTCACTTAACCTTTCTGGCTCTCGTTAAAACCAAATGATTTCTTCCAGTCATTTCTGATGTGAATGCTCAGTGATTTGGTGAGATCTAACTTTTGGTTAAATTGTGGTGAGTAGGGATTACTCTGTACAACTCCTCCACTGAGATCTAGGCCTTCTATTCCTCACCCCTAGTGAGAGCCACTGTTCCCAACCAACTACCTGCTCAAGGAAAATCTCACAGCAAGGATTCAACAGTGTTGAGGGAGCTATACTAAAACAGCATCCTCCATATGGCCAAAGAGGAGAGAGATCTCAAAAGGTTTGGGGCCAGTCAAAGCCTGGAATAAGCTGGGTCTTCAATGGGGCTTCCCTGGTGGCTCTGATGGTAAAGAATCCACCTGCAATGCAGGAGACATGGGTTCAATCCCTGGGTTGGGAAGATCCCCTGGAGAAGGAAATGGCATGGGAAGATCCCCGGGAGAAGGAAATGGTAATCTACTTTGGTATTCTTACCTGGGAAATCCCCTGGCGGGCTTCAGCCCATGGGGTCACAAAGAACCAAACATAACTGAGCAGCCAACACTTTCACTCTCTCTGGAGGAACCTCCCAGGTCTTCCCAGCTAAACCTGTCGTCTTTCCCTTTCCTAGTTCTACTTCTGTATTCGTTTACCTCAACTTCCCCTTCCAAACCTATTTTTACCTCCAGATTGATACCCAAGCTGAAATATGTCAGTGGGGACAGAGAATGATTATTTTCTTACCAACATAAAACACAGTTTTCTTCTAAAAGCTCAACTAGTTTTTATGATTATGATCTTCTGTAACAACTCACATCTTCCCCCGAAGACATATTTCTTTCTCTGTTCTCTTATGTCAAAAGTCCATTCGGTAGTACAGTGATCCAACTATACACTGACTTCTCTGGAAACAGCCAGAATTTTTATTTTTACCTTCCTTTTGTTTCTTGGAGCAATTGTGAATTAGTATAGACTCAAAAATGGGAGTTGAAATATGCATTGTATCATTTGTCAGGTTAGCTACAAAGGAATAAGCAGAGGTAATCAGAAATGTGGAACAGGAAATTTTTGGTAAACAACTTTGATGGTTATCTAGAAGCTGAATTGAATCATAGACACTAGAGTTTGGAATTGCATTTTGAATTGCAGAATATATTGGGCTTCCCAGGTGGTTTAGTGGTAAAGAACCTGCCTGCCAATGCAAGAGATATAAGGGATGCAGATTCAATCCCTGGGTTGGGACGATCACCCGGAGAAGGAAATGGCAACCCCCTCCAGTATTCTTACCTGGAAAATCCCATGGACAGAGGAACCTGGCAGGCTACAGTCCACAAGGTTACCAAAGAGTCAGACACAACTTAGCAACTAAACAACAAACAAAATTTGCACAATTAGAGGTTAACAACCTCCCACCTATATGATATCAGTTTATTTTGAAATATTAGTGTGGTTTTATAGGCATTCAATTCTGTGGTAGTGCCAGAGAGCATTTATGTATTTATCAGGTTCCCATGCAGCATATTTGAATTTAGAAAAAGAAATAATTAAAACAACAACCTGGGTACTCCTGATATGGGCACTGTCATGGATGTTAATAGTATTTGGAAGTAAAATGAATGAGGTTATCATTTTTACAGGCTCAACATTCATCAGTGAAAACATGTAACTGATAAATTCAGCCCTATAATCAAGCAGTTTAAGTCTTTCCCAGTATAGAATGGGAAGTTAGAATGGATGCTTCTGTCATTGGGCTTGCATTAAGGAGACTAGATAAAGATTGTTTACCTCAGTTACCTCTTACTGGCCCTTTCTCTAATTTAGGAACAGAAAAGTCCACAGTTAATTTCAGATTCTGAGAGAAGAGAACAAGGAGGAACAGTGAGATTCTGGGAAACCTTAAAATCTTTGCTGCACCCTTCGCTGATTCTGGTTTGTGCCTCTTCATCATGGGAGTAGCTCTTGCATCATTTAAAAAACTTGAGCAGTGTTTCAGGAGACTTCTTGATCTTACCTCTGCAGACTCATAATTTCTTTATCTGTTCTTGAGAGGATAAAGCATCTAGAGCTTTAAAAGCTGGATGTCCCTGCAATCCCATCTCCTTGTTCTTCATTCTTTTCCAGGCAGAAAGTTAATGAGACATTTTGTCTCTAGCAGAGGGATATTTTCAGATGCTGAGGAGTTGCCTGACACAGCAGGTCAGAGGAGTTAGGTGGGAGAATGGAGGGAAATGTCCAGAGTTACCCCCTATCACAGGACTGTGTGTTGATAGACTTCCCTTCCCCTTCTCTCCCCACCCATTCACTCTCTTTTCTGACCTTCCCTTTGGCCTTTCCTAGTAAGAGGCCAGTATGTTTTCACACTTGAGAAATCTCATTCAAGAATTTTTGTCAATGGACAAGTCATAAGAAGCCCTTCCATTTTAGGGCTCGTTGACGTCATCAAGGAGGCGATAAATATCTGTTGATATAATTGGATGTGAGATTCAGTGTTGAGATAGCAAAAATTCTGCCCCTCGTTCCCGGGCAGGGCCCTATGATTTATGCAGGAGCAGAGGCAGCGCGCGATCCAGCTGTCAAGAGAGCGTCAGCTTATTAGGCAAATGCTGCGTGGTTTCTGAAGAGGGTCGACACTATAAAATCCCCTTCCAGGCTCTGGTGTGGAGAAACTCAGAGCACGTCCGTGGAGAGACAGAAGAGGAAGAGAAGAGGAAAAGAACAGAGTGGGAAGAGAAAGGAGAAGGGAAGAGAACCCCTGAAAAAAAAGCCCCAGAGACTTTCTCTGCAGAGAACGCTGCGCCCCGCTCACCTGCAGAAGCACCTCGGAAGGTAGGGAGCGCCTAGACGGAACTGCGCCTCCAACTTTGCACTGCCTGAGCTGCCAGGGTGTGCGCCGCGCTGCCGGCTGTTACTAGGCGTGTGTGTGTGTGTGTGTGTGTGTGTGTGTGTGTGTGTGTGTACGCGCGCGCGCGAGCGCGCGTTTGTGCGCGCCCGTGCCACAAGATTCCAATAGATAGTAGCTGAGATGCTACTAAAAGCAAACTTAGACGGCTGCTCAGCGTTACCTGAACTGGCCGTTATTCCTCGCTGTGTAAACGAGCCCCCATCCATCCCGACCACCGACCACCGACCACCGAGAGAACCGAGGGCAGGGATGGGAAAAGAGGAAGGAGAGGCAGCAGTTCTGTTTGGAGGAAAATGCTGAAACATCCGGAAAGGGTGGTGGTGGGGTCGCGGGGAGGGGGGAATATTTAGAGCCCTTGAGACCACGAATTTGCAGGTCTTCTTTAGAGCCCGGGGAATTGATCTGGGGGAATCGTTAGACAGGGTACTCGGGGACCCTCCCTAAGTGAGTCTTGTGAGGAGAGTCGCTCCAGCCTGGAGCGGGACTGAGCCTTGTTGCCGCGCCCTGCCCTTCCAAGCTGCTCCCCTTGGTCTCACTCCATCTCTGGAAGTCCTAATTCGGGCGCTTCAGCACTACGGACAGCGCCCCACCCGCGCAAGGAGCTGGGTCTGTGGGTGTCGTCCTGCGGAAAGACTCCCAGTGGAGCTCAACTCTGATAACTCTCTTTTTTTCTCTCTCATTCCGCCCTCTGCCCACCTCTGTACCGCAATTAGCGCCCCCTAACATGCGACTGCCGCTGCTCGTGTCCGTGGGCGTCCTGCTGGTGGCTCTGCTGCCCTCCCCGCCATGCAGGGCCCTCCTCAGCCGGGGGCCCATCCCGGGTGCCCGGCAGGTATCGCAGCACCCCCAGCCCCTGAGTTTCTTCCAGCCGCCGCCGCAGCCCCAGGAACCCCAGGCTCTGCCCACCCTACTCCGTGTTGGGGAGGAATACTTCCTCCGCCTGGGTAACCTCGATGAGACCCGGGCTGCTCCGCTCTCTCCTGCCGCCTCGCCTCTCGCCAGCAGAAGCAGCAGTCGCCTTTCTCCGGACAAGGTGGCCGCCAACTTTTTCCGAGCGCTGCTGCAGCCCCGGCGCCCATTCGACAGCCCAGCGGGTCCCGCGGAACGCGGCACGGAGAACGCCCTCGGCAGCCGCCAGGAGGCGCCGGCCGCCAGGAAGAGGCGATCCCAGGAACCTCCCATCTCCCTGGATCTCACCTTCCACCTCCTCCGAGAAGTCTTGGAAATGACCAAGGCCGATCAGTTAGCACAGCAAGCTCATAACAACAGGAAACTGTTGGACATTGCTGGGAAATGAAACGGTGCGTTTGGCTAAAAAGATTCTGTATTTAGCACAAAAGTGAATTTAAAAATCTAAAAATTGAAAAATAAAAATACAGTATTCTATACCATAGCATTGCTCTGATACCATGTTTATTTTTATATAGATTGAGATGTAGAGGATGTACAGCAAGAGCGCCCAGTCTCCTTAATTAGCATGCACACAGTGTATTCACATGCAGTAACAGCGACAATATGTAATTTGCGTCCTATACTTCTAGTTTCTACTTCCAGGTGTCTTTAAACAGTGTTTTATAGAGAGTATAGACCCAGGGGAAAATGTTTTGAAGAAGTAGACATAAGTCACCATACTGATTTTACTGTGTTTTGAGCCAAAAAGAATATCATTCTCTAGGGTGGGTGAGACAAAAATATGTAAGCTCTTTGAACCAACTTTTCCTTGTAAACGTTTCAGTAATAAAACATATTTCCAATCCTTGATCAATTTGGCTCTGTAAGAGAATGCTGAATATTTATATTTCTAATAAAAGCTGCTAAGGTAATCACGACTTTATTTTTCCTCTCCAATGCTCACAAGGGAAAACGGAGCTCCTTACTTCCTCCAAATTGACATCAACACAAGAATAAACAAAACTGGCATTTTTATTTTCTGCTAAAACCACAAACATATGTCAATGGCTCACACAAATCCTGCAACTACCTTGGACTCATCTCTGCACCTCCGATTACCCCTCTGAGGTTGAGTTCAAGAATTTAGAAAGTTGTTTGCAGTTCTGAGGCTTGGTAATTCTATAAATGAAATATTGATTCATAACAGAAATAACATTCAACCCTGATTAACTATAGAAAGTATTAGTCACTCATGACGGAGAAGGCACCCCACTCCAGTACTCTTGCCTGGAAAATCCCATGGATGGAGGAGCCTGGCAGGCTGCAGTCCATGGGGTTGCTAAGAGTCGGACACGACTGAGCGACTTCCCTTTCACTTTTCACTTTCATGCATTGGAGAAGGAAATGGCAACCCACTCCAGTGTTCTTGCCTGGAGAATCCCAGGGACAGGGGAGCCTGGTGGGCTTCCGTCTATGGGGTCGCACAGAGTCGGACACGACTGAAGCGACTTAGCAGTAGCAGTAGCAGCAGTCACTCATGAAAGTGTTAGTCGCTCAGTTGTGTCCGACTCTTTGCAATCCCATGGATGGTAGCCTGCTGGGCTCCTCTGTCCACAGACTTCTCCAGGCAAGAATACTGGAGTGGGTTGCCATTCCCTTCTCCAGGGGTTCTTCCCAACCCAGGGATCAAACTCGGGTCTCCTGCGTTGCAGGCAGATTCTTTACCACAGGGAAACCCCCTGATTTGTCATAAGATGTGACATAATTGGGGAGGACAGGAAAGGAAGAAAGGAAAAAGAGGTTAATGGTTGCTGCAAGACTTCCCTCCAGTTAGAGGGCCAAAATGCTGTGTTGTTTTTTTCTATGAGAAAGGTTTACTTTACCAAACTATTATTTTGGTACCATTATTATTTTTTTTTCTAAGCTATTTTCCATTGCTGTCTTCTAATAGGAGAAACAATAACCTCTCCACTTAAAACAACTAAATGTAGTTGCTACAAAGTGCCCCTTGGGAACATTTTTCTTATAAAGCACATTTCAACTTTAATAACTTTACAAACACCTCATTTATGTCTATGCCAACACTAATCTCTTTAATTCTTAGGAATATAAACTATCTCTATACACTTCTAAAATCAAACAGTACCCCTAATACAGTTTACAATGCACTTGCCTTTGGTAGTTTAATTATAACTTTAAAAATTCAATCAAGTGTTTAATATTTCAAAATCAATTTGGATGTATGAAGATGCTTATTCCCTTGAGACCCTTTAAATTCACTTGACTAATGGATTAATACAATGATATGAACACAATAAATCACTGTAAGACTAAGTTGTTAAAAACAGCATTTATTTAAGAGTTCATACAGAGTGAAGTTAAAACTTAACTTTACAAAACTTATGTTTTGAATTAGGTGTTATGGGGGGACAACACATGATTTAAATACATATATATGTACATGTATAATGTGTATTGTGTGTGTGTGTATATATATATATATTTAAATACATGCAGTTGCTCTATAGTTCAGATTGGTGCCTCAGTGGATACATGAGACAGTAGACGATTCCTGTTGAAAAGTCTTTTTCAGGTAAAGTATGTGATATCTGCATATTTGAAACTAAGATTAGAAAAATGTCACAAGAAATGTCCTTGGCCTTTGCCTTCTGGACTAGGAAAGTGTCACCAGAGACAAAGAACATTTCTGGATATCCATCCAGCGACATCTGTTGTGGAAAAGAGAAAAGCTTTGTGAAGCATCTCATATCTTTGGTCAATGATTTACCTTTTGTCCATATATTGATAAATCGGTCACTTCTGAATTAACACTGAATTTCACTGACCACCTGCACTGTTAAAGAGGAAAGAGAATAAGAGCTACTATGACATCAGAACAATAGCCAGTGCCTATTAGAGACGAGTGTAGTGCCCACTTTTTTCAACACTTGCCACTTGTTACTGATGTACACACACACATACCACACCTACACACCCTTCATAACGTTTCCTACACAATAAAAAATTTGTGTAAGATCAAGTTCCTTTTTCCCCCAGTGCTTTTCTGCAACTTTCTTCTCAGAGCATTGTTCTCCCTCAATGTGTTAGCTAAGTCATCTGGAATTAAAGGGTATTTTTGGTAGAAATGCCATTCAGAGGTCCCTTTATATGATTCTAGTTTCATCTGGGTCCCTGCTGCCTGTGAGTATCTCAGCCAGGCAGGCAGAGGCGCAGCAGTTGGAATGAGTGTCATTCGCTGAGGGAGTTCAACCAGGAAAAGGAGAAGACATGGCGAGCTGGCTCAGAATCAGCTCCATTCCCGCTCCCTGAGGCAGCAGCCTGTCTCTGGAGGGGAGGGTTCTCAAATCCAGCCTGCAACAGAAGAGAACCTGCGTCAGAGGCAAAAGAGGCCAGTCCTTTCCAAGTTGGTCCAGTCACTCTTCTGCCGAGGAGAAAAGGTAATAATAATTATACAGGACATAATTATTATTAGGGATGGAGAGCAAGCTCAGGTTATCTTGGCTGTGGCCAAGAGCCATGAAAGGATTTCACACGCAGGGATAAAAGTATGCATGCAGTGGAGGAAAGTTCTAGGGAAAGAGTATAGGCTATTCTACTTTTTTTTAAGTCAACCTGTATATCATTTACTGAGATGAAAATCACATTAAAACTAACAGGAGTTTGGATTTAGAAAAGTCTAAGATAAAATCCTAAATGACTTTGCTACATCACATGACATAATCTCTCCACTGCTAAATTAAGAATTTCTAAAAGCATGTGAAAAATATATAAGCAAAATTTGCAAAACTGTAGGTTTTGAGAAATGATTCATTTCTCTAGGCAATAAAATCTAGTAACATAAACATTTCTAGTGAGGTATCTTTTATAGATACCAGACAAATCCTAAGTTATGATTTTGAATCTAATCTTGAAAGTGAAATGTATTTATGATGCTTTGAGTTTAAAAAATAACAGTTTAGTAGAATCAGGGACACTCATAAAGAAGTTTTGCTGAAATGCAATGTGTTGTAAAAACACAAACTCCTTACATGGAAGGTATGACACACACAGTTCTTCCTAGGAGAAACACCAAACATAGACTAACATATTCTGATGACTTCACTGGTAAAGTTATCCTGTGAGATTAGAAGGCTGCTGATACCAAAGCAATGAAGTAGGCACATGCATTCAACCCAGACGCCCAGGGTGATTTTTTGAAGCTGCTATATGATTGGACAACACCCGGCACAGGCAAAGCAGGACTTCAGTGAGTGTGTAGTTTTGTTGCCACTCAAAACAGTTTCAAGTGAAAAATGAGCGCTTGTCCTACACTTGACCCGATTTCGCCCTAAGTATGTATTTGGGGGTAATGTTTCAAGTTCAGTAAAATTATCCCACCTTATGGCCTTAGGATTACCCTTCCCCCTGCCATGTTACTCCCTGATAAAAAGTTAAGAGGGGCCATGAAATCATATTAGCCATGGAATCATATTATTTTTATTAGAATAAAACTGAAGCAGGTAGTTTTCTATAAAGGAATAGCTGAGACATCAAGTGTGACTGGGCTTCTTTATAAAAAGGCTGTTATTAGATTCTGTTGGTAACAGGCTAGCTACCTGAATGTCCTTGAAGTTAAGGTGGAATAAACATCATCTTGACAGAGGTCCATCTAGTCAAAGCTATGGTTTTTCCAGTAGTCATATATGGATGTCAGAGTTGGACTATAAAGAACGCTGAGCGCCGAAGAATTGCTGCTTTTGAACTGTGGACTGCAAGGAGATCCAACCAGTCAATCCTAAAGGAAATCAGTCCTGAATATTCACTGGAAGGACTGATACGGAAGCTGAAACTCCAATACTTTGGCCACCTGATGCGAAGAACTGACTCATTGGAAAAGACCCTGATGCTGGGAAAGATTGAGGGCAGGAGGAGGAGGGGACAACAGAGGATGAGATGGTTGGATGGCATTGCCGATGCGATGGACATGAGTTTGAGTAAACTCCAGGAGTTGGTGATGGACAGGGAGGCCTGGTGTGCTGCAGTCCATGGGGTCGAAAAGAGTCAGACACAACTGAGCCACTGAACTGACAGAGCTTGTTTATGCACACCAAACTCTTCTCGTCCCCATCAGTCACCTTACTCTCATGAATCCTAACAAAAAACCCAAGTGATCTGAGCATATCATTGATATGTAAAGAAAGCACTTTTTTCCTAGCCATTTTGTATGAGCAAACAGTGAATTCTACATAGATGAGCAGACCATTAGGCTTCACTGTGTAGCCTCTTTTTTTGAAGACAACTTCTAATCTAAGGAAACTTCTGTGACAGTTTTCCTGAAATATCTAAAGGGTGAAACTAGTTGCGTAAGGTATAGTCTGTGTGGGGTAGAATCTTTGTGACGCTGCTGGAGGTGTGCAAGCTATTCGGATGGCTTTTGGAATTTGTATTTCTGTGCTTTTTTATATTCAAGATTAAAATCTGTGTGTTAGTCGTGTCCAACTCTGCAATCCCGTGGACTTCAGTCCACCAGGCTCCTCTGTCCATGGAATTTCCCAGGCAAGAATACTGGAGTGGGTTGCCATGTCCTTCTCCAGGGGATCTTCCTGACCCATGGATTGAACCAGGCAGGTTCACACCTGATCTGAACCCAGGTCTCCTGCATTGCAGGCAGATTCTTTACCATTTGAGCTACCTGGGAAGCCCAATGGAAAACCTATCTTCCATTTAAAATGTTTTGGCAGTTAATAGCCTACAGCCTTCAAAACTTAGTATCAAATAGTTTGGGTTTGCTGCTTTAACATCCTCACATTTCAGTCAGTTATTAGATTTTTCCTTCTAACAATATGGATAAATGCTATCTTTCAGAGAAGAAAGGCTGGTGCCAGAGCGGGGGCCAAGAGCAGAGATTATTCTGAGTATCTGTAGGTGACTACACTGTCTCCTTGGTCTTATTTATGTGAACTTGAGGATCCCCAACCATCTCAGCAAGGAAGTTTTATGCAAAGAGGCTGAGCCTGGTTTCGAATCCCAGAATAACAATTTATTAGCAGTATGACTCAGGCAAGACACTTAACCTCTCTGAGCCTTTTTTCTTCTCTTCTGTAAAACAGAGATGACACCCTATAACCTGCCTGCAAATGCAGGAGACATAAGAGACATGGGTTCAATCCCTGGGTCAGGAAATCCCCTAGAGGAGGGCATGGCAACCTGCTCCAGTATTCTTGCTTGGAGAATCCCCATGGACAGAGGAGCCTGGCAGGCCACGGTCCATACATCACAAAGAGTTGGACATGACTGAAGTGACTTGGCACGCATGCACCCTATCCCACATGGCTGTCATAAGGACTGAGTAAATAATGTACCTAAAGCACCTGCCGGAGAAGGCAATGGCAACCCACTCCAGTACTCTTGCCTAGAAAATCCCACGGATGGAGGAGCCTGGTAGGCTGCAGTCCATGGGGTCACTAAGAGTTGGACTCGCTAAGAGCGACTTCCCTTTCACTTTTCACTTTCATGCATTGGAGAAGGAAATGGCAACCCACTCCAGTGTTCTTGCCTGGAGAATCCCAGGGACGGGGGAGCCTGGTGGGCTGCTGTCTATGGGGTCACACAGAGTCGGACACGACTGAAGTGACTTAGCAGCAGCAAAGCACTTGTATGTGACTTACTTATATTAAGTGCTTCATAAATGTCCATTTCCTTCCTTCCTTCCTTTCTTCTTTCTCATATTAGTGAAGAGGCTCCTCTGCCAGGCAGAATCACCTGGGGACTATTTGTGAGGAACGATATACAACAACCAGGACCCTCAGTAAAGAAAGACAGTTGTATTGGGGATGTTCATCTTTTCAGAACTGGACATCATGTATGTTTCAATTCTTTTAGCATGTTGTAATCATGACTATCCATCACCCAGTCCAGTGTATCTCCATGTGGCCTGACTTTAAATATGGCTCTCTCATAAAGGAAGAATGAGTTAAAATTTTAGAAATCTTTCTATAAGCACAGTCTATTCAATCAGAGGTTCTTCCCGGGTGACGCCAGTGGTAAAAGAACCTGTGTGCCAATGCAGGAGATGGAAGAGACACAGGTTTGATCCCTGTGTTGGGAAGATCTCCTGGAGGAGGGCACCGCAACCCACGCCAATATTCTTGCCTGGAAAAATCCCATGGACAGAAGGGCCTGGCAGGCTACAGTCCATGGAGTCACAGAGAGTTGGACATGACTGAGCACACATGCACGCATTCAATCATAAGCAGACATTTTCCCTACAGCCTTCCCCAAGAGAATTTTATATATGCATTCTTTTAAATAGTTTTCCAAATGCTGGCTCTCCTTCATCACAGGAAGTGCTATTTCTTAGGAATACTGATGCCCCATGAATCTGAACAAAGGACACTGAATGATAAGCACTGATCTTCTCTACCTGCTTTTGAGTTTGTTCTGAGTTGGAGTTTGGTCCAAGGTGCATGACAAAGGGAAGAAAGGATTGTTCATCCCATATTATTTCTAAATTTCACACATTTTCCTCAGGTAACAAATGAACAAACCTACAACCATCATTTAACACTGCTCTGTCAGCACAGGGCTTCAGATAAGTTAAGAAGTGTGAGTTTTAGTAATAAAATAAAACCAGGAGATAGAATAGGGAGGCAGACTTTGCCATCTCAACTATGAGACCAGTTCACTCAAGATCCACAGGAGACCAGCAGAAGGGGGTGACACACCTTTGCTCAAAGGAAAGACTATTTTTCTCAGATGAACTTGACCAGAAATTCTGGGTATTCATGAAGCAGACTCAGTCAGAAACATAAAACCTTTTATTTGCCTTTGATTTCATTGCTGCTGCTATCAAATGTCCATTAAAAGGGAATGAATGCAATGTCAGATTATGGTACTAGAGTGTCTTTTCCCTGCACAGAAGGGGAGGGTCATGAGAGGTGCTTTTACTCAGGGCTGAGTGATGTGTGGGCAGCATCCTTCTCATGTTATCATCTAGCACCATTTCTTGCTGATGGAGATTGAGGAGCATGCATTCTGCCAGAGGCTTGTGGCCAATCTGTCCCTGAGTACAGGACAGTTCCACACTATGGCCAGTGTTGGCTTGGCCTGAACTGTGCATGGTACTTTGAAAAAGATTTTAATTAGTTGCAGACGTCAAGAATCAGGTGCAAGAACATGGAGAAAAAGAATCTCTTGTCACTGTTGGTGGGAATGTAAAATGGTATAACAGAGCATCGCAGTTCCTCACAATTTGAACATGGAATTGCTATACAATCCAGCAATTCCATGTTTGGGTATATACCCCAAAGATCTGAAGGCAAGAACTCACACAGATATTTGTACACTTATGTTTACAGTGGCATTATCAGAACATCTAAGAGGAAGCAACTTGAGTGTCCATCAATGGGTAAATAAACAAAATGTGGCATATACATAGAACGGGATAGTGTTGTTGTTGTTCAGTCTCTCAGTCGTGTCTGACTCTTTGCAACCCCACAGACTGCAGCGTGCCAGGCTTCCCTGTCCTTCATCATCTTCCGGAGCTTGCTCAAACTCATGTCCATTGAGTCGGTGATGTATCCAACCATCTCATCCTCTGTCGCCTCCTCCTCCTCCTGCCCTCAATCTTTCCCAGAATCAGGGTCTTTTCCAATGAGTTGGTTCTTTGCATCAGGTGACCAAAGTACTGGCGCTTCAGCATCAGGCCTTCCAATGAATATTCAGGGTTGATTTCCTTTAGGATTGACTGTTTTGATCTCCTTGCAGTCCAAGGGACTCTCAAGAGTCTTCTCCAACACTACTCAATCTTAAAGGAAATTCTGACACCTGCTGCAACAGGGGTGAACCTTGAGGATGTTATGCTAAGTGAAATAAGCAAGTCACTAAAAGATACAGTACCATCCCACTATCTAGAGTCATCAAATTCATACAAACAGAAAGTAGAATGGTGCTTGCCGAGGGCTGCACCAATGGAAAGATGTTGTTTAATAAGTGTAGAGTTTCAGTTTTGCAAGTGAAGAAGTTCTGGAGATTTGTTGCATAATAGTGGGAATTTACTTAGTGATACTGGGCTTCCCAGGTGGTTCAGTGGTAAAGAATCTGTCTGCCAATGCAGGAGATGCAGATTCGATGCCTGGGTTGGGAAGATCCCCAGGAGAAGCCAATGGCAATCCATCCAGTATTCTTGCCTGAGAAATCCCATGGACAGAGGAGCCTGGTGGGCTACAGTCCATGGGGTCACAGAAAAGATAGACATGACTTAGTGACTGAGCATGAGTGCCTTTACCTACAGGCAGCTTGGCCCACTTGATTGAACAAAACCAAACAGATGCTTTCCTGATATTTACGCTGGCATAAGTCAGGGTAGCCATGTTTATAAGAGGAATTACTTTTTGCTGGCCTAAAATAAAAGAGTGAGCTGTGCCAGGTCACGTGACGAGCGACCAGTGCCCTCGGGCTGCCTCTCAGCTTCCCAGGGCCTCTGTAAGGTACCAGCCTTGGCCCTTCTCCAAATGGCCAGCTTTTGTAGCACCCACGATTCTGATCCGTTACCTTGTACCTGTCCTGGGTTCCATTCCCTCAGGCATATCCAAGTGATACTAACTGATCAGATAAATTGAATTGCAACCAAGAGATTAATGGATGCTGACAGCTTCAGGTCCAGTCCTGCCATTTACCACTTTACCTAGAAATTGTCCTGCCTAACCCTGCGGGCTGGCTGCTGTATGTATGTCAGTCACATGCCTGGCCAGGAAGGGGAGGGGGGTTGGCAGCGAGGAAACTGTGTCCAGACCCCACCCTTGGACCACCCCCTCCACTCTGCCACTTCGAATGGCAATCACAGATTCTACCTGACGGAAGGGTCTGGTTACCACTGCATGTTAAAAGCCAGTCTTTCTGGGCCAATCCAAAGGAAGCTTTGGCCTTCTACAGTGAAAGCCATTTGCCTTAAAAGAATGAGGGTGGGAAGGGTAAGGCTCGACTGGAGGCTGCTGGGTGGGTGACCACCAGGGTCTGTCCTGCACCTGCTGGGCTGAGTCAGAGAGTCAGTGTCAGATGCTGGAAACAGGTGTAAGGGGGAATGCTGAGGGCAGGATCAGAATGTTTATTCAGAAAGACTAAACCCAAGCACTGGCTGCTCCCTACTCAGCATTCCTGAACCTCGGGCCTTGGATAGCTTAAGCATCATGGATTCCAGGAGAGCCAAGAGCCTGGGCCAGTCATCAAGGCCTGGGCAGTGCTTGGGGCCTGGTCTGTGACTCACAGCCAAGAGCCTGAGCCCCGGAAACTCGGTTGGGTAGGTCTATCCTGGGCATTTCCACCACAGGGATACAGTCTGTACTGCTCAGTGGCAGAGCAACTGAGGTATGTCAGGACTGCAGCACAGAGCTGTGAAAATACAGCATATTCTCAGTGGATGCTTGAGGAAGGGTGAAGAAGACACCCTCCCCTCAACACAAGGAGCCGTGGAAGGAAAACATTCACTAGAGGGCATTTTCCCCCTTAGGAGAATTTACAGCTGTGAGCACTGAGGGATGGAGGGGATGGATGGAGCTGATCTGGGGGCTTCACCCCCTGTAGCTGCCTCCCTTTTGCTCAGTTAGGGAAGATCAGAAACCAGGCCTACGAAACAAGAAGAAATTAAATTCACTCCTTTTTCTTAACCTGGAAGAAGACGTCTGGTGTACTGACTTTGTACGGCCTCTAGGAATAGAAGGAGTTGGGCTGGGGGGCAGGAAGGAGAAGTGAAAATGTTGATGTCACAGTTTTGCAGACATTATCAGCCAGCCTTCTTCTCAGGCATGGACCCGCCATTATGTGTCCAGCAGAGTGTGGGTGCGTGTTCTCAGCCTTTCTGAAAGGAGAGCTTTATTACAAAGGATGCTAATTAGATTATCAAATCCTCACTGATAGGACTTCTTTGCCTTGTGTGAGGGAAACAATAGGTTTTCCTCAAGAGCAGAGCCACGGGAGGTCGATGGTATTGTTATGCCCAGTTCATGGAGGAGAAAACAGGATGGTTGAGGAACTGGCTCAGAATAACTCTAAAGTGCTGAGATCAGAACCCCAAAGGGAAAAGAGGCAGCCAGAGCTGCTGAGCATGTGAGACAGGCTGACTCCACCCCCACAAGTCAGAGACAGGGCTGGGGGGCGGGGTCAGCAAATGAAGGACTGGTGCTTTCTCGCAGGGGGTGGAAACCTAGAACTGACCTCTCTGTGCCAATGTGTCACCAGGGGTGAGTCAATGCAGAGAACCCTCGGTCACACTGTTATATCTTCAATCATATCAACCCTGATAAAGTGGGGATTCACCCACTTTCCCTAGATGTGGGTGTGACCTCCATTCTAGTGCAGGCACACACTCCGTGGTGGTGGACAAGGGGTCACTGGGCACCAGGCTCCCAGCTGCTCCATAATTTGGAACAAGTCACTCATCCTCTGCGATCCTCTACTTAAAAATGAGGACGTTTTATAATAACTAAATCACTTTGCTGTACAGCAGACGTTACCACCACTGTAAATCACTTCAATAAAACTAATTTTATGAAAAAATAACAATAACAATATCAAGTTTTAAAAATGAGGAAGTTAAAAAATTCCTTCTGTGCAGGGTTGTCATGAGGTTTAAATGAGAGAATCTCTGTGAAAGACCTTGCACAGGATAGAGCAACGTGCACGTTAGTTATAGCCTCTGCCACACGGCACTGGTTTTCAGATGAACAGTGCTGGATTTGTTCTTTGCTTTGTGGGTTCTAGTGGGGAAAAGGCATTTCATGGAAATCACTGAGATGCATAAATAAAGGGAGAAAAATCCACAGGGTGTACAGCACTAATAAGGGCCTTAGGTTAAATCAGGATGACAAACATTAAAAAAACTGCAGAAGTAAAACTCAAGTAGCTTTGTCATGACAACTCCCCCAGAAAGCTCTCCCTGGTGCCTATGTTACTGTTTTCATGGAATTGTAGGACTGCAGGCACATGTTGCCAGGGGAAGTGAATTCATTACACTGCTGCTGCTGCTGCTGCTAAGTCGCTTCAGTCGTGTCCGACTCTGTGCGACCCCATAGACGGCAGCCCACCAGGCTCCCCCGTCCCTGGGATTCTCCAGGCAAGAACACTGGAGTGGGTTGCCATTTCCTTCTCCAATGCATGAAAGGAAAAAATGAAAGTGAAGTCACTCAGTCGTGTCTGACTTGTAGCAACCCCATGGACTGCAGCCTACCAGGCTCCTCCGCCCATGGGATTTTCCAGGCAAGAGTACTGGAGTGGGGTGCCATTGCCTTCTTCATTCATTACACTGCTCACACATAATTTACATTTCCCTCTTTAAAACAGATACATCCATTTCAGCTTCCTATTAAAGTGACTTTTAGGAAGGAAGCGATTTGATCTTGAGAAATGCAGCCTACAGTTTTAGTACAGATTTGTTCTTTTCTCTTCCAGTGTTAGTGCCTCAGTCATGTCTCACTCTTTGCGGCCCCATGGACTGTAGCCCATCAGACTACTGTGTTCATGAGATCCTCCAGGCAAGAATACTGGAGTCAGTAGCTATTCCCTTCTCCAGGAGATCTTCCCGACTCAAGGACTGATCCCAGGTCTCCCGCATTGGAGGCAGATTCTTTACTGTCTAAGTCACCAGGGAAGCCCCTTCTAGAAAAGCTCCCAAATTGACACTTACTAGGATATCACTTTCCCACCAGGGGGAAAAAAAAAGAGAAAACTGCAGCTGCAGGATACAAATGAAAAAGCAATAATAAATAATCTCATTAAAAACTTACTTCTTTAAATAAAATCCTTCCTCTCTCCAAAACTTTTTCTATGTAAAAATGCTTGCATTTCATTATCAGAACTTCTTATAACTTCCAGGACTATTAAGTCCTGGATAATATTATGCAGTAAACGTAGGCCTGAGTGCTGATCATTTTTTCTCTATTTGTACCAAGTGAAATTCCAGCATAGTCAGGGTGCCTGGCTTAAAAGTAATTTGATTCATAAGCTTGAATCTCCTAATTTGTATAACACAAGCAGGCTCTCAGTAGAGATTTCTGTTTGAAAATAATTTGACACCCTGAATCCCTCAATTAAATTTAGAGAACATAGTTAAATTTTCATTCATTTCAGTTTGTTTTGGAAAATTAAATAGATCATTTCAAAGAACAAGGGACCTGTAGTGAAACTCATGGGAAATCATATTCTTGGTCTACTGCTTTATTTTTTTAAACATTCTCTGATACCTTGTGAAATTAATCTCACGCAGGATAGAAGCTTTTGCCTCAGGCATCGCTCACCACCAAGTCCCTAGTGGCAGGTGGACTTGATATTTACCCTTAAAATTGGACTGAATGATTTGGTCTCAAAGGTTATTTGCATGAAAATTATTTTATCTTTTTGCATGTGATATGTTGTGGGGACCCAGGGCTCCACATACCTGCTTTTCTTTGGAACACTGGCTACTGTTCATCCCAGTTTAAGAAAATATGGATATTTTCAAGGAGATTAAATCTTAGGTATGGAAATTTGATAAGATCTCAGGTCTGGGGACACATGTATTGGTTTTTGAGAGTCTAGGAAATAAACCCTGGGCTTCAAGAAGAGAAGAGAATCTTGGCTAGTACCATGTATCTTTCTTTCCCCCCTTCCTTTCTGCCTTCTTTACTTTCTTTCTTTCTTCTTTCCTTCCTTCTTCTAAGAAATGTTTTTTATTTTTCCCTGGAGGAGCACCTTTATAACCTCCAAGGACAACATTTATGGAACGTGGGCTGGGAACTAAGATGGCCATGGGCTGGTTTTCCTTGGAGACACTTCCTGCACTGGACTTGCCCTCCACACACTGCTTCTGCTGTTTTAGGGTAGAGAATCCAAAGGTGTGGGTCATCCACATTGTACCCGATGCTCTGTCTCTGAAATCATGATATATTCTATTGGAAGCATCTGGCAATCCTCAGGACAGGAGGAAGGACCATCTGCACCTTCTTGTGTCTTTGGGTGGGGAACCTTGTCAGCCAAGAGGATAAACCCAGGGTTGGAAGGCCCTGGTCCAAACCGGGGGGGGGGGGGGGGGGGGCCTCTGCAGTCCTGTGGAAACTGGTGTAGACAGCACAAGGAGTGAACTGGGACAGAATCATGTCATTAAAATGTACAGACATCTTAGCTCATAAAGCAATTTACATCTACACTAAAAATAGGGCCCCAAAGACCTTAATCATCAGATTGTAAAGTTGAGCCTAGTCACTTAAAAGCATCAGGCACCTCAGCTGTCAAGACCTTGCTTTGCTAGGCCTTGTTGGTGGCTGTGGGAGGAAGGGGAGACAGGTGTGCTGGATTAAGGCTGTGAGTCTTCCTGTGGCCAGCTGTTTAGAACAGGTGAAGCTTTGTCCTCCAGGCTACCCGCATCTGCCCTCTAACTTTTCTACCCTACCTTAAAGAACAGTATATGTGAACCCATTCAAACAGGCAGACACAGAGAGTTATTTTTTTAACACTTTCCTTGGGATAAACTGTTCGAGAAAATATAACAATGCTAATTTAGGTACCTAAACAGAGTTTCAAAACACATAAGGCAAAACTGATAGAACTGCAAAGATAAATAGACAAATCCACAATTATAGTCAGATCTCTCAAAATTCCTCTTTTAGCAGTTGATAACAGAGAAGGCAATGGCACCCCACTCCAGTACTCTTGCCTGGAAAATCCCATGGACGGAGGAGCCTGGTAGGCTGCAGTCCATGGGGTTGCTACGAGTTGGACATGACTGAGTGACTTCACTTTCACTTTTTCCTTTCATGCATTGGAGAAGGCAATAGCAACCCACTCCAGTGTTCTTGCCTGGAGAAGCCCAGGGACGGCGGAGCCTGGTGGGCTGCCATCTATGGGGTCGCACAGAGTCGGACATGACTGAAGCAACTCAGCAGCAGCAGCAATTGATAAAACAAGTACACAGGAAATCAGTGAGGATATAATGAACCTGAACAACACTCACTGACCTGATGGACATTCATAGAACATTCCACCAGCAACAACAGAAAATACACGGTTTTCAACTGCACATGTAACATTCACCAAGTTAGCTTAGTACATTTTAAAGATCTGGAAGCATATAGACAATATTCTCTCTCCACAATGAAATCAAACCAAAAATCAAACAGAAAGAAATCTGGAAAATCGTAATTACGGCTGATTCATGTCGTATGGCAGAAACAAGGCAACACTGTAAAGCAATTATCCTCCAATTAAAAAAGAAATCTGGAAAACCTCCATACAATGGAATACTACTCGGGAATATAAAGAAATGAGCTACTGATACATGTAACCAAATGGATGACTCAAGAATGATATGCCAAGTGAGAAAACCAGTCACAAAAGCCTATATATTGGATGTTTTCACCTATATGATCTTCTAGAACTGGTGAAACTATAACAACCAGCAAAATAGCAGCTGGGATGCCAGAAGGAGATTACCCGCAAAGGCACATGAGGATAGAGATACTCTATAGCTTCACTGTGGCCTGTAGCCACACAATGCTACATACCTGTCAAAACCTACTGAACCTTACAATCAAAATAGGTAAATTTTTAAAAATCACACTATTTTTCATCTCTTCATTCATTTAATCTTCTATGACTACATTTACTGTGTACATTCTAAGTCCTTTGTTCTACTGGGCAATGAGGTCTAAGCACCAGTAGGTAGACTTCAGACCTGGATTTTATGCGGTTTATGGAATCAGAAAGGGTAATAACAGCTGTGTAAACATTCAGCCAAATTGGTGTCCAGGAGATGTGGAGACAGTCTGGGAATTAGGGATTTGTGTAATAGCTTCAAGGCAAGAAATACATTTGGGGAAATGCAGTGGGCTATCTAAATCTATTATTACAGTTGCCAGAATGATTTGTCAGGCCTAAGTTCATAACCCTCCCAATGAAAACATCCTGAAACAATTGACAAGATTCTTAGTACCAGATTTTTCACTCTCTAATGTTGTGCAAATAGATGAATCCTTTCATCAAGTAGTTGTTTCATTTTCTTCATGAGAAAACTGAGGCTCAAAAAAATTAAGTGCCCAGAGTTGCGACTGAACTGAAGTCCTTCCTCTTGATTTCACAGATCTTTCCTAAGCCCCAGGCCATAGCACAGTTTCTACCCAACTTGCTCGTCTATTTTCAGACTTGAGGAATGCGCGGTGGAAAGTGGATGTTCTAATCTTGCAACTACAAATAGCTATGATATGGTAAAAGCTTTCAGGGTCCCTGACAACTACAGCTTCGTGCTCTGGTGAAATATGTGAGCTGTGGTTCTTTACAGAGGCAGAAATGGCAGAGATTTTAATGTCAAAAACCCCATCTTCACAGCAGCTGGCTCTCTGAATGCGTGTGTGTGTGTGTACGTGTGCGTGTGTGTGTGTGTGTGTGTATGGTGGCAGTGGGGCTGGGGTCCTCTGACCCTGCGGCAGCTGCCGGGGTCCAGCTCGAGTGTCAGCCAGAGCAGCTGCCAAGTTAATCTACCGAGCAGGGAGACATTTCTCTGGACATCCCTGTTCCCATCAAGTGGTTTGGACAAATTTCTCCAACCAGTCACTAAGCCTCACTGGGAAGGGCGAAGGGGAATGTGGAGGGGCTTTCATTGCTGCTGCTCCTGCTTCTGGGAAAATCTAATTGCCACACATTCCCAATGTAAAACCCAGTTGTCCTGGTGGGTGTGGGGGTGGAACCTGTGCTAACCCTCAGGTGTAGTTAGCATATAAGCAGTGTAGGAAGAGGAGGACAATGGAGGAAGCAGAGTGGACCAGGAAGTCTCCCTGGAGATGAGGCTCACAGAAGCTGCTTTTCAAGCGCAGCCATCTGATCACAGTGCACTCCCCACTTATTATTGCCCTGTCTTCTGAGGTTGACTGGGGCATGGTGCAGTTTCTTAAAAAAATATTTAAAAATTAACACAGGAAGTAGATCAGATATAATTGCCACCAAACTCTTTGTGTTGACTGAGTGTACAACAGGCAGGGTCTAAAAGGGTGGGAACTTTAAGGGTTTTTTGCAGCTGAAGACCAGCTAATGTATAGGACCTTTGCACAGTGTGACACAGGCCTGAATTCAAACCTTGCTGAGCAGTTAGTTTTCTTGGAGAACCAAGGTGGAGAAGGCAACAGTGTGCCTCTGATCTAACAAAGAGCAGAATCCCGGGTCACCACCCATGCAGAGAGCCAGCGTCTGGTTTCTGCCATCACCAGTTTCTAACACATAATCTTCCCATGTCATTAGGTGAAGAGAGAATGTACATGCTATGGCATCAGAAATCACAGACAGCAAGAACAGGGTAGTTTTCACTGTGTGAATGGCCCCGAGGCAAGCATCAGGAAACATCTTTCTTCTTAAATGGATTATGGTTCTGCTGATGGGGCTCAAGTGAGTTTACAGATTAGCAAGTGAGCCTGAGATGCTTCTGTCATTCTAAGGCCACCTCATTTCCCAGGATGGGTTAAGAGAGGTAAGACCACCAGTGAATCAAGGAGAACCTGCGTGTCACGTCCTAAATGTTCACGGAAAGACTAACCAAGTGTGAAATTCTAACAAGCTAACCTTGCATTGCATGCCTGGTCACTCAGTCATATCCGACTCTTTGTGACCCCATGGACTGTAGCCTGCCAGGCTCCTCTGTCCAGGCAATTTTCCAGGCAAGAATACTGGAGCGCGTTGCCATTTCCTACTCCAGGGGAACTTCCCGACCCAGGGATCGAACCTGGGTCTCCTGCATTGCAGGCAGATTCTTTACCCTCTGAGCCACCAAGGAAGCCTTGTTTATCCCACAATATAATTAAATAAGAGCTGTAACCACCTTATATAGAGCCCGTTTAAATATACCAATTTATATACCTTTATCTAAATTCTGCCAACTTCTATACCTTTAAGTTTAGTTTTAATAAGGAAATTGCATTGGACAAATATCTAGTGAGTTGAGTTCTGAGGCAGTGAAGGTGAATCAGGCTTGCAAAACCTTCAGAGGGATGGGGAATCTGATGCTATGGTGAGGTCTCTATTAATCTGTCCATACCTCCTTTCAGGCAGGGATCAAAGAGTGGTCCTCCATCATAAACAGGTGTCCTTCTCTAAGTAAAAGGCTCTTTCTCAAACACCAAGAACTACCCAAGGTTCTTGGCAGTAGTGAAAGTCAATTCACCATACCCTCCACCCACAACCCCACCCCCCTGCCTCACCCTCACGACAGGCATGTGAATGACAGCATCCATGACATGGGCTCCAATGGACAGCAGACAAGAAGCATGACTTCCCCCCACAGCCTCAGAGAAGCATTACAAGGACATATGGCAACAAAGTCCCAAACCTGAACTCTCAGAATATAAACTTAACTCTTCAGACAATTATTCAGATCCACAATTATTCAGCATATTCCAATTATGCACAGACTATTCTCTCCCTCCCCATTTGCCCCACTGAGCCCATGGCCGATAACTTCTTCCCCCTGTTGTTCATCACAAATGACAGGAGGAGTTATGCCCTTGAGCTGACCAAGACACTCAGAACATTCTAGAATACACAGGTTATGGCTGACTATTAGACACTGGGGAAGGTGCCACTCACACCCAGTTATAGACATGACAGGGACCCATGGGGAGCCTACTGCCATCGCTGAGTAGACAGCTAATGAGGCAGAAAGGAGCTATGAGGGGAACTTCCAAGAGAGTCAGTGTCAACCCGGAAAAGTCAGCGAGCCAGAAATAGCTGAGCCCTTTCAGCTCCAGTCACCCTGGAACACTTCTGAGCCATAGGCACAGGGAGCTGGGTCTCAGGTACATGGAGTCATTTACTCAAAAGTATGTGGGGTTTAAATCTTTAAATATGATTCATGAAGCTGATAATATTCAAAAGGTTATGAAAGGAGTAAGATGATTAGTCCCTAAACCCCTTAACAGTCATCAAGAAAAGGCCTGACTATGAGACAACATACCAAAAATAATATACTGTTGGCTTTATGACTTTTCTTTGGTTCTAATTTGTTATAGCCAGTAGACTGAACATTGGCCCTCTGGCTCCTTATTCATTCAGATCTCACTTGGCCAAAATGCCCCCTATGTGACTGCGCCTGGGCTCCCCTCTCTTAGGAGAGGCACTGTGGACTCTGAGGGTGCAGAGAGAACCAGAAGTCACCTGGTCCACCTGCCCACCAAAGCAGTTACCTGCCCACCTGGGCACCTCTCTGGTGAGGCAGATGATATGCTGCTACTGAACTGATGGAAACCTGCGTAGTCCTGTATGAGGCCTTAGCTGGTCATCCATCTAAGAGCAGACTACTCATAGCATTCTGGACACCTTTGGAAAATGGCCTCCTCTAATGGCTATTCTGCCTGGAGAATCCCATGGACAGAGGAGCCTGGTGAGCTACAGTCCATGGGGTCGCAAAGAGTCGGACAGGACTGAGTGACTAACACTTTCAATGGCTATTATGGAGGGTCCACTCCCACTGGATTACTGAATAATTGCCCAATGAGTCTCATTCTGAGTCAGGATCCCCTTCCATGCAGGATTAGATGACGGAGTGATTCTCTTCAGGAAGGGGCTGTGAGGCCACGAGTAGTGCTTGGAAACTTGGGTCTTTTTAGATTGGCAGAGCCTCAGAATTGGGGGAGAAATTCCTCTGGGCCTACAGAAGAGAAACATTATTGAAGAGCTACATGAGATGTTAGTCAAGGGAAAAGAAAAGATTTCCTACCCATTAAAGTAAAAATCAAGCATTGAATCTGACGCCAGATGTAGTGAAGTATAAGAAAAGCCAAAAGTGCTAGGCAGATTCCTAACTCCTGTGAGAAAACAAGAAGAAAGCTTCACTGATATTATCACAAATAATATTTTCATCTTCATTCAGATGGATTTTTCATTTTCATTTCGATTGTGCTCCTATCTTGGGTTATTGTATTACTGTTTTTCTGCCTGACTCAATGTCCACTAAGTATGTAAGGAATCCCATAAACTTTCTAGAAATAAACTTTCCATCCATCTTTTAGAAAACTTTCTACTCCACTTTTTTTTACAACGTAAAACAAACTTCAAAGATTTCCTCACACAAAACATATCTTTTTTGTCATTTTTCATTCGTGAAAATAAATACATGGCACGAAAGCAGTCCATCTTTGAATTTTCCAAAAATCATTTCCATTTATTACCTCATGGAAATCGAGGTTCACTTGAGCAGATAGTTAAAACAGTAAGAATTTTATGATTTTTGAAAAAATGCTGTTTGTTGTTGAAGTCACCTGATAACCCAGGAGCACGGAACTCGAGCATATTTTTTCCGCCAGCCCCTGTCTGGGCAACACCCACACGTCATTTAAGAATATTCATGGGTATGGAGTAACCATGAACATTCTTCTTTGTGAAGAAATTGTAGAAGATTTCTTCTATGGAATCTTTGAGCCATGCAAACATCTAGCCCAGTGTTAGGAAGAAGAACTTCAAACTTGTATTTTGATAAGAAAAAAAAAAAAGTATTAAATGACCCCTTAAAAAATTCCAAAGGAGGGAAGTCTGTGCTTTTCTGCTCCCAGCAGCACATGCGTAGGAAGCACTGGTTTAATAAAGCCAACACTATCTTTGTCCAGCCTTCACCAGCACGCTCCCAAAACCAAAACCCAAGAATCAGAGGTTATTTTCCAGAGCCGACATAGAACTTGACTCAAACGTGTCTGCTAGTTGTTGGGAACGACACAGAAGCAAGTGATTAGTCTTTGGAAGATCAGAGAGGACGAAGAAAAGGCCCAACAAGGGCCAGTGGCCAGTGCAGAGGAGGACCAGGGACGCCAGGCAGTCACTGCAGACAAGCAGCTTTCACCTGCATGCCTAGGGGCCAGGCCCGCTTGCACTCCCGCCCCTGGGCAACCAGGTGTGAAGTCTCCACGCATGGGCAGAGTAAAGTCAAATTGGTGTCTCTTTCACTTCATGTCAGGCTTAGAAAAACAAGCCAACTTGGGACAGATGAGTCCTTCCCCTTATCCCCCAGGCCCCAGGTTCTGTCCGCCCCTTCAGAAGCCCTTCCTCCTTGCTGTCATCCCAGCAGGACCAGGCGGCACAGGGAGCATTCAGACCCCAGAGCATTCATTGACACTAACCTGAGAAGTAGCTGCAGGTGAGCTAGCATCCTTACCACTCACTGCTGCCCTCTCCCTGGCTGCGGCTTCCGCCCCTTCAGCCTTCCGCGCATGAGCATCCTTGGAACCTGAAGGCCCTACGAGACTTCCGCTCCCTGGGGCGGAAGGTGGGTTGGCGGTGGATTTCCGGGTCTGGCCTTTATACCAACTAGGGTAAAGCAAGGGGTCCGCAGTGTCCGTTGCTGCTGGGACTGGAGTTTCAGACTCTGTGGTCTGCTGGGAGCCAGTGGGCACCACCTCCCCCTTCACAGGATGAATAAATTCAAAAGCAAAAAAAGAGAAAAGCAGTGGATTTTAGTTCCCTTCAGGTGTGCAAAGGGATAGCTCTCTGTGTGTGGGCCCGATCTAGTGCGTGTTTCAGCTCAGCCCACCCTCCACAGGGGCTCAGGCCAAGGAATGCAGCCAGCATTCTTGTCTCAGCGTCTATTTGTGCCCCCTCATCTTTCCTGGGCTTGTCTCACTAGACTGTGGCCTTGGTCAGGTAGATAGCAGAAGCCTAGAACAAAGTTTGCTTATAAAATAGCAGATAATGGAAGAAAGGGCAAACTATTGACCAGAATTAATTTTGTATATTATACGTGGGTCCCCCAAAACCTCTTTTCTCAACCCCCAAATTGAAATCTAATGATCAAACCCAACTGTCATTTAATTATCATACCCATTTCGATTTCAGTGCAATTGGAACACCCAGAATTTCAAGATTCCAGGAATTATAGTCTTTTAGCTTAGTTTCCTATGGAGACAGAGCATAAGATATAATTCCATCTCTGAGTTCCCTCTTTGCAGTTTTGTTTCTATTGATAATTCCAATCCATGTTGAAACCAGGACTTTTTTTTTTTGATAAGTCTTCATTGCCCACAAACTCAGTGGGTTGGGACTGTCAAAGGTGTCGTGAAGTCAGTACAGATGCTTGAGAACCAAACAGTGACATCTTAGAAAACATAAAGTCAGCCACAGGACAGCCACAGACAGTGTCTGGGATGAGCTAATTTCCTAAGAAATTTTTAAAAACAGTTCTGTCAACACATTATCTCATCAAATGACACATAGGAAACCTCAGCTTCCTTTATTTGCCTATTGACCAAAAGCTATAGTTCTGTTTCAGGGTAAGCAACAGGGACATAAACTAGCATGGTTTCTCTATTTAGTTTCATATTACCTACAGAAAATTCAAAATTCTGAAAATATAACCACTTTTATCGCTCAACCTATACCCTGTATCTATACTAAGAGTCAATGTCATGCTCTCAGCTCTCTATGAATTCACATGTTAACACACACATACACAATTGCCATAGATTGCCTCAGATTTGAGGGTGGGAAAATTATGTGAAACTAAGTCTTGCCAACCAGTTATAACCACAAAGACCCTGCTGAATGCCCTAGAAGACTTTCTCCCTGACACTGTGATGGCCCTAAAATCTTGTGTCCTCCATATACAAACGCCTGGCGTGGCGTTTGCTTTACTTGAGGTAGAATAAATGGTTTGAGCTGCTCAGCAAGGAGGCATACCTGCGTGTCCTGCAAGAGGGAACTCAGAACTGAGTTACCTGTGTCTCCGGGGCTTCCACAGCAGGTAGCAGGGCTGGAGGAGGGTCTGGAGAGGAAACTGGGGGTGCCTCAGGGGCAGCCTGGAGTTCCAAGGTCGGTGGAGAGGGCTCCAAGCCTTTCTCTGGACTTTGATCTCCCCCTGATGACTCAGTCTGGACGTCTTCCGCCTCTTCCACTTCTACTCCCTCTTCTTCACCTTCTCCTTCTCCCTCTTCTCCCTCTTCTTCTTCGTCTTCATCCTCTGATAAGGTAATGCGTTTTCATATTGTTATAATTACCATTGCAGCCATGAAAAACATGACTGGCCAATATTTGTAGTTCAGATTAAGGTCAGGGCTACGGAAATCCTCTCCATCAGACACTCGACAACAGCAGAGGGCTTGCACTTCCAGTTAAATGTGGACATGATGCTGTGCAAGTGGTCCCAATCATCACCACCCTGCTTGCTCCCCTCCCCAGTACAAAGTGTGGTCCTCTCGACCACCGTGCACCATCCGCCTGACCCCCAGAGCCTGTTCCCATATCCATTATGCTCTGTCACATCTGCCAGTTCCTGGAGGGCTGGGACTGTCACTTACTTTCTGTCAAATGGAAAAGCAAATCTCTTCCTTATGTCAGAAGACACACAAAACCCTGGTCCTATTTAATTTCTCACCTCCTTTGTTCAGTGAAGGATGATTTTTGCCACAGTTAATGCCGTGACTCTTTGAAACCCACTGATCTGATTTTTTTGGGGGGGGGCTGTCTTCAATGTGGTTTATTTAAAATTAATTTTTATTGGAGTATAGCTGCTTTATAATGTTGTATTAGTTTCTGCTGTACAGCAAAGTGAATCAGCCATAAGTATACATCTATCCCCTCTTGTTTGGATTTCCTTCCCATTTAGGTCACCACAGAGTGCTGAGTTGAGTTCCCTGCATACAGTAGGTTGTCAGCTACCTATCTTATACATAGTATCAGTGTTATAACCCACTGATTTTAATATTTCCTCAGGCAATATTAATGATAGACAATATTAAGTAATTTTTAAAGAACATCCATCCTGAAGATTTACTTCTAAAGTTATATCTGTGGACACTGATATAAATCCAAGGCATTACAGTGGTCTAGCCAAGGAGCCCTATCATCTAACTGAGCTTCTCTTTTCAACTATCTCATCCAGATCAGTTTCCAAGAATGGGATTTCTGGGCCAGATGAGAGGGATGTGTTTATAACTCATTGAGTACATCTGATCACATAGCCTCAGTTTTATTTCCAGGTGTGACTTACTCTATGACTCACTCACTTTTCTTGTCCTCTAGTATTTAAGTGAAAGTGCTAATGGTACAGTATCTAAATCCAAGTGTCTTCCATGTTTTATTTTTATCTCATCCTTAACCGTACAGCTGATGACACTTTACATCCTTATCATAATGGCTAACACGTTGTGTACAGTTGAAGTTGAGATATTAGCATCACCATCAATAATTAAATATTTGATGACCCAGAGTTAATGCCCTATAACTGAATGATAACAAGCACTGTTATAGGCAAAGCTAAATAAACAACATCCACAAACTGTTTGATTCTGTCAAGAAATAGAGCTTCATGTTGGATTATGATCCTTGTGAAGTTGTCAACATCCATTCTGGAGATGATCCTGAATCCCCCTTTCCTCCCACCAGAACCTTCTGCCACTGTCACACACCTGCAGTTTTGGGCAAATGGTCACAAGAATAACAAACCTCTGTAAAAATCAATTTCACGTATTATTTTTTCTTCTCTATTGAGGTTGACTGTGAAGTGGTTCATGTTCTCATAATCATGTTCTATTTTCTCCATCTGAAATGCCTTTGATGCTTCAGAAATTCTGCAAAAAGACAAGTTCCCACTTTCTGTTACTGTGTAAAGTTTGATGGCATTGGGTAAAAATGAAAGATATACTTTTTTTCACAAAATGAAAATTACTTACTTTTGTAACAGGGTTTTGGCATTCTGTAGAAGCAAACAAAAGACAAGCCTACTTAAATTGTTTTCATCAAAGATGTGTTGAGACTGAATTCTTTCCTTTGCTGATTCGTAAACATCTCATAGCTTAGTTTTTAAATGCCGTAAATAACTACTGTTTTCTATACCAGATCCCTCTTATATTTAAGCAATGCCATTGTCCCTTAAATATATGGTTGTGAAATAGTTTAAACCGATGGAGAGAGAAGCACATATATTTTAGTTGAGAAGATAGATCTAAGTGAGATGTACAGAAAATATTGAAAATTCAATGACAGTCCTTCTTCAGCACCCACCATCTTGGTTTGTTTCCTCTGAGGCCAGAGATACTTACCTGCAGAAACACTGCCATTTCTGGCTCATCCATGAACTGTATCCCCGATTCAACCAACTTTGACACGTTCTCCAAATGGTCAGAATACTTTTTGATGAGAGCACGGACATGTTCCAGCTTCTCCTCTTGAGTTCGGGTGATGACTTGGGTCATTTCATTCTTCCTCTCCTCCAAGATGCCATACAGGTAATCAAACTTCTCACAGAGTTCCTGTTTCTGTTTTCTGCAGCATTCCTGTTAGTTGGGTTAGCTAATGTTAGTGTTCAAAGAGTGTCTGGAGAAATTACGTGGGCATTTCAGGAGAAAAGAAACTTTACTTATGTAGGATATTTTTTTTTCTCTCCCCTCAGGCTATCCTTTCGGTATACATACCTACTGTGTTCATGTGTTGAAAATCCCATTTTTATCATACTTTTTGCTTAAGACTGTCCCCAATCAAATTGGCTAAGTGGATGGATGATTTTGTTTTCTTTTTGATGAGTCATGCAGCTTGCAGGATCTGAGTTCCCTGACCAGGGACTAGACCCGGGGTAGGGCAGTGAAAATGCTAAATCCTCACCACTAGACTGCCAGGAAACCCCCTGGATTATTTTTCAATCTTGTGTTTTATAAGTGGAGAATTTCATAGACATGGTTTTAAATGTGGACAGGACTGAGTTTAAGTGTTGTAGTGGTGCTGGTTTATATAATAGTTTTAGATCTTGCTTTGGAATGAGTTTAAGTATGGTAGTGGTGGTGGATTAGTTGCTCAGTCGTGTCCAACTCTTTGTGACCCCATTCAATGTAGTCCACCAGGCTTCTCTGTCCATGGGATTCTCTAGGTAAGAATATTGGAGTGGATTGCCATGCTCTTCTCTAGGGGATCTTCCCAACCCAGAGATCAAATCCATGTCTCCTGCATTATAGGCAGATTCTTTACCACTAAGCCACCTGAAAATCCCAGTCAGGTGGGATTCTCTTAGTCAAATAAGTGACTAAGTATTCTCTTAGCCAGATAAAAATTAGATAGCTTATGGCAGCCATCTAACATTGAGTGGTTTAAATGGAACAACTACTTTATTCCTATATTAGATTATTTCTGTTAATATCCTGCTCTTTAAAAAAAATAATTTTATTTATTTATTTTTGGCTGTGCTGGGTCGTCGTTGCTGTGCAGGCTTTTCTGTAGGTGTGGCAAGCAGGGGCCACTCTCTAGTTGCAGTGCATGGGTTTCTCATCGTGGTGGCTTCTCTAGTTATGGCTCCCAGGCTCTAGATGCACGGGCTCAGTAGCTGTGGCTCATAGACTTAGTTGCTGCACAGCATGTGGAATCTTCCTGGACCAGGGATCAACCCATGTCTCCTGCATTGACAAGTGGATTCTTTACCACTGAGACACTGGGGAAGCCCTTTAGTCTGCTTTTAAAAAATGATTTGTGTTATGTTGACCCTTAATAAAATTACTGTCATTTTAACAGCAACTATCATTTGCTTATACTTTACAGTATCCAAAATGCTACCCCATGCACAGTGTGTACTTTTTAATTATTATATGACTATATATGGTGTAAAGCACTCATTGCTTAGCATACAATAGGCACTGTGTCAATGCTTGTGAAATTTAGATTCCATTTTCTTTAATTTGAGTCATTCAGTTGTAGAATTTTGAAGCTATGTGGACTATCAGAAGTGAGTGCATGTGTGCTAAGTCGCTTCAGTTGTGTCCAACCCTATGGACTGCAGGCTGCCAGGCTCCTCTGTCCATGGGGTTCTCCAGGCAAGGATACTGGAGTGAGTTGCCATGCCCTCCTCCAGGGGAATCTTCCTGACCCAGGGACCAAACCCACATCTCATGTCTACCTGCATTAGCAGGTGGATTCTTCACCACTAGCGCCACCTGGGAAGCCCGGACTCTCAGAAGTAACCTGCTCCAAACCAATCATTTCACTCATGTGGAAACTGAAACCTAGCCAAGTTAAGTCACTTTCTCAAGTCATTTGCCATTTAGCATTGATGCCTCACATATAGCCAAGGTTTCTGAGCTCTTGGGTCTTTGTTACTCTAACCAAATAGCTGTGATTTGCTTTAATTTGAAAAAAAAAGTATGTGAACCACTTATGAACTAAATATATGCCTCTTCACAAAGCTACCATGCTGAAAGCTGAAGGTAGGCTTTTACAGGCAAGAAACCTCAAATTGTTTCAGAAGCATACTCATTATAATTCTTTTAACAAGATTCCCTAAGTGCTTACTAGGTATCAGGCATTGTAAGATCAAAACACTTGTCATACTTTCCCAGTGTTCAGGTGGATGGGAGGGAAATTATTGTATTTTCTACTTTCTAAGAGGAAAACCTCACTTCTGTTTTTTTTTTTTTTCCTCTTGCTGAATGTGCCTTTATATAATTCTAAGTAAAATATGTAAGAGTTAGACAACTCTGTTTCTGAAATGGGAAAAACACATGCTTATTTTTTGGAATTATGAAAATGGTACTTACAAAGTTTCAGAAATTCACTTAAGATGTTCAGGTTAACCTAATGTCGTATTCAAATGAGAAATAGAAACACTCCATGAAGTTGAAATTCTATTTTTTACACATACTCTGAGGTAGAAGAAACATATGAGATATTAGCATGGTCAACCCTCCATCTTTCTGGGCTATGAGACTTTCAAAGTGCCGTGAAAGTCAGTGAACACCAAACACTTCAGTTTATCAACTTGCCCCCTGAGGCAATTAGGGAACAGGTGTATATGCTATGGAAAAAAAAAAAAAACCCACTCTCAGAGGCCACCTTGCTACTGATAGTGATTGCTCTGATGTCACATCCACTGTGCCTTTGTAAATGTGGACCTGGAACGCTTTCAGCGGAGTCTTTCTAGCAACCTAAAAATGGAATGGAGAACGTGTGAACGTCTGCATTATCAAAATGTTGGCAGACGGCACACTGTAAAGGACAGCTGTTACATGCAAAAGCATGACTGCAACCGTGTTTATCTCTTCTGCACACAAAATAAATGTCCGCACCTCAAAGATTTCTCCTTGTTTTTGTCATAGCTTTTCATTTATTTGAGGAAAAAGACATGTATCTTTAAACCCAGTACCAGGCTGGGTACCTCCCCCAATTTTCTGTGTACTAACTGAATCAAGACATACTTTCCGAACTTTCAAGATTACTTTTACAAATATTTTGGATTTCCCTGGTGGCTCAGATGGTGAAGAATCTGCCTGCAATGTGGGGGACCCAGGTTTGATCCCTGGGTCAGGAAGATGCCCTGGAGAAAGGAATGGCTACCCACTCCAGTATTCTTGCCTGAAGAATTCTATGGACAGAGGAGCCTGGCAGAGGAATCCATGGGGTTGCATAAAGTCTGACACAACTGGGCAACTGACACTTTCACTTTTTCAAATATGATGCTTGTGGTTCCTATGAGTCTGGTGTAGTGTGGTGTGGTGTGTGTGTGTGTGTGTGTGCACGCACACACACACACACATGTGTTTCTGCATGAGTGTGTTTAACAATCGAAGTAACTTCCATCATAAATACACTAGGTGTTGGCCTCCAAGCATATTCTGATTGAAAGCCTCTGACTGCAACTTGACCTTCCTCCTGGTTCTGCCAGAGACAGTAACATTTATATAGAAGAACAAATTAAAGATATCTGTAATACCTTAATGAAAGTAAAAATTCATCCCAGGACTTCCTTGGTGGTCCAGTGGTTAAGACTCTGTGTTTCCACTGCTTTGTGTGCAGGTTTGATCCCTGGTCTGGGAACTAAGATCTCATATGCAACGTGGGGCAGACACAAAAAAAAAAGAAAAAGAAAAAAATCCATCCCGTCTCTAGAGAGAAGTCAGTATGGGTAAAATATACCAAAAAGGGGTGAGGATATAAAGGGAATACTATTTTGCTCACATGGAAATGGTAAAATGATAGGTAGACTATTTCTAACCAATGCCATAACATCTAGATGAAAAGAAAAAAAAAAATCAAGTCATTTGGTTGCTTCTTTAGAAGCAAGTAGGTAACCTACAAATTTTATCTTAAAAACATTGTTTAGATGTTGCCTTTATAGACATGTTAAAATTGACAGGCTCTAATTTTTAGCCACTCTTATATTTTAGTGGAAATAAGAAAAAATAAGATGTGTGGCTGCAAAGGGGTGCTTTTTCATGGAAAAAAAAATCAACAATAGATGATCATATACTAAAGAGTAGGTAGATAGCCTGCCAATCAAAGCAGCATTATTAGGTTTTATCATTAACTTTTCATTCAGTCAGTCAGTTCAGTTCAGCTGCTCAGTTGTGTCTGATTCTTTGCAACCCCATGGACTGCAGCATGCCAGGCCTCCCTGTCCATCACCAACTCCAGGAGTTTACTCAAACTCATGTCCATCAAGTCGGTGATGCCATCCAACCATCTCATCCTCTGTCATCCCCTTCTCCTCCCGCCTTCAATCTTTCCCAGCATCAGGGTCTTTTCCAGTGAGTCAGTTTTTCGCATCAGCTGGCCCAAGTAATGGAGTTTCAGCTTTAGCATCAGTCCTTCCAATGAATATTCAGGACTGATTTCCTTTAGGATGGACTTGCAGTCCAAGGGACTCTCAAGAGTCTTCTCCAACGCCACAGTTCAAAAGCATCAGTTCTTCGGCACTCAGCTTTCTTTATAGTCGAACTCTCACATCCATACATGACTACTGGGAAATTTACTGAAGATTTACTGCACCCAGCCCCGCCCATCAGAACAAGACCCAGTTTCCCCCTCAGTCAGTCTCTCCCACCAGGAAGCTTCCATAAGCCTCTTATCCATATTCATCAGAGGGCAGACAGACTGAAAACCACAATCACAGAAAACTAACCAATCTGATCACATGGACCACAGCCTTACTGAACTCAATGAAACTATGAGCCATGCCGTGTAGGGCCACCCAAGACAAATGGGTCATGGTGGAGAGTTTTGACAAAACGTGGTCCACTGGAGAAGGGAATGGCAAACGACTTCAGTATTCTTGCCTTGAGAGCCCTGTGAATAGTATGAAAAGGCAAAAAGATAGGACACTGAAAGATGGACTCCTCAGGTTGGTAGGTGCCCAGTATGCTACTGGAGAACAGTGGAGAAATGACTCCAGAAAGAATGAAGAGACAGAGCCAGAGCAAAAACAACACCCAGTTGTGGATGTAACTGGTGATGGAAGTAAACTCCAATGCTGTAAAGAGCAATATTGCATAGGAACCTCGAATGTCAGGTCCATGAATCAAGGCAAATTGGAAGTGGTCAAACAGGAGATGGCAAGAGTGAACATTGACATTTTAGGAATCAGCGAACTAAAATGGACTGGAATGGGTGAATTTAACTCAGATGACCATTATATCTACTACTGTGGGCAAGAATCCCTTAGAAGAAATGGAGTAGCCATTATAGTCAAGAAAAGAGTCTGAAATCTTTGAGTTTGGATGCAGTCTCAAAAACGACAGAATGAACTCTGTTCATTTCCAAGGCAAACCATTCAATATCACAGTAATCCAAGTCTATGCCCCAACCAGTAATACTGAAGAAGCTGAAGTTGAACGGTTCTATGAAGACCTACAAGACCTTCTAGAACTAACACCCAATAAAGATGTCCTTTTCATTATAGGGGACTGGAATGCAAAAGTAGGAAGTCAAGAGATACCTGGAGTAACAGGCAAATTTGGCCTTGGAGTACAGAATGAAGCAGGGCAAAGGCTAATTGAGTTTTGCCATGAGAACACACTGGTCATAGCAAACACCCTCTTCCAACAACACAAGAGAAGATGCTACACATGGACATCACCAGACGGTCAACACCAAAATCAGATTGATTATATTATTTGTAGCCAAAGATGGAGAAGCTCTATACACTCAGCAAAAACAAGACTGGGAGCTGACTGTGGCTCAGATCATGAACCCCTTATTTCCAAATTCAGACTTAAATTGAAGAAAGCAGGGAAAACCACTAGACATGACCTAAATCAAATCCCTTACAATTATACAGTAGAAGTGAGAAATAGATTCAAGGGATTAGATCTGATAGACAGAGTGCCTAAAGAACTATGGATGGAGGTTCATGACATTGGACAGGAGGTAGGGATCAAGACCATCCCCAAGATAAGCAAATGCAAAAAGGCAAAATAGCTGTCTGAGGGGGCCTTAAAACCTTTCCATTGGCTCACCCTTTCCCCTGGCATTTATTCCTGTCTGAAAACAATCTTATTTGTTTGTCTTACTGTCTAAACTCCTCCTCTGGAATAAACCCTTCTTGAGAGCAGGAACATTTTTTCTGTTTATCTCATCACTATTTCAAAGCATTGTGTGTCAGAATATGGTATACAAAGTACATGTGAGGAACATGGTCTGAACAACTGGATGAATGAAATATGACTTGTATTTAGGAATCCTCAGCCCTCACTCACAAGTTTCTATCAATACTGTGTTCTCTTCCAAAGGCATGTATTTAAGTGGATGCTCAAAACCTCTTCATTCAACACTCAAAATAAAATAGCAAAAAATAGCTAGGAAAAAACAAATAGCTAGGCAATTTCACGGACAACATTTAACTCAGGACCGGTTTGGTTTTTTAATCTGTACAATAAGAGATGGGCTTAGATGATTAGTAAGTTCCCTTCTGACTCTGCAGTTCCAAAGGCTCTACAACTTTAGGTAAATGTGGAGATATTTGAAGTCTTCAGACTGTGAAGTGCCTCTTTATACATAGAACACTTTTTTCCACGTGGGGCAAGTTTCAGAATGATCATCAACACCACTGAAATGTGAATTATACATTCTAGCCCAGTGACGTCAGTCCCAGCTTGGGACTGTGCCATGGCCATAAGAGAAAAGCCTAAGACAATTGTGTCTACTGCTCTTGCCATCTAAGGCACATGACTCTGTGACCAAAATAGAGCTGAAGATAAGCTCTGAGCCCTCCACTTGTCACTGAGCAACTGTGACTCGACCCAGCCCATTCATATCTCCACCACATTCCTCAACTTTCCAGACACCTTTGTTCAAAACAGCGGCTCTGGGTCTGGAAGGGTCTACCTAGCCTCATTTGACATACAGTACCTCCAAATTACCTTCATTAAGCCAAACAGGGTTTCATTCCTTCTCGACACCTGCCCCAAATCAGACAGTAGGTTAATCATGCTCAAGAAAAACTATATTAAAGTAGGATGATTCTCCTGAAGAATTCAAGGCCAACCCCTCATTGGTAAAGCCCAATTCTGGTCATGAGCACGTGAGAAGCCCCATGAATGCAGACTATAGGATGATAACCCTGGTCTCTGACAGGCTTCCCTAGAAAAGGGGCAGACAAATTAGAAAACCATGACCCCTCGAGGGACATAAACTGGTGTTCAGCCTCTCCCCCACCAGCTCAGCACCTCTGTGAAGTATTAGCAGAAGAACTCTGTTCAATGGCCAGGGTTCTCAGGACTCCCGAACTTAGGCTCTTTCCCACCACATAGTGTTGCTACCCACTTCATGTCAGAAGAATAATTATGCTATAACTTAAGGTGTTCCTGGCATTGGAGGTTTTCTGGGCTAGTCCAGATCATTTAGAAGATCCTTGAGAAACCCTCCAAAGGCTGAGGGTCAGGTGTACCAGCCCTGACTTGAGCCCCTCGAGTCACTGAAACCACAAGACCAGCTCAAGGCCAGCCAAGCAGCTGTTTGACTCACTCTAGTCTGCTGTGGAGAGTTGGCACCTTTCCTGGAAGGGGCCCGGCCTCCCTCTGTCGCCAATATTTCAAGTTATCACAAAGCCGCAAAGCATAAAGCTAATATCTACTTCCATTCATTTTCAGTTTTTCCCACTGCAGGGAGTTGCTTCACCTTGCCATCATAATTGGTCAAGATCTTGAAGCCTTACTTGAACACCATTTAAAAGATGCTCAAATGATTATTAGCATCATTAGGTGAAGTGTGCTCTTTCCAAGCGGAGTGTAAGAACAGTACAAGGTAACACTTTGGGAGCCCCCAGCATGTGCCTCTTATCCCACTTAGTGATCACAGCAACACTGTAAGGAGTTTATTAACCCTCCTGTATCACTGAGGAAGGTGAAGGACTGGAAGCAGAAGTAACTGCCCAAGGTTAAATCATTAAGTGGCACAGTTAAAATTCAAACCTCTAAAATATGTTCTTCAAGCATCTGTTAGGCTGCTTTAAAAATTCTGGCCTGCTTATTAAAATGATTGTTATTATAGTCATTACTTCATATTTGTAACTGCATGGACAATGTCTCAAAGCTGTTCAGGTAAAGCCACTGTTTTGGAGGGACTTCTCTGGCAGTCCAGTGGATAAGACTCTGTACTTCCAATGAAGTGGACATGGGTTCAGTCCCTGGTCAGGAAACTACGATCCCAAATGCTTGTGTGGTGCGGCCAAAAAAAGAAAAAAAAAATCACTGTTTTGGAAATATAATGGATTTGTTGTCATTGTAAAATCATTGGAGGATTTTATTAAAGGTGGTAGTTTTCAGATACTGGAAAAGCTCAAGATCAAATATTTTTAGCTGTTTCCCCTAGATGGGCATCCACACAGAACAAGATTATTTCTAGCCTGGCTGCCTGGGGAGGGCTAGTGCAAATAGTCTGCTCTCTTGGTTTTCTGGTGACCCTGCATGTATGGATGTGACAGTTGGACCATAAAGAAGGCCAAGTGCAAAAGAATTGATGCTTTTGAATTGTGGTGCTGGAGAAGACTCTTGAGAGTCCCTTGGACAGCAAGGATCAAACCAGTCAATCCTAAATGAAATCAACTCTGAATATTCATTGGAAGGACTGATGCTGCAGCTGAAGCTCCAATACTATGGCCACCTGATCTGAAGAGCTTACTTATTAAAAAAGACCCTGATGCTGGGAAAGACTGAGGTTAAGAGGAGAAGGGCATGACAGAGGACAAGATGGTTGGATGGCATCATCAAATCAATGGACACGAGTTTCAGCAAACTCTGGGACATGGTGAAGGACAAGGAAGCCTGGTGTGTCCATGGGGTCGAAAAGAGTCAGACACAACTGAGCATCAAAGAACAACAGGATAGATGCCTTTTGTAAAGACAAGGGGGAAGGAACATTTTCCAGGAATGAGGAATGAAAATCAAGCACATGTTTCTGGAAGCAGAGAGCTCCTGAGGCAGTACAATTCTCCACCCCCACCAGCAGTCCCCTCCCCTGTCCCAGTCCGTCCCAGAAAAGCTCCAGGTCTGGAGAGGTAAATACAGCTTTAGATCATGCTGGGCTTGTCTAGAACAGCCCGGAAGGCCCTCCAACAACCTGCCATCACGAGCTCTGAGAATGTCTCAGAGCCAGGAGGACTAAAAAGACCACAGTTCCTTCAGCCCACAGCAAAAAAGGAACGCCACTCCCCACAATGCAGTTCAGACTGCCCTTCATGACTGCGATCCATCTCAAAGCCACTCCCGTCGGCACTCAAGCTCACAGCAGTGGCACACATGATTTGTAAAGCAAGAATCCCGAGTGGGTCTGACTCTAAGCTCAGCATCTCAGGGGCTGGTCCTAGGCCGGGTGCTTGCCCAGCCTAACCCTGCAAGACATTACATGATTAGGGACAAAATTAGACATCACAAGGAACAGGCTACACTCAAAGGGCAGGTGTCGGGGCCCCACAGGGAGAGGGCGTGTAATTAGGGAAGGATGGTGCCCACCCCTAGGGCTGCTCTAGTTCCCATCCCTGTGGCGCTCTTCATCAATCAGAAAAGAGAATGCTTCAACAACATCGCCCCACCCTTTGGCTGGGAGCCACGCACGGCTTCGCAGAAGATGTTTCCAGGCAGGTGATGAACGGAACCAGAAAGGAAAACAACCAAGCCAGGAAGGACAGGAGAAAGAGACACTCTGGGACCCTGGCCCTGGTACAGAATTCACCTGCTTGGCAGGGGAGACCCTCAAGTGCTTCACTACACAACCCACTCCAGTATCCTTGCCTGGAGAACTCTATGGACAGAGGAGCCTGGCGGGCTACAGTCCATGGGGGTGCAAAGAGTCGGATACGACTGAGTGACTTAACACACACACATACCAATTTGCAGACTCATTTTGAAGTCTGGAGGGGGACGATGACACACGTTCCTCCAGGGAACTGTGAAAATACTTGTAAAAGGGTGTCTATTCACCCAGTGTTTTTATTAGGAATAAGAGGGGTGATAATGCTGACCTTCATTGCCAGAAAGTTCATCCTGATATTGACACTAACTCCTTCCTGTGGGCAGAGCTCCAAACCTGTTCCTTCTCATCTTGTTCCCAAAGAAAGAAAAACCAGCGGCTTCCTTCTGTGCCACTGACCAGCCTCCAGGAGGAAAACCTGCCGTCAATCTCCCCTTGCCCTCAGTGTCCTCTGACGCTGTCTGAATGCAGCGAAGACCTTTGAACTTGCTCAGGGGCCGTGTGTCACCCAGGGCTTTTCTTGTTTTTGTTTTCCAGCCTCAACATCCAGACAGAAAGCCCATTCCCCTGATGGAGGTCTCTGATGAAGGTCTGAGTAGAGATGGGTATAGAGATGAACTCACTGCCCACAAGCAGCACACTCCTATTTATAGACTCAAGACTCAGGGTGGTACCATACTAAGTGCTGATTCATGGCCTAATGATTAAGTCATATTTGGCCTTTTCTGGGAATAAGGAAAAAGGAAAAAAAAAAGTTTGTCCATTTTAGAATCTCTTTGAGCTCTTCACCAAGAGGAAACTTTCCTTCTATAAACCAGTTCCAAATCCATCATGAGTCTTTTCAGGAATATGAGTATGGAGAAGAGAGGATCCTGACTTCAGTGATGTGTAAATCTAAATTGAGATGATGTTCTGGAGTTATCTAGGAACAGGCCTTTATCTTTTGATAGAATTCACCTTTCAAGCAATAAAATGGTCAGATTAGGGTATTTATCAGGTGCTCTCCATATGCCAGGCACTGTGATAAGCATTATGCTTATGCTTATTTAACTTTTCATGGTTAAACTCTATAAAATGGATACTTTGTTCTGTTTTCCCAGGAGAAAACTGAAGGAATGAATGTACATGTGAATGGATCTTAAAGCATAATGTTTAGTTTTAAAAAAATTAAGCAGAATGAGAAGTACAACACAATACCATTTATAAAATTAAAAGACATGCATACAGCAATACACATTTTGTAAGAATACAGGTAAATGGAACACTGGGCTTCACTGGTGGCTCAGCAGTAAAGAATCTGTCTGCCAATGCAGGAGACATAGGTTCAGTACCTGGGTCAGGCAGATTCCCTGGAGAAGGAAATGGCAACCCACTCCAGCATTCTTGCCTGGGAAATCCCATGGACAGAGAAGCCCAATGGGCTACAGTCAATGGGGTTGCAAACATTGAATACGACTTAGAGACTGAACAACACCACCATGCAGCTCAAATCTGCACGCGACTTTTCTTAAGTACCAAACAGCATTTCTTAAGACCATTTGGATCCCCACAAAAAATTTTTGCTTTAACAACACTCATTGTCATTACTTGGAAATTGACTTTTTATTTTAAATTTGGCCATGCCATGTCGCAGGTGAGATCTTAGTTCTTGGACAGGGATTGAACTCAGAACCCCTGCATTGGAAGTTCAGAGTCTTAACCACTGGACTACCAAGGAAGTCCCCAAATTGATATTTCTTGTAGCTAACCCTTTAAAATGGGGTTTCCCAAGAAACACCACAACATGTAACCACCACCTTGATGAATGTGGTAAAATCTGCCTTGTTGCCTCATGGAGTATCTTCTCTTCCTGTGCCAGGAGGTGAATATTTTAGAGACACATCAGGAAGGAGGGTGGGCTGCCCAGGTGGCTCTAGTGATAAAGAACCCACCTGCAATGCAGGAGACACAAGAGACGTGGGTTCAATCCCTGGGTCAGGAAGATCCCATGGAAGAGAGCAAGGCAACCACTGCCTAGAAAATCCCATGGACAAAGGAGCCTGGTGAGCTATGGTCATAGGGTTGCAAAGAGTTGAAGATGACTGAAGCAACTTAGTACGCACGCATACAGAAGGGAGATCATTCTGTAAGGAAAGACTGAAATGTTGGAGCAGGGATTTCTAGGGTTGTATCTAGGGAACCACAAAACCCCAGGAGCTTAGGCGTGGCTTACCCTCCCTTGAAGCCACTTGACTCACCTCAATCGTTTTACAGGTGCTCTCCAGCTGGCTGATCACCCCCTGGACCCGATCGTTGCTTCCCACTAGGACAGCAATGCCATCACTGAGCTCGGACTATTGGAGAGAAAAGAGGGATTCAAGATTTTAGGGGCTTTCTAGTCCTCCACTGATTATGGGTTCATCTTAGTACTGTTCTCATGAGTTCTCAATCTAGGGTCCACGGAACCCCCTAATGAGGAACAGTGAGGCTGAGAGGTCTGAGAACCTCCTAATCTTATAAATAAAATCCTGGAAGGATGGATGTAGAAATGCATTTGTCTGGGAAGAAGCTTCACAGTTTTCCTCAAATTCTTAATGAAGATGGTGACCCTGCCAAAAAACATTAAGAACACTGAATTATAGGCCATAGACAGTGAATAGCACATTCAAGCTAAATAATTCTAAGAACTGTTTATAAATTGAATGGAGACCGATATGTGACATCAGGGGTCCAACATGAATTATTTGGACCTTTAATTATTTGAATTATAGTGCAGCTCAGGATTAGTTTTTTTTTTTTTTTTTTTTTTTTTTTTAAGATTTACATATTTATTTTTGGCTATGCTGGGTCTTTGTTGCTGCATGCAGGCTTCCTCTAGTTGCCACGAGTGCAGGCTACTCTTTGCTGTGGTGCACAGGCTTCTCATTGCAGTGGCTTTTCTTGCTGCAGAGCATGAGAAGTAGCTGTGGCACATGGGCTTAGTAGCTCCACAGCATGTGGGATCTTCCCCAACCAGGGATCGAACCCATGTCCCCTGCACTGGCAGGTGGATTCTTAACCACTGGACCACCAGAAAGCCTTCAGGATTAGTTTTACTAGGGAAATATTTCATTTATTCACCAAATACCTGTGATGCACCCTTCTCTGTGCTAGATGCAAACAAATACTCATATACTAAATTCAGTCATTACAGATTTGAAACTAACATTGCACTATTTCTAGGGGAAAACATTTTTTTAGCTTAAAATTCCCCTCAGGCTCTTTTGACCTGAAGTGATTCCACTGTTCATACTTAGGGAATGAATGGGACTCAGGAAACCTACATGCTTGGTCCAACTCTGCCTGTAGCTTCTCTGTGATGTTGGGCAAACCATGTAATCAGTTTGGACCCTACTTGTCTCACACATAATGTGAGAAGACTGGACCAGAACAGTGGTTGTAAAACATTTTAAAGCTGCAGAACCCTTTTTCCAAATGGGAGCTAATATATAATCCCAATGGATCAAATAATGCTGCTCTGGCCAAACAGGAGCAGAAAGGAAGTCCTGTCAGCCTGCCTCCATCCATCCCTTGTGGTCTCAGGGCTCTGAGGGGAATGGTGTGACCCAGGTACCATTCAGTTCTAATAGGCTGTGACTTTGGGGGAGGAGCAGGTAAAAGGAAAAGGCGGGTAAGTCATAAGTGGATAGAACAATAAATAACTGTATAGCTATTTTGCTAAATCCTGCTTCTTTAGCAGTTAGTACTCACTGGTTGTAACTGGTGTCACCCAAAGGTTTGACTTCCAAATTTGATTCCCGTTCTATATTTGGTCAGTAAAACACTAACTGTGTAATCTGTGATTCTTAGAGGAAGAAGCTGAGATGTGGAGCTGCTCAAATCCTAGATGCTAAGACTCGGCCACAGTTCGCTGAGCCCACAACCCCTCGTTCACTTGCATCAAATGAGTAAGTTCCTACCTGCCTGTGCGCTGTAGGCTGGCAGGTTAGCGATAAGCTGGGACACCCCATATTTCCTCATAATGAGGGCGTGATGCTGAGGCCCTGGAGTAGGGGGTGCAAGGGTGGCATGTGTCAGACCCAAAGGAGGCCTTCTGGGCTGACCTACGGGGTCAGTTTAACCCAGGCATGAGGACTAGCCTAAGGAAACATTTAACAAAATGCCAGTCATTGTAACTCCACCATCTAGGAGTGGGGGAGAAGAGGCCTTGAGGAGGGCCAAAGGAATCTTTGGTTGATGAACAAAGAAAAATATTCTGAGACTGGAGTAAGAAGTTATCCTTTTATTTCCTATGGGCTGAACCTCAGTGTTTGAGCAGCTTGAGCTGGGACTGAGCCCCATAATAGTATTCATCTTAAACCTGTAATGGTGGAAAAATAGCGACCTTTCCCCTCCACACCCCTTCCTGACCTCTGCACCCTTCCCTCTCCCACCTTCCCCACCGTTCTCCCTGGCATGCAGCAGTCCTTCCGGCTCTGCCAACACCTCCCTCTCCCCCACAGCCTCGGGGCCCTATGGTCCTGCCTGTGGACCTCTCTCCTTCAATCGCACTTGGAAGGGGCTTTGGAGGAGGGGCAGGAGGGCGTGTTACCTTCTGCCTCTGGAACACGTGAGTGAGGGGAGCCACCTGGCAGTCCTTGTGCGCTCCGAAGACCTTGCACAGAGAGCAGGTGGGCACTTCGCAGTTGAGACAGTAGATGTTGATGCGCTCATCTTCATGCTCCTCACACATGGGCTGGTCGGACTTCTTTTCTGGTCTGGGAGGAGGTAAGGTGGATGAATCAGCTCAGGTTGCAGCATAGCTGAGCGTGGTTGGCTGAACCTCCCTCCCTACCCTCAATGCCCATATCCCCAGCAACCCTACACCAGCGACTACCAGGGCCCCTCTCATGTGCTCAGAGCCCTCCAAATTCCCTATGGGTTTAGCAGCAGCGTCCTGACTAATTAACCAACTTAACCAGCCTTGGGGTGAGGACATGGAAAGTCAGACTTGTAGCTTTTGCCAGTTTCTGTGGTGTGAGGGCTTCCCCATGGCTGATTTCAAGATTTAAAAACCAGCTAGTCCAACTCCTGCAAGTTGAACACTGGATTCTTTTTTTTTTTTTTTTTGACTGGCAACTAGTTTCATATATATTATACATGTTTCAATGACATTCTTCCAAATCATCCCCCGTCTCCCTCTCCCACAGAGTCCAAAAGACTGTTCTATACATCAGTGTCTCTTTTGCTGTCTCTTATACAGGGTTATTGTTACCATCTTTCTAAATTCCATATGTATGCGTTAGTATACTGTATTGGTTTTCTTTCTGGCTTACTTCACTCTGTATAATAGGCTCCAGTTTCATCCACCTCATTAGAACTGATTCAAATGTATTCTTTTTAATGGCTGAGTACTGGACTCTTAGGCACCGCTTCAGCACCAAATTCACGAGTCTCTCAAAAGACATTTTACAAATCCGGGTAAAGAGGAGGCAGCTGAAAACGAAATCTTAAGTGTGTACTAGCTCTGAGGCCCATCTCCCCACCCTTGTGGCCTCTGGCCCGTGCAGAAGAAATGAGAGGTCTAGGCTGGGGAAGCCCAGATCTCTGATCATTCCCCTCCGTGCTGGTTGGAAGTAGTTGTATGTAAGAGGGGAAAGGTCAGAGAGTGCTTTGTTAATTTGTTTGGGTCCCCTCCTACCATTAGCCCCCAAAATTAAATTTGTTTAACTTCCTGAGGACTCAGCAGTGGTTAAGAGTAGGTAGTCTGTTCTCAGTGGATGTGAACAATTATACTGAGTACTTAAGGCAAAAAGGAAAATGTAAAATGCTGTTCTGGGATGTGGTGGTAAACTGAAAGTACAAATTTCACAGATAATTCCCAACTTTCAGTTTTCCCAATAAGTCAGCACCAACCAAAACTTTTCAGAGCTGCCAAGGTAATAATGGGGCATTGGGTTTGTATGTACTAGTGAGAAAATGACCAAGCTATGAAGAGGCAGAGAAGGGTAGTGACAAGTCATTGGTGCTTAAGGATAAACTGTTGGCTGCAGAATCACCTGGAGGAGCCCAGGTTCATACAGCTGTATGCTCTCCTGACCATCAGGGAGGCTTAGGTGTTACATCAAGATCAAAATTGCGTCATCTATGGTGTTTTAGCAGAGAAGGCGATGGCACCCCACTCCAATACTCTTGCCTGGAAAATCCCATGGTTGGAGGATCCTGGTAGGCTGTAGTCCATGGGGTCGCTAAGAGTCGGACATGACTGAGCGACTTCTCTTTCACTTTTCACTTTCATGCATTGGAGAAGGAAATGGCAACCCACTCCAGTATTCTTGCCTGGAGAATCCCAAGGACAGAGGAGCCTAGTGGGCTGCTGTCTATGGGGTCACACAGAGTCGGACACAACTGAAGCGACTTAGCAGCAGCAGCAGCAGCAGCATGGTGTTTTAGGCTCCCCCTGGAGACCATGGTGGGGAGTCCAGCCTACTGGAAGTAGAGGTGTAGCCTACTTATACAAAATCTGGAATTTGGATATGACCTATCCAAAGCCTGAGGCTGTTAATAGTTTTCACAAGTGTTTGAAAAATTTAAATACAAGTTCACAAGCTTTCCTCATTTTCCCTAACACATGATTATTTAGAAGCATCTCAGATTTGGGACAGAATTTTTATCTTATTGAAGTATATTTGATTTATAATATTGTGTTAGTTTCAGGTATGTACAGCAGAGTGATTCAGTTTTATATGCATTTTTTCCAGATTATTTTCCATTATAGGTTATTACAAGATGCTGAATATATTCCCTGTGGTTTTCAGTAAATGTTTGTTGCTGATCTATTTTTTGTATCACAGTTTGTATCTGTTCATCTCATACTCCTGATTTATTCCTCCCCCTTTCCCTTCCCCTCTGGTAACGATTAGTTTGTTTTCTATGTCTGGTGTGAGTCTCCTTCTGGTTTGTAAAGGTGTGGTTTATATGTAGATTCATTTATATTATTTTTTTAGATACCACATATGTGATAACATAAAATGTCTTGCTCTGTCTGACTTACTTCACTAAGTACAGTATTTTCTATGTCCATCCATGTTGCTGCAGATGGCAATATTTCATTCTTTTTTATGACTTGAGTACTGTCCCATTATGGGGCTTCCCAGGTGGCTCAGTGGTAAAGAGTTTGCCTGCAATGCAGGAGATGTGTGGGTTAATCCCTTGGTTGGGAAGATACCCTGGAGAGGAGAATGACAACCCATTCCAATATTCTTGTCTGGGAAATCCCATGGACAGAGGAGACTGGCAGGCTATAGTCCATGGGGTCACAAAAGAGTCGGATATGACTTAAGCGACTGAGCACGTATGCGCTATCCCATTATATATATTATTGTCTGTTTCCTCCAATGGCATGTGAGCTCCAAGAAGGCAGAGGTCATGGGTTGTCTTCTTTTGCTGGGTTCCCAGTGCCCAAAACAGTGCCTTGCATAGAGTGGGTGCTCAGTAAATATTTGCTGGATGTATGAGTGAGAGGTGGAAGGGAATTTGCCAGTATTCCCCACGCTCTAAAGTAAAACGGCTCCTCTAGAGAAGGCATGTGAACAATGGGGAGAGCTTGGTCACTTGACTCTCTTTACTGACCAAGGAAGAGACCAGACAACATCTTGAAGACTCCATTTCTAAATGACAAAGGTGGGACTTCCCTTGTGGTTCAGTGGCTAAGACTCTGTGCTCCCAATGTAAGGAGCCCAGGTTCAATCCCTGGTCAGGGAACTAGATCCCACATGCCTCAACTAAGAGCCTCCATGCTGCAACTAAAGATCCTGAGTGCCACAACTCACACTTGGTGCAGCCAAATAAATAAATATCTTAAGACTAGATGACAAAGGCCTCCAGGGGTTAGCTAGAGACTAGGAGTGGTGATTTGGTCTTTGCATCATCAAAGGCCTCACCACCTCTAAAACCTTCCCTTCTGTGTCTCTCCACCTCAGAATAAATGTCAGCGAGAGTCTGGAGCGCATTTCCTGGGAGATGGTACTGCTGATGCCCTTCCCCCGAGACATTCCCCAAACGTGGCCTTTGTCCCATGTGCTGTTCTGAAGTCAGCAGCTCTGACCACAGACAGTGTAGAGCTCAGACATTTGCAGTGTGTGCAATATTGTGGAAACAGCCACAGGCTCTTTATGTAGTTGTTGATTGTGATGACTTTTTCATTATGCAATACAGACCAAGGACTGCCTGCAATATTCCTTATTAGGCTTTTCTTGTTCAGTGTGGCTACACAGCCTGAGGGGCATCCCCCACTTACACCTGGGTGTGGAAGGAAAACATTCAGTCACCTCACAACATGTAACAGACTTGGGACCAACATGGTGCACAGAATAAAGATATAAAGGCAACTTCATGAAGTGAGCATGGCCAAGCTCTTAGCTGTGGTTTGGGACTCAGAGCCAAATGCCGGCTGTGGCCCCCGTACTGTTCCATGCAAACTGGTCTCTGGCAGTCTGTAGCCTTCTTCCTCTGCTCTCTGGGACTTCTGGGACCATTCTGGAGTTTCCTGAAGGATGGGCATCTGGTGCTGACATTTCAGGCATCACCTTTGGGGTCAAACTGATCTCAAAGCTTAATTAATCCCAGTTCAGTTTCACCATGTGGTGGCTTTGGGGCTTTAGGCAAGTTCCTTCAACTCTTTCAGGCTCAGCCTTTCCTCATATCTGAAAATTGGACTAGGGATCTTCTAATTAAATATTCCAGGATAACATAGGCATTTACTTATTTACATTTCCTGCTGAAATCCCACTACAATGAGAGTAAGGGAATAAAAAGGTAGAAATCAATAAGGACAAAAAAATGAGCAAGGTGACAGCAAAGAAGAGATGGCAGGCAAATGCTGGAAATTGTGAACATCCGACAAAGAGAAGTCACCTGCTTGAACGGCATCTTAGTTCTGCCGATAGCCTTCTTGAGAGAAGCAAGCAGGAAGCAACCTGCCTCAGTTTTACAGGTTTCCCTGTAAAGGTCCTGGGACTGCAGAGTCCTGGCACCCAGAAGGTGCGAGTGTGGGGAGGGCTGAAAGGGGGACTTTTTGCACACTTTAGGGGATTACTTGAGGATGTGCTCCACAAAAACAATAGAGTAAACCAATAAAGGAGATGACAAAGGATCCAGGAAACAAGGGATTCATCCCAGGGGAAAGTAAAAGTATCATAGAAAGTGAAGCCCAACCACGACAGGGTTTAGCCCTCGTTGTCTTCAGTGAAGTCAGTAAATAATGTCTAAAACTGAAAAATCCAGGGAGAGGAGCTACTAGCAGTGGACACAGGGCTCTAGGTGATAAACAGCAGAAGAAAAACTGAAAGAATTAAACATGGCTGACTTTGGGAGGTGAGGCTTAGTGGCCAAGAGACCGTAGGGCCAGGAATGCTGCTCTCTTCAGAGGCTTTGTAGTGCTACTGGAATGTTTAAAATTATGCATATGCACAGAAATTGCTTTGAGTTGTCCTTGCTGTTGTTTAGTCGCTAAGTCGTGTCCAACTCTTTTGTAATCCCATGGACTGTAGCCCACCAAGCTTCTCTGTCCACAGGATTCTCTAGGCAAGAATACTGGAGTGGGTTGTCATTTCCCTCTCCAGGGGATCTTCCCGACCCAGAGATCGAACCTATGTCTCCTGTGCAGGAGGCATCTCTGGCATTGCAGGCAGATTCTTTATCACTAAGCTACCAGGATAAAATATTTAAAAATTTTAATAAGGTGATAATAATAATCCCTACAACCTTAGGAAGCATCACTATGAACAAAGCTAGAGGAAGTGATAGAATTCCAGCTGAGCTATTTCACATCCTAAAAGATGATGCTGTTAAAGTGCTGCAGTCAATGTGCCAGCAAATTTAGAAAACTGAGCAGTGGCCTCAGGACTGGAAAAGGTCACTTTTCATTCCAATCCCAAAGAAAGACAGTGCCAAAGAATTGTATCCCAATGTCAATAAATGTTCAAACTACTGCACAATTGCACTTAATTCACATCCTAGCAAAGTAATGCTCAAAATTCTCCAAGCTAGGCTTCAATAGTATGGAAACCGTGAACTCCCAGATGTTCAAGCTGGATTTAGAAAAGGCAGAGGAACGATAGATCAAATTGCCAACATTTGTTGAATCATCAAAAAAGCAAGAGAATTCCAGAAAAACATCTACTTCTGCTTTATTAACTGTGCTAAAGCCTTTGACTATGTGGATCACAACAAACTGTGGAAAACTCTTCAAGAGATGGAAATACCAGACCACCTTACCTACCTTCTGTGAAACCTGTATGCAGATCAACAAGCAACAATTAGAACCAGACATGGAACAATGGACTGGTTCAAAATTGAGAAAGGAGTACATCAAGGCTGTATATTGTCACCCTGCTTATTTAACTTATACTCAGAGTACATCATGTGAAATGCTGGGCTGGAAGAAGCACAAGCTGGAATCAAGATTGCTGGGAGAAATATCAATAACGCTGATATGCAGATGACACCACCCTTATGGCAGAAAGTGAAGAGGAACTAAACAGCCTCTTGATGAAAGAGGAGAGTGAAAAAGTTAGCTTAAAACTCAACATTCAAAAAACTGAGATCATGGCATCCAGTCCCATCACTTCATGGCAAATGATGGGGAAACAGTGAGAGACTTTATTTTCTTGGGCTCCAAAATCACTACAGATGGTGACGACTACAGCCATGAAATTAAGAGACGCTTGCTCCTTGGAAGAAAAGTTATGACCAATCTAGACAGCATATTAAAAAGCAGAGACATTATTTTGCCAACAAAGGTCTATATAGCCAAAGCTATGATTTTTGCAGTAGTCATGTATGGATATGAGAGTTGGACCATAAAGAATGCTGAGTGCTGAAGAATGGATGCTTTTGAACTGTGGTGTTTGAGAAGACTCTTGAGAGTCTCTTGGATAGCAAGGAGATCCAACCAGTCAATCCTAAAGGAAAGCAGTCCTGAACATTCATCAGAAGGAGTGATGCTAACGCTGAAGCTCCAATATTTCGGCCACCTGATGCGAAGAGCCGACTCATTAGAAAAGACCCTGATGCTGGGAAAGATGGAAAGCACGGGGAGAAGAGGACAACAGAGGATGAGATGGTTGGATGGCATCACTGCCTTAATGGACATGAGTTTGAGCAAGCTCTAGGAGATGGTGAAGGACAAGGAAGCCTGGTGTGCAGCAGTCCATAGGATCATAAAGAGTTGGACAGGACTGAGCCACTGAACAATAATAATCACAACCTCACAAGACTGTAAAAATTAAAGAATTATACATGATTCATGTGTATAGCACCCTGAACAGTGGCTGATACATATTCAACACATATTAGTTTGGCTTACTGTATTTTAAAGTTAATTATCATATTCATTGGCTTCTCTGGTGGCTCAGATGGTAAAGAATCTGCCTCCAATGCAGGAGACCTGGTTTGATCCCTGGGTTGAGAAGATCCCCCAGAAAAGGGAATGGCGACCCACTCCAGTATTCTTGCCTGGGAAATCCCATGGACAGAGGAGCCTGGCAGGCTACAGTCCATGGGGGTCACAAAGATCCAGACAGGACTGAGCGACTAACACTTTCACTTTCATCATGTTCATTATTAATGTTGGTGAAATTAGTTCCTTCTCGCATCACCTCACCTCCACCCCGAACTGTGGCTAGTTTAGCACCCGGCAGAAGGCTCGATAAGAAAGCCAGGTTGGGAATTCCCTGGTGGTCCAGCATTGAAGACTCCATGCTTCACCTCAGGGGGCATGAGTTCGATCCCTGGTCAGGGAACTAAGATCCCACATGCTGCATTTCACGGAGGGCCTCCCATCCCCAAAAAAGGAGGCCAGGCTTTGTCAAGATCTACAATTTCTAGCCATTCTGTGGGAGGTCAGAGTTGACCAGCACCTGCCCTTTCTGCCTCCACCCCAATGTGGGCCAGGGTTTATCTCATTGTGTATATCCAAGTGATTTCAGAGTCTTCTCTTGTACCCTGAGGCTTAGGGTTCTGGGCTGGTAAAGCTGCCAGCCCTCAGGAAACAACTGTGTTTGTATCCAAACATGTGCCCAAGCCCTGTGCACAATCGGTGGTTCTGCTACCAATTAAAAATGCCCCCAAAGCAAGTCTGAGGTTCAAGAAGCAGTAACAGAAGAATTTGATAATCACAAAAACTAGTCTACTCAGCTCTGAGCTTCGATGTTGGAAATTTGGTTCATTGTTTTTATACAGTTTGCTCACCTGTACATTATTTGTTGGCAGATGTGCGTCACTGACTTTAAAGTTAAAACCAGCCTATGTCTCGTTTTACTCATGCTACAAATGCTAACATCTCCTCTTCTCTGGATTACGTAACAGTTACGGTTATTATTCCACATCATTCAAGCTCTCACTGTGGCAAACAGCAAAACAGAAAACTGTTGCAATAAGTAGAATGTGTAGGAAGATCTATGGTGTCGCTTGTTCATCTGGCACTTCAGGAGCAACTATTCTGTGCAAGGCACTATCTCGGACACTGAATCAGATGGTATATAAACAGCCATAATAATCAGCTGGTTATTAATTGGCCAATTAACTTCTTTAAGAGACAGTGTACCTTTTTTAAGAGACAGGTACACTGTCTCTTAAAAAAAAAGTAGATAGATGTGTGTATCTTAAAGTAATGAAATAAAAGGAGATCAGATCTTAATTATAACAGTGGTGCTCTCCTTCTCAAGAGATTTTGGAAGCCAGGGAAATTGCTGACTCAGTCTGTCATCAGCAACTCTTCCTCCCAGTGCCGTCTATATCGTGGCGCTATCTAATTTAGTTTTGAATCTTAAGCAGAAATGAATAGCCATAGCGATTATAATAATTATATGTTCTATTTATGGAACAGCTTTCCTTCTAAGAGCCCCAGGCTCTTCGAGCCCAGCAGATGTTCCATGAATCTGTGTCTCCTACTAGGAAGCACAGTGAAGTCATTTCTAGATGGTCCCAGTATCGCTATCAAGCGTTGTGGACCAGACTGACTTGTGTACAGTTGAAAAAGGGCCCTTCACACCAGGCCTTCTAGGAATGGACTCCCGCAGTGTTGTCTCTAGGAAAGGAATTCTATAGCCAGTGTGATTCGATGAATAAAAATGCCCTTTTCAAAAAAAAAAAATGACTGATGTAGATGCTGCATGTCAATAAGCAGGTACATGCAGAGAGTATACAATAAGAACAATCTAGAGAATAGGGAAATATAACCTGAGCTCCATTTTTTTTTTCCTCCCATGTCTCTAAACTCTTAAGTTGCTAAAGCCCGGAATTCTGCCTTGCTTTGCTACTTCCCAGAGTCAATACCATGACTAACTCTGTTAGAGGGTTTTGTTTTTATTGTTATCCTCTAGGTAGTTTAAAATGAGACTGTCTGAACTAATAACGGGCTGATTTTGGAAGATGCCATTTCTGTTTCATTTTCTGTAGAGTTCTGTACTCTAGTTTGTTGGCTGTGTAGACTCTGGAGCTGTAAAGGACCTGTGACATGCAGAAACATCTACAAGGGAGGGTAGTACAAGGTGTACTCCCCTGGTGGCTCAGATGGTAAAGAATCTACCTACAGTGCAAGAGACCTGGGTTCGATCCCTGGATCAGGAAGGTCCCCTGGAGAAGGGAATGGCAACCCACTCCAGCACTCTTGCCTGGAGAATGCCATGGACAGAGGAGCCTGGTGGGCTACAGTCCATGGGGTCACAAAGACTCGGACACGACTGAGCAACTAACACACAGTACAAGGCTGGGGTGGGGGCAGTATTATGCCTCTTTCAATAATACCGTCTGAACTAGATTAGTGTTAATGAGTTACTTCAGTCTTAAATCGATACAAAGGCACTGGCATCAGTTTCCTCCTCTTCTCCCAAGAGGAACTCTCACTCCCACTGGGAAAGACTGACTTGGAAAAACATTTCCCCATAAAACAATTAGCTCATGATTGGCGAATAAGCATTCAGTAGCTGCTGCTGCTGCTGCTGCTGCTGCTGCTGCTGAGTCGCTTCAGTCGTGTCCGACTCTGTGCGACCCCATAGACGGCAGCCCACCAGGCTCCCCCGTCCCTGGGATTCTCCAGGCAAGAACACTGGAGTGGGTTGCCATTTCCTTCTTCAGTAGAGTGACCCACTAAAATAAACAATAAAAACAAGCGTCGAGCGTGTCTGACACACGGATGAACCATACCTGGTGGACTCCTGCTTGTAGATGTCGATGATGTTTTCCACCAGCAGGTTCCTCTGAAGCCCATAGATCCCGTGTCTGTCCAAAACCACTTCGTGTCTACAGGATGGGCAGCGGAACCGGCCCCCGGAGGCCACAGTGGTGCCTCCTCTTGTGGGCAGGTATGGGTTAGAGGCCTGTTCTTGCCAAGCAAGAAAAGAGGGATTGAGTAGTGGCATAGGTAGCTTTCCTCAGGTTTTCTCTCCCTCTCTGTCACTACAAACAATATCAACTCTCTTGCTAAAGATCACCCCACAGGGCTTTATGAGCAAGTGGTTGGCAAGTGGCCAACATGGTCCAGTGCGATGGACCATTTTCAGCATAAGTTGCTTTTCCACCCAGCATTTTCATTACCAAAAGTTCCAGCTAGAAACTCCAGCATTAATGTCTTGGGCAGTAATTCATTTACTGCCCAAGATTTTGAAACAGAATCCATTTTTTAAAACAAATATGATTCTTAGTATTGAAATAAAATTAGATTTGAGCGCAGAAGGCTGACACCAAAGCACAAAGCAAATCACTTTAAAAACTTTTTTTTTTTATACAAATGCAACCTTATAAAGCTTTCTAAAGAAATTCACCTCAAAGTGAAGCACTGGGTTTGGAGAAGAGGGAAACCTTTTCTACCGTCTGCATTCCCAACAAACCTACCTGGAAAATGTCGCTGGCACATTTCCTACACAGGTTGTGCTGGCAGGGGAGGATGACCACAGGCTTGGTGAACATCTCTAAGCAAATGGGACAAATGAGCTGCTTCTCCAAGTTGTCCATGGTCTGCTGCTCTTTGGAAAAAGACTTGTAATTCAAAGATGCGCTCATCTCCTGGCCGTCCCTGTGTGCTCTGCCAGGGAAAGGCTGCTCCCAACGGCTTCTGCAAGTGATACCTGGAAATAATTCCAAGGATTGGGTGATCAAGTGTCCTTTGCGTTTCTTTCGGCGGAGGACATTGTTTCAGACCCAGATTCACAGTGGCCCTTGAGCTGTTTTTAGCAGCCGAGGGTCACGTGATAGCAGACTGACTTGTCCATATAAGCCAGTGACAGCAGGATGGATTCTGACAGGTGACAGAGAACAGGGGCCAGCATTCCCTCCCCAGGGAGTGAAGGGAGTGGGTGGGAGGGAGGGTTACAAACCCCATTTAGACGGGGTTATAAGAAGAGGTGAAGCCAACAGTTGTCAACAACAAATGCAAATGTTGGTGCCGAGTCACCGAGCCGTGCCCTCTATGAGCACTCAGGAAGGACTTGGTGATGGGCTTCCAGGACTGGGGAGAATGTAGTCCAGGAGTCTCACTGTGAAACCAGTGCCCTTTCTGCAGTGAGACTTTAGGAAGCAAGTCACCAAAAGTAGCATGATCACACTGTCTTCGGTGAAAACAAACAGAACAGGCCTTGAATATCATTATCCTGGCTTCACAAGGGTAAGCGACTAAAAAGACTTGCTTAGTGGTAAATATTTCATTTTTGTTAAGGTTGTGAAATGGGAAAAGGTCCAACTTAAAAGCTGATTTCAAATCTTTTCACCATATAACTATTCACAAAATTCTAAAAGATCTAAACACCAGTTGATAATTCAATTTTTTTTGTTGTTGTTTTAAGTTGTATAATAAAGCTTTAGGGACTTCCCTGGCAGCTAGTGGTTAAGACTTCAACTTCCAGTGCAGGGGGTGTGGGTTTGATCCCTGGTCAGGGAGCTAAGATCCTACAGGCCTCATGGCCAGCAAACCAAAACATAAAACAGAAGCAATATAGTAAAAAATTCAGTAAAGACTTTAAAAAAAATGGTCCCCATCCAAAAAAAAAAAAATCTTTAGAGAAACCCAAAAAACAAAAACATCTAGTATGCTCCTTTCTCTCCCCTTTTCCTATTCCTCTTTAATCCCATACCCCATCACCCATACACATGCCCAAAAACACAAAGAAACTGACAGTCTTTAAAAATGTAAATTTAGTTTGCTCCCAGAACCAGTAACGAGGTAGTCAGTGGCACATGGGGTAGCAGACTCATTATTTTATTTTATTTTCCATATAATGGAGGATAGATACCAGCACCATTTTCAATGGAAGTGAAGATAGAGTCCTGCTTCCATACCTGGGTTTTGTCTGGTCTGAAATACCTACACCCTTTTGCACTGGTCTTATTTACCAAGTTGATTTTTTTTTAATGATAGTTTCGCTGGTCATTTCTGATCATTCTTGGTTTGCTAAGACCATCATCATCAATATCAGTTCTGATATTTGCCAGGATTTTGTTAAACAACAGTTTCTCCTATATGGTTTATTTGAATATTTAAAATCAGATCAAAAATGAAATAAGAAATACATGTCTATTTTTTTATGTAATGAATTTGCTGCTTTATTTCTGCTTGATTTTAAAAATCGCGTACAATGAATACATTTGTTAACACAGCCCCAGTGTGCGCTTAATTACCAGTAAGGAGTAGGTTGTTGTGACTGGTTCTGTATGCCCTTAGTGCTGTGTGCACCAAAAGCTTATTGAGAATCTAATAAGCTCTATTAGCTAGTAATAAGTTACATGGATTCACAAATGCTTCAGGGATCTTTGGAGAATTTTGTTACTCCTTTTAATATCTATTTAGCAACTATAGTGAAGAAGGATATTGGTGACATTTTTTTAACTGAGCTAATTCAGTTCACCTAGCCTAGGCAGTTAACTGTGTTTATTATTACATGGGCTGTGGTGTTCTGAGCATAACATAAGAGCTGTTTTCTAAGAAAGATGAAGTTTATACTGTAAAAGTCCTTGCAACTCTAGGAAAAGCACTTTAACAATATACACTCTAGCCAAGCCTATCTCTTTAAGAGGAATTCATTCTTTTGAAAAATATTCATTGAGTGTTTATCATGTGTCTTGAAAGACAAACAAGATACCAGTCATTGTCTTCAAGGAGCTCAGCTGAACAATTAGTAGAGATAAGATGAATATATATAGAACCACAGTACAAAACAAAATGTGACAAAGAAGTACAGAATTTCAGGGGAGTCAGGAGGGTTTCATGGGTGGGATGGATCCACTGAGGCACCAGGACACCAGTGGGTGGGTCACTCCATGGGGCGTAGGTGGGGCTTCCAAGCAAAGGCACAGCCAGGGGAGCCGGGACTGTTCAGAGTCTGCGATGCTTTGGGCTGGAGTGCAAACATGCTGCCAGCGCACTGGCAGCCCATGAATAGTGAGCTGGAGAGTTTTTAACACATAATAAATTAGGCACCAGGAAGTCGTTGAGAGCGCCTCACAGGGGCAGTTCCCCAAGAGAGCTATGCCTTGGTTAGGTTCATCTCACAGTAGCAGCTGGAGTATCTCATGCAGCCGGGTCAGCATAAAGGTAACCCTGCTAAAGACCAGACAGAACATTGTTGCCAGTAGCCTAGGTGAGAGGTCATGACACCGGCACCAGGCGATGGACTGCAGTGGGGAAGGAAGAGGAAATGGACTTTGGTGGCTGCAAGAGTAGAATCCATGGGGGTGACTCAGACGCCGGAGCCAGAGCCACCATGAGGATTCAGAAAGAGGCTGCATAGTGAGTCAGGAGGGCCAGCGCCCACGTCCACTTGGCCTGGTGATCCTAGGAAAGTGATCTCACCCTGGCTGGATTTCAGGTCTTTTATCTTTTTCATAACCCAACTTAGCATCGTGTGTAGGAAAAAACACTTTGAAACTGCATGGACTTTGAGAATCCCCAGTTGCATTCTCTGATGGAGAGTTGAGCTCCATTCCCTGCTTTCACTCTCCACCTTCTTGCTCTCTGCCTTTCGTCCTAGAACAGCCCCTGAAAGCTACAGAGGAAAACTAGCAAGAGGCCTGCAGGAATAGGAGCTAAGTTGATGGATAAGAACTGCCTTCCCTGCCTCATCGTCTTTTCTCCATGCCTGGTTCCTCTCTGCTTAGAGACTAGCCATGCATGGTGTAGGCATGTAAGCAGCACATGGGACACTCTGCTCCAGGGAGGAGCCAGAAGGTTTCAGTGTCCTCCCATATCATTCAGAGTCTGACAGATGGGGAAAATTCTGGAACTGAATCAGAATTGAAGTCAGCTTCAGGACTCTGGGATTTAGAGTGGGCCCGGGCCTCCACAGAGAGATGAGAACCAGCTTAGTCTCCTGATGGTATCCTGGGCTGTAGAGAGATGGTGCATGGCTTCACCCCTCTCCTACCCCTACCCCATTCCACCACCCCCCTACACACACTAGCATAGGGGGTTCAAACCAGTCAGGGGTAATGACACAGGAAGTTGCCATAGTTTGAAGCACCAATGACCCCCATTCTTAAGTCCTGCCACACTGCGGCAAGGGTTAGACACAATGAGAAGCTGAAGCAGAACCACTATGGGCTCTCAGCTCCTCCAGAAGTTTCCCAAATCCCCCAAATAAATCAAAGGAAGCAAGATGAGTCCCTAAAAACCTGAGTTTACACCCAGCAGTGGACTTGGCACTGAGGGGTGATGACTGAAAGGGAAGACTCTTGACTGCTAGCTACCAGGCCAGATGAACTCAGACTTCAGAATCCAGTCAAATGCAGATCTCAGTGTGTTCTTCATCTTAGGAAGGGAGAAAATAAGATTAAAAAAATCTCTTAGTGCTACACCATCCCCAAAAATAAAGTATTTGCAGGATACCAATTGCTCCAAAACTTTGGCCACCTGATGCTAAGAACTGACTCATTGGAAAAGACTCCGATGCTGGGAAAGACTGAGGGCAGCAGGAAAAGGGGACGATGGAGGATGAGATGGTTGGATGGCATCACTGACTCAATGGACATGAGTTTGAGCAAAACTCATGACTCAGCAAAGTGAGTCAACTCTGGGAAATGGTGAAGGACAGGGAAACCTGCACCCTGCAGTCCATGGGGTGGCAGAGAATTTTTAATCTTTTTTTTTAAATGTATTTTTGACTGCAGTGGGTCTTGGTGGCGCACAGGCTCTTCATTGCTGCATGTGGGCTTTCTCTAGTTGCAGAGGCTACCCTCTAGTTGTAGTGCATGGGCTTCTCTTGTTGAAGAGCATGGGCGCTAGGGCATGGGCTTCAGTAGTTGTGGCGCATGGGCTTAGTGGCCCCAGGGCATGTGGGATCTTAGTTCCCAAACCAGGGATCAAACCCATGTCCATGTTAGTTTAAACTTATGCTCAAATAACCACATGGGGCTGGAGGTTGTCATACTGGACACCAGCCCTAGAACATGAGATACTAAAATCTCTGGGGAAAATTGAAACATATATGAAGACTTCTCTGGCAGGAACTGAGTCTCCCTTTTTTGGTGGATTTTGTACTTTCTGGTTAGGGTGATATGAAATTCCTCTAATGCAAGAATAGTTAGAAAAACAACATCAACTCTTTTTGTTTTTGCATTTTTTTATTGGGATATAATAGTTTTACAGTGTTGTATTACTTTCTGCTATACAAGGAAGTGAGTGGGCTCTGTGTATACATATATCCCCTCCCTCTTGGGACTTCTTCCCAATGCCTACCTCTGTAGGTCATCCAGAGCACTGAGCTGAGCTCCCTGTGCTCTGTAACAGGTTCTCTCTAGCTATCTGTTTTACACATGGTAGTGTATATATGTCAATCTTAATCTCCCAGTTTGTCCCACCCTCCCCTTCTGCATCAGTGGAATGTTAGTTGATACAGCCTCTATGAAAAACAGTATGGAGGTTTCTTAAAAAAACTAAAATAGAACTACCATATAACCCAGCAATCCCACTACTGGGCATATACCCTGAGGAAATATAATGCAAAAAGACACATATACCCCACTGTTCATTGCAACATCAACTCTTGATTCCAACTTGCAAAATACGACAGAGCACTCTGGGAATAGGAGGTGTTCGTTACCAGAGATTCAGTATCAGGAATGCTACCCTTCCCGAGGATTCCAGAATGCCTTCAGCATTTTATTTACCCTTTCATGTGTTCTTTCATTTCATTCATTCATGAAATGAATTCAGTTCATTCATTTCATGTGTTCTTTTCATCTCTTTAACATAGATGATTGCAAGTTCAGGTACTTGAAAATGATCTAGGCTTAGCTCAAGGAACTTATTCATCAAACAAAACAGATGGAAGGTGGAGCTACAGGAAAGTAAAAAACAGATGTAGTTTGAAGCAAAGCAGTGAGGTGGGGTGCAGCCCCAGTGGAAAAGAAAACAAGAGCAACTAGATGGCTGATCTTGCTTCCAGCTCCTCCTCTAAGGTAAAGGAAGAAGAATTTTTCCTTCTTATACCCACTGGAAATGAGAAAGTTGGTGGCTGACTAAATCATTAAAATGGGGAGAGAAACACCAGACAGGGTAGATATGGAGGCAGAGAGTAGGGGATTGCTAAAGAAAAGTTTCATTAAATTGGAACACTAGGTCATAAGTGGACTGAGACTTTCAGGTCCAAGTATGGCACCAGGTAAGTCTCCTGAAAATCACTTTAATCCCATGCCAGAACAAAGGCCAATGCTTAATATTTTGCAAACCAAAAAACTAAGATTGTTAATTCTTCCCTGCAGTATTGATCTATCCATTCATCCATCTATCTATCCATCCATCCATCCCCCTCTCTCTCTTCTTACACTAAGGACTCAACTCATGACATCTAAAAAATAGTTAACATTTTCCTTCTGTCTATATTGTCAACCTTTTCAATTTAGCTGTTTTTCTGGCAATAGGCAGCTTGGATATATCATTTTAAATTTTTTAATGAAAAGAAATATTTTATAAAATCTAAAATGAAAAAAATTAACTCGAAAAGTACTTAACAGAAGTTAACACTATGGCATTTCTTTCATTGATAGTTTGCAAACTTTTGGCTGAAAGTGTTTTTTTCTTCTTGATAATTACTCCTTTTCCAAATCTGTTGTTTATGATTTTACTTCATCATAAATATCTCTGAGGAGATGTTAGAAAACTAACATATTGTACTTTCCTCTGAACATTTCTTGGCATACTTCACCTCCCAGAAATAAACAGTGACAGTCCCAACAAGTAACAAATACTTTAGCCTAAGGCCTTCCCAGTGGCCACATCTGAAAACCTTACCTTGGCTCCAAGATCACGGACAGTTGGCTCCGCTCTCAGTGCACAGTCTAGTCTTACCTCCCCTGTACCCTAGCCTGCCAGTTGATTTCTCTGAATTCACTCTTGCCTTCTGCAGTTTATTTCTCATGTGTCATCTCTATTTAAATCCCATTAATGATCATATTCTTGCCTGGAGAATCCCAGGGACGGGAGAGCCTGGTGGGCTGCTGTCTATGGGGTCGCACAGAGTCTGACACGACTGAAGCGACTTAGCAGCAATGATCATATTACCTCTAGGATAAAGACATTAATCCTCACTGTGATCCCTAAGGCCTGATATGATTTGGCCCCTACCTACATTTCTGACCTAACTGTCCAGTAGAAATAAGATTCAAGTGGCACTTCACTGGTGATCCAGTGGTTAAGACTCCAAGACTTTCATAGTGGGTGTGGGTTCAATCCCTGATTGGGTAACCAAGATTCTACGTGCCGTGTGGCCGAAAAAGAAAAAAAGAAAGATTTGAGTGATAAATATGAACCATTTATATGATTTTAAATTTTAGTAGCCACATTAAAAAACACAAACCAATGAAATTAATTTTATTAATATATTTTATTTAAACCCAAACCATATAAACTATTATCATTTTTACTTATAATCAGTATTTTAAATAATTAATTATCTGTGAATAGAGATAGTTTTACTCCTTCCCTTCCAATCTGGAGGGTTTTATTTCATTTTTCTTGCTATATTGCACTGGCTAGAGACCTCAGAATAGACTTCCTTGTTTTTTTCCTGATCTTAAGAGGAAAGCATTCATATTACTAAGTGTTATTTTAAATGTGTTTTTTACTGATGCCCTTTACCAGGTTAGAGAAGTTCTCTTCTCCCTCCCTTCCAAGTTTGCTGACAGTTTGAAAAATCAGGACTGGATGTTGAATTTTGTCAAATGCTTTTTCTACATCTACTGAAATGCCCATGTAGTTTTTCTTCTTTAGTATTATGATGAGTTACATTGAATTTTGAATGTTGAACTAGTTTTGTATTCTCGGAAAAAACCCACTTGGTTATGATGTATCTTCCCTTTTATATATTGTTGGATTTAATTGGCTAAAATGTTGAAAAAATTTGTATCTGTATTCATGTAGGATATTGGTCTGTAGTTTTCTTGTAATATCTTTGCCTGGTTTGGGGATAGATAATGCTGGCTTCATGGAATAAGTTAGACAAACACCCCCTCTTCTTCAGTTTTCTGGAAGTCTGTGTATCATTAGCATTTCTTCCTTAAATGCTTGATAGAATCACTGCTAAAGGCATCTGGGCCTGGTGTTTTCTTTATGAGAGAAGTAAATGAGTTAACACATGTGAAGTAATTAGAACTGTGCTTGGCTTGTAGGAGGTGCTCAATAAATGCTAGCTGTTATTTTTTTTTTAATTCATCATATTTTCAATTAAAATAATAAATGTTTAGTATAGAACTTAGAAAACATTTTTAAATTTTAAGGAAGAAAAAGTCATAGTAATCCTACTAGTCAAAGATCTCTAGTATTATCATTTTAGTGCATTCTTCAGTGCTTTCCGCAGATAATTTATGCTTGTTTATATTGCTCTGTACATTCTTTATTCACTTAACATTCAATTATTAACATTTCCTAAGTCAATTCCTAAGCCATAAAATTAAAAGACGCTTACTCCTTGGAAGAAAAGCTATGACCAACCTAGACAGCATATTAAAAAGCAGAGACTTTACTTTGCCAATAAAGGTCCATCTAGTCAAGGCTATGGTTTTTCCAGTAGTCATGTATGGATGTGAGAGTTGGACTATAAAGAAAGCTGAGCACCAAAGAATTGATGCTTTTGAACTGTGGTGTTGGAGAAGACTCTTGAGAGCCCCTTGGACTACAAGGAGATCAATCCGTCGGTCCTAAGGGAGATCAGTCCTGGGTGTTCATTGGAAGAACTGATGCTGGAGCTGAAGCTCCAATACTTTGGTCACCTGATGCAAAGAGCTGACTCACTGGAAAAGGTCCTGATGCTGGGAAAGATTGAAGGCAGGAGGAGAAGGGGACGACAGAGGATGAGATGGTTGGATGGCATTGCCGACTCAATGGACATGAGTTTGAGTAAGCTCCAGGAGTTGCTGATGGACAGGGAAACCTAGCGTGCTGCAGTCCATGGGGTCACAAAGAGTCAGACATGACTGAGCAACTGAACTGAAAGTCAACAGACATTCTTTTTTTTTTTTTTTTTAAACTTTACATAATTGTATTAGTTTTGCCAAATATCAAAATGAATCCGCCACAGGTATACATGTGTTCCCCATCCTGAACCCTCCTCCCTCCTCCCTCCCCATACCATCCCTCTGGGTCGTCCCAGTGCACCAGCCCCAAGCATCCAGTATCGTGCATCAAACCTCAACAGACATTCTTAATAAATATAATTTCAAAGGCTGTACTATTACATGGTCATAACTCATTTAACCATGATTTTGTATTTTTAGAATTGTTTTACTTTTCCTGCACCAGAGATCAAGCATTTCTTTACTTCAAAATTGAAAGCATTTCCTCTAAAGTCAGGAACAAGACAAGGGTGCCCACTTTCACCATTACTATTCAACATAGTTTTGGAAGTTTTGGCCACAGCAATCAGAGCAGAAAAAGAAATAAAAGGAATCCAAATTGGAAAAGAAGAAGTAAAGCTCTCACTGTTTGCAGATGACATGATCCTCTACATAGAAAACCCTAAAGACTCCACCAGAAAATTACTAGAACTAATCAATGACTATAGTAAAGTTGCAGGATATAAAATCAACACACAGAAATCCCTTGCATTCCTATACACTAATAATGAGAAAACAGAAAGAGAAATTAAGGAAACAATTCCATTCACCATTGCAACGGAAAGAATAAAATACTTAGGAATATATCTACCTAAAGAAACTAAAGACCTATATATAGAAAACTATAAAACACTGGTGAAAGAAATCAAAGAGGACACTAACAGATGGAGAAATATACCTTGTTCATGGATTGGAAGAATCAATATAGTGGAAATGAGTATACTACCCAAAGCAATCTATAGATTCAATGCAATCCCTATCAAGCTACCAACAGCATTCTTCACAGAGCTCGAACAAATAATTTCACAATTTGTATGGAAATACAAAAAACCTCGAATAGCCAAAGCGATCTTGAGAAAGAAGAATGGAACTGGAGGAATCAACCTACCTGACTTCAGGCTCTACTACAAAGCCACAGTTATCAAGACAGTATGGTACTGGCACAAAGACAGAAATATAGATCAATGGAACAAAATAGAAAGCCCAGAGATAAATCCACGCACATATGGACACCTTATCTTTGACAAAGGAGGCAAGAATATACAATGGATTAAAGACAATCTCTTTAACAAGTGGTGCTGGGAAATCTGGTTAACCACTTGTAAAAGAATGAAACTAGAACACTTCCATATATATTTAGATAAACACACACAGAAACCTTCAGAATATCCCCTCCAGTCCTTCCCTCTATGGTGTGCAGATAACATACACTGATAACAGTTCATGTTCATTGTGTGATTACTATGTGCCAGGCACTGCAGTAAGGACTTTATATGTTATATCTTAATTAAGAGTAGGTTCCATTATTATTATCCCTGTTTTACCAATGAGGAAACTCAAGCACCAGGATGTCAAGCAGCTTGCCCAAGGTCACCCAGCGAGGGATTGACAAAGACAAGAAAGTCTGTCATGTTTCACAGCCCATGCGATTAACCACTCAGCAGTAGTGCCTCTCAGCTTATACTTTCAGACTTTTTATATGACTTCCATCCTACACCTGATTTGCGGATCCTAGGACTTTGAGTTCTCACCCAGCTCACTTGCCCCAAATGTGTGTTCTCCACCTGGCTTTGCGGTGCATTCCTTCCTATTCCTTATTACCCATTTCTTGCTCTTGTAGTTATTTACAGTTTCACTGCCAGCTCCTCTAGTCAGCCAGCTAAAACCCCTATCATCCCAACCAGAAATTGGGACATATATCTGATAAAAGGATTCTTTTTCCTACTTTGTAAATTTGTTTCCACAAAAATAATGATAGAGTTTAAGTCAATCATTATACATCCAACTAAGAGACTTTATTGAAAACAATTAAAAATGGAGGCTGCCCTAGAAAATGAAAGATATGCCAATAAAAAATGGCAGGTTGTACCCATTGATAACAAAAATATACAGGTTGTCTAGAATCCTAAAATGGACATAAATAAAAGTATTTTCATTTCTTAATTGTTAACCCTCACAAAAGGTATTATTTCTGCCTTTGTCTAGAAGGTTTATATTTTGTGTTGACAACCGGCAGTATGGTTTGCACAGCTTTTTCATGGCTATTGTATAGGAAATTATGATGAAAAGACTTTATTACCAGGAAAGACTTTGTGTGTGTTCTGCTAAATTTCTGAATCTTTCAGTGACTGTGTGTATCTGTGTTTGTTTTTGTCACATCTTTGTTTAACCAAACAGGCTACACTCTAGGGCAGCCCAGTTGAGTCCTTCCTGGTGGTGGTCTCTAGTTAATTCTCCCAAGTTACTTCCCAGGTGGGAAATGACGTTAGAATCCTCAAACAAGAAGCCTCTGGGTCCAGGGACTTTCCCACTTCCTTATCTGTCCTCAGGTACCCCTTGCTTTATCGTATCTGTCTTGGATCTGCCAAGAGCCAGGCATGCCACTATATGCAGTTGAGATGGACAAGAACAGTCCTCTCCTCCCAGGCTCAACATAAGTTTAAAGTAGCCAGCGTCCTTTTCCAAGTTCTGGGTTTTGTTTTGTTTTTCTGTTTTTTTCTCTGTCGGTTCCCCCTAACGATGGGCAGTTTAGGCTCATATGGGTCCCTTTAAGTGCAGCCATCGATCACAAAAGACAGTGAGTGCCGGCAGACGTGACTGCAGTCTGTCGACAATTTTGGAAAGAAAAAGAACCAATTTCGTGAACTACGCAAAGTAAATGGGTCTAAAACTTTTAAAATTTTAAATATACCCCTGCAAGCACCCGTTACCCTTGCCTGGGAAGTTTTAGTAGCGGTAACCTCAAGAGCTCGCCTAGCTTCTCACTTGCCCTACGGCTAACTTTCAGCTCTACTTAGACTCGAATGAGAATCTAAGGAAAAACTACCACCCGGAGACCAAGAGAAAAACTGGAGGATGCGGGCATCGATCCCGCTACCTCTCGCATGCTAAGCGAGCGCTCTACCATTTGAGCTAATCCCCCACCGCTGGCCACGGCTGGTTATCTCTTCCTCTAAAGAGAGATCAGAGCTTTTACAAGCGAAGATAAATATTCTTGACCACATTTTTGACCTTTCTTCATAGTTTAAGGCCAAAGCAACAAAATTAAGACCCTCTCCTTCGAGCCGGAATCGAACCAGCGACCTAAGGATGGCCGGCGACATTCGTCTACAGTCCTCCGCTCTGCCAGCTGAGCTATCGAAGGGAGCGGAAGAACGCTCTCTCAACTTATCCTGGTAACTGACTCGGGTTTCTACGCTTCGTGTACTTTCGTTTCCTGGGCGCAGGATCCACCTTGCCGATCTCCCACCTCCTCACGGCCGCCGCCACGAGCACTCGCATCGCCGACCTCGCCTGTGCTCTGAAGCCAAGGTTGGGGGGCTGGCCCCGGGGACGCGGCGTGGCTGTTTTGTGACTCAGGGGTTCGGAAACGCCACAGACGCTTTAGAAACGAGCAGAAAACCTTGACCCGGCAGCCGCCCCGCGGAGAGTTGACTCTGCTCCTCTGGGAACTTGGACTTCATGTCCCTGATTCCGGGATTAGCAAAAGAGGAGGCTGCCATAGACCAAAGCTGCCGCGAAAGAGCTCTCACTTGTTTTCTGGAACGTAATGGATTATCAGGGAAACCCCTGCGTGGAAAGGATGATAAATCATAGGAGGCTCGACAAAAATGCATTTGTCTCCTTCGAGCCGGAGTCGAACCAGCGACCTAAGGATGTCTCTCGGCTAGAATATCAACTACAGTCCTCCGCTCTACCAACTGAGCTATCGAAGGGACAGCCGGATTGTGGACCCCGCCCGCTGAGATTCAATACAGAAAAACCTGAGCGCGTGTGCCTGAGAGATCACACTGAGCATGCGCAATGGAGGGAGCCGGACAAGAAGGCGGTCGTTGGCGGAGCTTTGTTTTACGCATGCGCACAAAGACCGGCCGGCTACGGCTCTCTGGACGCCGTCTGACTCCTAACTTGGGGAAAAACTCCCAACTCGTGTGTTAAAACTGAGACACCCCCCTTCCTCTTCATCCCCTGCGTGCCTGCTGCCCTTTTTCTTTACTCCCTTTTCTTAGGGTAGTTACTGTCGGGTGTGGCTTCACTATTAGGTAACGTTCATGTCCCCTGAGCCCCTCCCCATGTGAGGGGCAGTGGTGCAGGGTGGCCCCAGATTCCTATGTTGAAAACCTTATGCCCAGTTGATAGTATTAGGAGGTGGAGCTTATGGGAGGTGATTAAGTAGTGAGGGCTGGGCCCTTATGAATAGAATTAGTGTCCTTATAAAAGAGGCCACAGAGACATGCCTCTCTCCCAGTCATGAGAGGATACAATGAGAAAGGTTGGCTACATACGATTACGTCCTTCCTTCGTAGGGTCCCAGTGAAAAATAATAAAGATATGCAAGAAGAAAAACTCACACATGGGAAACAAAGCAGGTGTAATGAACAAACTTCAGGTTTTAAATAATTTCTGGGATTGTGGAAAGCAAATGAGTCTGAATGGATGCATGTCCCAAGATGGAGAAAAATCACAGCTCAGAATATACACAATCTAGAAGCTTGCAGAAACAGAACCATTCTCCCCACGGGTCTCCCCAAGAGGTTTCAGGCACAGAGGCAGGTGCTCAAAGATCAGAGGCCCACAAATCCCAGGTTGACAGTGATGCAGCAAGTCAATAAAGCAATCAGACAACTTAGGAAAAACGAAAGAGGTCAGGGGGGTTCTAGGAAGATGATCTTTGATGAAGGAATGGATTATTTCACAGTAAGAACTTGCAGATACGATAAAGGCATGTCACTTTTCTCAAAAAGAAAACCAAAACTAATTAGAAATTTCTAAAAAACAAAGCAAGTACATAGAGCTTTATAAAGAACTCACCATCTAAATATATGGGAAACTGAAATCTGGGATGATTTTGAGAAACGAATGACCTGTGTTGTGGGCTAACTTGTGTCTCCCCTTCTTATATTGAACCTCTGGCTTTCAAAATGTGACTTTATTTGAAGATAGGCCCTTTAAAGAGATAATTAAAATGGTGTTGTTAGGGTGGGCCCTTATCGAATATGACTAATGTCCTTATAAGGATTTAGGAAGAGAGAGAAACACCAGACATAGACAATTGTGTGAACACACGACAAGAAGCAAGCATCTGCAAGCCCAGGAGAGAGGCCTCTGAAGAAATCAAACCTGCTGACTTCTTGATCTTGATCTAGCCACCACAACTGAGAAAATAAACTGTTGTTTAAGCCAGCCAGGCTGTGATATTTTGTTATGGGAGCCCCAGCGAACCGATACAGAGATAGTGAGGAAAGAGAAACATGTTTTCTTTCCTGTAGTTTGGTATTGTTTTGTTTGACCACATCCAAATTCGTGTGGGGCAGCCAGTCCCATGAGCTCAGTTCAGTCCCTAAGTCATGTCTGACTCTGCATCCCCCAGGGACTGCAGCACCCCAGGCTTCCCCGTCCTTCAGCATTTCCCGGAGTTTGCTCAAACTCATGTCCATTGAGTCGATGATGCCATTCAACCATCTCATCCTCTATCAGCCCCTTCCCATAGTTGTCATCTAGGACAGCATTTAATGAAAATTACTTTTAAATGAAGGAACTGGTGCCCAAAGCTGTGAAATAACTTACCTTCAGTAACAAAGTTGAACAATGGCAGATAAGATCTCAGCTTTCCTGAGTCACCAGCCAGGACTCCTTCCTTGGCACTACTTGTCACCAGATGGACACTTGAGTTAGAGTGACTGGATGCTGGACTGCTCCCTGGGAGGAAGGAGGTTGAAAGGCAGTTTCTGACGTCAGGCAAGAACAAATGACGACCAGGACGTTCTGGGAGTAACAAAGTGTTCCATTTACTAAAGGGAGCGCTCTTCTTATCTCTCAAACACAATGATCAAGTTTCTAAAATTTGTTAACAGTGATGCTCCATGAAAATCATGCCAAGGTATCCTGAGATCTGAAAAGCCCTTGTTCGACTTGGAACAATGTGTAAGGAAAAATACCTTATACATATCCTTACACATATCCTTATTATACAAATTATATTATATATTATACATATTATACAAATACCTTACACATATCCGCTTGAAAGTACTTTCACATTCTTCCTTTTTAATTAAGGAAACCGTTCTACAGATCACAAGGCCCTACAAAGAAAGGTTAAATAATTTCCTCAGGATGACCCTCCAGACTCGGGAAGCAGAGTTGAATTCGGGTTTACTGAGTCCTCATCCATGGCTTCCTGTAAATATTTACTGTCTCCAAGAAGGTTGTTTGTGAGAAACCACAGAGGTGCTATTTCCAAGGTCAGAAAGGGAACTGTTCCAGGGGAGCTACAGTTGATTCTTGTTATTCGTGGTAGTTAGGGTCTATGAAGACACCACAAACACTGATTTAGTAAATACTGAACCATTGCTCCTGGAGAAATACAGGGCTAAGTTCCTGTGAGCCTCTGTTCACAACATTTTCATCATTAAGTGATCGATACACAACCTTGTTTTATTCATGCTTCTGTTAAGACACCTTATTTAATACGCAACCTTGTTTTATTTATGCTTCTGTTAAGATACCTGCATATTTTTGATGCAGTAACATTGAACTCATGCCCAATAGCACTATTACTCATACCTGGAAGAACCTTATCTAACATACATATTTTCTCTATAAGGCACACTCTAACCTCTTGTGCTTAGAAACATTAGACAGCTCTGTGCTTTTAAGAATTTTAAACAATGAGATTCAAACAGAAAGCACACATCAAAAAAAGAGATACTTGTTTACAATAAGAGGGCTGAAACAATAAGAATGTTATCTTGTCATTCTCTGCTGGGAGCACGTACCCTGGGCAGCTGGGATCTTTTGCTGTTCTGTGTGTCTCTGCAAGTGACCACGAAAGCACTGTGAGTACTGATATGGGGGGTTATAAATGAATAATAGGGAAAGGAATACATCAAGGCTGTATATTGTCACACTGCTTATGTAACTTATATGCAGAGTACATCATGAGAAACGCTGGGCTGGATGAAGCACAAGCTGGAATCAAGATTGCTGGGAGAAATATCAATAACCTCAGATATGCAGATGACACCACCCTCATGGCAGAAAGCGAAGAAGAACTAAAGAGCCTCTTGATGAAAGTGAGAGATGAGAGTGAAAAAGTTGGCTTAAAGCTCAACATTCAGAAAACTAAGATCATGGCATCTGGTCCCATCACTTCATGGCAAATAGATGGGTAAACAGTGGAAACAGTGTCAGACTTTATTTTTTTGTGCTCCAAAACTACTGCAGATGATGATGACTGCAGCCGTGAAATTAAAAGACGCTTGCTCCTTGGAAGAAACGTTATGACCAACCTAGACAGCATATTAAAAAGCAGAGACATTAGTTTGCCAACAAAGGTCCGTATAGTCAAAGCTATGGTTTATCCAGTAGTCATGTATAGATGTGAGAGTTGGACTATAAAGAAAGCTGATCACTGAAGAATTGATGCTTTTGAACTGTGATGTTGGAGAAGACTCTTGAGAGTCCCTTGGACTGCAAGGAGATCCAACCAGTCCTTCCTAAAGGAAATCAGTCCTGAATATTCATTGGAAGGACTGATGCTGAAACTCAAATACATTGGCCACCTGATGGGAAGTACTGACTCATTGGAAAAGATCCTGATGCTGAAAAAGATTGAAGGCAGGAGAAGGGGACGACAGAGGATGAGATGGTTGGATGGCATCACTGACTTGATGGACCTGAGTTTGAGTAAACTCTGGGAGTTGGCAATGGACAGGGAGCCCTGGTGTGCTGCAGTCCATGGGGTCGAAAAGAGTCAAACATGACTGAGCGACTGAACTGAACTGAATGAATAATAACAAGTAGGCAAATTCGCAAACATGGAATCTGTGATAATGAGAATTGATTGTATTATTAAGCCACACTAAACCCTGAATTATATGCCAAATCACTACATCTAAAGATCTTAATGAGACTAGCCCACAGCTCCCCACCTCCATTAAGGTGGTTAACAGGAGCCACTTGTACCATAGGGAGATGGCAAGACCAACCTGGCCACATCCCAAGGCTCCACAAGCCTCTGCAAACTCGTTTAGTCTTTCACGCTCAGGGAGAGGAGGGCTCTCATCTTGTCCACACAGTGTCTTTCCCAAAGGCATGATTTGAAGGGTAGGAGTCTGGGAGGATGTTGCAGGGAGATTTCCTTTAGAGATTCATATTCCTTTAAAAAACATTTATTTAATCTCTACTGCTGCTGCTGCTAAGCCGCTTCAGTCATGTCCGACTCTGTGCGACCCCAGAGACGGCAGCCCACCAGGCTCCCCCGTCCCTGGGATTCTCCAGGCAAGAACACTGGAGTGGGTTGCCATTTCCTTCTCCAGTGCAGGAAAGTGAAAAGTGAAAGAGAAGTCGCTCAGTCGTGTCCGACTCTTAGCGACCCCATAGACTGCAGCCCACCAGGCTCCTCCATCTATGGGATTTTTCAGGCAAGAGTACTGGAGTGGGGTGCCATTACTTTCTCTGTTAGTCTCTACTATGTGTTAGGTATTGTATTGCTCTAGTGCTGGAGATGCAGCAGTAAACAAAACAGGCACAAATCCCTGCTCTGATGGAGCACACATTCTGAAGGCAGACAGACAGTATATTGATTATATATAACATGTAGAGTAGGTTCAGCAGTTGTGAGTACCAGAGGGAAAAAACAAAGCACAGTTTGATCCAGTGTGTGGAGCATAAAATGGAAAATTGGCATAGGGCAAAAAGTAAAACAAATTATTACAGAATATATATACTCACACAAGACACACACATATTTATTTTAAATGGTTGCAGGTAAAGTTCCTTTAGAAAAAGTTAGTTTGCTAAGTTGTATGTCCTTTGTACTATGGAGAAATAATAAAGGATTGCTAATTCTTAGGAATTTGAGGATTTTGAGGCTTTGAGGATTTACTTGAGAAAGTCACTGGAATTTCAGTAAGGGCTATTCACTAGTCCAGTGGTCCCCACCCTTTTTAGCACCAGGGACCGGTTTCATGGAAGACGATTTTTCCATGGTCTGGGGCGGGAGGTGGGTGTTTCAGGATGAATCAAGTGCATTTCATTTATTGTGTACATTATTTCTATTATTGTTGCATCAGCTCTACCTCAGATCATCAGGCATTAGATCCCAGAGATTGGGGACTCCTGTTCTACAGGAATCTTCTTGAACAGCAAAGGGCAGTTGAAGAGAAAGGTAGATAATAAAAGAAGTGACAGGAGAGAATGTTCTTTTGAAAATAAAAGGACTCTGGGAAGGAGGTGGATAGGGAGGTATAGAGGGTTTGTTTTGAAGGACAAATGTAGTTGTAAATAATGTAGTGTGGCATTAAGATCATGGATTCAATGACCAGCCTGCTGTACCCCTCACTAACTGGGTGAACTTGGCCAAGGTACTTAACCTGTTTTAGTTTCTTTGTCTGAAAAATGGGGAATGATAATGCTGATTGTACTTGTCCCATAGGTTGTTGAGAGCATTAAGTTACTATATAAATATAAAATATATAAAGCTAATATAGGACAGTGTCAGGTACTGAGGACAATGTTGTTGTTGTTCAGTTGCTAAGTCATATCTGCCTCTTGAGATTCCATGAACTGTAGCCCATGAGGCTCCTCTGCCCATGGGATTTCCCAGGCAAGAACACTGGAGTGAGTTGCCATTTCCTTCTCTACAGGATCTCCCCAACCCAGGGACTGAAGCCACGTCTCCTGCATCAGCGGGCAGGTTCTTTACCACTGAGCCACCAGGGAGCACAATGACTACTGGTTATTATTGTTAATTTATAATTTTAATTTATGAAAGAATGAACCATCTTTCTTCAAACACACCTGTGATCCTAAAAGCCAACACAGTCCACCTCCTTTCAAATCCGTTAGTTTGGGGGATGGGATGGGTGCTTTCATTCATAAGCAATGAAACTAAGAAAAGCAGGAGATAAGCAGGGAAGTGAATTGTTTTTATTTTCTATTAAGACTTTATCCTCTTATTCAGAATAACATGTACCTTTCAGATTTTGGTAACGAAAAATTAAATTTCCTAGTTTGCTGTATATCGAGTTATAAAATAAATTCCTTGCTAAATACATTAAAGAAACTTTTGAAGGCATTTTATAGAAAATTATTAGCCATTAATAATAAGTTAATCAATATATGGGCTTCCCTGATGGCTCAGATGGTAAAGAATCTGCCTGCAGTGCAGGAGACCCAGGTTTGATCCCTGGGTTGGGAAGATCCCCTGGAGAAGGAAATGGCAACCCACTTCAGTATTCTTGCCTGGAGATCTCCAAGGACAGAGGAGCCTGGTGGGCCACAATCCATGAGGTCGCAAAGAGTTGGAAAGGACTGAGTAACTAGCACTTAATACACAGGCAGTAATTTTCATTGCTTAACGGCTTTCATTTGTTGCTTTTATAAAGCTTCCTAGGTTAGCTTTAAAATATTGTTTTTTTGTGATTATAATTCTGAAAATATCAGTTTAGTAAATGGTTAATGTATATACATGCCCAAATAGATCATTCTAAAGATAATTAAGAAAATGTTGAAATCTCGTTCCCAGAGTGAATATTTGTACTAAAAATTTCCCCCAACAATTCTTCACCAGAAAAGAAAGTATATTGTAGATGAAACCTTGAGATTCATCAATCTGGACAGCGTCTCAGGAATGGAGAAATTTGGGTACCAGAGCAGATTACTCAGATGTAAAAAGAAAAAACCCTCATAGGTAAGATCCATCTTCCTGGACCTGGGAACAAGGATGTGCCTGGGGACTTTCAGGCATGGGAAAAATTGATAGATTTTTCAGTGATTAGAAAGCTCAGTTGGCAGCCTAGAAATGAGCAGAATGTGTTAACAACTGTCTGGTAACTGCTTATTTGATTCTAGGAATTCAGTTTTGCTTGAGGACAGCCCTGCAATAACATGAAAATTCCAGAAAGTTGTACCACACTTACCCCTTCATCTGGCACTGAGCATGTTTAGGTCTCCTTTTGGAAAAAGGCTTTTCTCAGAAATGGTCTATGTTATGAGAATTGATCAGTTAGTCAACAAGTATTTAGTAGTCTCTTCATATTTTAGTGCAGTGCAGAATACAGATGTAAAGGCTGACTCTAGGATTTTCTGAAATCACTGCTAATGTGAACCACCTACAATTTGGAAATAACTTTATTTTACAGAAGATGGTTTTTCATGACTTAATCTAAATTTCTGGCCCTTTGTGGTCTAGAACTGCTCAGGAATAATATGAAGATGACTATTACTTAGGTTCTCAGGAGGGCTTCAGGGCAGAAGAAGAGGAATTTTGGAGAGGAGGACCCGTGATTGTCAAATAAAGGTCTTTCTTTGCTTTGAGGACTATTGCCCTGGAAGTGGACATTTGCCTTCTCACCCATGAGAAGTAAGGGGTGGCAGGCTGCTGAAATTTAAAAAAATAAATAAATTCTAAAATTGGGTCAGAGGTTTGAGTGCCAAACAGAGAAATCCCATGGACAGAGGGGCTTCCTTTGTGGTTCATCTGGTAAAGAATCTGCCTGCAATGCAATCCCTGGGTTGGGAAGATCCCCTGGAGAAGGGAAAGGCTACCTCCTCCAGTATTCTGACCTGGAGAATTCCATGGACTGTATGACATCCATGGGGTCATAAAGAGTCGGACATGACTGAGCGACTTTCACTTCACTTCACTTCGATTCATGGACAGAGAAGCTTGGCGGGCTACAGTCCACGGGGGTCACAAGAGTCAGATACGACTCTGCAACTGAACAAAATCAAATGTAAGACGGCAAAAAAGTAAATAGTTGATTCATGAAACCCTCTACTCTTATAGCCCGGAGGCCAGGATTAGGTAGTGAGCCACTGAAGTGGGCAGTTCATTCAACCCTTCATGAACTGGGATCATTGTTGAGGATCACAGTCAGCTTGTCCCTTCTTTCCTTGATGCTTGTCTGCAAAGATGTTTGTGGATTCATAATAATAGCAGGCGATTCCAGATGGCAACTCCACAAGAAGCTAATGTGGCCCCTCCTCAGATGGAGAGTTGGTCCTTGTTCCTGTGTAGCTAAGGGGCATTCTGTAGAACTCATTCCCTCACTCACAGACATCCATGTGCTTACATTTGCCATGCAGCACTGTAACTAAAACTAGCCCTATGTAGGAAACCTTGGCCGGAACATCTCCAGGAATTTAATTCCACATCTGATTGGGATTCTAATTCATGACCTATTTTCATCAAAACCACTCTTGTTCTGGCTCTGTGGGAAAGCTGGGGGTGGAAGTAGAAAGTTTTCTGTGAGAAAGAAAAGTGAGGTTGAGGGGAGAAAGAGAAGATGAGTTTTGTGACTTGTAGGTTACTATTCAACAGCAGGACTGCTGTTTTGCTTAGAGACCTCAGGAAGGAAAAGTAGTGGCTCCAAGCTCTCAGAGGTAGGGCTGTTCATCTCATTGTTCCCTTCGAATGGAAAGTTACTCCTGTGTCGAGTACAGTTCTGAGCACCTGCTGGCCACTGGGCTATTAGTATTGGGTATTTTCATGGGTTTTGTTGGGTGAGAGTTTATATACAGAAGTCTCATCACATTTGTCTCTGTGTAACAACATATACAAACTCATATAAAACCATCTTAAACTTGTTAAATACTTAACTTTTTGGAGTTCTTTCAGCTACTTTACTTGGTCTTGCAACAGTTTGGAAGGTAAACAGAGAAGATATGAACACAGAGTCGTAGGGAGATTAGCCATATCATTCTTATCTCACTTGGTCACAAGGGCTAGTTTGTGAGTGCTTAGTTAGAGCCAGCTTCTTAAATTTCAAACCAGGGCCCTTTGTACTTAATTATGCTGATTAAAAAAAAATTCCAGTAACACACGAGTTAGATTTTTAATTATGTCAGAACTGTCAGAGCTATAACACCAATTCTCACTTACAATGTATATTTAACTTTAATTAACTGTAAGGGGGGGTGGGTAGAATAAGAAACAAAGAAAAAAGGAAATGGCATTTCATGCAATATTATGTAAAAACATAAGATCTTGAAAAATCCAACCTTACATTAAGAACTAGGGAAGACCTGAAAAAAATAAACACTTGCTGCTTACTGTTTTAGAAATAGCATATGGCTTCTACCACCTGATGAATGTAAGAATCAAGTAAATGCAGAGATGACCTCTGAGTATAGATGTTCAACATGGGCAGTATTTCTGATCACTGTCACGGCTGAAAATGGGATAAGTGATATGCCTTTAAATTTAAATTATAGAATTTAGAATTCTGTCCTTTACCTCATGTGTTTCTTTTTCTTAGTGTGGCTAATCTAAGCCTGTTGGACAAAAAATAGTTTAACTTAAAACTGTCAGACACATTTTTGGGGGCTGTTTTGTGCCCAGAATGATTTTTTTTGGTATCATTTACAGGGCTGAAGTTCTGTTTTTGTTTTTATGCCCATCTAAAAGTACACAGAAAACTTCTTTCTTCCTGGTTTGTTAGTTTTCAGTAAGTGATAATTTGTAATCTTTCAAAACTATAATATGATTTGCCTTTACCTAATAATTTCTTCCTGCCTCTTGAAATATTTCTGTGGCCATATTGTATATGACAGGAAAAAATCTCTACACACACAAGAAATTCCTCCTAAATTCTCATGTATGTTTTGCTGATGATATTTAAAGGCAGATGTTAATACTGCATTTAGTTAAATAGATGAAAAGTGGCTTTGGTTTCAGAATACAACTTTAGTCTTGAGGACTGAGGTCTGGCTCATATTAAGGGAAGGCTCAAAAAGCCTGTCCAATGCCTCTGTCTTACCTCAGGCAAGGAGCATAAAACAACTCTTCAGGCCTTTATTCATCAAAATGGAATGTGTGTTTCCATTAGGAATTCTACTCAAAGAGTGACTCTGCATACTGAGAAAATTATGTAGCAGTCATCTTTCCTTAACCTAAAGATAAAATACAAATGTGGAAAAGTTCACAGCATTTCATGTCCCCTCCCCTCCCCCAGCAAGACCACCTGGAGACATGGCTGAACCAAGAGGAGGTACTGTGGACCCTCAGTGGGCTCAATATTAAGAGTCTGTACAATAACTTCGAGGTTCTTCTCTGATTAGCTGTGTTTTCTCATTTGCATTTGTGGGCTGGAGAACAACTGGAAAGTCCATATCTAAAAATAAAGAAAACCAATAAGCACCCTCTTAGCATGTTATGTTTCCTTTAACGGGGGCAAGTGGTAGATATTTTTGTTGAAGTGATGATTGGCAAGCCAATTCAATTCCTAAAATATTGAGGATCCTACCTTTTAAAGGCCTTCAAAAGGGAGGATTTATAGTCTTTATTCTTCATTTAAGTTTTTTCAGTTATAAAATTTTAAAACCAAAGCACTAAACGCAACTTTCACCTCAAGGCAATTTTCTAAAACCAATAAACTTAAGCTTTAGTTACCATTTTGTGGGTATGAGGACAGGGCTACCACCCATGTCATATAAACTACGTGTTAAGTCTGCATGAAAAGTACCTCCTAGAGTTGTGCAGTGGACAATTGCAAACATGGCCCTGGTTGGGAGAGAGGTCAAAACCCAGAGCTTGCTTAGGTGAGGAGTCTAATAGAAGTTGTCCACAAAAGTAAAAGTGAAGTGTTACTTGCTCAGTTGTGTTTGACTCTGTGACCCCATGGACTGTAGCTCACCAGGCTCCCCTGTCCATGGGAATTTCCAGGCAAGAATACAGGAGTGGGTTGCCATTTCCTACTTCAGGGGATCTTTCCAACCCAGGGATAAAATCTAGGTCTCTTGCATTGGCAAGTGGATTCTTTACTTTCTGGGCCAACAGAGAAGCCACAAGTCCACAAAAAGTTAGTACCCTGGATGATTATGTGGTGTCTAAAGCACCATACTCCTAAATCTACAAGAAAATGTACTGGTCTTGAGTTTTTGTGAAGCAGGGAAGAGCCTTTCTAAAAATGTTTATTGGCAAGTCAATGAGCAGACAATTTGGCAGGCCAAATTTATAATACCTATGTGTTCCAAGAAACCTCAAGCTGAAAATTTAGTTTAAAATGGTCCAGTGCAAAAGCACTGGGCAGAAGTAGATGACCCCAACCTTCAACCCAAGCCTTAAAGAATCCCCCACAAATTGCAAGAAATAAACTCATAGTTAAAACAGGTAGGAGAGAGAAGGAGAAAGAGAAGGAGAGAGACTGAGAGAAGGGGGTGAGAATGAGTGGAAGTTAGAAACAGTGAAGACTGGGTAAGAGCCAGTAGAAACAACAAAAGGCTAAATCAGACCCCAAAAGGCTTCAAATCCTGCACTGGCACTTCAAACTCATACAGTGTTGTATGTCAAGTAAACATCTTAAATAGATTGAGATTTAAAAAGGAAAATGATCAAACATGATTTAAGATAAGAGTTAACCTCTGAAGAGGGAACAGCAAGCAAAGAACTTAAAGGTAATGGCAATAATCAGGTCGTAATATTTGCTTGTATATGCTGGATAAGTAGAAACAATAACAGATAAAATAAGTGAATTACCCCCCAAATCTCTACCAGTAACTAACAGAGCTGGGGCTTGAAATGGAACTGTGTAATTCAAAGCCCTTTCCTGTCTTAGCCACTAACAGTGTACTGTTCTAGAGGTAGCTGGCATAAAGGCTGATGATCAACTTTCCTGTTTCCGCACACTTGTGAATATTGATGCCTTGTGGTATCCTCTGCTTCTTGCCTCATGGGTGAATTTGCAGGAAACAAAGAACCTTCTCCTTTTCTGAAGAAAGAGTGTTTAGCTTCTTTCTGTAGTCAACTCTTAGTATACCCCTCTCCTCTACTACAGATATTTTTTAATTGAAGTGAGATTCACATAACATAAAATGAACCATTTTAATGTGAACAACTTAGTACATTCATAATATACTAAATATATAATTCACTGCTTCTATCTAGTTGCAAAACAGTTCCCCAAAGGAAACCCAGTACATATTAGGCAGTTGTTACCTGTTCCTCCTCCCTTCCTCTCCCCCACCCCCCAACCCAGGCCCTGGCAACAACCAATATGCTTTCTGCCTCCATGAATTTACCAGTCTGGATATTTCATGTAGATGGGGTTATACTGTATTTGTCCTTTTGCGTCTAGCTTCTTTCACTTAGCATAATGTTTCCAGGTTCTTTCATCCTATAGTATTTTTCAGTACTTCATTCCTTTTTAAGGTTGAATAATATTTCACCTCCAGGTTCGATCCCTGGTTTGGGATGATCCCCTGGAAAAGGGAATGACTACCCACTCCAGTATTCTTGCCTGGAGAATTCCATGGACAAAGGAGCCTGGTGGGGTTCAAAGAGTACAGTTCATGGGTTCACAAAGAGTCAGACATGACTGAGCAACTGTACCACCTTTTTGCTTTTCTTCCCCAGAACCTTCTGGGTTTTCTCTCAACTCCCTCTCCCCTCTTCCTAGTTAAATCCTACGGCTCTTGCTCTTGTCTAGCAAACTTTCTGGGATTCCAGCTGTTTTCTGCTTATCACATTTTGCTTTGATGGTATGAGCCCTTGTCTGGATGTAGCCCAGTTTGGGGTTATTTGCAAATATGATCTCTGCATAACTTCTACTTCATTCTATTTCTTGATAAAAACTATGCAATAGAACAGCCTAATAAGACTATCCCCGCCTTGCCCAGCATCTAGAGCTCCATTTACCCTCTTGTCCACAGGATAAAGAGAGATTGTGTGCCAAACGCTGTGCCAGTTATCAAGATTCCTCCCTTCTGGGACTTCCTTGGTCGTCCAGTAGCTAAGAATCCACCTTCCATTGCAGGGGATGAGGGAAACCAAGATCCCACATGCCTGGCGGCAACTAAGCCTGTGTGCTGCAACCACAAGACCCACAGCCAAATAAATAGATTTTTAAAATAAAATACTTAAAAAAAAAAAAAAGGATTCCTCTCTTCTAGGATTCTCCATCCGCATAATCTCCTACCCCTTAACTTCTCCTCCTTAAAGTTTTCAGCTTTAAATGTCACTCCCTCTGGGAAGCGGTCCTTACCTGCATCCGGGTCAGGCCCCCTAGTGTTCACTGTTACAGCCTCCATGCTTCTCCTCTGGCACACTTACTGTACCTCTAAGTTAACTAAGCTTGTTGTGTGATTATTTCTTTACTATTTGTCTTCCCATCTCCTCTGCTAGACTGTCAGGTCTAAGACTGCAGGGATGGCATCTTTCTTTGCTCTAGCCCCTAGCAAAAAGTGCTCAATAAATGTTTGTGGTTGAAAGACTATCTTGATAAACCTGTTGAGTAAATTTGTTCACTAAACCTTAGCAGGCAAACTTTGAAGAAGCCTTGGGTCCACTTTGAACTGCTTCTAGGGCAGTATTCTGAGCTGACTCACTCGTCCTGCTCCCCAGGCCTGGGCCTCGGTGATGCTTACTTGATATTTTCATATAGAAAGTGAGGGGGGGTTCAGGATGGGGAACACGCATACACCCATAGCAGATTCATGTTGATGTGTGGCAGAACCAATACAATATTGTAAAGTAAAAAAATTTTTAAATTAAAAAAAAAAAAACACAACAAATGGCATAGTGTCAAAAATGACAACATTAAAAAAAAAAAAAAAAGGAAAGTGAAACTGTCAGCTATTCAGTTGTATCCTACTCTTTGCAACCCTGTGGACAATAGTTAGCCAGGCTCCTCTGTTCATGGGATTCTCCAGGCAAGAACTGGAGTGGGTAGCTATTCCCTCTCCAGGGGATCTTCCTGACCCAGGGATCGAACCTGGGTCTTCCTCATTGCAGGTGGAGTCTTTATCAGCAAAGGGCTTTGGACTAGTTACCACAGTTATTTTCCATAAATTATTTTTAGAAATCAGACCCTTTGGATTGGGGGATGGTTAGGAAGGGGATTGAGTGGGATTGGTGAAAAGAGGAAGGATGAATTTAATCTCTTCCTTGGTGCCCTTTCACTGGCCAGTAAAGTGCGATGAATGCTGAATAGTAATAAATGTCTCAATATCTTGACTGACGGTGAGTCTAATTACAAGCCATATGGCCTCTTCAGCTCAGTGGCTGAGAATTTATTTGGGCTTCATCCAGGTGACTGGCAGGAGCAGCTAAGCAGTCAACAGATTTTTCTCTGCACTGACTCCCACGTTTTTAGATCCAAGGTCAGCACACTATAACATCTTCTCCCTTAAATACTGTATTCCCTTGCCTTCAAAGAAAAATAGGGAAATTATGACTCCACAAGGAAATTTTAGGGTTTTAATTGGTCGTTTGAGGACCAGTGCTTGGGAAAAAAAAAACAACGGAATTTATCTTTTGTATTTTCGGTTCTCTTTGCCAGCGTATTCAGTGAAGCTAGGTTTCCATTTATGCTCTTGTTTCTATACCTCCTTCCTCTTTCCTTTCCTTCCTTCCTTCCTGTCTCTGTCTGTCTGTCTCTCTCTCTCTCACACACACACACATACACACAGGCCTAGGGAAAGGTGTTCTGTCTCAGGTAGTAGAATTTTGATTTCATTGTATCCTTCAGCTAACAGAAGAGTATAGGGTCTAGATGAGCTTGTTTTACGTATAGTGCTCAAAATTTCACAAACTAAAACTTCTAATTTGTGATATCCATTACCTTTATCTTTCAAGCTTTAAATTTTCCAAAACAAAAGTGAGGGATGGGCAACCCGCCAAGATACTGTCTTCTCTTTGCTCCTAGTTGATTAATAAGAATAATAGAATCCCCATGTGTTCCTAGAAACCCACTGGAATTTTATTTTTATTTTGAGAAAGAGATGGGAATCAGTCTACCATTTCTAAAGTTCGGAGAGACTATTGAAGATGTCACTGTTTTGAACTTCCTTCCTTTATTTCTTAAGGGTAGAAGTTGGGTTACACCCTTTTGCATGGATGAAACAAGCACAATAACCCAACTAAATCTGCAAATGCCACCCTGTAGCACTACTCTTGACCAGAAACTTTGGGGTATGTTTTTGTGCTTTGTAGTAATTCTGTGTATAATTACTGCTAGCCATACTCGTGTAGAAGTGGCCTTAGGGATAACTTCTGTAACTCAACATCCCAATTTAATTGCTTAAGAAACTTGAAGATCCACACCAGACATGGTGTCACACTCTATGAATGTGTCCAGTGTGCTCTGATCCTGGAAGCATTGGGTGATGGAGGCAACAGGGTTTCAAATGTGTATTCAAACTTAGTCTGTAGAAGAATTCTTCCAAATTTTACATCTTATATATGAAATAAGTTGGATAGGAGTTTTCTTAAATTTGACAACATCCCTAAAAAGTTAGACAACTTTATCAATAATGAGATGTAAAATTGAAATTTTTCTAATCTACCAATAATAAAAAACAAATTTTGAACAGACATGTTAGAGGAAAGACAATTATTTTTCTATTGCTCCTACAGTAAATGATGTTAATGAAATTGCTATTAAAGAAAGAGGCAATGAAAGAAGATGTACCCAGAAAGTATAGCAGGGAGTACTATAGAGGTGTGCCAGGCAGTTAATTAAACTATTGCTATTTTTCAAAATTTGTGACATTTAAGATGTTTATGAGTTTTTAAGCCTTGCAATTTTTTGTAATTTCTTTTTTTCATGATATTCACTTTCAGATATAATTTTGTATTTGTAATTTGATGTTTTTTTTTCCTACAAAAGGACTGTACAGATTGTGTTACATTTCTGGCCCTCAAAAACCTAGAATAATTGTGCATTAAAATACTTCAGAATAGGATAGAGCTTTTCCTTTTGGTTAAGGCTTATAGTAGCACAGTCAAATGGGTTCATGATTTACTTAGTCTGCAATCTGACCTTTGCAATGGAACTGGTAGCTCTGAAGTGTCAGAACTGAGGACAGTGAGTGGCACATAAGTTCATCACCAACAACTCTGTAGGAAGGAAACCTGGGTGGCATTTGGCACTGAGTATGTGTTTCTGTTCCAGAAAGGAAATCTTCTACAGAGAAGGTCTGCTGAAATGACTGAGTGGAGCTTTTGTCTAATTTAAAAAGGAAAGACTCTGTGGCTCTTCAGAGAAGAGCGAAACACTGGATTTGTGATATCTAGATTTAATTCACCCAGTTTTGGTTTCCACGCTATAAGGAAAGATAAGGACGACACACGGGCTGGCAGTGACAGTGCTCTCCTGTGTCACTGCTCCTTCTGTTCTCTGCCTGTGATGGACTGGGTTGATATTATAGGAGATCCCAGTGACCCCTGACATGACCTAATGTCAGTTTTCAGAACTTTTCAGTCACTCAGTCGTGTCCGAATCTTTGCAACCCCATGGACTGTAACACGCCAGGCCTCCCTGACCATCACCAACTCCCGGAGCTTACTCAAACTCATGTCCATTGAGTCGGTGATGCCACCCAACCATCTCATCCTCTGTCGTCTCCTTCTGTCTTCAATTTTTTGCAGCATCAGGGTCTTTTCCAATGAGTCAGTTATTCACATCAGGTAGCCAAAGTATTGGAGTTTCAGCTTCAACATCAGTCCTTCCAATGAATATTCAGGACTAATTTCCTTTAGGATGGACTGGTTGGATCTCCCTGCAGTCCAAGGGACTCTCAAGAGTCTTTTCCATCACCACAGTTCAAAAGTATCAATTCTTCAGTGCTCAGCTTTCTTTATGGTCCAACTCTCACATCCACACATGACTATTGGAAAAACCATAGCTTTGACTATACGGACATTTGTTGGCAAAGTAATGTCTCTGCTTTTTAATATGCTGTCTAGTTTGGTCACAGCTTTTCTTCCAAGGAGCAAGCATCTTTTAATTTCATGGCTGCAGTCACCATCTGCAGTGATTTTGGAGCCCAAAAAATAAAGTCTCTCGCTGTTTCCATTGTTTCCCCATCTATTTGCCATAAAGTGATGGGACCAGATGCCATGATCTTAGTTTTCTGAATGTTGAGTTTTAAGTCAACTTTGTCACTCTGGTCTTTCACTTCCATCAAGAGGCTATTTAGTTCCTCTTTGCTTGCCATTAGGGTGGTGTCATCTGCATATCTGAGGTTATTGATATTTCTCCCAGCTTTCTTGATTCTAGCTTGTGCTTCATCCAGCCCAGCATTTCACATGATCTACCCTGCATATAAGTTAAATAAGCAGCATGACAATATACAGCCTTGATGTACTCCTTTCCTGATTTGGAACCAGTCTGTTGTTCCGTGTCCAGTTCTAACTGTTGCTTCTTGACCTGCACACAGATTTCTCAGGAGGCAGGTAAGGTGATCTGGTATTCCCATCTCTTGAAGAATTTTCCACAGTTTGTTGTGATTCACACAGTCAAAGGCTTTGGCATAGTCAATAAAACAGAAGTAGATGTTTTTCTGGAATTCTCTTGCTTTTTCGATGATCTAACAGATATTGGCAATTTGAACTCTGGTTCCTCTGCCTTTTCTAAATCCAGCTTGAACATCTGGAAGTTCACAGTTCACGTATTGCTGAAATCTGGCTTGGAGAATTTTGAGCATTACTTTGCTAGCATGTGAGATGAGTACAATTGTGTGGTAGTTTGAGCATTCTTTGGCATTGCCTTTCTTTGGGATTGGAATGAAAACTGACCTTTTCCAGTCCTGTGGCCACTACTGAGTTTTCCAAATTTGCTGGCATATTGAGTGCAGCACTTTCACAGCATCATCTTTTAAGATTTGCAATAGCTCAACTGGAATTCCATTACCTCTACTAGCTTTGTTCGTAGTGATACTACCTAAGGCCCACTTGACTTCACACTCAAGGATGTCTGACTCTAGAAGAGTGATCACACCATTGTAGTTATCTGGGTCATGAAGATGTTTTTTGTACAGTTCTTCTGTGTATTCTTGCCACCTCTTCTTAATATCTTCTGCTTCTGTTAGGTCCATACAATTTCTGTCCTTTATTGTGCCCATCTTTGCCTGAAACGTTCCTTTGGTATCTCTAATTTTCTTGAAGAAGACTCTAGTCTTTCTCATTCTATTGTTTTCCTCTATTTCTTTGCACTGATCACTGAAGAAGGCTTTCTTATCTCTCCTTGCTATTTTTTGGAACTCTGTGTTCAGATAGATATATCTTTCCTTTTCTCCTTTGCCTTTAGCTTCTCTTCTTTTCTCAGCTATTTGTAAGGCCTCCTCAGACAACCATTTTGCCTTTTTGCATTTCTTTTCCTGGGGCTGGTCTTGACCACTGCCTCCAGTACAATGTCATGAACCTCTGTCCACAGTTCTTCAGGCATTCTGTCTGTCAGATCTAATCCCTTTAATCTATTTCTCACGTCCACATTATATTCATAAGGGATTTGATTTAGGTCATACCTGAATGGTCCAGTAGTTTTCCCTACTTTCTTCAATTTAAGTCTGAATTTTGCAATAAGGAGTTCATGATCTGAGCCACAGTCAGCTCCCAGTCTTATTTTTGCTGGCTGTATAGAACTTCTCCATCTTTGGCTACAAAGAATATAATCAATCTGATTTCACTATTGACCATCTGGTAATGTCCATGTGTAGAGTCTTCTCTTGTTCTTGTTGTAAGAGGGTGTTTGCTATGCCCAAAGTATTCTCTTGACAAAACTCTGTTAGCCTTTGCCCCAGTTCATTTTGTACTCCAAGGCCAAATTTGCCTGTTACTCCAGGTATCTCTTGACTTCCTACTTTTGCATTCCAGTCCCCTATGATGAAAAGGACATCTCCTTTGGGTGTTAGTTCTAGAAGGTCTTATAGGTCTTCTAGAACCGTTCAACTTCAGCTTCTTCAGCATTAGTACATGGGACATAGACTTGCATTACTCTGATAGTGAATGGTTTGCCTTGGAAACAAACAGAGATCATTCTGTCGTTTCTGAGATTGCATCCAAGTACTGCATTTCGGACTCTTTTGTTGACTATGATGGCTACTCCATTTCTTCTAAGGGATTCTTTCCCACAGTAGTAGATATAATGGTCATCTGAGTTAAGTTCACCCATTCCAGTCCATTTTAGTTCGCTGATTCCTAGAATGTCGACGTTCACTCTTGCCATCTCCTGTTTGACCACTTCCAATTTGCCTTGATTCATGGACCTAACATTCCAGGTTCCTATGCAACATTGTTCTTTACAGCATCAGAATTTACTTCCATCACTGGTCACATACACAACTGGGTGTTTTTGTTTTGGCTCTGTCTCTTCTTTCTTTCCGGAGTTATTTCTCCACTGTTCTCCAGTAGCATATTGAGCACCTACTGACCTGGGGACTTCATCATTCAGTGTCCTATATTTTTGCCTTTTCATACTGTTCATGGGGTTCTCAAGGCAAGGATATGGAAGTGGTTTGCCATTGCCTTCTCCAGTGGACCACATTTTGTCAGAACTCTCCACCATGATCCATCCATCTTGGGTGGCCCTATATGGCATGGCTTATAGATTCTTTGAGTTAGGCAAGGCTGTGGTCCATTTGATCAGTTTGGTTAGTTTTCTATGATTATGGTTTTCATTCTGTTGGCCCTCTGATGGATAAGAGGCTTATGGAAACTTCCTCATCGGAGAGACTGACTGTGGGGTAAACTGGGTCTTGTTCTGATGGGTGGGGTCATGCTCAGTAATTCTTTAATCCAATTTTCTGTTGATGGGCAGGGCTGAATGTCAATTTGAAAGTGAAAGTGAAGTCACTCAGTCATGTCCGACTCTTTGGGACCCTGTGGACTGTAGCCCACCAGGCTCCTCTGTTCATGGGATTCTCCAGGCAAGGATATTGGAGTGGATTGCCAGCTCCCTCCAAAGAGTAGATGCGAAAAACGCATTGGTCTCATCATCTTTACCCATGGAGGATCTTAGTTCCCTAACCAGGGATCAAACCTGTGTCCCATGCACTGGGGGCATGGAGTCTTAACCACTGGACCAGCAAGGAAGTGCACTGGGCCCATCATTCTTAAGCAAGTTATGCCAAAGTCCATGGCTCTTTCCTGAAGAAGAGTTTACACATATATATTTCTGTTTAACCTACTCACGAGTAATATAGTTTGCTTGCTCTTTTTTGGTATGTATGCCCCATTAAATATGTGCCTTTTGTATCCCAAATTAAGCAAAAGAAAGTTGTAATTGTATTTGACCATGGGCCTACAATTTGGCCACAGGGGCAGTAATAAAAAATGGTAGGAGCAAACCCCATCTGCCACACTGCCACCTGCTGGTCCCCATAGGAAGGAGTCACAGCTGGCATAGACATCCCTTCTGATATCCCAACCCTGAAATGGTCTGAGACCAAGCCAGGTTCACATGACTCCTTTAATCTGGAGTCGTCGCTCTGTCGCTCAATCGCTCAGTCATGTCCGACTCTTTGCAACCCCATGGACTGTAGCCTACCATGCTCCTCTGTCCTTGGGATTTTCCAGGGAAGAGTACTGGAGTGGGTTGCCATTTCAGGGTGGGTAACAATTGGATATTACTTAGCATCATATTTGATAGGGAATTAAAAGTACTTCGAAACCTTTAAACAGTCTCTGCTCTGTCTCATGTCATGGAATTTATGCTTCATTGTCATCAAAAGAATCAGTCCACAGAAGTGGATCCTGCATCACTGTCTGAGTACTTGCTCAGTTGCTTCAGTCATGTTTGATTCTTTGCAACCCCATGGACCGTAGCCCACCAGGCTCTTCTGTCCATGGAATTCTCCAGGCAAGAATACTAGAGTGGGTTGCCATGCCCTTATCCAGGGATCACTGCCTGAATTATCAAGTAATTCTTTTATTTCCAGGCTTCTCTGTGACTTAGTGATAAAGCCTATTATCTAGAATAATGATCCATTCTGCAGGAGAAAATGACAGTGGCATTATGGCTGCAAGACAGAGAGGACAATGGCAGGTTTGACTCCAGTTTGTTTAAACAAAGGCATTTCCCAGGGAGTATGGAGTATTCCTGATGTTGTGAATTCTATGAGATTTTACCTTTCTTTACATTTTTTGGTTCAGTGAGTGAACAAGGAATATACCATGGCCATGCATACACACTGATAAACACATGGAGGTAGTTTAGCAAACAGTCCCATTTGTAGTATGACATTCTTTATGCTAGCATGGTTCGAAGCTAGCTCTGAATGTGTGGCTATGAAGGAAGCCGAATTTCCAGGGAAGGCTACCGCCCACCAGTTTTACCCAAATGCATTTTCAAAGTAATCAAAAAGAAGAAAAGTCAAGGGTTGCTGACTTCTCTTGATGTTCATTCCCTTCTATTTGAATAGAGATCCTAACATAAGAGAAGCGAAAAGCAAAGGAGAAATGGAAAGATATAAACATCTGAATACAGAGTTCCAAAGAATAGCAAGAAGAGATAAGAAAGGCTCCATCAGCAATCAATGCAGAGAAATAGAGGAAAACAACAGAATGAGAAAGACTAGAGATCTCTTCAAGAAAATCAGAGATACCAAAGGAACATTTCATGCAAAGATGGGCTCGATAAAGGACAGAAATGGTATGGACCTAACAGAAACAGAAGATATTAAGAAGAGATGGCAAGAATACACAGAAGAACTGTACAAAAAAGATCTTCACGACCCAGATAATCACGAGGGTGTGATCACTGACCTAGAGCCAGACATCCTGGAATGTGAAGACAAGTGGGCCTTAGAAAGCATCACTACGAACAAAGCTAGTGGAGGTGATGGAATTCCAGTTGAGCTATTCCAAATCCTGAAAGATGATGCTGTGAAAGTGCTGCATTCAATATGCCAGCAAATTTGGAAAACTCAGCAGTGGCCACAGGACTGGAAAAGGTCAGTTTTCATTCCAATCCCAAAGAAAGGCAATGCCAAAGAATGCTCAAACTACTGCACAATTGCAGTCATCTCACACGCTAGTAAAGTAATGCTCAAAATTCTCCAAGCCAGGCTTCAGCAATATGTGAACCGTGAACTTCCTGATGTTCAAGCTGGTTTTAGAAAAGGCAGAGGAACCAGAGATCAAATTGCCAACATCTGCTGGATCATGGAAAAAGCAAGAGAGTTCCAGAAAAAACATCTATTTCTGCTTTATTGACTATGCCAAAGCCTTTGACTGTGTGGATCACAATAAACTGTGGAAAATTCTGAAAGAGATGGGAGTACCAGACAACCTGATCTGCCTCTTGAGAAATCTGTATGCAGGTTAGGAAGCAACAGTTAGAACTGGACATGGAACAACAGACTGGTTCCAAATAGGAAAAGGAGTTCGTCTAGGCTGTATATTGTCACCCTGCTTATTTAACTTCTATGCAGAGTACATCATGAGAAACGCTGGACTGGAAGAAGCACAAGCTGGAATCAAGATTGCCGGGAGAAATATCAATAACCTCAGATATGCAGATGAAACCACCCTTATGGCAGAAAGTAAAGAGGAACTCAAAAGCCTCTTGATGAAAGTGAAAGTGGAGAGTGAAAAAGTTGGCTTAAAACTCAACATTCATCACTTCATGGGAAATAGATGGGGAAACAGTGGAAACAGTGTCAGACTTTATTTTTCTGGGCTCCAAAATCACTACAGATGGTGACTGCAGCCATGAAATTAAAAGACGCTTACTCCTTGGAAGGAAAGTTATGACCAACCTAGATAGCATATTCAAAAGCAGAGACATTACTTTGCCAACAAAGGTCCATCTAGTCAAGGCTATGGTTTTTCCAGTGTCATGTATGGATGTGAGAGTTGGACTGTGAAGAAGGCTGAGCGCTGAAGAATTGATGCTTTTGAACTGTGGTGTTGGAGAAGACTCGTGAGAGTCCCTTGGACTGCAAGGAGATCCAACCAGTCCATTCTGAAGGAGATCAGGCTCTGGGATTTCTTTGGAAGGAATGATGCTAAAGCTGAAACTCCAGTACTTTGGCCACCTCATGTGAAGAGTTGACTCATTGGAAAAGACTCTGATGCTGGGAGGAATTGGGGGCAAGAGGAGAAGGGGACAACAGAGGATGAGATGGCTGGATGGCATCACTGACTCGATGGACATGAGTCTGAGTGAACTCCGGGAGTTGGTGATGGACAGGGATGCCTGGCGTGCTGCGATTCATGGGGTCGCAAAGAGTCGGACACGACTGAGCAACTGATCTGATCTGATCTGAACATAATAGGGCTTCCCTGATGGCTCAGCAGTAAAGAATCTGCCTGTGACACAGGAGATATGGGTTTGACCCCTGGGTCAGGAAGATACCTTGGAGGAGGGCATGGCAACCTGCTCCAGTGTTCCTGCTTAGAGAATCCCATAGACAGAGGAGCCTGGTGGCCTATAGTCCAAGCCAAACACGACTGAGCACAGCATGAACCTAAACTAACAGACTGAAGTGCTTTTCCTGGGATAAATATCTACTTTGGCTGTCCTACCCCTGGGATTCCCACCCAACCTCCCTGGATCCATGGTTCACTCTCTCATAATGTGACTATGAACCTTTGCTCTGTGATCAGCATATCTCATGGCTTCTTTCAGTGTCAGTTTGTGCTTTTTTTCTGTGACTGGTAAAGATAAATTCCTCTTATCTTCCTCAAAACAAGTACCAAAGGAAAAAGTCTGTGGGATTCTTCCCCCAGTTTGGTTGTTGCATCTCTCTCACTTTGGCAATGACCATCACCATGGGACTTGGTGCTTGGCCAGGCAAGTGAAGGGGCACCCACTACTCTATTCTCATCTCACTCCACCTTTTGCTATGTCTGTCTTGATCTGCTCCTCAAGATCCTCTGGAGACACATAGAAGTCCTCTTCTGGCATCGATGACTTAGTCCAGCAGCGTCCACAGCAGCAGTTGCAACAACAGCACAGACAGCAGCAAAAATAGCAGCCGGTCAAGAGGCCAATGATGACAAACAGAGTCTAGAGGAAGGAGAGGCAAAGCAAAACAGGGGTGAGGGGTACAGGGGTGTAGGACATCCCGGAAATCAAGTGTTTTGCCCATGTACCTCCAAAGACCTGGAGGCATCACAGTTTTCATCCCACAAACTGCATAGTCACCCTCATTCCTTATTCCATGGAGGACTATCTTTTCTGTTTCCTTGGAAACAAATTTCTCATAAAGTTTTGCCTAACGAGCCAGGAACAAGTGACTTGCAGTCAAAGTCATGAGGTATGACATTTTCTTCTTTATTCTTAAGTCATGGTGATCATTATTAAGAGCAGAGCAAACAAAACAAACTGGAAAACATACCCTTTACAGGTCAGACAAGCTGACCACGGGCCCTGAACCACTCTCACCAAAGAAGAGCCATGGATAGCCAGCCCTGCCGCCACCTTATTCTCTGGGTCACCAAGTCCTGCAGTCTCTCTCCTCGGGACCTTTGTCTTGCGCCACCCCACCCTCCCCCACCCCCATCATCTGTATCCTGAGTGGTTGGGCTTTAGAACGGAGCCCCTTATCCTGAAAGGCTACCCACTCCAGTATTCTGGCCTGGAGGATTCCATGGGGTTGCAAAAAGTCGGAAACAACTGAGCGACTTTCTCTTTCCCTTTCCCTTATCTGCTCTGGACACTTCAGTAGCCTCAAAACTGACCTACCTGTGGCCACTCTTGCCTCTAACCCAGCCTACACATTCACTGCTGGAGTTTTCTGATGTGTGTGTTCTCGTGAACCCATGCAGCAACTCTTCTTGCCTTTTAGAAGAAGCTGGAGCTCCTTATTAGTGGTCGTCTGGCCTCTCCCAATGCCTCCCCTGCACCAGCATGGCTCCCCTCCTGCCGTATTTGCCATAGCTCTGCTCTCCCTGTGGACTCATCTGCCTGGACATCCCCTGCCCCACTCCCTAGTCATCTTAACAGATACCCACTCCGTGTGTAAGTTTATCTCAGTGATCCTCTTTGTCATCTTTCCGGAAAGCCCACCTCCCCCAGAACAATTCCCCCTGGAGAAGGGCATGGCAAACCAGTCCAGAATTCTTGCCTGGAGAATCCCATGGACAGAGGAGCCTGGCGGGCTACATCCATGGGGTCTCAAAGAGTCGGACATGACCAAAGTGACTTAGCACTCATGCACCAGAACAATTACTCCCTCCTTTGTGCCCCAACCATACTCCATACAAATGTCCACCATAGTCTTGTTTTGTTGACAAGACAAAACTTTTCAATTATTCTGAAAAGTTTAAGACAGTGATCAGTTTATAATTCTGTCTCAGACCATGAGCCTCTTGAAGGCTAGAACTATATATTAGTCATCTTTCAATCCCTCCTCTACCTCAGGGTTTAGTATTTGGTGTGTGGTAGACAAGAAATACCTACTGAATGAATGAATGTATTGATTGATTAGTAGATAAACAAATGATTTTTTTCCTTCTAGTGCACAACACCAGGATTTCCCCACAAGCATATAAAAAGTGTCCTCACTAAATTCACCATAGTTAAAGATTAAAAGATTATACTCTCCTAATCTAATCTGCAGTGAAAACCAGGCAATGTTTGTTAACTGAGCAAAATAAGTTTATCATTTTATTAAAAATATGTTATTTGAAAGTGGAAGTGATTTTATACACCCTGACACCTACAGTTTTTTTGCTGTGGATTCTCTGCATTTTCATAGAGTTGTAAATTTCTTAAATTAGTCTGAAAAGTACAAAAAAGCTTCCTCCTCACCAACATCCTCTAAGACTCTCCTGTGCAGTGTTCTGGATCTGTTTCCCCAACATGCTACCCCTTTCTTTACCTACTGTTGTCCTTTTTTACTTTTCCTATTCCATTCCCAAATTTTTTCTCCTCTCTGAAAATTTCCTTTAATACATGTTTTGTTCTTTAGTTACTCCAGCTGGATTGCTTGCCTATTTCAGAAATAACCTTGCCTTATCCTCACAGAGCTTAGTGTAGTATAAGATACAAGTAGATGTTCATTGTTTTTAAAATACACATTTTCAAATTGGTACACTAATTCATACATGTAGTGCATACTTAAAACATGATCATCATGTGCTGGGGTACTCTGACTGATACTGTGCAATGAGGCTTTGGCAAAAGCAGAAGGGAAGGTAGATTTTTTTTGTAGCCTTATTTTTAAAGAACCACATCAGGAATTATTTTATGTATATCTCTTACACTGTTCTTCCCAAGTGGTGCTAGTAGTAAAGAACCTGCCTGCCAAGGCAGGAGACATAAGTGATAGGGGTTCAGTCCCTGGGTTGGGGAGATACCCTGGAGGAGGAAATGGTAACCCAGTCTAGTATTCTTGCCTGGAGAATCCCATGGACAGAGGGGCCTGGCGGGCTTCAGTCTATGAGGTTGCAAAGGGTTGGACAAGACTGAAGCAACTCAGCACACATATCTCTTATACTACTTACAGCTTCTGCTTAACTCTATGAAGTTTGATCAATTTTGTCAACTTCCTGGACAAGGGAATTGATTCTACTTTTTATCCATGTAGGCTCCAATATGCAATCAGGTACTAGTGTGTAATTACCTAGAACTCTGAACATATCTTCCCATGGACATTATGTCATATCTGAAGGTTAGGTTCCCAGGTAAGCCCACAAAAACCTGTATTTTACATAAACGTTCAATCTATCATCATAAGTGACATTGACAATATTTACATTCTCATTCCAAGTCCCACGTCCTCTGGGCAGAAATTTGTCTCCCTCCCAAGTCCTCAACAGTAAAGAAAGGGGGTTTCAGTGGGAACCCCACTTATCCACAAGAAAAGGAATTTTGAGGACTGTAGAAGGTGAAGGAGGCTTTAGTCTGCAGACTTGCTCTCCCATGAAAGTGAAAGTGTTAGTCATTCAGTCATGTCTGACTCTTTGCAATCCCATGGACTGTAGCCTCTCAGGCCCCTCTGTCCATGGGATTCTCCAGCCAAGGACACTGGAGTGGGTTGCTATGCCCTTCTCCAGTGGATCTTCCTGACCCAGAGATCAAACCCAGGTATCTTGCATTGCAGACAGATTGTTTACTGTCTGAGCCACCAGGGATATCCTCTCTCATCCTGCATATGTACAACCACTCAATTTAGCAAGATTTATTTTTGTGGAAGAAGGTGGCAATCAGAATACTACTGAATATGACTCCTGACTCTGGAGATCTGCAGTTTCTTAAATTATTTGTTACAACACATGTGAATTGAGTTGTAACGTGTCATGTTACATGGGAGTTCATGTGATTTCACAAGATGTATGAACCGTAAACTTACTACATGCACATGAACTGTCCAAAAAAAGATGCCAATGGATTATATGTGATTCAAATGTAAAGATACTGTAATCAGAAGATAAGGATATGAATATTTGTGTGTGTGTGTGTGTGTGTGCTCAGTTGTGTCTGACTCTTTATGGCCCCATGGACTGTAGCCCACAAGGCTCCTCTGTCCATGGGATTCTCCATGGCAAGAATACTGAGGTAGTGGGTTGCCACTTCCTACTCCAGAGGATCTTCCTGACCTAGGGATCAAACCCAGGTCTCCCTGGCTCCTGCACTGGCAGGCAGATTCTTTACCACTAGCGCCACTTGGGAAGCCTTGAATACTAGTAAACAAATATGAAATTATCATCAAACATGCCTACATGAGGAATTCCTAGGAAATCACACTACTGTCAAAAGTCAATTCTGATTGCACTAAGTCCTAGCAATGCTGCCTTTCTCTTGACTAGCTATCCTTTTTCTCCCTCTCTCTTCCTCTCTGTCTCTCTAACTCAGTGTCCTCCACTACTTAATTCTCACCTTTCCCCTTCATTTCCTTCTCCAGTACCTCACATCAGGCTTCACGTGAACCTATGACATAATTTCCATGCATTCTCCCTAGCATTGTGTTCACTGATGTAGCCTGTGCTATAGATAGGAAAGTACATAGCTAAATTTGTCCCATAATAATTTTTAAACAGTTGTCACACTAATTAATTATTTTTGGTTTTCAGCAATGAGTCAGTTCTTAATTAGTCATTATGGGAGTAGGGAGGGCAGTCAGAATTAACCTGAAGCTTCAAATTCAAACATAATTAATGTCTAGAAGTATTTTAAGTCATGTTGTATTGTATAATCATTTGGTAAGCTAAAGCAAAAATGATCCTTAAATATCATAACAGCTTTCAGTCCAAGTGATAGCTCTTTTATTAATAAGAGTTTAGTAATAGGAGTTGGTGATGGACAGGGAGGCCTGGCGTGCTGCGATTCATGGGGTCGCAAAGAGTCAGACACGACTGAGCGACTGAACTGAACTGAACTGACCTGAAGGTTAGGCTTTCTTTAAGATGGAATCTAAAAGAGTGAATAATATCATGACCTTTCAGGAAATTTTTTTCAAGGGAAACAAAAAATCCGATTCACCTTTGCCCACCAGCTTGACAGCATGAAGTAGGTATTAACGTTTTCATCTCCAAATTGCTCGGCCACATAGAGTCCCAGTGATCCGTATTTGTCATAAATGTTTCTTTTTGACATGTCAGTAAGAATTGTGTGGGCGTTGTTGATTTCCTTAAACTTTTCAGCAGCCCCTGGATCATCTGGATTCTTGTCTGGATGGTGTTTTAAGGCCAATTTTCTTTTAAAATTAAAAAGAAGTGAGGAAAAGTGTTATTCAACAGGAATTACAATGACATTCTAGAAGGGCATTATTCATTTGTTCATCTTTTATACATGTAAATACCCAACATGATAAGTTTCACAATAATATTAATTTAACTAAGCAAGGTTTCTTTTAAAATTAAAAAGAAGTGAGGAAAAGTGTTATTCAACAGGAATTACAATGACATTCTAGAAAGGCATTATTCATTTGTCCATCTTTTACACATGTAAATACCACATGATAAATTTCACAATAATATTGATTTAAGCAAGGTTTTGTTGTCAACTCGTGTTTCTAACGTATAGGCTCAATAGTACTGTTTTCCCCCTCACATCCTCAAAGGAATTCTCCATAGCTGCACAGTTGTTGAGTCGGAGAGATTTTGCTGTTGGTAAATATGTGATGTTTATTTTTGCCCAGAAGTTCATGTGTAGTCCACCTCAACATGCAGAGGCCTTTAAGAGTTCCAGCAATAGGACCAGTTTACACCACAATTTCATTTAGAACCGCAAGACTTTTCCAGAATTAACAAAACGTCACACCACATATTCTAAAAGTTAAACTCAGCTGTCAAAAAAAGATATCTTACTCTTCTCAATGTCATGTGGCAGGCTGCACAGGAGGGGAGATTGGGGGAGATGGATACATGTTTATGTATGGCTGAGTCCCTTCACTGTTCACCTGAAACTATCCACAGCATTGTTAATCGGCTATATGTACCTCAATACAAAATAAAAAGTTTTTTTTAAAAAAGATCTCTCATTTAGACACCCTTGAATAAATTTTATGACCTATTCAAAATTTTTTCACAAATCCTAACTCCCTTTTGTTTTTATGGGCAAACACTGTGACTTACCTTGTATTCAAATGTGTATTTGACCTCTTTTCAAAGAAGTCTTCCCACTTGAAATAATCTTTAGACGTTTTCTTGTGAGTCCAAGGCCACCTCTCCTCTGTGGATCACAAGGCAATTCCAGAAGAGTATGAATATATGTTGTGTTGCTGTGTGTGTGTATTGTGCAGAGGGGGGTGGTTTGTGAGTATTCTTTATTCTTCAGTTATAATGAAGTATTAAAAGTGTAAAATGGATGTAAGAACTGAGCTATGATGATCAGGCTCTGGCTAGGGACTCTTTCCCCCCTCTCTCCACAGACAGATTTAAATTGATAAAAGCCTTGTTCAATATTGAGTCTGTAGTGTTTTTTCCTCTACAAAATCAATTCATTGTATGACTCACTATGGAAATTCCACGTGACTTACTCTCCCTATTGTACCCATAATATTTAATAGGTATATGTAGGGATGCACTTTAAGCTTTTGTTTATTTTGTCAGTGTAGATTGAATTGTTTCACTTCAATGCATTAATAAAAGGCATAAGTAGAGCAAAAAAAATAAGTGTATCTTATAAACCAATCTATACAATAAACTAAAAAAGAAAAACACCTATTTTAGGAATTAAAGCATTGATGCTTAGGAAGTAGGTGAATGAATAAGCAATTTAGCATCAGGATGCTTCAGTTCAGTTCAGTTCAGTCACTCAGTGGTGTCCAACTCTTTGCGACCCCATGAATCGCAGCATGCCAGGCCTCCCTGTCCATCACCCACTCCCAGAGTTCACTCAGACTCACGTCCATCAAGTCAGTGATGTCATCCAGCCATCTCATCCTCTGTCGTCCCCTTCTCCTCCTGCCCCCAATCCCTCCCAGCATCAGAGTCTTTTCCAATGAGTCAACTCTTCCCATGAGGTGGCCAGAGTACTGGAGTTTCAGCTTTAGCATCATTCCTTCCAAAGAAATCCCAGAGCTGATCTCCTTCAGAATGGACTGGTTGGATCTCCTTGCAGTCCAAGGGACTCTCAAGAGTCTTCTCCAACTCCACAGTTCAAAAGTGTCAATTCCTCGGCGCTCAGCTTTCTTCACAGTCCAACTCTCACATCCATACATGACCACTGGAAAAACCATAGCCTTGACTAGACGGACCTTTGTTGGCAAAGTAATATGCTTTTCAATATGCTATCTATCAGGATGCTTAAAAAGCACCAACATGTTTAAAAACATAAATCATGGTGTATAATAAATTCTAACTCTGAACTCAGAATAAACAAGAAGAATAAAACAATGATGCGTGCATTTGTGCTAAGTTACTTCAGTCATGTTTGACTCTTTGTGACCCTATAGTTCATTTTAAATTTGTTTAACCAAACACATTTCATCCTTATTTTTGAGAGATGTTTGGGGTATCTGTAAATGCTTACTGGAGACATTTTTTTATGTGCAGAATTTATGATAAAATCTTCTGCTAATAGCACAAAAATGCCAATTTTGTAATTTAAAAAAATTTATGATGTTTACTACATGCCAGCATTATTGTAAGCATGTTATAAATATTAATTCATTAATCTTCACCACAGTTCTATGAAATTAATATTAGAATAATCCCATTTTATAGTGAGGAAATTTAGCCACTGAGGTGAGAGGCTAAGTAACTTGCCCAACATCATGTTTTTGTTGTTTAGTCCCTAAGTCCTGTCCAACTATTTTGCATCCTCATGAGCTGTCCACGGGACTTCTCAGGCAAGAACACTGGAGTAGGTTGCCATTTCCTTCAGCAGGCGATCTTCCTGACCCAGGGATTGAACCTGCAGCTCCTGCATTGCAGGCAGGTTCTTTACTCCTGAGCCACCAGGGAAGCCCAGCATCATACAGCTAATAATTAGAGCCAGGCTTTGAACACAGGCACTCTAACGCTGAGCACTGTGCTGCCTCCCACATATTCTTAAATTTAAAAAGTAAGACACAGAAAATGTTAATAAGACATTGCAAGGACTTTGGCGTTTGGTCTGGGTGATATGGGAAGCCCCTGGAGTGTTTTGAGAAGAAAAGTGGTTATGATCCGAATTTAAGTTTAGAAGAATCACTCAAGTCTTGGAGAGGACAAATGCAAAAGCAGGAGACTCTTTCAGGGGAAGTTCATAGTGGTTTGGACCAGTGTGGTAGTGGGTTAGTCAGAAGTGGTCAGATCCTGGATACGCCTTGGGGGGTAGCTGATGGATTGGGTGTGGGATGTGAAAGAAAAGAAGAATCAAGGATAGCATCGAAGTTTCAGCTCAGGTAACTGGCAGTTTGGAGTTACTATTTAAAAAGTTGGCAAGAGATTTTTTTTTCAGTAGTAGGAAATGGTTTGCTAGGATTCAGAGTTCTATTTGAACACCTTTGAGATGCCTGTTAGACTTCCAAGTGTAATGGAGTAGAGATATATGAGCCTGAAGTTCAAATGAGAATTACTCTGGGGGATGTACATTTGGGAGTTCTCAGCAGGTAGATGGTATTTAGAGCCATGAAACTGGAAAAGATTCCCAAGAGAGTTGGATCCAAGATAAGTCCAAGGACTGAGTTTTAGGAAGGAAGAAATACAAAAGAGAAGAAGAAAGATAGACCAATGGTACAGAAGGGAAAATTTGGAGAATATGGGATCTTGGGATCCAAGGGAATAAAGTATTTCAAGGAAGAGAGTGGTCACTTGGGTCAAGTACCATTGACAGGTCATGTGCAATGACGACTGTGATTGCTGGATTTAGTGAGATAGAGATCTTTGGTGACCTTGACATGTGCACACACATATACACATTATACATGTACACATGCACATATGTGCATATGCACACAGACTGTTGTAAATATGCCTTTATAGGGAAAATATAGCAGAAAAATAAGTAAAGAGAATAATGGAAGGTTATAACCACATTTAACTGGGATTATAGGTAATTTTTTAGTTATTAAAAAATTATACATACTACTCATGTAGTTTCTTTCCCTAAGCATTTTTAAGCTCCAGCTTAAAAATTTTATGCTCTTTTAATAGTTAAGAGTTTAGAGTTTGCTCTCTTAATTAAATGACCCACTGCCAAATTAGAACAGGAGGAAGGAAGAAAGAAGTCCTCAAACTTCAATAATACAACAATCATTATCAAAAAGCCTCAAGTGGATTCTTGAAGCACATTCATTTTAATGGCTCAGTATTCCTGGAATTCTCACTCCGTGCCCTGGAACACAATTGCAGCATTTCCCCCTACCAGTTCCAGAGATCATGTTCAGGACAACCAAATGCAAAGGGCTAAAAGAAAAAAGAAAAAAACCTGGAAAATGTCTCTTTATATACACTTATTTCTAGGGTTCAGTTGTAGATGGATGGCCCACTGCCCAAGACTTAGCCAGTGGAGCCTATCGTTTTAAGCTGCTTGGATCTTTGTCAGCTTACAAGCGCAGAGGCACACAACCATTTATCACATTCCTCTAACAATGAAGTTGGCAAATTCAGAGGCTGGAGCACTTCCATCTGTAACAAATCCAGTTCCTTGTCATCATCAGCATTTTGACTCCTCTTGGCAGATGCTCTTGGCTCCGAGGAATCCTCAGAAAGCATGGCTAACAGAGGCAGCTACCAAAGTCACACAACTGCTCACACAATTGCCAAAGTCACACAGTCAAGTTAATCAATCAATGACTCACCTCCTTGTCCATACATCAGGAAAACACATATGGAATTTGGGTTAAAAGAAGGATGCTTGAAGTACATTTAAATATGAAGTGAGGTGATGTAAAAGTCACTGAGTCGTGTGGACTCTTTGCTACCCCATGAACTATACAGTCCATGGAATTCTCCAGGCCAGAATACTGGAGTGGGTAGGCATTCCCTTCTCCAGGGGATCTTCCCAACCCAGATATCAAACCCAGGTCTTCCGCATTTTAGGCAGATTCTTTACCAGTTGAGTCACCAGGGAAGCCAACATTGCCTATTCATCTTAAAGATCTTTCTTGTGATTTCTCATTTTATACTTAAAGCTGATAATAATGTTCAATCAGAATGTGTACCTTTAATTCCAAATCTTTCTATACTCTTAATCACTGTTAATCTGAGATGGCTATAACTAATATTACTGATTACTGATATATATATATATAACTAATACTGATATATATATGTGTGTGTGTGTATATATACACATACATATACAACTGTGGTGTTGGAGAAAACTGATGAGAGACCCTTGGACTGCAAGGGTATCAAACCAGTCAATCCTAAAGGAAATAAACCCTGAACATTCATTGGAAGGACTGATGCTGAAGCTGACACTCCAATACTTTGGCCACCTGATGTGAAGAGCTGACTCACTGGAAAAGACCGTGATGCTGGGAAAGACTGAGGGCACGAGGAGAAGGGACAACAGAGGATGAGATGGTTGGATGACATCACAGACTCAATGGACATGAGTTTGAGCAAACTCTGGGAGGTAAAGGACAGGGAAGCCTGGTGTGCTGCAGTCCATGTGGTCACAAAGAACTGGACATGACTTACCGACTGAGTAACAACTAATATTAGAAATAGCATCAATACCTGTACTTTCCACTTCAAAATCCAATAACAGCTTTCAACTGAAAAGCATAATGAATTCAGTGAGTGGCAGATAAGATCAATATGGATTTATAGTTTTAATTACCAAAGGCTCCTAAGATCTACCTATTTTGAGGCAGTGGAATAATTCCAAGAATTGTAGTGCCCAATTCTCTCCCTTACACAATATACCACTCTGGTGAGATTTACTTACTACTCTCTACCAGTCTGTTTTTTTTTTTTTTAATTTATTGGCATGTAGGTGATTTACAAAGTTGTATTAGTTTCAGATGTACAGCAAAGTGATTCAGTTATATCTAAACATATATTCATTATTTTTTAGATTCTTTTCTCATATAGGTTATCACAGAATACTGAGTAGAGTTCTCTGTACTATAAAGTAGGTCCTTCCTGGTTATCTGTCTTATACATAGTAGTGAAGTGAAGTGAAGTCGCTCAGTCATGTCTGACTCTTTGTGACCCCATGAACTGTAGCCTACCACGCTCCTCCGTCCATGGGATTTTCCAGGCAAGAGTACTGGAATGGGTTGCCATTTCCTTCTCCAGGGGATCTTCCTGACCCAGGGATCGAACCCAGGTCTCCCACATTGTAGGCAGATGCTTTACCATCTGAGCCACCAGGGAAGTCAGTACTATATATAGTAATATGTATATGTTAATACCAAACTCCTGACTTATGCTTCTCCACTCTGTTTCCCCTTTGGTAACCATAAGCTTGTTTTCAAACAAAGTCAGTCAGTCAGTAAATCTGTTTCTATTTTGTAAATAAGTTCATTTGTATCATTTTAAAATTAGATTCCACATATCAGATCAGATCAGTCGCTCAGTTGTGTCTGACTCTTTGCGACCCCATGAATCACAGCACGCCAGGCCTCCCTGTCCATCACCAACTGCCAGAGTTCACTCAGACTCACGTCCATCGAGTCAGTGATGCCATCCAGCCATCTCATCCTCTGTCTTCCCCTTCTCCTTTTGCCCCCAATCCCTCCCAGCATCAGAGTCTTTTCCAATGAGTCAACTCTTCTCATGAGGTGGCCACAGTACTGGAGTTTCAGCTTTAGCATCATTCCTTCCAAAGAAATCCCAGGGCTGATCTCCTTTAGAATGGACTGGTTGGATCTCCTTGCAGTCCAAGGGACTCTCAAGCGTCTTCTCCAACACCACAGTTCAAAAGCATCAATTCTTCGGCACTCAGCCTTCTTCACAGTCCAACTCTCACATCCATACATGACCACAGGAAAAACCATAGCCTTGACTAGATGAACCTTTGTGGGCAAAGTAATGTCTCTGCTTTTGAATATGCTATCTAGGTTGGTCATAACTTTTCTTCCAAGGAGTAAGCATCTTTTAATTTCATGGCTGCAGTCACCATCTGCAGTGATTTTGGAGCCCACATATAAGTGATATCAAATATTTGTCTGTCTGACTTCACTTAGTATGATTTCAACTGAAGATGATGTAGCACCAGCTACAAATGACATCATTTCATTTTTTATGGATGAATAGTATTCCATTTTATATATGCACCATATCTTCATTACCCACTTGTCTGTTGTTGGACATTGAGGTTGCTTCCATGTCTTGGCTATTGTAAATAGTGCTGTGGTGAACGTTGGAGTGCATGTATCTTTTCAAATGATCATTTTCTCTGGATATATGCCCAGGAGTGGGATTGCAGGATCATATGGTGACTAGTTTTAGTTTTTTAATGAACCTTCATACTGTTCTCTGTAGTGGCTGAACCAATTTACCTTCCCACCAACAGAGTAGAAGGCTTCCCTTTTCTCCACAGCCTCTAAAGCATTTATTGTTTGTAGACTTTTTTATGATGGTCTTTCTGACCTATGTGAGGGGATACCTGATTGTAGTTTTGATTTGCATTTTTCTGATAATTAGTAATGTTCAGCATCTTTTCATGTGCATTTTGGCCACCTGTATGTCCAGAAATTCTTAACTTTAATTAGTTGAATTAATCAGTCTTTTCCTGAATTAGGGAATATATTGTCCTATAAACTCTTCAACTCTAAACTTTTTATAGATTGGACTTCCACATAGAATTCATTGATGCATTTATAGTTGATTTTTAAATAGTAGAAAGTAAGCATACAATTTCATTTTAAAAATCTAGATATGCAATTGCCCTAGCATCATTTATTAAAAAATATAAATTCCTTTTCCTATATTTTAGGATCTCTATTCTGCTACATTAGTATGTTTGGCTATTTCTGAGCTAACAACAGTCTTAGGTATGGTGTTTTTAAAATATGTCTTGGTATATTTAAGAACAAATTCTTCCATATTGCTGTTTTTCAAGAGTTCTGTGGCTATGCTGGTCTTTCTATATTTCCACAAAAATTTTAGAATTGGCTTGTCAGTTTACACACACACACACACACACACTCTGTTGGGATTTTTATTACAATTACATTTGACTCTGCAGATTAATTTAGGGGTTGATATTTATATGGTATGTCTACTTATTTGGAACTTAAACTTTATCATTTTACCATTTAAGCTCTGCATATATTTTATTAGCTTTATTTCTAGGAACTTAATTTTTTGTGTATTTTTTTTGGTTTTTTTTTTTTTTGTTGGAAGTTTTACTTTCATTTTTGGTTTGAAGAATTTGTTAACAAAAGAAACCAATCTTTACACACACATAAACAATTTCAATTTTTTTATAGAAGATTAGTTGACTTAATTTCAATACACAGTCTATTCTATTAAAAGAAATAGAAAAAAAAAAAAAAAAGTAGCAGTGTTTATGGTCTTCCCTGGTGGCTTAGTGGCAAAAAATCTGCCTGCCAATCATGAGATGTGGCTTCAGTCCCTAGGTTGAGAAGATCCCCTGGAGGAAGAAATAGCAACCCACTCCAGTATTCTTCCTTGGGAAAGTCCTTGAACAGAGGGGCCTGGTGGGCCATACTCCATGAGGTCATGAAAGAGTAGGACACAACTTTGCAACTGAACAACAACAGAGTATACTTTACCAAATTAGACTGACCTCCACCCAGACTTCCATCATTGACAGCAATCTGTAATCCCACCTGGGAAGTGGTCCTGGGCAGTACATCCCCCCACAGGTAAGACTTCAAATTGCAATTTTGTGGGGTCCTGTTTATAATCCCAGGCCACAAACTGATATCATTGTCAGTTTGCATACAAAAATGCAGCTCTGGTTTTTATGACTTTTACAATGCTGTTTGTTTCACACTGTGAGTCACAGGATTTCGTTAGACCCTGAGGGAGGGTGGGGGGTGGTGTGGCGGGGTGACCAGACCCTCAGGAGCTCAGGAATTCCAAGAATTCCTTTCTTATCTAAAGTGCCACCTGACTTGCTGTGCTTGCAGACAAGGAATCTGAGCTGTGTCCAGGCAGGTCAGAAGCAGGTCAAACCCTGTTCTGCTTCTGAAGCCCTAACATGACTTCCTCCATTTTAATTTCCCTAACAGTGGGCCTCAGGATTGTTTAGTCTGAACAGCATAGGAATAAGGCAAAATAGCACGAGTGGTTTTCTTAACCCTACAAGTCAGACCACAAATCCAAACAGTCAAACAAAAATAATCAAAGAAACAAGGGATTAAACAAGTAGGCAATAATTTTTTGAGCGTAGGGGATTTAGTAAAGAAAAAGTCCCACCATGAATGATTAGTATGTTTTTGTACATCAATTCCTATATCTATTAACTTTTTGGCAGCAATAGTAATAACAACAGAATGTTCTATCAAGGTATGATTACATTTATCTATGAAATTTTGTAGCACTTTGGTTCCTTGCAAAATCTTACATAAAGGTTCTCAGGGGAAGCTAATATTAGGAACAGACAAAGTAGGAAATAACATTTGGGTCCATAATACCCGAGTTCTCATGAGGGGTTAGTAATAGGTGGTCCCCTTCCAATATAAATGATCAACATGTACCAGGCATCCAGAAAAAAAGGGGTTCCTAACTGATATGTAGAAACAGTTTCTACACCATTGGTTACAATACAGAAAATTGAGCATCCATTTTAAAAAAAAAAACATAGGATTTAGGGAAGACAATCCTTTCATAATAGTTAATGGAGGTCCCCAATAAGCAGGATTCCCAAATGAGAAGTTGGTCCACAGAGCAGGACCTCAGTAGCCTCATCACAATCCGTCAGTCATTGGGTATGGTTATCAAAGTCCAAATATTTCCCAGTGAAACGAGGCAGCCAATATTCTTCTCCAAATACAATAGGTAATGCATGAAACCGGCCCTTGACACTTGTGTTCACTAAACTATAAGGTGAGCTTTCCTTGGTGCTCGATGTCACTGCACTTTGTAATGCCATTGGGGATAAGAGCCCAGTGGTTGTTAAGAATCCATGCTCTAAATAATGTTTTCCATTATGCATTAATAGACATTAAAATTCCTTGGGCCTTATCCTTTTGAGCCAGGTACTATAATAACTGGATAGAACAAACTGTCTAATCAAATATGTCAGTTAAGGATTAAGTTCGGTGTAGTTGAAATATTACTGAGCCTTTAAAAAACTGTAAAATGTCTGTCATGTATTAAGCTAAGTTCCTGTCCTGTGAAAGTCACTCAGTTATGTCTGACTCTTTGCAACCCCATGGACTGTAGCCTGCCAGGCTCCCTTGTCCATGGAATTCTCCAGGCAAGAATACTGGAGTGGGTTGCCATTCCCTTCTCCAGGGGATCTTCCTGACCCAGGGATCAAATCCAGGTCTCCCCCATTCTTTACCATCTGAGCCACTGAAATACTGCCAAGCCTTTAAACAACGGCAAAAAAAAAAAAGCAAAATGGCTGTCTGAGGAGGGCTTACAAACAGCTGTGAAACGAAGAGAAACCAAAAGCAAAGGAGAAAATGAAAGATAGACCCATCTGAATGCAGAGTTCCAAAGAATAGCAAGGAGAGATAAGAAAGCTTTCCTCAGTGATCAGTGCAAAGAAATAGAGGAAAACAATAGAATGGGAAAGACTAGAGATCTCTTCAAGAAAATTAGAGATACCAAAGGAACATTTCAAGCAAAGATGGGCTCAATAAAGGACAGAAATGTATGGACCTAACAGAAGCAGAAGATATTAAGAAGAGGTGGCAAGAATACACAGAAGAACTGTACAGAAAAGATCTTCACGACCCAGATAATCATGATGGTGTGATCACTGACCTAGAGCCAGACATCCTGGAATGCAAAGTCAAGTGGGCCTTAGGAAGCATCACTATGAACAAAGCTAGCGGAGGTGATGGAATTCCAGTTGAGCTATTTCAAATCCTAAAAGATGATGCTGTGAAAGTGCTGCACTCAATATGCCAGCAAATTTGGAAAACTCAGCAGTGGCCCCAGGACTGGAAAAGGTCAGTTTTCATTCCAATCCCTAAGAAAGACAACGCCGAAGAATGTTCAAACTACCGCACAATTGCACTCATCTCACACACTAGCAAAGTAATGCTCAAAATCCTCCAAGCCAGGCTTCAATAATATGTGAACCGTGAACTTCCAGATGTTGCAGCTGGTTTTAGAAAATGCAGAGGAACCAGAGGTCAAATTGCCAACATCCACTGGATCATTGAAAAAGCAAGAGCGTTCCAGAAAAACATCTATTTCTGCTTTATTGACTATGCCAAAGCCTTTGACTGTGTGGGTCACGATAAACTGTAGAAAATTCTGAAAGAGATGGGAGTACCAGACCACCTGACCTGCCTCTTGAGAAACCTGTATGCAGGTCAGGAAGCAATAGTTAGAACTGGACATGGAACAACAAACTGGTTCCAAATAGGAAAAGGAGCATGTCAAGGAGTATATTGTCACCCTGCTTATTTAACTTATATGCAGAGTACGTCATGAGAAACGCTGGGCTGGAAGAAGCACAAGCCGGAATCAAGATTGCTGGGAGAAAGATCAATAACCTCAGACATGCAGATGACACCACCCTTATGGCAGAAAGTGAAGAAGAGCTAAAGAGCCTCTTGATGAAAGTGAAAGAGGAGAGTGAAAAAGTTGGCTTAAAGTTCAACATTCAGAAAACAAAGATCATGGCATCCGGTCCCATTACTTCATAGCAAATAGATGGAGAAACAGTGGAAACAATGTCAGACTTTATTATTTTGGGCTCCAAAATCACTACAGATGGTGACTGCAGCCATGAAATTAAAAGATGCTTACTTCGTGGAAGGGAAGTTATGACCAACCTAGACAGCATATTAAAAAGCAGAGACATTACTTTGCCAACAGATGTCCATCTAGTCAAGGCTATGGTTTTTCCAGTAGTCATGTATGGATGTGAGAGTTGGACTATAAAGAAAGCTGAGTGCTGAAGAATTGATGCTTTTGAACTGTGGTGCTGGAGAAGACTCTTGAGAGTCCCTTGGACTGCAAGGAGATCCAACCAGTCCGTTTTAAGGGAAATCAGTCCTGAATATTCATTGGAAGGACTGATGTTGAAGCTGAAACCCCAGTACTTTTGCCACCTGATGTGAAGAACTGACTTATTTGAAAAGATGGGAAAGATTGAAGACAGGAGAAGGGGATAACAGAGGATGAGATGGTTGGATAACTCAGTGGACATGAGTTTGAGTGAACTCCAGGAGTTGGTGATGGTCAGGGAGGCCTGGCGTGCTGCAGTCCATGGGGTTGCAAAGAGTTGGACATGACTAAGTGACTGAACTGAACTAAACAACTGTAAAAGGTCCTTGTTGTGTGTTAAGCTAAGTTCATGAAGTTTTAATGTTGTAGGGATTCACTTAGCATTAGTGGTCAAGGCTTGAACTATATCTTTACTATAGTGCTATGTAATCTAGCAGACAGATAAATTTTGTCCATAAAAAGTCAAAGTTAAGAGAGGACAGGACTTGTTTGTTGGGCAGATGATATTATCCTGAGTTTGGTCACGTTTCTCCAGCTGAAGATTCTTCAGTAGATTTCTTCATATTTCGCTTTTAACTGTAGCATATCCTTGAATGTTGATGCATGAATGACAATCCACATTACAGTCAGGCTTCCAAGAAGAGTCTGCATGTTGCTTTTTCTCCCAGATGGCCACATTTTTGGTGTGCCCACAAAGTCAAACCCTGTAAGTTGCTAGAGTTCGGATCAATGTCCACTGCTTGGATTTCCGTTTGCTCATTTGTAATAGTTACAGCATTGTTTCATAGAATCTGGGACACTGTGAGCATCTCCATGAAAGACTGAAACATCAGTAGTGTGAACAGTTTCTGAAATGTTCTTTGGCATGAACTTGTCAGTTATGCTTCCCTGGTGGCTCAGACAGTGAAGAATCTGCCTGCAATGCAGGAGACCTGGGTTCGGTCCCTGGGTCAGGAAGATCCCTTGGAGAAAGGAATGGCAGTCCTCTCCAGTATTCTTGCCTGGAGAATTCCATGGACAGAGGAGCCTGGAGGGCTATAGTCCATAGGGTCACAAAGAATCGGACAGGACTGAGTGACTTTCACTTTCTTTACCCATAGGCGAAGTCAAGTGGTCAATCCATTGGCTACCAACCAAGAATCTGTATTAATATGGCATGCTGTTAAATGTTCTTATTTTAGAGCCTGATATACTGTGTGTAAATCAGCTAATGGACTTGTTCAGTTGCTGAATCCTTTCTGACTCTTTGTGACCCAGGGACTGCAGCATGCCAGGCTTCCCTGTCCTTCACTATCTCCCGGAGTTTGCTCAAACTCCTGTCCATTGAGTTGATGATGCAAATTGACTGTTCTTGGTATAATTCTTTTCTGCCTCTGGAAATTTCCTATTCCAGAAACTAAGGTCACTTTTTTGTAGTTTTCACCATAAGCTCCAATTAGCATACAGTTTAGTGATATATATGTGTAATTTTGTTTCTCCTACTTGTAGCTTATAGGGTATTTAATCTCTATCCTAAAATAGATTACTGAGATAAGCTTTAGAATAATTCACTTAAACTTACAGCAATAAAACATAATAGCAAGAAACTATCACTATCTGGGAAATGGATCTTGGTCAATATGGATATCAATTAACAAAACCAGAATTTAATACTCATCAACACATAAAAGTTTTTTTTTGTGAGGGCATTAACTTTGCAGCCAGAGAAGGCTTTATTCCTTCAAATAAGAAATAAGGTTTGTCAGGGAGCCTAGAAAAGCCAATCGGCTACCTCAGATTTACCATTGCCCTGAGTTTTTTATTTACATCTATTGTTTGTGTGCATGTTGCTCAGTCATTCACTTGTGTCAGACTCTTTACAAACCCATGGACTGTAGCCTGCCAGGCTTCTCTGTCCTTGGAATTTCCCAGGCAAGTATAGTGGAGTCGGCTGCCATTTCCTTCTCCAGGGCATCTTCCTGACCCAGAGATCAAACCCGTTTCTCTTGTTTCTCCTGCACTGGCAGGCAGGTTCTTTATCACTGCCCTACTCCAGTGTTCTCACCTGGAGAATCCCAGGGACGGGGGAGCTTGGTGGGCTGCCGTCTATGGGGTCGCACAGAGTCGGACACGACTGAAGTGACTTACCTTACCTATTGTTTACCCATTTTGAATTCCTTGATTTTCGGGTTGACTGTTTGGGGGTTGATTACTGCCTTGTCCTAAGTGATCTCTGGTGGCCTTGACTGGCAGTGGCTGGAAGCAGGGCTTCGGTGCGGGCCAGAGATTGAGGTTAGGTCGTGGTGGTGAGAGCACCGAATCCTAACTACTTGTCCAGTGGTCAGTGACAAGGCCCTGGCTTCTTGGCTTTGCAGAAAAGAATTTCCACAAAGAAGGGAAAGTAGTGAAACAAGCAAAGTGTTAGGAGAAAAAGAGTAACGTACATGTTATTCACACATGGGCAGGCTCAGAGAGAAAGTTGCTGAGTCCCTTGTATGGTTTTGATAATAAAATATTTTTCTTAATTTATTGAAGATGTAAAAGATTTTTATATACTGATTTTTTCCTACAAACTTTTTAAGCTCATTTATGAATTTTAAGAAATAATAGGGTTTTTTGTATTTTCTACATATACAATCATATAATTAGAAAATAATGATTTTTTTTCACTTCAATTCTTATATCATTTACATTTTTCCTTATCTTATCTTATTTTCCTGGCTAAGATCTCCAGTATAATATCAAGTAAGAGTGACTAAAGCAGGGGTTCTTTCCTTCTTTAACTAATTCACTAAGAATGAATGAATATTGAATTTTAATCAAATCTTTCTTCTGCATCTGTTGAGAAGATACGTGTTTTCTTTTTCAATCTATTAATATAACTAATTTCTTAGTGTTAAATGAAACTGATGTTCCTGGGATAAACTTAATCATGTGTTATTTTATTTATTGCTGAACTCAGTTTTCTAATATGTGCATTTAATTCTGTCACTTTCCCTCTAAGTACTACTTTAACTACATTCCACAAGTTTTAATATGAAATATTAACTTCTGTATCTTTTCTACTTTCAATTGTCATATAATTTTACCCATGAATTATTTTAAATTGTGCCTCCAAATTTTCAAACATAGGGGAATTTTCCAGCTAACTTTTTATTTTTGCTTTCCAACTTGATTTCCCTGCAGTGGGAGAACATATTCTATATGATTTAAATCCTTCAAAATTTGAGATTTGCTTTATGTCTCATTACATGTTCAATTTTTATGTGTTTCATGTGTACTTTAAAGAATATGTATTCTGTACTTGTTCAGTGCTTTTTTCATATAAAGACAATAAATTTTCTTTCTAATTCTTTTTGTTCTAATCTTCTGTATTCTTTGCCATTTTATTCTACAAGCAAGGTATAATGAAATCTCCCACTATTTCTGTAGGTTTGCAAATTTTTCCTTATAGTTCACTTTTTGCTTTATATAGTCTAGGCCATGTTCTTTAGAAGCATACAGATTCACAACTGTTATATATTCCTGGTGAACTGAACTTTTATCATTATGAAATATACATCTTTTCTCCCTAGTAATACTTTTTGTCTTTGATATTATTAAGCTATACCAGCTTTCTTTGGGTACGTTTATACGTGGAATATACTTTTCTCTTATTTTCAGGTTTCAAATTGGAATACTAATAAGATGTTGTTTTTTAGGTTCTACTTTCAGATGTCTGGAGGATCTTACAAAACTGGGATCATCTTGATCCAACATTAGGACTTGAAGCTTTCTCAGTCACCCCGATGGCTCAAAGTCCATACAAGGGTGGTGTTGCCATTGTCTGTTTCTGTGTAATAAGCTACAGTAAAATTTAGTAGCTTAAACCAGTATTTTATTTTTCTGCCTATAATGTTGTCATTGGGTTGGACTGTGTGAGAACAGTTTTTTCTTTGCTCTTTTTGGCTTTGACTGGAACTGAAGGATCTGCTTCCAGGATGGCTTCCCTGACCTGCTGATAAGTTGGTGCTGCCGTGGTGGAAGCTCAGTGAGGGCTGTTGGCTGGGAACTCTGCTCCCCTCCATGTGGCTTCTCCACATGGCTGGGTAAGATGCCTCACAGCAAGATAATGTCCTGGTAGTAGTCATACTTCTCAAATGTTGTCAAAAGTAGAAGTTGCTAGGCCTTGTTGTGATTTAGGTAATCGTCAATTCCATTACTTTCTATTAGTTAAATCAGGTCAGAAAGCCAGCCCAAATTCAAGAACACTACTCAAGGACAGAATGCCAAAGGGGATATGGTTTATGGAGGACTACCGGAGTAATTGTCAACCACAAATGGTTTCCTTCCATTTTGCCGTTTCCCCTGGGCTGCAGCACTTTGGTATCTAAATAGAACTGCAGGATTTCCATTCATGTAAGGCCAGTGTCCAGGTTTGTTCTCCTTTCTCTGAAGATTGAGTCCCACTCAGCCTCTCAGCTTCTCTTCTCCTATATTGTGACCTAGTCAGCAGCAATATTCCCTTCTTTCAACTGTATGTTAGCTACACAAAGAGCTTTTGAACACTGTTATATGAATGAGCCTCTGTGTAATAATTTATTGTTTATTTCTTTGCTGTAGACTGACACCCATTAGCTCAAAAGCCTGTCAGTGCCATACTCAAATTTCTACACAATCAGTTATTTTTTTATTAACTTTTTTGGCCATACTGCGAGACTTGTGGGATCTTAGTTGCCTGACCAGGGATTGAAGCCAGGGCTTCGGTGGTGAGAGCACAGAGTCCTAACCACTGTACCGCCAGGGAATTCCCTCAGTTAATTTTAAAATAACCCAAACAAGTAGATTGTTAGCCATTCAGAGCCTATATGCTTTACATATCTGCAAGACTCACCCCACGTCTGCCAGTCATTGGTAAGAGAGTCTTGTGGTTGTGAGACTTCAAACTGGTGTGGCCCTTGGAACTCTCTGACTCAGAAACTCCCCGCTCTGGTCCTGAGTGACATCACTTAGATACGTAACCCCCTTTCCAACCTTCTTCTCGCCTGGGTGTTCCCTTGGCCTCCTGCCTTTCGGCGGTAACCTCCATGCCATACACCTCTGGATGGTCTCATGCTGTCAGAGACTTCCCCTCTCATGCAGCCCTGTTCAGCCACCATCCAGTGAAACCTGTTGTGTTACTAGCTCTCATGATTGTATTTTTCCCCTTGATCAGCCCCCGAATCTCCCAAACTCCCAGTTTTCCTCCTCACAAGGCACTTTAGTATAAAAAGCTGCTGAGAGAAAGCTGGAACAAGACTGTAAGTGGGACTCAAGGAAGCTGGAGCCACTGGGCCAGGATTGGTGTGTAGAGTCAAGGAAGTGAAGTGAAGTGAAAGCTGCTCAGTCATGTCTGACTCCTTGCAACCCCATGGACTATACAGTCCATGGAATTCTCCAGGCCAGAATACTGGAGTGGGTAGCCTTGCCCTTCTCCAGGGGATCTTCCCAACCCAGGAATCGAACCCAGGTCTCCCGCATTGCAGACAGATTGTTTACCAGCTGAGCCTCAAGAATCAAGGAACAGAATAGCAAAGAATGATGCCAGTACCACCTCTACTGTGTAATTGTTTCTGAAACACCGGCTGCCATATGATTCAAGTGTATGATTCAAGTACTTTGACTACCCAGGCAGGCTTCACCCAGGGCCCTCTGAAGGCCGCATTACACAGTGCTATGATTTTCTCACATTTACAGATGGAATATCTGAGCAGCTCACCCCAGCAATGGTTCATGTTTTCTCCAGTTTTCTGGGATCTACAGTCACATTCACGATTCAAGACAAGTTGCATGAGATAAGAATGATTATCTCATTATGATGATCTATTTCCTCATTGTGATTATCTGTTAGTGATAATCTGAGAGAATCAGTCTTTTCTCTCATAACAGAATCACATTGAGAGTCCAGTGCTGACCCCTAGTGGCGGTTGACACAGTGATTCCCATACTTAAAATGATCCTTTGCGGGATTTTTACTTGACTCCCTGAGGCATTATGCTTGTCATTTCTCATTGTGAGACTTAAAAGTTTTTAAAGTTCAAATGCCAGTTGATAGAGTCTTGTTTTAGATAGTTTTCTGATCATTACAATTCTTTTCTATGACTAATTTTAAGAGCAGCTCTTTACCCTCCTTAATAAAATAGAATAGACCATAATATTTGTGCAAACACAGTAGATAAAATGTGGCCAATATTAGAAGTATTTATCTATACCAATCATAAAAATACTACTTTAGGGACCTGAAGTTCAGACACCAGTGGGCCTCTGACAGCCTTCAGTGTGCCACTAAGATTGTGTGCTATATTTAATCCTTTTCCTCCATAGCCCACCATCTCACCTAGGACTTGAGAGCTGCATATAATACAGGATATATCTGTATCTGGCTCAGATACAGAAGATTTCAGGGCCTTGGGCTGCCGTCTATGGGGTCGCACAGAGTTGGACACGACTTTGGAAGTGACTTAGCAGCAGCAGCAAGAGGCTTTCCAGGAGCACAGTGGTAAAGAATCTGCTTGTCAGTGTGGACACAGAAGACGTGGGTTTGATCCCTGGATTGGGAAGATCCCCTGGAGAAGGAAATGGCAACCCACTCCAGTATTCTTGCCTGGAGAATTCCATGGACAGAGGAGCCTGGCAGGCTACAGTCCATGGGGTCACAAAGAGTCAGACTCAACTAAGCAATTAACACTTATTCTCTTAGACTGTCCATTTCACTGAGTCAGTTTCCTTGACTAGACAAACTCAACCTCATGCATGGTCATACTCTTGTAGTGCTACTCAAATCATTTACATTCAATTTCTTAAAAGCTCTGATTTCCTGACATACCTCCAGGAAGATATGACACTCTAGCCATTCACTGCTTCCATTCCTATTTCTGGGAGACCAGTATTGCTGGAGAGGATTGCAAAAACATGCAAACCAGGGACAGTAAAGGTACAGGGCTTCCCACCTCACTGGCCTTTCATGCTGCTTGCCAGTCCTGTTGCTTGACCTCAGTAAGTTCCCTTTCAAGTCTCCCGTGGCAGGTGTTCAAGTTTTGCCACTTCTTGATTCCTCTTCCTCATTCCCTCACCCCTCTCCACAAGAAACCTCATTTCCTACTTCAAAGGGATTAAGAGGTCATTAGAAAGAAACTCCTTCACACACTTTTATTTCTATACTTATGCATAATTGCACTCATCTTTCCCTCTTCCTTTTATTTAGAGAAAAGAAGACCCTCTCCTTTTTAAAATTAAAATTTCCAGTGTATTCTAGAATCTGTTTAACTGTGCACCTTCCTAAATCCTGGTCCATCAGTCATCAATCCCTAACCCCAACTCCAGTATCTTCAATAATGTCTCCATTAGCTCCTGCTCAGCAAGCAAACACATTCATCATTTTTTATAAAAGGAAACTATTTTTTTTTGTCCTCACTTCCCCTTCAAACTATTGGACTGTTAATTATCTCCTCTTTCTCTTCCCCATGTGTACACATGCTAAGTTGTTGCAATCATGTCCGACTCTTTGCAACTCTATGGACTATAGCCTGCCAGGCTCCTCTGTCCATGGAATTTTCCAAGCAAGAATACTGGAATGGATTGCCATTTCCTTCTCCAGGGGATCTTCCTGACCCAGAGATCTAACCCAGGTCTCCTGCCTTGCAAGTGGATTCTTTACCACTGAGCCACTGGGGAAGCCCCTTTTCTCCTCTGCCCACCCGTTAAATCAGTGGTTTTCAACATCTGGTATTAACAGTCATCTGTGAAGGGGTTTTCTTTTTAAAAACTCACATGTCATGTCATAGATCTTTCTTTTTCTTTGTCTAGAGGTTTTTTTTTTTTAACCTTGCAAAACTGAAATTCTGTATGTATTAAACAACTTCCCAATACCTCCTCCCTGGAAACCACAATTCTGTGTTGTTTCTGTGAGCTTGACTGCTTTAGATAGAAATTTGTTTTTGTTTTGTTTAACATATAGATGAATTACTAGCTTCAAAGCTATCTAACACTTTCTCAAGAGCTTTGTTGGAATGCTATCATGCTACTAATTATTTGATGCTTTTTTCCCCCTATGGTAAATAGTTAAGCGCATCGTACAATATTAATGGCAAAGCATTATACACATACAACATAAAGTTATGGCAATTTGATCTCTATTAAAACATTTAAGCCTGTTCTTTTCGTTTTTTTATTTTGTATTTTTCTTCGGGACTTATTTCATTTTATAACTGGAAGTTTGTAACTTTGGACCATCTCTACCCACTTCACCCAGCCCCAGCGTCCACCACTTATAACCACCAGTCTGCTGTCTGTATCTATAAGTTTGGGGGGTTTTTTAGATTCTACGTTTAAGTGAGATCACACATTTTTTTGTCTTTGAGTTTTTCACTTAGCATAATGCCCTCAAGGTCTATTCACGTTGTCAGAAACGGCAAGCTTTCTCTCTTTTTCATGGCTGAATAATATTCTCTTGAATATATACCACATTTTCTTTATCTATTTATCCATTGATGGACACTTGGGTTGTTTCCACGTCTTGACTATTATAAATAGTGCTGCAGTTAACATGGGTACAGATATCCTTTCGAGTTAGTGTTTTTATTGAGAAGTAGAATTGCTGGATCAGATGGTAGTTCTATTTTTAATTTTTTTAAGAACCACTATACTGTTTTCCCTAGTGGCTACACCAAATTTTATTCCCACTGCACAAGATTCCCTTTTCTCCACGTCCTCGCCAACAGTTGTTATTTCTTATCTTTTTGAAAACAGTCCTCCTAACAGGTGTGAGGTGATATTTCCTTATGGTTTTGATTTGCATTTCCGTGATGATCGGTGATGTTGAGCATCCTTTCATGTGCCTGTTGGCCATCTGCATTTCCTCCTTGCAACAATGTCTATTCAGTTCCTCTGCCCACTTTTCAATCAGGTTGTTTATTTCTTTGATGCTGAGTTGTATGATATATGCAGTTGTTTTTTAAATCAGGTGGGAAAAAATAGGAATTGCAAACAGATTAATTTGTTTTCTATATTTACCTATGAAGTTACTTTTACTGGTGTCCACTAAGTCTTCATGTGGATTCAAGTTACTGACTAGTGTATTTGTATTTCAGCCTGAAGGACTCCTTTTAGGATTTCTTATAGGGGAAGTCTACTAATGACACAGTTATTTATTTATCTAGAAATGTCTTGATTTCTCTTTCATTTTTGAGGGATTATTTTGGTAAATATAGAATTATTAGTTGACATATATATTTTTTCAGCCTTTGAATATATTGGTCTACTGCCTTCTGGCCTCATAGTTTATAATGAGAAATCAGTTGTTGATCTCATTGAGGACTGTTTATAAATGATTCGTTTTTCTCTCATTGCTTTCAACATACTATTTGGCTTTGAACAATGGTTTATGAGGTATCTCAGTGAGGATTTTCTTGAGTTTATCTAATTAGAAATTATGGAACTTCTTGGATATGTAGATTAATTTTTTTTTAATTTGGAAATTTTTAGCCATTATTTCTTCAAATATTCTTCTTTCCCCTTTCTCTTTCTTCTCTTCTCTGGGACTCATATGTATATGTTGGTGTGCATGATGGTATATGTGGAGAAATTGATCTATCTTCAACTTCATTGGTTCTTTCTTCTGCCTGCTCATATCTACTATTAAACTCTCTAGTGAATTTTTCATTTTAGTTATTGTACTTTTCAGCTAACTCTGGAATTTCTATTTTTGTTCATTTATATAATTTTTGTTATTAATATTCAGTATGTGATGAGATACCATTTTCATCTTTCCTTTACTTCTTCAGATAAGATTTTCTTTATCCTTTGACATATTAGCTTATTTAAAGTCTTTGTCTAACATGTCCAAATTTGGAGCTTTCTCAGGGACAGTTGCTATTGATTATTTTTCACACTGCATATGGGCCTTATTATCTTGCTTTTTGTTTTTGCATGGCTCATAATATTTTGTTTTGAAAACTGGACATTTTGAATAGTATAATCTGGCAACTATACATATCAGATTCTCTTCTTTCTCTATGGTTTTCAGTTGTTAACTTGTGGTAGTTATCATTTAGTAACATTTTGACCTAGTTCTAAAAAGTCTGTATTCTTAGTCATGTATGGCCACTGAAGTCTCTATTCCATTAGCTTGATGGTCAGCTAAGGATTAAACTATTTTCTTACACATTTGGAACCAAAGATCACTCAGTCTTTGCAGATGGGCTCTGTGTGTGTCTCTTAGGATACACCTTCAGCACTCAGCTAGGCAGTTTACAACTGTGCCTTATAACAGCCTTCACTTCCTGCTTGCACATCTCTTCAAGGTCAGCCAGAAGTGGGACCCTAGGGCTTTCTTGGGTCTTTTCTGAGCATATGCAGAGCCCTGAGCATGAGAGTAGCTTATAGATTCCCAGAAATATGTCAGAGCTTTCCAAAGCCCTTTTCCCCCAAAGTATCTCATTCCCCAGCCTTTCCTCAAGTTTCTTTAGTGAGTCTACTGTTACCCCAACTGTTAGCCTTACTTCAGGCAGCAATGACTACAAATTTGCCCATAAATGTTTTCAACAAATCCCACCCCCACTCCTTTTCATGGCAACTTTAGCACCAGATGAGTTTTGATTTAGGTGAGATGAAACAAACCTCTTAAATAGGTCTTCCAGAAAGCCACCAGACAGATCATCCAATGACAGTTATTTGCAAATGAAGTCCTTCCTGCTTCTTCTAGTACCAGGACCACCATGAATGCAGGCAGTTTATTTTCAAGGTTACAACTGAGCACAGGAGCAAGTTGTGGGACTAGGATAATTTAAAATGCCATGAAATTCACTGTTCTTACCATGATTCAACTTAATTAAAAAGAAGTACACCCCAATTGCCACAAGCTTTTGTACAGTTTCCAGATTCTGAAAAGGTTGATTCTAATAGTTTTGATAGTTGAAAAATCTTTCAGATTTTTAGTTGTTTTTATGGTGAAGCAGACTTTAGGAGTCCCTTATTCAACTATTTCCAGTGATATCATCACTTATCAATAGTTTTAATACATATACGAATTTTAGTAAAATGTATTTTTAAGTTTATAGAAAATATTTCTTTGAAAGTATACTTTTATACTTTATGCTTCTGTTTCAAGAATACTGATAGACATAAAGCAGATTTAAGGAACATTTTGGTACCTAAAAGATGTAGCAACGTCCAATGAGGAAAACAATGTTAGTTTTGTACCATCATACTGTTACTTTTGTAGCGTAGTCGGTAAAAGAATCTGCCTGCAATGCAGGAGACCTGGGTTTGATTCCTGGGTCAGGAAGATCCCCTGGAGAAGGAAATGGCAATCCACTCCAGTATCTTTGCCTGGAAAATCCCATAGACAGAGGAGCCTGGCAGGCTACAGTCCACGGGGTTGCAAGAGTCGGACACGACTTAGCGACTAAACCACCAAACCACCACTCTTGCTTTCACATTTACATCTATATAATTTCTTTCACGGAGAAGGCAATGGCACCCCACTCCCATACTCTTGCCTGGAAAATCCCATGGACGGAGGAGCCTGGTAGGCTGCAGTCCATGGGGTTGCTGGGAGTCAGACATGACTGAGTGACTTCACTTTCACTTTTCACCTTCATGCATTGGAGAAGGAAATGGCAACCCACTCCAGTGTTCTTGCCTGGAGAATCCCAGGGGCGGGAGAGCCTGGTGGGCTGACATCTATGGGGTCACACAGAGTCAGACACAACTGAAGTGACTTAGCAGTAATTTCTTTCAATTGCTATATTGTGGTTTTTGGCTTGAGGGCCATTGCTCAAGCCGCCAGGAAAACAAGCATTGCTTTGTCATACTGATTTATTCATTTATACTTTTCATGCATGTATTTATTTGTACTTAGTCACTCAATCGTGTCCTACTCTTTATGGCCCCATGGACCATAGCCTGCCAGGCTCCTCTGTCCATGGAATTTTCCAGAAGAATACTGAGGTGGATTACCACTTCCTATTCCAGGGCATCTTCCCCACCTGGGGGTAGAACCAGCATCTCCTGCATTGCAGGCAGCTTCTTTTACTGCTGACCAACAGGGAAGCCAGTGTAAATTGTCCTAAAATTGGTGTAATTTGTCCTAAAATTAAGTCTGCATTAAGTTTCTTGTGGAAGACTTCTCTAATCCTTGGTCCACATCAGCTTTGTTATATACTCTCATGGAACCATCCTTTTTTCCTTTAGATCTCCTTATCTTATCAGTAATTACACACTCATTTTTGTCACCATTTGATTAATTCTTGTCTCCTTCATTAGGTTACATGAGATCAGTGACTATGGTTTGCTTAGAATTGTACCCCCAGAACCTACCATAATGCCTGGAACAGAAATGAATAATGGCATGAAGCATTCACTTTCATTAAATGATTGATATGAATTCTATGCTCAAATTAATCTATTCCCCTGCACCACAACTTCCCTTGTTTTTCTTGTTAATATGTATCTTTTAAACCTTACTAAATCTAACTCTTTGTAAGTTAACCCCTTTAAATGGCACAAAATTTGTATTTACAGATATGTATCAATTAGAGAAAGAAATGGCATTAGAGAAAAAGACATTAGAGAAAGAAATGGCAACCCACCTCAGTATTCTTGCCTGGAAATTCCATGGACACAAGAGTCAGACACAACTTAGTGACTAAACCACTACCACCATCAGTAGACATAGATACAGAAATCAGTTCAGTTCAGTCACTCAGTCATGTCCAACTCTTTGAGATCCCATGGACTGCAGCACGACAGGCTTCCCTGTCCATCACCAACTCCCGGAGTTCATTTCCATTGAGTCGATGATGCCATCCAACCATCTCATCCTCTATTGTGCCCTTCTCCTCCCACCTTCATCTTTCCCAGCATCAGGGTCTTTTCCAATGAGTCAGTTCTTCACATCAGGTGGTCAAAGTATTGAAGCTTCAGCATCAGTCCTTCCAATGTATATACAGGACTGATTTCCTTTAGGGCTAGCTGGTTTGATCTCCTTGCTGTCCAAGGGACTCTCAAGAGTCCTCTCCAGCACTACAGTTCAAAAGCATCAGTTCGATGGCGCTCAGCTTTCTTTATGGTCCAACTCTCACATCCATACTTGACTACTGGATTACTACCATATGGACTACTACTGTAGCTTTGATTATACAGACCTTTGTCAGTGAAGTAATGTCTCTACTTTTTAATGTGCTATAGGTTGATCATAGCTTTTATTCCAGGGAGCAAGCATCTTTTAATTTCATGGCTGCGGTCATCATCTGCAGTGATTTTGGAGACCAAGAAAATAAAGTCTCTCACTGTTTCCATTGTTTCCCCATCTATTTGCCATGAAGTGATGGGACCAGATGCCATAATCTTAGCTTTTTGAATGTTGAATTTTAAGCCAACTTTTTCACTCTCCTCTTTCACTTTCATCAGGAGGTTCTTTAGTTCCCCTTTGCTTTCTACCATAAGGGTGGTGTCATCTGCATATCTGAGGTTATTGATATTTCTCCCTGCAATCTTCATTCTAGCTTGTACTTCATCCAGCCTGGCATTTCACATGGTGTACTCTGCATACAAGTGAAATAAGCAAGGTGACAATATACAGCCTTAACATATTCCTTTCCCTGTTTGGAACCAGTCTGTTGTTCCATGTTCAGTTCTAACTGTTGCTTCCTGACCTGCATACAGATTTCTCAGGAGGCAGGTCAGGTGGTCTGGTATTCCCATCTCTTTCAGAATTTTCCACAGTTTGTTTTGATCCATATAATCAAAGGTGTTAGCGTAGTCAATGAAGCAGAAATAGATGTTTCTCTGGAACTCTTGCTTTTTCTATGATCCAACAGATGATGGCAATTTGATCTCTGGTTCCTCTGCCTTTTCTAAATCCAGTTTAAACAGTTGGAAGTTCTCATTTCCAGTACTTTTGAAGCCTGGCTTGGAGAATTTTGAGCATTACTTTACTAGCATGTGAAATTAGTGCAATTGTGCAGTAGTTTGAGCATTCTTTGGCATTGCCTTTCTTTGGGTTTGGAATGAAAACTGATCTTTTCCAGTCCTGAGGCCACTGCTGAGTTTTCCAAATTTGCTGGCATATTGAGTGTAGCACTTTCACAGCATCATCTTTTAGGATCTGAAATAGCTCAGCTGGTATTCCATCATGGTGAGAGATGAACATACATATCTAGTTATAGAAATAGATATGTATATTCATCTCTCACAGTGTAATATAATAAGTATTCAAAAGTAAACAGGTATTGAGTGAATGAGTGAGTGGGGGAAAAATCATTGATCATAATGATTCTAGAGCCCAAGAATAATCAAAATAGATGCTGCATGAAGAATGAAGAGAATCAAGTTAGTTCAACTTGATCAAGTTAGATCAAGTTCAACTAAGAGGAAGAACCAAGAGGATCTGCTACAGGAGAAGGGAAGTTCTTACTGACCTGGAGGATCACTCTGGCATAACCTCATCTACTCTTCTTTTCAGTGGAAGGTTTTAGAATTCAGGAAGCAAATTAGTGCTTGATAGAGATTAATTTCAATTTATTTTGTGAGCTTGAATCATCACTTTGCCTTGTAAATATTTACAATTCTTCTATTAGCTATGCACTCCCCTGACATTTAAACTTTATTCATAAGCACCTCTATTATGACCTGTAATTGCTGATAAAGATGGGTAAAAGCACCACATATTGGGGTTACCACAGATCTCTATGGAAATGGCAATCTTTCCTGCCTCTTGTGAAAACACCATTTGCCTCACTTCGGTCTAGGCTGAGGCAACTCACCTCTTCAGAGGTGGAAGACAATTTCCAGAAAGTTCCAGGTGAAGTTGAATGAAACAGAAGAATCAACTGAGTCCCTGCTACCTTGGGAACCAAGATTTTGGTACATTGTCTACAAGGAGAAATTAAGCTCATCCATGGACAAAGAGACCCAGGTGCTAACGTACAAATGATTCATTCTGATTCTGTGGTTCTCTGAGGACTTAAGAAAGAACTCAGTCTTTGATTTCTCCTCCAGTTGGCCAACCATGTGTTAGGCTCTTGTGCCATAAACACCATGGAGACCAAGCAGCCTTCTTTTCGACCATTTTAAGTTTGTTTTTATCTAACTTCACATGAGTGAAGTTAGTACACATGTAGTAACTTCACATCAGTGTACACATCAGTGTAAATCAAAACTACCGTTTAAGTTACAGATGAGATTGTGACTACTCAAGACTTAGATTCTCTAAATTGCACAGCTGGCTCTATTTTCTAGTTTTCCATTCACTATTGTCTGTCTCCTCCTTCACCAGCTTCCTAACTCAAAAATGTTGTTGGTTCAGAGGTGCTGCTTAAATTAGGCAAGAGGGAAAAGCATGTCTGTTTAAAGCTGCAGCAAATATGAGAAAGATGGGTAAATACTTAACCATTCCGGGTGTATCTGAACTTTAAAAGATTAACTCAAGTAAGTCTTCTTCAGACAGCTTGAAAAAGGGGGAGTAAACACTTTTAGGCAGTGGGAAAATGGGGGGAACTTCCTTCATCTTATGAAACCCTGTTGGGATCAAGTGACATGACCCAGTTATGGGAAAATTGGATTAAATAAGGCTTAGACTTCAAACTCCTGGGAATTATGGTGGCTCAGATGGTAAAGAATCTACCTGCAATGATCTGAGTTTGATCCCTGGGTTGGGAAGATCCCCTTGAGAAGGAAATGGCAACCCACTCCAGTATTCTTTCCTGGAGAATCCCATGGACAGAGGAGCTACAGTCCATAGGGTCGCAAAGAGTCAGACATGACTGAGTGACTAACACTTTTTTTCACTTTTTCAGATTTCAGACTCTTAAGAGTTATTACACTCCATGATACCAAAAGCAGATTTATTTCATAAGGAAGGCCCTGGATAAGACTCATGGCACAAACATGAAACTACCACAACATTGTTAATTGGCTATATCCCCAATATAAAATAAAAAGTTCAATGTTTGAAAAAAAAAAAAAGACTCACAGCATAATCTCATTCTGTGATGTGGCACTTTTTACATGGTACAGAAACTCACCTTATGCTAGATAAATGGTTTTTGAACAGTAGCACCAAATAGCAGGATAATTTCAGACTTTTAAGCATAATGAGAGTATCTGTCCATTCATAATAGTACCTGGTACATTCATTGTTCTTTTCCACAAAGGGCTCCATGCACTTTGAAAAAATGATCTCTTCACAAAATCTCAGTGAGGCAAGAGCTTTTGGTGCATTGTGGATTGACGCAGTAGAAACCTTCCTCTTGTCATACTCCTTGATGTCCTTTGAGAGAGCTGGGGGCTCCAATTTATCAGGTGACTAATGAACCATGATTGTACTCATAATGCAGGAAAAACAATGATATGGGGAAAAGAGATGGTTTATTCACAGAAAAGTTCTAGGACAAAGATTTCTAATTAGACCCAGAAAGGGACTGAGAGAGATCTGTGAGGCTTCTGTCTATGATACTCTCTTAAAAATAAAGAGCTAAAGATATTGATAATTTCCCATCCAACTCTGTACCCCCTCTTTGAGAACATTACCACTTCTCCTTCCCACAAAGTTGGATCCCACAGTCCTTGCTAAGTGGTTGTGGGGATTTGTGATTCCAGGTCTCTAGTCTGAGCCAGGCATACATGGGTGAGCATCTGATCTAGCCGAGTCCATTAGCTACTTGCTCAGGAATTGAGAATTGGGACCTAGCAAAGCTGAAAAGTGGATAAGAACCAAAATAGTTCTCCTTTTCCCACCTCTGTCTACCTTTATGGGACTGTGGAAAACATTCTGTTTCCTTCTCTGAGAAGCTCTACGTTGGTTTAAAAAGGAAGCCTTGATGGAAAACAACCTAAATATCCATTGACAGAGAAAGGATTCATTCACCGTACGGCTATACAGCACTGTGAAGACAATGAAACTTCCTTATGAACTGATCATTTCTTAGAATGATCTCCAAGATATATTAGAAACGAATGCAACACACAAGATAGGAATGATAGTACATCACCATTTGTATAACAAGAAAGGGAAAATTTAACCTACTTAGACCATTTACATTTAATTACTAATACGTAGTCCATCATTTTACTAGTCGGTTTCTGCTTGTTTCCTCTATTTCTCATTTCCCCATTTCCCTTTTCTTGTCTTCCTGGGGGTTATTTGAACATTTTTAAGGATTCCATCTTGATTTACTTGTAGTACTTTTTGGAGTCTATTCATTTGTCTACTCTTTTTAGTGGTTGGGTATATATTCATCACAGTCTACTGATAACAGTGTTTTACCAATTTGAGTGATGTGCAGAAGCTTTACTCCCATTTAGATCCCATTATCCTCTCCACTTTAAATCTCATTGTCTTGAATATCAAATGGTGCTATAAAATTTTTATGGGTTTTTCAGGTAGCTCAGATGGTAAAGAATCTGGCTGCAATGCAGGAGACCTGGGTTTGATCCCTGGGTTGGGAAGATCTCCTGTAGGAGGGCACGGCAACCCACTCCAGTATTCTTGCCTGGAGAATCACATGTAGAGAGGAGCCCGGCAAACTATAGTCCATGGGGTCGCAAAGAGTTGGACACAACTGAATGACTAAGCACACATAATTTTTATACCAATCATCATATATAATTTTTAAAACTTATGAGAAGGATAGTCAATTGTATTTACCCATATTTCTGTAGTCCCTGGGGTTGCAAAGTCGGACTAAGCAACTGAACAACAACAATATTTCTGTGTCCTTCATGTTCTTTCTTCCTTTCAGATCCAAGATTCCTTCTTTTATCATTTTTTTTCTTTTGAAGAACACCCTTTAGCCATTCTTTGAGTAGATCTGCTAGTGATTAATTGTTTTAGTTTTCCTTAATCTGAAAATGTCTTTCTTTCCCCTTAATTCCTGAAGTATATAATGGGAAAGACTAGAGATCTCTTCAAGAAAATTAGAGATACCAAGGAACATTTCATGCAAAAATGGGCATAATAAAGGACAGAAATGATATGGACCTAACAGAAGCAGAAGATCTCAAGAAGAGGTGGCAAGAATACACAGAAATATCCAAAAAATATTTTCATAACCCAGATAATCACAATGGTATGATCACTCACCTAGAGCCAGACATCTTGGAATGTAAAGTCAAGTGGGCCTTAGGAAGCATCACTACAAACAAAGCCAGTGGAGGTGATGGAATTCCAGTTGAGCTATTTCAAATAAAAGATGATGCTGTGAAAGTGCTGCACTCAATATGCCAGCAAATTTGGAAAACTCAGCAGTGGCCACAGGACTGGAAAAGGTCAGTTTTCATTCCAATCCCAAAGAAAGGCACTGCCAAAGAATGCTCAAACTACCACACAGTTGCATTCATCTCATACACTAGTAAAATAATGCTCAAAATTCTCCAAGCCAGTCTTTAACAGCACATGAACCATGAACTTCCAGATGTTCAAGCTGGATTTAGAAAAGGCAGAGGAGCCAGAAATCAAATTGCCAACATCCATTGGATCATAGAAAAAGCAAGAGAGTTCCAGAAAAACATCTATTTCTGCTTTACTGATTATGCCAAACTGTGGAAAATTCTTCAAGAGATGGGATAACCAGACCACCTGACCTGCCTCTTGAGAAATCTATATGCAGGTCAGGAAGCAATAGTTAGATCTGAACATGGAACAACAGACTGGTTCCAAATAGGGAAAGGAGTACGTCAAGGCTGTATATTGCCACCCTGCTTATTTAACTTATATGCAGAGTACATCATGAGAAACGCTGGGCTGGATGAAGCACAAGCTGGAATCAAGATTCCCAGGAGAAATACCAATAACCTCAGATGTGCAGATGACACTACCCTTATGGCAGAAAGCGAAGAAGAACTAAAGACTCTCTTGATGAAAGTGAAAGAGGAGAGTGAAAAGGTTGGCTTAAAAGTCAACATTCAGAAAACTAAGATCATGGCATCTGGTCCGATCACTTCATGGCAAATCAATGGGAAAACAGTGGAAACAGTGAGAGACTTTATTTTCTTGGGCTCCAAAATCACTGCAGATGGTGACGACTGCAGCCATGAAATTAAAAGACACTTACTCCCTGGAAGAAAATCTATGACCAACCTAGACAGCATATTAAAAAGCAGAGACATTACTTTGCCAACAAAGGTCCATATAGTCAAGGCTTTGGTTTTTCCAGTGGTCATGTATGGATGTGAGAGTTGGACTGTAAAGAATGCTGAGCACTGAAGAATTGATGCTTTTGAACTGTGGTGTTGGAGAAGACTCTTGAGAGTCCCTTGGACTGCAAGGAGATCCAACCAGCCCATCCTAAAGGAAATCAGTCCTGAATATTCATTGGAAGGATTGATGCTGAAGCTGAAACTCCAGTGCTTTGGCCACCTGATTCGAAGATCTGACTCATTTGAAAAGACCCTGATGCTGGGAAAGATTGAAGGAGGGAGGATAAGGGGATGACAAAGGATGAGATGGCTGGATGTCATCACTAACTGGATGGACATGAGTTTGAGTAAACTCCGGGAGTTGTTGATGGACAGGGAAGCCTTGCGAACTGCAGTCCATGGGGTTGCAAAGAGCTGGACACGACTGAGCGACTGAACTGACTGACTGACTGATAGTTTCACCAGACATAGAATTCACAGTCTTTAAGCATCTGAAAACTATCGTGTCACTTCTTTCTGGTCACTATTATTTCAGATGAGAAATCTGCTGTCATTTGAATTACTGTTCCCATATAGGTATTATGTCATTTCTCTGTCTGCTTTTAAGATAGTTTCTTTGTCTTTAGTTTTCAAAGGTTTAATTATGATGTATCTTGGCATGAATTTGTTTAGATTTATTCTACTTGAGATGCACTTAACCTCTTGAATTATAGGTTTGTATATTTTGCCAAATTTGGGGAATTTTCAGTCATTATTTCTTTGAATACTCATTCCGTGCCACTCTTTCTCCTCCCCTTCTAGGACACCAGTGCTATAAAAGTTGGGTCTTATGTTAATGGCCTCACAGTTTCCTGTGACTGTCTGTTTTCAGTTTATTTTCTTTCTGCTGTTCAGATTGCATATATTCCATTGATCCATCCTCCACTGATTCTGTTCTCTGTTATCCCACTCTACTACTAAGCTCATCCAGTTAGTTGTATTATTTCTATAATTTTTCAGTTCTTTAATTTCCATTTGGTTCTTTTTTATTACTTCTATTTCTTTGCTGAAATTTCTTTTTTTTTTTCACTTGGTTCAAGAGATTTGCAATTACTTTTTGAATCTTTTTTGATGGTTACTCTAGGATGCCTAGATAATTCCAATAACTGGTTCATCTCTGTGTGGGAGTAAGGTGGTTATCTTTTCTCATGCAAGTTGGGATTTCCTTCTTTCCTTGTGTACAATGAGTGATTTTAATCTAGACACTTTGGCTATTATGTTATGAGACTCTGGTTTCTATTTTTTTTTTTTAATAAAACACTATAGTTTAAAAAAATTTATTTATTTATTTATTTTGTGTAAAAAACCTGCATCTTATTTAATACTTTAATTATTTATTATTTTTGACTATGCTGGGTCTTTGTTGCTGTCCGGGCTTTGTTTCTAGTTGGGGTGAGCAGGTGCTACTCCCTAGTTGCCGTGTGCGGGCTTCTCATTGCTGTGGCTTCTCTTGTTGTGGAGCACCAGCTCTACCATAGTTGCCATGCACTGACTCAGCAGCTGTGGCTCGTGGTCGTGCCCTGTGGCATGTGGGATCTTCCCACCCCAGGGATCAAACCGGAGTCCCCTGCACTGCAAGGCAGATTCTTAACCACAGGACCACCAGGGAAGCCCCTCTGGGTCCTATTTAAATGTTTTAATTTAACAGTCAGTCACTTTGTTAGAGTTTAGCTTGCAGGTCCTAGCCTACTTTTGTGGTCAGTGGTTCCAATGACAATCTAATTTTCAGACCCTTATGGTGTTGTTTTGGTCAGCTTGGTCTGTCTCCTGCCTCTGGGGCCCCTACTGGTGCTTGTTGGTTCTAGATGAAGAAGTGAAAGGAGCCTCCCCAGTATGGGTGCCTTGGTGCCTTTAGGTGGGGAAAGAGAATCTCCAGGGGCAGGGACAAAAACACTTCCTGGGCTGGGTGTTTGTTGTGGCAGAATCCCTCGGTGTTAATTTCCCCTGTAAAGTGGGGTCTCTGCTGAGAGGGGAGTCTCAGGCTGGGGAAAGTCCTCTATCTGGCTGTTGTTAAGGAGACATTCAGTGGGTCCTCTTGGCCGTTTCTGTGGGGATTACCTCAAGCTGCTGGCAGGGCTCCCGTTCAGTTTGGAGGATGTGTAGGACCACCTGGCTGCCTTCCATTGCTACGGTGGGTGTCAGGAAAGGCCAGACCTGGCTTACCTTTCCTTAGATGTGGAGTCATCAGAGGCCTTGTCACAGTGTTGTTCCTTTGCTCCTGTGGTCCCTAACTAATTCACCTTTTCTTCTTCCTTCTACCTTTCGAAGGTTCTCTTTTTTTGTCTGAGTTATTTCCAAAGCTTTTTGTCATGTTTAGCATGAGGAACTGGGAGAGACAAGCCTATAACCATCTTGCCTAGACCAGAAGGTCTTTATATATGCTTATATAGGCATAAGATCTCTCTGTAGAAGGGTACACGGAATTGTTTTCCTGGGGAGGGAACCTGGGGGATATGAGGTAGGAAGGAGACTTTTTTCTTGCATACCTGTTTATGTGTTCTTCCTTGATGGCTCAGATAGTAAAGCATCTGCCTGCAATGTAGGGGACCTAGGTTTGATCCCTAGGTCAGGCAGATCCTCTGGAGAAGGGCATGGCAACCCACTCCTGTATTCTTGCCTAGGAAATTCTACAGACAGAGGAGCCTGATGGGCTACAGTTCATGGAGTCACAAAGAGTCTGACACGACTGAGCAACTAACACTTTCATTTTATGTGATCTCATGTTAATCAGGTGAATATATTATGTATTCAAAAACAAAATAAAATTTCTAGCTCAACCTTATTCAAGAGCACAACCAAGGATTACAACAGCGGTCAAGCAGCATATAGATTCAACAGTTGGTAATTTTATTAAACTTCAATGACTTTTAATTTCACTGTATTGTCACTGCTTTGATCCAGATCCCTGAATATAAGAATAATATTCTCAGTGGATTTTTCAGCCTGCTCATACATTTTGAATAACTAGCAGAATACAAATGTGTAATTTAGTTAGAAGGAGAGACTTTTGGCAGCATACTAGTATCCTAATCAGCTGAAAAAATAATATTTGTATGACATTAAAACAAAATTAATAGGAAGACACTGATTACATGAAGAGACTTTAGGTTGTAATGATTAAACTTGCAAACTACTCAGCATAATTAGTGCCTTAATTAGGATATGACCTGAAATTTCAGTTTACAAAATAAAGGCAATTAAAAGTCACATTTGTAAAGTGGGCTCTAGAACTTACAGTTAGATATCACTTTTTTTCTCGTTTTGGGAAGCATCTTTGTAGGTATTATGCTTATTGTGCATTTACTTTGATTCCTAGTCTCACCCCCAGCACAATGTCTCAGCCCAGAGCCTTAAAGGTCAAGTTTAATGACCTTTCACCAAGGACATCTATGCACAGGAAGCCAAACAGCTTCTAGCCACACTCCTGGGTAACTCCAGGGTTCAATGAAACAGCAAAGACTTTTCTAGCACATTAGGTTAAGTAAACTATAAGTTTGATATTGACTTTGATCGAAATATACCATTTCACAGAGCTACTTGGGTCCAAATGGCAGTTTTCACAGCCGTCATTTATTTTTCAACATGTGCTTCTTGAAGGCATTTCAGGTCCCACAGCTTACCACTTGGCGAAGGTTCTAATCCAAAGCCAAAGAATTTTCCATCAGTAGATAAAAATGGAGAATTCAATAAATTTTGGTGGGCTAGTGATTTAGGAAAAAAATAATTTGGAATCCTACCTTCATTTCTCATGTCAAAATAAACTCCAAATGGATCAAAGATTGACTATAAAAGCAAAATTATAAAAGTACTATAAGAAGATAATGGTTAAATATTTTATAATATTATAATCGAGAGAGGCTTTTTAACCACAACAGATTAAGCAAAAGTCATAAAAGAAATGACTAACAAATTTGCCTACTTAAAGATTTTAAACCTCCATACAGCAAAAAAAAAAAAAAAAAAAAAAAAGTTTTCCTAATTCAAGGCCAAATCAAGAAGTAACTGATTAAAATATGAAACTTTCATTTGTCTTTTGATTCATTTTTCTTCTAAAGGCACAGTTTTATTTTTCAGTAAGTTAGGAAATAATTGGAAATATGCATACCATTTATGTACAAGGATATTAACTATAGGGTAAAGTAAAAGAATTTACATGTTGAAAAATAGCTCATGGGACTTCTCCAGTGGTCTAAAGGCTGTCTGCGCTCCCAGGGCAGGGAGCCCAGGTTCGATCCCTGGCCAGGGAACTAGATCCCACATGCCACAACTAAGACCCACTGCAGCCAAATAAGTAAGTTAAAATATTTTTATAATGGCTTACCTTAAATTAATTAAGTTACAGAATATCCTAGGCTACAGGCATTAAAATCGCAATATTAAACGGCACCTATATTCACAATAGATCCTTTTTAAAAAGAAAGCTAATTAGTTGGTGGGAATATAAATTGGTATAGCCACTGTGAAAAACAGTATGGAGATTTCTTAGAAAACTAAAAATAGAACTGCCATATGACCCTGTAATTTCACTCCTGGGTATGTATCTGAAAAAAAGCAAAATCTCTGATTCAAAAAGATACTTGCACCCAGTATAGGGGTGGGAGACTGGGAGGTACAAACTACTGAATGTAAGTTAGGCTCAAGGATGTATTGTACAACACAGGGAATATCACCAATATGTAGTAAGTGTAAATGGAAAGTAACCTTTAAAAACTGTATAAAAATAAAAAATTAAATAAAACAGAGAAAAAAATTATGTTTTCCTAAAATATAAAAGGCATGGATCTGGAAAAAAATCGAAGACTGAAAAAATACAATAAACTAGTGACTATAACACAAAAGAAGCAGACTCACAGATATAGACAACAAACTGGTGGTTATCAGAGGCTGAGATGGGGACAACGTAGGGGTTGTATTATCTAGATTTTTTTTTAAAAGACTGGAAGACAAATTTCAGTGATTGTCAGTAGAGGTAAAATTATGGATAAATGTTATTATCTTCATTTTTAGTAATTTCCAAATTTTGCAAAATAATTATACTTAATCCTTTTTTAAATTCCTTGATGCTTTTAAGAAAAAGTTATTTCAGTTTTTCCCAAAAAGAGCTAAGTTGGAACTAGATCAGATATGAAAGATCAAAATGAAAGACTTGAAAAGCATAGCACAATACAGCAATTGCAAGAAACCCCCCTTTATTTTTTTAAAGCCCTATGCCAAATTTGGTGGTGCTATCATGTCAGTTAACCACAATTCCTGGTCATTTGCAGTGTCTGTCTGTCTGTCTGTCTCTCTCTCTCTCTAACAACATAGGCCTAGAACCCAAGACTACCTTTCCTGCATAAAAGGTATGCTGGAAAGGTATTCTTTCATAAAACCAGCATCATGCTTTTCTGTTCCCAACTGCTCAGCTGTAGAATAGGGAATGGAACAAGAGTTCCAAAGCTCTGATTACCAGGCCTCAGCAGGAAGCTTATGTCTCTGAGCCTCACCAATCACAACATAGCTATCACTAGCAGTACAAGAAATGCCATCATTGAACTTCCTCGTTACCTGTAGGTCTTCTTAATTTCTTCATTTGATGCTCCCTTATGCAGACCAAGAATTTCATACAGAGCTTTTCCAGATGTTGACATTGTCCGCTGTCGTTGGTTAGGTATGTTACATGCCATTTTCTCAAACTGCAAAACCAAAGAGGGAGATGGCTGTGAAGGTTATGCATGCCAGATCTCTAAAGGGAAGATAGTTTGTTTCTGAGTGTTTGTAAAATGTTGATCTGAAGTACATCTTTGTGTCAGCTGCCAAAGGAGGGGAGAAAAGGATTAGGAAAGCCAACACTAGAGCTTCAGGTCAGGGTCCTAAGGGCTACACACAGTCATGCAAATGGAATATGGCTTTGTCCACATGGCTAAATAGAAGCAAGATGTTATCTACATAGCCAGCTAACTTACAGTTGTTAAAAACCGATCCTCTCAGGTCAGGCATATGTAGATTTTTTTCTGTCAGGAATTTTTTTGTTAGAATTTGTCCTTTTTAAAATATCTTTTCCAGGGGAGGAGCCAAGATGGCGGAGGAGTAGGACGGGGAGAACACTTTCTCCCCCACAAATTCATCAAAAGAGCATTTAAACATCGAGTAAATTCCACAAAACAACTTCCGAATGCCGGCAGAGGACATCAGGCACCCAGAAAAGCAGCCCAACTCTTCGAAAGGAGGTAGGAAAAAATATAAAAGACAAAAAAAGAGACAAAAGAGGGAGGGACGGAGTTCCGTCCCGGGAAGGGAGTCTTAAAAAGAGAGAAGTTTCCAAACACCAGGAAACCCTCTCACTGCCGAATCTGTGCCGAGCTTTGGAAGCACAGAGGGCAACATAAAAGGGAGGGGAAAAAAAAAATAAACAATTAAAAATCGCGGATTGTGAGCCCTACGGGAACTCCCCCAGCGGAGAAGCAGCGCAGATGCCTGCACACGGCATTAGCAAGCGGGGGCTGGGCAGGGAAGTGCGGCACGGGCTGTGTCCCTTAGAGTAAGAATCGGGCCGAATGTCCTGAGCGCTATCTGAGCGAAATAATTTGGGCTAGCAAACCAGACTGTGGGATATCTACCACGCGAAAAGCCAGCCCTAACCTAAGACACCGCCAGGCCCGCGCACAGAACAAAGGACTGAACAGAGATAGCCGGCTGCAGACCTCCCCCTCCGGTGACAGGCAACCAGAGCCGGAAGGGGGCAATCGCAGCCCCAGAGAGACACTATCTATAAAACTGTAAGCAGGCTTCTTTGCTAACTAAAACTTCTTGGGGGTCTGGACGGTCAACATCTGCCTGAGAAGGTGCGCCGGTTTTACACCCAGATAACCGAGTGGCGGGGAGGCGATAAGTCGCAGCATTGGCGCCCGCCAAACACCTCATCACCTGAGCTGCTCGGATCTGGGAAGAACACAAAACGCAGGCCCAACCGAGTCTGCGCCTCTGAGGACTACCCGAGTGCCTGAACCTGAGCGGCTTGGACCTGGGAGCTCAGTCCAGGGCCGGCCTCTGATTGTTCCCGGCGGAACAACCTAGAGCCCAAGCAGTGTGGGCAGGGAGGTTACACGCGCCGTGAGCGGGGGCAGACCCAGTGTGGCCGAGGCACTTCGAGCGCACGCCAGTGTTATCTGTTTGCAGCATCCCTCCCTCCCTCCCCACAGCGCGGCTGAACAAGTGAGCCTAAATTAAAAAAAAAAAAAAAATAGGGTCCTCCACCGTCCCCTTTGTGTCAGGGCGGGAACCAGACACTGAAGAGACCAGCAAACAGAAGAAGCTCTAACAGAGGGAAACGCCTTGGAAGCTACAGGCCATAGATTAAAACCCTGTGGTTACTACGGATTACATAGGAAGGGGCCTATAGATCTTGAGAAATATAAGTCGGACTAAGGAACTGCCAAAAATGAACTGAACCCACAATACTCACAACAAAACCAGAGAAAGACCTAGATATATTTTTACTATTTTTACGATCAATCTTTCTTTCTTTCTTTTTTTTTTTTTAATTAAAAAAAAAAATTTTTTTAAGTCCTCTATTGTCCTTTAATTTTCACTTTTATAACTATTACTTTGCAAAAAAAAAAAAAAAAGACCCTATTTTTTTTTTTTTTTCTTCTTCAGCAAACTTCATATATATATTTTATAATTTTTTGACCGTGGTTTTTTTTTTTTTTTTTTTTTTTTTTCTTTTTCTTCTTTTCTTTAACATTGCATTTTTGAAATTCCAAACTCTACTCTAGATTTTTAATTTTAGCCTTTTGATATATGTTATCAATTTTGTACCTATAGTTTTTTTCATAATTGCTGTGACTTTTTTTTTTTCCTCTGTTTCTTTCTCTTCTTCTTTTATATAACATCGTATATCTGCAATTCCAAACTCTACTCAAGATTTTTAATTTATGCTTTTTGGTATTTGATATCAATTTTGTACCTGTATTTTCTTTATAATTTTTGCGACATTGTTTTTGTTGGTTTGTTTGTTTTCTCTCTTTATTTTTCTTCTTCTTCTTCTTTTTTTTTTTTTTTTTAACGTTGTATTTTTGAAATTCCAAACTCTACTCTGGATTTTTAAATTTTGCTGTTTGGTATTAGTTATCAATTTTGTACCTGTAGTTTCTTTATTACTTTCACGACCTTGTTTGTTTTTCTTTGTTCGTTTTTTCTCTCTTTCTTTTCCTTCTCCTTTTCATTAACATCGCATTTTTGAAATTCCAAACTCTACTCTAATTTCTAATTTTTGTTTTTATGTATTTGTTACCAATTTTGTACCTTTAAGAACCCAATCTTCAGGACCCATCTTTCACTAGTGTACGAGATTACTGGCTTGACTGCTCTCTCTCCCTTTGGACTCTCCATTTTCTCCACTAGGTCACCTGTATCTCCTCCCTAACCCCTCTCTACTCTACCCAACTCTGTGAATTTCTGTGTGTTCCAGACGGTGGAGAACACTTAAGGAACTGATTACTGGCTGGATCTGTCTCCCGCCTTTTCATTTCCCCCTTTTATCCTTCTGGCCACCTCTGTCTCCTGCCTCCTTCTTCTCTTCCCTGTATAACTCCGTGAACATCTCTGAGTGGTCCAGTTGTGGAGTGCACATAAGGAAGTGACTACTGGCTAGCCCACTCTCTCCACTATTGATTCCACCTCATCTCATTTGGGTCACCTCTAACTCCCTCCTCCCTCTTCTCTTCTCCATGTAACGCTGTGAACCTCTCTGAGTGACCCTCGCAGTAGAGAAACTTTTCATCTTTAACGTAGATGTTTTATCAGTGGTGCTGTATAGAAGGAGAAGTTTTGAAACTACTGTAAAATTAAGACCGATAACTGGAAGTAGGAGGCTTAAGTCCAATCCCTGACTCCAGGGAACTCCTGACTCCAAGGAACATTAATTGACAGGAGCTCATCAAACGCCTCCATACCGACACTGAAACCAAGCACCACACAAGGGCCAACAAGTTCCAGGGAAAGACATAACAAGCAAATTCTCCAGCAACAAAGGAACACAGCCCTGAGCTTCAAGATACAGGCTGCCCAAAGTCACCCCAAAACCATAGACATCTCATAACTCATTACTGGACATTTCATTACACTCCAGAGAGAAGAAATACAGCTCCATCCACCAGAACATCGACACAAGCTTCCCTAACCAGGAAACCTTGACAAGCCACCTGTACAAACCCACACACAGCGAGGAAACGCCACAATAAAGAGAACTCCACAAACTGCCAGAATACAGAAAGGACACCCCAAACTCAGCAATTTAAACAAGATGAAGAGACAGAGGAATAGCCAGCAGATAAAGGAACAGGATAAATGCCCACCAAACCAAACCAAAGAGGAAGAGATAGGGAATCTACCTGATAAAGAATTCCGAATAATGATAGTGAAATTGATCCAAAATCTTGAAATTAAAATGGAATCACAGATAAATAGCCTGGAGGCAAGGATTGAGAAGATGCAAGAAAGGTTTAACAAGGACTTAGAAGAAATAAAAAAGAGTCAATATATAATGAATAATGCAATAAGTGAAATTAAAAACACTCTGGAGGCAACAAATAGTAGAATAACAGAGGCAGAAGATAGGATTAGTGAATTAGAAGATAGAATGGTAGAAATAAATGAATCAGAGAGGATAAAAGAAAAACGAATTAAAAGAAATGAGGACAATCTCAGAGACCTCCAGGACAATATTAAACGCTACAACATTCGAATCATAGGGGTCCCAGAAGAAGAAGACAAAAAGAAAGACCATGAGAAAATACTTGAGGAGATAATAGTTGAAAACTTCCCTAAAATGGGGAAGGAAATAATCACCCAAGTCCAAGAAACCCAGAGAGTCCCAAATAGGATAAACCCAAGGCGAAACACCCCAAGACACATAGTAATCAAATTAACAAAGATCAAACACAAAGAACAAATATTAAAAGCAGCAAGGGAAAAACAACAAATAACACACAAGGGAATTCCCATAAGGATAACAGCTGATCTTTCAATAGAAACTCTTCAAGCCAGGAGGGAATGGCAAGACATACTTAAAATGATGAAAGAAAATAATCTACAGCCCAGATTATTGTACCCAGCAAGGATCTCATTCAAGTATGAAGGAGAAATCAAAAGCTTTTCAGACAAGCAAAAGCTGAGAGAATTCTGCACCACCAAACCAGCTCTCCAACAAATACTAAAGGATATTCTCTAGACAGGAAACACAAAAATGGTGTATAAATTCGAACCCAAAACAATAAAGTAAATGGCAACGGGGTCATACTTATCAGTAATTACCTTAAACGTAAATGGGTTGAATGCCCCAACCAAAAGACAAAGACTGGCTGAATGGATACAAAAACAAGACCCCTGCATATGTTGTCTACAAGAGACCCACCTCAAAACAGGGGACACATACAGACTGAAAGTGAAGGGCTGGAAAAAGATTTTCCATGCGAATAGGGACCAAAAGAAAGCAGGAGTAGCAATACTCATATCAGATAAAATAGACTTTAAAACAAAGACTGTGAAAAGAGACAAAGATGGTCACTACATAATGATCAAAGGATCAATCCAAGAAGAAGATATAACAATTATAAATATATATGCACCCAACATGGGAGCACCGCAGTATGTAAGACAAATGCTAACAAGTATGAAAGAAGAAATTAACAATAACACAATAATAGTGGGAGACTTTAATACCCCACTCACACCTATGGATAGATCAACTAAACAGAAAATTAACAAGGAAACACAAACTTTAAACGATACAATAGACCAGTTAGACCTAATTGATATCTATAGGACATTTCATCCCAAAACAATGAATTTCACCTTCTTCTCAAGCGCACATGGAACCTTCTCCAGGATAGATCACATCCTGGGCCATAAAGCTAGCCTTGGTAAATTCAAAAAAATAGAAATCATTCCAAGCATCTTTTCTGACCACAATGCAGTAAGATTAGATCTCAATTACAGGAGAAAAACTATTAAAAAATCCAACATATGGAGGCTGAACAACACGCTGCTGAATAACCAACAAATCACAGAAGAAATCAAAAAAGAAATCAAAATTTGCATAGAAACGAATGAAAATGAAAACACAACAACCCAAAACCTGTGGGACACGGTAAAAGCAGTCCTAAGGGGAAAGTTCATAGCAATACAGGCACACCTCAAGAAACAAGAAAAAAGTCAAATAAATAACCTAACTCTACACCTAAAGCAACTAGAAAAGGAAGAAATGAAGAACCCCAGGGTTAGTAGAAGGAAAGAAATCTTAAAAATTAGAGCAGAAATAAATGCAAAAGAAACAAAAGAGACCATAGCAAAAATCAACAAAACCAAAAGCTGGTTCTTTGAAAGGATAAATAAAATTGACAAACCATTAGCCAGACTCATCAAGAAACAAAGGGAGAAAAATCAAATCAATAAAATTAGAAATGAAAATGGAGAGATCACAACAGACAACACAGAAATACAAAGGATCATAAGAGACTACTATCAACAATTATATGCCAATAAAATGGACAACGTGGAAGAAATGGACAAATTCTTAGAAAAGTACAACTTTCCAAAACTCGATCAGGAAGAAATAGAAAATCTTAACAGACCCATCACAAGCACAGAAATTGAAACTGTAATCAAAAATCTTCCAGCAAACAAAAGCCCAGGTCCAGACGGCTTCACAGCTGAATTCTACCAAAAATTTAGAGAAGAGCTAACACCTATCCTGCTCAAACTCTTCCAGAAAATTGCAGAGGATGGTAAACTTCCAAACTCATTCTATGAGGCCACCATCACCCTAATACCAAAACCTGACAAAGATCCCACAAAAAAAGAAAACTACAGGCCAATATCACTGATGAACATAGATGCAAAAATCCTTAACAAAATTCTAGCAATCAGAATCCAACAACACATTAAAAAGATCATACACCATGACCAAGTGGGCTTTATCCCAGGGATGCAAGGATTCTTCAATATCCGCAAATCAATCAATGTAATACACCACATTAACAAATTGAAAAATAAAAACCATATGATTATCTCAATAGATGCAGAGAAAGCCTTTGACAAAATTCAACATCCATTTATGATCAAAACTCTCCAGAAAGCAGGAATAGAAGGAACCTACCTCAACATAATCAAAGCTATATATGACAAACCCACAGCAAACATTATCCTCAATGGTGAAAAATTGAAAGCATTTCCTCTAAAGTCAGGAACAAGACAAGGGTGCCCACTTTCACCATTACTATTCAACATAGTTTTGGAAGTTTTGGCTACAGCAATCAGAGCAGAAAAAGAAATAAAAGGAATCCAAATTGGAAAAGAAGAAGTAAAGCTCTCACTGTTTGCAGATGACATGATCCTCTACATAGAAAACCCTAAAGACTCCACCAGAAAATTACTAGAACTAATCAATGACTATAGTAAAGTTGCAGGATATAAAATCAACACACAGAAATCCCTTGCATTCCTATACACTAATAATGAGAAAACAGAAAGAGAAATTAAGGAAACAATTCCATTCACCATTGCAACGGAAAGAATAAAATACTTAGGAATATATCTACCTAAAGAATCTAAAGACCTATATATAGAAAACTATAAAACACTGGTGAGAGAAATCAAAGAGGACACTAACAGATGGAGAAATATACCATGTTCATGGATTGGAAGAATCAATGTAGTGAAAATGAGTATACTACCCAAAGCAATCTATAGATTCAATGCAATCCCTATCAAGCTACCAACAGCATTCTTCACAGAGCTAGAACAAATAATTTCACAATTTGTATGGAAAAACAAAAAACCTCGAATAGCAAAAGCGATCTTGAGAAAGAAGAATGGAACTGGAGGAATCAACCTACCTGACTTCAGGCTCTACTACAAAGCCACAGTTATCAAGACAGTATGGTACTGGCACAAAGACAGAAATATAGATCAATGGAACAAAATAGAAAGCCCAGAGATAAATCCACGCACATATGGACACCTTATCTTCGACAAAGGAGGCAAGAATATACAATGGATTAAAGACAATCTCTTTAACAAGTGGTGCTGGGAACTCTGGTCAACCACTTGTAAAAGAATGAAACTAGAACACTTTCTAACACCATACACAAAAATAAACTCAAAATGGATTAAAGATCTAAACGTAAGACCAGAAACTATAAAACTCCTAGAGGAGAACATAGGCAAAACACTCTCTGACATACATCACAGCAGGATCCTCTATGACCCACCTCCCAGAATATTGGAAATAAAAGCAAAAATAAACAAATGGGACCTAATTAACCTTAAAAGCTTCTGCACATCAAAGGAAACTATTAGCAAGGTGAAAAGACAGCCTTCAGAATGGGAGAAGATAATAGCAAATGAAGCAACTGACAAACAACTAATCTCGAGAATATACAAGCAACTCCTACAGCTCAACTCCAGAAAAATAAATGACCCAATCAAAAAATGGGCCAAAGAACTAAATAGACATTTCTCCAAAGAAGACATACAGATGGCTAACAAACACATGAAAAGATGCTCAACATCACTCATTATCAGAGAAATGCAAATCAAAACCACTATGAGGTACCATTTCACACCAGTCAGAATGGCTGCGATCCAAAAGTCTACAAGTAATAAATGCTGGAGAGGGTGTGGAGAAAAGGGAACCCTCTTACACTGTTGGTGGGAATGCAAACTAGTACAGCCACTATGGAGAACAGTGTGGAGATTCCTTAAAAAACTGGAAATAGACATGCCTTATGATCCAGCAATCCCACTGCTGGGCATACACACTGAGGAAACCAGAAGGGAAAGAGACACGAGTACCCCAATGTTCATCGCAGCACTGTTTATAATAGCCAGGACATGGAAGCAACCTAGATGTCCATCAGCAGATGAATGGATAAGCAAGCTGTGGTACATATACACAATGGAGTATTATTCAGCCATTAAAAAGAATACATTTGAATCAGTTCTAATGAGGTGGATGAAACTGGAGCCTATTATACAGAGTGAAGTAAGCCAGAAAGAAAAACACCAATACAGTATACTAACGCATATATATGGAATTTAGAAAGATGGTAACAATAACCCTGTGTACGAGACAGCAAAAGAGACACTGATGTAGAGAACAGTCTTATGGACTCTGTGGGAGAGGGAGAGGGTGGGAAGATTTGGGAGAATGGCATTGAAACATGTAAATATCATGTATGAAATGAGTTGCCAGTCCAGGTTCGATGCACGATACTGGATGCTTGGGGCTGGTGCACTGGGAGGACCCAGAGGGATGGAATGGGGAGGGAGGAGGGAGGAGGGTTCAGGATGGGGAACACATGTATACCTGTGGCGGATTCATTTTGATATTTGGCAAATCTAATACAGTTATGTAAAGTTTAAAAATAAAATAAAATTTAAAAAAAAAAAAAAAGTAAAAAAAAAAAAAAAAAAAAAAGGAAATTTTGTTTAGAAAGGCAAAAATAAACAGATGTTTCCTTCTTAAATCAAGTAATTTTACTATACTTATTCTTGACAGAAGGATTAATTCATCTGGAAAAAATATATAGATTAGTGCTTACCATTAGTTTAGAAGATATTTTTTAAATAAGCTCTGTCAAAATATTCATATTTCAAGGTTATATGACCCAAAAGAGTAACCTAAAATCTGATGCATAAAAGTGAAATATCAAACTGAATCAAATTTGTGAAAAATATAAAGGCTATTAATTATGCACTAGGATATCTAAGCCTTTAGAAATATCCCTTATTTTTGATTTTTGATGTTGGACCAAAAAAAAACAACTAAATTTTGAAGGAAAAATAATGAGGAAACTAGAGACAACTGCCAAACAAGATAGGCACAGAAGCTATACATTGGGCTGGCCAAAAAGTTCATCTGGGTTTTTATGTAAGATGTTATGGAAAAATGAAATGAACATTTTGGCCTACCCAATAGTAAAGCCAGACATCAGTAATTAGCAAACTAACTTCAGTCCACAGGTGAAAGTGAAAGTTGCTCCGTCGTGTCCAACTCTTTGAGACTCCATGGATTGTAGGCTGCCAGGCTCCTTTGTCCATGGAATTCTCCAGGTAGTGAAGGTCAACACAAGCAAGCATTCTGTTTTTGGCCCTTAGTTAGAAGCACATTGCACTTGGACTTCACAGCAGGAAACTGCCAGACGCTGTCTCCTCCATGAGGCTTCTTCTAAGTACTGGCTTGCAGCTGGCTCCAGCATATGATGCCTAAGACAAGCAAATAGAGTCCTAATATTCAAAAGCAGAGACGTTACTTTGCCAACAAAGGTTCATCTAGTCAAGGCTATGGTTTTTCCTGTGGTCATGTATGGATGTGAGAGTTGGACTGTGAAGAAGGCTGAGAGCCAAAGAATTGATGCTTTTGAACTGTGGTGTTGGAGAAGACTCTTGAGAGTCCCTTGGACTGCAAGGAGATCCAACCAGTCCATTCTGAAGGAGATCAGCCCTGGGATTTCTTTGGAAGGAGTGATAATGAAGCTTAACCTCCAGTACTTTGGCCATCTCATGCGAAGTATTGACTCACTGGAAAAGACTCTGATGCTGGGAGGGATTGGGGGCAAGAGGAGAAGGGGACGGCAGAGGATGAGATGGCTGGATGGCATCACTGACTCGATGGACGTGAGTCTGAGTGAACTCTGGGAGTTGGTGATGGACAGGGAGGCCTGGCGTGCTGCGATTCATGGGGTCGCAAAGAGTCGGACACGACTGAGCGACTGAACTGAACTGAATGCCCTTATTTTTAAATATTTAGGTATCATGTATGTCTTGTGGTTGCCTCTAAGAGACTTTTCTATTAGGACAAAAATCTCAAAAATTTTTTTTTAAATAAGGAGGAAATATAATTTCAAAATGACTTTTGTTTTCCCCTGTTAAAGGTAAATATAGAAAATTAAGGCATGCCACATTCAGCAGTGGTCCACACTATATAGTGTGTTTCTCTCTAAATAAATCAATTTCTTACATAAAATAAAGAAAATTAAAATTATATATTAACCCCAGAATATGTGGAAATATTTCCCATTTTTATAAATTTGAGAAGTATTTTTAAACTCATTAAAACTATAAAAGAAAATTTATTTGAGTATTTTTAACTTCATTGTAGCTTTCTCTTACTTATTTTGAGGACCAGTTAGTGACTTCCAAGAGAAATGACAGAGATAGAACTTCCAAACTCCAAATATTCCATTGACAAAATATAGATGGTAAGAATCAGATGATTTGACCTGTTGTTTTTCTAAGAAAATTTCAGAGTTCCCCATAATGCAGTCAGTTTAACTTGCAGGTTCGATGCACGATACTGGATGCTTGGGGCTGGTGCACTGGGACAATCCAGAGGGATGGTATGGGGAGGGAGGAGGGAGGAGGGAGGAGGGTTCAGGATGGGGAATACATGTATACCTGTGAAGGATTCATTTTGATATTTGGCAAAACTAATACAATATTTTAAAGTTTAAAAATAAAATAAAATAATTACAAATAAGAAAAAAAAAAAAAAATAAAATATCTTTTCCAAATGTAGCCAACAACGGAAATAATCATCTATTTTACTTTGACTCTATTGGCATAGCCATTGTTAGAGTATGAGTTCTTAAAGACAAACAAAAAACTAAAACCCAACATTTTGTAAGTATCAAAAACAAAACAGAACACAACGTTCCTAGTCTCATCTGAGAGCCTGGTTAGACCATCTCTTCAGCTATGGGGTACCGAGTCCCCCCACAGTGCTCATGAGTTCTATATCCAAGATAGCTCCTCTCCCTATGGTCTGTACAGAAGGGGTTGTGCTGCCCCATGTCCCATGGAGCTGCCTTTTGCTGTTTTCTGGCTGTGGGGGGAAGCACGGAGAAGCAAACACACTGGGGCATTCCTGCATCCATCATGTAGTCTTGCTAAACCTAATGTCTTCACTTGGAATAAAAGGATAATAAAGCCCACATCATAAGGGTATCTTAAGGATTTAGAAATAATGCAGATAATGTACCGAGGACATATTGACTTTAAAGAACTATTTCTATTAAAGGAGGCACAGTGTATAATTCAGAGTGTGCACGGCATTCTGACTATAGGCCTGAATATAGGCCTTGCCATGACCAGCTACATGACTATCCCTATCTACAAATTGGAGACCAAAAAAGTACTTAAATTCATAGAGCTGTCATAAGAATTAAATGAGTTAATATATTTAAAAGATACCAATGTTCATAGCAACATTATTCATAAAAGTCAGATAAATGAAAATGTGGTATATATACAATGCAATATTATTCAGTTATAAAAAGAAATAAAGTTCTGACATATGCTATAATAAAATGAACCTTGAAAACATTAAGTGAAATAAGCCAGTCACAAAAGGACAAACATTGTATATGATTCCTCTTATATGAGTACCTAGAACAGGCGATGGTGATGGTTAAATATCACAGAGATTTTACTTCGTGTCATTGAATTGTGCACTTTAAAACAAAATAGTAAACTTTGTTATATTTCATCACAAAAACAAAACAAGATAAAAAACAAAACTACTTAGATTGCAAGCTCCTCTGACCAGAAGTTCCTTGAAAATTTCGTCTGTCTTCCAGCTTTGGGCTTTGTGCATCAAGTGCTGTAAGAGTGAATAAATGTGGATGAATGAACGTGCCAGGGCTCAGGAGATGGTATCAGGGCTGGGGAGACTCTCATATTCTACACAAGGAGCCCCTAGTGACAAGAGTGAAGCTGCAGACCCAAACAGGCATATCCCAGGGACGGGTGGGCTTGGTTGAAGCCAACCTTCAAGCTCTGCTCCCACAAGACTAGACTGAACCAACACAGATAAGAACAGAGCCTTCTGGATGTTGCCTGGTGGGTTCCAGTGGTCTTAGAGGCCCTTGAGATTCCAGCATGGCACAGCGAGCACTTGTGGTCCTAAGTAATTCAATTAAGAACAGTGTGAAGAACTTCGAAATGTTTTTGTGAGCATCTAGCTCTTTGAGAGGAGAAAAGGAAGCTGGTGCTGAAGAAAGTCAGACCTCAATCAAAAATCCTGTAGACCCCAAGGCACTGAGGCACAAACTGACTTAACAAAGACAACAACCCGAGGATAAAGCCTTGTCTGGTGGCAGGACTATGTTGTCTCCTTTCGGTTAGCTGTCCATGCAAGTCGAGCTTCCAGAGGCCAGAGAGGCCCTAGTCCCTAGTGTCTGGTACACACAAGGACAAGAGGAGGAATTCTAATTCTGCCTGCCACTAAACAAAGTCTGGTCTTCCCAGGTGTCACGGGTAGTAAAGAATCCACCTACCCATGCAGGAGAGGCAGGTTTGATCCCTGAGTCAGGAAGATTCCCTGGAGGAGGAAATGGCAACCCACTCCAGTATTCTTGTCTAGAGAATTCTGTGGACAGAGGAGCCTGGCAGGCTACAGTCCAAGGGCTCTCAAAGAATCAGACATGACTGAGCACACCCACACAAACAAAATCTAGCAGATATTCAAACTGACTGGCAGCCACGCAGTAAATCGTAGCACATATTCTAGTTACTGCTCCACCTTACCTTTCTCACCTTCCATCACAATTTCCCTAGCAGATAAATAATTCAGGACTTGGGGCTGGGTCATTCACCCCTGTGTTCCAGGTCTGCAGCTCAGCCCTCTCTTGGAACCGCAGCCCAGCTGAGTATTCACAATTGAAGGAAAAATTGCCTGACACCCTCCCTACTTCCTTTCCTGTCCCCTCTCTCCTGCTGCCACCTCACATATAAACTCAGGACACTGATACTCTACCCTACACTTCACCTAAGGGCTCCCAGAAATGAAGACAACTGGCAGACAGACAGGTCACACTACTTGCCATGAATGAATGGGATTTGGAAAGTAGAGATTTCTGTGTGACTTTGTGGGCAAGGAATAAACCACAGTAATTATACTTGTCTCTGAGATTGTAAGGTCTCACTGGGTAGCAAGATCCCTAAGTCACTAAGACTATGATTCAAATCCTAAAACCATAGAATATGGAGTTATAGGTGATCTAAGCTAACTTGGGTGACCTTAGATGGTCATCTAATGCAAGAGATGCTAGTTTGATCTCTGTGTCAGGAAGATCCCCTGGGAGGAGGAAATAGCAACCCACTCCAGTATTCTTGCCTGGAGAATCCCCATGGACAGAGCAGCCTGGTGGGCTACAGTCCATGGGGTCACAGAGTCGGACATGACTGAGCGACTAAGCACAGGACAGGACAAGCCAACTTAACAAAGGCCTGCTGGGGCCTTCTGACCAGAGATCATTGTAGTCAACTAGACCAGGAGTAGGTACCCTACCCAAACCAAGTCAGAGTCCTTCCCTAAGTTTATTTTTTTGGATGTAGAACAATCTCTCATGGTAAAAACCTATGAAATGTAAATTTTTGGTATTGTTGGCTGGCCTGAAAGGAGAGAGATTGAAACAGACCTGCAGAGGACGAGCAGTGGCAAGAGACGGAGATAGAACCTAGATGGGGTTTAGGTACACTTGCAACTCCTTGTCTCCCACAGTTTGTCAATTAATTCTTCCTTGGATTAAACCAGGGAAATTCCTCCCTATACACAAATTTATATACATTGTTTTCTTTTGAGTTTATTTTCGCTAGATTCTGGTCAACCAACATTGCTTAGTGTCATGTACCTCAATTAAAAGATCAAGCTATTTCCTTTTAGACAACATCTAAGAAAAGATAGCTGGTCAGAGTTGTTAGTAGCTGGTTTATTCTACAAACGGAAACATAAAGGACCACAAAGACTGCAAGTTTGCTTTTTTGTGTTCAAGCAACAACCTGTTATTTTTCTGTGCCCTTGGTGAGCTAGAAACCAGACTCTTCATATATTATTAATGTAGATAACATTTAGTGTCAAATTCAATAGAGCCATACATCGAAACCCTTACTTGTTTCAATTTGTGAAAATAAAGACATTATGCTAAGAACCTACTAACTACAGGACAATAGTCCAAATATCTGCTAAAAACTCTCCTTAAACTTAAATAATGGAGCTATACCCTTGTTTAATGCCTTATATAAAATATAATTTTTATGAGTTCTTTCTCTTAGCCTTTTGAATGCTCATATTCCTATGCAAAATTCAAGTCTTTATTCATAGTTTCTCATCTATACTATCCAATGAAGAAAAAATTGTTATGCTAAGTTATTAAGTAATTTAATTTTGATCGTGATAGGTACATGATACTTAATCTTCTGAACTTAAATTACTTTCTAGCTGCATTTGTGTTAGTCGCTCAGTCGTGTCTGACTCTTCGCAACCCCATGGACTGTAGTCCGCCAGGCTCTTCTGTCCATGGAATTCTCCAGGCAAGAATACTGGAGTGGGTTGCCATTTCCTTCTCCAGGGGATCTTCCCACCCAGGGGGTTGAACCTGGGTCTCCTGCATTGCAGCCAGATTCTTTACCATCTGAGTCACCTAGCTGCATTACAATCCATGAATATCATAATTTCTTAAAGCACTGACCACTGAACAGTCACTACCAAGCCACATTCACCTGTCTCTTGATAAAGATACAATTGAAAGAAGGCTCAGTGCTCCAATGGTGACAAACATCCAATTCAAAATAAGCACATATTTTAAAGGTACTAACTCGAGGAGTCCTACAAATGCTGTGCTAAAATTTTCATGTTGACATGAAATGTTTCCTTCAGAATAAAAGAAGTTTCACCTCTATCTACTATGTGAATTCTGAAAATGGAAAAAAAAGAAATCAGACTCTTCCTTTCTTGGCAGGGTCCCTTCACTGCTGAGAAAGTAAAATATGAGCAGAGGAGATTAGATCATTAAACAGTAAAAACACTTTTGATGGCTGTGATTGGAGAAACCAACACGTTTTGCCATTTTTTATAACATCTGTAAACTCTCTATAGAAATCTATTTACTGGAGCAAGATCTTATTCAGAGAGCCTTGTATCTTAAAGCTAAACACACATCCAAAATGCTAAGCCTATATTTTAAAGTATTAACTCTCCCTAGTGTGATTACAATTTGTTATTGAAAAATAATTACCTCTTGACTGTACTGGTACTTATATAAACAGCATCCTGAAGACAAGACAACTTGGAATGTCACAAATAATCCCCAGTACCTGTTCGTATAACTCCGATCCTGTGTTTTCAAACAGGAACCACTTGCTGTTTTCAACTGGTCTGGAAATAGGTGTGCAAAGAGATAAAGAAAGGCAGCAACAAAAGGAACTATTTCATACCTGTTCCACTCTTTCAGAGTAAATGGCTGCCTCTTTCCATTGTTTCCACACGAGCTTAAGCGAATCAATGGCGTCGAGTTACTTTTGATTTGCTACTATATCAGCCAATAGATTATCCCTCTGGAAAACACAACAAAGAGAGAATAAAACATGCATGAACTTGAAGGTTGCCATTACAAGGCATATCCAGTGATACCAAAATACATGCTGTATCTGTGTATCTAATCGGATCCTTAGTCAGCTGGTGCTGGGCTCAACTGAATGCTGGTATGAAACTGCCTCCAGGTTTCCACCACAACTTTCAATCAAGAAAATGGGCTATCCCCTGACATGCAAACTGGGTTCTTTTAATTTTTTTTTTATTGAGATATAGTTGACATATTTAATTCGTTTTGGGTGTACAATGTAATGATTCAATATTTGTATATATTGCTAAGAGATCACCAAGTCTAGTTAACATCCAGCACCATACATAGTTACAAATTTTTTTTCTTGTGATGAAAACTTTTAAAATCTTCTCTCTTAGCAACTTTCAATAGGCAATACAGTATTATTAACTATAGTCACTATGCTGTACATTACATCTTTATCACTTATGTTTATTTTGTAGCTAGAATTTTGTACCTTTTGACCACCTCCAACTGTCACCACGGCTACATTACCCATCCCCCCACCACCCCCACTTTGCTTAAGGCAGCCACCAACCTGATCTCTATATCTGTGAGCTCAGGTTATTTTCAAGTTCTACATGTAAGTGAGATTACATGGTATTTGTCTCAATTATTTGACATAGCATGATACCCTCAAGACCACAAATGTCACAAATGGCAGGATTTCCTTTTTTTATGATTAAGTGCTATCTACCATATTTTCTTTATCCACTGATACACACGTAGGTTGTCTCCGTATCTTGGCTATTGTAAATAATGCCACTATGAACGTGGAGGTACAGGTGTCTTTTTGAGTTAAATCTTCTATTTTCTTCAGATAAATACCCAGAAGTGAAACTGCTGAATCATGTGGTAGTTTTTTAAATTTTCTGAGGTACTGTTTCCCGTAGGTGCTGCCCCAGTTTGCATTCTTATCAACAGTGCACCAAGGGCTCCCTTTTCTCCACATTTTCATCACCATTCGTTACGTGCAGACATTTTGGTGATAGCCAGTTTGACAGGTGTGAGGTGACAGCTTACTGCGGTTGTGGCTTGCATCTCCCTGATGATCAGTTATGTTGAACACCTTTCATGTACCACCTGTGTGCCTGCTTTGAAAAAATACCTGTTCAGATCTTCTACCCACTTTTAATTGGATTGCTTGCTTGCTGTTTTGCTGTTGATTTGTATGAATTCTTTATATATTCTAGATATTAAGCCATTGTCAAATATATGATTTGCAACTACTTTCTCCCATTTGGTAGGTTGCTTTTTCATTTTGTTGATGGTGTCCTTTGCTGCGTAGAAGGTTTTTAGTTTGATGTATTCTCACTTGCTTGTTTTTTAGTCTTTGCTTTTGATGTCAAATCCAAAATATTGTCACCCACACCAATGTCAAAAGGTACTTCCAAACCTACATTTTCTTCTAAGAGTTTGGTTGTTTCAGGTCTTACATTCAGCTTTTTAATCCATTTTGAGTTGATTTTTTGCATATGGTGTAATATAGTGATCCAGTTTCATTCTTTTGCATGTGGCTGTCCAGTTTTCCCAACACCATTTATTGAAGAAACTGTCCTTTCCCCAGTGTATATTCTTAGCTCCTTTGTCATAGATTAATTGACCATATGAGCCTGGCTTTATTTCTGGGCTCTGTATTCTGTCCCACTGATCTGTATGTCTGTTTTTATGCCAATACCATACTATTTTGATTACTATAGCATTACAATATAGTTTGAAATCAGGGAGTGTGATACCTCCAGCTTGGTGGTTCTTTCTGAAGTTTGCTTTGGATATTCAGGGTCAAGTTGAGTTCTTTTAAATTTTATTTTCCTTTGGTCTAAGGCTGATACTAATCAATTGCTTTAAAATTACTGGAAGGACCATATAACATTAGTAAGGGGAAAACTACAATTTTTCACTACATTAATTCAACAATTTTCATATCTGAACATTTTGCTCTAATCTTAGTTAATAGGCATTGAGGTGACTGAGGTGGTTTTAAGAATTAGAGACTTCTTGTTAAACTCTTATGTAACATAAAAAGATCACATGAGAGAATAGTTCCCTGTGATTTTGAGTAAGGTCATAAAGATTGAAAAAGGGTTCAATGAGACAGGTGTTACTCTTGAATTTTGCAAAATGGGATCTTGCTCCTGAAGTTGACAGTAGAGTTTAAGTTTGCTTCTTAGCATGACACACAACAAATCCTAGTGCTATTTTGTGCAAATAGTTCAGAGCACTCTCGCTTCTAGATAGCATTGTTTTGTTTTGTTTTGTTTTTTTTCAGATACAATGGTTATTTCTCATAGATCCTGATTTCCAGCCAGAGTTTAGGAAGCAGCCCATCATCATGCAAAGAAATGGGGTGAGGATGTGGGGGAGGTGCGGTGTGGAACTAAAGACATTTAGAAATAAATACTGAAGTTCCAGCATCACTTCAGCTTAAGAACAATGTCCTTTAAAAAAAAAAAAAAAGAAGTGTAGTTAATTTACAATATTGCATTAGTTTCAAGTGTATAACATAGTGATTCTGCTATATGTGTGTGTGTGTATATTGAGAGAGAGAGAGAGAGATATATATATATATATGGGCTTCCTATATATATATATATATATATATATATAAAGCCCATATAGATATACATATGTACATATGTATCCTTCTTCAGATTCTTTTCCATTATAGGTTATTAGAAGATACTGAGTATAATTCCCTGTGTTATATGTAGGTCCTTGTTGTCTATTTTATATATAGTAGTGTATACACATTAATCCCAAACTCCTAATTTATCTCTCTCTCACACACCCCACTATTCCCTGTGGGTAATTATACATTTGTTTTCTATGGGAGTCTATTTCTGTTTCATAAGTGAGTTTGTATCACTTTTTTAGATTACACATTTAAATGATGTCATATGATATTTGTATTTTGCTGTCTGACTTACTTCACTTAATATGATAATCTCTAAATCCATCTTGTTGCTGCAAATGATATTACTTCATTCCTTTTGTATGGCTGAGTAATATTCATATGTATGTATATGATATGTCACGTCTTTACCTATTCATCTGTCAGTGGACATTTAGGTTGCTTCCATGTCTTGGCTGTTGTAAATACTGCTGCTATGAACTTTGGGGTGCTTGTATCTTTTTCAGTTAGAATTTTCTCTGGACATATGCCCAGGAGTGGGATTACAGGATCATATGGTAACTCTGTTTTTATTTTTTTAAGGAACCTCCTTACTGTTCTCCATAGTGGCTGCACCAATTTACATTCCCACCAAGAGTGTAGAAAGGTTCCCTTTTCTCCACACCCGCTCCAGCATTTATTATCTGGAGACTTTTTAATGATGGCCATTTTGACTGCTTTGAGGTGATACTTCATTGTAGCTTTAATTTGGATTTCTCTAGTAATTAGCAATATTGAGCATCTTTTCATGTTCCTGTTATCATCTGAATGTCTTCTTTGGAGAAATGTCTATTTAGGTCTTCTGCCCATTTTTTGATTGGGTTGTTTGTTTTTTGACATTAAGCTGTATGAGCTTTTTGTATATTTTGGAAATTAAGCCCTTGTCAGTAGCATTGTTTGTAAATATTTTCTTCCAGTCCATAGATTGCCTTTTTTCTTTTGCTTATGGTTTCCTTTGCTGTCCAGAAACTTTTAAGTTTAATTACAAGGACAAAAGCTATAAGTTTATAATTTTTTAAGTATTGCAAAACTCTCAGGTGAAGTAGAACTGTACTGTTCTTCAGAGAGAAAACATAGTTTCTTATTCATCTAGTCATTCACCATTTGGTTACCGACTAGATCCAGTCATTGCTTAAATGCTAGAAATACCCTGGTAAACAAAAATACAGACTCTGGGTTTGTGGTTTACAGAGTTACAGCCTACTAACAGAGATACGTATTATTCAAATGATTGCTCAAATAAATATAAGAATTTGGAGAGGTGTTACAAGACCATGTAAATGTTAAGACCATACAGAGGAAGATCAGAAAAAGCTTTCTTGAACAAAAATAGCCAAGCAGATATCTGAAAAGAACCAAATGACTGGGTTTGTGTACTTCTCAAGTATACTTGAGAAGCAAGTATACTCTAGGCAGGAGGAAGAGTATATTCAATGGGCCTAGGCACTTAAATTGAAGAAGTAAAACATTCATGCTGAGGTACGCTCTAACACATAGAACGTCAGCACATGCCTATATATGTATGGCTTCTGATATATAATCTGAAGATATAGCAGGAAATTCTGCTTAAACAAGTGAGGCTTTCTAGAAATGGTGACGTTTAAATGATGTTTGTTAAGGACATAACTCGTGGGAAGAACATCAATAACTCCTTGATGCAAAATGCACTAAATGTACTGTAAAAGCAGTATAATCATTGAAGTTTGAAGAGAGGAATTTAGAAAATATTCCAAGACAAAGCAACATGGCCTTTCTGTAAGTTAGAAAATTGGAGAGAGAAGTCTATGTGTGTGTGTTTGTATTGGGGGATGGGACACCACATACTAATTTTCCCTGTGTATTCTATTTATGGGCTTCCGAGGTGGCGCTAGTGGTAAGAAAGTCGCCTGCCAGTGCAGGAGACGAAAGAGATGTGGGTTCAATCCCTGGGTGGGGAAGATCCCCTGGAGGAGGGCATGGCAACCCACTCCAGAATTCTTGCCTGGAGAATCCCATGGACAGAGGAACCTGGCAGTATACAGTCCACGGGGTCACAAAGAGTGGGACACAACTGAAGCAACTTAGCACTCGTAGATGCGCATTCTGTTTATGGGATCTTCACTATTCCCTTAGGTGCTCCTGGAGGCCTTTTATATACCTCTCTCAATTGCCACATAGGGTTAGGGCTATTATAATAAATGGCTAATATCAATACATCAGCACAGAATCTGCAACAAGTACTAGATGAATTTTAATATTCAATCAAAATAACCTAAGAATCATAAATATTAGGGTACATAGTGTTTAATGTAAGCTACGTACATCAGCAGATGCAAACACGACTCTTTTTGAACATGTGATGTACAAGGGCATGTAGTTCCAACAAATAGTGTTAGTTGCTCAGTCATGTCTGACTCTTTGTGACCCCATAGACTGTAGCCCGCCAGCTCCTCTGTCCATGGAATTCTCCAGGCAAGAATACCGGAGTGGGTTGCCATTTCCTTCTCCAGGAGATCTTCGCTACCCAGGGATCAAACCCAGGTCTCCTGCATTGCAGGCGGATTCTTTACCATCTGAGCCACCAGGGAAGGCCTAATCTAAAATAAATCTAAAGAACCCAATGCAATGAACAAAGGCATTATATTATTAGCCTATAACAAAGAGATAGCCTATAACAAAGGCTATCTCTGTTACTATTATTACCCCCACTACATTGTTGTTGTTATTATTGCTATTATATGGAATTCAGGTCACTTTTCAAAGGGACAAGTTATCTGGGTAAAATTCATTCTGTTAAGTGAATTTAGAAAGGGAAAAGATATGATATTTCTTTGACTGTGTAAAATTAAGAGGTTATTGGCTACCAGTCCAGCAGTACCTCAAGCAAAATTACAGAACAACTCTGGCATTTCGGTAAAACCAAATGTTCATGTTTCAGAATGCAAATTGGTTAATTCCTATTACATTTCATAATTTTTCAAAGTTAAAAAATGTCCCTTTTAAAAAGAGGTTACAAAGAGGATGGAAATTTTAAAGTGCCTAAATCTATAAATATGAAGAAAGCATAGAATCATAGAAGGCAAAGGGGATGGTAACCACAAATCAAAAACCTACAACAGATATACAATTAAAGAGAAAGGAAAACAAGCACATCACCAAAAAAAATTATTAAACCACAAGGAAAGAAACTAAATGAAGAAAATAACAGAGAACTACAAAAGCAACCAGAAAGAAATATCAAAATGGCAAGAAGTACACACCTAGCAATAACAATTCTGAATGTCAATGGACTAAATGTTTTAATAAGATAATATAGGGTGGCTGATTAGAAAAAAAGAAAAAACCAGGATCTGTCTTATCAGAGACTCACTTCAGAAATAAAAACACACAGAGATTGAAAATGAGAGGATGGGAAAAGATATTTCAATATTTAATAAATGGATATTTAAACAATGGAAATGACAAGAAACTGGGGATAGCAATACTCATAGCATAAAAAAACAGACTTTAAAACAAAGTTTAACAAAAGATAAAGAAGAGCATTATATAATGATAAAGGGTTCAATATAAGAAAAGAATATAGCACTTATCAACATATAGGTACCTAATATAGAAACACCTAAATGTATAAAGCAAATATTAATAGACATAAAGGGAGAAACTAACAAAACCACAATAGTAATAGAGGACTTTAACACCCCGTTTGCATCAATGGACAAATTATCCAGACAGAAAATCAATAAGGAAATGGTGGTCTTAAATGATATTAGACTAACTAGATTTAATAGATATCTACAAGGCATTCCATCTAAAAACAGAATATACATTTTTTTCAAGTACATGTGGAACATTCCCTATGATTGGTCACATACTAGGCCACCAAATAAGTCTCAACAAATATTAAAGGATAGAAATTATAAGAAGCATTTTTTCTGATAACAGTAGTATGAAACTTGAAATCAATTGCAGAAAGAAAACCAGGGGGAAAATGGAGACTAAACAACATGTTCCCTTAAAAACAATGAGTCAATGAAGAAACTACAGAGGAAATAAATCAGAAAATACCTCCAGACAAATGAAAATGGAAGCACAACTTCCCAAACCTATGGAATGCAGCAAAATGCAGTTCTAAGAAGGAAGTTTATAGTGATAGTCCTTGCCTATCTCAAGGGCAAGAAACATTTCAAATAAACAACCTAACTTAATATCTAAAGAAATTAGAAAAAGAAAAACAAAGTCAGCAGAAGGAAGTAAATAATAAAGATCAGAGAGAAAATAAAGTAGATACCAAAATAAAAGAAAGTATCCGTGAAACCAACAGTAGTCTTTTTTAAAAGACAAATAAAATTGATAAACTTTTAGCCAGGCTTATAAAAAAGAAACAGGACCCAAATAAACAAAATAAGAAATGATAGAGGAAAACATAACAACCAATAATATCACAAGGATACAAAATATCATAGAACACTATGAACAGTGATAGTCCAATAAATTGGATAACCTAGAAGAAATGGGCAAATTTCTAGAAACATACAATTCTCTAAGACTGAATCAGAAAGAAATAGACAATCTGAACAAACTGATCACTGGTAGTGAAATTGAATTTATAATTTAAAAACTCCCAGGAAACAAAAGTCCAGGACCAGACAGCTTCACGGGGGAATTTTACAAAACATATAAAGAAGAGCTAATACCTGTCCTGCTCAAATTATTCCAAAGAAATAAAAGAGAAGAGAAGAAAGCACTCCCAAATTCATTCTATTACCCTGATGCCAAAACCAGACAAAGACACTACAAAAAAGGAAATTAAAGCCAGTATCTCTGATGAATGTAGATGCAAAAATCCTCAACAAAATATTAATAAGTTGAATTCAACAGTATGTTAAAAGAATCATACTTATACACCATGATCAAGTGGGATTTATTCCAGGGATACAAGGATGGTCCAGTATTTGCAGATCAAACAGTTTGATACACCACATTAAGACCTGGCTAAAAGAAATCACATAATCATCTCAATAGATGCATAAAACGCATTTGACAAAATTCAACATTAATTCATGATAAAAATTCTCATCAAAGTTGTGGGTATAGACAAAGATATCCAGTTCCATCACTTTATGGCAAATAGATGAGGAAACAATGAAAACAGACACAGATTTTATTTTCTTGGGCTCCAAAATCACTGCAGATGGTGACTGCAGCCATGAAATTAAAAGACATTTGCTCCTTGGAAGAAAGGCTATGACCAACCTAGACAGTGTATTAAAAAGCAGAGACATCACTTTGCCAGCAAAAGTCCGTATAGTCAAAGCTATGGTTTTTCCTGTAGTCAGGTAAGGATGTGAGAGTTGGACTATAAAGAAGGCTGAGCACCAAAGAATTGATGCTTTCAAATTGTAGTGCTGGATAAGACTCTTGAGAGTCCCTTGGAAAGCATGGAGATTAAACCAGTCAATCCTAAAGGAAATCAACCCTGAATACTCATTGGAAGGACTGATGCTGAAACTGAAGCTCCAATACTTTGGCCACCTGATGGGAAGAGCTGATTCACTGGAAAAGACTCTGATGCCAGGAAAGATTGAGGACAAGAGAAGGGGGTGGCAGAGGATGAGATAGATAGCATCACTGACTCAATAAGTTTGAGCAAACTCCAGGAGATAATGAAGGACAGCAAAGCCTGGCATGCTGCAGTTCATGGGGTCCAAAGAGTTGGACGTGACTTAGTGACTGAACAACAAAAATTCAAACAAAATAAAGAGCATTTACATAAAAAAGACCAATAACGGAATTAGCATCATACTCTCTGTGAAAATTTGACAGCCTTTCCTCTAGAGTCAGGAACAAGACAAGGATGCCCACTATCACCACTTCTATTTAACATAGTATTGGAAATGCTAACCACAGCAATCAGACAAGGAAAAGCAATTAAAGGCATCCAGATTGGAAGAGGACTAAATCTGTGACTATTTGCAGATTTCATGGTACTATTTCTAGAAAACCCTAAAGTCTCCAACAACAACAACAAAAAAAAACTGTTGAAACTAAATAACTTTGTAAATTTACAGGATACAAGATTGATATATAGAAATCTACTGCTTTTTGAAATAGTAATAATGAACTATCAGAAAGACAAATTAAAAAAAAATCCGGTTTAAAATCACATCAAAAAGACTAAAATATGTAAGAATAAACTTAACCAAGGAGATGAAAGATCTATATTCTGAAAACTGTAAAATATTAATGAAGGCAATTGAAGATGATACAAAGAAAATGGAAAGATAGTCCATGTTCTTGGATTGGAAGAATTAATGTTATTAAAATGGGCATACTGCCTAAAGCAATCTACGGATGAAATGTACTCTCTATCAATACCCATGACATTTTTCAGAGAAGTAGGACAAGTAATTCTAAGATTTACATGAAACTACAAATGACACTGAATTGCCAAAGCAATCTTTAGAAAAAAGGGCACAGCTGGAGGTATCAAGCTCCCTTTCTTCAGGCTATACTCTGAAACTACAGTAAGCAAAACAGCATGGTACTGGCACAAAAACAGATATATTGATCAATGGGACAGAATAGAGAGCCCAGAAATAAACCCACAAGCTTATGGTCATTTAATCTACAACAAAGGAGGCAAGAATATACAATGGAGAAAAGACAGTCTCTTCAGTAAGTGGTGCTGGAAAAACTGGACAACTACATGTAAAAGAATGAAATTAGAACATTCTCTGACACCATACACAAAAATAAACTCAAAATGGACTAAAGACCTAAATGTAAGACCAAATACTATAAAACTCCTAAAAGAAAACATAGGCAGAACATTTTTTGACATAAATAGCAGCAATATCTTTTTGGATCTGCCTCTTAAGGCAAAAGAAACAAAAGCAAAAATAAACAAATGGAACATAATTAAACTGAAAAAAGTTTGTACAGCAAAGGAAACCATTGACAAATGAAAAGACCACCTATGGAATGGGAGTAAATATTTGTAAATGGTGTGACTGACAAGAGGTTAATATCCAAAATATATAAATATATTCAGCTTATACAACTGAACATCAAAAGACAAACACTTGATGAAAACTATGGGCAGAAGAACTGAATAGATGTTTTTCCAAAGAGGATATACAGATGACCTACAGACTCTTGAAAAATACTCAATATCCCTAATCATCAGAGAAATGAAAATTGAAACCACGATGAGATGTCACCTCACACATGTCTAAATGGCTGTCGACAAATAACATTTTGTCAAGGATGCGGAGAAAAGGGAACCCTCCTGCATGGTTGGTGGGAATGAAAATTAGTGCAGTCCCTATGAAAAATAGTACAGAGTTTGCTAAAAAAAATAATAAGAAGAATGGAACTACCATCACTTTAGCTGAGTTCAGTTCAGTCACTCAGTAGTGTCTGACTCTTTGCAACCCCATAAACTGCAGCATGCCAGGCTTCCCTGTCCATCAAAAACTCTGGGAACTTACTCAAACTCATGTCCATTGAGTTAGTGATGTTATCCAACCATCTCAATCTCTATTGTCCCCTTCTCCTCCTGCCCTCAATCTTTCCCAGCATCAGGGTCTTTTCAAATGAGTCAGTTCTTTGCATCAGGTGGCCAAAATATTGGAGTTTCAGCTTCAGCATCAGTCTTTCCAATGAATATTCAGGACTGATTTCCTTTAGAATGGACTGGTTGGATCTCCTTGCAGTCCAAGGGACTCTCAAGAATCTTCTCCAACACCACAGTTCAAAAGCATCAATTCTTGGGCACTCAGCTTTCTTTGTAGTCCAACTCGCACGTCCATACATGACTACTGGAAAAACCAAAGCTTTGACTAGATGGACCTTTGCTGGCAAAGTAATGTCTGTTTTTTAATATGCTGTTTAGGTTGGTCATAGCTTTTCTTCCAAGGAGCAAGTGTCTTTTAATTTCATGGCTGCAGTCACCATCTGCAGTGATTTTGGACCCCAAGAAAATTAAGTCTCCAACTGTTTCCATTGTTTCTCCATCTACTTGCCATGAAGTGATGGGACCAGATACCATGATATTAGTTTTTTGAATGTTGAGTTTTAAGCCAACTTTTTCACTCACCTCTTTCATTTTCATCAAGAGGTTCTTTAGTTCCTATTCACTCTCTGCCATAAGGGTGGTGTCATCTGCATATCTGAGGTTATTGATATTTCTCCTGGCAATCTTGATTCCAGCTTGTGCTTCATCCAGCTCAGCGTTTCTCACGATGTACTCTGCATATAAGTTAAATAAGCAGGGTGACAATATACAGCCTTGACATACTCCTTTCCCTATTTAGAACCAGTCTGTTGTTCCATGTTCAGTTCTAACTGTTGCTTCTTGACCTGCATACAGATTTCTCAGGAGGCAGGTCAGGTGGTCTGGTAGTCCCATCTCTTTAAGAATTTTTCACAGTTTGTTGTGATCCACACAGTCAAAGGCTTTGGCATAGTCAATAAAGCAGAAGTAGATGTTTTTTCTGGAACTTTCTTGCTTTTTTCTGATGATCCAGTGGATGTTGGCAATTTGACCTCTGGTTCCTCTGCCTTTTCTAAATCCAGTTTGAACATCTGGAAGTTTACAGTTCACGTACTGTTGAAGCCTGGCTTGGAGAATTTTGAGCATCACTTTGCTAGCGTGTGAGATGAGTGCAATTGTGCAGTAGTTTGAACATTCTTTGGCATTGCCTTTCTTTGGGATTGGAATGAAAACTGACCTTTTCCAGTCCTGTGTCCACTGCTGAGTTTTCCAAATTTGCTGGCATATTGAGTGCAGCACTTTCACAGCATCATCTTTTAGGATTTGGAATAGCTCAACTGAAATTCCATCACCTCCACTAGCTTTGTTCATAGTGATGCTTCCTAAGGCCCACTTGACTTCACATTCCAGGATGTCTGGCTCTAGGTGAGTGATCACATCATCGTGGTAATCTGGGTCATGAAGGTCTTTTTTGTATAGTTCTTCTGTGTATTCTTGCCATCTCTTCTTAATATATAAGAAGGGCCACAGCCTTGGCTCTTCTAAGGCTTAATATCTAAGAATATAGATATCTAAGAAGGTATCTTAATATCTTAAGGCTACTTAATATCTAAGAAGGACCACAGCCTTGTCTAACAATGAAACTATGAGCCATGCCAGGTAGGGCCACCAAAGATGGACCATGGTGTAGAGTTCTGACAAAAAGTGGTCCACTGAAAAGGGAATGACACACCACTTCAGTATTCTTGCTTTGAGAACCCCATGAACAGTATGAGAAGAACTATCATATGACCTAGCAATTCCACTGCTAGGCAAAGAAAACAAGAACACTAATTCTAAGAAATACGTTCTCCCCAGTGTTCATAGTAGCATTATTTATAATAGCCAAGATATGGAAGCAATCTATGTGGCCATCAACAGATAAATGGATAAAGATGTAGTGTGTGTATACACACACACACACACACACACACACACAATGGAATATTACTCAGCTGTAAAAAGAATAAAATTCTGCCATTTGCAACAATGTGGACAAACCTAGAGAGTGTTATGCTTAGTGAAATAAGCCAGATAAAGACAATTACTCTGTGTGATCATTTGTATGTGGAATCTAAAAAATGAAACAAACAAATGAATATAACAATAGAGGGATAGACTCACAGATAGAGAGGACAAACTAGTGGTTACCAGGTGGGGGGGAGAAGGGGAGGGGCAAGATGGGGTATGGGATTCAGACATGCATACTACTATGTAGAAAATAAATAAGCAACAAGGATATATTGTACAGTACAGGGAAATATATATGTTATTTGTAATAACTTTTAAATGGAATATAGTCTATAAAAATACTTAATCATCTAAATTAATATAACATTGTAAATCAACTGTACTTCAGTTTTAAAAAGAACCATAGAAGACCCAAAGAGGGAAGAACTAGAGAGGAACTCTTTCTAGAATCATTGGTAAAGGTTTTAAGAATTCTGATGTCTAGGTGCCACCCATGGTGTCCCAAAGCAAAAATCTCTTGGATTTAACCCAACACAAAATCTTGCACAGTGGACGCAGCTCAGGCACTTTTAAGGGCTCCAGATGGTTCTGTAGAGCTGCCTGCCTTAAGAGCCAGTGCTGACTGGTTCCCAGATTCACTGGACCTGACAACTTTAGTTAAGTAACATGAGAAGCGCTTGTTGACCAAGCAGCTGTCTGGAGGAATTTTCCTTTGCCTGGGTTTCCTAAGAAAGCACTTAGGTAAAATAATGGCATCTGTGTGATTCAACAGAAAATAAAATTTGGCTTCTCATAGTTTAAATCAAGAAAAAGTATCCAAAAACATTCCTGTAGACTCTGGGCAAGTCACTTTAATCCACTTTTCTTCTCTGCAAACAGTCATAAAATATGAACCCTTTTTATCTCTTACCTTTTATCAAATGTCTAGTATAGATGTGCCAAGAATGACACTAGGGACTTTCATAAACACAAATCTAATGATTATTTTCTTGGGTTGGGGTTTGAGCAATTGTTAAGACAATCATTGCTCTCTCTCTGCCCCCTAAAATTGAAACAGAGTATGCTGAAAGTGCTTTATTAATTTGAAGGTGCAATCCTGGTAGATTTCGCCCCAAATCTCTAATCCATCAGTAAGCAGAACGAGCTATGCGATGCATCTAGTGCAAGACATTGTTCTGGGGGTTGTGGTAATGATGGTGCTGGAGATGCTGGCAACTTACATGTTGATTACATTTTTAGTGGAACCCTACAAAAGTACGAGGAGGGTATACTCCTATCCTTATTTCACAGAGGAGCAATATAAGATTGGAGAGGCTGATGAACTGCCCAAATTCACTAGCTAGTAAGCTGTGGACCCGGGCTTTGATGTCACACCCCAGGCTCAACTCAGCAGAGAGCTTTGCTTCAGGAGTTCATGGCCTATTAATATATTCCCTTGCTTATCAATCTGTGAATGAGCCAGATGCTGTATGTTTTAAAGTCCATGAAAAAAAAAAATTGGAGTAATGGCTTTAAACAAGGAAGTATCAATAAGCCCGTTCCTTAGTGAGGTTCAATATGTGGTTCAATGTCAAGGACAGTATCTGTTTGGTTAAATAAAGCTCTGAATCTGAGACCTGTATTACTGAAAAAATATTGATCGTGTCTTGTCCCCTGCTAGGAAACATAACATGGACTTCACAGATGTGAAATTTAAGCACCTTGTCGCTTACTTACAGTAAGCACTTGCTGTGATAGACCAAGGAGACGTCAAGTCCAACAGAAGTGTTTATTGGACAGAATGTCTCTAAGCAGAACGTTGATCCTTGATGTTGCCTGTAGTTGTTCCCCATTCACATTAGCTCAAGATGTCTCTTTTGTTAATTAGCTAAAAGAGATAGAGGACAAAAACAGAGATAAAAACCTTTACTCAAGGCAAAATTTCCCTTCAATATGGTTTCCAGTATAGTGATTATTCTGCACATTGTCATATAAATGTGGCCAAACAGACTGTAAAACCAACAGAGTACACAGCTACCAGAATAGTAGTCATTTCTTTCTCTTTTTTTGCATTTAAGTAGTAGTTTAATAGCACTGGCCTATAGATATGTATCTTTAACTCTAATAAACCCACTAATTGCTCCGTCATGTCCAACCCTTTGCAGCCCCATGGACTGTAGCCCGCCAGGCTTCTCTGTCCATGGGCTTCTCCAGGTAAGAATACTGGAGTGAATTGCCATTCCTCCTCCAGGGATCATTCCATCTCAGGGATCCACTCCTCGTCTCTTGCATCTCCTTCATTGGCAGGTGGATTCCTTACCACTAGCGCCTTAAGGTCCACTTTCAAATGAAGCCTCACCCAGCACAGGTAACAGACATGTATTTGAAAGAGAAAGAAATACTAAAGCATTCCTTCTAGAGATTAATAACTGCCTTATATCATACTTGGTAATTTCCTAAGATTTTTCACATGTCAGATACATTATCTGACACTCAGTGTCTGTTTTAAGGAAGAGCTGACTGACTACTTGTGGTCATGTCACTTTCCCCAAGGATGAACATCAATCCTGAGGGGCAGGAAGCTGAAACTAGGGCCCCACCTAAGTATTTTACTTCCAAATCTGTCCTTATATATCCTTGTTAATTTAAAAGGCTCAATTGAAAAACAGAATCATAAATAGCCGAGAATCCTCTCTAATTAGTGCACGTGGTCAAGCAGCTCCTGCGAAAACCCCAGGCCTGGCAGCAGGGCAGTCCTCTGAACTTGCACCAGTTTCTAGCATCCACAGTGGATTTTCCAGGGGAACATTTCAACTTACTCATCGTTGGGATAATGGCAATGACTTTGTGCCCTCTGTTGTAGGTACAGGGCTTCCCTGGTGGCACCAATGGTAAAGAATGCCAATGCAGGAGACATAAGAGACACAGGTTCAATCCCTGGGTCAGGAAGATCCCCTGGAGGAGGGCATGGCAACCTACTCCAGTATTCTTGCCTGGAGAATCGCAAGGACAGAGAAGCCTGGCGGGCCACGGTCCATGGGGTCACACAGAGTTGGACTCGACTGAAATGACTTTGGAGCAGCATTGTAAATACACATTTCCCCCTCAGTTTTCTAAAGGTTTGTCTTTCAGATGAACAGCTAGGGCCCACTAACTTGTAATCAATTCATTGGCACAGCTTTTTGGTCTGCACAACCTTCTTCTGTCTTGTGGAGTAAGTGGTACTTTACATCTGACAACACGTCATTGCTAAGCACAGTCTCGCTGTCTGCTGAATGCCTTTGGAAGGTGCACAGACTGAATAGCTAGAGCTGAGATGCCTCTCCCAGTGGGTGAAAGTAGACAGGTCCCTTTCTTTTTCTTCTTTTTATATTTATTTGGCTTCAATGGGTCTTAGTTGCGGCACACGAACTCGTAGTTGAGGCATGTGGAATCTAGTTCCCTAACCAGGGATCAAACCCCAATCCCCTGCATTGCAAGCTCAGAGTCTTAGCCACTGGACCCCCAGTAGACAGTCTCCTTTCTGAGTGAGTTATGTAGTCAGGGGCACACACGCACACATCTATGACTTCTAAGCCTGCAGGATTAGATAGGCTCTGATGCTGCCTCCCTCCTGTCTACGTAGGTGGGCACTTGTGCAGCTTGGGCTCTCCTCAAAGGCTCAAAGATCCAAAGCTGAGCCCTGTCACCCCTTCCAGGGCCCTCACCACCCCCTGTCACCCCTTCCAGGGCCCTCACCACCCCTGTCAAGCCTCCCCTGGGCATTCCCAACTGCTCTACTCCTGCTTCTCCCAGACTCTTCCATGAGTCCTGCACCACTGTCCAGAGTGCTCCAGAAGCCATGAACATTCTGTCAGAATGTCCTCGCAGCCAGAGACCATTGGTGAGAGCTGATCCAGGGCCACACACACACAGACTGGTCAGCTGGCCACCACCAAAGCCCCACCAGCTGTCAGGGCAACAACCAATAAAGTGAAACTAGTGAAGGTGTTAGTCACTCAGTCGTGTGCAACTCTGTGTGACCCTGAGGACTGTGTAGACTGCCAGGCTGCCCTGTCCATGGGATTTCCCAGGCAAGAATACTGGGGTGGGTAGCCATTCCCTTTCTCCAGGGGATCTTCCCCACCCAGGGATCGAACCTGGGTCTCCCATGTTGCAGGCAGATTCTTTACTGTCTGAGCCTCCAAGGGAGCCACAGGACCCCTGCAGTCCTTCAGCTCTCCTTGTGGGTTCTTCTCTCTCGGGCTTCTCCATTCTATCAGGGCCAGACACTAAGTATAGAACTCAGGAAACCAGTTAAATGACTAGCCCTGGAAGTAACAAGCTGGGTCCCCACTCGAAGTAGCTCTTACCTGGGACACAATCCACACCCTCCCAAAGAGCCGAGCACGGACAGTCTCAGCATGGGGTGGGAGGGTCAGTGACAAGGGCTTCCCCACAAAGGAAGCTGTGACCCTGCCCAGCACCCTCTGGTGGGTGTCCCAGGACCAGGTGTCAGGACTTGGACATCCAGAAAGTGGTCTCAAAAGCCTTTGCTGTATCTTTCTTAGAGACAGAGTGAAACAGTCAAAAGAACAATTTTCAACATTTGATCTCACGTTAGGAAAATGAAGCTGAGCAGCTCTTCCCTGTGACTGTATCGCCCTCTGGTGTTCAAAATGTAATGAACTGTAAACAGGAATTGCAGCTGCTAAACAGTCCTCACCCCAAATCACCCATTCTGTTTAATATCCCTGGACTTCTCAGGTAGCACAATGGTAAAGAATCTGCTTGCCAATGCAGGAGACACAGGAGACCGGGGTTCAATCCTTGAATGGGCGAGATCCCTGGAGTTGGGAATGACAATTCACTCCAGAATTCTTGCCTGGAAAATTCCATGGACAGAGGAGTCTGGCATGCTACAGTGGGGTCACAAAGAGCTGGACATGACTGAACACACGCACAGACAGATAACTCATCGCTGACGCAGCTCCCTCAGCTACCTGAGATTCTGAGAATCACCAAGAAAAACACTCATGGAAGTATCAGGGTGGGGCAAGACATGGCTAGAGGGGACACCGCCCTTTTGCTGCATTCTTCTGAAGCTGAAGTTTTGCAATAGTGTCAAGTAGCTAGGCAGTTGGGGGGTTTAAAACATAACCTTATAAAAATCTGTTCTGGAATTTGTCTGAAGGGGGAAACTTAGGGGCAGTTGCTGCAATTCAGAGGTCTCACACCCATTGACTGGGCCAGAGCAGAAGACCCAAGAGCTCCAGGCAGCAAATCTATAACCAGCACATCAGTGCCTGCTGGCTGCTGCTGGGGGAGGCAGAGGCCAGGAGCCATTCCTGCTCTCACTCGCTCGCTCGCTCGCTCACTCTTTCTTTGGCACATTACAGAGGTCCCGAAACACCAGATCTTAGGTGTTCCTCAACCAGCAAGGTGGGGTAAGTTTTTTAAAGGCAGGAGCACACTGCAGTCTGAAATGGCTGCACTGGCCTCACCCTCAGCTACCTTGAATTTACAGCTTCTCGTTACCAGTTAGAAGAGGAGACAACTCATCTAGACTTAAAAGCACACTCCAGGGTATATGCCCTGTAGTGGGATTGCTGGGTCATATGCTAGTTTTATTCCTAGTTTTTTAAGGACTCTCCGTACTGTTCTCCATAGAGGTTGTATCCATTTGCATTCACACCAGCAGTGTAAGAAGGTTCCTTTTCTGCACACCCTCTCCAGCATTTATTGTCTGTAGACTTTTTGATAGTGGCCATTCTGACTAGTGTGAGGTGATACTTCATTGTGGTTTTGATTTGCATTTCTCTAATAATAAGTGGTGTTGAGCAGTATGTGTTTATTATGCACCTGTATGTTTTCTTTGGAGACATATCTGTTTAGGTCTTCAGCCCACTTTTTGATTGAGTTGTTAATTTTTCTGGTATTGAGCTGCATGAGCTGCTTGTATGTTTTGGAAATTAATTCTTTGTCAATTGTTTTTGTTTGCTATTATTTTCTCCCATTCTGAGGGCTGTCTTTTCATCTTGCTTGAAAAAGACACCTGTACCCCAGTGTTCACTGCAGCACTATTTACAATAGTAGCCAGGACATGGAAGCAACCTAGATGTCCATCGGCAGATGAATGGATAAGGAAGTTGTACATATACACAATGGAGTGTTAACTCAGCCATAGAAAGGAATGCATTTGAGTCAGTTCTAATGAGGTGGATGAACTTAGAGCCTATTATACAGAGTGAAGTAAGTCAGAAAGAGAAAGACAAATGTCATATATTAACATGTATATATGGAATCTGGAAAGATGATACTGATGATCCTACATACAGGGCAGCAAAGAAGCCACAGACATAAAGAACAGACTTTTGGATTCAATGGAAGGAGGAGAGGGTGAGATGGTTTGCGAGAATAGCATTGAAACATATACATTACCATATGTAAAATAGATGACCAGTGTGAGTTTGATGTATAAAGCAGGGCACCCAAAGCTGGTGCTGTGTGACAATCTGGAGGGATAGGATATGGAGGGAGGTGGGAGGGGGGTTCAGGATGAGGGGGACACGTGTACTTATGGCCAATTCATACTGACATATGGCAAAAAACCATCACAATAATGTAAAGCAATTATCCTCCAGTTAAAATAAATAATTTTTTTTAAAAAAGCACACTCCACAATCCGAGGCAGCTGACAAGGAGGAGTGCAGGACAGACAGGCTGGGGAGGGGAGAGGAGGGGTTCCCTGGGAGCCAGAGCACAGGAACAAGGACCTTCCCTCCACAGTTCTCACTGGGGAACTTCCACCAGTCTGGTGCCCAGACAGGATGGCATGGCAGGTGTGTCAGTTTCTGGCCATGCTGAACAAGCTAGTACAAAGTGGATGCCTTAGAACAATGGAAGCGTATCATCTCACAGTCCTGGGAGGCTGAAGTCTGCAATCGAGGTGTTGTGGGCCAGGTTGGTTCATTCCGGTGGCTCCGAGGGAACAAAGCTCGCGGCACTCTCCTGGCTTCTGGCATTGGGCCATCCTTGGCGCGCCTCAGTCTCTGCCTCCATAGCCGCAGTGTCCTCCCAGCTCCGTCTTCACATAGTGCTCCTCTCTGTGTGTGTCTGTCTCTGCGGCTCCTCTTACAGACTACGGTCATGTGGGATTAAGGACCCAGCCTGCCCATTCCAATATCCTTGCCTGGAAAATCTATGGATAGAGGAGCCTGAGGAGGCTACGGTCCATGGGGTCACCAAAGAGTCATATGACTGAGCGACTAAACAACAGCTCCTACTCCAGGATGTCCTCATCGTAACTGACATCTTAATTACATGGGCAGAACCATACTTTCAAGAAGGTCACATCCATACACACTGGGATTACGACGTTTCTCCTTTAGTGACACAGTTAAACCCACAACAGGACTGTAAAGCTGGGCAAATTGGAGGTTCTCATTAGGCCTATTCAGTGGTGTGCTAGAAAATATTCAACAACCAGATTTCCAGGGGAGAAAAAGCCAGAGTGGTGAAGTGTTTGCAAATTTTCTTGGCATAACTATTCCCTCACAGGCCTGCTTCAAGCTACCAACATAACACCCAGCTTGCCAAAATTCCAGAAAATTTAACAATGTGCATCCCTCATCCACTGGTGCAAACCAACTCCCACGTGCTGTTGAGCCTACAATATTTTTAAATGTCAATGGCTAAAAGGAGTTGTCCAAAACAGTTTGTTCTATATGTTTACATGGGCTTCTCTTGTGGCACAGTGGTGAAGTGTCTTCCTGCCAGTACAGGAAATGCAGGTTTGATCCCTGGAGGAGGGCACGGCAACCCACTCCAGTATTCTTGCCTGGAAAATTCCATGGGCAGAGGAGCCTGGAGGGCTACAGTCCAAAGGGTTGCAAAGAGTTTGACACGACTGACCACACACACATATAGGTTTACCTGTTGAGGCCAGGGTGCCCCTACAAGTTTTGATTATCTGTAGGTAAAGTGACCAATTCTGTATACTGCATATCAACTTTTAAATCTGAGCACGCCTTGGGGCCATTCTATTTTCTGGGCCTCCCTAACCCTGAAGCAGCAGCAGCAGCATTCTCCTTCCAACCTTCCAGATGCTCTGCCCCCCACCTCTGATGTTCTTACCATCCACGGGTCCCGTTTGCCCCATGGCCGTCCCCAGGCCTATCAACTCACCCACGTTCCTCGGGATCTTGGCACTCGGCTGTCACTCTCTCCACCCCAATCCTGTCACTGACCTTTGACCTCGGGTCCTTCAGCTCCCATGTAGGCCTCCCAGCCAGCACACCCTCCCTTGTGACTCCTTGTTCAGATACCTGGATGTTCTCCAGGTCACAAACCTTGAACTCCAGCCTCACCCACTACTGCCTACCTCACCAGCTAACCTCCCTGTGCTCTTGGTACTACCATCTCACTAGTACCCCCCCAGCTCCCCAAATGTATCAGTTGTTCCTTTCTTCCACCCTCTCCCTATTCAGCCTAGATACTGTAACTATAATATTCCCTTGTCCATGCTCCCAATTCCTTTCACCACCCCAGCCAACATCCAGTTGTGCATCCATGGCTGAGGCAGATGTCAGAACCACAGACCCATGGTCTCTGTTACCAGCTGCAACCCTGCCTCATACCCTCTGTGTGTCTTGTGGCTGAGTCCTGGCCGACTCTTTGAGACCCCATGGAAGGCAGCACACCAGGCCTCCCTCTCCCTCACTATCTCCCAGAGTTTGCCTGTGCATCCTAGGGGAACCCTAATCCTTTCACCGTTCTCCATCACTCTCATCCCAAACTCTTTCTTCACTTCCGTCAAAAGACATTATGTCCCACTCGGGAAAAAAAACATAGAGTACTCGATGGTTAAAAGTATTTTCACGTATGTTCATTTGACCTCCACAGAAGCTGGGTCAGGCAGGCAGGGGAAGGGTTCTTATTCCCATTTCATAAGCCAAGAGACTCCTCTGAGGCTCAGAGGAGTTTCATGTTAACACCGGACAAAGTACTAGCAAAGCCTCGGTTGGTGCACAGGTCTCCCAGGTCCAAGAACCCCGAGTCAGGCAGCAAAGTGGATATTTGTCCAAGGGCATGAGTGAGTCCTTAGCAGCCAGGACAAGCAACCATGTCTCTGCATACCTTCCAGATTCTTTATCCGCCTCTAGAGTGTGCTGCCTTCACAACAATGGCTCCATTGCTCTCAAAGCGCCTGAAGTTCATTTATCCTTTATGTTTGTGTATGTGTGTTAGTTGCTCGTGCATGCGAGAGTGTGTGCTAAGTCATTTCAGTCATATCCGACTCTTTGTGACCCCATGGACTGTAGCCCATCAGGCTTCTCTGTCCGTGGGATTCTCCAGGCAAGAAAACTGGAGTGGGTAGCCATTCCCTTCTCCAGGAGATCTTCCCCACCCAGGGATCAAACCTGCACCTCCTGCATTGCAGGCAGATTCTTTACTGTCTGCGTCACCAGGGCAGCCCCCCTTTTAGGTTTAAAAAATTTTTAAGTAGAATGATCTTGAAAACAATAAGCGATGTTATTTTACTTTTTTTTTCCGAGTTGTTCCCACCAAGGACTGTTTCTCTGTGTACATATCTGACAATGTCCTCAGAGCCTTGCCTGACACAAGCACAGCTGCCCTCGGCTCTTGTCATCAGGTTTGCAGGCTCTGGAAACAAGACCAACAACAAAACAAAGGGAGCCAGACCAGGGATCTAATCTAGAAATGTCATCCCATGCAGCCCAAATGCATGCCTGTTTGGCCTGCCGTGGATAATCCTCTGGGTGGATCCCTGCAAACTAACAGTCAAGCTGAGTTTCTGTGAATACATGATATAAGCCAAAGCCACTTCCGTTGGGAATGGGGTCCATAGTGAGTCATTCACTTCAATTCCAGACAGATGGGAATCTCAGCCCTTTCCAGGCCCTTCCAGTAAAACATGAAGACTAAAGGGAATCTGCTTCTGTTCATAAGAAAGGTCCGTCCCATCCCAGCATCTCTAGCAATACTTGCTTTGTCTGTGCTGTTGTTCTTGTTGTTCAGTCACTCAGTCATGTCCAGTTCTTTGCGATCCCATGAACTGCAGCACGCCAGGCTTCCCTGTCCATCACAAAAATCCCAGAGCTTGCTCAAACTCATGTCCATTCAGTCGAAGGTGCCATCCAATCATCTCATCCTCTGTCTCCTGCTTCTCCTCCTGCCCTCTATCTTTTCCAGCATCAGGGTCTTTTCCAATGGGTCTGCTCTTCGAATCAGGTGGCCAAAGTTTTGGAGCTTCAGCATCAGTCCTTCCAATGAATATTCAGGGTTGATTTCCTTTAGGATTGACTGGTTTGATCTCCTTGCAGTCCAAGGGACTCTCAGGAGTCCTCTCCAGCACCACAGTTTGAAAGCATCAATTCTTTGGCGCTCAACCTTCTTTATGGTCCAGTTATCATACATCAGTGTACGTGGAGGCAGACACGCAAGAGGGGTGCTGACCTCCCTTGTCTGCCAGAGCCTGCATGTCTTTCTGCCCCTCAGCTGCTGCCTTGGAGATAAACTGTTCTTCACTTGCCCCAACACCCTCAGAACTGATATCTCTGGGGAACACTGGCCTGGGGGACAGATGACTCAGCCCGTGACTGTAAACTTGGGTAAGACACAAGAGGAACCTCTGATTCCTCCTCTCTAGGAACCGAGGTTTGCGTGACCTACCCAACTCAGCTGCACTGTTAGGACTGCCTATGTTGTCCCAACGAAGGGGACTCGCAGGAAGCAGCCCTGAGAGGGGACAGAGGAGTCCCCTTTATACAAGGTTGGTTTAGGGGCTCCCAGTACAGTGTTTCCCGACAGTGCTGGTGGAGGTAGAAAGTAAGGAGCAGCAACTTGTAAGCTGAGGAGCAGACCCAACAAAGGGAAAGCCCAGGCCTGTCCCATGGGTTAATCAGCAGGTGGCACCCCTGTAGAATTTTTGATTCATGTGCATTTTATCCCGGCTTTATGGGCAGATTTTGGGGATGGGTAGAGCAGGATGAAGGGCTTCTCATGTGGTGCTAGTGGTAAGGAATCCGCCTGCCAATGAAGGAGATATTGGTTCAGTCCCTGGGTTGGGAAGATCCCCTGGAGGAGGGCATAGCAACCCACTCCAGCATTCTTGCCTGGAGAATCCCATGGACAGAGGAGCCTGGTGGGCTACAGTCCATGGGGTTGCAAAGAGTCGAACATAACTGAAGCAACTTAGCACACACACCCTGAAATCCAAGTTGGGGAGGAAAAAGGGTCTGATTACTGTTTACACTATGAAAGGCAATAGAGGATAAAATGCCCACCAAGTCTTTGAAAAGCAAAATAACAGGAAGACCATCAGGAATAATACTTATAGGCATAGATGTCTATTCACCAAGATTCATTGAATACCTATGAGCCCTGGGGACTCTAGCAAACAAATGAAAGAGATCCGGAGCCTGTATCAACTACAGTGTCCTCTAAAAGCGAAGTGTCTGGAGAGTCCTTGGCCAGCCTTATTGAAAGCATCATCTCTGAGAAGAAAAATATCTGCTACTCTGAGCTTAACTTTGATTGGCAGTGGGGCTCTGACGTTTTAGAGTTTAGAGATAACCCGCCTTGCGGCACCTGTATAAGTACAGTTTGAAGCACATTTCATAGATTTAGAGAAAAGACTAATCTTTTTGCCCAAGAAATATGATCTGATAAGCCAGGTTGGCCAGTTGACTCCATGATGGAAGAAAATTTAGCTTGTGCTAAATTCGTGTGGCTGCAGAGGGAGTTCTCTTATTTTAGATTAAGAGGTGCGTGAAAGGAGAGAGTGCCCCCAGAGTGGAGCCAGGAAGAGTTTAAAGCAGCCACCGCTGAGGAGCTGAGGATGGGGTACAAGGAAAAGGACACTTCAAAACCAAGTTTGACTTCGATGTTAATCAACAGGGGGTTTGTGAGATCACCACAGGAGCGTAGCCATAGTAGACATTGAAGAGAATGAAGCTGACATAAAAATGGTATAACGAAACACAGTTTCCCATTTTTTTAAAAAAAAAGGAAGGCCTATGTTTGGGCTTCTCTGGTGGCTCAGATGCTAAAGAATCTGTCTGCAGTACAGGAGACCTGCAGTACAGGGTTCAATCCCTGGGTCAGAAAGATCCCCTGGAGAAGAGAATGGCAACCCACTCCAATAATCTTGCCTGGAGAATTCCATGGACAGGGAAGCCTGGCGGGCTACAGCCCACGGGTCTCAAAGAGCAATTAACACACACAAGGCTTCTGTATAGTAATCTCATTTTAAAAAGTAGATCTATGCATCTGTGTATAGACATACGTACACAGAGATGCAGCATGCCATAATACATACACAGACACTTCGTATATGCACAAAACCTTTCTGGAGAGTATATAAAACTTGCAAAATCTCCATGGAGGAAAAGGACTGTGGCCTGGGGAGGGCGGGGGAATTGTTTTTCATAGTGTAGCCACTGTTTAATTTTTTTTTTTACAACATGCACATATAACTTTTCAATTAAAACACTATTTTTTTTTTCATTAAACTATGTTTGAGGAAGAATTACCAGCACCAAGAAGGGCCCCCTGCTTTGAGCAGCTGTCTGCTGTCAGCATTTAACACCCCACCTCAGTAGCTCTGCCGTCTAGTCTCATCTGTGGCCAGTCTTCTCCTTTCTGGCCATGCTCCACGCCACTTCCAGTTTTCTCTTTCAGAAACGTAGGTGGGATGGGGTGGGAGGTGGAAGGGAGGTTCTAGAGGGAGGGGGCATATGTATACCTAGAGCTGATTCATGTTGATGTATGTCAGAGTCCACCACCATATTGTAAACAAATTATCCTCCAATTAAAAATAAGTTTAAATTAAAAAAAAAAAAAAAGTAGGGTTACCTAAGCCAAGAAATCCTCATTGCCTCCTGTTTCTTTTGGGATAATATGAAGTCTCCCTGGTGTGAGGCATTATCAGGAAGTGATACCGCAGCTAGGACAGTGTCTGCTGGGCCTTTTCTGGCTGTCTCCCTTCACTTCTCCTTCAAGTAATCCAGGCGTGGTCGATCAACCAGGCCTCATTAGTCCTCCTTTCTAAAGCTCCCGGAAGCCCACTGTCTTCCTCTCTTGCCACTCTCACTAATCTAGACCCAGTTCATCACCTCCTTGGTTTATCCTGCCAGCATCCTAATTGAGATGCCTTTCTCCAGTCTCTCTTCATTCCCATCTTTTCTCTGAACACTACCTTCTTTTAGAATGCAAGTAGTATCCTGTCCCTCCCCTGCTTATAACCCTTTAGAGTGGCCCACTGATGTCAAGCTAAAGTCCCAGCTCCTTAGCAGGGCTAGCCTCTGCATCTTTATCCAGAGCCGTCTCCTCCCAGCTCCTTCTCCTCGACTCAGACTCGACTTCCACCAACTCCTGTGAACTGGTCAGAAGAGACAGAATGTCTCCTCTGAGTCTTTGACATGCTGTGTGCTCAGTTGCTCAGTCGTGTCCAACTCTGTGACCTCATGGACTGCAGCCTGCCAGGCTCCTCTGTCCATGGGATTCTCCAGGCAAGAATGCTGGAGTGGGTTGCTATGCCCTCCTCCAAGGGATCTTCTCAACCCAGGGATTGAACCCGTATCTCTTTCATTGGCAGACAAGATTCTTTACCACTAGCGCCACTTGGGAATCATCAGTTAATCCCTGTCTTAAAACATTCTTCTGCTCCCTTCTCCCTGGTGTTCCAACCACACCCAGGTTAATCCTTCAGCATAAAGGGTCATACATAATAAGAATGTCATGAGGAGATCATAAATAATGGGGGAAGAAAGTGGTCACCCCTTTGAGGAGAACTCGTGCAGGAGTTTAGCTGTCAGAAGAGACCTGCATAAGAAAGAACACAGGGGCAGGAAAGTTCTGGGCAAGCTGGAGAAAGGGAAGCAAAAGGATCCATCCAGTGCACAGGGTGGGGAGGACCAGGTGAACAGGTGGCTGGGGAGAGGCGCGGCCCAGGGAGGCTAGAGAAAGTGAAAGACCTCTTGAAAGCCAAGATAAGTTTGTATATGCATGCTAAGTCACTTTAGCCATGTCCAACTCTGTGACCTCGTGGACTGCAGCCCGCCAGGCTCCTCTGTCCATGGGATTCTCCAGGCAAGAACACTGGAGTGGGTTGCCATGACCTCCTTTAGGGGATCTTCCCAAACCAGAGATTGAACATGCGTCCTTTACGTCTCTTGCATTGGTCGATGGGTTCTTTACCACTTGGCCACTTGGGAACCTCAAGATGAGTTCAGTCCTCATTTTTTAAACAGTGGGAAACCTGAACTGTTTTAAAACTGACAAATGACAAACTCTAGTGTTTGTTTTAGAAAGATGTGACTGGCAGAGTGCAGAGGAATGAAGCTGGGGAGATGACTTATCCTGGGAAACACGATGGGAAACAGCCTGGTCCAGGGCAGCAGCCAGCAGAACCGGCAGGAAGTGATGGATTCCAAAGAGATGTGGAGCCATAATTTCCTGGGCCTGGTGGCCAAGTGCCAGGGAGGACTCACGGTTCTAGATAGAATAGCTGGGAATGTGCTGAGGTCATGGGCTGAGATGGGAGTCACAAAAAGAGATCAGATTTGGAGGAAGATAATGAATCAGATTTAGAACATGTTGACCTGGGGTGTAAAGTCAGGAAGCCCAGGTCCATAATTAAAGTCCAACACAACTCTGGTTACGGCAGGTAGGCCCTTTCATAGAGAGCACCTGTTAAGGTGGGTTTCATCCTTCCTGGAGTGTCATGTTTCCATGACTCCAGTTTCCTTGTCCCAAAGCAACCTTGTGAACTGTTCGTATCACATGCAAAGAAGGAGTTGTGAAAGCACAGGGAGAGGGTGGAGATGAGGGCTGAGCGGGACAAGACCCACTGTGCTGGGGCCAAAATTCGTGCCAGAAAATTGTCTTCCTCCCCAAGCTTGCATCAGTCACTGTTCTGTTTCTCTTCAAAAGTTCTCTCAAGTCCTAACTGTGCTGTAATGAGCAACCTAAACACCGGAGACAACTTTGCGTCTGCCCTGGGCACTCTGAAGTCCTGGGCACACTGAAGTCCATAAAATCACTTCTCACATGGTTATGCAGTTCTTTCTTTGCTTTTGAACTCTTCACAGGTGTATATCTCGTCTCCTCACCTAAATCCTTAATTGTTAAAAGAACCCAATTTATGGCAAACATTGTATTTTGTTACTGCCACTGTGCCTGGTATACTGGTACATTGTCCGTTGTCAAAAACTACAGATTTGATTGACACTGAATTCATTTGGGGTAGAAAAAAGAAAGGATAATAACCACCTTGGAAGGACAGGATACAAGAAATTATATGCTGGTGAGAGGAGTAAGATAGTGTCAGTTCCTAGCATATAAAGAACTGATTCTAACATGAAAGGAAAGCTTTCACCTCTGCTGATAGAAATGGCTTTGCATTCTAGACATGCTTGAAAGGAGCAGAAGAATACTGACATTCTAGTTGTCAAGTGAGTGGTCTTCTCAACTGGCTAACAAGTCTGTTTTCCTTGGACCACCTTTTGTTTATAAGCAGTATTGGTAAAATAATATAATAGTTAACTATACTACATTGTGTGGCTTCCCTGATGGCTCAGCGGATAAAGAATCCTTCTGCAATGCAGGAGACATAGGAGATGTGGGTTTGATCCCTGCACTAGGAAGATCCCCTGGAGGAGGAAATGGCTATACACTCCAGTATTCTTGCCTGGGAAATCCCATGGCAGGAGCCTGGTGGGCTACAGTCCATGGGTTTGCAAAGAGCTGGACACAATTGAGTGACTAACACACACACACACATACAACCATTACGATCACCCTTCATCCTACAGTGGGGAACTGGAGGAATGGGCCCTACCACTCACAACGTTCACACACACACACACACACACACACACACACACACACAACCATTACGATCACCCTTCATCCTACACTGGGGAACTGGAGGAATGGGCCCTACCACTCACAATGTTCAGTAGAGGCACAACCGGATGAAGTGGAATGACTCAAAACTGATTCAGAGTCTTCTCCTGAGAGCAGCCCAAAGCTCGCCTCTGGAGGTTGGCAGAGAAGAGGGCAGAAGGCCCTGGGGTGTCTGCTTCTCACTCCTGCCAAGGGCTCCACTCCCCTTCCTTTTAGAGCACATCTTGCACTTTCTGTGATTCCCCCAAGGGCAAGGTAAGCAGCAGGCGAGTTCCTTCTTGGCCCTGGTGGCAGCAGCGCCTGTGGGCTCCGGGTCACATTCCTTTCCAGACTTCACAAACCTTGGGTTACAAAGGGCTTGTTGCACAGTTCTTGGGAGAGTGGGTATGGGGGCTGGGCTAAGTTGAAGGGGAGTGTCTGGCATGTGTCAACCATCCAGGCTTGGCTGTTTGCCAAGGCTCCCCAGGTGGCGGCATTGAGACAGGGAGGAGAGGAGCGGGGTACAGAGAGAGGGAGAGAGTCAAACGTCTCAGGATCTCTGGTGAGGCAGATTTCCTTTCTCTTTTTTCTCTCCCGCAGCTGTTAATAACACTTGTCAGGATGCATTTCTCAGGTGGAAAGCTTTTCAAAAGTACAGTGGGCATACCTGTGTTTCAGCTTACCGGAGGCATTTGAAAGTTCAGAACCCACAATGGAGAATCTGAAACGAAAGCTCCTCTTATCTCTCCATTTTTCATAGTCAAGTGTTCTCCTGCCATTTTATGCGATAAGATGTATAAAATTAATCTATTACACAACTTTTGAAATGAATATGGAAGCTGAAAGATATTGCCACAGCTTTGTTTAAACCCTATGCCATGATGGAATCTTCTTTCCTGTTGGTAATCATTTCATAATTCTCTTTTATTAAAGACAATCTGTCTGGAAAACTAGAAACCTATGGAAGATCCTTATAGGATAAGTGCATTTCAGTGAGTTAAAAAACAAGCTAGTGACCTAGAAAATATTAATCAGATCTTTGGAGCTGGTGGCTATACAAATGAGGTCTGTGCTTATATTGAACAATTCTTCATTTCATTTTCTTTCAGATTTGGGGACTTTAGGCTGATGATAATATACTTGCAATGAATTCCGTTGGAGAAAACTCTGAGTATCTGTATCAGGGTGTTCCTGGACTCAAACTTACAGATTAATTAGAGCTGCAAGACAGACAACTGTACATAAAATGAACTCTGGACATGCCTAAGATTGCTCCTAAATTATCAATAACTCTAAACAAAATGTTAATTCATGGTTTAAGTCAGGAAAGGCTCATTTAGGAGACAAACTAGGTAATAAAGATAGGTCAGTTACCACAGATGGTGTAAACCTCCTTGCCTGCCAGATTAAGTTTACTCACATGTGCATTTACAGAGTACACACATACATACCACAGAGTATACACATGCATACACATAAGCAGAGTCTTCCCTGGTGGCTCAGACAGTGAAGAATCTGCCTGCAACACAGGAGACACAGGTTCAATCCCTGGGTCAGGAAGATCCCCTAGAGAAGGGAACAGCAAATAGCAACCCACTCTGGTATTCTTGCCTGGAGGATTCCAGGAACAGAGGAGCCTGGCAGACATGACTGAACAACTATTACTACTACACATAAGAAAAGTGATCTACCTAAACTGGAAAAGGCCACAGAAAGTTTGTGTATTTATTATAAAGCAAAATGCTCATCAACTGTATAAATGCCTTTTTTTTTTTTTAATAGACTACTTCTAATCAGGCCTGATGCTGGGAAAGATTGAAGACAGGAGGAGAAGGGGACAACAGAGGATGAGATGGCTGGGTAGCATCACCGTCTCAATGGACATGTGTTTGAGCAGGCTCCAGGAGTTGGTGATGGACTGGGAAGCCTGGTGTGCTACAGTGCGTGGGGTCACAAAGTGTTGGACATGACCGAGCAACTGAAATGAACTAAACTGAACTGAATCAGGTCAGAAGGCAGAGCAGGCAATCCGTTTCCCTGGATTTATTTTCATTGTATTCTCAGCCTTTTGAATGAGGTCTCAGGTGCTTTCTCTTGACCTTGGTCAAAGCTTGTTTTGTTTGGAGCTGAAGGCTGGGAGAACTTGGGTGAAGAGTGTCACCTACCTAGAGTACCTGAGTTTACCAATAACTACACTAAGGTGATAAAATGAGATTTCCTTATCTTAGAATATTCTGACTTAGAAATTAAAATAGTCCAAGTATGAACCAGTAAATTCCTTCAGGATGAATTGGGGCAGGGGGTACTGAAGAGGCCACCAGGCTGAGAGTGAGAAGATTTAAGCCTTAGTCTCAAGATAGCACTAACAAGCTCAATGGCCTAAGTCAAGATATTTAACCTCTCTGCTGGTTTCCTTTTCTGGAAATTAGGATGTTGGAATGGATATTCTTTTAGTTACCCTGCCACCCCCCCTGCTGCTCCCCACAACTCTAAAAGTCCATGGTGTGTGACTAACACAAGGGTCAGAGAACATTACAGTCAATAAATGTAAATGTAGACAAGTTAGAATATTCTGTGTTTTGTGGATGTTATTTTAGGTTAAACTTAAACATAGTTTTCAGGGCTTCCCGGATGGCACCAGTGGTAAAGAACTGCCAATTCAAGAGACGTAAGACTTGCAGGTTCAAAACCTGCATTGGGAAGATGCCCTGGAGGAGGGCATGGAAACCCAGTCTAGTATTCTTGCCTGGAGAATCCCAAGAACAGAAGCCTGGTGGGCTATGGTCCATAGGGTCACGAAGAGTGGGACATGCCTGAAGCAACTTAGCACAGCACAAATGTAGTTTTCAATGACTGTAAAATGAATAAAGTCTAAACACTCGACCAGTGAGCTTTTACTTTCCAAGGATTTGAGGTGGGGTCATAATCTAATTGTGAAAATCATAGTGGCTTCTCTAGATGGAAGTTGAATATGTGCATTTTGTTTTTATCTGATCCTCTGGATTTATTTACATGCTTTGGATTATTACTACTTTTATAGAGCAAGTGAATATTAGCTTTGCAGCTGAGATATATTTATTCCCAGGGTGTTGGAGGTCAGAGTGTTAAAATTGTGTGCTGTGGATAGAGACTGGGTCTCCCCGCCTTGTCTGTTCCTCTTGGGGTCCCTGGCAGGCAACTAATCTACCTGTCAGAACACTGGACTGCTGCTTCCACTTGGGAAAGGAACATGGCAATAAACTTGGATCTCACAGGCGAATCTCAGCATGCCTGCCCGAGCAGTCCTGCACTTGGCTCTGGGGTCGTGGTGTGCCGAGGGCAGCCAGTGTGGATGAGTCAGAGCCTGGCACCCACCCCACCCTCCGCCCTCCTGGTAAACAGAGCAGCTATTTGCCGTCACTCAGAGCCTCCCAGGGCCTCGAGACTCCAGGAAGAAACAAATAAGTTAGAAGCCAAAACCCCAAGGCAAGGTAAAGAAAACAAAACTGTCTGCCTCCCCAGCGATGATTTCACTAGTGGGAGTTCTTTAGGAGGAGGAGTGGTAGACAGTCGCAACTGAACTGTTTTACTTTCTTCTCAACCAGAAGGCCCTTGTCTTTCACTGTTTCTACGGGTGACCTGCCTTTTAAGCCTTGAAACTTCAAAAGCAGACCTGAGAATCAATATCGGTTGCTAATCCATAATATTTTTTCCCTCCCTTTTATTTTGTTTGCATTTTTTTTATACAACCTTCTATTAAAATGCTTTTTTCAGTTAACTTGATTTTCATTTATTCTTCCCCATAGAATTCCATGGACAGAGGAGCCTGGTGGGCTATAGTCCATGGGGTCACAAAGAGTAGCTTACTTATTTGAGGCGTCCCCGGTGGCACTAACGGAGAAGGCAATGGCACCCCACTCCAGTACTCTTGCCTGGAAAATCCCATGGACGGAGGAGCCTGGTGGGCTGCAGTCCATGGGGTTGCTAAGAGTCGGACACGACTGAGCGACTTCACTTTCACCTTTCTCTTTCATGCATTGGAGAAGGAAATGGCAACCCACTCTGGTGTTCTTGCCTGGAGAATCCCAGGGATGGCGGAGCCTGGCGGGCTGCCTTCTATGGGGTCGCAAAGAGTCGGACACGACTGAAGCGACTTAGCAGCAGCAGCAGCAGCAGCAGCAGGTGGCACTAATGGTAAAGAACCTGCCTGACAATGCAGGAGAAATCAGAGACTCGGGTTCGATCCCTGGATTGGGAAAATCCCCTGAAGGAGGGCATGGTAACCCACTTCAGTATTCTTGCCTGGAGAATCCCAAGGACAGAGGAACCTAGAAGGCTACAGTCCATAGGATCATGCAGAGTCGGACACGACTGAAGCAACTTAGCACTCACTCACATCATTCTGGGGAGAAGCTATTAAAAGAAGAATACCTGGATAAAAGAATAGACATCACCAGGCACTAATTGAAGACTGTTTTAGAAAGTAATTTTACACTGACCTGTTGAGGTTCCCTTGCCTCTTTTGCACCCCTCAGTGGATAGGGAGAGGACTAGGCACCAACTGTCTTGGAAATGTTCTTGTGGTCTGTCTTCACAGTAGGAAGTCTGGCTGTTTGGAGACGATGCCACAGCTGTGTTTCTGCTGGGAGCTCCTTTGTCATTTGGTCTGCTCATTTGGATCCTTTACATTGCCCGAAAGCAACTGGTGCATCATCCCTGTGCTTACACTGTTACTCCTAAGCCTGGAAACACACCTGTCTTGTAGTCCTGTCCTCTGGACAGCCATTCCCTTCTCCAGGGGATCTTCCTTACCCAGAGGTTGAATCCAGGTCTACTACATTGCAGGCTGATTCTTTACTGTCTGAGCCATCAGGGAAGCCCCTCGTTCCTTTAGACACAGTAAATTTGTTCTGAGTTTAGCAAATGTCAACGTACCTGAACCGGAGTCATGGCTGGCTGATTCCTTCTAGCTCCATCAGGTAGCGTCTCACCTTTAATATATCAGATAACTTCTTCTCAGTAGCCAGGGTTGAGCCTGGGCTGGACATTGTGATGTCACAGAGTGGAATCCTTACTCCTCCCAAAGGCCCATCTGGGACCCTCCAGTGGAGCACTGCCTCTCCTGCCCATGGTAGGAGGTTGGGAAGGTACACCCCCTAATCTCTAAACTGACCCACGGAATGATAGAATCTTAAATGTGGGCAGAGATGTAGGAGACCTCATGACTCAGTTTTGGTCTAACTGCCTGACTTTGAAGCTGGGAAATCAAGGCCCAGGGTGGTTAAGTGTCAGAGATACATCTCAAAGCTGGGTGCTTTCAGGGTTGTCCCCTACCCTTCTGAACATGCCGTTTTCACTCTAGGCTGTACTCTCTGGATCTTGTCAGCATCGCCATTTTCTGATAAGCACCTCATGGGGCTAATTCTTACCTGAATCCACTCACAGAAAGAGACCATTCGAATAATTTGAAATATAGAAAGAGAACAGAGCCTCAGTGAAAATCATTCATTTTTCCAACAATGTATAGGCTGCCAGAAATAACAAATTCTCATCCTAGCCTGAACTCAGAAATCCTGAGCTAGCAGACCAATCCTAGATTAACCAGTAATGTGACTTCTGGGTGACCCGATGTTGTCCATGAGATCTGATGATAAGGAGAAAAGCTCAAAAGCCCGGGATTAGTGCTCCTGCAGTGCCAAATCAGGCCCCAGTGTTTGCTGAGGAGGGCACAGGAGGGAATAAACTGTAAAGAGAGAGACTCTCACTGGAATTTATTTCTTTCCTTTCATACTCTTCACTTTCTCTAGATACTGTCCCCATATGGTATTCAAAAATTACCTGCATTCATTGCACGAAATGACTTGTGTCTGAAGCTAGAGAATGGTGCTTTCGAAATCTCTCAAGGTGGGACTAGATATTGCACTCTTCTAATACCAACGACTAACGTTTTATATCATGCTTTAGCATTTACAAGCCACCTTCACATACATCATTTCATTTCATCTTCACAGCTCGTTGAGGCAGTGTATTTTTAGTACATTTTTATGGGTGAGAAAATTATAGCTTACAGAGGTTGTGACTTGCACAACATCACAAAGCTAATTTACGTGAAAAGGGTAACATTAACTACCAGATCTTCCAACCACTTTTTCCCCAACATAGGGCTTCCGTGGGGATGGGAGGAATTGTCCTTTGGTCCATGAACACACTTGAGGGCAATTCCATTAAGCAGTCCTTTGAGAAATGAAGAAGAAATTATTCCCATGGATCATAAATACCTCTTTGCTAACCTCCTAAATGTCTTCATAAAAACTTAGAGAAATGATTGAAAAAGAAAGTGAAAGTGTTAGTCACTCAGTTGTATCTGACTCTTGGTGACCCCCTGGACTGTAGCCCACCAGGCTTCTCTGTCCATGGAATTCTCCAGGCAAGAATACTGGAGTGGGTTGCCATTTCCTTCTTCAGGGGATCATCTCAACCCAGGGATCAAACCCAGGCTTCCTTCATTGGCAGGCATTCTTCACTGTATGAGCCACCAGGGAAGCCCATAATTACCTAGAAAGGGAAAGTGAAAGTCACTCTGTCATGTCTGACTCTTTGCAACCCCATGGACTATACAGTCCATGGAATTCTCCAGGCCATAATGCTGGAGTGGGCAGCTGTTCCCTTCTTCAGGGGATCTTCCCAACCCAGGGATCAAACCCAGTTCTCCCACATTGCAGGTGGATTCTTTACCAGCTGAGCCACCAGGGAAGCCCCATAATTACCTAAGCCTGACCTAAATCCATTTAACATGTAAATGCAAAATTTTTTGCCCAGCTTTCATATAATATATGCTGATTTTTCCAGAAATGCAGCTACCTTGTACATCAGGGAAGACCATTCTTTATCTTGTTCAGAACTTTACCAGAAGTTGTTCACAATTTTGGAAAATCAGCATCACCAATGGCCATGCCACTCACAGTATTTGAGTTACCTTGAAACTCGCCTGTTTGTGTCTGTACTCCCAACCTCACATTCTCATTGAATCTCCCATTAGGTCCACCATAGTAGTCAAGACAGCCATCTAATTCACTAAAATATATATTCTTTTATACAAATTATTCTCTCTTGTTTCTCCTTTTTATCTAGGAGAGAGCATTATACTGATTTTTATTAAATTACATAGATAGGCTATCTCTGATTTTCATTTGGGGATTGGCCAAGGCCAGTTAAAACTTTGTCATTGAAAGGGAACACCGGGACTGATAGGACGAGCGCCTCACTGTCATCGACCCCAAGAAGTTGCTTGAAACGTTCACGGGCACAGCTAAGGATCTCAGTGTAATCCAAGTAGTCTTCTAAAGAGTCATGATTACAGTGCTACCTTCTTTAGCCTTACTAAAGGCAACAGTATCTGCAAAATTACAGGCTCAATGTACTAGTTGTATTTTTCAGTTACTCACAAACAAAAAGTACAACCATTAAAAATGTTTAAAATGTGTTTATGTAGCACTACAAAAACACTTTATGCATCAACTGTGGCATATATTACATATCATGCTTTAGGAAATACATGATTTCATGCTTTAGGAAATGCAAGATTTTCCATTTTAATGATGCAGAGGAATGCCCAGAAGACAGTAGTGAGCAAAAAAGATCCGTTGCAAAAAAGTAGGTACCATTTTTAATAAATACAAGTATTGGGAAAATTGAAAGAGCTACACCAAAATATTAACAGGGGTTATTTCAGAATGGGAGACTGTGTGTGATTCAGTGCTTTTGGTTGGCTACCATTTCTAAATGTTTTAGAATGGACATGTATTGTACTTAAATTAAGAAAAAAGGCTATTTGAAACAGATATGGCACATTTATATTCATATATATATATCTCTGTAGTGCCTGACTTCTTTAACAAGCATTATGACTTTTGCTATTAATATTTTAAAAATCTAACAAAGCAGAAAATAAAACAAAAATGTTGAAAGGAATACACTTGTAAATACAGTGAATGAGTATCAAGTTTTCCTCAGTTGAGCCAGAAATGTTATAACAGATTTTTATATAATGCATGGTGTGTACTAAGTCACTTCAGTCGTGTTCTACTCTTTGCAGTGCTATGGACCATAGCCCACCAGGCATCTCTGTCCATGGGATTCTCCAGGCAAGAATACTGGAGTGGGTTGCCATCTCCTCCTCTAGAGGATCTTCCTAACCCAGAGATCAAACCTAGGTCTCCCGCATTGCAGGCAGATTCTTTACCAGCTAAGCCACCAGGGAAGCCCAAGAGAGTCTGGAGAGCTTGTGAAAACACAGATCACCAGCCCTGCCCTCAAGAACCCCAGTTTTGAGGCCTCAGGACATCGCTTTGAGAATCCCGCCCAGAAACTGGAAGTTCTACAGGCACTATCGCAGAACCAGGAAACACAGTTTGGGACCCTGAGTCTTTACCTATTAAAGACTCAGCAAAGCATTTGTACATTAAGGAATTTTGTTCTTTCTTTGCTTTTCCATTTTCTTTAATTAGGATTTCTTTCCACAGATAATGTTTATTTTCCCACGAAAATGCTTGTTTTCGTCCACTCCTTCACAGTTCTCCAAGGTTAAAAAATATCCCTTTTCCTTTATTTTGTACTTTTTAAATGTGGAAATGTTGTAGATGAACATAATATCTGACTTTAAAGATACCTGCATTAATTTGATTTCAATGACCTATTGAATACCAGTGTTAGCATATAATTACCAGGAGGTAAAACTCCAAAATAGGTAAGGGATATTAACACACTGCGTGCTAGAGATTTTAATTAAGCCTTAGTGACTCTGAAGCCGGACTTTTCTTTAAGGGATGTTATGAGAATCAACATGATCTTGAAAAAATAAATCTAACTCCAGGCCTTTTTCCAAGCCAAACTACTTGTGCTTATTAGAAATGTAAGCATGCCTGGAGAATCAGAAAGATATATGTTGCTAATGTTTACTCCCACGAGACCCACCTCATGTGCTCATAAAAATTGTAAGATTTTCTCAAAACAAAGGTAGTACTGTACACCCCTACATAATTCATTTTTAAGTAGTGCTAATGACATTAGTAAGGGAAAATGTCAGCCAAGCTGCAATAAAACATTTCCAGGCCAATAAAAGTACTGTAGCTGAGTCGAATGCTTTAAAATTACTGGGTTTGAAAGGTTAAAATAATAAGTGATCACAGATCCAAGAAATAAAACGCTCAAGTCATTAGCAGAGACATTTTCTACTGTGTCATAACTAAAGTTGTAGGGACTCCTCAGTGTAGATCCTGTAAGGTAATCCTTTGAGGACCCCCTTTGCTATGTGACTCCTCTCTTTCTGAAGAACAGAAAGTTATATACAGGACCAATAACACAGACATCTTAGGAAATTTCTAAAAACTATATTTTGTTTTGTAATGTATTTGTGTAATCCCATTTTGGCATAACAACCTGTTCTTTCAGAAATGTTTTAAGCCAAACATAAAGGCACACTGTGAAGATCTACATCTCCAAAAACTAAGGCTGATATTGATCTAATTTTCTCACCAAGGCACCTTGTCAGAAAATTTTTCCAATTTTTTTTTCAGTTCTACCTGTATACTGCCAGCGCATTATTACCAACACATCTTCCTCCACCCTCCTCATGCATGTGTGCTCAGTCATGTGACCCCATGAATTGCAGCCCTACCAGGCTCCTCTGTTCATGGGATTTCCCAGGCAAGAATACTGGAGTGGGTTGCCATTTCCTTCCTCACTACCGCTTACACCCATGGAAGAAGCAGACACAATCATGGCTCAGGAGTTAAGGAATACATCATTTATTGAGCTTTGTGATTAGGTACTTAACATATACTTTCTTCTCACCACTCACTTATGAGCTGCTGCTGCCAGGCAAGAACACTGGAGTGGGTTGCCATTTCCTTCTCCACACTTGTGAGCTAGATGTGTTATTATTGCCATTAATTTGTAAGGACATAGTTCAGAGAAGTAAAATTTCCCTTGAACTCCGTGGTAGTGAGTGAAGATGAGACTGAACCTGAGGAATACCTGACTCCAGAGGTTGTGCTCTCTCACCCAGACTGAATCATCCTAAAATGAGGTCTATTGATTACACCTTCTCCTACTTTGGAGAATTATGTTTGGCCTTAAAAGCTGAGCTAGAGTTTCCAAGAGAAGCACAAATAACCAAGAGAAAGTGAAAAGTCTGAACAAAGACCTTTAGTTTCAACAATTTCTGTTAACGAAAACATGAGACCTAGCAAATAATCCTGGAGAAGGCAATGGCACCCCACTCCAGTACTCTTGCCTGGAAAATCCCATGGATGGAGGAACCTGGTAGGCGGCAGTCCATGCGGTCGCACAGAGTCGGACACGACTGAGCAATTTCACTTTCACTTTTCACTTTCATGCATTGGAGAAGGAAATGGCAACCCACTCCAGTGTTCTTGCCTGGAGAATCCCAGGGACAGGGAAGCCTGGTGGGCTGCTGTCTATGGGGTCTCACAGAGTCAGACACGACTGAAGTGACTTAGCAGCAGCAGCAGCAAATAATCCAAAGTTAGTGGTTTCCTACATGTACTTTGTACAAAGAAATTGTTTCTAGGTCAGTTAAAATTTTGACACTGAAGTGTTTCTAGTTCAATTGAAATTTTGTAAATTATATATTAAATGCATTGTATGTGCATGCATCCTAAGTCGCATCCGTCATATCTGGCTCTTTTGCAACACTATGGGACTATAGCCCACCAGGCTCCTCTATCCATGGGATTCTCCAGGCAAGAGTGGTGGATTGGGTTGCCATGCCCTCCTCCAGGGGATCTTCCCAACCCAGGGATTGAACCCGAATCTTTTATGTCCCCTTCATTGGCAAGGGAGTTCTTTACCACTAGTGCCACTAGGGAAGCCCATTAAATGCCTTACAAGAACTAATTATTTAGCAAAAACATGAAGCTTTGTTGAAAAAAAGAATATTCACATCCTAACTTACTTCCTTTGTAAAGTTGGGATTTCCTCTTCATAATCCATCCACTTCCTCAAGTGTTAATTTCAAACCTATGGTGCACAAGGCACCATGCCAGATGCTACAGGGATGCATTGAGTACAGACAGTGTCCTTGGAGAGCTTAGAGCCTAATGGTGCAGGAGTTAAATAGCAAAAACAAAAACAACAACTCTACTACAGAAAGCAGTGTATAAGTATCGTGAGAGAATTATCATCAAAGTGCCATGACATGTTAAAGGAGAGAGAACTGACATCTAGGTCTGGCATTCAAGGAAAGCTTCATGAAGCGGAAGACAAATGAAATGAGTGAAAGGATGGGTACTTTTTTCATTCGTTTATTTTACTCCTTCGTTTATTCATCATCATTTATTTTTGATTGCGCTGGGTCTTTGTTGCTGCTCGAGGGCTTTCTCTGGCTGCGGTGAGCAGGAGCTACTCGCTAGTTGCGGTGTTCAGGCTTCTCAGGCAGTGTCTTCCCGTGTTGCAGAGCACAGGCTCTCGGTCATGCAGGCTTTGGTAGTTATGGCATGTGGGCTCAGTAGTTGTGGCACATGGGCTTAGTTGCCCCGTGGCATGTGGGATCTTTTTGGACCAGGGATCAGATCTGTGTCCCCAGCATTGGCAGGTGGATTCTTAACCTTTGGACCACCAGGGAAGTCCAGGATGAGTAAGATGAGAGTGACGGGTGAGAAGGAATTTCTGGGCACAGCTGAATTAGAGCTTGTCTTATCAATAATTAATCAAGTGAAAGTCTTAGTGCTACAAAATGCAATTCAGGATATTCATTTATTTGTGTCCACCCAAAGTCTTTGAGAGAAAATATGATTAACCCACACATATAACAGGGTTGTTAAAAATAAAAATTATGTAGGAATGCCTATGCGTGCATGCGTGCTGAGTCACTTCAGTCATGTCCAGTTCTGTGTGACACTATGGACTGTAGCCTGCCAGGCTCCTCTGTCCATGGGATTCTCCAGGCAAGAATACTGGAGTGGATTGCCATGCCCTTCTCCAGAGGACCTTCCCGACCCAGGGATTGAACCACATCACATCATCTCCTGCACTGGCAAGCAGGTTCTTTACCACTAGCTCCACCTGGGAAGCCAGCAATGGCTCAGCTCTTGGTAAATCTGCCTCTTCTCGCCTTTCTTTACCACAAATAGTTACCCCGGGTAAAGAAAATCCTAATACCATACGACTGCTCACACTACAACTGGTCTGTAACCTCAGTTATGCCCTCAACACAAGGCAGCTCTTCTGTTGTCCGTTTCACAGATATTGTTAACCTTCCCCAATCTCCAGAAGCCCTCTGCCTTACCTATTTCCCTCTCACTCTAGGCAATGAACCTTATCTCCTTTGTAAAGAACTCAGATGTCATTGTGTTATCTCTCCCAACTCAAACCCCACACCTCTCTGAACACACCCATATCTGCACCCTCTCTTCAGTCCTTCCTTCAGCTCAGTTGTAAACCCATCCCTCCTCCAGATCAATGCTGATACCTCTGTGCCCTGAGCCCCATTCAGGCTAAAATAATTATTTAGCAAAAACTTGATTATATTCTTTGCAGCCAAAGATGGAGAAGCTCTATACAGTCAGCAAAAACAAGACCAGGAGCTGACTGTGGCTCAGATCATGAACTCCTTATTGCCAAATTCAGACTTAAATTGAAGAAAGTAGGGAAAACCACTAGACCATTCAGGTATGACCTAAATCGAATTCCTTATGATTATACAGTGGAAATGAGAAATAGATTTAAGGGACTAGATCTGATAAACAGTGCCTGATGAACTATGGACTGAGGTTCCTGACACTGTACAGGAGACAGGGATCAAGACCATCCCCATGGAAAAGAAATGCAAAAAAGTAAAATGGCTGTCTGGGGAGGCCTTACAAATAGCTGTGAAAAAAAGAGAAGTGAAAAGCAAAGGAGAAAAGGAAAGATATAAGCATCTGAATGCAGAATTCCAAAGAACAGCAAGGAGAGATAAGACAGCCTTCCTCAGCGATCAATGCAAAGAAGTAGAGGAAAACAACAGAATGGGAAAGACTAGAGATCTCTTCAAGAAAATTAGAGATACCAAGGGAACAGTTCATGCAAAGATGGGCTTGATAAAGGACAGAAATGATATGGACCTAACAGAAGCAGAAGATATTAAGAAGAGGTGGCAAGAATACACAGAAGCACTGTACAAAAAAGATCTTCATGACCAAGATAATCATGATGGTGTGATCACTGACCTAGAGCCAGACATCCTGGAATGTGAGGTCAAGTCGGCCTTAGAAAGCATCACTACCAACAAAGCTAGTGGAAGTGATGGAATTCCAGTTGAGATATTTCAAATCCTGGAAGATGATGCTGTGAAAGTGCTGCACTCAATATGCCAGCAAATTTGGAAAACTCAGCAGTGGCCACAGGACTGGAAAAGGTCAGTTTTCATTCCAATCCCAAAGAAAGGCAACGCCAAAGAATGCATTGCACTCATCTCACATGCTAGTAAAGTAATGCTCAAAATTCTCCAAGCCAGGCTTCAGCAATACGTGAACCATGAACTTCCAGATGTTCAAGCTGGTTTTAGAAAAGGCAGAGGAACCAGAGATCAAATTGCCAACATCTGCTGGATCATGGGAAAAGGAAGAGAGTCCAGAAAAACATCTATTTCTGCTTTATTGACTATGCCAAAGCCTTTGACTGTGTGGATCACAATCAACTGTGGAAAATTCTGAAGAGATGGGCATACCAGACCACCTGACCTGCCTCTTGAGAAACCTGTATGCAGGTCAGGAAGCAACAGTTAGAACTGGACATGGAACAACAGACTGGTTCCAAATAGGAAAAGGAGTATGTCAAGGCTGTATATTGTCACCCTGCTTATTTAACTTATATGCAGAGTACATCATGAGAAACGCTGGGCTGGAAGAAGCACAAGCTGGAATCAAGATTGCCGGGAGAAATATCAATAACCTCAGATATGCAGATGACACCACCCTTATGGCAGAAAGTGAAGAACTAAAAAGCCTCTTGATGAAAGTGAAAGTGGAGAGTGAAAAAGTTGGCTTAAAGCTCAACATTCAGAAAACGAAGATCATGGCATCTGGTCCCACCACTTCATGGGAAACAGATGGGGAAACAGTGGAAACAGTGTCAGACTTTATTTTGGGGGCTCCAAAATCACTGCAGATGGTGATTGCAGCCATGAAATTAAAAGATGCTTACTCCTTGGAAGGAAAGTTATGACCAACCTAGATAGCATATTGAAAAGCAGAGACATTACTTTGCCAACAAAGGTCCATCTAGTCAAGGCTATGGTTTTTCCAGTGGTCATGTATGGATGTGAGAGTTGGACTGTGAAGAAAGCTGAGCACCAAAGAATTGATGCTTTTGAACTGTGGTGTTGGAGAAGACTCTTGAGAGTCCCTTGGACTGCAAGGAGATCCAACTAGCCCATCCTAAAGGAGATCAGTCCTGGGTGTTCACTGGAAGGACTGATGCTAAAGCTGAAACTCCAGTACTTTGGCCACTTCATGCGAAGAGTTGACTCATTGGAAAAGACTCTGATGCTGGGAGGGATTGGGGGCAGGAGGAGAAGGGGACGTCAGAGGATGAGATGGCTGGATGGCATCACTGACTTAATGGACATGAGTCTGAGTGAACTCCGGGAGTTGGTGATGGACAGGGAGGCCTGGCGTGCTGTGATTCATGGGGTCGCAAAGAGTCGGACACGACTGAGCAACTGAACTGAATTGAATTGGTATAGCACTCAGGGGCTACTTCAAGGAACTTACTCCTTAAATTACCCCTGTAGCTAATTTCTAACATTGTTATCTCTCTCTCTCTGCTGACTCCCCCTTACCAACATAAAAACATCCTCCTCTCTTCTCTCTCTCTATGCTGACTCTCTCTTCTCAGCATAAAAACATTCTTAAGTCTTTTCTATTTATAAAAATACAAACCCTCTCTTAAACTCAGACCCCTTTCCCCAACACAGCTACTTTCAGTTCTCTTTACTCCTTTGCCAAGCCAAGCTAATAGAAAGAATAATCTGCAGAGTCACCTTTCAGGCCACCACGCCAATGTCCAAAGCAAAACAGAGAGGATGCAAAAGTGCCCAGGCTTGATATCATTTTATACATAACAACTCCCTTCATGCCATCACTCCCAAACTCTCCTAGGACTTCCTTCAAGCTACAGCTGGTAGACAGGCTACTCATGTCCTGCCTGAAAGACTGTTTATAGTGTTTTCACGTGATTTTTCTCATTCTTCTGCCATTGTAACAGAGTCAGGAGGAGCTGGACTCCTGGTCGGCCACTGTCTGTGTTTCTGTCTTACCTCAGTGTGGGAATCACAAAGATGTAGGCATTCAGCAGTTTCCCTTCCTCATAAGATCTTAGTATAATCTGCATGTTCCCTTGAAATCTATTGAACTCATGATGTTTTATTTCTAATATGCTATCAATTATCTCTGTTTGTCTTCCCCTTCACTTTCAGATGGTTTCTCCTCTGAATTTCTGCTCCGAGTAATACTCAGATGGCATTTAGAAATCTGAAGAAATTTACCTCTACAGTGACCTAATCTTTTCTCTGAGTAGTTAAACTTCTTGTTATTGTTTAGTTGCTAAGTCATGTCCGACTCTCTGCAACCCCATGGACTGCAACACACCAGGCTTCCCTGTCCTTCACTGTCTTCCCAAGTTTGCTCAAACTCATGTCCGTTGAGTCGGTGATGCCATTCAACGATCACATTCTCTTGTCGTCCCCTTCTCCTCCTGCCTTCAATCTTTCCCAGCATCAGGGTCCTTTCCAATGAGTTGGCTCATTGCATCAGGTGTCCAAAGTAGTGGAGCTCCAGCATCAGTCCTTCCAATGAACATTTAGGGTCTATTTCCTTTAGGATTGACTAGTTTGATCTCTTTGCTGTCCAAGGAACTCTTAAGAGTCCTTTCTGCACCACAATTCAAAAGCATCTGCAGTAGTTAAGCTTCTACCCAAGTTTAATTACTAATTGATCCTAAGATAACATTGGTAGGAAACATCCAAGGGCTAATAACAGCTTTTTAGGAAAAGAATGAAGAAAGAGATCACCATGTAAATCAGGACACCAATTGGGCATATGTTCCAATTTAAGAGACAAATGTGGAAAGAATAGCTGCTTTTTAGAATACAGAGAATTGAATTTTTTTTTCTTTTTTTTTTACTGTGTAAGACACTGTGAAGATATATAAAGTGATACAGAGATGGTCACATGTGGTACCTGCCCAAAGAACTCCCCAACTGAGGGGGGAAACAGAAATCACATACGATTCAAATGCAGGCCAAGTGTTCCCAGCAGAGTTGTTAAGATCACTATTTTTGGAGTTAAATCCTTAGTTCAAATCTTTGCCCAGTTTCCTCATCTATAAAGTGGAAATAACAGTACTTACTTTGAAGGAGCCTGCAAGGAAGAAATGAGATGGATAGTGAATGTAAGTTTAGCATGGATGAAGCATATTTGAAGTTCCCAAGGATAAGTCAGTGTGATTTGGGCTGTTATTAGCTTTATCGTTATTATGGAGGGATAAACCAGATACTGTATGGATTTAAAGGAAGAAGAGATCACATATGCTTGGGAGATTCAAGAAAGACTTATTTTGTAGGCAGCCTTTCGGAAAAACCTTGGGGAGTGTGTAATATTTATTCAGGGCAAGGTGAAGGAGCTGTATCTCTCTGCAGTCCTGGCATAGGACCCAGAGCCTGCCTGTGTAATCACCTTAAGGGTCATGGGTAAAAATGAAACTTGATATGTGTTAAAATTTACAATACTTGTTTATGACTGTACCTAGTCAGTTCATTTATTTAATAAATTCCTATTTATATTTTTGATTTGAAACAGGCAATACTTGTTAAAGTTCTATAATATCCATAGTAGTCCAAAAAGCAAGTAAAGGGTATTTCCAATAAGTGCTATTGTAAAATAATTTCAAAAGAGCACACTTGTTATTAATGACAGGCAGTGTATTATGTACCTCTTGCCTTGTCATCCTGTCTATGGAGTACATGTTGTAAAGGAAGAAAAGTGGGTAATTATATTTCATATGAACATCAAATTGAGTGTTCCTTTCTTGTAGTTTTATAAAGTAGAATTGTGGCAAGATTGTCCCTAGCTAATGCCAGGAAAAAAGAAAAATAAATGTCTTTTTAAAAATGTCTCTTATATAAACAAGTAAAATCTGTTGAAGTGGTTTGTGGTCATTGAACACAAGTCTGTTCCCATTATAACAAACTCCATGGATAAGTCTGAATTATTTTATGTTGGTATTTTGTTGTATCAAATATTGCTTAACATGAAATTAAATATATAAAGTTTACATCAGAGCAAAATAAATATCATTATTATTACTAATTTAGGCATTGCTAGCAATTATTCAAATAATTTTGCAATAAGAGTCTTAATTTTTCCTGTATTCATCTTAATGGGTGCAAGTTGATAGCTCAAAAAATGGACAAGTGATTTTTTTAATCTTTTTATATAAATAGAGAAATTTTTTTGTCTCTGATGTCTATTTTAATAATTGCCTTCAAGATACTTATTGGAAAAATGCTGTTGAGATTTGATTATTAAGATTTGTGTGTTTTGCATAAAAATTATTTAAGAGGTTTTAAAAGTAAAAAATAGAACAAAAACAAAATTATCTAAGAGGTTCTAATATTCCTTGGCATTCTATACCTCAAGCTCATTCCCAAGGAATTTTTTAATAACAGGACCTTATTTGGGACTATAATTATTGTCTGAGTTTAAATATTATCACTAATCTTAGAACTTTGATGTAAAATTCTGGACATTAGTCATTTGAGAACATTTCTGGTATGTGTTGTGGGTGTGATATTTGGAATACTCTAACCTGATTTTGGAAATAGAGCTGATCATTATCTAGAGGGTCATTCCAACTTTCTCCTCCACCTACTCTCTCATCTTTGCTGCCTGCTGTGCTCAGTCACTCAGTCGTGTCCGACTCTTTGCGACCCCATGGACTGTATCCTGCTAGGCTCCTCTGTCCATGGAATTCTCCAGGCAAGAATACTGGAGTGGGTTGCCATGCCCTCCTCCGGGGGATCTTCCCGACCCAGGGGTCGAACTGGGTCCTCGCATTGCAGGCAGATTCTTTACCATCTGAGCCACTAGGGAAGCCCCAAGAATACTGGCGTGGGTAGCCATTCCCTCCTGCAGTGGATCTTCCTTACGAGGGATGGAACCCTGGTCTTCTGCATCGCAGGCAGTTTTTTAACCATATGAGCCACCAGGGAAGCCCTGATCAGCATTTGCTGTGTACAAAAAATTCTCGGTAGTTTGCAATAACGAAATTTTTACATCTTGCCTACAGGTTGGCTGAGCAGCTGTGGCAGTGGTGCTGAGCTGTGAGTCAGGTTCAGGTATGTTCCCTGGGCATTCATTCTGGGGTACTATGATCCTAGGTTATTTGCGGTTCAGGTCAGTTCAGTTCAGTTGCTCAGTCGTGTCCGACTCTTTGGGACCCCATGAATTGCAGCACACCAGGCCTCCCTGTCCATCACCAGCTCCCGGAGTTCACTCAGACTCACGTCCATCGAGTCAGTGATGCCATCCAGCCATCTCATCCTCTGTCGTCCCCTTCTCCTCCTGCCCCCAATCCCTCCCAGCATCAGAGTCTTTTCCAATGAGTCAACTCTTCGCATGAGGTGGCCAAAGTACTGGAGTTTCAGCTTTAGCATCAGTCCTTCCAAAGAACACCCAGGACTGATCTCCTTTAGAATGGACTGGTTGGATCTTCTTGCAGTCCAAGGGACTCTCAAGAGTCTTCTCCAACACCACAGTTCAAAAGCATCAATTCTTCACATATCATAGTGGAACAGAGACAGACTACCAAAATTGATTGCCCATTGCAGAAGAGGAAGCAGTCACCAGTATGTAGCAATTCTAAAATCTCACTGGACATACATTGCCAAGCTCCCAACCTGAATGTGGGGATTGTTCCTGGATCAGGCTCCAGCTCTGTTCCCTGGAAATTAATGCTTCTACCCATTGTTTTCATGGCTATTGGCTCCACCTTCTGGAACTAGTTTTCCATCATCCTTTTTGGTCATATCTGAAGAAGTATATATCCTCCCTGGCAGCTGAGCAGCTTCTTCTTCCTACTATTTGCCTGTAGAATGTTGAAGACCCTAAGGTCTTTTTTTAAAAAAATCAAATCTTAACCAAAAATATAAGTGTGTGTGTTCTCAGTCATGTTTGACTCTTTGCAGCCCCCATGGACTGTAGCCCTCCAGGCTCCTCTGTCCATGAAATTCTCCAGCCAAGAACACTAGAGTGGGTTTCCATGCCCTCTTCCAGGGGATCTTCCCAACCCAGGGATTGAACCTGCATCTCTTTCATCTCCTGCATTGGCAGGTGGATTCTTTACCACTGGCACCATCTGGGAAGCCCAACTGAGAATAGTTTTAGATTTACACCAAAGTTGCTGAGCTAGTACAGAGAGTTCCCATTTACTCAACACCATGTTTCTCCTATGTGGTAACATCTTACATTAGTATCGTCCATTTTCCACAATTAATGAACCTATGTTGATATTTTATTGTTATCCTAAGATATTTTATTATGGCTCAGAAAGTCATAGTATCATTTAAGGAGAAAAAAAAGTCAGTGTCTTTTAATCCAGGCAAGTCTGCTTTGGCACTTAAATCTCTCTTGAAGCCTATTGAAACTCTGTGAGTGTGTGACTTGAGTCAGCTCCATGGGCAGCAGCCACATCCATATCCACATCCACATTCAAGGCTTCTTCTCTCTAGAATTAACCACAGATGGTTTATCAAATTTGTGAAACCTACTCCTAATTTCTTTCCTATGAGCTCTTTTGTTCAGATGAAAGAATTTATTGGGGGCCACCTTAATCCATTCAGAGGTTTTACAGAGAGTATCATGGTGAGTTTTTGTTTTATCTTTGTCATGAGACTGGGTCTTTATTAGCATCTCAACCAGCCTTTGTGACTTTTAACATTTCTCAGTTTTTCCTGTTCTATTGGAAAATGAGAAACAGTTCTGTTTTCAAAGTTGCAAGTTTTGAAATTTATGGAGTCACTCTTCACTCTCTCATTCCTGCTTGCAGGCAGGTCAGTTTCTTCTTAAAACTGACTTAGTAAAAGAAGCAACCAGCTCATGCTAGTAACAGTCGATCTTGAAATCTCTTCAGCCCAAAACCATGCATTCATGAGATATACTTTCTGTCTTCAAGTTATCTTGGTTGACAGTTTAATCAAATATTTACTGCCTCATAAGATGGGTCATCATTTTTCCAGTTTCCAACACTTTCTTGCTTCCTGGTTCAGTCCCAAGACCAAAGACACCTATTTTAGGTTTGTTTGTTTGTTTGTTTGTTTTTAATCTGTTATTATTTACTTGTTTATCCCTTATATTTCCAGTTTTTATCTCAGTAGCATCACATTTTTAAGGACTAATTTCTGTGTTAGTCAGTTTTTACTGCAATAATGCTGTGTAGTAAATATCCCCCAGAGGTCCGTGATTTCTAAAACAAAGGCCTCTGGCTCATGGGTCTTTGGCTTGGTTGCCCTCAGCCTGCAGATTGTTCAGATCTGCTTCTCTGTGCTTATCTAGGACCCAGGCAGGAGAGGGCTCTTTACATGGCAAAGAGCAGGAATGCAAAAGGCTGAACCAAGCCATACATGCAGAATTTAAGCCTTTGCTCACATTTTTTTGACCAAAATAAGTCACACTGTCAGACCTAGTATCAATGGAGGGAGGAGTTGTTTTTGTTCAGTTGCTCGGTCTTGTCCGAAGGAAAACATTCTATTTTAATTATTCTGTTTTATGTGTGTTTGCAACCCTGTGGACTGCAGCATGCCAGGCTTCCCTGTCCTTCACCATCTCCTGGAGTTTGCTCAAACTCAGGTCCATTGAGTTGATGATGCCATCCAACCATTTCATCCTCTGTCACCCCGCTTCTCCTCCTGTCTTCAATCTTTCCCAGCATCAGGGACTTTTCCAATGAGTCAGCTTTTTGCACCATGTGGCCGAAGTATTGGAGAGGAGAAAGCAAATCCTTACATGCCAATAATACATTTTACCTCACCAGACATAAGTCTGGCCTCCAGAATTCATCATTCAGATGATCCCTAAAATGGAAGGGAGCAGGAAAGGGAGGGGTAAAAATATAGTTAGGAAAATATTTTGTATATATCAGTTCAGTTCAGTCTCTCAGTAGTGTCCAACTGTTTGCAACCCCTTGGACTGCAGCATGCCAGGGTTGCCTATCCTCCACTGTCTCCTGGAGTTTGCTCAAACTCATGTCCATTGAGTCAGTGATGCCATTCAACCACCTCATCCTCTGTCATCCCTTTCTCCTTTGCCTTCCAGCATCAGGGTCTTTTCCAAAGTGGTAGCTTTTTGCATCAGGTGTCCAAAGTATTGGAGCTTCAGTATCAATCCTTCCAATGAATACTCAGGGTTGATTTCCTTCAGGATTGACTGGTTTGATCTCCCATCCCTTCATACCAAAACCAAGGATCCTGGCCCCACTGATGCACTTCAGCACACACACTCCTCCTGGGATGTTGGACAGCAGACCTAGCCACACTTGGAATAGCTACATTTTTCTCAGGGCCTTCCTGTCTTCATCCCCATGGACTGCAGTTCTTTGGGGTCATCATCACCTCTAGCCTGGCTTCCTACAACAACCTTTGAGCCTGGCTCTTTCTCTAGCCTGCCCATCTCCAAACCACTCTCCATTCAAAGTAATCCAAAGTAATCTTTCTAGGGTGGACATTTCATCTTGTGGCTCTCTCAGCATAAGTCTCCCAAGGTTTTTACTTTTTGTCTCTAGTAAATAAAACATAGCTTTGCACATGTGCCCACCCCCACCCCTGCCAGCTGGTCCCAGAATATTGGGCTTTGGTAAAGGGTCAAGTTTCTCTCATCCTCTCAGACTCCCACACTTTGGCTCCTGGATACAAGGGAATGGTGTCCTTTCTGCTGGGTGGGCCTCCTGGGCAGCAAAGGGGGTGCTGAGAGCCTGAGTGCCCCGAAAGCTTTGCCTACTCCCCGCCCAGCCCCCATACAGCACTTCTGACCTCCCCAGAGAAGGAAATGACTACTGACAGAAATATGATCACGCTGCCAGACACATGGTGTCAGCTCCACAAATTGTGAAACTGAAGTCTGTGGCCCTTTGATTCTGTCCCTGTGGTGTCAGGAAGTGAGTAAAGACAGCTGCTGAGAAGCTGGTGGAGAAGGGGGAAAAGTTAGCCTCTCAGGAAATTGGGGAAAATTTTTCTTCAGGCACCCAGAAACTAGAAGAAAACGGTTCCTGTCTGAGGTGGATGTAGACAGCCTCATGAGGTCAGTTCAGTTCTGTTCAGTCACTCGGACGTGTCCAGCTCTTTGCTGGGGGTCCCATGGACTGCAGCACGCCAGCCTTCCCTGTCCATCACCAGCTCCTGGAGTTTGCTCAAACTCATGTCCATTGAGTCCGTGATTCCATCCAACCATCTCATCCTCTGTCATCCCCTTCTCCTCCTGCCTTAATCCTTCTCAGCATCAGGGTCTTTTCCTCATGAGATACCTTCTTACGATTCTCCAGCAGCAAGATTAGGAGGTGGGAGCTGTCCTTCAGTATCCTTTCCTGTTCTTGTATAGAGCAGTGAAGAGACCCAGGCATAGTTACAGAGTAGATAGGCTGTCAGGATCTGTAAAAGTCAAATTTACTCTTTAACAAATCCCTCTTACCCAGACAGAATTACTGTTCTCTTTGGAAATTATTTTAATCAAGTCTTTTTTTTTTATCTTCAAGTCAAAAACACATCAAACTAGCTCATGCAAAGCAGCATGGTTATTAAATAACGATTCTGGGGTATCTTATAAAGCTGACAGTCAAGAAAGTGAGTCTTGTGAGTAACCAAAATGAGGAATTGGCTATTACAGTAAAAACTGAAGCCAAATCTAAGCAGTATGTGTTCGTATTGATGTTTTCCTATAATTGTTAGGTCTCCAGTAGTCCAGGAGACCAAATTCTAGACTTGTCAAATACCAGCTATATCCAGCTTCTCTTTCTCCCTGAAACTGACCTTCCCACCACTTTCTATGTGGGAAACCAACGTGTACTTGTCCCCTACACATGGCAGCTGCTGGCAGAACCAGATGAGGATATATGATACAAGAACAGTTTACCCATTGCTGGCCAGAAACCCATGAGATGGGTCACCGCAAAGGTCTCGTCCCTGTAGTATCAGTGGCAGTTGTTGTTTAGTTGCTAAGTCAGGTCTGACTCTTTTGAGACCCCATGGACTGCAGCCCACCAGGCTCCTCTGTCCATGGGATTCTCCAGGCAAGAATACTGGAGTGGGTTGCCATTCCCTTCTCCAGGGCATCTTCCCCACCCAGGAATCGAACCTGCATCTCCTGCATTGCAGGCAGATTCTTTACCATTGAGCCACCAGAGAAACCCTCAATGGTAGTTAGTCAATCCAGTTAATTTAGGTTCCTCTGGATGGTGGAAAATATGGAAAGATTGGCCAGTGAGTGATAAAGGTAAATGGAACCAGTTTACAGAGGGACACAGATACCTTAGCTAAGAGACCATGTTGGCTCAGAGAGGTGGAGAGAGTCACTGGCCTCTAGAAAAGTCTTGCCTCATTCTAGTTTACAGGTGCCTGTTAGTTTGCTAGGGGTGCTATAAGAAAGCACCACAGACTACGTGGCTTAAACATAAGATATTTATTTTGTCTCAATTCTGGAGGCTAGAAGTCTCATAGGAAAGTGTTGGCAAGTTTGGCCTCTCCTTGGCTCATAGATGACTGTCTTCTCTCTGTATCTCCACAGAACTCTCCCTCTGTGCATGTCTGTGTTCTAATCTCTTCCTATCATGATACCAGTCAGATTGAATTGGGGCTCATGTAATGACTTCATTTTAACCTACTTACCTCTTTAAAGATCTGTCTCCAAATGCAGTCACATTCTGAGGTATTGGGGTTAGGACTTCAACATATAAATGTGAGGAGACCCAATTCAGTCCATACCAATGCCACCTCCCTTTTTTTGCAGAGTCCTGAATAAGTCTATACAATGAAAAGAACCTAACAAATTGTATTAGCACTCTCTGTTGTAATCAGCAGAAAACCCAATTCAAACAGTTTTTAGGAAAAAGGGCTCAAGCAACTGAGAAGTCAGAAGTGTCACTAACTTTAAGTACCTCTGAATCCAGAACTCAGATAACATCCTTTGATTGGTTAGGATCATGGCAGGAAATACATGGCTCCATCCATTCAGGTTTTATCCTCTGGACAGGGCTGCAGCTTCCTTCTACTCCCGACTCTCTATCTCTGCCACTATCAATGATTCTGACACCCCATCTCTGACAGAAAGCAAAGTGATCTGGACCCTGCAGAAAGCAAAGTTATCAGATGAACCGTAGAAACAAAAGATTACACTAAGTTTAACTCTAAAGATTTGAATTCCAATCCCAAAGAAAGGCAATGCCAGACAATGTTCAAACTACCGCACAATTGCACTCATCTCACATGCCAGCAAAGTAATGATCAAAATTCTCCAAGCCAGGCTTCAACAGTACATGAACTATGAACTTCCACATGTTCAAGCTGGATTTAGAAAAGGCAGAGGAACCAGAGATCAAATTGCCAACATCTGCTGGATCACGGGAAAAGGAAGAGAGTTCCAGAAAAACATCTACTTCTGCCTTATTGACTACACCAAAGCCTTTGACTGTGTGGATCACAACAAACTGTGGAAAATTCTTAAAAACATGGGAATACCAGGCCACCTTACCTGCCCCCTGAGAAATGTGTACGCAGGTCAAGAAGCAACAGTTAGAACTGGACATAGAACGACAGACTGGTTCCAACTCAGCAAAGGAGTATGTCAAGGCTGTATATTGTCACCCTGCTTATTTAACATACGCAGAGTACATCATGAGAAATGCTGGGCTGGATGAAGCACAAGCTGGAATCAAGATTGTCAGAAGAAATATCAATAACCTTAGATGTGCAGATGACACCACCCTTATGGCAGAAAGTGAAGAAGAATTAAGGAGCCTCTTAATGAAAGTGAAAGAGGAGAATGAAAAAGTTGACTTAAAACTCAACATTCAAAAAACTAAGATCATTGCATCTGGTCCCATCACTTCATGGCAAGTAGATGGGGAAACAATGGAAACAGTGAGAGACTATTTTCTTGGGCTCCAAAATCACTGCAGATGGTGACTGAAGCCATGAAATTAAAAGATGCTTGCTCCTTGGAAGAAAAGATATGACCAACCTAGACAGCATATTAAAAAGCAGAGACATTACTTTGCCAATAAACGTCCATCTAGTCAAAGCTATGGTTTTTTTTTAGTAGTCATGTATGGATGTGAGAGTTGGACTATAAAAAAAAAGCTGAGCACTGAAGAATTGATGCTTTTGAACTGTGGTGTTGGAGAAGACTCTTGAGAGTCCCTTGGACTGCAAGGAGATCCAACCAGTCCATCCTAAAGGAAATCAGTCCTGAATATTCCTTGGAAGGACTGATGCTGAAGCTGAAACTCCAATGCTTTGGCCACCTGATGGGAAGAACTGACTCACTGGAAAAGACCCTGATGCTGGGAAAGATTGAAGGCAGGAGGAGAAGGGGACCGACAGAGGATGAGATGGTTGGATGGCATCACCAACTCGATGGACATGAGTTTGAGTAAGCTCCAGGAGTTGGTGATGGACAGGGAAGCCTGGAATGCTGCAGTCCTTGGGGTTACAAAGAGTTGGACATGACTGAGCAACTGAACTGAACTAAACTGAAAGTTTTGAAGACTCTAAAGAAAAATAGCAAAATGACCACAGTTCAGAAGGCTTTGACTCACATTAACAAGAGTGGAATGAAAAGTATTGATTCCTTTTTTGGTACAAAACGTGTTTAAAAAAATTGGAAGGATTTGAATCTTTGAAAATGAAATTGAGCAAGAAAGAAAAAAAGGGTATTTAATCACAAGGTATACTGAAGTAGCAGAGCAAGTAACAATTAACAGTGGGACTTTGTTACCATCTCTAGGCCTACAGGAGTGAAGCAAGTACAGATACTGGAACCTGAAGCCACTAAGCTATAGGAACACGTCCCTTGACAGGGCCATAGCCTTCAGTAGAGATAGCCAACCTGAGAGGATCCTACTTAAAGAGACTGGGAAATAACCTAATCTCTGATCTCCTGACCACACTCCCATCTTGAAGCCAGAGGGGAAGAGAGCTGGATGGAGTCCATTTAGTCAGCTGGTGGAGAGAAGGAAAGAGATCTAGGGGCAAGTGGAAGATAACTAACAGGACTTGGTCTCCTTCATCTTCTCTGTTGGTGTCTTTCTGGACAGGGTCTCAACTCAACACCCTTACAGCTTTCAATCTGTGGGAAGAAAGCTTCTTGTACAAATTTTCTAGAAGCCCAGAATTTAGTCTCATTAGCCTGCTTGTATCACCCAATTCGTATCTAATTCAATCACTGTGGCCAAAGGACAGATGAGCAGGTCGTGATCACCTGAATACCCCTAGAGCTGTGAGAGTTGGGGAGAGCATAGTTCCCCAAAGGAAAATTCAGATGTTGTTAACAGAAGAAGAGGGAATACACAGAGCCTAGACAGGTGAGAACAGCCGATGAGCACTACAATACCCGGATGATTCATAGGCCAGCCCTCGGTAAAAATGTAATGACTAATTGTATTGATTGGATGCAGTATGTTTTGAGAACAATTCGTTGCAGATAGTCAGAGGTCAGTAAACATTTGCAAAAATCTGTTGGTCTATAAATGTTCATAACCTATGCGTGCATGCTAAGTTGCTCAGTTGTGTCTGACTCTTTGCGACCCCATGGACTGTAGCCTGCCAGGCTCCTCTGTCTGTGGGATTCTCTAGGCAAGAATACTGGAGTTGAGTTGCCATTTCCTCCTCCAGGGGATCTTCTAATCAAGGGATCAAACCTACATCTCTTATGTCTCCTGCATTGGCAGGCGGGTTCTTTACCACGAGTGCCACCTAGGAAGCCCCTCATAACCTATGGACAGAATTACTTTGCAAATGACTAGGGAACATTTCTGAATCCAGAGGATGTTTTTTTCACTTCCAGTCTCTATAGCCATCCTTACATGAATATTCTTGTTTGTAGAAATCTGTATGTACACCCCAAACACTGCCTCTATTCAGTGATCTGAATTATTTTGTAAACCCTGCTTATTTCTTTTCATTAGACCACAGTCTTGAGAATTTCTGGCTTGTTTACATACATCATCAAAGTACTTTTTTAAAGACTCATTTAGCAAAATCTTTTGGCAGTAAACTAAGATTAGTGAATAGTTTAAATTTAACTGTTAATGAAGCTTCTTTGTTTCTGCCCATTAAAGATGACTGTCAGTGTTGCTAAGAGCTATTTATTAAGCTGATAAAAAGTGAATAAAGTCAAGCTGCCTTTATCTGATCTCAAAGGTGAGCTTGTAAAATTAATTCTTCTGATGTTTGCTTGTCATTCAAGCATAACTTTTCTTCTATCCACACCCACTGATTTTCCTGTTCAGCTCCAGTAAACTTTTGGCAGTAGTTCTGTCAATGGCTCTTGGGATAAGAAACCCTGCCAGTAGGGTCTAAGCAACATTTTGCAGGGAGTGAAAGCAGGAATCCAGATCGCTCTGACACTGAAAATCAAAGAATTTCCAAAATATAAGAATCACTATTTTTAGAGTTTTAATGCCACTGAAGGTTTCATATAGGGAAACTTTCCCTTTTATGTCCCTTTATTCTAGACAGCAATGATTTTAGTGATTCAGTCCATAAATATTTATGCAATGGACAAGAGAAGCAAGGACCCCACTTTAATTGAACAATCTCCTGTAGAGGATCCCCAAATACTTTGCCCACCTGATGCAAAGAGTCGACTCATTGGAAAAGACCCTGATGCTGGGAAAGACTGAGGGCAGGAGGAGAAGAGGGCAACAGAGGATGAGATGGTTGGATGGCATCACTGACTTGATGGATAGGAGTTTGAGCAAGCTCCAGGAGTTGGTGATGGACAGGGAAGCCTGGTGTGCTGAAGTCCATGGGGGTCACAAAAAGTCAGACACAACTTAATGACCGAATGAATACATGGATGATGGGGTTGCCATGGGGTCTACAGATAAATTTGTGCAGGGTATTGCACCCACTGCCCAATTATTCTTGCACAGGACACACCAGGGAGAGTAGGAGAGAAAGCCTAAAGTTATGAAGCAACCATCTTTCCATCACCTGTACCAACAAAGGCAAACAACAATATGAAGAGCTCCTCAAACTTCACACATTCAATTTTGGGATACATGACACTCAGCAAGAGAGGGAGATTTAACTTCTTATCTCTTTCATAGACATTTTATCTGTCTAAATCCCTGCCTCTTTAAGCCTTTCTGACCATTCCAGATCAGAGTGATCTTATCATCCCCTTTCTCTCAAAACCTGTGGTGCTCAGACCTGACTATATACTCTCTCTCACAGTATGTATCTGATTTTTAGGTGTCCCTCTATGCTCCTTCATGGCAAGGGCCAAATTGAATGCTTTTTTACATCCCCTATGGCCTAAATTCTGGGGTAATCACAGGCTAAAATAACAGAAATGCTTTGCTCAGGTTAATATTAAACTAAGTTTGCATTCTCAGTCCATAAACCACTCAGTAATTAGAGGGTCATTTGTACAGAAGCAGCCTTAAATGTAACAGCAATGAAAAAGATCTTGTCTGGTGGCTGGAGGAAGTAGAGCAACCTAATAAAAATCTAATGAATTGAGTCCAACCTAACCCAAAGAACATTAAAGCTGAAACAGTTCATACAAAAATCTTTCGGTCCACATTTCACAGAAAGGACACCAGAGTCCTTAGAGGCTGTGGCTTGCTCAAGGTTACCTTGAATTAGTAATAGAAGCCAGACCAGTAACTACAGTTCTAGACTAAGTTATTGGGTGAAGAGTCAAGTTAGGAGTGGGTTAGATTCAACTTTGTGTTTTCCAAGTCATCATAATAGCAACCATTTTTCAAACCCTTTTTATTGTTCCTGAAACTGTATCAGATCCTTCTTAGATAGTAACACATTACTTCATTTAATCTTCACAACCCATCTGAAGGAGACACTGGATCAGCCAGAGTTCCTCCTGAGGAACAAAACCAGAAGGAGACAGATATCAAGAAATATGTTTATTAGAGAAATGCAAATCAGAACAATGAGTTATCACCTTACACCTGTCAGAATGCCTATCATCAAAAAGTATACACATAACAAATGTTGGTGAGCATACGGAGAAAAGGGAACCCTACTACACTGTTGGTGGGCATGTTGATTGACGCAGCCACTGTGGAAAACATTGTGAAGTTTCCTTGAAAAACTAAAACTAGAGCTACCATATGATCCATCAATTCCACTCCTGGGTATATATCCAAAGAAAATGAAAACACTCATTTGAAAAGATACATGTACCCCAATGTTCAGAGCAACATTATTTTCAGTAGCCAAAATAAGGAAGCAACTCAAATGACCATGAACAAATGAATGGATAAAGATGCATGCGTGCACGCACACGCACGTGCACACACACACACACACACACACACACACACACACACATAGTGGAATATTACTCAGCCATAAAAAAGAATGAATTTCTGCCATTTTTACCAATGTGGATTGACCCAAAGAATATTACATTTAGTAAAATAAGTCAGAGAAAGACAAATACACTATGATATCACTTACATGTAAAATCTAAAAAATAATGCAAATGAATGTACACACAAAATAGACTCACAGAGAATAAGCTAGTGGTTACCAGCGGAGAGAAAGAAGGGGGAGGGACAAATTAGAGGTATGGGCCTAAGAGATACAAACTGCAGTGTATAAAATAGATAAGCAGTAAGGATATATTGTTTGGCACAGGGAATTATAGCCATTATCTTGTAATACATTTTAATGGAGTAGAATCTATAAAAATACTGAGCCATTATGTGGTACACCTGAAACTATACTTCAGTTTTGAAAAGAGATTTGTTGCAATTGGTTTACATGATTTGGGAAGCTGACTAGGAGAATCCAAAATCCATAGGGAAGCGTAGCCTGGGGTTTGGGGACACACCAAAACTGCTGTCCACAAGTAGACTTTCTTCTTCCAGGAAGCCTCAGCCTTACTCTTTTATTTTTTAAATTTTATTTTTATTATTTTTTAACACTCTCTGTGAGAGAGGGAGAGGGTGGGAAGATTTGGGAGAATGGCATTGAAACATGTAAAATATCATGTATGAAACGAGTTGCCAGTCCAGGTTCAATGCACGATACTGGATGCTTGGGGCTGGTCCACTGGGATGACCCAGAGGGATGGAATGGGGAGGGAGGAGGGAGGAGGGTTCAGGATGGGGAACACATGTATACCTGTGGCAGATTCATTTTGATATTTGGCAAAACTACTACAATTATGTAAAGTTTAAAAATAAAATAAAATTAAAAAAAAAAAACATTTTGTATTGGAGTATAACTGATTAACAATTTTGTAATAGTTTCAGGTGAACAGGGAAGGAACTCAGCCATGCATATACACATATCCATTCTCTCCCAAACTCCCTTCCCATCCAGGCTGCCACACAACATTGAGCAGAGTTCCCTGTGCTATACAGTAGGTCTTTGCTGGTTATCCATTTTAAATATAGCAGTGTGTACATGACCATCCCGAAGTCCCTAACTGTCCTTTCCCCCCAGCAACTGTAAGTTCATTTTCTAAGTCTGTGAGTCTCTTTTTGTTTTGTAAATTCATTTGTATCATTTCTTTTTAGATTCCACATATAAGGAATGTCATGTGATATTTCTCCTTCTCTGTCTGACTTATTTCTCTCAGTATGACACTCTCTGGGGCCACCCATATTGCTCCAAATGGCATTATTTCATTCTTTTTAATGGCCTCAGCCCTACTTTTAAGACCCTTCAATACCTTCCGGGGGTGTGTCTAATTCACCACCATGACCCTCTCCTGCTCTGACTCCTGTCTGCTGGAAGTTTGGCTCACTTTCTCAGCCAGACAAAAGAGGACACATTGGTTGATTCTGGCTCTTGCTCTGCTATGTTTTCCCTACCTCAGCTGAATTCAGATCTCTTTGCTAAAAAAAAGTATTTCTGCCTTCATGAAATAATTGTAAGAAATGGTCTTGTGTCTGAACACTCTGTGAGCATATCCCCCCAAAGTCACTGTCCTACTGCTTCCTAGAATATTGAAGGTTTTCCACAAGGGCAAGAGGATTGGACCTGCTGGAATTCTTTTGTCTCCCATGACTTGAGTAGGGCAAAAAGCGAGTTGATTACCACTTTCGTGTTTTCATGATAAGAGCAGTCACAATGCCAGGTCCAAAAACCAAGTGGCACCCCTTGATGTTACAGTTTATCTGTCCAAACTTGAAGCCAACCATTTTAGAAGACCTTCATGGCTTTGACATGAATGGCACCAAGTGAAAACATTACTTCTTTTTCCATTGGAAAGTCACAACTGCGTGTTTTTTCTATACTACCCACCTGGCATCCTTAAATACATCTCATGATAGCATCTCTACACCTCATCCAGGGGCAGCTGGAAAAAAAAAATAGACTCTAAATCTCAAAGATCCTAGGCATCTCCATCGTGTGGTCCCACACACTTGAGCCCTTTGTGGTTATCTTGTCTCCATCCCATTCTCACTGTTCAAACCTCTCACTATGTCCCTCTACCCAGCTCCAGCCTCTTCACCTTACTCTCAGCAGGTGCCCGTGCCAACTCCCTTGCAGAGAACTTGAAGGTCATCAGACAGAAACTCCTTCAACATCCTGGCTGATCACCCCCTGCTTTCCCACTAAAACCTTCCTATATCTGACTTTCCTTTCTTCCTTCTCCCACTCTCAGAAGTAGGAGTATCCCTTCTTCTTCCCTTGTTCCAGGTGAATCCCTCCATCTATTCTCACCCGCTTCCCTTCTCTATCATTTCCTTTCTGGAATTGTAGACCTTTTTTCAAAATATCTTACCCAATAGCCTATAAAGAGGTCCAAGGCTTGCCCATCAGGAAGGAAGAGAGGGAAGGAGAGAGGAAGAGGAAAAAGAAGGAGGAGGGGACAAACTCCTCTAGCTGTTGCTCCACCTCCTGTCCTCATGTCTCCAGTTTCTCATCTTTCCCTATCTATGAACACACTGCATTTTGCCTTTTGCCTCCATCAATTTACTAAAGATGCTTTTGCTAAGGTTGCCAGTGAACTCCCAATTGCCAAATCCAGTGGATGTTTTCCAATCCATATCAAACTTGCCAACTCCCTTGCAGAGAACTTGAAGGTCATCAGACAGAAACTCCCTCAACATCCTGGCTGATCACCCCCTGCTTTCCCATGTCCCATGATTATGGGACACCTGGCACTGTCTCCTTAAAAAAAAAATGCTTCCTAATCTTTAGGACAGCGCACAGCCCTGGTTCTCTTCCACCTCCTGAGAGATTCTCACCAGAACCCTTTATTGACTTTCTCCTTCCATCTGCTCCCCAGGCTCTATCCTGACTCTTATTTTCTTCTCACTTTGTACTCTTCCAACTCTTCCAGTGATGTCCAGGCCTTACCAGGACCTTTAATGACTCCTTCCTCCCAGTGGCAGAGATAATTAGAACTTATCTGCAACAACTCCCTACAGCCCAGGGAATTTCTCTAGGCAACGCCTTTCACCCACCACTTAGAACTTTCTTCTCTTGTTTGGTTTCCATCCCACTCCCTGGAATAGGATCCCTGTGCTCTGTGCTCATGCAAAGCCTCTTTGCATGCATGACTTATTTAGATGATCAGCCTGGCTTTTGAGTCTACTATAACAAGAACAGAATTATTAATGCATGAATCCTTCCAACCTTTCACCTCCTTCTGTCCTCTAAAAGGATCCTGACTTTGCAAGTTTCATTTCTTCTCCTCCCTCACCCCCCAGAGAAACCTCCTCTGCCTTACCAGACTCATCTTTGGGGAATTTGTGATGTAGAATAAGGAGGAAGTGGGAGGGAGATAGGAACAGGAGATGCAGGAACTGGGGTTGGGGAAGGCTTTTCAGGATGTGTATGAAGGTTGGAGGAGTTTGTGATGAGAGAGAGACATAAATGGGAAAGAGACGGGGATTTTAAGAGGTACTACTGTGGTCTGTGTTCATTCAAAATATTACAGAAATGAAAGTGAATAACTTGAATAGTTTGGATAGTACTTTTGGGTTTGGGCAGATTTTCCTTGATGGCAGTTTTGCTCTAAAGATGGGCTGCAGGGTTTCCCAAGTATACCACTCCTCCCCACAAGCCTCCACACTGAAGCACCGACTCCCCCTGGACACCACCCCACAGCTCAGATGTCCTCATTTTCCCTTGAGGCCAACCTGGGTGGAAGGAAAGATCCAAGTGCTCATGTGGTCTTACATATGAGGCTCCGGGTTCCAGACCTGAATTCTCAAGTCAGTTCTCTCTTCTGAGCCCCAGACCAATACATTAAACTGTTTATAAAACATTTCATCTAACATTCACAGAACTCTCACAGTCACCTTATCCCAAAGTTGCCTCTTTGTCTATCATCTCTGCCTCTTAATGTTGCTCCTCTGAAGTCCCTCAGAAAGACATCAACCTCAAGTGAGTCACCTGATACAGAGACGTGGGTGTCATCCTTTCTTTGCTAAGACCTCTCCTCTGGATGGTTACCAGCCCTCTGCTGATTCTTAAATATATCAACACACTGAGCCATTTGATACTTCTGAAACTCTTGAAGTTTCTAAGTTTTTCACATTATGCCATGGAGCGTTCTCTTGGGTTTGCCTCCAGCGTCTATTTCCTACCTCCACTCTTCTGTTAAACATTAGATGATTCTTAAACTTCATCTCTTTTTCAAAGCTCCCCTTGATTGCCCAACATGGATTGATCATTTTTTCCTTTATACTACCTTGAACTTACTGGTATTGAGGCAGATATCACAATGTATTGCAATTATTTTACTTATTCAACTATCTCTGCTCCTAGACAATGACATTCTTGAGGGAAAACACTGTATCTTATTACTGAATCTCTATCACCCAGCGTGGCATCTGGTTTCTGGTAATAGCTCCATAGATAAACACTTATAATTCCACAAATGAATTAGCAATTATTTTATGAGGTAGTCAGGAATTCAAATTAAAGATAGAAAAGATAGGCTTCATGAAGTTAAATAGTTTGCCCAAAAAGCTGCAAACTGAGGGAATAGTTTGATCTTGACCCATTACTACAAAGCCCTTAACTTTTTTTTTAAACAATAATCACGCTATGTCTTAGCTGTGGTCAAAGCCCTTCTTATACTTTAGGAAATTTTCTCTGCTGATAGTGATCATGTTTGTCCCTTTATGGTGACTTTTCTTGAAGGGCATTTTCTTGGAGGTAACCCAGGGACACAAGAAGAATTTCAACCATTCTGTTTTCATTGAACATTTTTAATCTCACTTCCGAAGTTTTCCTCAGAAATTCAATTTTACAGCCATTTCTTCTGCATTTATTTCACAAATTCCAGGTGGTGGTATTGTTGGAAAGTAGGCTGGAGTTGGGATGCCACAGCTCTGCCCGCTGTCACTCACAGAATGATGGCCATCAGTACCAAGGGCACCTGAAGTAGAGGCAGGTGCAAGAGTTTATTTTGAAGAAAATTAAAGGATGCAATATTGCTATTTTTTTGCAGGGGAGCATTTATGTTCAATAAATCCATAGGACCTTCCTATGGATTTCTCAGAAGTCAAGTCAAACAATCACTGATGCAAGTGAATATTCTTCTTTTGGGTTCATTTCTGTAACTGCTGCCTACAGCAATGTAGCACATGATGTCTGATATACTATCTCAGGGAAGAAAAAAGAAGCATTTGGAAGTGCATACTATTTAAAAAAAAACAAACAGTTGGCTCTCTCCAATTGGAGGATATTCTGTTTCATTATGGTTATGGCTTTGTTTGCTCATCCACAGTATCTCTTTTTTATTTCATCTGATAAGAATGTGAGGGTAATAGATCATTTCGAGTCATTTAAAATACTCTACCACTTTCTTACTTCTTGTTGTTCAGGGCATCTGAGTTCTTTATAAGTGGAACACAGGAGAGTTGTGGCACCGATCAGAGTCACTGCGGAATTTTAAAATAGGCATCCTCCTTTTCCTCCAAGGCATCTTCCAAAACTTCCATTGCCATACAGGCATTACTGTTTCCAATACTCAAGGACATGGGTGAAAGTGTACACTTTATCAGTGTCAATTTATTGAACTATTGATATTTAGGGGAAAGAGGCAGCAGCTCACTTGCAGATGGAGTAATAGGGAGAAACGTAGTGGAGATTCTAGTTTGTTCTACTGTCATTCTCTAAGGACTTTCTCAGCATCCAGCACTGTGCTGCATGTTAGGAAAACAGAGACTGAACTACCAAGCCTGGTCTCCACTCTCAAAACACTTCTGGAGGAGTAGGCAGTCATGGAAGCTGCACACTACCGGTGAGGGCCACGGGGGTACAAGCATGGAAACCCAGGAGTGCACAGAGGGGCACCTGCTGTAGAATGGGGGTGAAGGAAGAATCCCCGGAGGGGGCCCCTGGGCTGGATCTCGAGGACAAATAGGAGATGGGCCAAGAAGAATATTAAAGGCAGAGAAGGAGATCTGCCTTTGATAAATGAAAGAGAGATGACAAGGCTCCTTCAGGAAACTGTGAACATTTCAGAATGATGAAGTAGAACTTTGAAGGCTGAGAGTGTGGAGGGCTAGTCCCGTGAAGTCTGTGGTAAGGGGTGGGGAGCAGATCAGGTGGGACAAAGGTATGAGCCCCAAAAGAGGGGGAGGGGTCCATGAGACAGCTTCCACAGCTTCCTGTCCAGCTACAGTTGAGCCGGATGTCCCTGGTGGGCACAGCCTTTTTCTAGAAATGCCCACTTCCTGGAAACAGCCCTGAGTCATTGGCTCAGAGTTCACAGAGCTTGTTCCTCGGAGCTCAGGGATGCTAGGAGGCAGAGAAATGAGCCCCCTCTCACCTCCCCCCATCCCAGGAAACACTTATCAGGAGCCTCTTGCTCCCAAATGGGAACAGGCTTCCTAAGAAATCATACACTGCAGGTCTCTGGTCTGTCATCAGCAGTTGAACAGCAGTGTTGTCCCAAGCTATGGAAGACCAGCTGCCTGCACCGCTGCATGACCACGTACCCATAGGGCAGGGACCGAGTACAGAGTCTCTCCCAGCCCGTTGCTTCTGATAATCACTTAGGAAACCCTCACAAGCATATTAACTCTTTTGAACTATTGTTTAATGGTGATTGATTGATGCTCAATAAATATTTACAAATAATAATTACAATCGGTCTCTATGGTAAGGGGAAAACAAAAGCAAAGGACAAGAGAAAAAAAAATGAAGGTGCAGAAAGAATGTGGAAGAAGTAATCATTCCTATTAACCCGTTGTTGTTGTTTAATCGCTGAGTCATCCAACTCTTTGTGATCCCAGGGACTATAGCCCACTAGGCTCCTCTGTTCATGGGATTTTCCCAGCAAGAATTCTGGAGTGAGTTGTCATTTCCGTCTCTGAGGGATCTTTCTGACCCAGGGATTGAACTCACATCTCCTGCATTGGCAGGCGGATTCTTTACCACTTAGCCACCTGGAAAGCCCTATTAACTCATTGAATGCGTACTAAATCACAAGTCATGGTCATAACACTTCCGTATATTATCTCACTTAATATTTACAATGATCTACGATATACATTATGATTCTCTCTCCTTAAAAAGTGAAAAGACCGAAGCTCAGAGAAGTTGAGTAACTTTCCTAAGGCCAGGGAAGTGGTTTTCTGACTCCAGAGCAGGGATCTTGTTTGTTAAATCCAGCTTCTTGTGAGAGAGGGACAGGCTTGGGGGTTTCCTGGTAAAGCTGTAGTCACAGTTCAGACTTGCGTAAAAACAGCGGGAGAATCTGCCTTCTGTTTCAGTAACTAAAGAATAAAGTTTAAATCTTGCTTATGTATAGTCCTAACACACAGGATGCATGCATGTGTGCATGCTAAGTCGCTTCAGGTGTGTCCGACTCTTTGCGACCCCATGGACTGTAGCCTGCCAGGCTCCTTTGTCCATGGGATTCTCCAGGCAAGAATATTGGATTGGGTTGCCATGCCCTCCTCCATGGGGATCTTCCTAACCCAGGGATGGAACCCGCATCTCTTATGTCTCCTGCATTGGCAGGTGAGTTCTTTACTACTAGCACCACCTAGGAAGTCCTAAATCTTGCTTGGGAGGCTTAAAAAAAAAAAAAAAAAAACCAACCCTAAGGATCCAGCCATCACTCAACACCCCACACAATTTTCTTTGGACATTCTGGGTCACCACTGTCCCTCCATGGCCCTTCCCACTCTCTCCCTCAATTTTTCTGATCCTTGTTTATAATCCTTCCATATCTATTTTTTTTTTAACTTCCATATCTATTTTGATGACAAGTACATGTATACCTTTCTGGGAACTCTAACTTAGCAGGGAAGCCAGAGTTTAAGATCTGATATCTAAAATGCGGTATAGTGACAAATGCCCACATTTGATGTGTGTGTTCCCCCGGCATCATCTTAGAACTTCCCATCAGACACGAGAAAATTTTTTCTCAATAGGATTATCCATGATTGAGTAGTGGGTGTCTTTAAAAGCATTAATTTCTAAATGCACTTTGGCTATCAGACTGTCAAAAGCCCTACCAGAGGATCCATTTAAAGATTAAACAGGAGTGTATTTGAAGAGGTCTGCTTTTACTATACCTGTACTTCCATGATTCATTAGGTGTATCTAAGAAACAGAAGTTATGTTTTATTTAGCCTGCAGATAAAATATTACTGAGTAAGCAGTAACAGGGCTTCCCTGGTAGCTCAGGAGTAAAGAATCTGCCTGCTAAGGAAGGAGATGTGGATTCAATCCCTGGGTCAAGAAGATGTCCTGGAGAAGGAAATGGCAAACCATTCCAGTGTTCTTGCCTGGAAGGTCCCATGGACAGAGGAGCCTGGCAGACTATGGTCTATGGGGTTGCAAAAAGTCAGACATGACTGAGTATATACAATAAGCAGATAATTAAGTGGAAACACGTTCTCTTTCCATCCATATTAAAATTTTTCTAAGTTTCCTACTTGGGGTAAATAATGCATTATCAACTTATTTTCATTTTCTTGTTCATGTCTATTTTGGTGCTGTTAGGCGCTAGACAAGCAGCAGTGAACATCACAGGCACGTTGCTGCTTTGACCAAGCTTACAGTATCGAAGAACCTGCATTCCTGAGATCTTCCTTTTCTTGCTTCAATATGGCAAGGCTTAGGAGCTGGGATAGGGAATTCAACTAGGAAAAGGGATAGGAGAGGATTGATGGGGGAGGCAAAGGCCAGATGGTGGAGGCTCAGGAAGATCTTGTAGACAGACAGGTTCTAGCCTCTGAATGGAGAAAGGAGAAGTCAAGTGAGGAACCTTGGGGGCCTGTGGAGTTGGTGACCCACAGGCAAAGGGTTTGGGCACCAAGGGGCAGGAGTCTTGGCCAAGCATCTTAGTCATTTACAGCCAAGCACCCAAAGCAAGAAAGGAGCTGAAACAGGCTGGCTCAGCTGACAGGACTTGAGGTTTGACATGGAGGGTTTTGGGGCATTTTTGTCAAGGCCGAAGGACAAGGTCTCAGTTTTTCTGTTGTGCCAAGGTCACGGGTTGAAAAGGTGAAGGCAGGGGTTTGGTGAAGTTGCTGTGTGTTGGTGGAGTTGAATTGCCCAGTTTCTGACTGATTACCTGAGCCATCCGCTCCCCAGCATTGGTGTCCTCTGGCCCCAGGGGTCTCCCGACCAGCTGGCATCACAGTTACTGCTCACGACTGTGCCCACTTCTCCAGGCATCTCTGCTTCCCCAGTCCCTGACTGGCTAGGACTCTCACTATAGAAAGTGCCAGCACACAAACAGTGGCATTTTCAGTAAATCTCTGATGTCAGCTTTTTCTTGCATGTCTTTTTTTTTTTTCCTGGAAAAAAAATTCAGAAGTTTTAACCTTTAATTTTAATTCACATATAAATAACTAAGGGGCTTCCCAGGTGGCACTAGTGGTAAGGAACCCGCCTGCCGATGCAGGAGACATAAGAGTCGCAGGTTCAATCCTTGGGTCAGGAAGATCCCTTGGAGGAGAGCATGGCCACCCACTCCAGTGTTCTTGCCTGGAGAATCCCCTGGACAGAGGAGCCTGGTGGGCCACAGTCCATAGGGTCACACAGAGTCAGACACGACTGAAGTGACTTAGCAGGCACACATGCATAAATAATTAAGATTGTTTGTTGTTATTGTTTATTTTTTGAGATCTTTTTTCTTTGGTAGCCTTTGCCCTATTTATATTTACATGTGCCCTATTTAAATAGGCACACTTAAGCTTTCTTGCCTATATATCTTACATCTTTTACATAAACAGTACATCATATAATCCCATATATGATTATTCATTGGAAGGACTGACGTTAAAGCTGAAACTCCAGTATTTTGGCCACCTGATGCGAAGAGCTGACTCATTTGAAAAGATCCTGATGTTGGGAAAGATTGAAGGCAGGAGAAGGGGACGACACAGGATAATATGGTAAGATGGCATCACCGACTCAATGGACATGAATTTGGGTAAACTCCGGCAGTTGGTGATGGACAGGGAGGCCTGGCATGCTGCGGTTCATGGTGTCACAAAGAGTCGGACACAACTGAGCGACTGAACTGAACTGAAGTATATTATATGACCATCCTTCTCTAGGAAGTGAAAACAGTGTTCAAAATAAAAGCCAAGGTAAAGTGTGGGTTTTATATGTGTGTGTGTTAGTCGCTCAGTTGTGTCCGACTCTTTGTGACCCCATGGACTGTACAGCCTGCTAGGCTCCTCTGTCCATGGGATTTTCCAGGCGAGGATACTGGAATGGGTTGCCATTTCCTTCTCTAGGGGGTCTTCCCGACCCAGGGATCAAACCCGGGTCTCCTGCATTGCAGTCAGATGCTTTACCGTCTGAGCTACTACGGAAGCCTGGGTTTTACATAACACAAGGTAAAGGAAATCTGGTAGCTGGCATTCATAAAATTAGTTTAGATGTTCAAGTCCTACTGTGTGTTTCTTGGTTGCCATAGCAACCCAGTGTACAGATAAACTCTGAAATAATGAAAACCCTGGAAAGAAGGTCAAATGCTCAAAACTATACTCTTATAAGGACTATAGCAATCACCTTGTTACAGCTCCTTCAAAAAAAATTTTTGAACAATATTTTTATTTTCTGGGTTGAGTTTTTCTTGTTAATAACTTGTTTTCTTTAAAAAAAATACTCCTACTCCGAGAAAATTGGTAACCACATTTATTCCTTCTACCTCTGAAAATAGAATCGTCTCAGTCTCAAGGTGAATGACTGGATGCACTGAGATCGCCGTTTGTTCAAGCTTCAGACAGCATCCACCCTGTAGCAACAGGCGTGATCAGACCAAAATAGGCCCTCGCAAAGGAAGCATCCTGAAACGTCTGTCCTGCTTTTGTCAGTTCCGGTCTCGTCTGTGTTAGTTTAGTTCCTGTCTACCCAGATTAGTTATCTTTCTGTAACAATTTATAGAGAATCTTTAACTCAGGGACGTGACAGAGGAATCTGTTGGAATGACAGCACCTTTTACACCTAAAGTTTACTAAACAAGTAAGTTGAATATAAACGTACAGGTGATTCTGAACACTCGGTGCTGTTGCTGTTTCGTCACTAAGTCGTGTCTGACTCTGCGGCCCCATAGACTGTAGCCGCCGGGCTCCTCTGTCCACGGAATTTTTCAGGCAAGAATACTGGAGTGGGTTGCCATTCCCTTCTCTGGGGGATCTTCATGACCCAGGGATCTAACCCACATTTCCTGCAATGGCAGGTGGATTCTTTACCACTGAGTCACTGGGAAAGCCCTTGAATACACTCTGGTTCTTTCTTACTGAGAAATTGGTAACAGTGCCTAATGTGATTGTGGGAATTGTCTCAGCTACTGGACAGCCCAGATTCTCTCTTCCCAGGTTTTAGAATAAATTTCTAAATTTCTGGATATTTCATCCTACTTACCATAGAATGTCCACTTCTTGTTCTGGGGGCTGTTACTTCTAACCTCAAAAAGTTTTCAGGCTTCACTTGCAACGTGTACAGACTATGTATAGAAGTATTTGCCTCTCTCTACTCTGTAAACTCTCCTCTAGGAAACACCATCATGTGTCCTGTGCCAAATATATATATTTGGCATATATATATATATATCCTGGGAAGTATCAGTAGAGGCAGCATTATTCTTTTTTTTTTAATTGTCATCCTGTTCATTTAATTTCTATATAGGGTACATCATGTGAAATGCCAGGCTGGGTGAATCCCAAGCTGGAATCAAGATTCCTGAGAGAAATATCAATGACCTTAGATATGCAGATGATACCATTTTAATGGCATAAAGTGAAGAGGAAATAAAGACTTCTTTTATTATTATTGATACAGTTGTAATTTATTAGTTCAGTAATATTAATATTTTGGAATTTTTCACTTAGCAAAGCTTTTTTTGAGTTTTTTTATTTTTTATTTTTCTTAATTAATTTATTTATTTTAATTGGAGGATAATTACTTTATAATATTGTGGTGGTTTTTGCCATACCTCGACATGAATCAGCCATGGGTATACACTTGTGCCCCCATCCTGAACCCCCCTCCCACCTCCCTCCCCAACTTATCCCACTGAGTTGTTCCAGAGCACCGGTTTTGGATGCTCTGCTTCATGCATTGAACTTGCACTGGTCTTGTATTTTACATATGGTAATATACGTTTCAATTTAAGTCTGAATTCGGCAATAAGGAGTTCATGATCTGAGCCACAGTCAGCTCCCGGTCTTGTTTTTGCTGACTCTATAAAGCTTCTCCACCTTTGACTGCAAAGAATATAATCAATATGATTTCAGTGTTGACCATCTGGTGATGTCCATGTGTAGAGTCTTCTCTTGTGTTGTTGGAAGGGGGTGTTTGTTATGACCAGTGTGTTCTCATGGCAAAACTCTATTAGCCTTTGCCCTGCTTCATTCCGTATTCCAAGGCCAAATTTGCCTGTTACTCCAGGTGTTTCTTGACTTCCTACTTTTGCATTCCAGTCCCTATAATGAAAAGGACATCTTTTTTGGGTGTTACTTCTAAAAGGTCTTGTAGGTCTTCATAGAACCGTTCAACTTCAGCTTCTTCAGCTGGTTGAGGCATAGACTTGGATTACTGTGATATTGAATGGTTTGCCTTGGAAACCAACAGAGATCATTCTGTCGTTTTTGAGATTGCATCCAAGTACTGCATTTCAGACTCTTTTGTTGACCATGATGGCTACTCCATTTCTTCTAAGGGATTCCTGCCCATAGTAGTAGATATTATGGTCATCTGAGTTAAATTGACCCATTCCAGTCCATTTTAGTTTGCTGATTCCTAGAATGTCGACGTTCATGCTTGTCATCTCCTGTTTGACCACTTTCAATTTGCCTTGATTCATGGACCTAGCATTCCAGGTTCCTATGCAATATTTCTCTTTACAGCATTGGACCTTGCTTCTATCACCAGTCACATCCACAGCTGGGTATTGTTTTTGCTTTGGCTCCATCCCTTCATTCTTTCTGGAGTTATTTCTCCACTGATCTCCAGTAGCATATTGGGCACCTACTGACCTGGGGAGTTCCTCTTTCAGTATCCTATCATTTTGCCTTTTCATACTGTTCATGGGGTTCTCAAGGCAAGAATACTGAAGTGGTTTGCCATTCCCTTCTCCAGGGGACCACATTCTGTCAGTAGAAGAAGCACAAGCTGGAATCAAGATTGCCGGGAGAAATATCAATAACCTCAGATATGCAGATGACACCACCCTTATGGCAGAAACTGAAGAGGAACTGAAAAGCCTCTTGCTGAAAGTGAAAGAGGAGCGTGAAAAGGTTGGCTTAAAGCTCAACATTCAGAAAACGAAGATCATGGCATCTGGTCCCATCACTTCATGGGAAATAGATGGGGAAACAGTGGAAACAGTGTCAGACTTTATCTTTTTGGGCTCCAAAAATCACTGCAGATGGTGACCGCAGCCATGAAATTAAAAGACGCTTACTCCTTGGAAGGAAAGTTATGACCAACCTAGATAGCATATTCAAAAGCAGAGACATTACTTTGCCAACAAAGGTCTGTCTAGTCAAGGCTATGGTTTTTCCAGTGGTCATGTATGGATGCGAGAGTTGGACTGTGAAGAAAGCTGAGCGCCAAAGAATTGACGCGTTTGAACTGTGGTGTTGGAGAAGACTCTTGAGAGTCCCTTGGACTGCAAGGAGATCCAACCAGTCCATTCTAAAGGAGATCAGTCCTGGGTGTTCTTTGGAAGGAATGATGCTAAAGCTGAAACTCCAGTACTTTGGCCACCTCATGCAAAGAGTTGACTCATTGGAAAAGACTCTTATGCTGGGAGGGATTGGGGGCAGGAGGAGAAGGGGATGACAGAGGATGAGATGGCTGGATGGCATCATTGACTCGATGGACGTGAGTTTGAGTGAACTCCAGGAGACGGTGATGGACAGGGAGGCCTGGCGTGCTGCAATTCATGGGGTCGCAAAGAGTCAGACACGACTGAGCCACTGAACTGAACTGAACTAAATACACGTTTCAATGCTATTCTTTCAAATCATCCCTGCCTCACCTTCTCCCACATAGTCCAAAAGTCTGTTCTTTACATCTGTGTCTCTTTTGCTGCCTTGCATATGGGATCATTGGTACATTCTTTCTAAATTCCATAAATATGCATTAATATACTATATTGGTGTTTCTCTTTCTGACTTACTTCTCTGTGTATAATAGGCTCCAGTTTCATCCACCTCTTTAGAACTGACTCAAATGCGTTCATTTTTATAGCTGAGTAATATTCCATTGTGTATATGTACCACAATTCCTTACCCATTCATCTGCCAATGGACATCTAGGTTGCTTCCACATCCTAGCTATTGTAAACAACGCTGCAATGAACATTACGGTACACGTGTCTCTTTCGATTCTGGTTTCCTCAGTGTGTATCCCCAGCAGTGGGATTGCTGGGTCATATGGCAGTTCTATTTCCAGTTTTTTAAGAAATCTCCACACTGTTCTCCGGTAGTGGCTGTGCCAGTTTGCATCCCACCAATAGTGTAAGAGGGTTCCCTTTGCTCCATACCCTCTCCAGCATTTATTGTTCATAGACTTTTTGATGGTGGCCCTTCTGACCAGCATGAGATGATACCTCATTGTGGTTTTGATTTGCATTTCTCTGATAATGAGTGATGATGAGCATCTTTTCATGTGTTTATTGGCCATCTACATGTCTTCTTTGGAGAAATGCCTGTTTATTTCTCTGGCCCACTTTTTGATTGGATTGTTCATTTTCCTGGTCTTGAGCTGCATAAGCTGCTTATATATTTTGGAGATTAATTCCTTGTCAGTTTTTTCATTTGCTATTATTTTCTCCCATTCTGAAGTCTGCCTTTTTGCTTTACTTATAGTTTCCTTCATTGTGCAAAAGCTTTTACGTTTAATTGGGTCCTATTTGCTAATTTTTGTTTTTATTTCCATTACTCTGGGAGGTGGGTCATAGAGGATCTTGCTGTGATTTATGTCAGAGAGTGTTCTGCCTATGTTTACCTCTAAGAGTTTTGTCGTTTCTGGCTTTACGTTTAAATCTTTAATCCATTTGAGTTTATTTTTGTGTATGGTGTTAGAAAGTGTTCTAGTTTCATTCTTTTACATATGGTTGACCAGTTTTCCCAGCACCATTTGTTAAAGATATCATCTTTTCTCCATTGTATATTTTTGCCTCCTTTATCAAAGGTGTCCATAGGTGCTTGGTTTTTCCTCTGGGGTTTCTATTTTGTTTCATTGATCTATGATTCTGTCTTTGGAAGCAGCATTATTCTTAGTGTCCAATATCTTGCAGGCTCCATGTCACCTGCCTGTTGTATGTTTCCATTGCACATCCTGCTGCCTCTGCCTCAAACTCAACATCTAAACTTGAACTAATCAGGGACTTCCCTTGTGGTCCAGTGGTTAAGACTCCATGCTTCCAGTGCAGAGGGTGTGGGTTTGATCCCTGGTTGGAGAACTAAGATCCCACATGTTACATGGTTTGGTCAAAAAAATAAAAAGAAAAAAAGAAAACAAACAAAAAAAAACTCTTGCACTAATTCTTCCTAGAACCAGCTCTCTTCTTGATTTCCTACTTATATTACATATTTTCCCAGTTACTCAGGCTTAAAGCTGTGAAACCATCTTTGATGCTTCATCTCCTTGGCCTCCAGGGTTTAGTCAACAAGCCCTGGGCATCCATAATGTAATCTCTTTCACAGTTGTATTTTTTACCCTACCACTGCTACCCTTCCAGTTCATGTCCTGCTACTTCATGGAGGGACCACTGTGATGGTCTCCTTGCCCCCTCCTTCAGGCTCACCCTCCTATGCTCTGGCCAGATGACTGGTAATCAGACACTTCTTCAATCATGGCACTTTTCTACTCACATATTTCCAGTAGGTCCCTGTTGCTAACAGGATAAATTCCAAACTCCTTGATTTGGTGGGTAAGGATCCTGATGCCAAGCTATCTCCTAATCTCATCTCTTAATTCTCACCTAACCTCAGCTCCAGTGAGATGTCATCTACTTGCCCTTTCTTCAACATACCCTGTACATCCCACTCCCTCACCAGTGGCCAAGCCATTTCTTTCACTTGGTTGACTAACTCAGTTGTCATTCCTAACTTCCTTTTTTCTCTGATCACTTACCAGTCTAGAAGCTGGAAACACTAAATATCGTCTTTCCCAACCTCCCTTGCAACTTAGGTCAGTCATGTGTCACAGTGGAACACTTAGAATGTCATCACATTATTGTATGCTGTTCTACTTCTGGAAAAATTATAGTAAATAGTGTAGGAATGTGGGTTCAATAAAATGTCATGATGGGGGCTTAGAGCCAAAAGAGGAATAGTGCTACAGTTTCTAGTTTACTCAGCTGAATTAGAGATTTCCAGTTAAGAAACATAGCACCAGTTTTTGAGAAATTCAATTTTTTTCCTCCTTCTCTCTTTCTCTTTCTTTGATTTGATGGAAATAGATGAGGGAGGTGGGATTGTTTGTTTGACATCTGGAAGTAACAGGAAGGTTTAAACCCTCTTCTTTACCTCTTCTGGTTTAAAGAAAAAAAAAAGGTGGTTTTATTTGCTAATGATTTAGAAGCTACATTCTATTTGATTGATTGCTATGGCCCCTCACAGAGGTGCTATTAACTAGTAGTCATAAAACTCAAAGACTTCTTGTTTACTTGAATTTCAGCAGATTCCTTCACAAGGATGTTAAGTTTTTTTTGTTTTGGGTTTTTTTTTTTTTTTAATGTGCTTAGGGGGTTACCAAGTCAAATAGTGTGACCCATAAACTCTTGAACTTAAGTCCACGAAGCAGTAGCTATAGAAACTGAAAGGGTCATTTAGAAAGGCTACTAACAGTTAAAGACACCTGTGGTTAACACCAAAAAAAGAGAGAAGGAAAGCCTGTCAACCCTCAGTCCACTCCATGAGCAATTTTACTTCTGTTTCTTACCAGTGAAGTGGAACCTGATTTTGAAGTAAAATGTCTGAACAAGAGTTACCATGTAGCAACAGCTGTGGAGGTCAGATTAAGCGCTCCCTTTTAACAGGCAGATGATGTTTGATCCCTTCACACATTTGAGCAATTCGGCTTCATAATCAATCCTTTTCTAAAGGTTCTCATGAAAATACCACCCCCGAACCATTTCAACCCTGGCATTTGTGAAAGATGTCAGTTTCTAAAAGGAAATGCAGTCATATTTGCTTTAAACCCTCATCACACGCTTCACCATGGTAGAATTAGGAGCTAGTGTTTCAGGCACATGCCTTTAAAAGCCAAACTCAAGTCCTAAATATATCCCAATGTATAGAAGAGTGACTATAAGTAACCAATGAAGAACCAAGAGCAGAAAGGAGGTGTCAAAGGAGGCAGAAGGCCCCTGAGAGGGGTGTAAAGTAAGAGGGAGGACACAGTCAGGAGAACTAAAGTCCCCATTCCTTCCACTGCCCCCAGGGTTCTTGCAACAATTCAAAAATGTACAGTATCAGGTTAGGGAGGCTGATGTAGATAAAGCCATCTGATGGAAAGCTGGTCTTGATAAATATTTAAAAAGCTCTCTGAATGTGACAGAAGACCAGGGGACCAAAAGCTTGCCTTCTGCAGGTGGGATGGGGGGGTGTTCTAACGGAGATGGTGAGAGTCAAGCTGGGTCTTGAACGATGAGTAAGACTGTCACAGCTGGAGTTGCAATCCTGTGCCGTAGCTCACATGGGAGCAATGAGGACTGCATAGGAAATCAGACTCAGCTCATACACCAGACTGAGAACTTCACCCTTTTGGTCCACCTGTAAGGCAGTCAGTAAGGTGTCTGCCATCTGAGCAAGAGGGAGAATGATTTGAGTGAAGGTCAGGGCTTCTGGGTAAGGCCCACCCCTGCCCCTTCTCCACAGGTGTTGGCCTGAGCCCCTTTCATGGCGGACAGCATGGAGTGCCCCTCCACCTCCTCAGTTTCTCCATCCTCACCTGTGCTTCCATGTCCTTCCTTCTGCTGTTGCTGCTGCTGCTAAGTCGCATCAGTTGTGTCCAACTCTGTGTGACCCCATAGACAGCAGCCCACCAGGCTCCCCCACCCCTGCGATTCTCCAGGCAAGAACACTGGAATGGGTTGCCATTTCCTTCTCCAATGCATGAAAGTGAAAAGTGAAAGTGAAGTCGCTCAGTCATGTCTGACCCTTCTCGACCCCATGGACTGCCGCCTACCAGGCTCCTCCGTCCATGGGATTTTCCAGGCAAGAGTACTGGAGTGGGGTGCCATTGCCTTCTCCAATGTCCTTCCTGCAGTGGACACCTATTCTCTTTTTCTACACAGGACCCTTCTTCCCTTTTTCTGGGATTGACACCCTCTGAAGGGGGGCACTTTTTCCTCCCTCCACGCTGAGCACATGGATTGCCAGTCACAGCATCCTGAAGCCCTGGAAACAGCTGTTGTGTTAGGACCGGTCAGCAGGTGTAAGACTGGAACCAGTCCTGAGATTTTTCACACAGAACACAGGCAAAGAGATTTAGTCTCTTTGATGTTGGAGGTATAAAAGTGGAAGCTATTGATGGATGAGACTGATGTAAGAGAATAAAGTTGAAATAGAAAAGCAGAGATGAGAACTCAAAATGGCAGTGCTTAAATCGTAGTAAAGTTTTCCTGAGGTTCAAATAAGCTTGTACAACACTGCTATATTCAAAATGGATAACCAACAAGGACCTACCGTATAGCACAAGTGACTCCACTCTATGTGGCAGCCTGGATGGGAGGGGAGTTTGGGGAAGAATGGATACATGTACATGTATGGCTGAGTCTCTTTGCTGTCTACCTGAAACATCACAACATAGTTAATTGACTCTGCTGCTAAGTTGCTTCAGTTGTGTCCGACTCTGTGCGACCCCATAGACGGCAGCCCACCAGGCTCCCCCACCCCTGGGATTCTCCAGGCAAGAACACTGGAGTGGGTTGCCATTTCCTTCTCCAATGCATGAAAGTGAAAAGTGAAAGTGAAGTCGCTCAGTCATGTCCAACTCCTAGCGACCCCATGGACTGCAATCTACCAGGCTCCTCCGTCCATGGGATTTTCCAGGCAAGAGTACTGGAGTGGGTTGCCATTGCCTTCTCCATTAATTGACTATCAGTTCAGTTCAGTTCAGTCGCTCAGTCATGTCTGACTCTTTGAGACCCCATGAATCACAGCACGCCGGACCTCCCTGTCCATCACCATCTCCCGGAGTTCACTCAAACCCACGTCCATCGAGTCGGTGATGCCATCCAGCCATTTCATCCTCTGTCGTCCCCTTCTCCTCCTGCCCCCAATCCTTCCCAGCATAAGAGTCTTTTCCAATGAGTCAACTCTTCACATGAGGTGGCCAAAGTACTGGAGTTTCAGTTTTAGCATCGTTCCTTCCAAAGAACACCCAGGACTGATCTCCTTTAGAATGGACTGGTTGGATCTCCTTGCAGTCCAAGGGACTCTCAAGAGTCTTCTCCAACACCACAGTTCAAACGCATCAATTCTTTGGCGCTCAGCTTTCTTCACAGTCCAACTCTCACATCCATACATGACCACTGGAAAAACCATAGCCTTGACTAGACAGACCTTTGTTGGCAAAGTAATGTCTCTGCTTTTGAATATGCTATCTAGGTTGGTCATAACTTTCCTTCCAAGGAGTAAGCGTCTTTTAATTTCATGGCTGCAGTCACCATCTGCAGTGATAATTGACTATACCCCAATACAAAATAACAAGTTTAAATTTAAAAAAAAAGAAGCGTGTACATTCTCCTCTGAGACTTCCAGTAAATCTCCTTTTTGTCTCTGATTAGCAGAGGGTCCTGTCACTTGCAATGAGCATCCCAGGGCTGCTGTAACCAAGTACCAGAGATCAAGTGGGTTAAAACAACAGAAATTCATTCTCTCATTCCTGGAGGCTAGAAGTTAAAATCAAAATGTCAGCAGGGCCATGCTGCCTCCAAAGCCTCTAACTGGAGAATCTTGCCTTTCCTTTCCCCAGCTTCTGGTGGCCTAGTATTTGCTGGTCTGTGGTAGTGTAACTCCTGCCTTTGGATTGCTTCATTAGCAAATTTTATGGAGAATTATAACCAAGGCAAAAAGAGCATCTGAGAGCAAGTGAATACCTTTTAGAGGACAAAGTGATGAAATTCCTTTGATAATCCACTCACTATTTATTAAGAACCAAATTTTGTTGTTGTTCAGTTGCTAAGTCGTGTCTGACTCCTTGCAACCCCAGGGGCTGCAGCACGCCAGTGAACCTTATATCACAGGAAATAAAACGTTTTGAGGGTTGGTACCAGTCCTTTCAAATCTTCAGAGAAGCAGAAACTTCAAAAAAGCCTGAATCTGCTTTTTGTTTTCATGAGTCATTCTGTAAGGAAGACAAATTTCAGACCTATCACACACACACACACACACACACACACACACACACACACACATTTTCTCCATAAGAATGGATGCTGCTGCTGCTGCTGCCGCCAAGTCGCTTCAGTCGTGTCCGACTCTGTGCGACCCCATAGACGGCAGCCCACCAGGCTTCCAGTCCCTGGGATTCTCCAGGCAAGAGTACTGGAGTGGGGTCCCATTGCCTTCTCCATAAGAATGGGTGGCAAACCAACAAATACACACACAGCCTGGCATGCGGCCTGCCTTCTGCTTTGTAGACAGTGCCCGGCTAATTTCTCCTAGAGTACAAAATGAAAGAAAGAAAGAAATCACCTCCTTCAATCATTACAGCAAAGCTCTTTGTGATGTGTTTTAATCCACATCTAGAAGGTGTGAATTAAACTAGAAGATATTAAGTGTACCCAATAGCTTTCAATTTGTGCCAGCCTGATTCTCCCTTCAGTCTTTCTCAATGGATACATTCTTACCAGCAGAACTGCTCTGCACTTGCCTTGATATAATCTCTAGTGGCCAGGAGGGTAACCATTGCTGGCTTGTTTGTATTTGTCTTAGGGGCTAAGTGGAGGAAACTGGACACAATAATTAATTCAGATTAATTGCCCAGGGGTACGTCAAGAAACCTGAACTTGAATCTCAGGTTGCAAAAACACAATTCAAAGAGAACATGATATTCCTTCTCCCTTGTCATTTTGCTGATAGAATTGTAAAGCTAAGTGGAAGATTATCCCCTAATGTATTACATTCACTCTAAACATCCTCCACTCTTAGAAGCAGCAAAACCGAAAGTAAAATGATACCACCAGTGAATTTCCTTGATTTAGAATACTACCAGCACAAGTCCAGTTTGAACTTTTCAAGTGATCTTTGACAAGCAAAAGCTGAATCCTTCTACAGATTGCCCCTCCATGAAAAACATACTGTACAGTGGGACTGTGGGTTTTTTTTTTCACAAGCAGTTTTATAATGGAAAAACACTGTGGCCTTAACCTTACAAAAAGTTGAAAAACACAGACAGGCTTTATGTTGAGCATCAACAAAAAATACCTAACTACCAGGCTGATTTCCTGGCCAGTGCATTTGATGTGTTTGTGAAGCCTCGTAAAGTGTTAACAGCAGCGGTGACTGTATGGAAAGTCTCCTTGGGCAGGTTGGTACATGACTTCAGCCTTATTTAGAGTTGTCATTAGCTCCTTGTAGGATACTGGCTCTTCACAGTGCTCTGGGATGCAGTTATGCTTTCCAGGGTGCAGTCATCAGCCCCTGCATGATTGTTTCTTGGACTTTTGGTAATGCTTATTAAATAGTTGCATAAGAAAATTTTCCTCTTGACTGCAGGCCACAAAACATCTCCTCTTCTCTCTCGCTTTCTCTTTTTTTTTTTTTTTTTCCAGTAGAAAAGCAATGTGTGTTCTTTTTATAATTTGGAAAAAAAATCTTTGATCATCTGATCACTTCTTACATCCACTGTTAATATCCTTGTTATAACTTCACCACTTATTTGCATGCCTTGGTTCTTATGTGACAAAGTTGGGTGATTATACAAAGTATACAATTTTGTGTTCCACTTCTTTGGGAAAGATTGTATCTACACTTTTGTTCACCTTTAGAATTATTTTAGTAACTTCAAACTTAAAGTGTTGGCCTCATAGCTTACCCAACTGTTTAATTTGCACCCCCAAGTCCAACACAAACATTTCTGATTTTATAAACAACTTTATAATCATCGTCTCTGTGCAAAAAGAATAGCAAATTCCAAAAATACAAAGGATCGCAAATTATTAATATTTATAACTCTTGGATCAGCCTTCTAGTTACTTTCCACAAGAGTTCTGTTTTTTTATACAGACACTAATTATATGCAGACTACCTAGTTAGTTTATCACATACCTTTCTTGCCATCGGATTTGGTGATATTTTTAATGGCTTCTCTAATTTAATTGATGGCTACAACAGTACCCAGAAAAGTTCTTTTCCCCATAATTTGGGTTCACTGTTTGTATTTATTCTCTTATAAACAGTCTTTTTGTGCTCTTTCCCACATACCTATCAATGTCTTAATGTTTTTCTTATGGATTTGTCAGAGCTCTTACTATTTAATATTTGGTCTGCTATTTGCTATAAATATTTGTTTTACTTTTAAACTCACACACCCAGATTTTAAGATTTTTACTGTAACCAAACCTGTGTATTTTCTCTTATTGACTTCTGTTGCTTTTAAACTTAGGAATCTCTTCTCCATGCATAAAGGGGACAAATCAACTCCATTTTCTTTCAAATTTTCTGATTAACTCTTTAAGTTATGTGGAATTAGTGTTCACAATGATGTACTGACCTAAACTGTTTTGTCAATAGTTAGCCAATATGCTTATTCATTTGCTGAATATTTATTATGTTGTACGGTATAGAAGTAATTCTTACATTTGAGAGTCAATCTTTTCTGCTTTGGGTTTCTTAGATGGTGCTAGTGGTAAAGAACCTGCCTGCCAATGCAGGAGATGTAAGACACTCTGGGTTGGGAAGATTCCCTGGAAGAGGGCCTGGCAACCCACTCCAGCAAGCCTGGAGAATCCTATGGACAGAGGAACCTGGAGGGCTGTGGTCCATAGGGTCGAAAAGAGTTGGGCATGACTAAAGACATGCATGTACGCACTGTTATGTTTTACTGAACTATTGGTTTAAGACATAGCTGAAATTATTGTAGTTTAATAATGTACTGGCACAACCCGTATGCCTCCAGAGACAACATTTGCTTTCAGCAGAATGCCTCTTGGACTGTACTACACAAACTTCATGGAGCATACTTTTTGGTACGATATTTTTTTTTGCCACTGGTTACATAGGAAAATTTGATGTTTTCCCATAAAACTCAATATGAAATTTTAAGCAAAATTATGACTAGAATAAGTCTTGAGTGAAATAAAATTAGTAGATTATCAGAGTCATGTTGATACCATAATGTGTAACCCATTTTGAAAAGCACACTGAGTGACAGCAAAGGGAGTTACATTTGGGGACATTACATTGCAAAGCAAAAGTTTGTTACTAACCCTACTGTTTGGTGAGAAAGTGATGTTCTAAACATATATACTAACCTAAGGTATCTGATATACAGGTATTTTACTTTGTTTTGGTTTATGTTAGGGAAATTCGTTGGGTGTTTTATGTTGATATACCAACCATATACTTTTTCCCATTAAAATAGTGGTAAATAGGCTCTCAGTCAGCATTTTTTGGGGGCAGTAAGTCTGATTATCAAGAACAAATTATTGACTTAACTGAGAGGTCCCTGTTCTTTGTTATCTTGCAGGACCAGAACTGCCCTACAATTATTTCTCTTTTCTACAATATTTTTTCTTCTCTTTTTCAACTTTTTAAAAACTAAACCATTGAGAGTAAGTTGTTTACATGATGCCTCCAAATACCTTAGGACATAATTCCTATAAACAACGAATTTTCCATTTAATGCTTCCCTAGAAAAGATCAAAATCAGTAAATTAACACTGATGTGCTGCTACCATCTAAGCCATAAGACTCCTCGCAGATTTTGTCCCTTGTCCCAAAATTGCTATTTATAGTAAAAGAATGTAGTTCAGAATCATTTTTTTTGGTCACGTCTCTGTGTACATGCATGCCAAGTCACTTCAGTTGTGTCCGACTCTTCGTGACCCTGTGGACTGTAGCCTGCTAGGCCCCTCTGTCCATGAGATTCTGTAGGCAAGAATACTGGAGTGGGTTGCCACGCCCTCCTCCATGGGCTCTTCCTCACCCACAGGTCAAACCTGCATCTCTTATGTCTCCTGCATTGGCAAGAGGGTTCTTTACCACAGCACCACCTGGGAGGCCTCATGTCTTTTAGTCTCCAAACTATAATCATTTCTTGGTGTTTCCTTGTTTTTAATGACCTTGACAGTTTTGAAGAATGTTCATCAATTTGAGTTTGCCTGATTTTTCTTATAAATGGTTTCAGCTTTTGAATTTTGTGCAGGAAAGTTACAATGTTTCTACAGTTTCATTGCATTCTGCCACAGAGAAATACTAAAAGTTAGTATACTGGTTTCATCCTCAAGTTTATAAAGAAACAAAAATAAATAACGTAAAACTGTACAGAACTACCAATACTTCTCCACCTTGTTCTTGACAATAAATCAAATAGAAGGCTAACACACCAGTTAGCTATTGCTGTGTAACAAACCACTTCAAAACTTATAACTTAAAGCAACAACTGTTTTTTAGTTCATGATTCTTTACACTGGCAATTTAGGCTAGGTCCAACTGGGTGGGTTCTTTTGGTCCAGCCTGGACTCAGATGATCTCAGCTGGGCTTGCTCATAAGTATACAGTCAACCAGGTGGAGGGTGGTTTAGTTGGGATGACTCAATTCTTCAAGCTCTAAACTTTCCAAAAGAGCAGGAGCACATAAGCCTCTTGAGGCCCAGGCTCAGAACTAAGACATTATCACTTATGTCACCTCTGTCAACAGAAATTATAATGTCAGATAGACTCAAATTTTGTATAACTATTATAACAATTTCTATGAATGGGAAGAGTGAGTGCTTTTGGTTAAATAGTAAAATTAAAAATAGAAGTTGTTCTGGTTACCTATGACTGTGTAATAAACTGGCCTAAACTTAGTGACTTAAAGAGTGTTAATTGCTCAGTCATGTCTGACTCTGCAACTCCATGGTAGCCCACCAGGCTCCTCTGTCCACGGGATTTCCCAGGCAAGAATACTGAAGTGGATAGCCATTCCCTTCTCCAGAGGATCTTCCCGATCCAGGGATCAAACCCAGGTCTCCTTCATCGAAGATGGGTTCTTAACCATCTGAGCCACCAGGGAAGCCCTAGTGACTTAAAGAACCAGTTTATTTTGCTCATAATGTTTATATCAGTTCAGTTCAGTTCAGTCACTCAGTTGTGTCCAACTCTTTGCGACCCCATGAATCGCAGCATGCCAGGTCTCCCTGTCCATCACCAACTCCCGGAGTTAACTCACTCAAATTCATGTCCATAGAGTCGGTGATGCCATCCAGCCATCTTATCCTCTGTTGTCCCCTTCTCCTCCTGCCCCCAATCCCTCCCAGCATCAGAGTCTTTTCCAATGAGTCAACTCTTTGCATGAGGTGGCCAAAGTACTGGAGTTTCAGCTTTAGCATCATTCCTTCCAAAAAACATCCAGGACTGATCTCCTTCAGAATGGACTGGTTGTATCTCCTTGCAGTCCAAGGGACTCTCAGGGGTCTTCTCCAACACCACAGTTCAAAAGCATCACTTCTTCAGCGCTCGGCTTTCTTCACAGTCCAACTCTCACATCCATACATGACCACTGGAAAAACCATAGCCTTGACTAGACAGACCTTTGTTGGCAAAGTAATGTCTCTGCTTTTGAATATGCTATCTAGGTTGGTCATAACTTTCCTTCCAAGGAGTAAGCGTCTTTTAATTTCATGGCTGCAATCACCATCTGCAGTGATTTTGGAGCCCCAAAAAATAAAGTCTCCCACTGTTTCCATTGTTTCCCTATCTATTTGCCATGAAGTGATGGGACCAGATGCCATGATCTTTGTTTTCTGAATGTTGAGCTTTAAGCCAACTTTTTCACTCTCCTCTTTCACTTTCATCAAGAGGCTTTTTAGTTCCTCTTCATGTTTATATAATATATCATAAATTCTAGAAGGGTTTATTTCTGATCCATGAGGTATCTGTGGTTGCTAGAACTGGATGATCTATTTCTAAGGTGACTTTCACTCATATGTGACACAGTAGTTCACTATGGCCTCCCTCTTCCCACACATGATGTCTTATCCACCAGGGCCTCTCCAGCATGGTTAGGCTTCTCACAGCACAGTGGTATGAGAATAGTCATACCTCTCAAGTTGTGGCTGACTTCGAAGAAAGACAGTAAAAGCTGCCAATTTCATATACCTGAAACTAACACAACATTGTAAATCAACTATAATCAAAAAAAAACAAAAAACACCTTTTTATGTTGCCAGTTTCCTAAACCCTGAACTCAGAAACTGGTGCAATTTCATTTTAGCCGTATTCAACTGACTAGCACAGTCACAGAATCTAACGAGATTCAAGGGGAGAGACCCAGACTTCCCACTTATCAAACAGAGGAGTGTCAAAGAATTTGTGGCCGTAGTTTGCTCTGTAGTCACAGATATTATATTCTTCCCATATTGCACTAACCCACTTCCACAGTCACCGGAAGTCTCACCCCATTATGTCATCAGGTTTAGGCTTAAACTGTAAATCTCAGGTCCAGGTGCAGATAAGTTTCCTTAGATTTGGTTCCTCAGGTATATGTCTTCTCAATCTGAAGTCCTCCTCCGAATAAAAAAGTGAGTTACCTGTGTACACACACACAATGCTGGGACAGTCATGTGTAGACATGCCCTTTCAAAAATGGGGAAGACAAGGGGCACAGAGAAGTCACTATTCCATAATGATATGACATCCAAGTAGACACATGTTGCCAGTGTCTTGATAAAGCTCTGTACCTGCAGCTGTGGTATGATTCTCTGTGGTTCTTGGCTTTTGACCTTTGGGTTCTTGGTACTGCCTTCTAAGTCATTCTTCATTTTCCATAAGAAAATAGCCTATGTTTTCTGCTGAGTAAGTTTCTCAGCCTGAATCCTTCCTCTGTTAGTTTAGGAGTCCAAAGCCCTCTTTTAATTTGATGTTGTCTCTGACCCTTTCACGGAGAAGGCAATGGCAACCCACTCCAGTACTCTTGCCTGGAAAATCCCATGGATGGAGGAGCCTGGTAGGCTGCAGTCCATGGGGTTGTGAAGAGTCAGGCATGACTGAGCGACTTCACTTTCACTTTTTACTTTCATGCATTGGAGAAGGAAATGGCAACCCACTCCAGTGTTCTTGCCTGGAGAATCCCAGGGACAGAGGAGCCTGGTAGGAGGCCATCTATGGGGTCACGCAGAGTCGGACATGATTGAAGCAACTTAGCAGCAGCAGCTGACCCTTTCATTCCAAGATGCTTAATTCCTTTAAAAACATTGTGGGATTCCTGTATATCAAACTATAATCCATTCTCTTAGATCAGAGTCATGGCCAGAAATCCTTTTGAGCAGGGCTCTTCTCTGCCTTTGGCTTTTTGGAAATCTGCTTAAGGATGTTACAATAGCCTAAAGATTACCAGAATCTCTATTGTTTAATAGAGAAGGGTGATAAGGCACACTCTTCAAGCTTTTGTCTGATAGGGCCTATCAACTTAAAATGTTTCTGAGATCTTATCAAAGAGACTTATGCTTGTAGCTTCGACTTCATCTTTACCCTGAGTCTTTGTTTTACTTTTACTTTGTTTTACTGCCCTTTTAAAAATTTTTACCTGGAGGCTATTTCTTGCTTTAAAAGTATTTTCTTAGCTAGATCTGTGTTCTAGATCTGTTTTTGAAGCCAGAAAATCTTGGGTTCTATCTATTTCCTCTAAATTCTGCTAAAAATTGAATGATCTATTTAGCTAATTTCTCCCTATCTCTACTTTATTGTATGCAGATATAAGAATTATTTGGCAGTCTGCCTGGAAATCTACTTGTTGAGATCCACTAGTGTATTAGGCACATTTTATATTTTCCAAAACATGTTAGGTGACAATTTCACTAAACCTACCCTCATGGCTCAGATGGTAAAAGTATCTGCTTACAATGTGGGAGACCTGGGTTCAATCCCTGGGTGCGGAAGATCCTCTGGAGAAGGAAATAGCAACCCACTCCAGTACTCTTGCCTGGAAAATTCCATGGATGGAGGAGCCTGGTGGTCTACAGTCCACGGGGTCACAAAGAGTCGGACCTGACTGAGCCACCTCACTTCACTATGAGTACAAAATAGAGGTTGCCCTCTTGCCAAACCTCAATACTAACCTCCTGTCTTTCTCCATTAACACTGTTTTTCAGTCTCAGCCCACTGTCCAGTTTCAAAATCAATGCCACATATTTTCCATTTTTACAATGAGAGCAACTAAATCCGTTCCCGTTTTCGATTACTGCATTACAAACTACCACAAAATTATGTATCCCAAACAGCTATTTTATGTACTCAGAATTTGACAGTTCAGAATTTGGATGACCTCAACTGGGCAACTTGTGTTTCTGATCCATTTGCTGTCAGCTGGGGTCACTAAGGTTGAGTGTCCACTCACAAGCCGGCTCACGTTATCTCGCTCACATGTTTAGCGTTTCAGCACTTCTTGGTCACGCACCATGTGGTGTCTCATTCTCCAGGTCCTCTTCACAGGGCTTCGACTTCTCACAACATGGTGCTCTCAGGGTGGCCATACTTCTTCCTGGAGGATGGCTTCTATGAATGAGTGTTCCAAAGGACAGAAAGCAGGAGCCATCAGTTTCCTAAGGCCTGGGCCCCAAGATGGTCGGAGTGCCGTCTTCACCATGTTCTGTCCTTTAAAGCAGTCACAGAGGCCACCTAGGTTCAAGTGGAAGAGACACTTGCAGTGGGAGAAGTGCCAACATCTTTGTGACCATCTTTAACCCACCTTAGAGCTGAGTCTTTCTTCTCCTCACTGTAACAGGTCAGGGAATTCTGAACCAGAAGACAGACCAATATGATTGAAGCCCAAGTCTAGCCTCCTAAACTGATGTATTATTATCTTGGTGTCACTTTCTTTCTCTGATTGTCTGTTTCCTCATTTATAAATACAGTAGGATATGAATACTCCATAATTTAAGATTCATGGCTACATTTATATTAGAATCATCCTGAAGGTTCGTGACATAAAATAATGTGCCATTTAGCTGAGGTATCCATTTAAATTATGTTTATCCAGAGGCTGCTATACCTAGTCAACTTATCAACATCTGCATACAACTCAATAGAGCCTAGTTTTCTCCTTAATGTTATGTCAGTTATTTTCATGGTTTGGTTAAAATTTATTTTCTTAGAGAAAAATATTCAATAAAAAAAATGTAGCTCTTAATAAAAGTTTTGAATAAATAAATTAGAAGGGTGTTTAATTTGATTGCATCTTGCAATACTATAACATGAATGAGTATACCATAAAATTCAATCTTCCATTTGTTAATTTAAGATACATAATGCAGGGTCTACTTCTCTGCTATATTTTCAACTTTGGGATTCCCACGATCTCTCCATATATCTATTGTGAAAAACAGGCGTCTACACAATGATAGTATCTATTTCACAGAGTTGCTAAAATAATAAATGAGATATAATGTGTAGCTTTCCAGGCTCCTCTGTCTATGGAATTCTCCAGGCAAGAATACTGGAGTGGGTAGCCATTCCCTTCTCCAGGGGATCTTCACAACTCAGCAATCAAACCCGGGTCTCCTGTGTTGTAGGCAGATTCTTTGCCATCTGAGCCACCAGCGAAGACCACAAAAGTAATCATTGGCCTAAAACATGCTGTTTCACTAGAACATGGGTTCTTGGAGATAAAGACCTTAGTATATTTCTCTTTAAGTCACTGGTACATAGCTTAGTGCCTGCACGTTTTTCTGACTACGTTTGACAGAAATGTAATTCAAATGAGCATAAGCAAAAATGAGAATCTGTTGCTTTACTCTATCAAAGAAAGCATGATAAAACTAAGAACTCTGAGCACAAACCAAAGGGTGGTTGGCAAGGGGCAGACTGAGCTGTGGGAAGGGCACCCTACTCTCCCCTAAGAGAGTAGCGCATGAAGCATTGCTGCTGCTGTTGCTAAGTCGCTTCAGTCGTGTCCGATTCTGTGCAACCCCATCGACAGCAGCCCACCAGGCTCCCCTGTCCCTGGGATTCTCCAGGCAAGAACACTGGAATGGGTTGCCATTTCCTTCTCCAGTGCATGAAAGTGAAAAGTGAAGGGGAAGTCGCTCAGTTGTCCAACTCTTCATGACCCCATGGACTGCAGCCTACCAGGCTCCTCTGTCCATGGGATTTTCTAGGCAAGAGTACTGGAGTAGGGTGCCATTGACTTCTCCAATGAAGCATTGAGGCAGGGGGAAATGACCAGCTACCCTTCACCGCCAGCTAGGAACAAGCATGTGGCCACTCTCCCACAAGGCTGCCCATGATCACTCATCCATAGAAATGTCAGCCGCTGGCATCCAGGGCCTGCAGGCCACCTACAACCAGGTCTTTGATGAAGTGGGAGTTCCTCCTGCCTGAGAACTTGAGGCCATTGTACAACCACCCAGCCCGTCCCACAGTATTTGTTTCTGGGCTCCAATTACGAAATGAGGATTGGTGTGCACTGAACCAGCTGGCATGGCCAGACCTGCAGAAAAACTCAGCACAGCTGAAGCTACTGTTCTGGCTACAGGGTTTATTTGGTCAAGATACTCACTTGTAATTATTCCAAAAAACTGGAGTCTTCTTGCTGTTAATTCCTTTGCTGGGACAGCAGGAGCCTCTGAGCTCTCTCATATTTGAAGATATAACCAAGAACTAAAAGCTAAAGCAAACAAATAAGAGTTCCTGATCACCCTAACAATCTTGATGTGGACATAGCCACTGAGACCTAGTCTGATTTATTATCTGGTTGTTGATAAGGTGATGCTAACCGTGCTAACGTTTATCAGCCATAAACTCTAACTGTAATCAGGAGATAGTATTGATACTTGATTCAGGAAAATGGAGCAAACTTTTAAGAAGACAAAGAAAAAACAAAACTGTGGGAAGAATAGTTGGTTCAAAGGAATAGTTGGAAGATTTCCTCAAATCTACCAGGAGCTATATCTTACATTTCTTTCCTCTTTGCAAATTGATTCCATTCATCTTCCAAGTCTTACATGCTGCAGCTTTCAACCTTTCTTTCACCAAGCCCAACAATCTTGGATTTTCCTTGTCAATCTTAGATCAGGTGACAATCTCTGTATCAATCAAATACGTTAGTTTTTAAACTTCAGTTGAGTTTTATAATTGGCCCACCTGTAAGTCATTTCACTATGATCAGGGGGTCATACAAACACACAGTAAGATTCCAAGGTAGTCACAGGAAGAGGCAATATAAGTTATAAGATGAGAAGAAGCTGCAGAGGTGGTTTCCTCAGCAGACAGTGCCACAAATGTCTAATAATCTTGACATTTGATTAAAAAAAATTGCTTACCAAGTGTCTGTTATTTCATAATATAGCCCCCACATATGCTCTAAATGTCATAGCTGTGTCAACGCCCATTAAGGCCTTAGCCATGGTTGCACAATCAGATAAGACATTATCACAATTACCACATAAGTAGTTCTCTCCACTACAGGAACTACTGCATTGGCTTCTAATTTCTTTGTCTTGGCTCTGACTCCATGCTAGGAAGTCAGCAAGCCATGGGAAAATATCAGGCATTTAGCACTCTTTTCTAATATGCTGGCAGGGAAACGCTGACTAGCTTATACCATCAGAATTTCAGTAACGTATCAAGTAAAAACTAAGTTGTATAAATTATGACCCATTATTGGTATTACTGCCATGCAGGTAAGGACTATAAATTGTGGTCAGATTCTGCTATTTCAGCAACAAACTGTTCACCTGCCACTTACTCAAGAAGCGTTTCTTAAACCTCTGTTAACCTCTCTGGGAAGGAGCCCCATGCACATTCTCTGTGGTCACTGGCTCTGTCTTTCAGAAATATTTATTAAAGAAGCACTTACTGAGCAGCTGCCAAGCTCTGAAGGACAAAAGCTACACATAAATAAATAATTTGAATGCCAAGTGATAAGTTTAATGATGGATATGCAAAGGCTTGGGGTGAGTCAGGTAAGAACACTTAATCATCCTGGAAGGCAGCACTGACTTCTTTGAGACGGCACTTGAATCGTCTTAGGTAGTTAGTAGGAGTTAACCAGGCAAAAAGGACGGAGGGAATTCTAGGAAAGTATGAATAAAGGGAAGCATCATGGTATGAGCAAGAAACTCACACTTTGGTGTTCCTGAAGTATAGACAAAAGGAAGTGAGTGACAAGAAACGAGGCTGCAGAAGACAATAGGGATCACATGGTGAAAAGCCTTGGATACCAGATTAAAGGAGCTTAAATTTAACCTCTTTAGAGGGAGAGACTTCCCTGGTGGCCCAGTGGTTAAGAATCCACTTTGCAATGCAGGGGACTTGGGTTCAAACCCTGGCTGGGGAACTGAGTGAAAGTTGCTCAGTTGTGCCCTACTCTTTGCAACCCTCCACACCTGAATACTGGAGTGCGTAGCCTTTCCCTTCTAAAGGGATCTTCCCAACCCAGGGATTGAACTCAGGTCTCCTGCATTGTAGGCGGATTCTTTACCAGCTGAGCCACAAGGGAAGCCCAAGAATACTAGACTGGGTATCCTATCCCTTCTCCAGTGGATCTCCCTGACACAGTAATTGAACTGGAATCTCCTGCATTGCAAGTGGATTCTTTATCAGCTGAGCTAACAGGGAAGTCCTAGAGAACTAAGATATCCCATATTCCATGGGGCAACCAAGCCTGGCCCATGGGACTGGCCCATGCACCCCAGTGTGAAAGATCTTGCATGCCACAACTAAGCTAAGACAGAATGTAGCCAAATAAATAAGTTATTTTTTAAAAACATCTTTAAAGCCATTGGAGCATCTCAGTGCCGGGCGGGGGGTGGGGGGTGGGGTGGGGGGGGTGGGTGGGGGTGGGGGAGGGGATATAGCAGTCATCATTCACATTTCTGAGGATCAGTCTGGTTGATGTGTGGAGGATGAATATGGTGGTTCCCAATGATGACTGACACCCAGTGTGGCTTGTTTCTCTGCAACTGTTGAGAGCAGCACCTGCAAGGGGTTATATAACCCAGCAGCCCACATACTTAAATGTAATCCCAAATTGTATTCCTTAAATAATCCCAAAGAGAATCTAATTTCTTAGCCATACTTTCTCATTCTCTTTATTCTCAGTATCTACCCCCCACCCCCTCAGTTGCTCTAGTATTTTCTCTTTATGCCCTAATATTCTTTCTGCACTAAATCTTGGGAAAGTATGATAAACATTCAGCAGTCATTTAAAACTCTTAAATCCCACTAGATAAATGTATAAGGGCCCCCTACTCAGAAGCAGAGAATATACTTGACTCTCTAACATCCTCCTGGATCACATCTTAAGTGAGTATTGGAGAATATGCCTTCCTTGGAGTCTAGCCTCCTACCCATCCAAAGATGGGGACCTGAGGTTCTTTTTGAGTCTTGAAAGTCACACACTTTTCAAGTTCTGACTCATGGTTTTTTTGGTGGTAAAATTTAAAACTTAGTGGGATATATAGATACATCTTAACTAGTCTGTGCTGCTCAGACTAGTGATCTGATTCATAGCTTGCCCTGATTCTTCATTTGTATGTTCACCCAGGCATCAGTGAAGGCTGGAACCCACCAGTTTATTAGTTCCTACCTGGCCTAATCTTTGCACATGTTAGCTGCATGCAGATTTCCCAAGAAACTCTGGGTGATGAGCTAACATGAAGTGGCATTCCTAGGACAGGAATAAGACATACTTCTAAGAAGCAGCAGCAACCCCATGTAGGTGCAGCAATGCACATCCGTGCTGACCACCAGGGCAAAGCTGCAGGAGGTAGACTCTCTTGGCAGGAAGCGGTCGTAGATGGAGTAGATAACTGGTGAGCCAAATTCCATGAAACACATAAAGATGCACAACAGCATGCACAAGTTCAGAGCAGTCATGAAACAAAAAGCAGTGTGCATGCATGCATTGCATGTCAGCTGAGGAACTGTAGGGTTGGTGGCTTAGCAGAAAGACAGGCAGGAAGCTGGGGCTGGCAGAGCAAAAAGCAAGCCCAGGTTGTAGACCTGGGCTGCACAGCAGGTCTGCAACCTGATAAGGAGCCAGGGACCTGGAGGCTCATATGAGTAAAGACTCGTGACAAAGCTGTGAATCAGACCACTAATCTGAGCAGCACAGTAACAACTGGTCAGGGGAGATGGTAGGGTAGGAACCCATTAGGAAGGGCAGAAACAAGTAGCCTTCAGCGCTGCAGAGCGGCTTGAGGTTGCACAGGAAGGAAGGGGGCAGGGCAAGACGAACAACGTTGAGGTGCGGAGCACCGAAAGGAAACACAGTGTTGCGGGTGATCCACAGCCACCACCGGGACACTTCCTGTTTGCCTCTTTCTGGAACAGGAATTCATTCCCTGCTCAGTCTGGGAGCTATTGGTGGGAGAAGGCAAGAGGGTGAGTCTGCTGGGAGGAGGGAGTTTCCACAGAGAGAGAAGAGAAGATCCTGACCATTTCACCTTAAGGAGAGCAGATAATTACACAATGGACTCTTTGAAGCTCACACACCACACAGAAAGATATGTGATGTCTTTACAGGTGCACGTCAGCTTCATGACCCACTTTCAATGGAACAGACGCTTATCCAGGGTGGTTGTGGTTGGCCCTGAGCCAGTCAAGGTATTTTGTTTCAGCCTTGCATGCGATCCATGCTACACCCTGAAACACTGACTGCCTCAGCACAGCAGAGCAGTCTGGAAGCATGATTCACCCCAAGACCAATAGCGGTGCAGCAGACAATCCCTCGAGACTTGGACAGTGAAGTAATCACCTTTCTGAGAGCTCAGGCTGTAGTTTGTTAGTTGGTGTAGTTGCTTAACTGGGCAGTGATAGCAGTGTTGTTGGGGGTTTCTTCCTTCCTTCTTTTCTTCTCTGAGCATGAAGATCATTTGTCCACCTGAAAAGCTTGGGGAAGAAACTTATCTCAAAGAGTAGAAGACAGAAGTGTGGGGCCAGGCTTAAGGCCTAGGCTTTCTGAGAAGATGACCAGGACTGGCTCAGTTGTTCAGAGGTCATTAGGTTCCTTAGTGAGAGGGAAGAGGGGCACTCTATCTTTTGCTTACGGAGGAGCCTAAAGAAGGAAGGACTAGGAACTATGAAGAAGACTTGAGGGGAGTGGCTGGGGCCAAGGACCCTTCTCTCCTAATTTCCTACCACAGGCTCCTGAGGACCTCACTTGTTACCATGGTCTTATTTATTTATTTTTTTTATTTTAAAGTGCAGTATAGTTGATTAACAATTCCCTTTTTTTCCACACTCTCTCCAGTATTTACTATTGTTTATAGAATTCTTGATGATGGCCATTCTGACTGGTGTGAGGTGATATCTCATTGTAGCTCTGATTTCCATTTCTCTAATAATTAGTGATGCCGACATCTTTTCAAGTGTCTCTTGCCATCTATATTTCTTCTTTTGAGACATATGTTTTTAGGTCTTCTGCCCAGTTTTTGATTGGGTTTTTTGTTTGGGGTTTTTTTGTATTGAACCACATGTGTGCTAAGTCGCTTCAGTTGTGTAGGACTTTTTGCAGCCCCATGGACTGTAGCCCACCAGGCTCCTCTGTCTATGGGATTTTTCAGGCAAGAATACTGGAGTGGGTTGCCATTTCCTTCTCCAGGGGATCTTCCTAACCCAGGGATTGAACCCGTGTCTCCTGCATTGCAGGTGGATTCTTTACCCACTGAGCCATTCCACTGCTTGTAAATTTGGGAGATTAACTCCTTTTTGGTCTCAACATTTGCAAATATTTTCTCCCATTCTGTGGGTTGCCTTTTGTTTTGTTTGTGGTTTGTTTGTTTTGTTTATTTTTATTTGTTAATTTTTGTTTTTATTTCTGTTACTCTATGAGATGGATCAAAAAAGATATTGCTGTGATTTATGTCAAAGGGTCTTCTCTCTATTTTTTCCTCTAAGACTTTAATAGATCTAGTCTTATATTTTTCTTTAATCCATTTTGAGTTTATTTTTGTGTAAGGTGTTAAAGAATGTTCTAATTTCATTTTTTTACATGTAGCTGTCCAGTTTTCCCAGCACCATTTATTGATGAGACTATCTTTTCCCCATTATATATTCTTGCCTCCTTTTTTGTAGATTAATTGACCATAGGTGTATAGGTTTATTTCTAGGCTTTGTATCTTGTTCCATTGATCTATATTTCTATTCTTGTACTAATACCATACTGTTTTGATGACTGTAGATTTGCAGTATAGTCTAAAGTCAGGGAGCCTGATTCCTCTAGCTCCATTTTACCTCCCTTGAGATTGCTTTGGCATTTGAGATCTTCTATGTCTCCATACAAATTTTAAGATTTTTTTTTTGTTCTAATTCTGTGGAAAATGCCATTGGTAATTTGATAGGGATTGCATCAAATCTGCAGATTGTCTTGGGTAGTATACTCATTTTGACAATATTGATCCTTCCAATCCAAGAACATGGTATATCTTTCCATCTGTTTATGTCATCTTTGCTTTCTTTCACCAGCATCTTGAGTTTTTGGAGTACAGATCTCTTGCTTCCTCAGGTAGGTTATTCCTAGGTATTTTATTATTTTTGATGGAATGGTAAAGGAGAACATTTCTTTAATTTCTCTGTTTGATATTTTGTTATTAGTGTATAGAAATGAAATATATTTCTATGTATCCCACAGCTTTAAATGCCATCTGTATGTTGATAACCCCCATATCCCTTCTGCCAGATCAAACTTCCCCATCCAGGTTCCAGGTGTGTCTTCTGGCTTCCCACTGGACTTCCCCTTCTGTCTGTCTCACACACAGCTGAAACTTAATTCCAAAACCTGAATGCATTTCTGCTCTTTCTCTAAAGTGCATTCTCCCCTCAGATTTCCCCATGATGGTGTCATTAACTAAGACTTTCAATCGAGAAATCTAAGTCATACTTGCTTCCCCTTTTGCTCACTTCTCAGATAGAATCCAACAGGAAGTCATGTTGATTCAACCACCAAGAGGATGGAGAAACCCCGCTTTCTCTTGTGTCCTATGATCTATTCTCCATGCACTTTGAAACAAGGATGACTTGGAATTTCAGTCATTTCATGTTATTCTCCCATTTCAGTGGCTTCATAATTTCATATAGAATTATATGCAAGCTCTCTACAGCCTTCCCTCCTGCCACTAACCATATCTCACTTCTTGTCTGTTATTCTTCTGCCCCTTGCTCACTATCCATCAGCAACTCTGATTTTCTTTCTGTTTCTTCAACATACCTCCACCAGGGAGTTTGCATATGCTGTTCTTTCTGGCTGTAACATTCTCCCTTCCTTCAACTGCTTACATGATTACTGTCTTCTCATTTTATTTTTTTACCTAATCCACATCACCTCCTCAGAAAGGCCTTCCCTGAATGGTCACCCTCCCCTATTATTCTGTCTCTGCCTCCAGTGCTTTTCATTCAAAGAACATTTCACAATGTGTGATAATGCTTTATTTTTTAAATTAATTTTTATAGGAATATAGTTGCTTTAGGGGCTTCTCTGGCAGCTCAGATAGTAAAGAATCTGCCTGTGATGCAGGAAACCTGGGTTTGATCCCTGGGTCAGGAAGATCTCCTGGAGAAGGAAATGGCTACTCGCTCTAGTATTCCTGCCTGGGAAATCCCATGGTTGGAGGAGCCTGGCAGGATATAATCCATGGGGTTGCAAAGAGTCGGACACAACTGAGCGACTAACACTTATAGTTGCTTTAAAAAATTGTGTTTGTTTCTACTGTACGGCAAAGTGAATCAACTATACATATACATATACACATATACCATGATCTGAGTTTTCCGGATGTTAAGTTTAAGCCAGGTTTTTCACTCTCCTCTTTCACTTTCATCAAGAGGCTCTTTAGTTCCTCTTCACTTTCTGCCATAAGGGTGGTATCATCTGCATATACGAGGTTATTGATATTTCTCCCAGCAATCTTGATTCCAGCTTGTGTTTCGTCCAACCCAGCATTTCACATGATGTACTCTTCATATAAGTTAAATAAGCAGGGTGACAATATACAGCCTCGACGTACTCTTTCCCAATTTGGAACCAGTCTGTTGTTCCATGTCCAGTTCTAACTGTTGCTTCTTGAGGTGCATGCAGATTTCTCAGGAGGCACGTCAGGTGGTCTGGTATTCCCATCTCTTTAAGAATTTTCCACAGTTTATTGTGATCCACACAGTCAAAGGCTTTGGCATAGTCAATAAAGCAGAAGTAGATGTTTTTCTGGAACTCTCTTGCTTTTTCCATGATCCAGCAGATGTTGGCAATTTGATCTCTGGTTCCTCTGCCTTTTCTAAAACCAGCTTGAACATCTGGAACTTCACAGTTCATGTACTGTTGAAGCCTGGCTTGGAGAATTTTGAGCATTACTTTGCTAGTGTGTGAGATGAATTAAATTGTGCAGTAGTTTAAACATTCTTTGGCATTGCCTTTTTTGGGATTGGAATGAAAACTGACCTTTTCCAGTCCTGTGGCCACTGCTGAGTTTCCCAAATTTGCTGGCATATTGAGTGCAGCACTTTCACGGCATCATCTTTTAGGATTTGAAATAGCTCAACTGGAATTCCATCACCTCCACTAGCTTTGTTCGTAGTGATGCTTCCTAAGGTCCACTTGACTTCGCATTCCAGGATGTCTGGCTCTAGGTGAGTGATCACACCATCGTGGTTATCTGGGTTTTGAAGATCTTTTTTGTATAGTTCTCTCTTGCCATCTCTTCTTATCTTCTGTTTCTGTAAGGTCCATCCCATTTCTGTCCTTTATTGTGCCCATCTTTGCATGAAATGTTCCCTTGGTATCTCTAATTTTCTTGAAGAGATCTCTAGTCTTTCCCATTCTATTGTTTTCCTCTATTTCTTTGCATTGATCACTGAGGAAGGCTTTCTTATCTCTCCTTGCTATTCTTTGGAACTCTGTATTCAAATGGGTATCTTTCCTCTTCTCCTTTGCTTTAGCTTTCTCTTCTGCTCCAGATGTTTTGGTCATTGTATCATTGTTATCAAATAGAGTCACTGAAGCCCTATACGAATGGACTGCTAATCAGCTAACTCGATTGTAATATAGTGAGATGGGAAAAATTATTATATAACAAATGTACCCTTTCTTATGGATACAGTCCTGGGAAGCCTGTAAAGAAAAAGCAGTACTTCCCCGGGAGGATATAAGTGCTTTGAAGTCTTCTGGGGAAAGAAGTGTCAAAAGAGATCTATTTGCAATTGAGGTGAGGCAGAGGGAGAAGGGAGGGAAAGGAAGAGAAGGGAAATGAACTTGAGCAAAAGTCATGTTTTCTGGAATACGATGAACTAAGCAAGGTGACTCGGTGACCTCATACACCTTCAGGAAATTTTACAAAATCACAAAAGCTCGAGGTGATGGCATTTCTTATGAAAACCAGTAAACTAGCCAAATTCTGCATCATGGTTTTTGTGGGAAATAAAATAGAGACAAAGGGTTCTGATGCTGGGGCCTGAGTCAGAGGAGATCTGGAGGCCTTAAGTGGGTGAGAGTCCCCAGAAACCCTGGGGACTTCCCCACCCTCTGAAAATGAGAGGCTTTGAAAAAAATTTCCCCCGGAGCACAGGGATAGAGAGGCCTTTAGATAAAATCAGCATGACGGCAACTTTCATGGTCACAGGCTCATAATCTAATATTCTAGGGGTATTAACCCATGACTTATTTACATAAACACTACCTCCATTTATAAGAAAGACAAGTAATGCTTGAGGCAGTATAACTCAGTGTTTATGAGGACAAGCTCTGGGGTCAAATGCCTCCGTCTAATTCTTGGTTTCACTTTTTGCCAACTATGTGATCTTGGATACTCTCTGTGCCTCAGTTTCTTCATTTGAAACGTGGAGGAAGTAAAAATACATATCTGTGAGCAAAGGGTTTAACAAAACCTATTATCCCTCTGTGAGACTTAAACATTAGTTGACTATCCAACCGAAGAAAGTAGAAATGTCATCTGTGTTATTAGACATTGTTCTTCATGGTAGCAATGAACCCTGAATGGTAAATTGCATCTGGACTGGGATGAAGTAGAAAAAAATCTATGAATATCTGATGGGCATTTATGGGCATGCCAAACTCTGGGCTTCCCTGAGTATGGTGACCCTTAAAACTAGGCTTATACTTTTTAGGATCCTTGTAGTTCTGTCTATAAAAATCCTACAGGAGATATGATCCAGGAATCATGCTCCTTGGTATTTACTAAAATGAGCTGAATGCTTAGGCCCACCCAAAAACCTATACATCTTATTCATAACTGCCAAAACTTGGAAACAACCAAATGCTTCAGTAGGTGAATGGATAGACAGACTGTGGTACATCCATGCTTGGAATGTTACTACGCAATAAAAAGAAATGAGCTATTAAACCAGGTAAAGACATTGGGGGATGTTCAAAGCATATTGCTAAATGAAAGAAGACTGAACAGGCTACATATTATCTGATTGCAACTACATGACACTATGGAAAAGGCAAAATGGAGAGAATGAAAATATCAGTGGAAGAAGGAAGGATGAAGGAGTGGAATACATGGGGGTTTTAAGATAGTTAAACTACTCTGTATGAGGTTACCATGATGGATGTATGACAGTATGCATTTGTCAAAACCAACGAATGTACTCCCAGAGTGAACCCTGATAATATACTAGGACTTTAGTTAATAACAATGTGTCTTCATTTATTCATCAAGTGTAACGAATGGACCACACTAATGTCAGATGTTAACAGTAAGGGAAACTATGTACTATGGGGTTCCTTAGTGGCTCTGCTGGTATAGTCTGCCTGCAGTGCAGGAGACCCAGGTTTAGGAGGAAATGGCAACCCATTCCAGTATTCTTGCTTGGGAAATCCCATGGACACATGAGCCTGGCAGGCTACAGTCCAAGGGGTCGTGAGAGTCGGACACGACTTAGGGACTAAACCTACCTACCTACCTACCTATGTGTATATAGGACTGAGTATATATGAACTCTGTACTTTCCTCTCAATTTTTCTGAAACTTACTGCTACTGCCGCTAAGTCACTTCAGTCGTCTCTGACTCTGTGCGACCCCATAGATGGCAGCCCACCAGGCTCCCCCGTCCCTGGGATTCTCCAGGCAAGAACACTGGAGTGGGTTGCCATTTCCTTCTGAAACTTAAAACTGCTCTAAAATACATCTATTAATTAAAAGGGGGGAAAGCCCTGCCAGAGGTATTGGCTCTGGTGAAGAATGAGGCTTCCAAGACAAGCAGATCTTACACTGAACCCACGTGGGACTCTTTCCTGCCCCCAGGTTGTTGAACTGTTTCAAGAACTGCCCTGGAAGAGAAGTGTCTGAAGCACCCAGCTGGTGAGCTTTGGTTCCTCTCCTGTATACATTGATGGGCCATTGTCACTCCGTGAGTTGGAGAGTTTGGTTGAGGTAAGAAGATCATCTCTTGGGGAGCTCTGCAGTATCTCATAGAATTGCTGTGAGAATTAAATGAGCTAACATCAGCAAAATATTCAGAACAAGGCTTGAGACAGGTAAATGCTATATGATTGTTAGTTATAAATGTTACAAGGAATGAGTGGCTACAGTTTAACATTGTAACCATTACAACCCCCCAAATTATGAGTGATATGCCATCTGCAATGTCAGATCAATACACAGTGTATATATATTGATGAATCCATAGATATATATATGCATATAATTATATCCACAGTGGCTCAGTGGTAAAGAATCCACCTGCAATGGATCCACCTGCAACGCATGAATCCACATGCATGAGACGTGGGTTCAGTCCCTGGGTTGGGAAGATCCCCTGGAGAAGGGAATGGCAACCCACTCCACTATTCTTGGAAAATGCCGGGAACAGAGGAGCCTGGCAGGTTATGGTCTATGGCGTTACAAAAGAGTCAGACCTGACTTAGCGACTAAACAACTAAAGAACAACAAGACATATGACTAAATCAATCCAAACAGAGCCAGTCCTGACATCTTTGTTGGGATTACTGAGAAATAAGCTTTTTCTCCTCTTAGAAAGAGATAGGAAGTATGCCTGGGCATGGAGTCAGCCTGAGAATGAAGTCAGACCCAAGGGAGAAAGAAAGAGGCTAGCTTTTGACAGGGAGGGTCAAACTACTGAATTCATTCATGTTTGAAGTTTTCTACCCTGAAACCATTCAGTTTTATAGGTGAATAACTTATATTTTTGCTTTCTTGTCCCTGCAGCTGAAGGCAGACAAATGAATAGTGCTTTCTTTCTCTATAAATCCCACCCTCTTGGGCGTTAATATAAAAACCTGGGGTCCCCAAAGTGATGCACTAGCAGGGCTCCCTAGAACCTTGTGATCTCTATAACTTTCCACTACAGTGTTATGGGAAGAGCTCAGATGAGTCATGGGGTACAGCATGGATTGAATTCCTGGTCCTGGGGCCAGACCCTCCACACCTCCACACCTAGCGCTTCAGTGTATTTGACAGCACATCCTGTCTTGTCTCTTCCCTCTCCCTCCTGACCTGTGTTTCTGTCTGAGTGCTCTGCCAGCAATCTGATGCAACTTCTTGAACTCTTAAAACTGCAGAGGAATTTGAGGGCCATTCAGGCACGCAGTTCTTAAGTAGAGCAGAGCAGGTGGAATTTCTGGCACCCTACCAGACTGATTTTGAACTACCAGACTGGTTTGAAACTGGGAAAGAAGTACGTCAAGGCTATATATTGTCACTCTACTTATTTAACTTATATGCAGAGCACATCACGCAAAATGCCAAGCTGGATGAAGCACAGGCTGGAATCAAGATTGCCAGGAGAATTATCAACAACCTCAGATACACAGATGATACCACCCTAATGACAGAAAGCAAAGAGGAACTAAAGAGCCTCTTGATGAAAGTGAAAGAAGAGTGAAAAAACTGGCTTAAAACTCAACATTCAGAAAATGAAGATCATGGCATCCATCACTTCATGGCAAACAGATGGGGAAACAATGGAAACAGTTGGAGACTTTATTTTGGGGAGCTCAAAAATCTCTGCAGATGGTGACTGCAGCCATGAAGTTAAAAGATGCTTGCCCCTTGGAAGAAAAGCTATGACAAACCTAGACTTGATTGCCACTTGTGCTTCATCCAGCCTGGCATTTCTCATGATGTGCTCTGCATATAAGTAAAATAAGCAGGGTGACAATATACAGCCTTGACATACGCCTTTCCCAGTTTTGAGCCAGTCTGGTAGTTCAAAATAAGTCTGGTAGGGTGCCAGAAATTGTATATGAGGCAGTGATCAAGACCATCCCCAAGAAAAAGAAATGTGAAAAGGCAAAATGGTTGTCTGAGGAGGCCTTACAGATAGCTGAGAAAAGAAGAGAAGCTAAAGGCAAAGGAGAAAAGAAAGATATACCCATTTGAATACAGAGTTCCAAAGAATAGCAAGGAGAGATAAGAAAGCCTTCCTCAGTGATCAATGCAAAGAAGTAGAGGAAAACAATAGAATGGGAAAGACTAGAGATCTCTTCAAGAAAATTAGAGATATCAAGGGAACATTTCATGCAAAGATGGGCACAATAAAGGACAGAAATGGGATGGACCTTACAGAAGCAGAAGATATTAAGAAGAGATGGCAACAATACACAGAAGAACTATACAAAAAAGATCTTCAAAACCCAGATAACCACTATGGTGTGATCACTCACCTAGAGCCAGACATCCTGGAATGCAAAGTCAAGTGGACCTTAGGAAGCATCACTACGAACAAAGCTAGTGGAGGTGATGGAATTCCAGTTGAGCTATTTCAAATCCTAAAAGATGATGCCTTGAAAGTGCTGCACTCAATATGCCAGCAAATTTGGAAAACTCAGCAGTGGCCACAGACCAGAAAAGGTCAGTTTTCATTCCAATCCCAAAGAAAAGCAATGCCAAACTACTGCATAGTTTCATTCATCTCACACGCTAGCAAAATAATGCTCAAAATTCTCCAAGCCAGGCTTCAACAGTACATGAACTGTGAAGTTCCAGATGTTCAAGATGGATTTAGAAAAGGCAGAGGAACCAGAGATCAAATTGCCAACATCTGCTGGATCATTAAAAAAGCAAGAGAGATCCAGAAAAACATCTACTTCTGCTTTATTGACTACGCCAAAGCCTTTGACTATGTGGATCTCAATAAACTGTGGAAAATTCTTAAAGAGATGGGAATACCAGACCATCTGATGTGCCTCCTGAGAAATTTGCATGCAGGTCAAGAAGCAACAGTTAGAACTGGACATGGAACAACAGACTGGTTCCAAATTGGGAAAGAGTACGTCGAGGCTGTATATTGTCACCCTGCTTATTTAACTTATATGCAGAGTACATCATGCGAAATGCTGGGTTGGACGAAACACAAGCTGGAATCAAGATTGCTGGGAGAAATATCAATAACCTCGTATATGCAGATGATACCATCCTTAAGGCATAAAGTGAAGAAGAACTAAAGAGCCTCTTGATGAAAGTGAAAGAGGAGAGTGAAAAAGCTGGCTTAAAACTTAACATTCAGAAAACTAAGATCATGGCATCTGGTCCCATCACTTCATGGCAAATAGATAGGGAAACAATGGAAACAGTGGGAGACTTTATTTTTTGGGTTCCAAAATCACTGCAGATCGTGACTGCAGCCATGAAATTAAAAGACTCTTGCTCCTTGGAAGAAAAGCTATGACCAACCTAGACAGCACATTAAAAAGCAGAGACATTACTTTGCCAACAAAGGTCCATCTAGTCAGAGCTGTGATTTTTCCAGTAGTCATGTATAGATGTGAGAGTTGGATTATAAAGAAAGCTGAGCAGTGAAGAATTGATGCTTTTGATTGATGCTGTGGTGTTGAAGACTCTTGAGAGTCCTTTGGACTGCAAGGAGATCCAACTAGTTCATCCTAAAGGAAATCAGTCCTGAATATTCATTGGAAGGACTGATGCTGAAACTGAAACTCCCGTACTTTGGCCACATGATGTGAAGAACTGACTCATTGGAAAAGACCCTGATACTAGGAAAGATCGAAGGTGGGAGGAGAAGGGGATGAGAGAGGATGAGATGGTTGGATAACATCACTGACTCGATGGACATGAGTTTGAATAAGCTCCGGGAGTTGGTGATGGACATGGAAGCCTGGTATGCTGCTGTCCATGGCGTTGCAAAGAATTGGACACAACTGAGTGAATGAACTGAACTGAATGACCAAAACATCACCAGACATGTGTCTCTAAAGATCTTTGTTTAGTCTGTTATGTTCTTATGTTTCTACTTTATTTTCTTTTCAGTATAGCCAACAAAATAGCAGAGAGAGCAGAAGCAATTTATTGCTCATTTAGCGGGAATTATACTTTTCTTGTAAATTTCAAGCTTGCCAACCCAGGAGTCATTACTATCCAGTTGCTCTACTCTGTCATCAAATGTCCATTAGTTTTGACTAGAAGGGGGCTTTATTTACAATGCCTGTCTTTGTTAGTATTTAGCCAAAGTTGTGGTTGGCAAATTGACAACAGACTTCATCTTTCATTCTTAAACTAATATTTTCAGATTTGCCATGTGATGTAATTTAGGTCAGAGCTATCAGCTTTCTGTGGGATATTGTATTCACTGGGTTTTAGTTCAGTTCAGCTCTAAAATATATTGAGTGCCTACTGTTTACAAGGTACCATGAGAGGTAACAGGGGATATACAAATGTGAGCAGGGATTTGTCATCAGCCTCAAAAAAAATCAAGTGGAACAGATAAGACATGAACTTAGTAACTATAGCATAAGGTAGAACCTAACTGCTGTAAGAAAGAAGAAGATGGAAATATTGTGCTGTGGGATGTTTTTTTAAGTATTAAACATTAGTTCCTTTATTTTTTAATAATGTTGTGCAACCATCACCACAATCTAATTTATTTTATTTTGGTTGCACTGCATGGCATGCGGGATCTTAGTTCCCTGACCAGGGATCAAACACTTGCCCCCTGCAGTGGAACCTTAAAGTCTTAGCCACTGGAATGCCAGGAAAGTCCCTGCTGTGGGATTTTAAGAGAAAAGATATGTCATTTCCAGTTGGGAAGATTGAGAAATGACATTTGAGTAGGTCTTTGAAGGCTGAGTAAAATTTTGAGAGATTGGAGTCATGAAAGTGTTAGTCGCTCAGTCATGTCTGACTCTTTGCAACCCCATGAACTGTAGCCTCCCAGGCTCCTCTGTCCATGGGATTTTCCAGGCAAGAATACTCCCCATGGACAGAGGAGCTTGGTAGGCTACAGTCCATGGGATCACGAAGAGTCAGACATGCCTGAAACGACTTAGCACAGCCATTTCCTTCTCCAGGGGATCTTCTTCACTCAGGGATGAAACTGGGGTCTCCTGCATTGCAGGCAGATTCTTTACCTTCCGAGTCACCACGGAAGCACTGTGGGGAGGGTACTACAGACACGAGGCCCACAGAAGCAAGAGTTTGGAAGTAAAAAGGTGAGGGATGGAATCACAAATCAGCAAAGTATTCTTTTTTGGCAGAAGCACAAGATGGGAGAGGATTTGGGGTGACAAAGCTGGAAAGGTAGGGCATATTTGAAGAAGCTGCAAATCTGCCTTAAAATAGTAAAAATAGTTGAGGCTAGAAAACCTTTCAGTCTTGAAATTATAAGCCATTTCAACCTCTTGGGTAGAGACTGGAATTTACCTTTGGGGCCAAACTGCTAAATCAGTTTTTGTAAACATAACTTAAATGGGCCTTTTAATCCTGTAGATATGAAGGCAAGTAAGTACTCACTGTTTTTCTTAAAGAAGGCCAAAATGGGATGAAGTAACCCAAATGCAAATGCTTTGAACAGTCTATTTAGTCATGTAAATTGGGTGTATCTTAAGCTCAATTATGCTCCTACAGGGTTATAATTTTTTTTTCTCAATCTAGATTTAGAACTTCTTGTGTCTGAAAATTGCTGGTTGTTCATGGGAGATGCGTCAATGGATTCTCACCCGAGCATTTATTTACGGGAGATCAGGAATGAAAACCTGGCTGTAGTAGGGGTTTCTCAAGGACCATACTACTCTGCACCACATGATGGAGAAAAAAAGGCTATGAAGGAATTGTATTTGCCTTGCGGTAGTGCTTCCAGGCTGGACTCTTGGTGGCCACACATAGTTTGCATAAAACTGGACAGCCTAATTTTAGTAAACATGGTGTGGGAGGGTAGGGCCTGCCGAGCTAGGTGAGCCAAACTAATGCTTACAAGTGAGGTTCCCAGGGAAGGGGGCGGATCTCCTTAGCATTGCTCATCCTGCGAAGACAGTCCACCTAAATCAGGAAGCGAGGGCATTGAGGACAGTGTTTTTCCCTCTAGGCCTGGCGCATTGCTGAGTCTGGACTTCCTAGCAGGGACATTATGGGGGCGTTTGTGGTGGAGTGAGTTGAGCCTTCCATATGAGGTGGGAACTACTTTATTTAATGACTCTGGGGTCATGTTTTAGTCTGTGAGCTCTAAGAACGGTAACTTTTCTTTCATTTTTAAAAAAAAAATAATTTATTTATTTATTTGGCTGCTCCAGGTCTTAGTTGTGTCATGAGAGATCTTTAGTTTCGGTATGCAAACTCTCAGCTGAGGCATGTGGGATCTTGTTCCCTGACCAGTGATGGAACCCAGGCCCCCTGCATTGGGAGCTTGGAGTCTTAGTCACAGGACCATTAAGGAAATCCCAAGAGTAGTTAACTTCTCAGTAGCGGTTTGACATTATTTTCTGTATTATGCTTGTGATACAGGATTCCCTGGTGGCTCAGATGGCAAAGAATCTGCCTGTAATGCAGAAGACCTGGGTTTGATCCCTGGATTGGGAAGATCCCCTGGAGAAGGGCGTGGCAACCCACTCCAGTATTCTTGCCAGAGAAATCCCACGGACAGAGGAGCCTAGTGGGCTGTAGTCCATGGGGTCACAAAAGAGTCGGATACGAATGAGTGACTAACACACACGCTTGTGATACTCTCAAGCATTGAAAGCAATTCTGTTAAAAAGTTATAGCCTGGCCTTAGGTGTGCTGTGAAGAGTTAAGGAGCATCTTCAAGAGTTTCCCTCAGCTTCCCAGGTGGTGCAGTAGTAAAGAATCCACCTGCCAATGCAGGAGACGCAGAAGACACAGGTTTGATCCCTGGATCAGGAAGATTCCCCTGGAGTAGGAAATGGTAACCCATTCCAGTATTCTTGCCTGGAAAATTCCATGGACAGAGGAGTTTGGTGAGCTACAGTCTGTGGGGGTCTCGCAAAAGAGTCTGACGTGACTATGCACAGCTTATGCACTACCCAGGGTCTAGAGTAAGAGGCTAGGACCTGCAGCGTTCTTTCTTGGACGTCTGCAAGGATCTGAGTGGTGGCATCAGCAGGAGACAACCCAGCCTCCTCTTAAAGTTCAAGGGTAGCAGTGGCAGCAGCCACGTGGAGGCCAGTGAAGTCAGCCAGCCAGACGGAAGAACCAGAAGGACTGGCTCCACATCACACATGAGGCAGCGCCCTGGGAAACTCTGAAAAATACCCTGGGAAGATAATGAGAGAACCCAACCAAAGGACATTCCACAGACTATGAGCCTGTGCTCAAGAATGTGAAGTTCATAAAAGACACGGAGAGACTGAGAAGTCATTCTGGAGTAAAGAAGACAGGAGACTCAACAACCAAATAAAATGTGTGATCCGGGGTTGACCCCTGGATGCAAGGAATAAATGCCATTGAGGACATATAATTATTGGTATATTTGGTAAAATTTGAATATGGGATGTGTTTTGGATAATAGTAGTAGGTCTCTGTTGCCAATTTCCTGAGTTTGATTGCTGGGTTGTGGTTATGTAAGAGAATGCTCTTGTCCTTAGGAGGTATTTCGGTATTTAGTTGTCTAGGATAAATGACCAGGTATTTAGAAGTGAAAGGTCATGGTGTCTGCAACTTATCTCAAATAGTTTAATTAAAAGATAATAGTACTAATAATGCATATATGTGCATGTGTGTGTATATAGAAAGGGGGTGGAAAAGAGACACTGAAGAGAATTAATTTCATGAGTGAGCACTCAGTATGTAATAATTTATTATCACAAGCATGACTTTATTTCCCCCTTCCATTGCTCAGTCCTGTCCGACTCTTTGAAGCACCATGGACTATAGCCTGCCAGGCTCCTCTGTCCATGGAGTTCTCCTGGCAAGAATACTGGAGTGGGTAGCCATTCCCTTCTCTAGGTGATCTTCTTGACCCAGGGATCAAATCCTGGCAGATTATTTACTATCTAAGCCACCAGTGACTTTATTTAGGTGTATCAAATAGTAAGGTCTGGGACATTCAGGTGACTTTATTTTGTAATCATATCTTGGTAAAGCTTGAGATATACACATTGTATATTTTAAATACTTAATGCTATGTTTATAATGCACTTTGATAAGCATGCACACCATGTAATAATGTATCCCCTTTCTTATAGCATATAGCATTGATTCAGAGCTAGAGCTTTCTAATTGCTTCATTTTATGTTATGATGGAGAACAGGTGTACTGATGGGCATGGTTGGTTCACTTGCTACTCTGAAAATATTGACTTAACTCATTTTTGCATCCTTAACATCTACTATGTTCCTCATAATGTTCCTAATAATGGTGGTTAATGAGTGAATTAACGAAATGAATTGAGTAGGTGTATAAATAGCACTTAAAGGAGCAATGAACTTCTACCACTTTATGAGAGACACAACATGGACAAAAAGGGAGATAAAAAATATGGACAAATCTTCTTGATGAGATCCATGGACAGACCTTGTCTAAAAACATCTCTTTCCATTTGTTTGCCATGGTATTCTCTTTAGCCCAGATTCACATCTGACTTTTTTTTTTTTAAGTTTAATGTGTACAACATTGTATTTCTACTCTGTCTACACTGCAGTGTGCTCACTATCAAAAATTTGTTTCCATTCATCACCATCCAGTTGATCTCCTTTATCCAAGTATCCCATCCACTCCCACCTCATGTCTGACTTTCTTCTGGCTCCTCTATGATTTGGAGATGCTCCAGCCTTATTTCTTCCTAGTTGGCTCTCCTGAATTCAGCGTTGTTTCTGGCATTTGCTAAATTCATCTATTTACTATTTGATGTGTGCAACTCTTGAGTAGATGAAGATCTTGATTTCTGCCAGCTGGTTTTCTCCCTGGGGACCAATAAGGGAAGAATCACATGCATTGAATGTCAACATATTCCAAATTACTGACCAAAACATAGAATTCCTATCTGGGAAGAGATAGTTATCAAAGCCTACTGTTGCTCAGTTGATAAGTTGTGTCCACCTCTTTACAACCCCCAGGATTACAGCATGCAAGACTCCTCTGTCCTCCACTATCTCCAGGAAAAGTATATTTGCTGAGCATGTTTTCTTGTGTGTGTGTGTGTGTGTGTGTGTGTGTGTGTGTGTGTTATTCATAAAAGCTAAGGAGACAAAACATTTGTAGATGTTCAGTTCAGTTCAGTTCAGTCACTCAGTTGTGTCCGACTCTTTGAGACCCCATGAATCGCAGCACGCCAGGCCTCCCTGTCCATCACCAACTCCCGGAGTTCACTCAAACTCATGTCCATCGAGTCGGTGATGCCATCCAGCCATCTCATCCTCTGTTGTCCCCTTCTCCTCCTGCCCCCAATCCCTCCCAGCATGAGGGTCTTTTCCAATGAGTCAACTCTTTGCATGAGGTGGCCAAAGTTAGTCAAAGCCAAAATAGAATATATTTCTATTTTAAAAATTAACACCATCATTTTTTTTCCTCCATTTTTAAGATTGTATATACACATAATTCAAAAATTCTTAAAGTATTAGGTAGCGTTTATCAAATTATTCTCCCACTACTCTGAATATCATTAAAATTATATTTTAAAAGGCTATTTCATGAATAAGTAAAAGAATGAGACTTTAGGCCTAGAAGTATTCAGTGTTCAAAGTTTTAAATGCATCACCGCAATGTATTATGGATTTAAACATGGCCATTCAGGACTTCCCTGATGGTCCAGTGGTTAAAAATCTGCCTGCCAGTGCAGGGGACACAGGTTTGATCCCTGGTCTGGGACGATCCCCAATGCCATGAATCAGCTAAAGCCCATGCACCACAACTACTGAGCCCATGCGTCTAGAGCCTGTGCTCCTCAACAAGAGAAGCCACGGCAAAGAGAAGCCCACGTACCACAGTGAAGAGCAGCCTCCACTCTCTGCAACCAGAAAAAAGCCCGAGCAGCAATGAAGACCCAGCACAGCCAAAGGTAAATAAATAAATAAATTTTTTAAAAGATAGCTGCCCATTTCACAAAGAATATGGTTAAAGGAAATAGGAGAAGTAATTTGTGTTTAGAGACAAAGAATATAGTAAGCATCAGTTCATATCTGGTAACTGGTGAAAAGTTAATGGCCCTGGAAGAAAAGGAAACTACCCTTGTTGCCTTCTGCCTTGTGTTCTCTGCACAGGTAACAATCATCAGATTGGAAAAAGTTAAGACAACTCCTCTCTTTAAGCTTTGGATAGACAGGATATTATGAGAAGCCCTGATTGCCAGAAACACAGAGATAATTGTGCCACTGTCTATAATCCCTGTGGGCAAGAACAGAGTGTCACGTAAGGCAAAAGTCCTTCTAATTTTCAAACATAGTAACACTGTGGGTTACAGAAAGACGTTTTTAATGTATTTACCCAACAAAACCTTATTGGGAACCTTCTTGAGTAACAAGCAAACTGGGGGTAAAAAGAGAAATGAGATGTGGTTCCTGGAGAAGGGAGGCGTGTGACAGATGACACAGTAAACATTTGGAAAGCGCACTATTGATCTGCACAGGATATCGTCAGGCGATCAGAGTTGTGGTGATGAGTATGAGCGTACAAATTAGATGTGCAGTTGACACCAGCTGTCTCATACAAGCCATGTGGATCTGGAAAAACAAACAACTGGCCCTCACTCTCCATCTGGGAGTAAAGTCTACCTCCTAGGCTTGTAGTAGAAATCGAATGGAATAACATAAATAAAGCCCTTAATACAATGCCAGGCACAGAGTAGGCACTCAATAAAATGGCAATGATTGGGGTTATTATTATATCTAGAAATTATGTATAGGTTCTGTTAATCCAAGATTCAAAAACTGTCAAATAATGTTTTGCCTAAAAAGGAAAGATGTGGCCACGAGGAGCTGTATAACATATTCACTAACAAATCCGCTATAATTCACCTCATTCCTTTTTTGGCACAGCCCCCACACTTAGTCACTAGCAAGGTAAACACAACACTGGTGGGTCTAGCAAGGCACCCAGCACAGTCTCTTGTAATACACCAGTAGGCGTTTGGTAAACTGGGGTAGGGCTGGGGATGGGTCAGCAAAGTGGGTTTGCATGTGGCTGGTGGTGCTTACCAAAGGCGATGTAAACCTGAAGGGACATGTACGAGGCCATTAGTCTGTGAACTTTATGAACAAATTAGACAAGAGCTTTAATGGCAGTCTCATAAACTGTAACTTCTCATTAGAAGAGATAAGCACATAATGCTTCATGATGGATTCAAGACCCAAAAGGAGTTCTCTTCACAGACCAGAAAAACAGGCTGAGGCTCCTTGAATTTCTTTTTTTTTTTCCCCTCTGTGTGTAGTCTTTAAAGTAGTTTTGATGACTGTAGACAGCATGGTCTGAAGTTACAGAGAAAACAATAAGGCTTAAGTGCATTACTCTTCACCACAAGCAAGGGAAATGTTAAAGTACTCATCTTACCATGTATGAGAGATGTATTCCTTCTACAGGCTTCACAGGTGGCACTAAGAACCTGCTTGCCCATGTAGGAGACATAAGAGACTCAGATTCAATCCCTGGGTTAGGAAGATCCCCTGGAGAAGGAGATGGCAGCCCACTCCAGTAGAATTCCCATGGACAGAGGAGCCTGGAGAGCTACAATCCATGGGGTCACAAAGAGTCAGATACAGCTGAGCATCTGAGCACACAGCCCAAGTGTTTCATAGTTCTTTTTCTTTTCTTTTTGGCTGTGCTGGATCTTCATTGCTATGCACAGGCTTTCTCTAGTTGCTGTGAGTGAGGGTTACTCTTTGTTGCAGTGTGTGGGCTTCTCGTGGTGGGTTTTTTTGCACAGAGCATAGGCTTCAGTAGTTGTGGTGCACAGGCTTAGTTGCCCTGAAGCATGTGGGATCTTCCTGGACCAGAGATCAAACCTATGTCCCCTGCATTAGAAGGAGAGTTCTTAACCATTGGACCACCAGGGAAGTTTCATACATTCTGATGAGGCTTCACAGAACACCAGATAGGGCCTCTTGACTTGCCTCCCTTTGAGTGGTCTTGCTGCACTATGGTCTGTTTTCCCCATGGCCACCAGGGTGATCTTCCAAAGCCTGCATCTCATCCTTTCATTGTTTTCCAGTCACTCAGTCATGTCTGATCATTTGCAATCCCATGGACTGTAGCACGCCAGGCTTCTCTGTCCTTCCCCATCTCCCAGAGTTTGCTCAAGCTCGTGTCCATTAAGTCAGTGATGCCATCCAACCATCTCATCCTCTGTCGTCCCCTTCTCCTCCTGCCTTCAATCTTTCCCAGCATCAGGGTCTTTTCCAGTGAGTCAGTTCTTCACATCTGGTGGTCAAAGTATTGAAGCTTCATGCCTCTGCATAAAACACAGTAATGGTTTTCCCCATGGTCCCCAGAATAAAGCCCCAGTTTCCCAGAGTGGGGTCTTCCTGACTTCACCCCAGCTTAGCTCACATGCTGCCAACCCTCCTCCCTGTTGCATCTTCTCCAGCCACCCTGTATTTCCAGGGACTCCTGCTCTTTTGCCATCTGGCCTTTGTGCCTCTGTTCTCTCTGCCTGGAGCATGCTTCCTCCTCCCTTCCCCTGGTGCATCCCAACACCCCTTCTCCCTGCTGATGCTCCTCATTCTCAGCATGGACTCTCCCCCTAGGAGGCCTTCCCTGCCCCTCCCAAGTGCTCCCTGTGTGCGCCATGCTTCACCCAACATTGCTTTTCCCTGGGTTGCACTTGTTTGTTTATTTAGGTAGCAAGAAATTTTACTCTTCACTACTCAGGTACAAGAAATGTCACATTGCATGACTACTAAATCAAAACTAAATGTGCTTCTCCTTCTTATCCTCTTGAATCATAAGAATTCAATCTCTGCACTTTCTCCCTGCCCCACATTCCCAAGATTTCTGAACTCATGCAACATCAGAAAACTAGCTCTCCAGCCGCAAGAGGTTGCAGTTGACAGCTGTGTGCTGGTTGTCTGATTAACTCAGGGACCACCCCTCACCCCAGCACTCCTCTCCACCAATGGCAAGAAAACACAGAGCCCTCACAGCTGCTCAAAGCCTCAGCATGCAATGGCCAGTCAGGCTTGATTCCCTGGTAAGGCAGAGTTCACTTCCCCTTATACACTCCACCATAACCAGGAACCCCTCAAACTCCTTTTATTTATATCTAGGGAAAGCTCAGATGGTAAAGAATCTGCCTGCGATGCAGAAGACCCAGGTTCAATCCCTGGGTCGAGAAGATCCCTGGGCTTGGCAACCCACTCTAGTATTCTTGCCTGGGAAATCCCATGGACACAGGAGCCTGGTGGGTTACAGTCCATAGGGTCACAAAGAGTTGGACACGACTGAGCGACTAACACTTAGAGCTTAAGGAGACCTCCACCCCTGTGACCCCATGCCCATGTATACTGTCAAACTCAGGGGCCAGCCTTATACCCGTGTGGGTATGGGTAAAAGGTAATTGGGTTTCATGAGCACCATGCAGGACTCTGCATCTAGCTAGAAACAGAAAAAATCTGGATGTGCATTGCTCCACACTCCCCTGGTAGCAAAACAAAAGCAATATAAAAGCCAAAATACCAATTAATTTTTTAAAAAACCCTCCACCTATTACACGGTTTTTCCTCCCCACTGAGAGAAGAGGGAGAATGCAGGGATTCACCATGACATTGTACTTGCTGTGGAGCAGGTGTTTGAACCATTACACTACACTGCTAGACAGGAAACTGGCTTTAGAAAATAGGCACGCTTGTTAATAATTCAACAGCCCAGTGTGTTAGTTGCTCAGTCGTGTCCAGCTCTTTGTGACCCCATGGACTGTAGCCCACCAGGCTCCTCCATCCACAGAATTTTCCAGGCAAGAATACTGGAATGGGTTGCCATTCCCTTCTCCAGTGGATCTTCCTGACCCAGGGATTGAACCTGGGTCTCGCACTTCACAGGCAGACTCTTTACCATCTGAGCCACCAGGGAAGCCCTAAATAGCCTAGAATAGGAGTAAAAAGCTTAGAATTTGACAAATCTGGATTTGAACACATGCCCCTTATAAGCTTGTGACTTGATATACCTAGAATATTTGACATCCAAGTAGACCATTATTTTTAATGTCCCCTCCGACCATTGACAACAAGAAGAACCAAGAGATATGGGGACTCAAATGCCGACTGTCACTGGAGAAACCCAGGTGTCTATGAAGCCTCTATTGCCAGATGGTGTCTCCTCTTTTCTTTGAACAGGGAAAGTAATCAGGAAGCCCAATTTTGGAGAGCTCGGCTATTTTTATTCTTGGTTTTCTGTTGCCTTCCTTCTACAAGTATATTAGAGAACCATTGGAGAGAGAAAAGTACGAAGTGTTGCATTTTAGAAATGACTATGAAAGCTTTTATCACTGCTATACCCTTAAGAGCCTAAGCTCTACACTTTTTGAAATTTTAGGGAGAGTAAGCCTATAATTTCAAGATACCTTAAATAGCAAAATTTGAACCACATCTTCCAAGTGCCATTCTTTTTTTTTTTTTTTTTTTACAGTTAGTCCACTATATTTTATTTTATTTTATTTTTTTAAATTTTATTTTATTTTTAAACTTTACATAACTGTATTAGTTTTGCCAAATATCAAAATGAATCCGCCACAGGTATCCAAGTGCCATTCTTAATAAATCTATTTAGAATAAAGCTTAAAAATCACCACCAGCAAATCATTTTTGTAGCCTATATGGCAACTGAACATTTTCTATTTAATTTTTCATCACTGCTCTATTATAAAACATCAGTTCAGTTCAGTCACTCAGTCGTGTCCGACTCTTTGTGACCCCATGAATCGCAGCACGCCAGGCCTCCCTGTCCATCACCAACTCCCGGAGTTCACTCAGACTCACGTCCATCAAGTCAGTGATGCCATCCAGCCATCTCATCCTCTGTCGTCCCCTTCTCCTCCTGCCCCCAATCCCTCCCAGCATCAGCATCAGCATCATCCTTTCCAATGAGTCAACTCTTCGCATGAGGTGGCCAAAGTACTGGAGTTTCAGCTTTAGCATCAGTCCTTCCAAAGAAAGACATAGGTTGCAAAAAATAATAAGCTATTTGTACTGTAAGCTAAAAAGAATGAGAATCATAGAATAGATTTGCAGCAATCTCTTCTGAGGATGGCAAGAAAAATAGACATTTCAACTGTGCCTTTAGATTCGCAATCAGGTTGCTGGAAACAAATAGCCCCAGGTCATTCACCTTAAAATCTAAATAAAGAAACAAACAATCAGCCAACCAGAGGTATAGAATTGGTATAGAATTTAAAGACTCAAGAGACAGTTTTCTATAACAGGTTAACCTGGGGTATCCTCTAATGCACATTAATGAAGTCTCCTTTATGTACAGTTGGGAAGGTCCCCTGGAGGAGGAAATGGCTGCCCACTCCAGTATTTTTGGCTAGAGAATCCCATGGACAGAGGAGCCCGGCGGGCTACAGTCCATGGGGTCGCAAAAAGTTGGACACAACTGAGCGACTAATGCTAATAATACCTCTATATAACAGAACTTTTTCAGTAATACTCATGTGATAATCAGTAAATGGTCATTATTTCCTTGATTAATTCTTTAGTTTCAAAACAGCAGTCTTTAAAAGTACATTTTGAAGCTAAAGATACCCAAAGTCATCCAAATATTTAATGAGTGAACTATTTATACTTACTAAACAAATAATTATACCTCTCATTGGCACTTGTTTTATTACTTTAGATTTTAAAGAAAAATGAAAACTCCAAACTGTTCACATAGAATGACAGCATTAAAGTGACTCAAGTTTTGTTCTTTGTCTTTATAATCATGTGCTATCACTGCTTATTTTAAATTTAGTATGTAAACGTAGGAATGGGTAGTACCACAGGGGTTCAAGATACAGATTGCACTCAAAGTAAGCTTGGGATCCCTGGTGGCTCAGATGGTAAAGAAGCTGCTTCTAATGCAGATGTGGATTCAGTCTCCTTTCTGGAGAAGGGAAATGGCAACCCATTCCAGTACTCTTGCCTGGAAAATGCCATGGATAGAGGAGTCTGGAAAATGCCATGGAGAGAGGAGCCTGGCAGGTTACAGTCCATGGGGTTGCAAAGAGTCAGACACAACCAAGAAACTAACACTTTCACAAAGCAAGCTCAATTTCAACTCATCACACACTTATTCTCTAAATAAATAAAGGAAGACTCTAATTTGTTCTCAGAATTCACATCTGTGTAGAATCCAGTGTTGCTTTTTTTTTTCTTTTGTAAAGGAAAATTAATTTCTTAAATGTGCCAGTTAAAAAAAAAAAGAACTGTGCTAGTTTTGAGGCATATACTATAGTATTCAAATTCAGTAGTACCTACAACAATTGCTTAATAATGATTTAAACACACACTTGCGTGCACGTGCACCCTTGTGCATGCACACACACACATATATCCACATTCATTGGAGAGTATTCATAATAGTTAAAAAGTGAAAGCAACCCAAGTGTGCATTGATGGATGAATGGACAAACAAAATGTGGTACCTATATGCTGTGGAATATTATTCAGCTGTTAAAAAGGAAGAAAATTCTGACATATGCTACAACATGGATAAACCCTGAAGACAGTCTGCTAAGTGAAATAAGCCAGTCACAAAAGGACTATGTGGTTCCACTTGTATGTGGTACTTAGACTTGTCAAAGCTCTTTTTTTTTTTAATTTAATTTAATTTTTAAATTTTACAATGTTGTATTGGTTTTGCCACATATCGAAATGAATCTGCTACAGGTATACATATGTTCCTCATCCTGGTCAAAGCTCTTTTGAAAAAAAGTAGAATGGTTGTTGCCAGGGACTAGAGGGAGAGGTAGATGAGGCATTATTGTTTAATTGGTTCAAATTTTCAGTTTTGCAAAATGAAAAGAGTTCTGGGGATGGGTGTTGGTGATGGTCGCACAATAATATATTAATGTTACTGAGCTGTACATGTAAAAACAGTCAAGATGGTAAATTTACGTTATATATATTTTACCCACAAATTTTTAAATGCTAAAAAAAAGTTAGTCTAACTTTTTTTGGTTAGTTGCTCAGTTGTGTCTGACTCCTTGCAACCCCACGGACTCTAGCCCCCCCAGGTCCCTCTATCCGTGGAATTCTCCAGGCAAGAATACGGGAGTGGGTAGCCATTCCTTTCTCCAGGGAATCTTCCTGGCCCAGGGATCGAACCCAGGTGCCCTGCATTGCAGGCAGATTCTTTACCATCTGAGCCACATATTTAAATTATCTGCAGCCAGTGCACCTCCTTATTGCCTAAACTCAGGGCAACCACAACCACATCCACCTCTTAATGTTCTTCTAGACTTTTAGCAAGTTTCTTAATTTCATTGAGTCTCAGTTTGCTTATTAGCAAGATGGGGATAATAATTTCTTCAAGGAGTCATTGAAAGAATGAAATAAACTGCCCTTGGCTCATAGTAAATGCTTAGCAGTGGTAGTGTTGTATTCATATGTAAACGATTTTTAGATGCCAGGAAAGTGATAGAAATAAAGTTGGCAGAACTAGAAACTGGCAGCATGATACATGAGCCCTTTTTTAGAAGAGAGTGTGACAAAGTGCAGTGTGCAGTTTTGACCTACCGCTCCACTTTGGTGAGTGTGAGCTCCTCTAAGGGCCCAGGCCCATCCTACTGCCGCTACTGACCATCCACACCCAAGCAAATATCCTGTCCATCTTTGAAATTAACAGGAGTCAGCCTCACAGATTTAAAGTGTCCCCTTCAGCCAAACAGCACCCAGAGGGTGTACGGGGTACCAGTCTCAGCAACATTATCAGCATCTTCTTGATCTTTTGGCAAAGGCTGGGAAACTGAAAGTGCGCACGGAATGGTATCAACAATGTTGAGCTGTCACTAGGGCTTCCTCTCTCGAAAAGTGAGTTTATGATGATAATCTTTAGAATATTCTTCTGTGTGGCATTTATTCATTCTCAGGGGCAGCTTCTGCTTCTGCAGCAGGCAGGAAGTTGTACTTGTTCCTGCAGAAACAGGATATCATTGACCACATCTGATGTGACAACATAGGGAGGAAACCCATTGCCTTTGCTAAGTGTATGACCAGCTACTGCTACAAGAGTTAAAAGAAAAAAGAAAATAGGAAAGAATACACAAGCCAGTATAATGTACAGAACACATGCCATACAAAATAAGACTACAGTGTCTTTAGTTCTAGAAGCTGTTTCTTTGAAAAAAGAAAGAGCAGCAGCAGCCCAAAACAATCATTTGCCCCCAGCTACACCAAACTGCCGGAGAAGGCAATGGCACCCCACTCCAGTACTCTTGCCTGGAAAATCCCATGGATGGAGGAGCCTGGTAGGCTGTAGTCCATGGGGTCGCTAAGAGTCGGACACGACTGAGCGACTTCACTTTCACTTTTCACTTTCATGCATTGGAGAAGGAAATGGCAACCCACTCCAGTGTTCTTGCCTGGAGAATCCCAGGACAGGGGAGCCTGGTGGGCTTCCGTCTATGGGGTCGCACAGAGTCGGACACGACTGAAGCGACTTAGCAGCAGCAGCAGCACACCAAACTGCAGGGGCTTCCCTGGTGGTTCGGATGGTAAAGAGTCTGCCTGCAGTGCAGGAGACCCAGGTTCGATCCCTGGGTCAGGAAGATCCCCTAGAGAAGGGAATGGCAACCCACTCCAGTATTCCTGCCTGGAAAATCCCACAGACAGAGGAGCCTGATGGGCTACAGTCCATGGAGTCACAAAGAGTCAGACATGACTGAGCGACTAACACTTCACACCAAACTAAGACTTAATTGCAACTTCAATCTTTCCCAGAAATGTGACCTTTGCAGGAGTCAGTCTGAAATTTCCTGGTCAACACTGGTGTTGTAATCTGCAGGATAAAGACCCCTGCCATTCTTTTCCTTCATAAGAAGGCCAGGTCTGAAACAATCCTTTTTTTTCTTATGCTAGTATATTCTTGCCCCACTCTCCTCCTGCCTATAAAAACCCTCCATTTTGTATAGTCTCTCAACAGGCTTACCTCAATTTAGTGCATTTCAGATATGGTGTTTTTTACAAACTGAATGTTTGTGGCAACCTAGTACTGAGAAGTCTGTCAGTGCCATTTTTCCAACAGCATTTGCTGACTTCTTGTCCCTGCGTCACATTTTGGTAATTCTCAAACTATTTCCAACTTTTTCATTATTGTATTTGCTATGGCTGCCTCTTGAGAAACCTGTGTGCAGGTCAGAAAGAAACAGAACTGGACATGGAACAACAGAATTGGTTCCAAATAGGAAAAAAAGTACGTCAAGGCTGTATATTGTCACCCTGCTTATTTAACTTACATGCAAAGTACATCATGAGAAATACTGGGCTGGATGAAGCATAAGCTGGAATCCAGATTGCTGGGAGAAATGTCAATAACCTCAGATATGTAGATGACACCACCCTTATGGCAGAAAGTGAAGAAGAACTAAAGAGCCTCTTGATGAAAGTGAAAAAGGAGAGTGAAAAAGTTGGCTTAAAGGTCAACATTCAGAAAACTAAGATCATGGCTTCTGGTCCCATCATTTCATGGCAAATAGATGGAGAAACAGTGGCTGACTTTATTTTTCTGGGCTCCAAAATCACTGCAGATGGTGATTGCAGCCATGAAATTAAAAGACGCTTACTCCTTGGAAGGAAAGTTATGACCAACCTAGATAGCATATTGAAAAACAGAGACATTACTTTGCCAACAAAGGTCCGTCTAGTCAAGGCTATGATTTTTCCAGTGGTCATGTATGGATGTGAGAGTTGGACTGTGAAGAAGGCTGAGCGCCGAAGAATTGATGCTTTTGAACTGTGGTGTTGGAGAAGACTCTTGAGAGTCCCTTGGACTGCAAGGAGATCCAACCAGTCCATTCTAAAGGAGATCAGTCCTGGGTGTTCTTTGGAAGGACTAATGCTAAAGCTGAAACTCCAATACTTTGGTCACCTAATGCAAAGAGTTGACTCATTGGAAAAGACTCTGATGCTGGGAGGGATTAGGGGCGGGAGGAGAAGGGGACAATAGAGGATGAGATGGCTGGATGGCATCACCGACTCGATGAACATGGGTTTGGCTAAACTCCAGGAGTTGGTGATGGACGGGGGGCTTGGCGTGCTGTGGTTCATGGGGTCGCAAAGAGTCAGACACAACTGAGCAAATGAACTAAACTGAACTGAATAGGGATGTTATATGTCAGTACTGCAAAAAATTTATGACTCACTAAAGGCTAAGATAGTGGTTAGCATTTTTTAGCAAGAAAGTATTTTTTAATTAAGGTATTTGTTGTTGTTTAGTCACTAAGTAGTGTCCTACTCTTTGCAACCCCATGGACTGTAGCCCGCCAGGGTCCTCTGTCCATGGGATTTCCCAGACAAGAATACCAGAATGGGTTGCCGTTTCCTTCTTCAGGGGATCTCCCCGACCCAGGGATCAAACCCATGTCTCCTGTGTTGGCAGGGGGATTCTTTACCACTGAGCCACCTGGGAAGCCCTAATTTAGGTACGGGCATGGTTTTTTTTTTTTAGATATAATGTTATTGTACACTTAGTAGACCACAGTAGGACTTCGCTGGTGGTCCACTGGCTAAGACTCCATGCTCCCAATGCAGGGGGCCCAAGTTCGATCCCTGGTCAGGGAACTAGACCATGTGGTACAGGTAAAGGTTCACAGCTACAAGTAAGAGTTTGAATGCCAAAGGTTCCATGTGCCACAACTAAGACCAAGTGCAGCCAAATAAATAAATAAAAATTTTAAATATTTACATAAAAAAATAGACCACAGTAAAGTGTGAACACTGGGAAACAAAAATTTTATATGCACTGGGAAACAAACATTCATGATTTACTTTATTGCAATATTTGCTTTGCTGTGGTGGTCTGGAACCACCACTAAATACTTTCCAAGGTATGTCTGTATTTACTAGATGGAATGATGCCTGCCTGATTCGTGGATCCCTGAATAAGACCCATTGGATCTTCAAACTTACTCAGTTCAGTTCTGTTTTTTAACAAAACTTAATAACCTCTTGATTTGGGATTTTTAAATTAACTATGGAAGACAGTTTTCCCCATTTTTGCATAATGGACAAGCCACTTCAAAATATAAGTTTTTTTAATCAGTGACAACTACTGATAGGGATTCTGAGATTCCATGGCAATACTATTACCAGAATATAATAGGAATATAATTTTTTTTCCTAAAGAGTGAATTAAAAATAACTAACCTTATTTTTCAAAAGGAGGTAAAGACAAGTGATAGAAAGAAAATTATCTTCAGAGCCTTATTTGGCACACCATTAACAAGTATTCACAGTGAATCTAGGCAGTCAGTTTTGAATTGAAGGACATTTTTAAAAGGCTATCGTTTGAATGACAAAATGAGTTTTCAGCACTCCACCACCACCACCACACATCTTTCCCCCTGAATACTGGTATAGGTGTAGAAAGAGATGTTTTGAAGTGTAACTTAAGTTTATAAGAGACAAAAACCACATAACCTTAATTAGGTACAAGATTCTTAGTAAAAGAGGGAAAGAAAGGAAGAGACAAAAAGAGAGGGGGGAATGGGGAGGGAGGAAGAAAGAAAGGGGGAAAGAAAGAGAGAGAAAGAGGGGAAGGGAGGGACGGAGGACAGGAGGAAGGAAGAAGGAAGGAAGAAGAGAGAAGGAAGGTAGGTAAGAATGTGCATTTTCATCAGTTTCTCCAGGTGGTCTGTAGCACAGTACAGTGTGAGCAGCGCTGAGTTCCGGGGGCTGGCAGGGTCTCAGCTACACTGTCCTCCACAATAGGACCTGGTGCCCCAGCTGGAAGAAGAGGAGACAGCCCCGTCCAGACATCAGGCTCAGGAGGCAAGGATGTCAACAGAGCTCAGAGATGACACAGGCTCAGGGCCCAGACTAGGCACTGTGGCCATGTGGAAGGCCTGCCCGGAGGCACAGGCCTTGGGACTGCGGCTTGTGCCCAAGGATGTGGCTAGAAACCAATCCTAAATCCTTGCCACCCTGAGGACTCTGTGTCGTTACAAATCACCTCTGGAAGCCCCAGGTAGGTCAGTGGTAAAGAATCTGCCTGCAATGCAGAAGACATGGGTTCGATCCCTGGGTCAGGAAGATCCCCTGGAGAAGGAAATGGCAACCCACTCTAGTATTCTTACCTGGGAAATCCCGTGGACAGAGGAACCTGGTGGGCTACAGTCCATGGGGTCACAAAGAGTTGGACACGACTTAGAGACAGAGCACAAGCAGAAACAAACTCACACGATAGGGTTTTGTGAAGTTACTCTTGAAAGTGTCAGGTGAACTTTTAGAAATGAAAATAAAGCCAGTTGACAAAGGAAGCTTTGCTGAAGTAATAGAGATTTTAGGAAGGAGTGACTTAGAGGGTTCTAGACTACTTGGGAAGCAGACTGTCATCAAGGAATAGGTGACTCATTATCAAGGACAGATACGTACTGCCTACTTCAAGGGGCGCATCTACCAAAACACCTCAAACTCATGAAAGCCCATTAGTGAATGCCTTCTTCCACAGCTCCATGACAGGGAGACACCGTGAAGAACAACCAATAAGCCTTCCCTTCCTCCTGACAAAACAGGTGTGTGCTTAGTTGCTCAGTTGTGTCCAACTCTTTGCGACTCCATGGACTGTAGCCCACCAGGTTCTTCTGTCCATGGGATTCTCTGGGCAAGAACACTGGAATGGGTTGCCATGCCCTCCTCCAGGGGATCATTCTCACTCCAGCATTTCTGACATCCACCAAGATAAATAAACTGAAGTTCTATTAAACATGGAAGGATGTTGATATAGTCTAAACTCATTTGTTCTACAGAAAATATCAAATTCTCCCTTTTCTGAAGAGTCTTGGAGCCTCTCACCAAGAGAACACAAGCCCAAAGCCATGTATTCAGGAATTCTCTGAGCAGTGTAACTTCAGCTCCATTGCCAGAATCATCAAACCTGTGGAATGGGACATCTTTGGTTTGCCTTCGTCCAAGGTCAGGTCTCTCTTCATAGTTAGAAAAAGTGGCTTTTGCGTATTATAGAATGTTATGCAAGAGCTAGAATGGCTGGGATCTTAGAGCAAGATCCTTTGCAACAACCAGAGTGCACCGCAAGTTCTTGGAACCTGCTGCTCCCTTCATATTTGGCATTAACCAACTAATTGTCCTTGTCTAGACAAGTGCTATGGGCTGGGTAAACACTGAATTGCTACATAAAGCCTCTATTCATCCAGAGTGAAAATGTGTCAACATGTAGCCTCTAAAGTCCAAGAGGGGCCTTTGTTCAGAGAAAGGACTCTTCACAGTTCCTTTAGTTTTAAATTAAGATTTACTTATTAACATTACAAAATTTAAAGCCTAATCCCCTTACATTTTAAGTGCAACTTATGAGTCATGTTCTTTGATTTATAGTTCTGATAAGAATATTTTTATTCATTCTTTTATTATTTGATTAAGTCAAACTAAACAAGCTAAATTCCTTTTAATAATCATTCCCCTTTACCAGTTCCCCAAGTTCTTTAGTCATTTCCTTTAGTATTTTAACTACATTTGCAAATATCACATATTGACTGTTCTCTTCTAAGACTTCAAATGCCTGACAAAGTAAACTAAATAATCTTTACAAACAAAACAATTCATGAGCTAATTTAATACTAATTTAGTGAATCTCAAGTTATCCTAAAAATTTAAGAATGATTCATAAAATTAGCCAAATTATTATGTGTATCAATTTAAAATTATAAGTCTGAAATCAATAATCTGAGTAAATCTGAAAGCACATGGATGATATGTCAGATTCTTTAAGCATTACACTTAAAATAACAAATATAGTAGATTATCCCAATGATTACTTACTCCTATACTTTACACCAAAGTATTATTTGTGGGCTGGACAAATTTATTATATTTAAATTTAATACTAAAACTCAACATGGTTGGAAGGACACTTAGCTGCACAGAAGTGAAGTTGGAACATCCAGGCAAATTGAAGTGACTGCTGATCGTTAGACCTGAGACGGCTGCTTATCTTATGAATTCCAGGCAGGACACTACTTTGAGGATACTTACTTGCAGAGAGCAGCTTGTTCCCTGGGTTTATTTTACCTTTTTGTTTTTTCAGCTTTATTATTTTACAATTATTTTTAATTTGGATTATTAAAAAAAATTTTTTTAATTTATTTGGCTGCACCGGGTCTTAGTTGAGGCATGGAGGATCTTTGATTTTCGTTATGGCATGCAGGGTTTTTTTTAGTGTCAGCACCCAAACTCTTAGTTGCGGCATGTGCCATCTAGTTCCCTGACGAGGGATCAAACCCAGGCCCCTTGCATTGGAAGCATGGAGTCTTGGTCACCCAACCACCAGGGAAGACCTCTATTTTTATTTGTTATACCTTGATTTTGGTAGATGGAATTCTACAAACCATTTTCCACCCTCCTTTTGTTAACCCTAATTGAATTAAACTGACCCCTTTATTGCATGATTGAATTTACATTCTTTTAGATCTTTCTCAGACAACAGCTTTCCAGCCCCTTAATGTCATCTCATGGATCAGGAATTCTCTCAGTCCTCTGTCTAGCTCTGTGGCTACAAATCTGAAAGTCATAAAATGGTAAAATGTGACACAAATCATTTGTATACTCCAAACAGAATCTCTGAAAACCTGTAGGCAGGCTATTAGGCTAAGAGAGTTGATCTACACCATTTACTAGCTAAATGAACTTGGGATGTGTCACGGATTAATGGACAATAACAGATTAATGACCAATAACAATATTATTATGTTGTTAATAATAATAATAATTAATAACAATGTTGCTGCTGCTGCTGCGTCACTTCAGTCATGTCCGACTCTGTGTGACCCCATAGACGGCAGCCCACCAGGCTCCCCGTCCCTGGGATTCTCCAGGCAAGAACACTGGAGTGGGTTGCCATTTCCTTCTCCAATGCTTGAAAGTGAAAAGTGAAAGTGAAGTCGCTCAGTCGTGTCTGACCCTCAGCGACCCCATGGAATGTCCAATAACAATAATGGACAATAACAGATTAATGACCCAAAAGCCATTTGTATTCTTTCCCCTTGTCTTTTTTAAACTACAGAGGCTAAGATATTGCTTTCAGACTCTTTTGAAGATAACTGTGGTCATGAAAACAGTTCTTGTCAATGAAGAGAAAGTGGAATTTACAAGGAAGATATTCTGGGGGAAGTTTTTTGTTGTTGCTGCTATTACTAGCCAGAATGGTACTTTTTTTTTTTTTTTTTTTGCCAAAGATGAACCCATATTGACACATCATAATCACTCAAAAATCATAGTTTATCTTAACGTTTATTCTTGGTGTTATACATTCTACTAGTTTGGACAAATGTACAATGACTTATATCCATCATTATGATACCATACAGAGCAGTTTCACTGCTCCAGAAATCCTGTATGCTCTGCCTATTTACCTCCCCATCCTTACCCACCCAACCCTGGAAACCACTGATCTTTTTGCTGTCTTCATAGCTTTGCATTCTCTAGAATGTCTCATAGTTGCAGTCACACAGTATGCAGCCTTTTCAGATTGGTTTCTGTCACTAGTGATATGCACTTAAGATTCCTTCTCCCTGTCTTCTCATGGCTTGATAGCTCATTTCTTTTTCGCTCTAAGTAATATTCCATTCTCTGGATGTACAAAAGTTTATCCATCCACCTACTGAAGGATCTCTTGGTTCCAAGCTATGAGTAAAGCTATGAAAAATATCCTTGTGCAGGTTTTTGTGTGATACAAGTTTTCAGCTCCTTTGGTTACATACCAAAGAGCACCATTGCTAGATCATATGGTAAGAACATGTTTAGTTTTATAAGAAATCACCAAACTGTCTTCCAAAGTGGCTATACCATTTTGTATTCCCATGAGTGATATATGAGAATTCCTATTACTTCACATCCTCACCAGCATTTGATGTTGTCAGTGTTCTAGATTTTGGCCGTTGTAACAGTTGCATAATTACATACCATTGTTGTTTTGATTTGCACTTCCCTGATGATAATTCATTGTGAGGCATCTTTTCATATGTCTGTTAGCCATTTTTATACCTTCTTTGATAAGGTGTCTGTTAAGGTCTTTGGCCCATTTTTTTCAATTGGGTTATTTGTTTTCTTATTGTTGAGTTTAAAGAGTTAGTGTATTCTGGATAATAGTCTTTTATCCGGAGAAGGCAATGGCACCCCACTCCAGTACTCTTGCCTGGAAAATCCCATGGATGGAGGAGCCTGGTAGGCTGCAGTCCATGGGGTCACTAAGAGTCGGACACGACTTAGAGACTTCCCTTTCACTTTTCACTTTCATGCATTGGAGAAGGAAATTGCAACCCACTCCAGTGTGCTTGCCTGGAGAATCCCAGGGACAGGGAAGCTTGGTGGGCTGCCGTCTATGGGGTCACACAGAGTCGGACATGACTGAAGCGACTTAGCAGCAGCAGCAGCAGTCCTTTATCAGATGTGTCCTTTGTAAGTATTTTCTCCCAGTCTGTGTCTTATCTTCTCATTCTCCTAACATTTTTTAATGTTAATGAGGTCTAGCTTATCAATTATTTCTTTCATGGATTGTGCCTTTGGTATTCTTTCTTAAAAAGACATCACGTACCTCCAAATTATCTGGGTTTTCTCTTCCATATTATCATCTAGGAGTTTTCTAGTTTTGCATTTTACATTTAGGTCTATTATCCATTTTGAGTTAGTTTTTGCAAAAAATATAAAATTTGTGTTTAGACTCTTTTTTTTCTTGTGGGTGTCTACTTCCACCTTTTAAAAAGGTATTAAATTATATAAAATAATAATAGCTGTATTATTGAATTTGTAATATATATAGATATAAAATAATAATAGCACAAAGGGTGGGAAAGAAGGGCTACAGTTAAATAGGAGTGACATTGCTGTATCTCAGTGGAATAGTTAGTGTAAATCTATAATAGATTATGATAAGATGCATATGATAAGTCCTAGAGCAACTACTAAGAAAATAACTCAAAAAATTGTGAAAAAATTAAATAAATTAAAATCTTACAGTAGAAAATATTCACTTAATGCAAAAGAAAGCAGGAAAGGAAAAATAGAGGGACAAAAAAGGCTTAAGACATAAAGAAAACAAAAAGTGAAATGGCACACATAAATTCATCCATATCAGTGATAACATTAAATGTGACTGGATTAAATATAATCCAACCTAAAGGCAGAGATTATGAAACTAGGTTTACAAAACCAGATCCAACTTTTTGCTGCCTATAGCACACTTTAGATTCAAATGTGTTGAAAGTGAAAGACTGGAAAAAGATATATCAATGGGTCAAAGAAAATTCATCAGGGAAATAACAAAATTCAATGAGATGAATGAAAAAGAACTATGGAATAACTATGGAATGAAAATTCCTGTAGAGTAACAGGAATTCTTGTATATCACTCATGGGAATACAAAATGGTATGGCCATTTTGGAAGATAGTTTGGTCAATTCAGTTCAGTTGTTCAGTCATATCTGACTCTTTGCAACCCCATGGACTGTAGCACACCAGGCTTCCCTGTCCATCACCAACTTCTGGAGCTTGCTCAAACTTATGTCCATTGAGTCAGTGATGCCATCCAACCATCTTATCCTCTGTCATCCCCTTCTCCTCCTGCCTTTAATCTTTCCCAGCATCAGGGCCTTTTCCAATGAGTCAGTTCTTTGCATCAAGTGGCCAAAGTATTGGTGTTCCAGCTTCAGCATCAGTCTTTCCAATGAATATTCAGGACTGATTTCCTTTAGACTGACTGGTTGGATCTCCTTGCAGTCCAAGGGACCCTCAAGAGTCTTCTCCAACATCACAGTTCAAAAGCATCAGTTATTCAGTGCTCAGCTTTCTTTATAGTTAACATCAGGTTTCTTATAAAACTAAACTGTTCTTATATGATCTAACAATGGTACTCTTTGGTATCTTGAGTTGTGAAGCATAACTCAAGGGATGCTGCTAAAGAGTGCTTAGAGGGAAATTTACAGCTATAAATTCCTAGATTCAAAAAGAAGAAAAATCTCAAGTCATTATCTAAACTTCTACATTAAGACTCTGGAAAAAGAACAAACTAAATGCAAAACAAACTAATTAAAGAATAAAAATTAGAGCAAAAAAATGACGAAATAGAGAATAGAAAGGCAATAGAAGCAAAAGGCTGGTTATGTCTACAAAATTGACAAATCTTTAGCAAGATAGACCAATAAAAAAGTAAAGACTCAAATGATTAATACTAGAAGCAGAAATGAAAGGCGGGACAATACTACTAACCATAGAGAGATAAAATGGATTATAAAAAAAATATTATGAATGAGACTGAACATCAAATAAGATGAAATGGAAAATTTTCTAGAAAAATACAAACTACTAAGACTAACTCATGAAGTAATAGATAACCTGAATAGGCCTTTAACAAGTAAAAGATTAAATCAAAATTGCCCAGAAAGGATCCAGACCCTGACTTCACTGCTGAATTCTATCAATGAAAAACTGATACCAGTTCTTCATGAACTCTTCCCCAAAATTAATTACCTCCTTTGAACAATTATATTTTTTTCACTTTAAATGTGATAAATAACGTTATAATAAGCACCCTTATGCTTAAAGGATGAAAAGATCCTTATCATTTCTGATGCTTTTCTCAGGATAAAAATCTGCTGAGGAAATATTTTGTAATATTAACAATCTTATCTCTGAGTGGGGAAATTATGGGTAATTTTTATTTTTTCTACTTTTCTCTACTTTCTATACTGTATTATTTTTATAATCAGAAGAAAACTAAAGGACTTCCCTGGTGGTCCCCTGGCTAAGACTCTGAGCTCCCAATGCAGGGGACCCTGGCCAGTGACCTAGATACCACATGCCACAACTGAAAGATCCTGCGTGCTATAACTAAGACGCAGCACAGCCAAATAAATAGATATTTTATTTAAAAAAAGAAGAAAATTGAAAGTATAGCCTTTATATTACTTACATTTACATGGACTTGGAAAGAATTAGCTAGTTGAATACAGTATATATCCCAAAATAAATGATCCTAATAAGAAATGTTAAAGTCTTCCACTATTGATGTGAAGTAAGAATCTACATTAATGCAGAGAACACTGAAAGATACCAAAGCAGCAAATGAAAAAGGAAGCCATGATGATTAAGTTCCTGCTATGCCCCAGGTTCTGTGCTGAAAAAGAAAGTGAAAGTGAAGTCGCTCAGTCGTGTCCGACTCTTTGCAACCCCGTGTACTGCAGCCCACCAGGCTCCTCTGTCCATGGGATTCTCCAGGTAAGAATACTGGAGTGGGTTGCCATTTTCTTCTCCAGGGGATCTTCCTGACCAGGAATCGAACCCAGGTCTCCCACATTACAGGCAGACGCTTTAACCTCTGAGCCACCAGGTAGCCCAGGCTCTGTGCTGAGTGTCACAAAACATATGAATGTCTGATAAAAGGACCAACACCTAGCAGGAGCTTTTTACTTCAGCAATTTATAATTGAAATATAGAAAGAAAAATAAGAAACAAATAAAAATGTATACAAAACCATCTCAGATGGCACCTGGTTAGATTACATATTGCTTGAGGTCTTGAACAATACCTGATACTTCTTTGTATCTCCCATAGCACTTAGGAGGTGCTCAATCATGTTTATTGATGTTTTATCAAGTGTTTAATAGCACATAGGCTCAAAGTCTTCTACCAGCATAAAGATTGTAATGCACTGTGATGAAAAGAGACTTTAATATCATAATTCATTGTAACTGTAACATACTTATATAAATATATCCATGACCATTAATTATTTAATGATCCCATTGCATGTCAGTCTCTGGTAATGAAATGAGAAATTGCTCCACATTCCAAGGAATACCAGTGTATAAACACTGCTTCTATAAACGTCTCTAGATTTTTGTTCCATCTTCTGATTCTTCCAGAGACAGTCAGCAGGTTGTTATTCTCCCTAACAATTCTTTCATGTTGCCACTCTTCTTTCACTCGTACTTTGCTGTGTCTAGAATTCTCTCCACTTTGCTCCCTCTTCTTTGTTTCTCTTCTTTGACAGCAAGATGCTCAACAATCTTTAAATTTTGACTGAAGACTCCCCTCTCTCAAATCCTCCTACATTCTACCAAAGTATTCATTTCTCTTCTGGGCCTCCAAAGCATTTATTTATTACTTTTGTCCTCTTTTCATAAAAAAAAAAATAGCTATAGTACAACTATAATGGAAAGATCCCCTGGAGGAGGGCATGGCAACCTACTCCAGTATTCTTGCCTGGAGAATCCCACAGAGAAGCCTGGCAGGCTACAGTCCATGGGGCTGTCGAGTCGGACATGACTGAAGTGACTTAGCAAGCACAACTGTGAAGGAGGCATGAGGACTCAGAAGAGAGAGGCTCAAAGATCTTCTTTCAGCACAGTGTAAAGGAAGACACTATGCTTAAATAGTAAACTGAAAACAGCTAAAGATGGAGAGAGGAACTTCTCTGGAAGTCCAGTGGCTAAGACTCCAAGCTCCCAATGCAGGAAGCCCCAGATTGATCCCTGGACAGGGAACTAGATCCCACGTGCCACAACTAAGAGTTCACATGCTGCAACTAAGCCCCAACACAGCCAAACAAATATATAAAAAAGCAAGTATATAAACAAAAAGAAATTTTAATAAGTCAGATGGGGAGAATGAATTTTCTGCAATTTGGTATAAAGTCCTAATTACTTCCTTCTTAAAGACATTTCCAGTGCCGCCTTCTCACACAGAGAACAAGAAGCAGAAACTCATATTTCATCTTTGATCTAGGAAACATCTGTAACCCCAAACCACATTATACTAGGAAGGAAATCAGATGGAGGAATGATAAATAACTTAGCAGAACCCAGGGAGCGAAAATCTAAGTGCCTGCAGAGCTGATACTGGTTAGAAGCAAGCCAGTTTGACTCACAGGATATGCCAGTATGGCTCAGAAAGCGGAGACACCAGCTCCCTGAAAGACAAGGATATTAATAAGAAGCGTTAATAAGAAGAAGGTCATTGAGAAGTTTGTAAAAGGAAAAATTGGATGCTCACATCTTCATTCCCACCTGTCTCAGCCTGGGGATCATCCCTCTGGAGAAATTTGAACTAGAAAGGAGACTAACAAAGAGAATGGTCAGGTGAACAAGAGTAAAACCTGGATTATAAGCAAAAGTCTGCATATCAAAGCTTAAGAACCCTACCAGCACCTTCCTCCTGCCCCCATCATTTGCCCATTCTAAACCTGAGCATCCAGGCTTTTACTTTCCCCTAGGGAACTAGTAAAGGACAGGAGCCTGGAGTGCTGCAGCCCATGGGGTCACAACGAGTCAGACACAACTTAGTGACTGAACAACACCAAAGGGGACTAGAAGATTCTTCCCTGAAGAAACTGACCACACACACCAGAGGAAAATCCTTCAGCTGTTGACATAGGGAGTCCACAATGAGAAAGCATGCTGGCCTTGCCCCTACACCAGGATTTCTTAAGCACTGTTGACATATTGGACCAGATAATTCTTTGTTGGCGGTATGGGCAGGTAACAGGGGAGGCTGCTGTCAAATGTCCCTGGGTAGTCAGGGGGGTGGGCAAGGAGAAAGGCTGGTGGAGAAACTACTGGCCAACAATGAGGCTTATCAGTCTGCAAGCCACTCCCTGCACAGAGATCCGAATCTTCTTCCTAGGGTATCTCCAGTTCTTTGAGCATAGCCTCTGACACAAAAGATAGAGACCAAAACAAATCATCTTGTTGATGTTTAGTCACTCAGTAATGTCCAATTCTTTGTGAGCCCACGGACTGTAGCCCACCAAGTTCCTCTGTCCATGGGATTACCCAGGCAAGAGTACTGGAGCAGGCTGCTATGTCCTTCTCCAGGGGATCTTCCCAACCCAGGGATCAAACTCACATCTTCTGCTTGGCAGACGGTTTCTTCACCACCAAGCCATTTGGCCAGGAAAACCCAAAACAAATCATAAACTGTAATTAATATCCCCAGAGAGATAAGAGATGTTTCATATTTAAACAAGAATGATATGTTATATGAATGAACAGCAAATAAGAAAGAATTCCTTTTGTTTGGTTAGTGGTTTTTTTTTTTTTTTTTGGCTGCTCTGTGTGGCCAGAAGGATCTTAGTTCCCTGACCAGGGACTGAACTCCAAGTCCTCAGCAGTGAAAACATAAAGTCCCAACCACTGGACTGCCAAGGAATTCTCAGAAAGAACTCTTGAAAATAAAAATATCATTAAGAAATGTATTTAATTGATTAGAAATGTTAGAAGGAAAAGTTAAACAAATCTCACTAAAAATAAAAGAAGACAAAGATTGAGCATAAAACATAAGAATATTAGTGAACCAGTCATAGAAAACTGGTACCACATCTAACTAATAAGCATTCCAGGAGAAAAAGGAACACTAAGGGGGGAAGGTTATCAAATAATTTAAGACAATTGTCTAAACCTGAAGGACAAGAATTTCCAGATATTGGTGGCTAAATGCCTAGTAAAGTAGATTTTAAGAAAACACTCATATCAACTTCACTATATTGAATTGTAAGGGAAAAAAAGAAAATCCTAAAACCTTCCAGAGAAAGGAAAAACAGAGACATACAAAAGATTTGGAATCAAAATGACATCAACTTTTCTATAGCAGCATTAAAATAAGAACACAATGGATCAATGCATTTAAAAATCTTTTGGTAAATGATTTGTATCCCTGAATTTTATATCCAATTAAGTTATCAGTCAAGATATTTAGGATAGGTATGGCACAGAAAGATTAGTCATAGATTTTTTAAAAATTGAGTTGATTATCAACTGGAAAAATAGATAAGGAAAGGTAGTCTTAGTCTCTTTTTCTAATTCAGCATTGAATGATTTTACAGTCAAAGCAGGAAGACATTGAATATATAAGCAAAACAATGCTAAACTAAACTGAAAACCCTTGTGTTGTACAAAACTCCTGTGTTATACAAAACCAAGAGGATAGAGGGTAGAAAGGAAAAGGGTATAAGAAAGATAGAAATTCTCACCTGCCACACACACACACACACAGAAGTAACAGAGAGCTTCCGTCTGTGGTGATACGGTGGTTGTATGCTGAAAAGTTTACCTGGATAAAAGGTAAAACATCATCTTTTTAAAAGACTTAATCCCAGGTGGCACTAGAGGTAAAGAACCTGCCTGCCAAAACATTAGATACGAGAGATGTGGATTTGATCCCTGGGTTGGGAAGATCCCCTGGAGAAAGTCATGTCAACCCATGCCAGTATTCTTGCCTGGAGAATCCCATGGACAGGGGAGCCTAGTGGGCTACAGTCCATAGAGTTGCAAACAGTCAGACGTGACTTAAAGTGACTTAACATACATGCACATGAGCTGATAAAAGAATTCTCAGGCCAAGTTGAGACTTCAAAAGTCTACATCCCCCAGAGCATGGGTGAGCAGTAAATAAATCTTCACTCTCCTTCCCCCACAGATTGTGAGGAGAATCTCACAGGAGAATGGGCATATATCCCTCAGATTCCGGTGGGAAACAGGGCCCCTCAACTAAGTAATTAATGAGAATTAATAATTAGTCTGTTTATAGAGGTGTGAGCAGGGTTTAGGGAAACTAACAAAAGATGGGGAAGAGCCCTGGTGCTAGCAACTGCAGCCATCTGGTGCTAGCAACCTGTAGTCACGGAGGGCAGAGTTGCCAGAATCCAGAGAAAACAGTACTTGAAGAGGGTTGCCAGAGAACACAGCCAATCAGAGCCCCCCACAGGAAGGAGCAGGCCAGTGTCTCACTTTCTTGTCACCCTCTGATGCCCTACAGGTTTTTCTCTGTACAGTCCTGAGACTTCCACGCTGAGCGTTTAAAAAAAAATATTCATTTATTTGGCTGCATCAGATCTTAGGTGCGGCACATGGGACCTTTGTTGCGGTATGCAGGATCTTTGTTGTTGTTGTTCTGACATGTGGGATCTAATTCCCAGTTGTTCAGTCACTAAGTTATGTTTGACTCTTTGCGACCTCATGGACTGCATGCAGCACGCCAGGCTTAACTGTCCATCACCAACTCCCGGAGTTTGCTCAAACTCATTGTCCTTTGAGTCGGTGATGCCACCCAACCATCTTGTCCTCTGTTGTCCCCTTCTCCTCCTGCCTTCAATCTTTCCCAGCATCAGGGTCTTTCCAGTGAGCTGGCTCTTTGTATCAGGTGGCCAAAATATTGGTGCTTCAGCTTCAGCATCAGTCCTTTCAACGAATATTCAGGGTTGATTTCCTTTAGGATGGACTGTTTTGATCTCCTTGCAGTCCAACAGACTCTCAAGAACCTTCTCCAATACCACAGTTCATAAGCATCAATTTTTAGTGCTCAGTCTTCTTTATGGTCCAACTCTCACATCTGTTTATGACTACTGGAAAAACCATAGCTTTGACTATACAGACCTTTGCAAGCCAAGTCATGTCTCTAGGGATAGAAATGGGCCCCCTGTACTGGGAGCGCAGAGTCCTAGCCTCTGAACCAAAGGGAAGTTCACACTGTGAGCATTTTTAAGGCATATTCTGACCTCCAGTGAAGCAGGATTCTTTATTTCTCTGCGTCTGCATCCTGAAACCTTTTCTCTTGTACAGGCATACAGCTCACAGAAAAAGTTCTCTCTGGAGTCTGCTGTCTCCAGGTCCAGAATGAAATTCAGCACACCTTTTAACTTCAAACCTTATCATTCCTTTTGGGAAGTTACTACCTGAAACATGCTTGTAACATGCAGCTCTTTTGTAGAGAAGAGATCATTAATACATTGAAATTGAAAATGATCAGTTCTGGTTTTCAGATTTGTCCTTTTACCTAGAATTTCTTTGCTTATGGCTGATTCACTTTGCTGTGCAATAGAAACGAACACAACATTGTAAAGCAACTATACTCCAATAAAATTGATTAAAAATAGTAATAGTAAAAAATAAAGGTCATCCTCAAAAAAAAAGTGGTCTAACAATAGGCTGTCTACAAGAAACTCACCTCAAAACCTCAAATACAAGTACATAAATAGGTTGGAGGTAAAAGGAGGGGAAAGATGCTTATACCACATAAGAATTATTAAAAAAAAAAAAAAAAAAAAAGCAGTAGTAGCTACTTTAATATCAAGTAGATTTTGGAGAAAAGAAAATGCTTGAAGACAAAGAGAGACATTTTATAATGATAAAAGGATCAATCTTCCAGGAAGACATAATCATTCCAAATGTAACAGCACCAAAAACAGGGCATCAAAATACATAAAACAAAGTTATCCCAGTTGTCCTGTACCCACCCCAGGAAAGGGGCTGGATGCTGGTCTAGAATAACTTGTGTAATTACAGTGACTTTAGGCCAAAGTCTTATGTGCCTTATCACAGCTGCCATGCAGGGACCAGAAGACAAGTAAAGATACCACACTCGAGAGAGCTCCAAGGACCAGAGCCAAAGGTACATGTCTAGAGTAGTGGCCACAGGAAGAAAGGCTTTAGAGAAGGAAGTCAAAGACTCAGAGAGCTGGGAACATAGAGCATAGACCTGTAGGTTGACGGATACAAGCAGTCGCACGAGAGATTTCTTGCTATAGCCGAGCAAGTGCCATGCTCAGATTGCATGTTGCATGAAATCCATGGATACTTTTAAAGAGGCTAGGACACCGTTAAAGCTTGCATATTATTGAATTATGACATAAACTTTCCCTGAAATAATAAAAAAAAGTAATTAACATTGATTGAGCCCTTACTGTTGGTCAGGCAGTAGCAGCATACTTGCATTCTCATAATTTTCCCAGTGGCCCTATTGTATTAGGTTTTTAAAAAATATTTATTTGGATCCACTGGGTCTTAGTAGCAGCACACAGGATCTTCATTCACTGTGGTGTGTGGGTTCAGTATTTGTAGCCCATGGGCTTAGTTGCCCTGTGTCATGTGGGATCTTAGTTCCCTGACCAGGAGTCAAACCTGAGTCCCTGCATTGCAAGGTGGATTCTTATCTACTGGACCACTAGGGAAGTCTCCTGTATTAGTTTTTGCTGCTGCAACAATTTACCGCAACCTCGATTGCTTACAAGAACACAACTTTATTATCTTCCAGTTTTGTAGGTCAAAAGTGCAACACTAGAATAAATTTAAGGCATTGGCCAGGCTGTGTTCCTTCCTGTACACTCTTGGTAGGGTCCATTTTCTTTGCCTTGCCGAGCGTCTAGAGGCCACCCATATTCCTCGGTTTGTAGACCTCTACCTGTCTTCCAAGCTGTCAAAGGCCAACTCACAGTCCTTCTCACATCATATCACTCAGACCTCTTCTGCTTCACCCTTTCACTTACAAGGACACTTGTGATTATATTGGGTTCCCCCGGATAATCCAGAATAATTTCCCAATTTTAAGATCACCTGATTAGCAACTATAGTTCCATCTGCAACTGTAACTCCCCTTTACTGTGTAAGGTAACATCATCATAGGCTCCAAGCCTTAGGATATGGACATCTTCAGAGGCTATTATTCTGCCTACCATACCTATGAGGTGGGTTCTATAATTCACAATTTAACATCTGAGGCAATGATTTCCAAGCAGGGGTGATGTGCAATGTCTGGAGACATTTTTGATTGTCATGATTAGGGGGAACTTCTACTGGTCTCCAATGGGTAGATATGCAAATCATCTTACAATGCCTGGAATATTCCCCCACAATAAAGAGTTATCAAAATGGTAATGGCCACCACTGTTGAGAAACCCTGGTCGAAAGAAACTGAGGCTTGGAGAGCATAAGTATCTTCAGTTCAGTTCAGTTCAGTCGCTCAGTCGTGTCTGACTCTTTTCGACCCCATGAATTGCAGCACGCCAGCACAGCTAAGATTCAGAGCCATGATCTAAACCCAGGTCCACTGAGATGGTTAGATAGCATCACTGACACAACAAACATGAATCTGAGCAAACTCTGGGAGATAATGAAGGACAGAGGAACCTGGCATGCTGCAGTCCATGGGATCACAGAGTCAGACACCACTGAGCAACTGAACAACCAGCACCACCACCTGACTTTGAATCTCAGACACTTTCCACCTTTGCCACGTGCAGCACTATACCATCAATTGTCCTGTGACAAGCAAAGCTGAATGGCCCCTTCATGGATGTACTCATACACAATGAAAAGGGGACTTCTTTAGTCTCTCTCTCTTTTTCGATATTTATTTATTTGGCTGTGCCTGGACTTAGCTGTGGCATGAGGGATCTTCTGTTGAGGCATTTGTACTCTTAGTTGCAGCCTGTGGGATCCAGTTCGACCAGAGACTGAACCCTGGCCCCCTGCACTGGGAGCTCCAAGTCTTAGCCACTGGACCAGAAGGGAAGTCCCTCTTTAATCTCATAACTCTGAACACACAAATGTCCAGCGCAAAGTGACCAGTGCCTTGGTGAACTGGACAATGCAGTCTTGATTGTTAGTTGAAGCAGTGTAGTTGTTTTATGGAAACATTCACTGAATGTAATCCACTCAGGTCTTAGAGTAATAAAACCAATATGAGGCACAACATGCTTTCTCAGTGCTAGAGGCAGGAAAGGAATTGGTCCTGTAAGATGAAATATCACGTCAACCTTTTGCTTCTTTTTACCCATCTCCTCCCTTACCAGAATGTCAGTTGCTGACAACATTCAGAAATGTGTTTCTCTGAGGATAGATGGGCTTCCCAGGGGGCATTAATGATAAAGAACCTGCCCACCAATGCAGGAGACAGAAGAGACTCAGGTTTCATCCCTGGGTCAGGAAGATCCCCTGGAGTGGGGCATGGCAACCCACTCCAGTATTCATGCCTGAAGAATCCCCGTGGACAGAGGAGCCTGGCAGGCTATAGTTCATAGAGTCCCAAAGAGTCGGACACAACTGAAATGACTTAGCATGCATGCATGAGGATGGATGAATACCAGAGTCTGTGTGTTCTAAGTACACAGTAAGTGTATGTAAAGTCCTATCCCAGCATATTTATATAAATATACTATGTAAGAAAGTAATGTGTGATATTTATCATCCAACATGTGAAAAAAAAATCACATTAGCATAACATAACAAAAATTAGGTAGTCACAGATTTTCTAAATGATGACATATTTAACTTTTCATTAATCACATCATTAACAATCTGTTGCATTTGAACTTACCATTGCATAAGCCATGACATCATTAAATATACACTGAAAATAATTATGGCAAGATTATTATTTTCTACAGCCACATGTTCCCTGAAGAATTCATTTGAACCCAATTATGGCATTTCAACTGTACAAATATCAGCATGAATTGAAAAGACTTTAATTAGAGAACACCTTTAGCTTTCCTTGGGTAAACAGTTACATTCCAACATCAGTCACAGCAATTTACATAATTACATATTTGTGTACAAGGTTTAGTTGGTCTAAATTATTTAACAATTTCAATCAATTTTGCTGGCTTGTAGAGTTTCAAATGCAGATTATCACAGTACCACCAAATAAGAAAACATCAGCTAAATGTTATTTGACATGTATGTGAAGGAAGTTGCAAATCTTTAAGAAATGGTCGCTCATGATCTAGGCTCCTGAAAAATCAATCACCCTCTGCCTACCCTGAGTTGTACTAATTAGAAAATTAATCCATCTTCTAACTAGCTCCAAGAAGCTAGTCACTCAGCTCCCCAAATCAGGTCCAAGACCAACCCTCAGGTCTTCCAATTCCAAGTTCCTTGGTTTTATATCACATCTTCCTCAGTCCTGTTGACTGAGGGACTTACTCAGTGTCTGGCACAGAGTTAGTTATCTATTGAAATGAATTCTCAGTCTAATACTCACCACGCAAGTGTCTTGTTTTATGTGCAGAGCTGGTGTTCAGCTGAATTCCCAGGCTATCCGAACCTACATCCACAACCCCAGGTCCAGCCAGTAATGCAAGAGCTAAATGGAATTTACTGGACTTCTAGACCCTGCAGGGCTATAGACAATGTCCATTCTGATTGTTAGGTCTCCTTGCCATAACTACTGTTAGAGGCTATGAAAATCACCCTGGTTTATGTTAATAAGTTACTAACTTCTTCTCTCATCTTAAAAGGAGAGTGAAAATAATAATGGTTCTGTTCTTAGGATTGTGAGGATTATATGAGATCATTTGCATAACGTACTTACACAGTGCTTGGCATACAATAAACTCTTTAAAATGTTAACTATTAATATTTTGCTAGCAAAAAATTATTTTATTTAAATGACAGAAGCCAGTGCACAGCTATTTAGGATGCTCAAAATGCCCAGATTCAATATTCAAGATTTAAAACATTTAACATGTTAAATGATTTTTTTATATAATAAGAGTAAGAATAATTATAACTGTACAATTACTCTTGAGTAGAGAAGAAATCAAAGAAGGTGATGGCACCCCACTCCAGTACTCTTGCCTGGAAAATCCCATGGATGGAGGAGCCTGGTAGGCTGCAGTCCATGGGGTTGCTGAGAGTCAGACACGACTGAGCGACTTCACTTTCACTTTTCACTTTCATGCATTGGAGAAGGAAATGGCAACCCACTCCAGTGTTCTTGCCTGGAGAATCCCAGGGACGGGGGAGCCTGGTGGGCTGCTGTCTATGGGGTTGCACAGAGTCAGATACGACTGAAGTGACTTAGCAGCAGCAGCAGAGAAGAAATGGCAAACTACTCCAGTACGTTTGCTTGGAGAATCCCATGGACAGAAGAGCCTGGAGGGCTACAGTCCATGGTGTTGCAAAAAGTCAGACATGACTGAGGGACAGAGCGCAAAACCTTTACTAAATAATGTTGACAAAGTGCTTTCTTACACATTATTAAATTAATACCATGAACTAAAAAATAGTGGCTAGACTTAGATATCCTGTGTTAAAGATTACCTTCTCTTAGAAGAGGAGTTATATATGATTTTAATTTGAGGAACACTAAAGAAAGCTTTAGTGAGATTGATGATAAATAATAAATTTATATATGTTAAATTAACTGTAATACATTTTCTTTTATTTTAATAGCTGAGTCTAACTGGTCAATCTTAGGTTTTATAGAGGGGCTTCCCTGGTGGCTCAGACGATAATCTGCCTATAATGTGGAGACCCAGGTTCAATCCCTGAGTCGGGAAGATCCCTGGAGGAGGAAATGGCAACCCGCTCCAGTATTCTTGCCTTGAGAATTCCACGGACAGAGGAGCCAGGTAGGCTATAGTCCATGGGGTCACCAAGAGTCAGATATGACTGAAGTAAACACACACACGCATCAGTTCAGTGCAGTCGCTCGGACGTGTCCGACTCTTTGCGACCCCATGGACTGCAGCACGCCAGGCCTACTATCTATCACCAAGTCCCGGAGTTTACCCAAACTCATGTCCACGAGTCGGTGATGCCATCCAGCCATCTCATCCTCTGTCGTCCCCTTCTCCTCCTGCCCCCAATCCCTCCCAGCATCAGGGTCTTTTCCAATGAATCAACTCTTCGCATCAGGTGGCCAAAGTACTGGAGTTTCAGCTTCAGCATCAGTCCCTCCAATGAACACCCAGGACTGATCTCCTTTAGGATGGACTGGTTGGATCTTCTTGCAGTCCAAGGGACTCTCAAGAGTCTTTTTCAACACCACAGTTCAAAAGCATCAATTCTTTGGCACTGAGCTTAAAGAAGGCTTAATGCACAGTGTATTTCTCCAGTGCAAATGGCACAGTGTCTATATTCCATTACTGTAGTAAAGATAATAGCTTTATTTTTGCCAGCTCCTCCTTTAAAATGCCCTTACTTTTTGAACTGCTGATAACTCATGCTAAAGAGGTTTTCTATCATGCCTATAGCCCCAAAGGACTCTGGGCTTCTTAATACAATGTAAAATAGGACAGTGGGAAATAAATACAGAACAGAAGTCATTTAAAAAGAGCAGAAAAGTAAAGAATGCCAGACTTTGAAGAGTTAAATTTGGGCACTGGATTCATTTTACCAGCTTGGCAACTATGACAGAAGTTGGAAGCATCTTGTGTACACGATCTACATTTTCTGACCAAAAAAACCCAAACACATTTGTCTGCAAACACATACTTTCTGCAGCCCATCAGGCTCCTCTGTCCATGGGATTTCCCAGGCAAGGATACTGGAGCAGGGACCTCCCTGGTGGTCTGGTGATTAAGACTCTGCAAATAAATAAATAAATATTAAAAAAAAAAAAAAAAGAACACTGGACCAGGTTGCTGTTTCCTCCTCCAGGGTATCTTCCCAACCAAAGGATGGAATCTGAGTCTCCTGTGGCTCCTGACAGTGCTCCTTCTTTACCACAGAATCACCTGGGAAGCCCCCATTTAAAACCATAAGATTGACCAAAGTTAGACTCAAGTATTAAAATAAGAGAAAATATATTAGTTAATTTAACATATACAAATTTATTATTTATCATAATCACACTAGAATATAAATTTTAAGTAGAGTACAAATAATGATTTGTAATAACACCATGTTTATAAAACTTTATAGTGTACAAAAATATTTTCACAGACATTATTAACATCCATTAATTAAATCAACAAATATTTATTGGAAATTATATTTTAGGTATTTGTGCCTGGAGAGGACAGTATAAAATACAACATGGTTCTTATATTCTCAGAATTCACCATTTAGTGGACGAAGTTAATACATTAGAGAATTTATTAAGAAATAATTAATAAATTCCACTTGTGATAAGTGCCACGATGGGGCTTCCCTAGTAAAGAATTTGCCTGCAGGAGCACCCAGCTCTGATCCCTGGGTCAGGAAGATCCCCTGGAGAAGGGAATGGCTGCCCACACCAGTATTCTTGCTTGGAGAATTCCATGGATAGAGGAGCCTGGCAAGCTGCAGTCCATGGGGTTGCAAGGAGTTGGACACGAGTGACTAACACTTTCACACTTTCAAGTGTCATGGTGGAGTCTCCAGCAGGGAAACCTGACCTGTACTAGAGGTTTGCAGAAAGTTTCCCCGAGGAAGTGACAGGAAGGTTGAGACCTGAAGAATGAATGAGTCGGTGTTAGCAAAGAGGAGCATGAGCTCTAGAAGCCAGGGAAATAGCTGGGTAAGCATGCGAGTTTGGAAGGGGTGCCGACTGTCCTAGGAAGTGATGAGAGGACAGTAGGGTGGCCGGGCATCCAGGCCCCAGAGACAAGTCATGTAAGGCAAGAACAGGCCCGGAGACTAGTGCTCACAACATGCTGAGTTTGGAAGACTACCAGATCCTGAGAATTTGATCACAGGACCTCGTAAATTAATACAGACTGGCGGATAGTGCAGAGCCAAGCCAGGCTCTAATGACAGGTGGGTTCCCTGTGGTTTCATTTAGTCACATTAAGGAAAGCTGAATGTCCCATGTCACCCCAGCTGGCTACAGACCACAGCAGCTAACAGCTGTAGAAGAGTTACCTTGGCTCTCTGAGTATCTAAATGACCTCAGAGAGGAGACAGGGTATCGATGGTTAACAGTCAAGCTTTCTCACCTTAATTCCAATTCTGACTCACAGCTTTATGACTGTGGACAAACCTCTAGTTACTCTGAGCTTCTGCTCTTTTGTTTACAGAATGAAGATCATGTTTCCCTCACCTCATTATTGTGAGGATTAATAAAGGAGAGCACTTCACAATGATAAAATAAATGCTCAATGTTTATAGCTTTACGATTCTGACTTATGCCATGTTTTCCTTAGTGAAAGTCTTAAGTAATATTTTATTCTGAAAGGTTTTAGAATGCTTCAAAGGCAGCTTGGTGTAATAGAACACCTGAAGTCAAATGCCAGTCCTGGTGCTTTCTAGCTGGGTGACAATGTGAAGACTGAGCCTCAGTTTTTTCATCTGCTAATTGGGGGCAGTACTTTATACCTCTGTTGTTATTTTATGTGTTACATGATATAACACTGGTGACTCTGTGTAGTGCCTATTACATAGCACATCTGCAGTTAATGATTGTGCCCTTCTTCTAGCTCCAAGGAGAAAAAAAAATTTCTGTGCTGCATTTAAGAAGGCAGGATAGACTAGTGCTTCACAGACATCATGCATGCACAGGAAACACTTGGGGAATTTCTAAGATGCAGACTTTTATTTGGTAGGTCTCGGGCGATACCCAAGAATAAGCATTTCTATTGATAACAAGCTCCCAGATGATGCTGTGCCAGCTCGTGCATAGCCCACAGTGTAAATGTCAAGAGTCTAGAAGATCTTCCTAGTTTACTAACATCATCAAACTGCTATCCCCATCAGAATACATTAGCTAATACTGGGATGTATCCTGGTAGGTCTCCATGCTTCCTAAAAAAGAAAGTAACATTTTAGGACTTCCTATTGTTTGATTGTGATGGACAGGAAAGCCTGGCGTGCTGCAGTCCATGGGGTCTCAAAGAATCGGACTCGACTGAGCGGCTGAACTGATGATTGTTTGATTTCATTTACATGTCTTGCTCCAGAAGTAAGAAACATACGCCTACAAAATCTAAGATAAAAATATCGAGCAAGAATCACCCTTTTATTTTTTTAAAAAATGTTTTTTATATGGACCATTAAGCCTCTTTATCGAATCTGTTACAATATTGCTGCTGTTTTAGGTTCTGGTTTTCTGGTTGTGAGGCATGTGGGATCTTAGCTCCCCTACCAGGTATTGAACCCACGCCCTCTGTGTTGGAAGGCAAAGTCCACCAGGGAGTCCCAGAATCATTCTTAATATACAGGTTTCCTGGTCACTCATTTGGCAAGTCTCTCAGGAATGCTTCCCAGGTGGTTTCCCAATGGTAAAGAACCTGCCTACCAATGCAGCATATGCAGGTTTGATCCCTGGGATAGAAAGATCCCCTGGAGAAGGAAGTGGCAACTCATGCCAGTATTCTTGCCTGCAGAATTCCATGGACAGAGGAGACTGGTGGGCTACAGCCCAAGAGGTGCCAAAAGAGTCAGGCACAACTTAGCAACTATTATGGAAGCCAAGAAATTAAATATGGCAGAGAAGGCAACAAAGGACAAAATTCCTCTTCTTTTGTATTTTGGTAAAATATAGGTAACTTAAAATTTACCATTTTAATAATTTTAAAGTAGACTTTCCCTGGCATTCAGTATATTCACTTTACCATGCAGCCATCATCACTCTTTATCTCCAGAAGTTTTTTATCATCCCAAACAGAAACTGCACTCATGAAATAATAACTCCCCACGCTCCCTCTGTTAGCCCGGACAACCACTGTTCTACTTTCTGACTCCATAAATTTGACTATTTGGGGTTCCTCATAAAGGTGGAATCATACTATATTTATCTTTTTGTGTCTGGTAGCTCAGCTGGTCGGAGAAGGCAATGGCACCCCACTCCAGTACTCCTGCCTGGAAAATCCCATGGGCGGAGGAGCCTGGTAGACTGCAGTCCATGGGGTCGCTAAGAGTCAGACACGACTGAGTGACTTCACTTTCACTTTTCACTTTCATGCATTGGAGAAGGAAATGGCAACCCACTCCAGTGTTCTTGCCTGGAGAATCCCAAGGATGGCGGAGCCTGGTGGGCTGCCGTCTATGGGGTCTCACAGAGTCGGACACAACTGAAGCGACTTAGCAGCAGCAGTTCAGCTCGTAAAGAATCTGCCTGCAATATGGGAGACCTGGGTTGGGAAGATCCCCTGGAGAAGGGAACAGCTACCCACTCCAGTGGCTAGCTGAATTCTCTGGCCTGGAGAATTCCATGGACTATAGTCCATGGGGTTGCAAAGAATCAGACACAACTGAGTGACTCACTTTATTTCATTTATCATGAAGTCTAAGGTTCATCATGTTGTAGCGTGTATCAGAATTTTATTTCTCTTTAAAGCTGAATAGCATCCCATTTGCCTGTATGTATTTGCCACATTTTTGTGTATTCCTTTCACCCACTAATGAACTTTGGGGTTATTTCTACCTTTTGGCTATTGTGTATAATGTTGCTATGAGCACTGACGTACAGATATCTTTTTGAGTCCAGTTTTTAATTCTGATGGGTATATACCCAGAATGGAATTTCTGGGTCGTATAGTAATTCTATGTCTAATTTTCTGAGGAACCACCAGACCGTTTTCCACATTGGCTGCACCATTTTCCATCAGGAATGCCTGTCATATCTGAAAAGAAGAAAAATCATGTTTTTCAATAAGAAATCATTTTTTAAAAGGTGCCATGGGACCATAACTCCCTCCTAAAATGTACCACCTTTTAGAGTGTCTGATAAAATTGGAGCTGATTTTACTGAGCTATTATTTGCTGCATATTTTCCCCAAAACTTTATTTTCTTTTTGTTGCTCCTGATTCTTCAAAGGATATCCTTTTGACAAGGAAGAGAGTGTACTGTAGCAGAAAGAAAAAGGCATTTTCAGTGCTGTATCAGAAAGAACAGAGATTTGGGGCTGTATACTGTGGGTTCTAATCCTGACTCTGCCCTGACTCTGCCCCATCCTGCGTGTGTGATTTTTTAATGTCACATAGCCACTCTACACCAGTTTCCTCAAATGTAAACTAGAACAATAAAAATGCCTCCCCCAGGAAGTAGACGGCTTCCCTGGTGGCTCAGTGGTAAAGAATCTGCCTGCCAATGCAGGAGACACGGATTCCACCCCTAGATAGGGAAGATGCTCTGGAGGAGGAAATGGCAATCCACTCCAGTATTCTTGCATGGGAAATCCCATGGACAGAGGAGCCTGGTGGGCTGAAGTCCATGGGATCACAAAAGAGTCAGACACAACAACTAAACAATAACACTGATAAGGAGGCCAAATGAGATCAGGCATATCTTTGATTTTCATAGAAGAAACTGAACCCGAAGGCAACACCTCCCAACTCACACACCACAGAGTAACCTTCAGTAGAGCAACTCCCCTTCTATTTGTTTTACGTATTAGGTTTCCCTGTGAGACTGGCTGAAGGAATTAGCTCTAACAGAAATTGAAAACCATCAAAATATGTGGACCTTGCTTTCTCTCTCATTTTTTTCTTGTTAAGTACTTTTAACTGTTTTTGCTTTCTCCTGACATCTTCATACATGCCCATCTCCTCTCTCATGGAAAGAAAGTGGAACAAGGCAACTCTTCATTTAACCCCTCCTGCTTCCCCCAGATAATTTGCTGTTTTTCTATTTTCTTTCATTGCCAAATTTTCATAGACACTAATCCTACTTTCTGCTCCTATTTTTCTCCACTGATCTCCTTTTAGTCCCTTATTATATGAATTCTGGCCTGAGGACTCCACTGCAACTATGTACTTAAACTCAACCTCTCACTAAATTCCATTCCCATTCTCTTAGCAGCTTTTGAAATACTCCCCACTTTCTTCCTTGAAACCCCTTTCTTCCTGGTGTTAAGAGAAACAATGAAATTCTGGCGTACCCCCTTCTTTTCTGGCAGCTGCTTCCTGAACATCTCCAGTCCCAAGACAGTGGCGCGTCCCCAAGGAGCAGCTGTCGGCCGCCGGCTCCATCCCCCGCCCCAACCGTCCCTCTGAAATCTTGTCCATCTTCATGGCTTCAGCTCTCACGCTATGATGACCCAGTGTGTAACTAGGACCACTTCTCGCTCCAGTTCCCTGGCTTCAGTGACCTGTTGGACATTTCATGTCACATGTCTGGCCACCAGTGATATTAATTGAATCATGAACCTGGTCCTCAAGTGCCTCCCCCTCCAGACTTCCTATTTATCTTATGGCATCAGCAGTCTCACTGCTCTGAGATTTAACATCCCCCTCATGTGTGCATGCATGCTAAGTCACTTCAGTTGTGTCCGACTCTTTTGAGACGCTATGGAACTATAGCCCGCCAGGCTCCTCTGTCCATGGGATTTCCCAGGCAAGAATACTAGAGTGGGTTGTCTTGCCCTCCTCCAGGGGATCTTCCCAACCCAGGGATTGAACCCATGTCTCCTTCACTGTAAGTGAATTCTCTACCTCTGAGCTGCTGGGGAAGCCCCTAACACCCCTCTCATGCTTGATAATTCCTTGTCCTCATCTCTGTTCTCCCATATCTGATCAGCCACAAACTTCCATTGACTCTTATACCTCAGTGCCTTAGAAACATCTTCCTCCTTCTTCACTCTGTCCACTAACATTCTAGTCTAAAAGTTTACTCCTCGAAGAGGTCCTCGAAGACTTACCTTCAGTGTCTGTCTTCCATCAGCTCCTCCCATGCACCATTTCTCTACTTTTGTCGATCTCCTTTTCCAAACCTTTCATTTCTCCTTTCACCTCTAAAATACAGTCCACGCTCCTTAATCTGACTGTGTGCCTTCTATAATCTGACCTCAACTTACTTTTCCAAACTTCTTCTCTGTCTCCCTGAAGTTGTAACTTACTTTAGTAAAATATATACCCTCACAGAGTTCTAAGAAGAGAGAGAGCTGTAAGTTTATTTTGAATTAAGAAGCCTAACTGGTGTATTTGGCTACTGTGTAGGAGTCAGGGTCACGCTCAGGTCTGCCTTCTCTGAGTGTGAATAGAGGAGTTTCCTCCACTGGAAGTACAGGCAAGGAGAAGGTTATTTCTGATACTAAGAAAATTGCTAAGCCAGTGCCTCTTCCAAGAAAAGGATGGGGGAACGGCTTTACCCCCTTCCCCGATCTGCCCTAATTTTCATACGTCTTTCTGTAATGTATATGGACCTAAATGGTCACTTGAAGCCTCCTCAATCTTTTGCAAACATAGTCTCTAGTCTCCTCCCTCACCTCCATCGGGTGCAGATCAGAAGCCCCTGCCTTCTGAGATGTCCTGGAGCAATCGCTGAAGGTCTGTATAGAGATGGTTCCTGTGCTGGACATTTGCCTTGGCCAAATGACAACTAAATTAAATTTATTTTCAGGCTTAAAAATATAATAATTATATTATATTAGAAATAATTATATAATACTAGAAACTAAAAATTGATATCCTTTACCAATAGGACCAGTCCAATATTTTGACTCTCTGATCAATTATTAGGATGAATAAAGGACCCTACTGTGTATACAAAGCCAAAAGAACACTAGTTACGACAACTCACTTTTACTTTCCTGTTGACTGAGATATTTTGTATTCTATGTTGTCCTAAGTAAAAGCTCATTAAGTCTATATGAAAAACTATTTTAAGAGAATGGGAGAAATGGAGTGAATCCAATAAACAGGTAAAGAACTTGATACTGAAATTGATTTGTCAACAAATAAGAAAGAACATGGAAGTGTCTTCGTGTTGTGTAAGAGAGAAATTCTGTTATCTAAAGATATGTTGTAGAGCAACAAAGTTAAACTTCCACACTTTTCTTTTTTATGGCTTTATTGAGATATACTTTGTATATCAGTACCATAAAATTTACCCAAAGTTTATAGCTCAGTGGTTTTTAGTGTAGTCACATAGGTGTGCAACCATTGCCAGAATGTAATTATAAAACATTTCTGTGGGCTGGCAGAAGCCTGATACCCTAGCCCCTGACACCATTAATCTACTTTCTGTCTCTGATATGCCTCTTCTAGACATTTCTCATACATGGAATCATATGTTTTTAAGTTTCATCCATGTTATAGCTCATGTCAGTATCTTATTTCTTTTTATGGTTGAATAATGCTCCATTGTGTGGACATGCTACATTGTATTTATCCAGTTGATGGACATTTAGGTTGCTTCTACTTCTTGGCAATGATTAACAAAGCAGCTAAGAACATTCATTTTGGTGTAGACATAGGTTTTCATTTCTCTTATATGTACACCCTTGTAGAATTACCAGGTCATAAACTAACATATATTAAATGCTGTATGATATACATAAATATATATAAAGGATATATTAAAAAAACTGTACCTAAGATCTATTAAATATATTAACTCTATGTTTAATATTTTTAGGAACTGCTATTTTTCAAAATGGCTGCACTATTTTACATTCCCATCAGTAGTTACTAGGTTTCCAGTTTCTCTACATTCTTGCCAACACTCGTTATTGCCTGTCTTTTTTAACAGTCCTAGTGAGTTTAATGTAGTATCTCATTGTAGTTTTGAATCATCCTTATTTTTACAAGAGGAAACTGAAGTCTTGAATCTCATACTTTGTTTCCCAGCTAGTCATGGGCAAAATCGGATCTACAGAGCTGTGTTGTCTTGGAGAAAGGTATGAGAAAACACCTAGCTAATTGTTAGTCTTAGTTACTAGAAGGCAGCGATTTAGGAAAAGAAGCACGGAAAGACCATTAACATTTTTCTCTATGTTCATCTATTGTTAAAATGAGCATTTTAGGTATAAGTATTACTTTAATAATTAAAACTATAAGAAAACAAACATAGTCAAAGCTATGGTTTTTCTGTACATCATAGTCATGAACAGATGTGAAAGTTGGAATGTAAAGAAGGCTGAGTGCCAAAGAATTGATGCTTTTGAATTGTGGCACTTGAGAAAAATCTTGAGAGTCCCTTGGACTGCAAGGAGATCAACCTGCAAGGAGATCCTAAAGGAAATCAACTCTGAATATTCATTGGAAGGACTGATGCTGAAGCTGAAAGTCCAATACTTTGGCCACCTGATGCAAAGAGCTGACTTACTGGAAAAGACCCTCATGCTGGGAAAGATTGGAGGCAAAGGAGAAGGGAGTGACAGAGGATGGGATGGTTGGGTGGCATCACCAACTCAATGGACATGAGTTTGAGCAAACTCTGGGAGATAGTGAAGGACAGGGAAGCTTGGCATGCTTTCCTTGCAGTCCATGAGGTCTCAGAATTGGACACGACTTAGTGTCTAAACAGCACCAACATAAGAAAACAAAATGAGATAACCCATGACTTCTGATTTCCAGTTCTTTTAATTCTCTGGAGGTTTCAGTTAAAGTCTTTTTGTGCACAATATACATATATAAATCATATGATATTGAGATCAGATAATACATTTAATAATAGACACATATAAAAACTTACCTAAAATGCTGGCAAGGTCACATTTGGCCAATTAGAACCTGAGTATTCTGTGGCAAGTGTTAACACGGTGGCTAATGGTTTGCTGGAATATTTGAATGAAAGTGTTACACTGTTAGTATTTTCAGATTATGGAGCATTTGCCTGAAAGAAATTTGTATTTTGTGGGTGATTAAAACGCAGTAGGGAGACAATGGGTCATATTCTCCTCTCAATTCTTGAACACAGTCTAATAAACAGAAAAGACTCTTGACTTGATCAGCTCGAGTCAGCGCCAGGTTGTGCTGTTTGGCAGGCTGCCGCCATCCTTCTGGAGGCTGATCTTTCTGACCCGGTACAACAATCTCCAGAAAATCACTCATACTGGCTTAGCAGTTCACAAACTTCTGTTGAGTCATTCTTCCAACACAAAGAACACAATATGTGTGTTCACTCACTAGGTCATGTCCAATTCTGTAGCCCTGCAGGCTGCTCTGTCCATGGGATTTCCCAGGCAAGAATACTGATTGCCATTTCCTCCTCCAAGGGACCTTCCCGATGCAGGGATTGAAGACACATCTCCTGTATTGGCAGGCAGATTCTTTACCACTGAGCAACCAGGGAAAAACACAGCCGTTTTAATTAATTTCAAATACTTAATGGCAATAAAAACAACATGTGGATTAAATATAGCTCCTCAAGTGGATAAAATTTGTGAAAAAAAAATTTTAAATGAAGTCTAATGCAACTTCTGTATATCCTCTGGAAACTTTTTTGATATTTTTTATATATCCATGTTGTTTTAGGGTATGAAGAAAACATGACAGATGCAATCTGTTTCCCATCACTGGATTTTCTAAGTGCTTCGTTGTGCTCCTCCACAGTTTGAGTAAAACTGTCTAGTTGTGTTTTGTTTTTTAAGCAGAGTTCAAGCAAAAGAGAGAAGCAGCCAGAGCAGGATTCTAGCAGTGTCTCAACCCAGTTATTATCATTAATCAACTACATCCTACCTGTAAGATTCGTACTGGAGAACGAAAACCTGATAGTAAATACTCCAGAAAAAAATGGATTTAATTCCAGAATGAAAAGATAAAAATTGAAGCAGCGGTGGACGTAGAAGAGAGTTTCTTCAAGCCTTTCCCGCAACAGCATTACCCTTCATTATGAAGGTCAGTCAATCAGAAACCCAGAGTGAAGAGCACTGTTGAGGGCTCTGGGCAGGTATTTGGGAGATAGGATCAGAAACTCCCAGATCTCAGAAGGATAACAAGGAATGTAAATTCCAGAGGCAAGAATCTACCGCCAACAATGTGCCTTTGCTTGCCCCGGAAATTCAGACCTTTGGAACGAAGAGTAAGGATTAACTAATCATCCTAACAAGAATTTATAGAGGCAGCACCAAGAAAACTGGCTCCAGGACACTGTAATAATCTACGGCTTGACATGTCACTAACTCTAGTTTCACTTTCCAAGGAGCTGAATTTGTACATAAATTGGAGATGAAGAGTAGGCTCCCCTGGACAGAAGCCTGCTTATGAGGGTAGGAAAGACAATTCAATTCAATAATCCATTGAATACCTCAGGTATATGTTTTGGATTTGTGTCAATTTAGAGAAAATTCCTCTACTATAAATGGAAGAATTAAAAAAAAAAATTCTGGTGGCAAAAAACCCTTAAAAGTAAGTTTTAAAAAATGTTTAACATTAATATCCCTCCAACGTGCTGTGTTCAGTTGTGTCCGACTCTGCAACTCCATGAACTATAGCCCACCAGACTCCTCTGTCCTTGAAATTCTCCAGGCTAGAGTACTGGAGTAGGTTGCCGTTTCCTTCTCCGGGGGGTCTTCCTGACCCAGGGATCAAACCCACGTCTCCTGCATTGCAAGAAGATTCTTTACCATCTAAGCCACCAGGGAAACCCCTTCCCATATGTAATCTCATCTAAACCATCATATTCACTGACAGAAAATATGTTTTTATTTTTTGTAAAAGATATATCTTATTCCTTGCCTAGCTTATAGCACCTTGGCTATTTTTACCCTTTCTTACTAAGTTCCTTTTTATTTGACTAGCCTATTGTGTCAGATGCCATGGATCAACTTGACTCAGATCATCTCATTTCATTTAGATGCAGGTACAAGTTTTGTACAGATGAAAGCTTACTTAATTGGGGGCCCTTCTTTAAAGAAAAGGATAGAAAATTATGACTGTAAAAGTAGGTTAAAAGTTAGAATGATAATAGAAATTACAATAAGTTAAAAACATTCTAATGCTGATGAATACTGTAAATAATAAAAACTCAGAAAAATTACATGATATTTTTAATAATTAACTGCATAACATACTATTATCGTACTTTTCTTCTACTTGTTTTGGCTTAATGCTTTTCAGTATCTTCTTTATGCCAACAGCTATTTTGTAATAGCATCTTCTGTAAAGAAAATATAAAAGTAATTCAGTCTTTCTTGCAGTAGTTGATCAAAATTTGTTTCACATTTTGAGACTAGGGAATGTCTAGTCTAGAGACTAAGGGCTAGGGACTAGAGACTAGGGAATCTTCACAACCTCATACACAGACATACTTGCTGTTTTTGATACTGCTACAAGTTTGTGCCTTAAAATCTAAAGAATCTTGATCAATTCTGTTTCACACAATTCCCATCGCAAAAGAAAGACCTGTATGATGTGTTGATAATTGTATGTGCTACCTCATCATATATGTTCCAACTGGAAAGCCATGGTTTTGCCTAGACTTGGAGGCAAACTGAATCTTCCACTTGCGGATTTGTACACCTGATGACTGGAAGAATTTCCCATATGCTAGCTTAGGACATTTCAAACATGTTTCTCCACCACTTATACAATCTTGGTCAGAGGTGTGATAGGACCCATTCATGTTGTATAAACCTTGGCTTTGCAGCTTTATGTCATGGCGCCAGGTGGGTTACAAGCTTTTCTGGAAGCTGCTCCTTCACCAGGACACCTGGCTATAACTTAACTTGTCACAAAAATGACTGCAAACTACGTAAAGATACCCTCTGAGACTTTAACTGTATTACTAACTTGACTTCCGCTTACCAGGATCCTATACTATCCGTAGCTACTCTAACACACCACACAGGGACAAACCTTCACAGGGTAAGTCAAAGGAGCAAGAGAGTCCTGTTAACTGAGAGTAGCTTAAATATCTCTCATTTCACAAATTTTACAAAAACATGTGGCACATGAATACATTGCTTAATCCTTTCCCAAAGCCTTGGAAAGAGCTACACGAAGAGAAGACCTGAACCTTCAGCGTCCCCTACTTTAGTCCATCTACTCCCGAGTCCACTTTATCTCACGTATGGAATGCTCACCCTGTGAGCCACACATGGAAAGGCACATCACCACTCAGAAGTAAATCATGATTTAAAGGAAGTTAGTCTGCTTCTCTCGGAGAAGCCAATGGCAACCCACTGCAGTACTCTTGCCTGGAAAATCCCGTGGATGGAGGGGCCTGGTGGGCTGCAGTCCATGGGGTCGCTAGGAGTTGGACAGGACTGAGCGACTTCACTTTCACTTTTCACTTTCATACATTGGAGAAGGAAATGGCAACCCACTCCAGTGTTCTTGCCTGGAGAATCCCAGGGACAGGGGAGCCTGGTGGGCTGCCGTCTATGGGGTCACACAGAGTCGGACATGACTGAAGCAACTTAGCAGCAGCAGCAGCAGTCTGCTTCTCTGGAGGAAAAAAATTTCCTTCCTATATCATAGTAAATAAACTTTACAACTAATTGAAGCCATATTCCTCTGAGACTTCAGGGATTTCCAACAGAATTTTCTGGGGACAGTAAAGGGAAATTACCTACTTGAGAGAAGAACGAACGAATATTAATGGAAACAAAGCCCAGGTGCAATCAGGGAGAATCTTCTTCTGAGTGCCAGCTCAGTCATCCTGCCTGCAGCGCTGGCCCAGGGCTGTTATTACAGGTGTGTGACAGGCAAGGCGCCAGGTGGGGCCTGGAAGAAAAGAGGCCCCAACAGGGAAAATGGGAAATATGAAAGATGAACTGTGATATCTCTGGAGTTAATACCTGGGGCAGGTTTACCTGGCGCCCGAAAAGAAATCCAGAAGCAGACTCGGAGGCCATCCCAGCAGGTTGACACCACCAGAAGGAAAACAGGCAACGTTTAGAAAAGTGTTTTAGCTCCCTACAATAAAATTTTCCCCTCCGGATTAGATCAAGACTTATTTGTACCCGAAGGCAGGAGTGATGAGATGACTTCTTAGGGCATTCATCATCAATCTATGACATCATATGAAAGAAGGATGAAAATTTATTCTCAGAGAAAGATGAATGACAGACATGTAGATTTGAAAACTATCCTTTTAATGTTCTCTATAAATCGTATAGGCTATTATTAACCTTTCAGTATAACTTTCCCACTTGAGAAAACAGAAAAGAAGCAGTGAGATGGTTTTAAATGTGCCTTAAAAATACCATAGAAAAATCACCAAAACTTTATCTTCTAATGTATTTTCTTTAGGTTCTTCTCAATTAATTTTTCCATTTCTATTTGAATAGGAATCTAACAGATTTTTTCCAAGTATGCTTAATAATAGATAACATTTGAATTCATAAGAGACAATTAACCTAGGAAAACCAACACTTCTTTCACAGCAGTCTCTCTAGATAAAAATTACGTCTTTAATGATCCTTAGAACACTAAATTAGAAAAATCATGGGACTTCAACTGTACCTAATACTTTCATTTCCTAGGAGATTTGACCTCCTGGCAAGTTCAAGCTTTTTTTCCTTTTTATTTCTCCTTTGTAACTGTAACACTCTTGACAATTTTCTCACGTTCATTGTCCTGATGATGTCACATCTTCCATGGCAACGCTTTGTCAGTCTGTTGTAAATAAGCTACAAAATTCTTGTCTGCCTTTAAAAAAGTTTAATATGCTTCCTTAAAATGTCAGATATTATATCTATTTATTCTCCCACAAAATTGAATGAAATATTGGGGGCAGGATACCTTAAAATATGAGCAGAAGACAAAATTGAGGCCAAACTGGGAAGGTCAGATAACATGCTAGAGATTTCAGTAATCAGCGCTAAGATTATGTAATGACAATGCTCTCTTCTCCAGCCCTTCATACTTGATGTTTATGAACACCAGCTTAGTTAAATGTCAGCCACAGATGCAAACAGCAACAGTGGCTTTTGGAAAATGAGCTTTTAAATAATGCCATTATCTTAATAAAGGGGATCCGAAATTGCAGCTACATATATATTTATATGTATAGGTATTATAGGTATATGTATAGGTAAATATATATTTACCTATCAACAAGACTGGAGAGTAATGTAAAAATGGAAAGAATTGGAATGCTTCAGGGGCGAGAGTGTAATTTTTTTTTTTTTTTTGAAGAGAGGAAATTTAATATAATGAATACTGGAGTGGGTTGCCATGCCCTTCTTCTGGAGACCTTCCTGACCCAAGGATCGAACCCATGTTTCTTAACCTTTCCTGCCTTGGCAAGTGAGTTCTTTACCACTAGTGGCACCTGGGAAGCCCCAGTGAATAATTAACTGGGTACAAAGTAGTCAGTCGGGTAACTGGAAGGATAGGGAGAAAACTCTATGGTATGAAGACAGCGAATCGTGAAAGGACTTACCATCCCTGGTGCGAGAGAGTAATTTTTTTTCAAAAAAGTTTTAAATTTCATTGTTCACTCAGCATCTCCATAATGATGACTAGAATAAGGGACACACCAGTTGGTTAGTAAAAAAGAGTCTATAGTCTGGCTCTGCTGGCTGGAACTTCTCAGTGCTGGAGGCCAAAAAGACAGTAAGTGCTATCAAAAGAAAGACTAAATCTGAGAATTTATTTCCATACTTCAGTGTGAAGGAAGCAGTAACAGAAATCATTGTATTAGCATAACATCTCTCAAGACGAAGAGCTAGACATAAGCAGCTGAGTCCTCTCCTTCTGCCTGCTCCAGAGGTTTCTTTTCACTTGTTAGCTCTGAACGCTCTGCCCTCCTAGTGACAGTTTTCTGTGGCAGAGGCTGTGCTGTGTGCTGCGCTTAGTCACTCAGTCATGTCCAACTCTTTGTGACCCTTTTGGACTGTAGCCCGCCAGGCTCCTCTGTCTATGGGATTCTCCAGGCAAGAATACTGGAGTGGGTTGCCATTTTTTCCTCCAGGGGATTGTCCCAACCCAAGGATCGAAACTGTGACTCCGGTGTCTCATGACAGAGGCCGTATGGGCCTTAATTCCAAATTTTAGAGAGTCATCTGCAAACTCAAGGCTTTTGTGAGACTTGGTAGATTTACAAGAGAAGATGGACACCTGGTATATATGATTAACTTCCAGGGATAACTCTGTATAGCTTCAGTGCAAATGATGTGCATAAACTTATGTAAATTTCTGAATGGGTTCCCTGGTGGTAAAGAATCCACCTGCCAAGTAGGAGACACAGGTTCGATCCCTGGGGCAGGAAGATTCCCTGGTGAAGGAAATGGCAACCCTCTCCAGTATTCTTGCCTGGGAAATCCCGTGGACAGAGGAGTCTGGCGGGCTACAATCCATAAGGTCGCAAAAGAGTTGGATATGACTTAAGGACTAAATACACAAAACACTTTAGGGTAATTATCAGATGCTCCCCCAAAATACTAAACAGTAAGGAATTTGCTAGAATTAAAAAAATATGAATGTAAGCAAGTTTACAGGGAAAAAAGCTAGTAAATCTTAAATTCACTTTTTATTCAAATTAAGTCCTAATATTTGTCAATTTATAAAATGCATTTGTTATGGTTATAATGCATTTACACACTGTTTACAATATTATCTTTCCCCTAAATTTTTTTCATGTGTTGATTTGCATGAATCAACCTAATCTGTATACTTTTCCGTTTTAGTGATTATATAATCTATTGTATTGTAAGAGCATCATGTGTTTATCTTCTTATTGTTTTCAGTTTTCCACTATAGTTGAAAGTGCTAATATAAACACTTTTGTTTAAATATTGCCCCAACCTTTGAAGTTATTTCCTTGTAGCTTATTCTCCAGTATAGAATTATCAAGTCAAAAAAATATGCTTCTTCTCCAGTATAGAATTATCAGGTCAAAAAAATATGAGCAATGATAGGTATTGTAAGTTATATTTTCTCTGTGTGCTGGACACTGTTTTAGGTATTTCGGATATTACCAGATTTATCCTAAAGATGACCCTATGAGATAGTTATTATTTTTATTATATTTTACCTACAGGCAGACTGGACTGAAAAAACTTGAGTGACTTACCCATGGTAATAGAGAAAACAAGTGAAAAAATAGAAAAAAATAGAGCCAGAATTGAATCATTTCCACATGGCTCCAAAGACCATGCTTATTCCAAAACACTTAGCAGTTCTCAAATGTTGACCCCTTTCTACACTCTTAAAAAATCTTGCGTATTGTTACTCAAGTTAACTTGACTAATTGTGGTGATTGTTTTGCAATGAACCCAAATTCCCTGACCAAGTTGAATACCTTGAGACTATGCCCAAAGGTACTGTGGGTAGGTGGTGTGGGCTTGTGCATACAAGCTCGGAGATCAAACATGGCTGGACATGACCCCTGCCTCGCCTTAGGAAATAAATGCCACTCAGAGATGTGACCTGGTTGGAGTCCAAGATCACCAGATGTGAGGGGCAGATAAAGGGATGTTGTACATGTGAAACTAATATGATGTAACATGTCAATTATATCTCATTTTTTTTTTAATTATTGAAGGGGGAGAAAAAAAGAAAAAAAATTTCCAAATGGTGGAACATTTCATTATGTAATATTTAAAAAATACATCCATTATGCTTATGTGGATCTCTTTAGGATTAAATGTTATTTTCTTTCATGTCTCATAATGAAACAAGCTGACAATCACCCTTGATTTACACTACAGAACAGGATTAGTTTATATGGTATTGAGAAATTTTAAAAGCTTGAGTTAAGAAATGTAAAGGTTTTACTGCTATGTGGAAACATAAACATCTTAAATAAAAATAAACAGCTTATGACAAATATTCATGTAAATGCAGGCATATGTGTGTGTGTGTGCTCAGTTGTGACCCACTCTTTGCAACCCCATGGACTGTAGCCCACCAGGCTCCTCTGTCCATGGTATTTCCTGGGCAGGGATACTGGAGTGGGTTGCCATATCCTACTCCAGGGGGTCTTCCCCATTTGGGGATGGAACCCAAGTAAGTCTTTGGCATCTCCTCCATTAGCAGGCAGATTCTTTACCACTGTGTCACCTGGGAAGCCCACATATAGACATACGTCAGAGATATTGTGGGTTAGGGTTTCAGACCACCTTAGAAATAAAGTGACTATCACAGCAAAGCAAGTGACACAAATTTTTGGCTTCCCAGCACACATAAAAGTTATGTTTAAACTGTAATGTAGTGTATGAAGTGTGCAATAGCATTATGTCTAAAAAAACAAAGTACATACCCTAATTAGAAACACTTTATTGCTCAAGGATATATTGTATAATGCAGAGAATACAGCCAATATTTTATAACAACTATAACTTTTAAAAATTGCACCTTTAAATATTGCTCACCTGTAACATATAATTGTTGGTGTTGTTTAGTCGCTCAGTCGTGTTCAACTCTTTTGCGACCTCATGGACTGTAGCCTGCCAGGCTCCTCTGTCCCTGGGATTTCCTAGGCAAGAATGCTGGGGTGGGTTGCCATTTCTTTCTCCAGGGGATCTTCCTGCCCAGAGGTCAAACTCACATCTCCTGCACTGCAGGCAGATTCTTTACTGTGAGCCACTAGGGAAACCCCAACTTATATAATATTGTACATCAACTACACTTTAATATATATACTTATTGCTGAAAAATAAAAATACATTCATTAATATCACCATGGATCTCATTTTTAAAATTTTTACAGAGGAATTCCCTGACGATTCAACGGTTAGGACTTGGTGCTCTCACTGCCGCCACCCTGGGTTCACTCCCTGGTCAAGGAACTGAGATCCCACAAGTTGTGCAATGTGGCCAAAAAGAAAAAGAAAAAAAAAAAAATCTTTCAGGATTAGCTCATGATGGTGGACAAAATTTTTCAAAATTCTAATACTCACTTGAAAGTTTGAAATTTATCATTGACAACAAACACTGTCTGTTGTTTTCCTTGAAGAAAGATGGCCACTGGGCATGGCCACCACACAGGGTAGTAGACATTTGTTACTCTATTTTGTTGCCCAGCATCTGAATCCTCTTATAAATATAGGTGTTCTTTCATTTTATGAGTCTTTTGGAGAGGCAATCTTGCCACCTCCTATGAAAGTCAAGGAACAAGTACCCTGTGACCTTGAACCCTGCATATAATCTGGGAATAGCCAAATGTACATGCCTACCTGAGACTTTAGACCTTGAGCAAGTAACTTAAGATGAAGAGGTTGTATTGGCTTGTTAGTTCAGCGGCAGTGGAGTATAGTGATAAAAAAGGTGGTGGCATCCATGCCAAATGCTTCTGTCTAGCCTGTAGGTTACCCTGCCCATTTCCAGGCTCTGCTCCATTTTGTACATCTCCATCTCATCATTTGAAAAATTGTTTTTGTTGTCCTCTTTAAAATAGTCAAATTTGCTTGAAAAGAATCATGACTGATTCAGAAGTCTGAAATCTGACCTTTGCCCTCTGATATAGCAATTGCCTTGTACAGTGAAGATACTGACTATGGGGTACAAGGACACTTCAAGAGAAGAGAATTGCATGAGCAAAGGTGTTGGGGTGGGAAATTCACTCGTTTAATCTTTCAGTGTGTATTTGATGATTTTCCACTTTAGGTAAGACACCATTCGAGATACTGTGGATACAGTAGTGGACGACATGAGACATTAATAGTTGGTTAGGGAAAGGGAAAGGGGGTGAGAAAAAAGGGTTGAAATGACAATCATATTACAGAAATGAAATTGGCAAGGCTTTGTTACCGACTGGATCTAGACAGTGAGGATAGCGGAGGGTTTTGCACCCAAATGACCAGGAAGACAGTGGTGTCTTTAGCATGAGGAGAACAGAGGAAGAAAGTTGGGTGGGGAAGATGACCATTTCCACTGTAGATTTAGTGAGTTTAAGGTTAAAAGGGGCAACTTGATGCAGAAATCTCAGAGGCAGTCAGAAACAAGGGGCTGAAACTTGAGAGACCCATAGGACGGAAGATGGGAGTAGAGATTTTGGAGTCATGTTCATAGAGGTAAGAGACAGCAAAGCAGTGGAGAAATGGCCATGGTGGAGGGATACTTGTTGTCTGAGTGTGTGAGGATACCGTATAGACTGACAAGAGAAAAGGGTCCAGCAGAGATCTTTGCAGAACATCTGCATTTAGGAATCCAGAGAGATTATTTATGTACATAAATAAACATCGCATCATGCACAAATGGGAGTGCCTTAAGAGAAGCACCAGAGAAGGCAATGGCACCCCACTCCAGTACTCTTGCCTGGAAAATCCCATGGATAGAGGAGCCTGGTGGGCTGCAGTCCATGGGATCGCTAAGAGTCAGACACGACTGAGCGACTTCACTTTCACTTTTCACTTTCATGCATTGGAGAAGGAAACGGCAACCCACTCCAGTGTTCTTGCCTGGAGAATCCCAGGGACTGGGGAGCCTGGTGGGCTGCCGTCTATGGGGTCGCACAGAGTCGGACACGACTGAAATGACTTAGCAGTAGCAGTAAGAGAAGCACGGATGGTCGTACAGGACCTTGTAAGAGAGAGATTGCTTCCAGCTGAGAAGTTCAGGAAAGGCTTCATTGAAGATGGACATGTAAACTGTATCATCTGATACGTAGGATTCGTACTTGGGGAGCCTTCAAACTTCCAGCCACTGGGTGGGAGGGAATGGGTGCCCAGTTCAGAGGGAATATTGTGAGTGAAGATGTGGAGAAGAAAGGGCAAGGTGCTTGTGGGAAGAGCAGTCTAGAATACTAGAATGAGGACTCTGAGGGTACCAGTCACTCCAAAGTCCTGTGTCCTGTGAGTTTCACAGAAGCTGGAGCATTCTCTCCTCTCACTGACATTTCTAGTCACTTACTTTCCAGAACAATTGGTATTTTCTTTTCTGATAGCTTTTATTCATGCCTATGCAAAACATTTTTTATTTCTACTTCTTTGAGAATTTTCATCATTGCTGCATTTATTATAAGCCTGAAGAGTGTGATTTCCTTTAAACGTGATGGATGAGGAGGGGCATCTTAGTTTTATTTGGCAAGTGAAACTCTCCACAGATTAAGGAAAACATTCCTTCCAACTGAGGAAGACTTTCTCAGAGGAAGTCTTTCTTCATGAGGAAGACTTTCATGAAACTGAACTTTGTCTAACTTAAGAGCAACCTGTTTCTTGTGGCTTTGCTCCAGGGTTTTGTTTTTTTTTGACCTTTGGTTGTTTTTACTTTTGTTTTTGTTTTGGGAGGTGTTTTTTTGTTTTTTTTTTTGGTTTTTTTTTTTGGTAAAGTGCTCCTTTGGTTTAAAACTTTTATTAATATTTTGCTTGGCTTTACAAATAATTGGTTCCTTTGTCTTCCCACGTGTATGCGGACTGCAGTCTACTCGTGCTGACTTGTGGACTGTATGTTTTATCATAATTGCCAGTAGGGACATTTTGTTGTCGTTCAGAGGCTCAGTAGCGTCCAACTCTTTTGCAACTGCAGGGACTATAGCCTGCCAGGCTCCTTCTGTCCAAAGGATTTCCCAGGCAAGGATACTGGAGTGGCTTGCCATTTCCTTCTCCAGAGGATCTTCCCAACCCAGGGGTTGAACCCGCATCTCCTGTATTGTAGGTGGATTCTTTACCATTGAGCTACCAGAGAAGCCCAGTAGGGACATTGCAATTATAGTCTTTTGCCTGCTGGCAAATACATTTCATTTTCTAGAGTCAATGACCATTATTTCTAATTATATTCACTTATTCCCAAATGAACAGATGTCTCTTTAAAATTAGCAGAATTTTGAATACTGACTCCTTTTACTCTAAGAATTGTGAAGTTTTACTAATTCTTAGATAATATGAGATTTCTAAATACTATAAGTAGGATAATTATTTCTGTCGCATTTTAAAAATTGATACTGCTAACATATATAACATTTTGCTATACCTTATAACAACTTAATTATATAAGTTGCTTACCTAAAAAAATTAATCCTGAGATTTTTCAATAGCAATTTCATTCCTCAACTTTAGAGCTATTTTAGGATTTGAGCTATGAATAAGATGTTCTAAATGGATGTTAACTAGTTGATTCAGAAACTCCGGCTGGTATCTGCTCTCAAAAAGTTCGGGGGAGGAGGGATTCCCTGGTGGTCCAGTTGTTAGAAGTTTGCTGCCATGGGCCCAGGTTTGATCCCTGGTCAAGGAACTAAGACCCCACAAGCTGCATGGCATGGCCAAAAAAAAAAGTTCAGGGGATGTGAAAGAACCCCATGATTGTATGATATTTAACTTGCAAAGGGGATGGCATTTTTTAGGCTTAGATGGTTATCTATAAATTTGCTTTACATAAATTTGCATAACAACACCTCCAAAGATGCTCAAAGGCACCACCATCTTTCTTTTGGGCTTTTTAAAAAGCTGTTTAATCTGTCTCCTTGCTTCCACTTTTCATTTAGAAACCATCATCTACAGAGCAGCCAGAGAGATCTTTAAAACACATAAATCAGAGAATATCACCTCTCTGATTAAACAAAACAATAGAACATTCCAATGGCTTCCCATCACACTTAGAATAATATCCAAATCCTTAACCAGGCCTACACTGATGTGGTCTCATCTCCCTTCCCTGCTTCCCAATCACTGTGTTCCCTCTACATTGATTGGCCTTATTCATGTGCTAGGTGTTTATCCTGGTTCCCTCTATCAAGAAAGCTCTCTGTACTCACTAATCCTTGCCTAGCTTACTTCCTGACTTCATTCAAGGCTCAGTTCAAATATCATCTTTTCAAAGATGCCTTTCATAAGTCTCTTTATACCACTTTCTAATACATTCCCTATTTTATTTTTATTCACACACCTAAAACTAGCTTGTTATGTTGTGTTATGTATTTATTTATCACTCTTCTCCATTAGAATTTTCACTTCATTCAGACAGGACCTTTCTCTATCTTATTTTATCTCTATTGACCAGAGGAGGGCTTAACACAAAGTAGTCACCCAACCACTATTTAGTGAATAAACAAATGAATGAAAAAACTAGAACTGAAAACATTTTCAAGGACCCTTTATCCCACCCCAAATATTATAATTTTGATAAAAGCCCTGAATATTTATTTCCTAAAACTGCCACTCAAAGTCTCACAGACTGGGTGGCCAATGGTAAATTTTAAGTTATGCTGTATACACTGGGTGGCTTAAAACAGAAGAAATTTATTCTCTCACAGTTCTGGAGACCAGAAGTCCAGAGTCAAGGTGTCTGCAGAGCTGGTTCCATCTAGTGCTCTGAGGAAGAATCTGTTTCATGTCCCTGTCCTAGGATGTTCCATGTCGTCTACCTAGGAACTCCTGGTGACAGCCAGTGATCCTCGGCATCCTTGACTTGTGGAGGCATCTGTCCAGCCTCTGCCTCCATCTTCACACAGCCTTCTCCATGTACCTGTGTCTTTACATGACTATCTTCTTCTTCTTCTTAATTTTTATATATTTGTCTGCACCAGGTCTTAGATCCAGTATATGAGATCTTCAGTTTGTGGCATGTGGGATTCAGCTCCCCAGCCAGAGATAGAATCCTGGCCCCTGCAGTAGGAGTGCAGAGTTTGAGCCACTGGACCACCAGGGAAGTCCCAACACATGGCCGTTTTCTTATAAAAACAAATGGATTAAGGGCCCATCCTAATTCATTATGACCTCATTTTAATTTAAATTTCACAGTATCTGTGATGACCTCGGGGCTCCTGGGTGGTGCAGTGGTAAAAATCTGTCTGCTAGTGCAGGAGACACAGGAAACACAGATTTGATCCCAGGGTCGGGAAGATCCCTTGGAGGAAGAAATGGCAAGCCATTCCAGTAATCTTGCCTGGAATATTTCATGGACAGAGAAGCCTGGTGGGCTACAGTCTCTGGGGCCACACAGAGTTGGACATGACTGAGCATGTATTGACCTCATTTCCCAATAAGATCACATTTTTGAGTTATTGGAGGTTACGATTCAATGTATTTTTTGAGGGAGGGGGCAAAGAGGAGGGAGGAGCTGGAGAAACATTTTAGTTGGAGAAACATTTAGTAATTAATTTTCAATTCCACTTTAAAAGTTTGTGTGCCCAGTCCCTCAGTCGTGTCCACCTCTTTTGTGACCCCATGGACTGCAGCCTGCCAGCCTGCAGGAAGAGGCTTGCTGGGATTCCCCAGGCAAGAATACAGGAGCGGGTTGCCATTTCCTATTCCAGGAGATCTTCCCAACCCAGGGATTGAACCTGTGTCTCCTGTGTCTCCTCCACTGGCAGGCGGATTCTTTACCACTTGAGTCAACTGGGAAGCCCCCAAAGAGTTTGCTGTTCTGAATAACAGTCACTCCATTCAACATTTTACATTATTATTGTATGGGGTGTGAAGGAAAGGGACCTATTCTTTATAACTATTCTCCTTCAGAGATAGCAAGAGAGAATGGTAATATTTTAAAAAACAGAAAGTTAATCTCAGGGAGGCATACTCTTAAATATTTATATTGTAACTAGAGACCAAAATTTGTGCTTCACATTTGCCAGCGCTCCCACGTCCCTTAATTGAACAGATGGGTTTTATACTGTGCCCTTAAAAAAAAACAAAAAATACAAAAACCCCCAGCTAACTTGATTAGTTTTTTTTTTAATCTCAAGTGTGGACATGAACTTAGAAGAATAGGCCTTCTGTGAAACATCTCCTGCTCCAATTCAGGTACACAGAAGTTGAAGAACACAATTGTATTAGTTTCCTTAGGTTGCGATAAACTGTGTGACAAATTACCGTAAACTGGGTGACTGAGAAAAACAGAAACATATTCTTTCATAGTTTTGGGGGCTTGAAGTTCAAAATCAAGATGTTGGCAAAGCCGTGCTCCCTCTGAAGTCTCTGGAAGAAAATTTGTCTAATTCCTCTCTCTTAGCTTTTGGTGGTCGTGGGCAGTCCTCGATATTTCTTGGCTTGTAGACTTAACACTCCAATCTCCCATCTCTGTCTTCACATGTCTTTTTTCCCTGTGTTTACGTGGGCCTCCAAATCCTCCTCTTCTTATAAGGACACCAGTTGTCAGGAATCTAAGTCACTTCAGTCGTGTCCGACTCTGTGCGACCCCATAGACAGCAGCCCACCAAGCTCCCCCGTCCCTGAGATTCTCCAGGCAAGAACACTGGAGTGGGTTGCCATTTCCTTCTCCAATGCATGAAAGTGAAAAGTGAAAGTGAAGTCGCTCAGTCGTATCCGACTCTTTGCGACCCCATGGACTGCAGCCTACCAGGCTCCTCCATCCATGGGATTTTCCAGGCAAGAGTACTAGAGTGGGGTGCCATTGCCTTCTCCGTGTCAGGAATCAGGCCCACTCTAATTCTGTATGACCTTAACTTGATTACATATGCAAAGACTCTATTTCCAAATAAGGTCATGCATGCTAAGTTGCTTCAGTTCTGTTCAGTTCAGTTGCTCAGTCATGTCTGACTCTTTGCGAACCGAGGGACTGCAGCACGCCAGGCTTCCCTCTCCATCACCAACTCAAACTCGTGTCCATTGAGTTGGTGATGCCATTCAACCATCTCATCCTCTGTCATCCCCTTCTCCTCCCACCTTCAATCTTTCCCAGCATCAGGGTCTTTTCCAATGAGTCATTTCTTTGCATCAGGTGGCCAAAGAATTAGAGTTTCAGCTTCCGCAACCATCCTTCCAGTGAATATTCAGGACTGATTTCCTTTAGGATGGACTGGTTGGTTCTCCTTGCAGTCCAAGGGACTCTCAAGCGTCTTCTCCAACACCACAGTTCAAAAGCAATTCTTCAGCGCACAGTTTTCTTTACAGTCCAACTCTCACATCCATACAGGACTACTGGAAAACACCACAGCTTTGACTAGACAGACCTTTGTTGGCAAAGTAATGTCTCGGCTTTTTAATATGCTGTCTAGGTTGATCATAACTTTTCATCCAAGGAGCAAGCATCTTTTTAATTTCATGGCTACAGTCACCATCTGCAGTGATTTTGGAGACCCCCAAAATAAAATTTGTCACTGTTTCCATTGTTTCCCCATCTATTTGCCATGAAGTGATGGGACTGGATGCCATGATCTTAGTTTTCTGAATGTTGAGTTTTAAGCCAACTTTTTTACTCTTCTCTTTCACTTTCATCAAAAAGCTCTTTAGTTCTTCTTTGCTTTCTGCCGTAAGGGTGTTGTCATCTGCATATCTGAGGTTATTGATATTTCTCCCGGCAGTCTTGATTCCAGCTTGTGCTTTATCCAGCCCAGCATTTCTCATGATGTACTCTGCATATAAGTTAAATGAGCAGGGTGACAGTATACAGCCTTGACGTACTCCTTTTCCTATTTGGAACCAGTCTGTTGTTTTATCGGAGAAGGCAATGGCAACCACTCAAGTATTCTTGCCTGTAAAATCCCATGGACGAAGGAGCCTGGTAGGCTGCCGTCCATGGGGTCATGAAGAGTCAGACACGACTGAGCGACTTCCCTTTCACTTTTCACTTTCATGCATTGGAGAAGGAAATGGCAACCCACTCCAGTGTTCTTGCCTGGAGAATCCCACGGACAGTGGAGCCTGGTAGGCTGCCATCTATGGGGTCGAAAAGAGTTGGACACAACTGAAGCAACTTAGCAGCAGCAGCAGCTGTTGTTCTATGTCCAGTTCTAACTGTTGCTTCTTGACCTGCATATAGATTTCTCAAGAGGCAGGTCAGGTGGTCTGGTATTCGGTAAGTTACTTCAGTTGTGTCTAACACTTTGCTACCCCATGGACTGTAGCCTGCCAGTCTCCTCTGTCCACAAGCTTTCTCAGGCAAGAATACAGAGTGGGCTGCCATTTCCTCCTCCAGGGGATCTTCCCGACCCAGGGATCAAACCTGTGTCTCTTACATCTCCCACGTTGGCTGGCACGTTCTTTACCACTAGCGCCACCTGGGTAGCCCCAGGAAGGCCCTGGCCTGAGTTAGGGCTTCAACATCTCTTTAGGGGAACATAGTTGACTCACTATAATTATTTTAATTTTTAATGAGAAAAATAACACATAGTTTTTAGAGTTAAGTAGTTCTACTATATTATAATAAACCTAGGAGCATATTGTTCCATCTCAGTATTCTACCAGTTTCTGTTCTGCTGAGGCAAGAATGTTTACTGTTTTAAATTGCTCCTTAAATATTAAAATATTATTAAAAAAAATTGAAATATTTTAATATTTTAAATTTGCTCCTTATAGGCTTACCTGGTGGCTCAGACTATAAAGAATCTACCTGCAACGTAGGAGACCCTTGTTCCATCTCTGGGTCAGGAGGATCCCCTGGAGAAGGAAATGATTACCCACTCCATTATTCTTGACTGGAGAATCCGATGGACAGAGAAACCTGGCAGGGTTCATGGGGTCACAAAGAGCCAGACATGACTGAGCGACTGACAGGCACTTACAATATTTAGCTCCCTGTTATTAGCTCACATCTCAATTTTAGATATTGTCTATTAATATTCTACTATGAAAGATGAAAATTTATCTTTCTAATACCACCCAAATAAACACAATTCATCCCCTCCTATCCATCAGTATAGTTATAACACCATATTTTTGTTGTCAGTATTTAGGGCCTATATTATTGTGAATATGTAACTATTATTTATAGAGGAGCCATATAGTATATGATGATTAAATCTATATTCTCATACATTTTTTCCCTTGGTGTTAATAATTGTAGTTTTCTTTTGCTTAGTGTTCTATGTAGTATTAATAAACTTATTCCAGAACTCTGCCAGAGCTTCTCTCATTGTGTTCAGCCTCTTCAGGTCATCTCTTAGTTTCACTTTTATCTCAGAGCCCCCATACTCCCGCTCCTACATGGCCTGGTTTCTCTCTTGGCTTTCTCTTTGGGCTTCCCTGGTGGCTCAGATGGCAAAGAATCTGCCTGCAATGTGGGGAGACCCAGGTTTGATCCCTTGGTCAGGGAGATACCCTGGAGAAGGGCTTGACTACCCACTCCAGTATTCTTGCCTGGAGAATCCCGTGGACAGAGGAGCCTGGCGGGCTACAGACCATGGGGTCACAAAGAGTTGGACACGACTGAGCTACTAACACTTCACTTTCAACACTTTCTCATTGTTGAGATGGTCCTTTGTATGTGACCTGCTTTTATTTTCATTCCCTGGAAGATTTTAAAATTTTATTTTTGTCCCCATTATACAAAATGACACGATATACCTTGGTGTAGGTCTTTATCTGTTCTAGGCACAAATTTGGCTGCTTCCATCTGGAAATTCAGTTCAGGTAGATTTTCCTGAATTATTTCTTCCCTGTAATTTCCTCAATCATTTCTTCCTGACCATTTTTATTTTGGATGCTAAATATCCTGGACTGGGACTTCCATATTAATATCTTTTCTTACATTGTCTATGTCTTTTTTAAAAATGGTATTATTTTGGGCTGTGCTGGGTCTTTGTTGCTGCACTCAGGCTTTCTCTAGTTGTGGTGAGTGGGGGCTACTCTCTCCAGTTGTGCTGCTGAGGGCTTGCCCTTGCTGTGGCTTCCCTTGTTGTGGAGCACAGGCTCCAGGGGCACATAGGCTTTAGTCGTTTTGGCTTGTGGGCTCTAGAACCCGGGTTCATTAGCTGTGGCACACAGGCTCAGTTGCCCTATGGCACGTGGGATCCTCCCGGACCAGGGAGCGAATCAGTATCCCTTGTATTGCAAGGCAGATTCTTAATCACTGGACCACCAGGGAAGCCCCCATTATCCAAATCTTTAATTTTTTGTTTTACTTTTGGGAACCAGTGAAACTGTGAAGTTGCTCAGTCATGTCCAACTCTTTGCGACCCCATGGACTGTAGCCTACCAGGCTCCTCCATCCATGGAATTTTCCAGGCAAGAGTACTGGAGTGGGTTGCCATTTCCTTCTCCAGGGGATCTTCCTGACTCAGGGATCAAATCCAGGTCTCCCGATTTACAGGCAGACGCTTTACCGTCTGAGCCACCAGGGAAGCTACTTTTGGGAAGATATCTTCAAATTTAGTTTCTAAAACATCCATTAAATACTTAATTTTTCCTATCATAGTTTTTAATTTTAAAAATTATTCATTTTTCTTTTAGATCATATTTTTGTACATGATATCCAGTGATATTATTGGGGTTTTTTCTGGAAAAAGGAGTCTCTCTATTGTTTGTTTCCTCTTGTTTGTTTTTTCATTTTTCATTTCATTGTCTCTCATTTTATGGGACTTATTTACATTCTGATTGTGCTTGATTGTTCTTTCATATTTAAGAATGAGACACTGATATGCTATTTCTAACTCTACGTACACAGGAAGGATGATTTATCTTAGATTTATGTGCTGACCTACTTATTTGACTGGAAGACTCCAAACTGACCTGTAAAACTTTTGCCTTCGATAGGTTCACTTTTCTTTTTCTTTAAAAAAAAAAAAAAAAAAAAATTATTTATTTATTTTGGCTGCAGTGGATCTTAGTTGCAGCACTTGGGATCTTTAGCTGTGGCATGCGAACTCTTAGTTGCAGCATGTGGGATCTAGTTCCCTGACCAGGAGTCAAACCAAGTCCCCCTGCATTGGAACACATATTCTGAATCACTAGACCACCAGGGAAGTCCCAGATAGGTCCAGTTTTCTAAAAGAGGAATCTCCCAACCCCTTGCCTCAAAGATATAAACTCAGCTGTCAACAAGTAGGCAGAGTCTCATTTATCCCACCACTTTTCATGTGCCACTCTAACCCCACTCTCAGCTCTGCCTATGAACCCAAGTCCAGAGACTGGTTCAATTTATCTACAAAGGCTGAGATAGTTGGCTGTTATTATTATTGTATACAGATCATGATATACAGATCATGCTGACGGTTTATAACTACACTTTCCACTTCTTATAGGATTTTTTTAGAAAAATTTGGGTCATAGATTTTATTTTTCATTTATTGGCTGTACATGGACTTTCTCTACTACAGCTAGTGAGGGCTACTCTCTAGTTGCAGCGCACGGGCTTTTCAGTGCAGTGACTTCTCTTGTTGCAGAGCATGGGCTCTAGGGCTCACAGGCTTCAGTAGTTGCAGTGTGTGGGCTTAGTGGGACTTTATTTTTATTTTTTTAAATTATAAAAGTATGATAACACATTTACAGGAGACTTGCAAAATGCAGAACAAGGTTGCATATAGTTCCACTATATATTGAAATTATTTTTTAAGTAGATAAATTAAGATTTTTAGTTGGAGTCTCAAAATCAAGCTCTCAAAAATTAATAGAATGAATATACAGAGAAACAGAAGGATATAGTAGACCTGAAAAGCACTGTGAACCAATTCAACATAATTAAGATTTATACAATTTTCACACAACAGTAGGATATAATTTCTATTCAAGTTTCCATAGACTGTAAACTAGGAGACACTGGGACATATCCAGGGACATAAAACAAGGAAGGTGCACATAAATATAAGCTTGTGGGCTGATGGCCATCAGTCCTGTTACTACTATTAATACTTTGCCTCCTGTTTCTCAACTTTCATATAAAGCATCACGGGGAGCCCCCTATCTCCTACTGAGTGATAGAAGAAAAGTATTTTACTTGGGATTGACTTACAAGTAGTTCTACATTCTATGGTGCAGAAACGTGGATAGCTACAGCACTATGATCACTCTTTGGGGGTGGTCCTGAAGGTGGTGAAGAGAAATACTCCCAGTGGGAGAACTTGGGGCAGTGTACCTGGTTCTTTTTTTTTTTTCCCCCTGAAGAGAGAGAGAGCTAGATATACAGATCGTGCTGATGGACAATGTCTGACCAATAGGCTGTATGGTCTGAAATTTAGGAATATAATTAGACAATTGATTACAAAGAGGCCTGGGAAAGGGGGTATGCATATGTGGATGGACTGGATGAGCAGGGTGTGAATATATTTGTGTCTCATGGGCTTCCAAAGAGGAATCTCATCAGAGGATAAGCATAATAATCAGGTGGATGAGATGGTACATTCTGTGTGTCAGTCAGCCTTTTGCTTCATCCATCCCTGTTCCTGCCCAATAGACTCATGAACAACGTGACCGTGGTGGCAGGATGAGGGTTCGATGGGCGTTTAGCAGGATCGATTCCTACTCGACAAGGCCAATCTGGCTACAGCAACTGCTAAGTGCTCCAGTTGCCAACAGCAGAGTGTAAGACTAAGCTTTCATTTCCTGGAGGTATCACTGAGCCATCAAGTACATTGCACTGAGCCATTTCCATTATGGACGATGCAGTCTTTTTTTTTTTTTCTCCCTGAATAGATACTTATTCTGGAAATGAATTTCCTCCCCTGATGGCAATGCTTCTATCAATACTACCACATATGGACTTAACACAATTATGCTATTCCACACAGTATTACTTTTAACCAAGATAACTCACTTTACAGCAAATAAAGCAATGGGTTCATGCTCATAGAATTTAGTGGTCTTAATATGTTACCCTGAGGTAGCTGACTTAACAGGATGATCAAATGGCCTTTCTCTTTATTGTGATAAAATGTACAGTTTTAGCCATTTTAAAATGTACAGTGCAGTGGCAGTAAGCACAGTTACAATGCTCTGCAACTGCCACCACTGTCTAGCTCCAGAACTTTTTCATTACCCGGAAAGGAAACCCTATACCCATTAGTCAGTCTCCCCGTTCCTCCCTCTATCCAGCCCCTGGCAAGTACAAATTAGCTTTCTGTCTCCATGGTTTGCCTGTTCTGGATATCTCATATAAATGAAGTCGTACAATATTTAGCATTTCGTATCTGGCTTCCTTCACTTAGCATGTTTTAAGGTTCACTGGCATGGCCTTTTGAAGACTCAAAAATGGTTCCGACTGGGTGGCAGCACTTCCTGTGGCTAGGATAATATTCTCCAGGTCTTGGCATATGTTCTAAATCAAAATGTATATCCATGGTCCAGGAACCAAAGAGTGGGACTGGGAGTGGGAAGTTACTTTTAAGAAGTTGCTTTTACCCCTAGTGCAAAATTTTGCTTTCCATTCCCGCAACTTTGGGGTCTCCTGGTCCAGAGGTCTTCATTCTCAAGGAAGAATGTTTGCATCAGGGTACACAGCAAGAGTTGAATTAAACTGGAAGTTGAGACTGCCTCTTGGCCATTTGAGGATCCTGGTGCTAGTTAACCAACAGGCGAAGAAACCTCATACTACTGCCTGGGGTGACTGACCCTGACTACTAAGCAGATTTTGAGTTGTTGCTACACAATGGGAAACAGGAGGAATATGGCTGGAACGCAGGAGATTCTTTGCGGTGTCTCTTAGTATTTAGTACTCCAATGCTCTGTGTTATGGCAAGGGAAAACTACAACCCAAGAATACTTTTAGATAGAATTAGAACCTCTGGTGGCCAGATCCTTTAGGAATGAAGGTCTGCTGCTACTGCTGCTAAGTCACTTCAGTCGTGTCCGACTCTGTGCGACCCCATAGACGGCAGCCCACCAGGCTCCTCTGTCCCTGGGATTCTCCAGGCAAGAACACTGGAGTGGGTTGCCATTTCCTTCTCCAATGCATGAAAGGGAAAACTGAAAGTGAAGTCGCTCAGTCGTGTCTGACTCTTAGCGACCCCATGGACTGCAGCCTACCAGGCTCCTCTGCCCAAGGGATTTTCCAGGCAAGAGTACTGGAGTGGGGTGCCATTGCCTTCTCCGAGGAATGAAGGCCAGGAATCATTTTCAGCTGAGATTCTTGCTGAAGGCAAAGGGGATATGAGACAGGTAATGGGAGAAAATAGTTATACATAGTAATTATGATCATGTTGTCAGTTGCAGATACAAGGACTTTAAAAGTTCTGAGCTTTTTTCCTAATTTTGATATGAATTTGTGCATTTATTAACCAATTATTTTCTTTTACTCTTCTCTCATTCCCTTCAGTTCAGTTCAGTTGCTTAGTCATGTCCAACTCTTTGCAACCCCATGGACCACAGCATGCCAGGCCTCCCTGTCCATCACCAAATCCCGGAGTTTACCCAAACTAATATCCATTGAGTCGGTGATGCCATTCAACCATCTCATCCTCTGTCGTCCCTTTCTCCTCCTGCCTTCAATCTTTCCCAGCATCAGGGTCTTTTCAAATGAGTCAGCTCTTTGCATCAGGTGGCTGAAATATTGGTTTCAGCTTCAACATCAGTCCTTCCAATGAACACTCAGGACTGATTTCCCTTAGGATGGACTGGTTGGATCTTCTTGCAGTCCAAGGGACTCTCAAGAGTCTTCTCCAACACCACAGTTTAAAAGCATCAATTCTGTGCTCAGCTTTCTTTATAGTCCAACTCTCACATCCATACATGACTACTGGAAAAACCATAGCCTTGACTAGACGGACCTTTGTTGGTAAAGTAATGTCTCTGCTTTTTAATATGCTGTCTAGGTTGGTCATAACTTTTCTTCCAAGGAGTAAGTGTCTTTATTTCATGGCTGCAGTCACCATCTGCAGTGATTCTGGAGCCCCCCAAAATAAAGTCAGCCACTGTTTCCCCATCTATTTGCCATGAAGTGATGGACTGGATGCCATGATTTTAGTTTTCTGAATGTTGAGCTTTAAGCCAACTTTCTCACTCTCCTCTTTCACTTTCATCAAGAGGCTCTTTAGTTCTTCTTCACTTTCTGTCATAAGGGTGGTGTCATCTGCATATCTGAGGTTATTGATATTTCTCCCGGCAGTCTTGGTTCCAGCTTGTGCTTCATCCAGCCCAGCGTTTCTCATGATGTACTCTGCATAAAAATAAGCAGGGTGACCATATACAGCCTTGACATACTCCTTTTCCTATCTGGAACCAGTCTGTTGTTCCATGTCCAGTTCTAACTATTGCTTCCTGACCTGCATACAGATTTCCCAAGAGGCAAGACAGGTGGTCTGGTATTCCCATCTCTTTCAGAATTTTCCACAGTTTATTGTAATCCACAGTCAAAGGCTTTGGCATAGTCAACAAAGCAGAAATAGATGTTTTTCTGGAACTCTCTTGCTTTTTTGATGATCCAGCGGATGTTGGCAATTTGATATCTGGTTCCTCTGCCTTTTCTAAAACCAACTTGAACATCTGGAAGTTCATTGTTCATGTATTGCTGAAGCCTAGGTTGGAGAATTTTGAGCATTACTTTACTAGTGTGTGAGGTGAGTGCCTTACAGTGTGTTAACAGTAGGTAAACTTGTATCTTAGTATATAAGTTACAGAATAGCCAAGGTATACTGTAACTTGTCAAGAAGAGGAATTAAAATCACTCTAAGGTTCTGTCCTCTTTGAGGGAAGTAGGGAGTTGTTTTGGGTTAGATGAAAGTTACATTATATGGACAGAGGCATGATTTTGCTATCATTTTTATTTGAAAATTAAATATGATTAAAAGAGTGTGTATGGATGTCAAGTTGGTGAGTATTTGGAGTGGAGTGGTTTTGTACTCAGGAATTAGCTAAGCTGGAACTGGATTTCCCAGAATTCTCTTCCTTTTAGTTTTGGTTATAGTTGGCCACAGTAGAAATTTGCAAGAGAATTACAAAGTGGAAGTGAAGCAGCAGCCATTACACTTGAAAGATCTGTGCAGGGTCCCAGACACCACTGTGATTTGGCACATGACCTGCTAACTCTTCTCCCTGACAGCAGAGCCTGCAGCTCCTCCGGCTTCTCTGCCTCCTGGACCAGACACAGGTGTGGCCAATCACTCTCTCTCTCCCTTCCCTATTGGTTCTACTTTTCTGAAGAATACACTCTCCAATAGTCAAGAACACTGAAAACAGCTGAAGTTCTGGTCTCCAAAAAGCACATGGTGTGGTGGCAATGCATGGCTCTGAAATAGTACAGTACCGAGTTAAGTGGCACAAATGATTTATGGTCTCAAACCTGATTCCCCATCTATAGAACTGGGATCAAGTTTTTACTTATGTGGCTGTTGCATAGGGTTAAGTTAAACATTGTATGTAGACTATCTATCATGGTTCGAAGTGGGTGAATAGGAAATGTCAGCTCCCCTCTCTGAAGGGAGATCTGAGTTTTCTCAAATGACTTAATCAAACTTGAGTCTCTTAGATATTACTAAATATGACAGTTATTTTGGCATATACTGTCTGATATCACACCAATATTGCCTTCTGGGTGTTTAGATGAACACAGAATTCAGATGTTATTGGAGGTAAGTTCTGCCACTTATCTGTGGAAGATCTTAGGCAAGTTATGTTTCCCTCAGCCTCGTTTCAATTTAGAAACTATTGCCTCATGGGGTTTTCATCAGAAGTAAGCAAGAGAGTACTCAGCTTAATCACATGCGTATAGAGGGTGCTCAATGCATGTGTGAGATGTTGTGGGAGTAATTAGGGTTTCAAAGATGACTTGGGTTAGTCGTTGTGAAACAGACTGGGACCCGGGACTCTTTGATGCAATCCTTACACCTGAACAGAGGGCTCCTCCAGCAATAAATACAAAGAAACAATAAGGGGCTAGAAATAATACAGGTATGCATGCACAGCTGGGGCAAATTATGAACAAGAAGCGACAAAAAGACCAAAAACCCAACTGCCACTTCTGAGATGTGGGGAGCAAAAGCAGGGTACTGTGTATTATTTCTGCACACAACATCATCAAAGGGCTGGGTAGACTACCTAGGCCACCTCTCCAGCATGACCTCAGGACCCCTACCCTCACTCCATTTAAGGGACAGGCTCATGCCCCTCCCCCCTCTCCCCCAGGGAGCTAGCAAGGGGATCTGTTGCTAGTGTTCACTCCCTCCAGCAGTAGCATGAGGCCCAATAAAGCCTTACTTGAACTTTCCATCTGGCTCCTATCCAAGAGTCCAAGGACATGGGTTGGTAAAAGTTGCGCTCAAGGGAAGCTTCCACTTAGTGAAGACAAAAAAAAATCCATGAAACCACAGTGGAAGTGATGTCTTTTTGAACAGTAGAAAGCGGACAAGTTGAAAAATACCCGCAAAGACGTAGAAAGTATTAAGTGATACACAAGAAACAGATGCGTGGAAAGATAAAAGGTTTTGCAGACTTCTGTTGATTTATGGACTCATGAGCGTATGATATCTGATCTCATCCAAACGGGCTATGCAGTACGTTCAAAGACCTGCCACCTTGCCAGTGGCTGGTCATAGCACGTAAGGGGAAGGGTGGGTCCCCTGAGAGCAGAGCCCAAGCAATTTTGCCAACCGGGGAGAGCTGTTTTAGGCTGATGTCCCAGAGGCTGGAATGCACTTGAAACAAAGAGTTGCAGCTGAAAAGCTTTCATGGTTTGAGGAGAAACGTGACAAAATAAACCTGCAGTCTACAATTCGGGTCAAGAGTTTTCCTCCTGCCTTCTAAAAATCGAAGCCAAGAAAAAAAAACAAGTTTGGTAAAAGGGCGTGCAGTCTCTTTTCCCCCTTTGTCTTCTCATTTTCATTCTTCTCATTTTTTCCAGTGCATACTCTCACTTCTTCTTTCTCAGTCTCGGGTGTTTTCCCTCCAACCCATCGCCCCCTCCTCACGCCCGCTTATCTGGGCTCTGCTCTCCGCCCCTCCACCCGGGACGGCCCCGGGGCCCGCACCTGCCAGGGGAGCGCTCGACCCCGACCCTCCCGGGGTGCTGGCAGTGACGTAGAGGGGAGTCCGGTGGCCGCGCGGCCCGCCGACGTCACTGCCGCAGCGGTCCCCAACGAGCCCCAAGGATGGGAATTCAAGGAGGGAAACACGGCGGTGACCCCGCGGTCAGGGCTGAGCGCTGCGACTGGGCCGCGTGCTTGGGGTTTCCGAAGCGAAAAGGCCTGAATCGCGCCTCTCGCGTAGGCGGAGCCCACCCCACACTCTCAGCGCGCCCCAACGCTAGAGTTTAGCGATAAGGGGGAATATCCCCATACGGTGGGGCCTCGTGCGCACGCGCCTTGGCCAGGGTGGTGGAGTGCTGCAGGGCGAGGATGGGTCGGGGAGGAGGGCAGCGGGAGGGGATGGTGAGTGAGCCCCGAGGTGCGGCCCCGGGGGAGGGCGGCTCAACCTCACCACCGCTAACCCGGCTCCCTAGGCGCTGCGGCGGCGCGGGGCCTGCGGCGCGGCGTCGTGACGTCACGGTGGCGGCGGCCGTGGTTGGCGCAGGGTCCGCGGCTGCAAAGTGTGAATTACGCCGGGCTCGCGCCGGCGGCGGAGTGAAGTCAGGCTCCGGGGGAGGGGAGGGGAGGGGAGGGGGCAGGACCGCGGCCGGAGCTGGTGCCTGCATCCGAGCCCCGCGCGCGTAGGGTCTCGCTGCTGGCTCCAGCTGTGTGTTCTTGCACGGCTTTGCTGTTTTTGCTCCGCTCCTGCTCCGCTGCCCTCCCACCCCCCGCCCCGGACCCTCTCCTCTGGGCCGAACAGCCTGGGGACGCCGGGGTTCCCCCTCCGATTTGGCGGGTGCTGCCTTCGTTTGCACCCCGGGAGCCGGGCGCGAGCTGGTCTTCGTTAACTGTCGCCGCGGCCGCCGCAGCGCCTTCCCGCCGGTGTCCACGGCGGAGTGTTGGGGTGGGGGAGGCGTGAGCGCGGCTTCCCGGCCCGGGGTCGGCGCCCGCCCGCCCTGCCGCCGCCTCGGCCCGGCGCCCCCGAGCCGCGGCCCCTTCCCAGCGCAGGGGCCGGCGGCCGCGGCAGGGCGGGCGCCGCGCGGGGGCAGGGCGGGCGTATTCAATGGAAGTATGTTACCAGCTGCCGGTGCTGCCTCTGGACAGGCCGGTCCCCCAGCACGTCCTCAGCCGCCGAGGAGCCATCAGCTTCAGCTCCAGCTCCGCGCTCTTCGGCTGCCCCAATCCCCGGCAGCTCTCCCAGGTAAACGCCGCCGCCGGGGGCCCCACACTTGGGGGCTGCTCTTTTGTTTACCTCCTTCCACCTGGCTTCACCTCCGCGACCCCTACTCCCCAGTCCTCGTTGTTCACCCCCCCGACCAGCACTACCCGTTGTTTGGGGATGTCTAGGCTGACCCCCCTCGATTCGAGAGGCTTTTCTTTGATCCTCAGGACTCAAACCTCACCCCACCCCCCACCCCGGCCTGCTCGATGCTGGACCCGGGTGGGCTCTGGGAACCTCTTCGTACCCTCCCCAGGCGCGCCCCCCTCTGTGCTCAGCGGCTTAAGGGTCTGGAATGACTTAAGTCGTCTTCCTTTTCTCGACGTCTCAATCTGGAAGTTGGGCCTCTTTCTTTCTTGTGGTCCTGGGCACACCTGGCCACCCCGCACCCCTACACACCTGTGCTGGGTTTGCGCCTCCCGCGCTCCCCGCGGTGCTGGGATAGTCCTACAGTTCTCCGAACAATAGGCCGATTCTCGGTTGCTCGTCTCCCTACTTACTCGATTCTGTGGATGGACCCTAAGTGAGGTCGGAGAAACAAATATTCACAGTGCCTCCTTAAAGCTTCGGTTTCCGGAAAGTTGATAGCCAGGAATCAGTTTTATTTTTAATTTGATAAGAAGATTTTTAAGAGAAAAACTACTGATGGAGCACTCACAGGAAGACTTTGTTTTGAATGGTCCGGTACCAGTTGCTCCTGAGAATTTCGGTTTTTTGTTTTTTTTCCCCGTAGTGATGCTGTTGGCCCAGCCTCTTATTTCTGGCTGATTTTGATTGCCAGATTTAAAATAGGGAGGACAAAAGAATTTTGTTTACATTTGAACTGATTGCCCTCCATTTCTGCTGCCAGAACGTTACATGTTCACGATCACATTTTAAGTCATATATGTTTGTTTTTCCTGTTGATTAATATTAGCTTCTTTTATGGGAGCATATCTCCCCCCCCCCCCCCACAGGTATATTGTAAATAACTTGAACCCGGTCTGTATTTCTTTTTGTTTTTTACTGGTACAGTGGGTAGCACCGATAGAGATTTCTTAGAGAAGATGTGTCCAGTAAATATTTGTCATTTGCTTCTTTGCCTAAATAGTTTGGCGAGAGAGAGCAGAAGCCTATATTTGGGTTTCTCTGAATTGTTTTTATTTAAAATCAGACTTCTTTCACAGGATAAAGTGGTATGCTAAAGAGGTCAGAGTCAACTTGTAAAGATTACTGTAAGTGACATTTAAAAATAATGTTATGTAGTTATTTTGAAAGTTAGGTCCATGATCTGCCCTTACAGTACTGCTTAAAGCATTTTCAGGTTCCAAATTTTAAAAAATTGATACTAATGGATTAAAAAGGTTTTTAATGGTAGTAACTTTTTTTCCTTTCTCATATCAGTAGCACATGACTAATACTCATTTCCGGTTCAGTCTAAATGTTATAATGAAGGCAATCAGTTATCACTTGTAAAATTATAAAAGGTGAATAAGGTTAGTTGTGCTCCCCAAGGAGAAAATGAATGATATCAGAGATTCCAAGGGAATTAATACAAGTAAGGCTGACGCCAGGGGTTTTACCTGATGCCTTAATTAATCCTCAGAGACCAATTTTAAGCCCCATTCCTTCTTAATTCATTTCCTACCTTTACATATAAATGGGTAATGGAATTTTAAAATTGATTGTGGCAGATAAAGCAAATATTGGATAGTCAAACTGTAATGCCATGCCACGCTTAGTCGCTTAGTCGTCTTTGACTCTTTGGCATCCTTTGGCCAGGCTTCTCTGTTCGTAGGATTCTCCAGGCAACAATACTGGAGTGGGTTGCCATTTTCCTTCTCCAGGGGATCTTCCCAACCCAGGATCCAACCTTCGTCTCTTGCATTGCACGCCGATTGTTTTACCTTCTGAATCATTTGGGAAGATGACTATACTTACTCTTAAAACTTAAAAAAAAAAATTGTACCCCAAAGTGACGTGTACAGAAACTTCTGGTTCTCCTGAATTTTCAACTTAGTGATGGCCAACATTAAAATGACATTAAACTTACCATGGTGCTGAGTGGGTATGTTTATCATTTTCAAATTTTTTAATAATCATTTAATACTAAAACATACATCATAGTGATTTGTTTTGGGCCAATGGGAATTTGTAATAGACTGAAAAAGAGACACATCTTGGAACCTTAATCAGAGCTTCTAAAGTAAATATTTGGTTAAATCAAAAGCTTCGTTTACCCTTGCATCTTGAGTTTCTAAGTCTAGAGCTACAGGAATTATAAAAAGTTTAGGTGGTTTTGTAGTTTCATTGAAAAGACTTGAGGAAACCTGTTTTTTGTTTTTTTTCCTCCTTAGGTACTAAGTAGAAGTCATTTTAGAGTACTTCTATTTTAAAATATGTTCACAACTAGCAATCTTTTCATTTTTCAATTTTTACTTTAATATTGGAGCCCAGTTCATAGTAGGGACTTAGTAAATACTGGCTGAATGAGTGAATGGCTAATGAAGTTATCACTGACTGAGCCTCAGTTGAAAATAGGAAATCAACATAAAGACTTTCATCCAGGTCTAGCAGTAACTCATTTATCCAAAACTTGCTTTGGAGTTTGTAACGGTAGACTTTTTAACAGATTCAGGAAATCAGAAGACTCTGAGCAGCCAAAGGAGATTTGGAGATCCTCTGAGTTCTGACAAACTCCTTTTCCAAGTAACGGCACATTTGCAGGGGGCTTGGAGGCTTCTGGAGTCAGGTTTACACTGAGAGCGGCAGAGGTTGACAACTGATGCGCCATAAGCTCAAGACTGCAAGAAACACTCTTCAAAACCAGCAGCTTTTAAAAAGTTTGGCATCTTCAGTGTCTACAGCACAATCATGTTTTTGACATTAGTCAAAATAGTATTTAATAGAATCTTTTTAAAAGTTTAAAGATTGATACTGTTTAAAACAAACAAAACCTCCAGTTTGTGTTGGTGCTTAAATGGGCAAGCATGAGTTATCTGGAAAGTTCATTTATGTGGAGCACCAGCTCTCCCAAGGATGCCAAGTAAATGAGGCATTAACTTTTTGTTTTAAAACAGGTCATGTACTACTTTCTTGAATGGTTGATAATGAGATTTTTAAATTATTTGAAAAATAAGGATAATAGATTTTTTGTGTGTGTGTGGCCATTTTGGGGATTTTCGTTAGGTGAATTTAAACATTTCTCTCGCAGAATACCTTTGTTATTTGGAAAACAAAAATGTGAGACCAGAAATTATCTTGTTCACCACTGTGGCCACAGTGCTTTTCATAGGTAGGTGCTTATTAAGTGTGGAAGTTGAGTTAGTATATTGGTAGCATGCCAAAACACCACTGCTGCTGCTGCTGCTGCTAAGTCGCTTCAGTCGTGTCCAACTCTGTGTGACCCCATAGACGGCAGCCCACCAGGCTCCCCCATCCCTGGGATTCTCCAGGCAAGAACACTGGAGTGGGTTGCCATTTCCTCCTCCAATGCATGAAAGTGAAAAGTGAAAGTGAAGTCGCTCAGTCGTGTTCGACTCTTAGCGACCCCATGGACTGCAGCCTACCAGGCTCCTCTGTCCATGGGATTCTCCAGGCAAAAGTACTGGAGTGGGGTGCCATTCACGTGGGATTATTTCAATCAGATTTTGTATGCACTGGAAGAATCTTATTTGGGTGAGAAATCTGAGGTTTAGTTTTTTTTAAATGATCATAAGTCTATGGTGTGTATTATTGAACAAAATTTGGGGATCTAATGTGCAAACATGTTTTTAGTACTGTAATAAGCTAAATTTGATTTCTGATTTAGCATCTGTATCTTTTTTATAGACTTAATTTTTTTAGAGCAGTTCTATGTTCATGGCACAATTGAGTAGAATATGGAGAGATGTACCCCTCCCCTGTTACCAACATCTCCTACCTGTGAGATATTTTATCATTTGTTACAGTTGTAACATTTGTTACAACTGCTGAACCTACCTCTGCACATCATTATCACCCAGAGGTGCATCCTTTGCCATAGGGTTCATTATTGGTATCTTTTTTTTTTTAATACAGAAACTATTCCACAAATATTTACTGAACACCTTCTGTGAATGTGTTAGGTACTGAGAAAATGCAAAGAATTAGTTAAAAAAAAAATCATTTGTGAGCCTGCCAGCCTAACCAGGTTTTTCTTTTTGAAGCCTTGCCGTCCTTATTCATAAACATTTTTAACTTGTAGTCATAGTGTACATCTGTCATCCTTAGCAGTGTTCTTAGCATAGGAAAGATTATCAGAGTCCTGTGTGTGCCGGAACAGTTCAGAGCCCCTTGGAAAACAGTTGATTCCTCCTTGAAGAAGCTTACAGGATTTTGGTGAGGAAAATGGTATGGTTATATGTGATATACTTGTTTAGTGGCATTATCAAGGTGTCATGAGACTACAAGAGGGTAAGCTTCACTTGGTAGTTCCTTAGGCTAAGGTTAAGAAGATATTTCTAGGTAAATGGGTGCATGTAAGGGAGGAGGAGAGACATGACACAGCTAAGTAGATTAATAGACTATCAGAAGAAGTTTTTCTGATGATGGAAGTGTTTTCTGTAGTATCTAATAGTCACCAGTCATATATCAGGGCCTCCCAGGTGGTGCTAATGGTAAAGAATCCACCTGCCAATGCAGGAGCTGTGGGTTTGATCCCTATGTCGGGAATATCCCCTGGAGAAGGAAATGGCAACCCACTCCAGTATTCTTGCCTGGAAAATGCCAAAAGGAGCCTGGTGGACTATAGTCCATGGGATCACAAAGAGTTGGACATGACTGAGCAGCTGAGCACACGCACACAGCCATGTATATAGATAGCTGGATGAGCATTTGAAGTGTGGCTAGTTTTGACTGTGGGTTTGAATTTTCAGTTGAGTTTTGTTTAAATAGCTGCATGTGGCTATTGGCTCAGGTATTGGCAGATGTGGTGCGTAGTTGTAGTTAATGGTGGTTAGTGGTGATGCGATGTTGATCTGTCAGTAGCTCATTCTCTGGATGCTGAATGTAAGAGCTCCTTTCGGGCTGTTGCTGTTATCTGCAAAACTTCATTTAATACCTTCATGCAAGTTTGATCAGGTCTTTAGAGTGAAATCACTTGATTGGGTCAGGAGGTAGGAAAGCTTTTTGACTTTCTCGAATCTTCACTTTTATGGTTCAAAGATGAATGAGCATATCTCTTTCCAATTGTATAGTATGCAGTCGTGATACTATATGTTAGATAAACATTTAAAATATTTTATAAACACTTATGTAAATGCTTTATTGCTTCCGTAGATGTGCTGTGGTACACTGTTTGTTTTCACTTGCAGTAAGCAAGAGTACACTTTCTGATATGTTTTTGTACATTTGCATTTCCTCTTTTTGACATTTCCTTTGCTTCAGTTCAGTTCAGTCACTCAGTAGTGTCCAACTCTTTGTGACCCCGTAGACTGCAGCACACCAGGCTTCCCTGTCCATCACCAACTCCTGGAGCTTGCTCAAACTCATGTTCATCAAGTCAGTGATGCCATCCAACCATCTCATCCTCTGTCGTCTGCTTCTTCTCCCACCTTCAATCTTTCCCAGCATCAGGGTCTTTTCAGATAAGTCAGCTCTTCACATCAGGTGGCCAAAGTATCGGAGTTTCAGCTTCAGCATCAGTCCTTCCAATGAACACCCAGGATTGATCTCCTTTAGGATGGACTGGTTGGATCTTCTTGCAGTCCAAGGGACTCTCAAGAGTCTTCTCCAACACCACAGTTCAAAAGCATCAATTCTTCCGTGCTCAGCTTTCTTCACAGTCCAGCTCTCACATCCATACATGACTACTGGGAAAACCGTAGCTTTAATTAGATGGACCTTTGTTGGCAAAGTAATGTCTCTGCTTTTGAATATGCTGTCTAGGTTGGTCATAGCTTTTCTTCCAAGGAGGAAGCATCTTTTAATTTCATGGCTGCAGTCACAATCTGCAGTGATTTTGGAGCCCCCCCAAAATAAAGTCCCTCCTTTGCATATCCTGTGCTTATTTATGGCTGCTGTTATCTACCTAATAGATGGTAAAGGTGCACTGTTTCAAATGTTAGCGTAGCTGCAAGGCTCTTCACTAGCCTGTGTTCAGAAGCCAGTGGGGAGGATGGTGGAGGGGGCGGGGAGGGTCGTGTAGCCAGTGGTGAACCAGGGAGTGATTCTGTTTCTGAGACTTTCTTCCTGCCCAGTAGGCACTCCTTTGGTAGGAACCTTGGTTTCATTATTCTGTTTGCAGAAAGGATTCATAATTTGATTTAAATTCAGTGCTCCCATATTTGGGCTTTTACTTCAAAATAAATGTGTGTGTGTGTGTATTGCAAATACCTGCTCCCACATAATATTAATGTAAATTTATAGTGTATTTGGACTGTAGCTTTGATTGAAGATTAGGGTGTTGAAATTGCTGGTTTATACGTTGTCATCAGGAGCATGTGTCGTCTGTGGGATGTGAAAGGTTGAGAGGTTTTAGCCCTTTGTCCAGATTTTGTGGCTTTGTTGCATTGCCTAGAGTTCTGTCAGTTGTATATACTGGATACTCAAAAGTTCTTTTTTAAACACGGAAGCCCTGCTAGAGGTAAAATATTAAACCCTTTACAGGAGTTAGGAAGATCAGGGGGCTCACTTTAGGGGAAAACAGGGAGGGATGTGTGCCGTCCATTCATTTTGAAGCAGTTTGATAAGACTTCTGCTAACACTTCTTCCCTCCTCCTTCCCTCCTTCCCTTCATTCTTTTCAAAAAGGGGTAGAGCAGTTTTAGAGAATTGAATTCTTTTCTGAGGATGGATACAGAGACAAGCTCGGAAGAGGAGACCTGAAGAAAGGGAAATAGACAAAGTTTAGCTTGACTCAATTTTTGTCTAGAATCATTAATAGTTATAGAGACCTTAGGAAATTTTACATGATAAAGATCCCTCACTGCATGCAGATACTCTTAATAAATTTAATTTTTTTTTGTCTGTACTATAGACTGTGTATCACATTTGCTGTGTTTTTGTAAAATCTAATTTTTTTAGAAATCTCTTGACTCATTATCTTTTTTTCACTCCGTATCTTTAGTCAAAGTTTTCTGGACCTTCTTACATTCTCTTTGACCACTCCAGAAAACTTCAACAGTTAATTTTTATTCTTCTAATTAAAAAAGTCAAAACCTGTTTTATTATCGCTATACATTGTTCATATTTTATCATTTGAATTGAGAGAAATTGAGTGTTTATTCTCTTCCACATTTAAATGGTCTGTTCTTGCCTGAAATTAAGGTAAATTTTTACGTTGTTGACAAATACACCTTTCAAAAGATTATTCATGAATGAATGATACTTTTGTATGGTTGCATTTGGGTATAAATGTTCATGTGATCAGGGTATGGGGAAAGGAATAAAAATTATATTTGTAGATGAGCCTTCTAAGCATGCAGGGCTTCATTTTGGCTGCTGGCAGAAAGCCTTCTTAAGGGACCAGTGCCACTGATCTTGTGATGGACACGAATCTCTCCTGCTTCTAATTTTGAATGGGAATTTAGGATTCTTGCTCCATGCCTCCACCTGCTGGTAGGGATTGGCGCTTCGTTTTCAGAAGATGGCTAGAGGGAGAAGGCAAGGACAAAGGCAGGGAGGGCATAGTTTGGGAAAGAAAAATAGTTAATCAGATGGCTAAATTTTGGCCAAACCTACTCTATTTCTCAGAGTTTTGAGTAGACCAAACTCGGGCTCAAGACCATGTAAAGTACTCAGCAAACAGCACTTAATGAAGAGGCAGTAATCTCTCTTTAATATTAATTATAATTATTTGTTTTCACTTATTGAGTACCTCCTATGTGCCAGATACTATAATTGATGTTTTCAATCTTTATAAAAGATTACTTTATGAGATAATAGGCAGTACTCCCATTTTTACTGAGGAGTGAGTAAAAACTGAGCTTAGAGACGTTAGATCCCATTTTTACTAAGGAGTACATAGACTGAGTTTAGTACTTGCAGTTGCCTTGCCTGAAGCATCAGGCAAGATGTTGGAGAAGAGCCTTTGATGTTCCAGAGTCTTACTTTCAAACTGGTCTGCCTCATTGGTGAAGGCGAGTGGAATATAGTTAGACTTCTGGGTTTATGGGTTATAGATTTTGATGACTCACAGATCTGGATAAAGAAAACATTTGATGATTTGAGACAATTATTTGAAATGATAACCTTCACTATGGTCTTCTCAATTCATATCTGGAATATTTTGTCCTAGACGCCATGTTCTAGGGGGACAAGATTTAGCCAATTCATACTGTGAAGACAGTGACTAGGGTGGTGAGGTGATTTGAAGCTGTATTGTTTGATATGTGACGGAGGGAATGGAAGGCATTTAGTCTGGAGAAGAAAAGACTCAGGAAGGGGTGGGAATGGAGGTGGGTAGTGGCTGTTGAGATGTGATGGAGCATTGCTGTCTTCTAGTATTTGAGTGATTGCCATGTGAATGAGAAGAAAAGGATTAATTTAGATTTTGCTTTGGTTGTATGTTCTCAATTGCAGTGCCTTTTTCCTTGTGAGGTCAGTTGATAATATACAGGAGGAGACCCAAGCTTAAAGTTGTCTCTTGTCCAAGGCAACACAGCCAGGTATTGAAAATAAATTCACCTCTGGGTCATTCTGACCCTTAAAGCCCATGCATTCTCTTCTACTTCCTCTTTCTATCTGGGGAAAAAAAGATGTTACCTCAGAGGGTAGATAAGGACCAATAGATAGAAACAATAGAAATAGAAAGGGAGCTCTTGTATTTAACCATACTAGTAATAAAAGAAATGCTTGTTAAAAGAATGATACTGATTTTTGTTTTCACATTGACAGCTTTTTAAAAAGTAAGTGTATAGCTTGAAGATTGTACTCATGTAAGCTGCTAGTAGGAGTCTAAGTCATTTTAAGTTTTCTGAAAATTAATTTGACAATTGAATAAAATTAATACTTTTGCCTGATAATTTCCTTCTGGGAATCTGTACTGAGCAAATAACTAGAAATTTAGATAAAGATTAATGATCTTCAGGGATATTCATCATGTATTTATCACTGAAAAATTAAAAACCTAATTTAGAATTTGTTAAATTATAGTATTCTTCTGAGTATATGATATTCTTTACATTGTGTGACTACTAAAATGCATTGAATTTAAAGTATATATAGTATAGTTTGCAAATGGGTACATAAATTTTAGTATTTCCTGTTATTTCTGTATTACGAACCTACTTAAATAACTTGGAAGAATTTGAAGATTATTTAATTGCATGAAAAATTGCTTATAGCAACGTTAAGCTAGCAAACAAAACCTCGGCGTTTTAAAAAAATTTTTTGTTTAAAAATAAATCACAAAACATAAACATTCACACACATTGAATGCTTGCAAAAGAGGGCTGGGGGCGGGGGGTGTGGAGCCAGTATATATCCCAAAATGCTAATTGAAGCTATCTTTGGATGGTGAAATTATAAGTAACTTAACTTTTTGTTTAGAAGTTTATGTAATTTTACATGTTCTTTTAGCATGAATTTCCTTTTTAAAAATTTATTTTTAATTGAAGGATAGTTGCTTTACAATGTTGTGTTGGTTTCTGCCACATATCAACATGGATCAGCCATGGGTGTGTTTATGTCCCCTCTCTCTTGAACCTCCCTTCCAGGTACCTTCCACCTCCTACCCGGTCCCACCCCATCTAGGTCATCACAGAGCACAGGTTTGAAGTCCCTGCATCATAAAAATCTTTTTTTTAACTACAGTAATCCTAGAAAAAGTTAAATAAGTTGTATTTGGGCTGGATCTATGATCGAGATGTCCAGAGAAGGACACCTCATGAACACTGCCTCGTGAGATTATAAATTCCCAAAAGATACTTGGATGAAGTTCTTGTGTAGGGGTTTCACTCTTCTGGTTCCCACCGACTTCATGATTCTGTGATTCTTTGGTAACTCAGTTGTGTGATTGGCAGGTATATAGCTCTCTGGTAATGATAAAGTGGTTTCACTCTCCATGGGAGGTGTTGGGAAGTACATTTAAGTATAGTTATTGTTTTAAAGAAGAGCTATTTGATGACAGCCTGTGAAGAGATTTTGAGCAGTGGTAGTGGTGGAAGGAATAGAAAGGAGGAGTTAGATCCTAGGAACTGATTTAATTTAAGAGGTTAAAAACAAACCAACAAAAACTTTGCACCTTTTAAATTTGGGAGACCAAGTAGTTATATCACGAGGCTAGTTAACAAAAATACAAAAGAAGAGGCAGATTTTGTTTTTCTTCTTTTCCTCTTTTGTGTATGTGTGTGGAGGCCTGGGCAAGGGTGGTAGAGTGCATTTTATGTTCACATTAAATATGTCGAGTTCAAGTGTTTGGGGAGCCATCCAGGTGAGGATGTCCAATAGGCAGTATCTTAGGATGAAGGTTAAGACTAACAACATATTTTGACTTTTACCACGAAGGTTTTCAAACATTTTTTTGCTCACATCCCTTTGAAAAACTTGAAAAAACAAAAGACTGGCTCCCTTTTTACTCATCTAGAACTTTTCTCCCAAGTGTCAGTATTTGTAAATGATGTAGGTTTTGGTGTATTACTTTAACCGTGGTATGAGCAAGCTCTTAATTTCAAGTCAGAATTTTTATATTCCTGATTTTTCTCTTTGACCTCATTTCTATTTGATTGTTTCTGCTTATCCTTAAAATGCTTTCAAGTATAAAAGAATAACTATCAGTCACAGTATACTTTTCTACAACAAAAGCAAATCCATTCATTAATTTAACAGATGGAAATAGGAAGTATTTTAGCGGTGTCACCATTTCTTCTGAGTTCTATGCAAAAACAATTATAATTTAAAACATTTGAAATTTCCTGTGTTTGTAAGGCTATGTCAAATTTATTTTGGCTTGAGTTGTTGATACAGTGATAGCCAGTAGACATTCAAAATAACATGTGAGTTATAAAATTTATAAGTATTAAATAGTAAAAATTTAATGGAAAATGAATTTTATTTTAATCATTTTATTAATAGATTTTATCTATTTATAAATATTATTAGAAAAGATGAGGTTCTCCATTGATTTTCTTCTTACTTTAATAGTGGAAGTATTGAGAAGTCTCGTTTATAAATTTAGCAAATGGGCTTGATCCTCTTTCCATTTTCATGATAGTAGGAGCTGGTGACCCCTTGACTTGAAAAAAAAAAAAAAATTGATACACAGTCGGGAAAGCGATTAACTTTTTCAACATGAATGCTTTAAACTCTCCTTTGGGCTCCTCAGCTGTTGTCAGGCCCCAGCTACACAGGAAGTTTTAGGAAGTGTTGAGTTACCTCTGGTAGAAGAGGAGAGATTGAAAGGGGAGAGGAGGTAAATGAAAAGTGTCAGTAGAATGGTTCTAGAACATTGTACATTTGGAAGCTGAGAACCTAGAAATCGATGGCCTTGAAACTCTCCATGCCTAGGTGCTCCTCAGGATGCGTGTGCCTGACCCAGTGTGTTAGCCAATGTTTCCTGTATTTCACATTACCTTGTTGCTGTTTTGTATTGTTCTCCATAGGAATGCACAAGCTAATAATTTACTATATCGATAAGTTAGTCAGAAACGAGTTACTGGCATATAGTAGGTATTCAAAATGGTTTATTAAAATGGAATTATAGTCCTGGTTTGATGTATGGAGGAATGCACTACATTGTTAATGGAAAAATGAAGTGAGTTTGGAGGCAGATAGTCTACAAAAAACATTTTGCCCATTTCAGAGCTGAGAAGGTAAGCTTTCTGCTATAATATTTATGACCTGGAATCATAGAACATCAAAGTGAGAGGAGTCTGGGCGAGTCAGCCCCCCAGCATCTAGCTGAGTAACTGGAACCAAGGGGGTTAAGGACATGCTGGGCAATGTGAAGTCTCTTCAGCTGAACACCCTGATTTTGGCTATTCCATTTTTGCTTGAACACGTTTGGAATGAGAAGACTACTGCTTTTTAAGGCAGTCCATTGCAGTGTTAAAAGGTGTGATGGGTTGAATAGAGTCCACCAGAAATTCATGTCTATGTGGAAACTCAGAACGTGACCTTATTTGGAATGAGGATCTCTGTACATGCAGTCAAGATGAGGTCATATGGGTTAGAGCAGACTGGAGTCTAAGAAGAGGCAAGGACCCAGAGAGCCTCTGACACACAAGAAAGCAAGCCATGAAGAGCGAGCAGAGACTGGACTCATGGCAGCTACGGGCCAGGAACTCCAGTGCTGGCCGAGCCACATGGGAAACCACTACAGTGCTGGGAGGACTCCTCCCTCAAGCCTTCGTTTATTCAGAGGAGCACAGCCCTGCCCACACCTTGATTTTGGACTGCTAGCCTGCAGACTGAGAGTAAATATCTGTTGTTGTAAGCCACCGTGTTGGTGGTCCTTTACTAATACACACAGCTTTGAATGTTTTAAAATGTGTTTGTTCCTTCTTGCAATCGTCAGTTTATGGAGCACTTTTACTCTGCCAGGCATTTGGCTTGGTTTATCAAAAATAAATAAGACATGCTTCCTGCCTCCATTCTTAGAGTTCGTCCATCAGCAAAGACAGCTGTGTAAGGACATGATTGCGGTACTTGATTAGGATTGTGTGTGAAGTTCAGTGGTGGCACAGTGAAGCTGGGAGAACCAAGGAAGGTTTGACAAGAGACCTTTATGCTTGCTTAGAAAGAAAGAGCTGCAACTCCACCTGTGTGGGAGTTCCGCTCGATTCTGCCTCTGTGAGTGCTGTCATTCCTACTAGTTCAAGGTATGTAGTATCCTGTTGCTAGAATTCTCTCTGGCCAGATCTGTCAAAAAAAGTTTTTTTTTTTTTGGCTGCTCCATACGGCTTGCAGGATCTCCGTTCCCTGACCAGGGATTAAACCCAGGTCTCCACAGTGAAAGCATCGAATCCTAACCACTAGACCACCAGGGGACGTCTCGAAGTAATTTTAAAAATGCAACCAGATCATGCTACTCTGCTGAAAAATCCCTGTTTCATGGTTCTTGTCACAATGAAAATAAAATCCAAACTCCTTTTCATCATACAGCCCCATGGGATCTAATCCTTCCTAACCTCAGTCTTGTTTCCTTATGCAGTGGTCTTCTTGCTGTCTGTGAACATTGTCAGGTTTCTTCCCATCTTTGACCTTGCACCTGCTTTGCCCCCAGACCCAGGGTCTTCTGTGCCTCTTCTTCCTTCAAGTCTCAGCTCACCCTTAGCAGAGGAGCCTTCCCTGACCACCCTATTTAAAAAGCACCCCTCCCTCATCTGTTTCATTACCTTGTTTTATTTATGCACAGACCCACTAATTGGATTTGTCTATTTCTGTCTGGCTTCCACCCCGACCTTACTCTCCATCCCTGCCACCACAGAAAGTGTGGTCAGGAAGCACAAACCTTGTTCACACTATTCCCTGCTGTGTCCTTCCTATACAACACATAGGAAGTGTTCACTACAGAAGAAGGGAGACAAACTTCCTCTGTCAGAGTCATGCTCATCATGTCATATCATACGTCACCACAACTCTCTTTGGGATGAATCCCAAACCATATTCTTATATTGACAATTTCATTTTATAGTCAGAGACTTTTCCCTCCCCTGCCCCCCAAAGTTCCAACTTCATTTTTATACCCTTTCTGAGCTGCCCTCTGTGGTGTTGGAGCTATCTTAATCTAAGATTACATAATCTTTTTTAAGGATGTGTTGAGATTTAGAAAAATTACCCAGAGTAGCAAAGCTGTAAACAGTGTTTCTAGGATTTGGATTTAGATCTCCTTCTGAGAGTGCCTTTCTGATTGTGCTTCTCTGAGTTTTTTTCAGTGAGTGGGAAGGAAAAACCCAGAATTAAAATAGGCGCCCTGTCCATTTGGACTGGGAATAGCAAACACATTATAAGAGAGAGTTGGGTGATATTTGTTAAGAGGAATTCCAAAAAGTCACTTGAATTTTTTTTTGGACCAAAGTTAGTACACACTTGTTATAAAGAAAATAAGCATTGTCCATAGTCTACCATCCAGAGATAACTGCTGTTAACATTTTAGACATTTTTATCTCATGTTGCAGAAGTAAAAGAATGTGCTATACACAGCTTTCTCCACATTTGGGGTTTCCTTAGGTTGGTTTTTATAGAACTGGGATTACTGCTTCAAAGAGTGTGAACACTTGAATACAATTTTTACTTCTACATTGCTTTTCTAAAGCAACCATTTCAGTACTCTGGAGACTGACGAAAGGCCAATTGCATGAAACTTTGGAAAGTGTAATGCCGTTAAACTTGTTGGAGTGAGAAAAATGAAAATCTGTGGCATTCTTGATTGGAGCTCCTCCCATTTCACTCCACTGTGTCCTGGCTTGCTTGGCATGTGGTTCTGCCAGTAGGAAGCAGGGCATCCAGACTTCAGCTTGAAGAGGGTCAGCTCTCTGGAGTGATGGGTGATGTGCAGTGACGTCTTCTGTGGATGCGGATTTTCAGAAGTGTAGGGGAGGGCCGGTGGTGAGCTCAAAGAGCCTGGAACTGCAGTGCTGTTTGGGGTAAACATGTTGCTGGATAAGGTGGAGCATAAACCCGGGAAAGACCTGAGAAGATCCTGAAGTTATGTGCATGCACCTGGGAGATGTGAAAGGGCCCTGAGGAAAGGAAACCTGAGGCAAACGGGAACAGAGGCTGAACATCACATACGCTCCCCTACCCATGCACGTACCCGTCAGCAGGGAAGGGAACCTCACTGGCTTGAGGAGTTGAGCATAACCTCTGTCCTGTCACAGGCTGACCACGAAGTTATGCAAAGCTGCAGGCCCTGGGAAGTCAGGCTTGAAAATAAAAAGATCTATTTAAAACAAGACTGAGCAGAGACATCAGTGATGACATACCTCGGGGAGGCAGAGTTCACATATTTAGCCTAGGCATGATACCAGACAGAAAAGTAAAAAACAGCAACAATACCTATAAGGTTGAAAGAATCAGAGTCCAGAGTTGCTACATTATATAAAATCCCAAGGCTTAGCAGTAGCAAAATTACAAGCCATGGAAGAAAACAGAAAGAAAGTGTAACTAGTGCATAGGGGGGAAAAAATAGCAGCCCCAAAAATTGTGTCTGAATGTTCCCAAATGTTCGATTTAGTAGACTTCAACCATTGTAACTATGTTAAAAGAACCAAAGGAAACTGTATTTAAATAATTAAAGGAAAATATGATAATAGTAAATCAACAAATGGAGATTCTCCAACAAATGGAGTGTAAAAATTATTTAAAAAACAAACAAAAAACCCAAAAAGAAGCCTCTCCTTGATAGAATGTCAAGACCTATAACCTGAGTCCAGTCATGAGAAAATAGAGTGAAACTTGGGATCATGCTACATGAGCACCCGACCGGTACTCTTGAAAGCTGTCAAGGTCATCAGAAACAAAGAAGTTATTACAGATTAGAGGAGACTAAGGAGATCTAACCAGTCCATTCTGAAGGAGATCAGCCCTGGGATTTCTTTGGAAGGAATAATGCTAAAGCTGAAACTCCAGTACTCTGGCCACCTCATGCGAAGAGTTGACTCATTGGAAAAGACTCTGATGCTGGGAGGAATTGGGGGCAGGAGGAGAAGGGGACGACAGAGGATGAGATGGCTGGAAGGCATCACTGACTCGATGGACGTGAGTCTGAGTGAGCTCTGGGAGTTGGTGATGGACAGGGAGGCCTGGCGTGCTGCGATTCATGGGGTCGCAAAGAGTCGGATACGACTGAGCGACTGAACTGAAGGAGACATAATGGCTAAATGCAATATGGTGTTCTGCATTAGATCCTGTAACAGAAAAAAGACATTTGAGGGAAAACTGGTGAAATCTGAGTAAAGTCTACAGTTTTGAATCCATGTTACTTTCTTTTGATAAGTGTATCATGATTATGTAAGAGATTAACTTTAGGAGAAGCAAGGTGAAGCATATACAGGAACTCTCTGTACTGTCTTTGCAGCTTCTTTGCGAATAAATCTAGATGTATTCTAAAGTGAAACATTGAAATGGAAATTCTAGACTTGAAGACTACAATACCTGAAATGAAAAATTCACCAGAGGGGCTCAGCAGCAGTTTTGGGATGCTAGTAAAAAGAGTCAATGAATCTGAAGACAGACCAACAGATAGGAGTCGGTCTGAAAAAGAGAAAAATGTACAGAGCCTCAGACTCAAGCATAAAACATATGTGTAATGGGAATCTCAGAAGGAGAGAGAAAGGTGCAGAAAACAGCATTTTGGGAAACTTCCCAAATTTGATGAAGAGATTTACACATCCAGGAGCTCAGTGAATCTTGGTAAGATAATACAAAGAGACCTGTGCCTAGATGCAGCATAGACAATCTGTTGAAAGACAACAAGGAAACCGTGAGAGCAGCAAGACAAAAAGAATTCAGTTACCATCAGTGGCTGCCTTCTCCTCAGAAACTCTGGAGGCAGTGGGGTGACATGCCTGAAGGGCTGGGAGAAGAAAAGCTGCCTGTGAACAATTCTACATTTGGCAAAGCTATCATTCAGAAATGAGGGTGAAATAAATATGTTCCTATGCCGAGACTGAGAGAAATTTGTAGCAAGCAGACTGGCCTTAAAAGAAATATGAGAAGCTCTTAAGGTTGTCAGGAAGTGACACCAGATGGTAAATCATATCCACAGGATAAGATGAAGACACTGGAAATCTAAATATGAAGGTTAATATAAAAACTTTAAATACATGTTCCCCATTTCTTGACTTTTAAAGAAGGCATCAGATTAGATCTAAAAACAAGCTTAGTATCTGTAACATTTCACCCCCCAACCCTAGCTCCACCACGTTATAATTCATCTTCAGTTCAGTCAGTAATGTCTGACTCTGTGACCACATGGACTGCAGCACAGCAGGCCTCCCTGTCCATTACCAACTCCTGGAGTTCATTCAAACTCATGTCCATTGAGTCGGTGATGCCATCAAACCATCTCATCCCTCTGCTGTTCCCCTTCTCCTCCTGCCCCCAGTCCCTCCCAGCATCAGAGTCTTTTCCAGTGAGTCAACTCTTCACATGAGGTGGCCAAAGTATTGGAGTTTCAGCCTCAGCATCAGTCCTTCCGATGAACACCCAGGACTGGTCTCCTTTAGGATGGACTGGTTGGATCTCCTTGCAGTCCAAGGGACTCGCAAGAGTCTTTTCCAGCACCACAGTTCAAAAGCATCAATTCTTCAGTGCCTAGCTTTCTTCACAGTCCAACTCTCACATCCATACATGACCACTGGAAAAACCATAGCCTTGACTAGACAGACCTCTGTTGGTAAAGTAATGTCTCTGAATATACTATCTAGGTTGGTCATAGCTTTCCTTCCAAGGAGTAAGCGTCTTTTAATTTCATGGCTGCAATCACCATCTGCAGTGATTTTGGAGCCCAAAAAAATAAAGTCTGACACTGTTTCCCCATCTATTTCCCATGAGGTGATGGGACCAGATGCCATGATCTTAGTTTTCTGAATGTTGAGCTTTAAGCCAACTTTTCCACTCTCCTCTTTCACTTTCATCAAGAGGCTTTTTAGTTCCTCTTCACTTTCTGCCATAAGGGTGGTGTCATCTGCATATCTGAGGTTATTGATATTTTTCCTGGCAATCTTGATTCCAGCTGTACACAGATTGTTCCAAGCTGTTTGCCTTTTGGTCCTTACTATCTCAACTTTGCTGACAAAGGTCCATCTGGTCAAAGCTATGGTTTTTCCAGTGGTCATGTATGGGTGTAAGAGTTGGACTATAAAGAAAGCTGACCACCCAAGAATTGATGCTTTTGAACTGTGGTGTTGGAGAAGACTCTTGAGAGTACTTTGGACTGCAAGGAGATCCAACCAGTCCATCCTAAAGGAAGTCAGTCCTGAATATGAATTGGAAGGACTGATGTTGAAGCTGAAGCTCCATTTCTTTGGCCACTTGATGTGAAGAACTGACTCATTGGAAAAAGACCCTGATCCTGGGAAAGATTGAAGGCAGGAAGAGAAGGGGACAACAGAGGATAAGATGGTTGGATGGCATCACTGACTCGATGGATATGAGTTTGAGCAAGCTCTAGGAGTTGGTGATGGACAGGGAAGCCTGGCGTGCTGTAGTCCATGGAGACACAAAGAGTCGGACAATGACTGAGCAACTGAACTGGACTGATCTCAAAATTTTTGGTTTCAGGAGCACTTTCCTCTCTTAACAAAATTGGTAAAGAGGCTAAAGAGATTTTTTTTTAACTATGGGTTTTAGCTCTTGATTTTTTTTTTTTTTTTGTATTACAAAGTAGAAAAATTCAAATACTATTCATTTAACAATAACAGTAATAACCAATTGTGTGTTAACATAATTTTTTTTTGGGGGGGGGTGGGGCTTCCCTCATAGCTCAGTTGGTAAAGAATCTGCCTGCAATGCAGGAGATCCCAGTTTGATTCCTGGGTCAGGAAGATCCTTTGGGAAAGGGATAGGCTACCCACTCCAGTGTTCTTGGGCTTCCCGTGTGGCTCAGCTGGTAAAGAATCCGCCTGCAGTGTGGGAGACCTGTGTTCGATTCCTGGGTTGGGAAGATCCCCTGGAGGAGGTAAAGGCTACCCATTCCAGTATTCTGGCCTGGAGAATTCCATGGACTATATATAGTCCATGGAGTTGCAAAGAGTCGGAGACGACTGAGCGACTGAACTGAACTGGTCTCAGAATTTTTGGCTTCAGGACCATGCTAACAAAATTGGTGAAGATGCTAAAGAGCTTTTTTTAAATATGGATTTTATCTATTGATATTTTTTGCATTACAAAGTAGAAAAATTCAAATACTATTCATTTAAAAAATAACTAATACCAATTGTGTGTTAACAAAATGTTTTTTAATGAAAAAAAAATTCTGTATCTTCCAAAGCACAAAAATTAATGAGTGTCATTGACTTACACTTTTCAGATCTCATTAGTTTTTGCTTAATGGAAGACAGTCTGCTTGGAACTTGTTTCAGTGTGTTGCTTTGGCTGAAGTATATGAAGAAAATCCAGCCCCGCTAGTTGGAAAAGAGATGTATTATAGTCGCCTGTCCTTATAATGGTGGATATTTTTCTTTGATGTGATGCCAGAACTCAAGAAGTGGTAGTTTCTGAGAAGTTAGTTGCAATGTAGAATCTAAAACGTATTGGTGAATTTTTTGATTCATTGTTAAACTTCAAAGCTCATTGCTCCTGTTTAAAGGATAATGGAATAAAAAGTTTGCTGTCTGAAGTAATATATTTGGGGGGGGGAAAAAAACAACTATTAGGGTAATCAAGTGTTGTGTAAGAATATCTTTTGAAAGGCTTTTCATTAACTAGCTTTTGAGATTTCTAAATTTAATGGCTTCAGTAAGTTGGGACTTAGTTTAAACTCCTGGAAGCTGGAATCACAGATTTTTCTGTATTACTACTACGTACTTAATTTATACCTTAGTCACAGCATCATCCATGTGGCGCTAGTGGTAAAGAACCCTCTTGCCAGTGCATGAGACGTAAGAGACTTGGGTTTGATCCCTGGGTCTGAAAGATCCCCTGGAGGAGGGCATGGCAACCCACTCCTGTATTTTTGCCTGGAGAATCCCATGGACAGAGGAGCCTGGCTGGCTACAGTCCGTGGGGTCGCAAAGAGTCGAACACAACTGAGCAACTCAGCACCCCCACACAGCATGCCCATAGCGTCCTCATTACCATCATTACTGTAAAAGTAATGCTTCTTTGTGGTGAAACTTAAAAATTCAGAAGGGTATTGAATGCAGTTAAGGAAACCTCTCCTTCCCAGTTCCCCAGAGATAAGTAGTGTTTGTAGTTTCTTAAAGGTTTTTTTATTGCAACTTTGTTCACATATGCATCAGAGTACGTTTTATAGGTATATATATGGAAATCTTTTTTAAGCACATGAAATCATAATAAGCATTATTCTATAAATACATAAATCTTGAGCATCTTTGTATGAATATAGTCGGTATGTCATTCTCTTAGTGATTCCTTAGTGTGTGTGTTCAGTTCAGTTGCTCAGTTGTGTTCGACTCTTTGTGACCTCATGGACTGCAGCACGCCAGGCTTCCCTGTCCACCACCAGCTCCAGAGCTTACTGAAACTCATGTCCATCAAGCCAGTGATGCCGTCCAATCATCTTATCCTCATTGTCCCCTTCTCCTCCTGCCTTCAGTCTTTCCCAGCATCAGGGTCTTTTCCAGTGAATCAGTTATTTGCATCAGGTGGCCAGAGTATTGGAGTTTCAGCTTCAGCATCAGTTCTTCCAGTGAATATTCAGGACTGATTTCCTTTAGGATTCAGTGGTTTGATTTCCTTGCAGTCCAAGGGACTCTCAAGAGTCTTCTCCAACACCATAGTTCAAAAACATCAGTTCTTCAGTGCTCAGCTTTATGGTCCAACTCCCACATCCATACATGACTACTGGAAAAACCGTAGCTTTGACTAGATGAACCTTTGTCAGCAAAGTGTTGTCTCTGCTTCTTAATAAGCTGTCTAGGTTGGTCATAACTTTTCTTCCAAGGAGCAAGCATCTTTTAATTTCATGGCTGCAGTCACCATCTGCAGTGATTTTGGAGCCCCAAAAATAAAGTCTGTCACTGTTTCCATTGTTTCCCCATCTATTTGCCATGAAGTGATGGGTCTGGATGCCATGATCTTAGTGTTTTGGATGTTGAGCCAGCTTTTTCACTCTCCTCTTTCCCTTTCATCAAGATGCTCTTTAGGTCTTCTTCACTGTGTGCCATAAGGGTGTTGTCATCTGCATATCTGAGGTTTGATTCTAGCTTGTGCTTCATCCAGCCCAGCATTTCACATGATGTACTCTGCATATAAGTTAAATAAACAGGGTGACAATATATGGCCTTGACATACTCCTTTCCCATCTTGGAACCAGTCTGTTGTTCCATGTCCAGTTCTGACTGTTGCTTCTTGACCTGCATACAGATTTCTCAGGAGGCAGGTAAGGTGGTCTGGTATTCCCATCTCTTGAAGAATTTCCCCCAGTTTGTTGTGGTCCACATTGTCAAAGGCTTGGCGTAGTCAATAGAGCAGATATTTTTGTTGAACTCTCTTGCTTTTTCTATGATCCAACAGATGTTGGCAATTTGATCACTGTTTTTTATGCATAGATATCTAGTATCTGTTACTAGATTGATTATTGGAAAAAAAAATTTACCACTTTAAAAATTCATTCCCACTTAAATATTGCTCCTGGTCCATTATTAATATTTTTATTGGTCAAATACAATAAAATCAGTTGCAAACTGAAATTGCAAATCTTACAAAAAGTATGCAAGTTTTCATGAAATTCATGTGTGTGACATTAAAGAATTCAAAACTATTGACAGTCAACTGAAGGTGAAATATGATTACATACAATTATAGACATTTTTAAGGGAACCCAATTACAGTGACTTTTGATGCAAATAATTAGAGAGAGAATCTTAGGAAAAATGGATGAAGCCATTCAGTATTTTTGGAAAAGATGATCATCAGGATTTGAGGAAGAAAACATGAAGGATATATTACACATTTTTGTTGAAAAGGTTGCACTCAACAATAGTCAATACTTGATTCTTTTTTTATTCTTAGAATTTGTGCATAGTTAGAATTATAACCTAAATTTTGTTAAATATAACCTAAACTTGTTTTTATATTTTTTATTTGGGAAGTCAAAATCTTCAGTTCAGTTCAGTTCAGTCACTCAGTTGTGTCTGACTCTTTGCGACCCCATGAATCGCAGCACGCCAGGCCTCCCTGTCCATCACCAATGCCTGGAGTTCACTCAGACTCATGTCCATAGAGTCAGTGATGCCATCCAGCCATCTCATCCTCTGTCGTCCCCTTCTTCTCCTGCCCCCAATCCCTCCCAGCATCAGAGTCTTTTCCAATGAGTCAACTCTTTGCATGAGGTGGCCAGAGTACTGGAGTTTCAGCTTTAGCATCATTCCTTCCAAAGAAATCCCAGGGCTGATGTCCTTCACAATGGACTGGTTGGATCTCCTTGCAGTCCAAGGGTGCAGTCCAACACCACAGTTCAAAAGCATCAATTCTTCGGCGCTCAGCCTTCTTCACAGTCCAACTCTCACATCCATACATGACCACAGGAAAAACCATAGCCTTGACTAGACAGACCTTTGTTGGCAAAGTAATGTCTCTGCTTTTCAATATGCTCTCTAGGTTGGACATAACTTTCCTTCCAAGGAGTAAGCGTCTTTTAATTTCATGGCTGCAGTCACCATCTGCAGTGATTTTGGAGCCCAGAAAAATAAAGTCTGACACTGTTTCCCCATCTATTTCCCATGAAGTGATGGGACCGGATGCCATGATCTTCGTTTTCTGAATGTTGAGCTTCAAGCCAACTTTTTCACTCTCCACTTTCACTTTCATCAAGAGGCTTTTTAGTTCCTCTTCAGTTTCTGCCATAAGGGTGGTGTCATCTGCATATCTGAGGTTATTGATATTTCTCCCAGCAATCGTGATTCCAGCTTGTGCTTCTTCCAGTCCAGCGTTTCTCATGATGTACTCTGCATATAAGTTAAATAAGCAGGGTGACAATATACAGCCTTGACGTACTCCTTTTCCTATTTGGAACCAGTCTGTTGTCCCATGTCCAGCTCTGACTGTTGCTTCCTGACTTGCGTATAGGTTTCTCAAAAGGCAGGTCAGGTGGTCTGATATTCCTGTCTCTTTCAGAATTTCCCACAGTTTATTGTGATCCACACAGTCAAAGGCTTTGGCATAGTCAGTAAAGCAGAAGTAGATGTTTTTCTGGAACTCGCTTGCTTTTTTGATGATCCAGCGGATGTTGGCAATTTGATCTCTGGTTCCTCTGCCTTTTCTAAAACCAGCTTGAACATCACGAAGTTCACGATTCACATATTGCTGAAGCCTGGCTTGGAGAATTTTGAGCATTACTTTACTAGCATGTGAGATGAGTGCAATTGTGCGGTAGTTTGAGCATTCTTTGGCATTGCCTTTCTTTGGGATTGGAATGAAAACTGACCTTTTCCAGTCCTGTGGCCACTGCTGAGTTTTCCAAATTTGCTGGCATATTGAGTGCAGCACTTTCACGGCATCATCTTTCAGGATTTGAAATCACTCAACTGGAATTCCATCACCTCCACTAACTTTGTTCGTAGTGATGCTTTCTAAGGCCCACCTGACTTCACATTCCAGGTTGTCTGGCTCTAGGTCAGTGATCACACCATCGTGATTATCTGGGTTGTGAAGATCTTTTTTGTACAGTTCTTCTGTGTATTCTTGCCACCTCTTCTTGATATCTTCTGCGTCTGTTAGGTCCATACCATTTCTGTCCTTTATTGAGCCCATCTTAGAAATCAATTATCATTTTTTATATTTACAATGACATTTTGGTTCTTAGTTTCACTAAGTGATCTTTTCCCAGTGTCAGTCATCTCTGGAAAACTGGGAACTCATGAATTCATTGCATGAATATTCTTTAACTTTTATGTCCCTGTTGATTAAGATATTTAGGCTAGGAAATTTGCTGAGTCAGGAAGATCCCCTGGAGTGGAAAATGGCAACCTGCTCCAGTATTCTTGCTTGGGAAATCCCAGAGACTGCGAAGTCTGGCAAGCTACAGCCCACAGGGGCCACAAAGAGTTGACACAACTGAGCATTTACGTATGTACGATTCCCTGCCAGGCCAATGGTATCACTACCAGGGCCTGGGTTCAATCCCTGATTGGGGAACTAAGATCCTGCAAGCCACATGGTGTGGCCAAAAAAAAAAAAAAGATATTTAGGCTAATAGTACTTTTGTTTGTGTGTCTTTTTATAAACAGTGCTGCAGTGAATATCCTGTGCATGTGTTTTCACATTCCCATGTAAGTATATCCATGGTGTACATTTCTAGAAGGAGAAGAAGTAGGGTCAAAAGCTACATGCATTTACAATTCCGTTAGCTCCAAAAGGGTTGCATCAATTGACATTCTTACTGCAAAACTGTATACTTCACAGTGTGTTCCTTGTTCATATCTTTTCTTAAATTAACACAGTGAGAGTTTGTGCAGCGAGTTCAAATAGTGAAAGATGTGGTGTTAACTGAAATCTGTTTAGTTCCTAAGATTTGGATGGCCAGAGTAGGGACAGTCTGTACCGTGAGGGGGCCATTTGAAAACTGACTGGGCGGGCGCTGGTTCCTGAGTTAGATGAGAGTTTGAATAACGCAGAATACCTGCTGTTTCTTTCTTCTGTCATCGCCACACCCTCACTGGCACTGAGGTGTTATCATCAATGTTTTTAGTCCTCGACAATGTGCTGGGTTAAAAAGGTATCTACTTAGGTATGTTTTGCTTCTCTAGTTGTAAGTGATACTATGCACATTTTTATTTTAATGGCATTTATATTTTTAAATAACATGTAAAATGTCTTGTTGTATCATAAAAGTAGTGTCCCAACATTAGGGAAATAATTCTTCTTATAATGTTACTAGTATTTAATCTCTTTTGACTTTTTATGGTAATTCTTTGTGTGTGGTAATTTAGTGACGTCTATCATTTCACCTCTTTTTAAGGCTTCTGTCATACTTAGAGTCTTATCTGCTATGCCTCAAGATAACAGAGCTTTCTTGTATTCTTCCAGTCTTTTACATTGATAATTCTATTTCCACAGTTTGTTTTTCATGTTTTGATCTTTGCTCCTTCTAAAATTTATTGTGGTGTAAGAAAGCAGGCACAAATCTAGCTTTTTTCCTTTACTTACTATCCAGTTTCCCCTAAACCGTTTGTTAAATAGACAACTTTCCCCCCATGTATTTGAAATGCCACCTTTATCATGAGTGAAATTCTGGTATCTATTTGGTTTATTGCTGTACCCTATTCTCTTTGACTGAGTAGTCTGTTGATGTGCCAGGATTAAACTGTTGTGTTTATTATAGCTTAATAATACTTTAAAATATATGAGAGGACTCCTGTACCCTCTTTTTTCCCCTACCTGGTTGGGCATGCATGTTTATTATTCTAGAAGTATTTATCATTAGTCAAAAACTCCCCTCTCATACCCATAAAATATCCTATTGGTATGTTTTACTGGGATTGTTCGAGTTTGTTGTGTGGGCAAACTGCTCTTCTTAGAATTCATCCAAACAACATGGTTAGAGCAGTGCCTAACATAGAGTAAGGAGTCAGAAGAGATAAGCTGCTGGGTCTTCTTTTTTGCACCAACTCAGGAGGCTGACCTTTGTGGATTTCTTCGGCCGGCTGTCTCTTGCCCTGGCTTCTTGCTGGACGTGGGAGGGTTGGCAGCAGATGGGCGGTGGAGGAAGAAGAGGTTCAGGGTGTATTTCCCAGCCTCTCGCCTTCTTAGCGCTGTTTGTCTCCTGAAGGTTCACCTTCTACCTGGTGTTTCCTCCTATGGTGAGAGTCCTCACTGGGATCTAGAAGTAATAGCTTCCTGCTACTGCTAGCTTCTGAGAGCTTCACCACGCCCAGACCTTAGTAAATATTTCTTTCCTGAATTTCTTCTCAGTTACTCCTTGAAGTGTATCATCAGTTTCCTGCCTGGAGCCTGACTGATGAAACTGCTCTCCCATTCCAGTACTGAGCTTTGTTCCAGTACTGAGTCTCTCTATTCCAGTCTTTTCTGAGATGCCTAAATAGAGATGAAAATTTTCTTTGTCGAGTCGTTTATCATTTTTGTTGTTTATACCCAGGTTTACTTCTGTTAAGTTGCAGTTGTCATTGGAATCTTTTCTCTCGTTATGTTTTCTGTTTGTAAGTTGTTCAGTCGCTTAGTTGTGTCCGACTCTTTGTGACCCCATGGACTACAGCACGCCAGGCTTCCCGGTCCTTCACCATCTCCCAGAGTTTGTGCAAACTCATGTCCATTGAGTTGGTGATGTCATCCAACCATCTTATCCTCTGTCACCTGCTTCTCCTCCTGCCCTCAATCTTTCCCAGCATCAGGGACTTTTCCAGTGAGTCGGCTCTTCACATCAGGTGGCCAAAGTATTGGAGCTTCAGCACCAGTCCGTCCAGTGAGTATTCAGAGTTGATTTCCTTTGGGATTGACTGGTTTGATCTTGCTGTCTGAGTAGACAAACTATTGATTTTTGTATTAATTTTATCATCAGCTGCATACTGAATTTTCTTACTTTTTCTAATGGTTTTTCAGTACCTTGTTTATTTCATAATCACCTGCAAGTAATGCAGTATTTGCAAATAGTGATAATTTTGCCCTTTTATCTTTACTTCATTGGGAGTATTTATTTGGGAATGGTTGTTTCTTTTATTTGTAAGCATTTTGGGGCATCTATTTGAGATGCTTACGGTTTTTCACCTTTGAACCACTGATTTGGTAAATTATCCTAATAAGTGTTCTGAAATTAGCTGTTACATTCCTAGAATGATTCTTACTTGGTTAAGGTATATTATTCCTCTAATGGTCCTACTTGCTGGTATTTTGTTCAGGACTTTTGCAGCACTGTACAGGACATGATCTATAGCTTTCTCTCCCATCCAATACTGTGTTGTGGTAACAGTACCCTCCAGGCAAGAACACTGGAGTGGGTTGCCATTTCCTTCGGGATCCCAGGGACGGGGGAGCCTGGTGGGCTGCCGTCTATGGGGTCGCACAGAGTCGAACACGACTGAAGCAACTTAGCAGCAGCAGCAACAATACCCTATTGATAACATTCTTATATTTTTTGAGGCAAGTCAAACACAGCAAGGCCGCAGAGAAAAGAGATTTTTTAATACAAAGCTTTTTAAAGCAGTGAGGAAGTTAGCTTGTTACCAGGGAAACTAGCATCATACATTGTTAGTTATAACTGCTGTCCTTTGTATCAGAGTGGAACATAATACAGTTGTTACAAGACTTAAAATGTGTCTGTAATGAAGTGGTGACATATAATACCATCTTTCTCCTTTGTCTCAACCTGTGAAGAGAGATGGGAAGGTATTAGCCCCACTTGACAAATGCAAAGGTTTAGGTTCAGAGAGTTTTGCTGGTTGCCAGAGATCCTAGGGACAGTAAGGTTGACCTCTAGCAACCAAATCTTTGACACTCGACCTGTGCTCTTTTACTTCATTATCTTTAAGAATAGAATTAATGCAATTTCATGGGTCATATCACATGCATATTTCAAAATAGAGATTTTGGTTCAGATTTTATTTTCAAAAGATTATGTGACTTCAGCCAGTCTTCTTATAATGCATATTATAATTCAGTTTCTGCCGGCAACATCTTCTTGAGGTAGTGTCAGAGAACAGGGTTATGACTTTGTGCTATAGACAATAGCACAGAAGCACCCAGTTTAAAAACTGGAACTCTCTTCCTGCCTGCAGAGGATTATATAGGCTCTCCCTGGATACAAATGAAATAAAAAATAGTGCCTTCTCGTGTTCATGGACAAAAAACACTAAATTTCTTCCTTTTAAAAGGATGAGTTGTATTTTTCGTCATTACTAAGGTAATACATGTTCGTGATGGAAATTTTAGGGGGAAAATAATCAGGCAACAATAAAAGAATGATCTGTAATTCTACCACCCAGAGATGACAGCATGAACATATTGGTATCGAGCTGAGCTTTCCTGATAGCTCAGTTGGTAAAGAATATACCTGCAATGCAGGAGATACCGGTCTGATTCCTGGGTTGGAAAGATTTGCTGGAGAAGGGATAGGCTACCCACTCCAGTATTCTTGGGCTTCCCTTGTGGCTCACCTGGTTAAAGAATCGGTCTGCAATGCGGGACACCTGGGTTCGATCCCTGGGTTGGGAAGATCCCCTGGAGAAGGGAACGGCTACCCACTCCAGTATTCTGGCCTGGAGAATTCCATGGACTATAGTCCATGGGATTGCAAAGGATCAGATACAACTGAGGGACTTTCGCTTCACTCAACAATCCTATTATCTATCCAAATATATTCTTTCTTTCTGGCTTTTACTGTACATAATGTTTTATAATCTTTTAAAATTTATATTAGTAATTTTTCATTTGGAATATTTTATGGTAATATTTCAGATACTTGAGATTTTTTTCTGAATAGTCTTATTAGAAACTCAAGTATGTACAGTATTCTATTGGTAAACTTGGTAAATACTCATTTATAGCTTTATCATGGGAATAAAAAGGTTGATTTGATGAACAGAAAAATCTTAAATCGAGTTGTATCCAGAGGTGTGTTGGGAAGGGCTTAAAATGACGAGATCCCTGAGGAAAAAAGTAACCCTGAGTTGTGTCATTTGCCAGTTTCTGCCAGTGTACTTACCCTTACCATGGCTGATACGATGCTGTCGACATAAGGTCAGTGAACGAATTGTTGGGACAAATGCACAATTTGGTGCCTGGAGCTGATGCGCACAGGCTCCCTCTCACCACTCGTTATACAGCTAGTTCTTAGTTGCGGGTAGCCGAAAACTAATTCCAGTTTCTGCAAACAAAAGCCTCAGCAGGAAGACTCAAGAGTGGGTCCAGGTTTAGTTGATGGACCAGCTCGGTATCGCCATTACTGACCCAGGTGCTTTTTCTGTGTTTCTGTTTAACTCTCTTTGGTATGATGCTGTATCCCTGCTGTGGCTGCACAGTTCTCTGTATCCAGATAGGGCAACTTTGAGAGGAAGAAAGGGGCTGTCTTCCGTTTTGTATCATGTTAAGTGCAAAGAAGCCCATTGCGTGAAGCCTCCCACTGCAAACTTTGCATCACACCTGCCAACTTCACATGGCCATTTCTGACTTGGTCCCTGGCAAGAGAGATGGGCCCATCCTGATTTGGTGTGGACCAGTCAGAGCCCACTCTCCAGGTCTGAGGCTGCCCACACTCCTCTGATGCTCATGGCTGTCTACACACGTGAACAAAATGTTGCTTTAGGAAGGAAAGGAGGAGGGGTGGCTGTTGAATATACAGCCAACAGTGTTGTCTACACAGGGTTGTGGATGACACTTCCAATCACATTATCAGCTTCAGTATATATTTTTCTATTTTATTTTGATTGTGTAGTAAAAGTTTTCATTCATTAAGAAAAATTGTGAATATTAATAGTATTCTTCTTGGCTCATTCTACGAGGCCAATATTACCCTGATACCAGAACCCCACAAAGACAGTTGATCCTAATAACTTAGAATCAGAGACCTAATCTAGAAACTGAAACTTTCAAAATTAAAAGAAAACATAAGGTGAATCTTTATGACCTTGAATTTGAAGAGGATTCTTTGGTGTGAAAAACATGAGTAAGAAAAGAAAAAAATAGATAGATTGGATTTCATTAAAGTTGAGAACTTTTATACTTCAAGTACATTCTCAGGAAAGTGAAGACTACCCACATAATGGAAGAAAATAATTGCAAATCACATACCTAATAAGGAAGTCATATCTAGGATAGAAAAGGACCTCATACAACTCAATAATAAAAAGAAAGCGCAATTAAAAAATGGATCAAAGGTCTGAATAGTCATTTCTCCCAAGAAGATTTACAAATGGCCAATAAGGATATGGAAGATAGTCCAACATCTTTTCCACCAGGGAATAGAAGTCAAAACCACAATGGGACATGACTTAAAAAGTCAAGATAGTAAGTCTTAGCAAGGATATGGAGAAATCAGAACCCTCATACAGTACTGGTGGGAATGTGAAATGGTGCAGTCACTTGGAAAGCAGTTTGGCAGTTCCTCAAACCCTAAGTGTAGAGTTATGCTACCACCTGGCAGCTTCACTTCTAGGTGTACACCTAAGAGAAGGGAAACAGGGCCAAACAGAAATCTGTACATGAATGTTTATAACAGCATTATTAAATTGGTAGCCATAATAGCCCAAATGTTCATTAGCTGATAGACTAAAGTGTTATATCCAGTCGTGTCCGACTCTTTGTGACCCCATGGACTGCAGCATGCCAGGCTGTTCATCACCAACTTCCAGAGCTTACTCAAACTCATATCCATTGAGTTGGTGATGCCATCCAACCATCTCATCCCTCTGCCATTCCCTTCTCCTCCCACCTTCAGTCTTTGCCAGCATCAGGGTCTATTCCATGAGTCAGTTCTTTGCATCAGGTGGCCAAAGTATTGGAGTTTCAGCTTCAGCGTCAGTCCTTCCAATGAATATTCAGGACTGAGTTCCATAATGGACAAATATTATTCAATAATAAAAAAGATAAATTTGTGCTACGTGGTGCATCTTGGGTGAATCTTGAAAACATTCTGAGACAGAAAATAAGCCAGACTCATTGGGCATGATTCTATAAACTATTCAGGAAATGTATTTCAATCAGGATAAAAAGATATAGGTGGTTGCAGTGGGCTCGGGGAGGGAGAATGGGGAGTAACTTCTTACAGATCCGGGAATTCCTTTGGGGTGATGAAAATACTATTAACACTGGTGATGGGTGCATGAATTTGTCACTATAGTAAAAACCATTGCATTGTATATTCAAATGGGGGAATTACATGATTTGTGAGCTGTAGCTCAAGAAAGCTGTTAAAAATGTCAACAATGTTTTATTTAAAGCTTCCCTTGCAGTTTCAGAATATTTTAAAATTAATAATCTGGAATTTTGAAGGAAAAATATTCGGAAATGTTTGCTTCAGTGTAGATGTCAGTCATGATATCTAAAGTCCCGTCCATCTTGTTGGTCATAAAGTCAGTAAAGTACGCCACAGTCACACCAAGCATTAAAAATTACAATACACAACCCCGGTGTGTTCTTGCATGCTCATCTATTAGTATAAAACTGCTTCATTTTAATGACCGTATATGCTGAGCAGATGCATCTGAACTTTGCCTTGCATTTGTTTTTAGAGCTTAGTTGCTTTTGTAGATCTAGCACAGTTTTACATGAGGAACCACACATGGGAGCAAATGAGAAAAAAGAAGGTTAATTCAGACTTTGCTAATCAATAGTACATATATGAAACAGATACATAGAGATGCCAGAGGTGGGAGTGCTCAAAGAGTTAAAAATATTGAATGTTTGAATATGTGTATTTTTTGAGAAATGACTCACATACCATGAAATTCACTCTTCTGAAATATGCAGCATGTTTTTTCATATATCCACAAAGTTGTGGAATATTGCACACCTTCACTACTAATTTCTGAACACTTTTTATCACCTGAAAAAGAAACCAGAGTCACTTCTTACTCCCCTCCCCAGCCCCTGCAACTAGTCATCTACTTTCTGTGTGTATTTACATATGGAATATGTGCATTGTTTTTACTACAAATTTCAAGTAGTTAAAAGTATCCAGGAATTAAATCTTTTTGAAAATAGAACACTTATATTGTATACCACTCACTGTAAATGACTGTGGCTATATTCCATATTTCACTTTAATAGTTAACCAATCAGTCCATTATGGTAGCTTCCTTAAAGATTATTTCCTAGAAGTGGTATGACTCGTTAAAATGTTAGGTGTGGTTTAAAGCCTTCTAATAAACATTGCCAAACTACCCTCCAGAAAGTGTGTATTAATTTACACTCAGAAAGTAATGTAAGAATCACGTAAGTTGTGAAGTATACTAATGCCTTTCAGTTAACCGTTTACTTGTCAAATTTTGAAAATCGTTTTCTGCTCAACACTTTAGAAACTTTTCAGTGAACAGGAGTCATAATTTTTTATATCAGTTGTACTTGAAACATTGTCTTAAATTAGCAGTGCAACTATATAGTACAGTCTACTATTCCAAGTTCAAAATAAGAAATTCTCTAAATACATCTTATTAATCAGTTGCAGATTGCCTGAACTTTATACAACTGGCTCTTAATTGTTCATACAATAAATCTTTAAGCTGTATTAGCTATTTCAGTTCTTTCTAAATTTTTTTAAGATTCCTCAGTAAATCTTGAAATTTGGCTGACAAAAATTTCTGACTTTTACTTTTCTCTTTACACAACCACACATTGGAGGTGTTAAAACTGACATGACTTTCCCAAGTGGGAGGGAATGTATTCTAGATGAAGGAAGTGAGTTGGGTACAGGTGTGGCCGTGGCCATGTCCAGGCTCTGATCAGGAAAATATGAGCAGATTATTTGGAGCAAGTATAGGGTGAAAATGAGATAATGAGGTTAAATTTGTGCCATAAAAGACAAATATTAACTGGTTTTCTATGTCTTCTTGGTAATAAAAAAATATCCTCCTATAGGGTAGGGAAGGATGATAAGGTACTGTATATGCAGCTTGGAGAGAGAGAGGGTTAAATACTTGGTGTTCGTTGGAGTGTCCCCCTTTTAACCTTGATCCTGTGTGTTTTTCTTATCAGTTTTTCTCATATCACCTTTACCTCCTCAGTTTTATCGTTTGTTTTTTTTTTTTTTTAAAGTGATGTGGTGTATTGAAGGGGACATACCTCTTTTAGAAGTGGGTGTCTTTGGGGTAGGGGGAGGGGAGGGGCATGCGTACACACACACCTGACCTCATGGGCCTCTGACAGATAGTTCCCAAATGATTGTGGCAGATCCCAGGAGAATGTGGGGTTTTGGCAAGGGGTTCTTGAACCCACATGTATTTGAAATAGTAAATTTAAAAGCTCATATATTTGTTGTTTTTGTTTACTCTCTAAGTCGTGTCTGACTCTGTTCATGGGATTTCCCAGGCAAGAATACTGTAGAGTGATATGGGCTTCCCCAGTGGCTCAGTGGTAAAGAATCCACCTGCAGGAGACACGTGTTCCATCTCTGGATCAGGAAGATCCCCTGAAGGAGGAAATGGCAACCCACTCCACAGAGGAGTGGGCTACACAGTCCATGGGGTCACAAAAGCATCACGACGTAGCTATAAATTGTTTTGCCAATACAAGTAGATACACCTGTGATTAAATTCATTTAAAACAGCTGCAGTGAACATTGGGGTGCATATGTCTTTTTGGATTATTGTTTTCTTCAGGTATATGCCCAGGTGGGGATTGCTGGATCATATATATGGGGGCCCTATTTTTAGTTTTTTCAATACCCTCCATACTGTTCTTCTTAGTGGCTGTACCATTTTACATGCCCACCAACAGTGTAGCAGTTCCTTTTCCCTGCACCCTCTCCAGCATTTATTGTTTGCAGATTCTTTGATGATAGCCATCCTCACTGGTGTGAGGTGATACCTTACTGTAGCTTTGATTTGCATTTCTGTAATAGTTAGTGTGATGTTGAGTATCTTTCCATGTGCCTTTTAGCCACAGTTAGAAGGAAAGAAATGATAAAGGATTTTCCTGGCAGTCTAGTAGCTAACAGTCTGTGTTTCGTATGCAGAGGGTGTGAGTTTGATCCCTGGTCAGGAATCTAATGTCCTATATGCTGCATGGCATGGCTTTAAAAAAGAAAGAGACAAAATAATAGCAAAGATAATGAAACTAAAAGCTGGTTCTTTGAGAAGACAAACTGATAAACCCTTAGCCTGACTCATCAAGAAAAAACAGGACAGGACTCCAATCAGTAAAATTATAAATGAAAAAAGAGAAATTACAGTGGACAACACAGAAATACAAAGGATTGTAAGAGATGACTACAAGTAACTCTATGACAATAAAATGGACAGTCTAGTAGAAATGGGCAAATTCTTAGGTACAGCCTTCCAAGACTGAACCAGGAACAGATAGAAAATATAAATAGACCAATCACAAGTAGTGAGATTGAAATCGTGATTAAAAATCTTCCAACAAACAAAAGTCCAGGATCAGATGGCTTCACAGGCGACTTCTGTCAAGCCTTTAGAGAAGAGTTAATGCCTACCTTTCTTTTTTTTTTTTTTTTTTAAATATAACATTTATTGCTTGTAGATGGTTTGATACAGAACAGCGTTTCTTCTCATTTTGAATCTGGAAGTACTATACAACTGAATACAAAGAGGGAAGAGAAGTACCAAAACCGAACTTGTGATTCTCTGTTCATGTGGCATAAACCAGTTTTGTACACAACATGTAGCAGCAGTTTTTTAAGTTCCCTTTAGAAAAATATGAATTCTACACATTTATTATTGTTTCCTGTTTAATGCATGGGCTGAAATCACCAGGATCAACTTCCTTCTGGAGGAAAGAGAGGAACAGAGCGTGGAAAGAACAGTGAGACTTTCTGAAACAAATGGGCATCTGACTGCCACACAGCTTCCCCTAATGCCTACCTTTCTGAAACTCATCCCAGAAGTTGCAGAGGAAAGAATATACCCACGCTCATTTTGTGGGGCCACCATTACCGTAATAACCAAAGCCAGACAAAGATATCACAAAAAAAGAAAATTGCAGGCTACATCAGTAAACAAAGACACAAAAATCCTCAAAGTATTAATACTGGCAAACCGAATCCAGCAACGCATTAAAAGGATCACATACTGTGATCAAATAGGATTTATCCCAGGGATGCAAGGATTTTTCAGTATCCTCAAATCAATCAGTGTGATACAGTACGTCACCAAATGGAAGAATAGAAACAGAGGTGTTTAGAATATGACTTGTAGCAAAACTGGACAATAAGGTTTGAACCTGTGATCACATGATCCAAAGTCTCTGCTCTCCTGGTCCAGCTTTAAGAAGATACATGTTGGCACGAATTTCAAACTTAAGAGAATCCAAACTTTGAGGGAAATTAGATGAAAAATTTTTTTTTGCCTATGTGTTTTTGAAATTGTGCTAAAATACACCTAAGATAAAACTTATTATTTTAACCACTTTTAGATGTACAATTCAGTGATGTTGAGTATATTCACCAGTGTGGTGCAAACATCACCTCTCTCCCCATCTGCCCAGCTTTCTCTTTGGCCACACAGAGCTGGGTACCCATTAAACAGTGATTGCTGGTCCCCTCTTTCCCAGCTGCTAGGAACCTCTATTCTACTTTTTGTCTCTATGGATAAAATTCCTTTTTAGTGAGACAGTTTTTTTGATGTTAGATAGTATAAATTAAGTTTTCTGTTTCCTTTAGATTGTTGATGATGAATGCATTTCTTCAAGAAGTATGACATACTTTGTCATAAATTAAGAGTTATTTTTGCCATTTTAATTCTTTGTCTATTGTTTTTAGCCAAAACATTGTAATTACATGTGCTAAGTACAGAAGACTTTGTGTCCTTTTCATTGTATTAAATGTAAACAAATGTTATAGAAAGAGAAAATAGTTCTTTTTTCTGAACCTTATTACCAAATTGCTTTTTTAAAATACATTGTCGCAGTTCCTGCTACTTAAGGTAGCATCAGTTAGTCTTAACTGCCTTTGCAATTAAGTTCATCAAAATGGTAGCAAATGCAAAAGATGACAGTCTTTTCACTAGCCTGTGTACGTCTGTATTGTTCTCCAAGCTGATGCTGGTCAAATCACACCATGATTTGATGTGGTTTGACTCAGGCTGGGTTTTTTTGTTTTTTATTTTTAATTAATTATTTTTTTTTTATTGAAGGATAGTTGCTTTACAGAATTTTGTTGTGTTCTGTCAAACCTCAACCTGAATCAGCCATAGGTATACATATGATGTATTTACTCCTGCTCATTATATTCATTAGTAGTGGTTACTCAGAGGTGCTCTCTCTACTCTGGGCAGACCATGGACTTTACGCTTTTTGTGGTTGTTGTTCCATGTTCACAACTCAGGAGGTTGTGAGAAACCCAGAGTTCAGGCTCACGCACTTGACTTTGGCCTGGATGCTAGACACAGCTTCAGTACTCAGTACTCTGCCTCTCTTTGTGCCTTCCTGCCTTTACTTAGTTTTTGCCCAGATATTCTTTATTACCAGCTCATGAATTTATTTCTGTAGATATTTTCTAGCATTTTCCGTCGTGTCCAGTGATAGGATCCACTCTCTAAAGCAGTCCGTTGTTGAAGGTGGAAGTGGTCTCAGGCTTCAACCGATTCATTACTGCCACTGAGTAAATAATAATAGAAATTGGAACACAAGTTTTGTCTTAATTCACTTTTATTTATTCTTGGCTCCTTGTTCCAGATCAGTGTGTTACAGGACTGGATGGAAGAATTTTTAATATTATCTACTGTATCTCGCTTTCATTTTATGAAGGAACTAAGAGAGCCTGGATTGGAGGAAGGGTCTGAACCAAAAGTTCCTTCGCTAGCCTAGGAAGAAGCTATAAGCCCTGCCAGGGATGCAGTTAGAAATTTGTTGAGTGATGGCCTTCTTGTCATTTGCTTTTCGTATTACACTTAAAGATGTTTATTACTGGCTTTAATATGACATAGGTTTAAGAGGGAATGTGATTTGTATTCATGTGTGAAAGGAAAAAAAAAAAAAAAACAACTACATGGGGTGTTGCTGGTTATTTTGAATAGTTAACTATTTGCGAGTTTTGCCCTCCCAGGCCTTTCCTGTTTGTAAGTCTAAAGATTTTGGTGTTAACTGTCTTATCTTTTCTCCTTGAGTAATCTGGTGATTCACTGTGGCTCAGATGGTAAAGAATCCGTCTGCAATGTGGGAGACTTGGGTTGGGAAGATCCCTGGAGAAGGGAACGGCTACCCACTCCAGTTTTCTGGCCTGGAGAATTCCATGGACCCTATAGTCCATGGGGTTGCAAAGAGTCGGACACGACTGAGTGACTTTCACTTTCAGTCTTACCACATGGTCTTCTTTTGGGGGAAGCAATCATATCTATTATTATTTTTCTAACTTTTTCTTTTCCGTTGGAGTATAGCCAGTTAACAACGTTGTGATAGTTTCAGGTGAACAGCAAAGGGATTCAGCCATACATATACATGTATCCATTCTGGGGAAACAGTGGAAACAGTGTCAGACTTTAATTTTTGGGGCTCCAAAATCACTGCAGATGGTGACTGCAGCCATGAAATTAAAAGACACTTACTCCTCGGAAGAAAAGTTATGACCAACCTAGATAGCATATTGAAAAGCAGAGACATTACTTTGCCAACAAAGATCCGTCTGGTCAAGGCTATGGTTTTTCCAGTGGTCATGTATGGATGTGAGAGTTGGACTGTGAAGAAGGCTGAGCGCCAAAGAATTGATGCTTTTGAACTGTGGTGTTGGGGAAGACTCTTGAGAGTCCCTTGGACTGCAAGGAGATCCAACCAGTCCATTCTGAAGGAGATCAGCCCTGGGATTTCTTTGGAAGGAATGATGCTAAAGCTGAAACTCCAGTACTTTGGCCACCTCATGCGAAGAGTTGACTCATTGGAAAAGACTGTGATGCTGGGAGGGATTGGGGGCAGGAGGAGAAGGGGACGACAGAGGATGAGATGGGTGGATGGCATCACTGACTTGATGGACGTGAGTCTGAGTGAACTCTGGGAGTTGGTGATGGACAGGGAGGCCTGGCGTGCTGTGATTCATGGGGTTGCAAAGAATTGGACACGACTGAGCGACTGAACTGAGCTGAACTGATTTCTCCCCCAAACTCCTCTCCCATCCAGGCTGCCACAAAACATCGAGCAGCGTTCTATGTGCTATGTCGTAGGTCCTTGTTGTTTATCCATTTTAAATAATAGCAGTGTGTACATGTCCGTCCCCAGCTCCCTGACTGTTCCTTCCCCTCATCCTTACTCCTGGCAGCCATAAATTTGTTCTCTGTCTGACTCACCACATGGTCTTGAGTGATTACTCCCAGATCCCTTCTCTAGCTCAAGCCAAGCCAGACTCCTAGATGGACACTTCCATTCAGTTGTCCCTGGGGCACTGAGCCTTCTCCTGAAACACAGCAAATTAGTCCCCTGAATCATGTCACCTTTCTCCGTTCCCATGGATCATCCCTAATCTTGGCCATCATCTTATTCTGGATTAAGGCAGCAGCCTTCTTGCAGAGCTCCTGAAGACTGGTCTTCCACTGTATTAATGCCAGTGTTCCGTCCCCTGGCACCCAAGTTTTTTTTTTTTTTTTCCAAAATGTATTTTATGCATCCCTCTCCTAAAGCACACACATACTCTTAAATAGTGCTTCCCAGGTAGTGCTAGTGCAGGAGACTAAAGATACATGGGTTTGATCTCTGGATTGGGAAGATCCCCATTTTTTCTAGGCAAAAATGCTAGAGTGGGTTGCCATCTCCTACTCCAGGGGTTTCTTCCTGACCCAGGGATTGAACCTGAGTCTCCTGCATCGACAGGTGGATTCTTTACCACTGAGCCACCAGGGAAGCCCATTACACACTAGACCACAGTAAATAAACATAACTTTTTTATATACTGGGAAACAAAAGACTTTGGGTTGACTTGGTTTATTGTGGCATTTGCTTTATTGCAGTGATCTATAACTGAACATTTACTGTCTCCTTGGGATGCTTATATTATGAATAAAGCTATGAATATTCATGTTCAGGTCATTTTGGGGGCATATGGTTCATTTACAGAGAGTTCTGATTGCTTGACATCCGAACACTAGATATTGTCAACCTTTTTAATTTTAGCCATTTTTGTTGGGTGTTTAATGGTATCTTACGATTTTGATTTTCATTTCTCCAGTGATTAAACATGTTGAGCATCTTTTCATGTGTGTATCAGCTATTTATATATCTTCCCATTGTGAAGATATATATCTTCACATTATATATATCTTCCCATTGTGAACTTGTCTGTTCAAGTCATTAGCCTGTGTTTTAAATTGAATTATTTTTCATTAAGATGAGTTTTTAGTATAATATAATCTGGATCAAATCCTTGGTCAGATTTTTTATTACAAATATTTGAGTGGTTTGCTTTTTCATATCTTAACACTACCTTTGAAGGGAAGTTTTTAATTGTAATTAAGCATAACTAAAATTTTTGTAACTAGTATTTTTGTATCTGGAAATCTTCAGTTAACCCCAAATCTTGAATATATTCTCATACTTTTTCTTAGAAATTTTGTTTTAGTCTTTATGTTTAGATATAAAGATCTGCGTTGATTTTTTGTATAGCAAGAGATTGCATGTTGGGATTTTTTTCTTAAGTTTATATAGTTTTTCCGGTGCCATCTGTTGAAAAGATAGATACTTGCCCTTGAATTACTTTGGCACCTTTGTTGCTGCTGCTGCTGCTGCTAAGTCGCTTCAATCGTGTCCAACTCTGTGCGACCCCATAGATGGCAGCCCACCAGGCTCCCCCATCCCTGGGATTCTCCAGGCAAGAACACTGGAGTGGGTTGCCATTTCCTTCTCCAATGCATGAAAGTGAAAAGTGAAAGTGAAGTCGCTCAGTCGTGTCCGACTCTTAGCAACCCCATGGACTGCAGCCTACCAGGCTCCTTCGTCCATGGGATTTTCCAGGCAAGAGTACTGGAGTGGGGTGCCATTGCCTTCTCCACACCTTTGTTGAGTATTGATTAATCACACAAGTGTGAGTCTGTTTCTGAATTCTCTATTCAGTTCTGATGCTCTACATCTGCCTTTATGTAAAAGCCACATTGTCTGGTTTACTATAGTTTTAAAATAAAAGTCTTGAAATCAGGTAATGTAAGTCCTCCAATCTTTTTTATTCTTTTCAAAGATATTTTGGCCATCCTAGATCTTTTGTGTTTCCATATAGATTGTAGAATTTCTTCTTTAAAGAAAGCATGCTGGAATTTTAATTGGATTTATAGATTAACTTGAGAAAAATTGGAAACGATGTCAAGCCTTCCATAAACATATGTATTACTTTCCTAGGACTGCCAAGACAAAGTATTATAAACTGTATGACTGAAAGTAACAGAAATTTATTCTTGTAGTCAGAAATTAAGATGTCAGCAGGGGCATGCTCTCTCTGAAGGCTCTGGGAGAGGAATCCTTCCTTGTCTCCTCTAGCTTCGGGTGGTTGCCGGCCATCCTCTGCATTTCTTGGCTTGTAGAACCAGTACTCTATAATCTCTGCCTTCCTGTGCACATGATCTTCTCCTTTTGTATCTCCGTCCACATTTCTCTCTTTTTATGAGAACATGAGTTATATTGGCTATAGAGCCTGCTCTAACCCAACATACTGTTATTTTAACTTGATTACATATGCAAGGAACCAAGTAAAGTCACGCTTATGGGTACCAGGTTACGACCTTGGCAGATCTCTTGGGGAAAACACAGTTTAGTCTTATAACAACTTGATACATTTCTCCATTTATTTAGGTCTTTCAGTTCAGTTCAGTCACTCAGTTGTGTCCGACTCTTGGCGACCCCATGAATCGCAGCACGCCAGGCCTCCCTGTCCATCACCAACTCCCGGAGTTCACTCAGACTCACGTCCATCAAGTCAGTGATGCCATCCAGCCATCTCATCCTCTGTCGTCCCCTTCTCCTCCTGCCCCAATCCCTCCCAGCATCAGAGTCTTTTCCAATGAGTCAACTCTTCGCATAAGGTGGCCAAAGTACTGGAGTTTCAGCTTTAGCATCATTCCTTCCAAAGAAATCCCAGGGCTGATCTCCTTCAGAATGGACTGGTTGGATCTCCTTGCAGTCCAAGGGACTCTCAAGAGTCTTCTCCAACACCACAGTTCAAAAGCATCAATTCTTTGGCGCTCAGCCTTCTTCACAGTCCAACTCTCACATCCATATATGACCACTGGAAAAACCATAGCCTTGACTAGACGGACCTTTGTTGGCAAAGTAATGTCTCTGCTTTTCAATATGCTCTCTAGTTGGTCATAACTTTCCTTCCAAGGAGTAAGCGTCTTTTAATTTCATGGCTGCAGTCACCATCTGCAGTGATTTTGGAGCCCCAAAAAAATAAAGTCTGACACTGTTTCCACTGTTTCCCCATCTGTTTGCCATGAAGTGATGGGACCGGATGCCATGATCTTTGTTTTCTGAATGTTGAGCTTTAAGCCAACTTTATCACTCTCCACTTTCACTCTCATCAAGAGGCTTTTGAGTTCCTCTTCACTTTCTGCCATAAGGGTGGTGTCATCTGCATATCTGAGGTTATTGATATTTCTCCTGGCAATCTTGATTCCCTCTTGTGCTTCATCCAGCCCAGCGTTTCTCATGATGTACTCTGCATATAAGTTAAATAAGCGGGGTGACAATATACAGCCTTGACGGACTCCTTTTCCTATTTGGAACCAGTCTGTTGTTCCATGTCCAGTTCTAACTGTTGCTTCCTGACCTGCATACAGATTTCTCAAGAGGCAGGTCAGGTGGTCTGGTATTCCCATCTCTTTCAGAATTTTCCACAGTTTATTGTGATCCACATAGTCAAAGACTTTGGCATAGTCAATAAAGCAGAAGTAGATGTTTTTCTGAAACTCGCTTTAATTTCTCTCAAAAAGGTTTTATAATTTTCATTGTACAGATCTTGCTCATATTCTGTAAAGTTTGTCTTCAGGTATTTCATGTTTTTGGGTGCTATTGGAAATGCTATTTTTAAAATTCCATTTTTCAATAATTTTTTCTAATATATAGGAATGCAATTGACTTTTGCATATCAAATCTGTGTCCTGTAATGTTGCTATATTTTATGAATTTCAGTAGTTCTTTTGTAAAGTCTTTAGGATTTTCTATATAGATAATTATGTTGTCAAATAAAAGACAGTTTTTCTTCTTCCTTTCCAGTTTGGATGCCACATATTTCTTTTTCTTGCCTTAATGCATGGGCTCTGACTTTAAATACCCTATTAAAGATACAGAGCAGACATCCTTGCCTTGTTTATGATCTTAGGGCAAAAGCATTTAGTTTTTTTTATTTTTAAATAGGTGGCTGCAGGTTTTTTATAGATGTCCTTTGTCAGATGAGAGAGTGTCCTTCTATTCCTAGTAAAGAGTGTTTAGCATAAATTAGTGTTGAATTTTGTTACCAATTGAAATATTATATGATTTTTTAATTCTAATATGTTGAATTACATTTATTGTTTTTTTAACAATAAACCAATTTGAGTCCTGAGATAATAATATCCATTTAATCATAATGCATTTCCTTTCTATATATTATTGGATTTAATTTACAATTATTTTCTTACAGATCTTTGTGTCTTTCTTTATGAGCTATTTGGTCCATGATTTCCTTTTGTAATGTTTTTGTCTGGTTTGGGCATCAGTTGTTTTTCTTAGTAATTTTATTGTGATGTGTCTTGGTGTGTTTACACCCTGTTTTTATTTCTTTACCTAAAGCATCTCAGTTTATGCAAGTATTCCTTATATATTATCCTAGTGAGTTGGCTCTTTGCATCAAGTGGCCAAAGTATTAGAGCTTCAGCATCAGTTCTTCCAGTGAATATTCAGGGTTGATTGCCTTTAGGATTGACTGATTTGATGTCCTTGCTGTCCAAGGGACTCTCCAGAGTCTTCTCTAGCACTAAAAGTTTGAAAGCATCAGTTCTTCAGCACTCAGCTTTCTTTACAGTCCAACTCTCAAATCTGTACATGACTACTGGAAAAACCATAGCTTTTACTGTATGAACCTTTCTTGGCAAAGTGATGTCTCTGCTTCTTAATACACTAAGTTTGTCATATCCGTATGTGCTTTTAAAAATGTTACGTATGAATGCATCTTCAGTGTAATACTCAGAACTGAATTCAGTCTTATAAATGTGGCCTGTATTGAGAAGAGAGGAGCATCCTTGATTTGGATATTATTAATATCTGACTCTTAGAGGAAGGCATGGCATACCACTCCAGTATTCTTCCTGGAGAATCCCATGGATGGAGGAGCCTGGCGGGCTGCAGTCCATAGCATCACAAAGAGTCGGACACAACTAAAGCTACTGAACATAACCTCTGACCCTCAGTGCTTCCTAAGATTGCCTTTACTTACTGCCTCCTATTAGAGTTTAAATATTCTGACTTTTTTTTCCAAAGGAAACTGTTTTAAACTCTGTTTCCACTGTTATATATGCATGCAGTTTATCTTACATAAAAACACACACTCCATTCTCTTCAGATTATTTTGTAATTAAATGTGGTTTACTCTTTGTTTTATATGCAGATTTGATATACATTAGTCCGATCTGCTTCCGAATAAATAACAAAATGTCAGGGGACTCCCCTGGGGATTCAGTGGCTGAGACCTCAAGATCCCAATGCACGGGGCCCAGGTTTGATCCCTGTTTAGGGAGCTGGATCCCGCATGCTGCAGTGAAGACTGAAGATCCCTCGTGCTGCAGCTAAGACCCAGTGTAGCCAGATGAATATATAGATAAATGAAATTTTAAAAAGAGAGAGTGATGTACTCACAGCATGTATGGAAAAACCATGCCCTTAAAAAAAAAAAAAAAAAGAGTCGGATGTAGAGTTCTGTTAGGTACCTCTGGAATTCTTCTACTCGTTTCATATCCAGAACTTGAACTCTGGTTTGCTCAGTCAGCTAGGAATCAGCCTAACAGTGCTCTGCTTTCTTCTTACGGATGCATCCAGAGACTGTGCAGCCTTGTGGAAATTAAGGTGGCCAATGTCTGTGACATGCTCCTGGTCTTTTATACTAGCAACTTAAGTCCAAACTCGACAGTTGTAGGAGCCACACCATTGGGTTTTGTTTTTTTTCTTTTTCCTTCTGGTAATTGTGGCCATTTCTACTTTTCCATAATTTTTTTTCCAACAAAAGTTCTCACATTTATTACTGAGCCAAAGCATTAGTGCAGAAACACTGACAAAAAGAGAAAAAACATTTTCCCAATAAAACACATCCAGCTGTTACAATAGTAGCAATGTTTTCAGTGTAAGATGCAGTTGACCTTGACTCGAATTCCATACATGTGCCACCTGTTGTACGAGGCTTCCTATAGACCCAACTTGGTTCTCCTGCAGCGTCTTCTCTTGGAGTTGTACCTGATTTTAGTACCAGTTTTCGTTCAAATCCATTGGGGAATAGGACTATTCTGCTTTTGTCTTTTGGCCAGGAATCAGTTGATCCTGGAAATCTTGTGAGAAAATGTGGTGAGGAGCAGGATTCCCATAATTTTAAAAATATTTTGAAGAATGGTTCAATAAGCAAATCTCAGTTCTTTTCCTATCATAAGATGTAGTTTCCTGGACCGGAAGACTTCAATGTTTGTAAACTGTCAGGATGTTTTTATTACTTCCTTCATACTAGGACTAATCGTGTATTTGTTGCCATTAAATACTGAGACGACAGAAATATATAAAGCTTAATTCAGAGCACTAACAAAGGTCTTAACTGATAAAAGTCCCATGTCACCATAGTTTTAAAATAATTTTTGTTACTTATCAAGGCTGAATTTTTCATCAGTTTCATAGATCTTGAAATTCATAACGTTTAAAAAATAATCACCTCTAATATGAGGTTTTTAGTAGAAGAAATATCAGTAAAAAGAAAAAAAAAGCTCACCCTGATTTATTATTTGTTATTAAAATTGGCTGGAATTCAAAATGATAAGGGCACAGTTTGAAATTGTGACTATTGCATTCACATTTTTTCTACAATAAATTTGGTTATGGTTTCAACAGACACTACATTCGTATAAAGAACTCTGGGATAGACTATTCCTGTCAACATGATTCCAAAATTATAGACACTGATGTCAATGCAGATGAGGTTAGCCTAATTTGGTCAAGAGAAGGACATGCTGAGTCTCTGTATGGATAGCTAAAGGCTATTGCCAAGATTGACAGGTGTCCTGTGAGTGGCAAAGAGCCCCAGGGGTAAAATTTGTACTTGGATAACTTCTCTAAGACACAGTGATCGAAGTTGTACCTTTTCCTTCCATTGACTGTGCTCCTAAAATAGTGAGATTTGCTTTTAATACCCTGACTATTCAGATATTTTATAAGCCCCAGAAAGGTAAAGAATTTTATACCTTTTTTTTTCTTAAGGTATCAAATTCTGTTTTCAAGAGCTTAACTGTATCCTGTGCATGAATTTTCCTAGTATAGTCAAGTGACCCTTTTTTGTTACCCTGTCATGTTTCACTTAGGCTTTGAGACAGGTGAGAAATGTTAATATAAAAGAATACATTTGTTATTATTGTAAAAGAGGCAACTATTTAGGGGATAATACATTATATTTGGAGAGATTAATTTTTAAGATAATTTTCTAATAAGTAATATATCATAGATGAGTATTAATACAATTTGATAACAGCTTTTGTTTCTATTTCATCTTATTGAAATTTCTTTATTAAGAGAAGCTTTATAATTTGTCAAGATACATTAGTAGTAAGTATTTCATATCTCAAAATAAGAAAAAGTTTTAAAGCCATTAGATTCATGCCATTAAAGAAAGGTAAGTATACTAAGAAAAAACTGTATTGCCTGAGGTTTTTGTGAGATTTGAATGATGTACATGTGTCATCAGCAATGAAGGAGCTATGATTTTAGGCATAAACACAGTAGCTATTTCTATTGAAATTTTTTTTGACCATGTGGCAAGCCATGTGGGATGCTAGCTTCCTGACCAGGGATCGAACCTGCACCCCCTACACAGGAGGCACAGAACCTTAACCACTGGACCACCAGGGAAGTCCCTGCTGTTTCTATTCAAACAGGAAATTTCCTGACCTGGGAGGATTGTGTCTTGATTATCTCTGTATTTTAGCGTCAGATATGTAGTGGAAATTGAAGAAGGGGATGCTGGGGAACCATTGTAGGGAGCCAGCCTGTTGACTGGTGTGAAAAATTACCCTGGCCCTCCCAGGACTCAGAAAAGTGTCCCTGGGTGCTGGGCGGGCACCACACATGTTCCCCTCCTGGACCGTGTGGTTTCCTTTAAGCCCAGAATTGGGGTGTAGCTGGAGAGGTCAGGTCATTACCATGGTTAGGCCTTACTGATTTAATTTGGACTTGACACTTCATGGGAAATAGGTGGGGAAACAGTGGAAACAGTGTCAGACTTTATTTTTCTGGGCTCCAAAATCACTGCAGATGGTGATTGCAGCCATGAAATTAAAAGACGCTTACTCCTTGGAAGGAAAGTTATGACCAACCTAGATAGCATATTGAAAAGCAGAGATATTACTTTGCCAACAAAGATCCATCTAGTCAAGGCTATGGTTTTTCCAGTAGTCATGTATGGATGTGAGAGTTGGACTGTGAAGAAAGCTGAGCGCCAAAGAATTGATGCTTTGGAACTGTGGTGTTGGAGAAGACTCTTGAGAGTCCCTTGGACTGCAAGGAGATCCAACCAGTCCATTCTGAAGGAGATCAGCCCTGGGATTTCTTTGGAAGGAATGAAGCTAAAGCTGAAACTCCAGTACTTTGGCCACCTCATGCGAAGAGTTGACTCATTGGAAAAGACTGTGATGCTGGGAGGGATTGGGGGCAGGAGGAGAAGGGGACGACAGAGGATGAGATGGGTGGATGGCATCACTGACTTGATGGACGTGAGTCTGAGTGAACTCTGGGAGTTGGTGATGGACAGGGAGGCCTGGCATACGGCGATTCATGGGGTCGCAAAGAGTTGGACACGATTGAGCGACTGAACTGAACTGAAGTGTTTCTGAGAGCCTGCTCTGAGCAAGGTCTTGCACAGATGTCCGTTAACTCCTGTGAAGGGAGGCAAGTGAGGTGGTGACTTACCCAGGTTCACTCAACTCTTGCCAGCACAGCTGGGAAGCAAACCCAGGCTCTTGACTCCAGACCCAGTAAGTTTGGAGATGGTGCAATAATCTCAATGGAAGTTCCTTTCAATGAGAGAAGTTTTAGAACTGCCTTTCTTTTTCTCCCCTCTGTGTCTCAATTCTGATCTTCATCTTCCATTGTTCCATTCTTCCCTTTTACACAAGACGCAAGTGCAGATTGTTGACCTCACCGTTGACCTATAAGACATACATCAAAATGTTTAAATACTGCATCAAAAATAGCAGTATCGTGTTTGCTTCTTAGAACTCAGCTTTTTGAGCAGCTGATTGGCAGGGCAATGTGAGGATAAGAAGTGTTTCCGGGCTGAGCATGGAGGTAGCAGGCTCATTCGGTGTATGCTGCCCAGGCCAGCCCAGCAGGTAATGAATGATGACCACCAGCAGTTCTCCTGGGAACAGGACTGACTCCACTCAGCTGCTCTGTCCTTGTCCTGGGCATCCTTTGAATTTGCTGGCTGGAACCTTACTGCCCAAAGAGTAACCTGAGACCCTGACAGTCTCATGTCGCACCTAGTTTCATGACAGACTAAAAAAGTTGTCTCCGTGTGTGCAAGGATTAGCATCACAGCTTGTTCAGAAGAAAGAAGAGATATATATAAGGTGTAGTGAGAAATACATGGCCGTGTTTCATGTATAGCTTAAATTTAGAAAAATTTTGATTTGGACCTGTAATTTGAATTTATGCCTTGTTTTAACAGGTTGAGAATTAACTTTTTTTTTTTTTAATGCCCTCTTTGTATTGAGGATTGGATAATGAAAACAGCACTGGTATTTGAACTATTGGGGCTATTTTCAGATATTTTAGAACCATCATGTGGGTCCCATCACCAGGCAGATGACTCTGTCTCGCTGTGAGCCACGGTCCCTGAAGCAGTCCTGTCTTGAGTGTTTCCCAGCCTGTCTACCTCTCTCCCCTTCCCCGGCCCCAGCCAGAGCTGTGATCCCCTCTGCTGTGGTCTCCTGAGTGCTCACCCAGCCTTATCCCACCAAGTTGCACTTGACCAAAACCTTCGAAGTGTCCAGCAGGTTGGGATTAGCTTTTAGGATGAAGACAAAAGAATCTCCCCTCTGGCCATCCCATGACCTGCGTTCCAGCCTCATCTACTCTTCTTCCCGAATCTTCTGCTTGGTTTTGTCATGCATTGTCACGTCCACACAGATCATCTTCCCATCCTCTTCGCGTTCTTGCCCCTTCAGTTCAGCTCGGGGATATTTCAGGGCCCCTGGGGAAGAAGCTCCTCACTTCCTAACCAGGTCAGACCCAAACATCGTTGGCAATTCCCGCCTCAGCCCCACTGCACTTGTTTCAGTTGCAGCGTTGTGCTTATTTACAGTCTTTGATTCATGTAGATTCTGATTAAACTGAAAGCTTCAGGAGGGCAGGAGCCAGTGTCTGTTTCCACTTGAATACCCCTGGCATCTCACCAAGGGCCTGGTCCCTAATTGCTGCTTAAGAAATACTTGCATGAAAGTTTCATGAAAGGCTTTTCCTGTCATGCTGGCTGCTGTGAGAGATCACAGAGATGGACAAAGGCCCACTTTGCTGTCACTGAGCCCCCAACTCACAGCTGAGGGAAGAGTGAGACGTGGAGCACAGGTATTATCATAGATGCTGGATCACAGCTAGGGCTTGGAAGTAATGTACTTAAAATTGCTTGAAAACACCCAGATAGGCTGGCCTTTGTCAATAAATCCAGAATGCGTGAATTATAATGTTTATATAGCACAACATTGTCTATCAAAACCCCTAACATTCATAAAGTAATCCTAGCTCCAAAGGAAAGAAAAAGTTGGACACATTCAGTACTAAAAGTTGAAAAGGTAGAATAAAATGCGTTAATATTTTTAAACGCCAGGACAGTTCTGCCTGTGGAGCTGGTCTTTATGGAAGAAATGAGCACTTTTTTAATGCTGCCAGACATTTGGGGGAAAGTTATTTGAAAGCAGTGCTGATGTTAAGGCTGTGGACGAGCTTGGGGCCGCCAGAGACCTCGTTTGCCTACATTGTGTGGGACTGTTAGGTCGCCTGTCACGAAGGTTTTTCCCCTCCTCTTCCCCCGTCACCGACTCTCCCACCCCAGCCCTGGGCGCTGGCAGTAACCACGCGCCGGTAGGAAGGCCGGCTGGCGGCGCGTTCTCAGAGTCACGTGACCCTTGTTTGAAGGCAGCTGTGTGAGGTTCAGGGCGGGCATTCCCCTCTCTTCTGCTTCGGGACAGCTGGTTATTGTCAGGTCTGACGAGTCTCCCTTGCTCTTTGCTCGCTGGGCGTGGAGGGAGGTTATGCAGCAGGACTTTTGCTAGACCCAATGGGAATTACACTGATCTGGTGTCTGGCCTTGGTTCTCATCAAGTGGGTCGCCTCTAAGGTAGGCCATCTTTATTTTTAGGATGGTGACATGAATCTTTCGTTTATACATTGGTAGGAATGGACTGGTTAGTGGAGTTCCTTCTCCTTTTGCTCCAGTTTTTGTTTCTGATTACAAGAGCTCTGCGGTTTTACCTGTCAGCTGTCATTGTCATGTTATTACCATGTTACTATCTGTCATTTTCATTTTTCTCCCACCTGTTCCTCCTGAAGGGCTTTTTACAGATCGTTTCTTGGTATCGAAGTAACTTTGCTCAGGATCATGCCTTTAAAGAAGTCTTTTTTTTTTTTTTTTTTTATTTAACTAGTTAATGCCATGTCTATTTACTGTGCCAGGGTGATCAAGATGAAGTTATCCAAAAACTAGAGTGCCACTGGGCTGACAAACAGACTGAGGTCTTCATTGCCATTAAAAATCAAGTTTTTATGCTTAAAGAAGTTCAGCTTCTAAGGTTATGAAATTATTGAACAGTTTGGGCTTTTGGTGTACATATTTTAAACATTCTCTTCTGGAGTTACCAAATTTATGTTATTTATTTATAAATTCCAAGTATAATTACTGAGGATTTCTAAGCAATTGTAAACTTTTTAAAAAAACTAAATACCACTTTCTAGCCCGTTCTCACTTAAGGTCTTGTTGCTACTGAAATATATGCCTTAGTTATAGTGAAAAAAGTAAGATTATTGTATTATGTATCTGTTGATCTTTAATTTGGATTCCAAAGACCAGGCTTAAGAAATGCTTGATAGAATGCTAGTCATTTGGTATCTGATTGAGAGTGTAAAGTAGGAAATACTTAAGATTATACTATGTAAAATTATTTTGTCTGTACTTGTGTAAAAGTGATTATATCTTTAACCCACCATGCTTCTTCCTTTATTAAGAAAACTGAAAAGTATGAACATAAACTTAAAATGTTTAAGACCAATACCATTTGCTAGTAAGCAACACAAAAACTTCTGTAAAGTTAAACGTCTTTTTCAAGCGAGGTTTTAATCCCGGATAAGGTAGTGTTTTCACGTTTAAGCATACTGTTTTAGGCATAGTTGTGTCTTTCTTGAAGCAGTCGTATTTTCTTACTGAACATGATGGAAGAAATCTCTTAAAGAAAAACAATAGGCTCGATTTTTTTTAATCTTTGTCTTTTGTAAATTAATTTTGTCACACAGACACCAATTTACTCATTGTTTTTAGAGGATTAGCTTGCCAAGTTACTGAATGAAGGTCAAGTTAATGGATTAGTTGAATTGTAGATTTTTTTAGACACTTTTTACTTTGTTATAACAATCAAAAATTTTTTGAAGTTTTTAAGCAACAGACTGCTGTTGTTTTCAATGTGTGACTTTTAAAAGTATATAGCGAAGAACTGGAGGCTAGTGTTCAATGGATGGATGCGAGTCTTGGATAGGCACTCAGATAGGAACGCTTTTCTGGCTTATGTAAGATAAATTGCTGTTGTTTGGTCGCTAAGTTGTGTCCAACTCTTTGCAACGCCATGGAACTCAGCACGCCAGGCTTCCCTGTCCTTCACCAGCCCCCAGAGTTTGCTCAGATTCATGTCCATTGAGTCAGTGATGCCATCCAACCATCTCGTCTCATCACCTGTCACCCGATTCTCCTTTCCTCAGTCTTTCCCATCATCAGGGTCTTTTCTAATGAGTCGGCTCTTCCCATCCAGATGTAAGATGAAAACACTCTGAAAAAGCTCACTTTACTGCATCAGAGAAAGCTTTCAGAACTTTGGGCTTCTTCATCTTTTGTAGTGTGTTACCATTTTTTGTAATGTGACCCAGAAATGTATTCAGTGCTACTGTGTTTAGGCCCTGTGACAGAGCGTCTAATGACGGAGCGTATAAAACCTACCTCTAGAGGTCTTGTTCAGTAAAGAGAGATTTTGTCTGAAGGCACCTGGAGCGTTTACTGGCACAGAGTAGGAACGCAGCAAAGAGTTAATGTATCATTACTTTACCACGAAAGGGAAATACACATGCTTTTGCACGATAGGTTACTTGAGTGGGAAAGTTGAACAAGATAAAAACCATAGCACTTAAAATATCTTTCGTGCTTGTGCTCAGCCCCTCAGTTGTGTCCAACTCTTTGCAACCTCATGAACTGTAGCCCACCAGGCTCTTCTGTCCATGGGATTCTCCAGGCAAGAACACTGGGGTGGGTTGCCATTCCTTTCTCCAGGGGATCCTCCCAACTCAGGGATCAAACACACGTCTCCTGCATTGGCAGGCCAATTCTCTACCACTGAGCCACCTGGAAAGTCCCTTTAAAACACATTGTCCTTGGGAATTCGCTGGAAGTTCAGTGGTTAGGACTTCTCACTGTCACTGCTGGGGCCCTGGGTTCAATCCCTGGTCAGGGAACTAAAGTCCCACAAGGCTCGCAGCATTCCCCTCCCCCGACCCCCACCAAACCCCCCCCACCACCCGCCAAAAAAAAGCACACAACACAACATGTCTGTCTTTAAAAGTTACATCCTAACTAATATTAGGAACAACTTTTACGCCTTTTATCATCTACCTTCTAAGTCAGATCTTTTATGGAAGAGCAGTTCACCCTGATTCAAGGCAAGTGTCTTAGTCGGGCACTCAGAACTCCTGTTTTGTGGCTGTAGATTCTTTGGAACCTTACTGTTGAACTTGTTTGTGCTGCTGCTGTCAGTTTCTGATTAGCTCAGCCGCGCCCGTGTTTTGACCTATACTAGTTTGCTTTACAAGCTGTTCCCAGGATGGCTAAATTAGAAAAGTCACGAGGAGGAGCGTCTCAGTTATTTCCATTCACTGGTGAGGTGAGTGGGAATGTGGATGATAGCTCACAGTGTTTTATGACTGACAGCGTGACTTGGGGTTTTGGTTCAATTTGTCTTACTATCTTTATTAAAAATAGAATTTTACAACTATATGGCTTGTAAAATGATAATCTTTTAAAAAGGTATATGTTAAGCCTGAGCTGCAGTCTAGGTGTATAAAGCACACATAATTATTATTTTTTTAAGTTGGGCCTTCAGTAAATGTAGGTCTTTTTTTATTATTTATTTTTATTTATTTATTTTGACCGTGCTGCGTGGCATGTAGGGTGGGATCTTAGTTCTCCCCCACCCCCCACCCCCCAGAGATCAAAGCCATGCCCCCTGCAGTGAAAGCTGGGAGTCTTAACCACTGGATGGCCAGGGAGGTCCCTATAATTATTTTTTAAAATAACACTTAACATGGAAATCACATTTTTATAATTCATAATTTATAGTGCATTTTTCCAAAAGGAGTTCCTAGATTGCTTAGTGAAACAAATTTGATATTCATTTTAAGCTTCATCTGTGAGGCAAGTAAATGAGTAAATTATCAGTCAGAATGTATTCATTGATGGTTCACATTTTTAAGTCCATTCTTAAAAAAATTTCCTTTTGTCTCATTTAGATTTATTTCATAAGAGTTATGTCTTGTGGTTTAGGGTAGAATTTTAAGTATTTAAGGACCAGACTTACTTAAATTAGTAATAAATCAAATTAAATGAATACTTTGGACATCCTTAAGTAATTTGTTAAAATATATTTAAAATTAAGTTCTCCCCTTTTTGCCAAGTTTTAGAAATGATTAACTAAGACTCTACCATTTTAGTATCTAAACTGGTGCCTCTATAAATAAGTCGAAAGTGAATACCTTAAAATAAGTTTAGTATGTCATAGTTATGATCTAGATTATGTTCATTACCCAGTTTTTCTGAAGAAGGAAATAGCAACCCACTCCAGTATGCTTGCCTGGGAAATCCCCTAGACAGAGGAGCCTGGTGGCCTACAGTCCATGGGGACACAAAAGAGTTGGACACGACTTAGCCGCTAAACAAGTCAGTTTTTTGCTTACACTGTTTTAACAGCTGGTATTAGTCTTTCTCAGTCCTTAGAGTGATGAGATTTTACCTCTCTAATTAGTGGCTCTTTTGGTAAATACCCCTCCCTACACTTAAAAAAAAAAAAAAGGCAACTGGGTTTCCTGAAGAGGACTGTTAGAGATAACAGGTTACAATTTGTTTTAACAAGCTGTTTACTCAAGTTTTATTGGATACAAGTGGGTTGATAGGTACTGACCATGACAGGCTGTTACACAATCATACCTGTGGTTTCATGAATCTGATTTGGCCGGTAGGAATACTTATTTCCACCTGTGTGCCCTTCATACTACTAGATTTTCCTCTCTTATGGTGGTATTAAGGGGAGGCTTGAAATCTGATAAGCTAAATATCTTGGGGTGGGGATGTGAACAGCAGCTGTGAGTTGTACCTGTTAATACCAAGTGATTACAGTGACTGTTTGCTCCCGAATAAGTAGTTTATGATGAGACACTGCAGGAGGCTTAGGGTCTTCTGTTGGTGGAAGACACTTTAGCTTTATTAAGCATGATGCTGCCAGGGATGTGTTCTGTATGATTTAGTCCCTTAGAATTTGAGATCATCCACTTCTTTGTAGGTTTCTTTGTAGTAGATTCTTCCTGTATTTTTTATTTGATTTATTCTGTGAATATATAATAATTATGTGCAAACATGCTCAGTTGTATCTCTTTGAGACCCCATGAACTGTAGCCCGCCAGGCTCCTTTGTCCAGGGGATTTCCCAGGCAAGAACACGAGTTGGGTTGCCATTCCCTTCTCCAGGAGGTCGGAGGTCTTCCCAACCAGGGATCAAACCCAGATCTCCTGCATTGGCAGGTGAATTCTTGACCACTGAGTCACCTGAGAAGCCCACATGCTACAAAATTCAAAAGATATTCATTGGTAATTTCTCCTCCTACCTTTGTGTCCTTCAGCCTCCTTGGAGGCAGCCAGTGTCGAAAATTAGAATTTTATTTTTGCTTGTAACTTGTGTTCCTTTTATATTTCATGAACTGTTGGAGGTTTTTGCTTGCTTGTTTACATCTTCATTAAATCATACATGACTTTAATTGATGTTTTTCTCTTAAATAGTAGGGCTTCCCAGTGGCGCTAGTGGTAAAGAACCCACCTGCCAATGCGGGAGTCATAAGAGACGCTGGTTTGATCCCTGGGTTGGGAACATCCCCCGGAGAAGGGCATGGCAACCCACTCCAGTACTGCCTGGAGAATTCTGTGGACAGAGGAACCTGGCAGGCTACAGTCCATGGGGTGGAGAAAAGTCGGACACAGCTGAAGCAACTGAGCACGCATGCATTAAGGGGATAAAAACAATGATTTGGGGAGCTGTTCCCTTGGATCAGATGATAAAGAATCTGCCTGCAATGCAGGAGACCTGGGTTCGATACCTGGGTTGAGAAGATCTCCTGGAGTAGGGATGACAATCCCACTCCACTATTCTTGCCTGGAGAATCCCGTGGACAGAGGAGCCCGGTGTGTCTATGGGGTTGCAAGAAGTCGGACACCTCTGAGTGACAAGTACTTTGCATGCCAAATCCATGAGGGTTTTAAATGCAATAAAATTTCTCTATAATAGTAAAAAGCATGGTTATTTTTCCTTGAGATTTTTAGGTGTATGTTAAAGAGCTGTAAATTTCATGCCCAGTTTAGTGAGGACAGAATATCATTAATCTAATATGTAAAAATACCATCTCATTTCCTTAATATGTATTTCTTTCATTATTGAAGTCAAGCATCTTTTCTTGTGTTTATTATTTCTCTTCCTTGAGTAGTATATTTATGTCCTACTGTTTTTATACACTGTTATTCATTATTTGCTAACTGATTTGTGAGGCTTTTTTTTTATTCCTTTTTAGATTAGCAGGGAAAAATTAGCCCTTCGTCATAACTCTTCAACTTAATTTTCATTGAAAATTTGGGGTTTGTCTTTTGCCTATTTATGATATATTTTGCCATGCATAATTTAACTTTTTGTGGCCAAATTGATTTATTTTTCATGACTTCTGGACTTTATAGAACAATTAGGTCTTCCTATTTAAGATTTTTTTAGTGTCATTATTTAAATTAAAAAAAATTTTATTGACGTATAGTTATTTACAGTGTTGTGTTTATTTCAGATGTATAGCAAAGTGATTCATTATAGGTCCTTGTTGTTATTTCACATTTTTTAAAATACAGTCGTGTTTTCCTCTAATACTTTCATGCTTTTTTTTTTACATTAACATTTTTGTTCCATCTGTTATTTATTTTGGAGTAGATAGAAAGGAAATAATACAGCTTTATGTTTTCCAAATAGCAAATTAGATAATTAATATTTTCCCCACAGATTTTTAAATCCTTTAGCACAAATAAAATTACTGGATATTATTGGATTTGATTCTAGATTCTCTATTAAGAATTTGCTTGCCTGTTTATTCAGCTAATATTATTGATTTCTTTCAGTGTGCTAGGCACTATTCTAAATGTTGGGGTTTATTCTATATCCGGGGATACAGCATTGAACAAAGTCCCTGCCCTCACAGAGATTAGATTCTAGTAGGAGGCTTGGTTAATTTTATCTTCTAGATGTTTAATTTGTCTTCATCTCAGTTGTTGTTACTCATCAGTTTGCTCATCAAATTTATTCATCAACTTAATCTGTAAAAAATTATTCACTAACTTATTTACAATAAATGCACTCAGTCATCGATTTACCAGGTATTTATTTAGTATCTACTAAATAATAGTAGTTTTAGAGGCCAAGGAGACAGCGGTGAATAAGTCAGACAGGGTTCTAGCTCTTGTGGCGCTTTTGTTTTGGAACAAGGAAACGAGAATAGGTCGGCCAAGTGCTGCTCGGCGGGTGACGGTTAGGAGGACCTCTACCTTCAGGAGTAGTGAGGGGGCCTCTCAGATGACCTTAGGTTTGGTAGCCTGGGGATGGCTCTCTGAAGAGATGACGTTTCATCTGGAACCTGAGAGAGAGGAAAGAAATGGTGCTGCCGTGGTCCTGTACAGAACAGCACGTAGCACAGCTGTGTGTTTGGTGTGGTTGGGGGGATGCAGGCAGGCCAGGGTGGCTGGGTCTCTCTGGTAAAGAGAGAGTTGCGGTACAACCGAGGGGTAGGCAGGTCATGGAGAGCTTGGTCTGTGGACTCCATTCCAAGTATTCGGGGGCCATTAGAGGACTTCGAGCAGTAGCTGGAGGCAAGTTCACTCTTGCTTCTTGAGTGTGAAGGGTCTGGAGGTCAAGGGATGTAGCAGGAAAGCCAGGCAGCAGCCCATCAAGGAGCCCAGGTGAGAAATGCTGTTGTCTGAGACAGAACAAGGAAAGGAGCTTGAGGAAGGGAGACGGCGTGGAAGTGGAGTTGGCAGAACTTGCTGAGGGTGTTTCAGCGCTTACAAAGGTTTTGTTTTGTTTTTTCCTTTTAGTAATTATATTTAAAATATTTGCAATACTGGCTGTTTTTATAATAACTTTATTGATGTATAATTCACATACCATCCAATCCACCCATTTAAAATATATAATTCCCAATTCCATGATTTTCAGTGTATTCACAGAGTTGTTTAGTCATTACCATGGTTACTTTGAGAACGTTCTCATCATTGCAGATTGAAGCTCTGTACCCATTAGCATTCACTTCCATTTCCCACCACCGCTCCCAACTCTTGGCAGCCACCAGTCTATTTCTAATTCTGTGGATTTGCCTATTTGGGATATTTCACATAAATGCAACCGTAGGCTCTGCGGTCCCTCATGACGAGCTCCTTTCACTCGACATTGTGTTCAGGGTTCATCCGTGATGTAGCATGCATCAGAACCTCAGTCATTTCTGCAGCTGAGTGACACCGAATGATACATTGTATGGCTGTACCACAGTTTGTTTATAGTTCATCAGTTGGTGGATATTTGGATTGTTTCCACTTGGGGGCTGTTAGGAATAATGTTGCTTTTTATATCGGTTTATTTTTAAGCTCAAAATGTATTTTTAAATCTGTGCTCTTTCAATGGCACTCCATTTTTTTGGTGTAATAGATGCAGCGTCTTCTCACATTTCTTTGAGTACACTCATTAACTTTTTAAATTCTCTTATGTCTTGCTAGCTTCTGGGCCATTTGGTTTTTCATATTGTTCCATTGATTTCTAGCTAAAGGGTTTGTTCACATGTCTGATGATTCTCATTTTCTTATTCATTCGTGTTTAATTGAAGAGAATAGTGAGGTCATTGAACCGTGTCTCTCTGTCAGTTCTGGCTACCTCTGCAGCAGCTCTGTCCTCAGGTGGGCTTGTATGATCTCTGGACATTAAATTTCCATCTGCCTATCCACTTTGATGGTAATGCTTAATCACATTGTATTTGTCTGCATCACAGCTATAGATTTCAAGAGCAAATGCCATATTTTTTTTAATGGAAAATAAAGTTGAACATGTATTTCAGTTCAGTTCAGTCACTCAGTCATGACTGATTCTTTTCCACCCCCATGGACTGCAGCTCACCAGGCCTCCCTGTCCACCGCCAACTCCTGGAGTCCACCCAAACTCATGTCCATTGAGTCAGTGATGCCATCCAGCCATCTCATCCTCTCTTGTTCCCTTCTCCTCCCGCCTTCAATCTTTCCCAGCATCAGGGTCTTTTGAAATGAGTCAGTTCTTTGCATCAGGTGGCCAGAGTATTGGAGTTTAAGCTTCAGCATCAATTCTTCCAGTGAATATTCAGGACTGATTTCCTTTAGGATGGACTGGTTGGATCTCCTTGCAGTCCAAGGGACCCTCAAGAGTCTTCTCCAACACCACAGTTCAAAAGCATCAATTCTTTAGTGCTCACCTTTCCTTATAGTCCAACTCTCAAACCCATACATGACTACTGGAAAAACCATAGCTTTGACTAGACGGACCTTTGTTGGCAAAGTAATGTCTCTGCTTTTTAGTATGCTGTCTAGGTTGGTCATAACTTTCCTTCCAAGGAGCAAGCGTCTTTTAATTTTATGGCTGCAGAGTGAAGTAAGCCAGAAAGAAAAACACCAATACAGTATACTAACGCATATATATGGAATTTAGAAAGATGGTAACAATAACCCTGTGTACGAGACAGCAAAAGAGACACTGATGTATAGATCAGTCTTATGGACTCTGTGGGAGAGGGAGAGGGTGGGGAGATTTGGGAGAATGGCATTGAAACATGTATAATATCATGTATGAAACGAGTCGCCAGTCCAGGTTCGATGCATGATACTGGATGCTTGGGGCTGGTGCACTGGGACTGGATGCTTGGGGCTGGTGCACTGGGACGACCCAGAGGGAGGGTATGGGGATGGAGGAGGGAAGAGGGTTCAGGATGGGGAACACAGGTATACCCGTAGCGGATTCATTTCGATATTTGGCAAAACTAATACAATATTGTAAAGTTTAAAAATAAAATAAAATTAAAAAAAAATTTCATGGCTGCAGTCACCATCCGCAGTGATTTTGGAGCCCCCCAAAATAAAGTCAGCCACTGTTTCCACTATCTCCCCATCTATTTGCCGAGAAGTGATGGGACCAGATGTCATTATCTTAGTTTTCTGAATGTTGAGTTTTAAGCCAGCTTTTTCACTCTCCTCTTTCACTTTCATCAAGAGGCTCTTTAGTTCTTCTTCTCTTTCTGCCATAAAGGTGGTGTCATCTGCATATCTGAGATTATTGATCTTTCTCCCAGCAGTCTTGATTCCAGCTTGTGCTTCACCCAGCCCAGCGTTTCTCACGATGTACTCTGCATATAAGTTAAATAAGCAGGGTGACAATATACAGCCTTGATATACTCCTTTCCCTATTTGGGACCAGTCTGTTGTTCCATGTCCAGTTCTAACTGTTGCTTTCTGACCTGCGTACAAATTTCTCAAGAGGCAGGTCAGGTGTTCTGGTATTCCCATCTCTTTCAGAATTTTCCAGAGTTTGTTGTGGTCCACACAGTCAAAGGCATTGGCATAGTCAGTAAAGCAGAAGTAGATGTTTTTCTGGAACTCTCTTGCTTTTTCCATGATCCAGCGGATATTGGCAATTTGATGTCTGGTTCCTCTGCCTTTACTAAATCCAGCTTGAACATCTGGAAGTTCACGGTTCACATACTGTTGAAGCCTGGCTTGGAGAATTTTGAGCATTACTCTACTAGTGTGTGAGATGAGTGCAATTGTGCGGTAGTTTGAGCATTCTTTGGCATTGCCTTTCTTTGAGATTGGAATGAAAACTGACCTTTTCCAGTCCTGTGGCCACTGCTGAGTTTTCCAAATGTGCTGGCATATTGAGTGCAGCACTTTCACGGCATCATCTTTTAGGATTTGAAATAGCTCAACTGGAATTCCATCACCTCCACTAGCTTTGTTCGTAGTGATGCTTCCTAAGGCTCACTTGACTTCGCATTCCAGGAACATGGATTCGGTACCCAACAAATGCAAGTCAGATATACAGTTACACAAAATAAGCATTAAGATAAGCAAATACTTCACTGAGAGATTTTTGAAACATATTACTTGTGAGTATATCTTACTAATGGGCTTCCCTGATAGCTCAGTTGGTAAAGAATCCACCTGCAATGCAGCAGACCCCGGTTTGATTACTGGGTTGGGAAGATCTGCTAGAGAAGGGATAGGCTACCCACTCCAGTATTCTTAGGCTTTGCTTTTGGCTCAGCTGGAAAAGAATCCACCTGCAATGCAGGAGACCTGGTTTCCATCCCTGGTTTGGGAAGATCCCCTGGAGAAGGGAAAAGCTACCCACTCCAGTATCCTGGCCTGGAAAATTCCACGGACTATATAGTCCATGGGATTGCAAAAAGTCAGACAAGACTGAGCGGCTTTCATGTCTTACTAACATGAGAATGAAATCCAATGAATAGATATGCAATAGACACTGTAAACAGTGGGCCAAAATTGGAAACATACCAAAAAGAAAATATATACCTTGAAAAGTGAAACTCTTCCTCCACTTTTGGCCTGAACACAGAGGATTGAAACTACCTACCCTGATTTACCTACATTTGTTAGTCTGCTTGGACTACTCTAACATATGCCACTGAGGGGGTGGCTTAAACAACAGAAACTCAAGAGTGGGGAGGCAAGGTCAGAATTTATTGAGACGTTCTGGACGCTGGAAGTCTGAGACAAAGGTGTCAGCAGGACTGGCAAATACCATATTTAATTTCATTTTGTGTATCCCAACTTCTCTTGCACAGTGCATCACAGAAAATAACAAATACATATATGTTGAATTGAACTCAATATCACATACTAAATTGTCTGCATTAAAATGTGTGTGTTTTTTCTTCTAGAGGCGTGGAGCTATCTCCTATGACAGCTCGGATCAGACTGCACTGTACATTCGTATGCTAGGTAAGAATTCTTTATTTTGCATTTTGTTATCCAGTGGCTAAGTTGTGTCCAACTCTGCGACCCTATGAACTGCAGCATGGCAGGCTTCCCTGTCCTTCACTGTCTCCTGGAGTTTCTCAAATTCATGTGCATTGAGTCAGTGATGCTATCCAACCCTCTCATCCTCTGTCGCCCACCCACTTCTCCTGCCTTCAGTCTTTCCCAGCATCAGGGTCTTTTCCAGTGAGTTGGCTCTTTGCATAAGGTGGCCAAAGTATTGGAGCCTCAGGTTCAGCATCAGTCCTTCCAGTAATATTCATTCAGGATTGATTGCCTTTAGGATTGACTGGTTTGATGTGCTTTCTGTCCAAAGGACTCTCAAGAGTCTTCTCTAGCACCACAAATCAAAAAATCAAGTTTGCACTAGTATAAGTTAATTTTGTTATCTACTGTTATTCAGGACTGAGATATCTTTCATTAGGAAGCTTTTCATCACTGTTGCAGCATACCTGTCTGTAACTTTGAAGTTGAATCTAGAAACCAAAATTAATGTGATGTGAAAAAGAGGGGCATCTTAAGAGTTATAGGTAATTAAGAAATCTCTAGCTTTATAACTGAGACTCTGTTACTAGTACACAATTTTAAGATGCATCCTGATGATTCTTCATGAAAAGTCTTAGATTTGCAGAGTTGCTGAGTATTAAACAGATGTCCACGGTAACATGAAAAAAGACGAGACCACGAAAAATACCTGATCTCGAGTCCTGTCACTGGATGTGTTTGTTCTCACTTGGCTGGTGAGAAGGCCATGTGTCTTCTCCTAGTCTCTGTTCTTAAATCTTTACTGTATTACTCAAGTCCAGAGAGTAAATGAATTTGATGTGTGTGTGTATAGTTTTCTTTCTCGCTCCCTCTCTTTGCCAGATTTTTTCCCTTCATCCACACACTCCTTGATACCTTGTACTTCAGTTCATAATATTAAAAATGTACTATTAAGAGTCCAGGGACTTCCCTGGCGGTATAGTGGTTAAGATTCCGTGTTGCCAGTGCAGGGGGGATGTTAAGTTCAATCCCTGGTCGAGGAGCTAAGATGCCACATGCTACATGGAGTGGCCAAAATTTTTTCAGTAAATAAATAATCTATTTTAAAAAGAGTCCAATGGGCACCTTTACTCATCTTTTCTTACTGTCTTTTCTGGCTTAACTGTTCTCCTCATGCTCAGAATTCCTTGCTCATTTTCTGCAATATTGAGTCATCCTTATTCTTCACCTGCTTCTGGGGTGGCTTTCTTTCCCCCCCATTTCACTAACTCCTCCTCCTCCTCATAAGCCCACGTGTTCTCCAATGCCCCGTTTGTGTCATCTTCCCTTTTTTTCCCTCCTTAATTTACCTCATGTATCATATCTGCCTAGTTCCATTCTACTCTAGCACATATTTCGCCCAGGAATGTGGAGCCTTTTCTTCCTTACCACTCCATCTCTCTGCAGAGATGTCCGCATTCTGCTCTTCTTAAAACAAAGCTTAGACCCCTGTCTTCTTCACTCTGTAGAACATCTCCACATGGATGTGCCATGGGCACCTCACATTTAACAGATCTGTTGAAATATTTGTGTTCCCCAAGTCTGTGCATTTGATATTCTTTCACCATCTCTGAAAAAGGAACTTGAATTTTCTATTGTCAGATCAGGAACCTTGGCATCATTCATTTTTTCATTTTAAATTTATTTTTAATTGGAGAATAATTGCTTTACGGTGTTGTGTTGGATTCTGCTGAACGATCCAGGATTCAGCCATAAGTGTACATATAACCCCTCCCTCTAGAGCCTCCTCCCAGCCCCACCCCCAGCCCTCCAGGTTGTCAACGAACCGAGTCAAACCGCGCTCCCAGTGCGGCACAGCTGCTTCCCCCTAGCTGTCGGCTTCCCGCACGGTAGTGTAGATACGTCAGTGCTCCTCTCTGTGTGTTTTACCCTCTCCTCCCGTGCTGTGTCCGCAAGTCCATTCTGTACGTCTGCATCTCTGTTCCTGCCCTGTGACTAGGTTATTCAGTACCATTTTTCTAGATTCCATATATATGCGTTAACATTCAATATTTGTTTTTTCTTTCTGACGTAGTTCACTCTGTATGACAGATTCTAGGTTCATCGGCATCATTCTTGACTTGTTTCTCACTTAGTCTATGTCTCCTTCATCAGCAAACCCTCTTTACTGATGCCTTCAAAGTACCTCCAGAATTTCGCCACGCCAATGCTGTTTTCATCCCAGCCTAAACCACAGTTACTCAGTTTTTTATTGTTAGCTGTCGTCCCATTGTTGTACGTAAGATCTCCAGAACTTACTGTGCGTAATCGAAACGTTATTATCCTTGACTAGCATCTGCCCATAATCACTTCTCCGCAGGGCATAGCTGTTGTCTCGATGAATGCACTCATTCCTTAACTGGCCTCCCTGCGTCTGCCTGTGTCTCTACTTGACTCTCTAGTCTATACAACCAGTAAGCTTTTTCAGACCTAAGTTAAATCCATCTCGCTCCTCTGTTCTGAATCTTCCAGTAGTTTTCTACCTTAGAGTAACAGACAAAGCTATTATAATGGCCCATGAAGGTCCAATGTGATCTAGCCCAACTGTTTCTCTGACCCCACCTTCTGTCAGTTCCCTTCACTCATCTCACTCCAGCCATGCTGGCCTCTCTGCTTGATTCTGAACATGCCAAGCAAGCGCGCCTCGCAGGGTATCCATGCTTTCTCTTCCTTACGTCTAGAACCCTCTCTGCCCAGGTGGCCACGAGGCTCGCTGCTTCCCTGCCTTTAGGTCCCTGCTCGGATACTCTCTTTTCACTGAGGTCTCTGACCGCATCATGACTAGCTTCCCAATCAGCCACCCTCACCTCCCTCCCTTTTGATTTTTCCTTGCTTTCCTTTCTCCATTTTATTGTTACCGTCTTCCATAGACTGACATTATTGACGTGCTTTATTATTGGTCTCACTGCATGAAAGGACGCACTTCATGAAGACAGGGACTCAGTGTATTTTGCTCACTGCTGTATTTCCTGACGTGCAGCGAGCGTTCAGTAAACATTTGATCCAGAGTGAAGGCATTGCCACATGAGAGAAGTGATTAATCATTATAGGGTAGACTCACGTGAAGTGGCTGACAGGCCCCTTGAAATGAAGCATAAGCAGGAAGGCGTTCCAGGCAAGTGGAACTGTAAGCAGGTGTGGGCACTGAAGACTTAAAGGTTATGAACTTGGAGGCTGTGGAAGTGTAATGGGAAAGTTCCTACCTTTGGAGTCCACAGACTTAGGTTTAAATCTTGACTCTGCTTTATACCAGCTTTGTGGCCTGTGCGTGCTCTTTAACATCTAGAAATCTCCGTTACTGGATCTGAAAATGGGGGTTAAGATTCCTGTCTCTTGGGACTTGCCTGCTGGTCCAGTGGCTAAGACTCTGTACCCCCAATGTAGGGGGTTTGATCCCTGGTCAGGGAACTATTAATAGATCCCGCATGCTGCAACTGAGACCTATTGCAGCCAAATAAATAAATATTAAAAAGAAAAAGATTCCTGTCTCTCAGAGTTGGTTAGAGAATTAAATAAAAGGATGTCTTCAAAGCGCAGAAAGAGTACCTGGCACAAGACTGCGGTGGTTATGTTGCTGTGGGTCCAAGAGTCACATGGATACAAGACTCACATACTGAGCTTATCAGCAACAAAGTTTACAACCGAAGACCTTGACTATACCCACTTTCAGTGAGAAAAGAGACTGATCAAATTAAACGTCTCAGGCGAAATATTTAATGTTTTAATTTTCTATACCTTTCAAAAAATGTAAGCTGCTCAAGAATAGGTAATATATTTTCTATTTCTTTATATCCCATATAGCTTATAATATAGTGCTAGGCAGAGTAGACACTTGGTAAATATTTGCTTCTCACTGTGGCTTTTTTAAGTTTCCTGCTCAGGATTTTTTTAACTCTATGGGAGTAATAAGATATGAGTTTGGATTATCATATACTTGAGTCATCTTTCAGAAGGTGACTCTAAAATAGAGATTATAATTACTGTAGGGGAGATTTTAAAAAAAAGTAAATTGTTCATCTAGCCTTACAACTCAGTGCTGAAAATTTGTAAACCCCTTCAAATAAATCAGCTCTTAACTACCTATTCCATTTATATCGTTAGTAGGCCATTCCTTATGAGTATGATACCACTGAGACCTCTGTTGCGTGTGGGAGCTTCTTCCTAAATAACAGCCATCTCAGCTTTCGTTTTATCCCTGGTTCTGTTTAGGAGATGTACGTGTAAGGAGTCGAGCAGGATTTGAATCAGAAAGACGAGGTTCTCATCCATATATTGATTTTCGTATTTTTCACGGTAAGTGTTGGCAAATACACTATTTCTCTCAGATTTCCAGTAAACTTCGGGTCTTCATAAAATGATGTAATTTTCCAAGAGGGGAGAAAGGAATACAAGAAAAAACATGTTCAAAATGTTTTCAAAACATTAGGTCATGATAAATGACACTTTATTCCTAAATAATGTTCGTAAATGTTTAGAGGCAAGTAGAGTTGGAAATTATAAAAATATGAAAGCTGATAATAGTTTTTCTTCTTTCTAATTTAAATGTGAAATTACTTTGGTACATTCTTTTCTTTTTAAAAGCTGTATTTTCAAAACAGTTTGTTTTTGGAGGAGTTCCACTTTTGGTAACATTGGATAAATCATTTGTAGTAACACTCCAATTAAAAACATTAAGAAAACTGGACAAAATATAAAAGACTATGTATTTGAGTGTGTGATAGTATCATCGAGGCAGGGATGAGCCTGGCATTTCAGCTGACTTTTCCCCTTAGTGACATCTGCTGATGCTGGGAAAGTGAGTGAGAAACTGAGCAGAGATTTCGTTGGACACCCGAAGCTATAAAAACAAAAACATGTTTATAGCTCACCGAGGCTGGGGGATTGTCCTGGTAAACTCTCTAGGCTTAAGTTAGAAATTCCAAGAGCTGTGTGTTAGAAATAAATCCCAGCCTTAAAGTATCTCAGTCAATGATTAGATTAAGGTGATCTGTGATTTTTTTTGAGAATCTTTGCATTTATGTGCATGAGAGATAATGGTCTGTAGTTTTCTTTTTTATATATAATGTCTCTTTAGAGTGAGTTAGGAAGTGTTGCCTCTGCTTCTAGCCTCTGAAAGGGATTGTAAAGAATTGGTATAAATTTTTCCTTAAATAAATCACCAGTGAAACCCATCTAGGCCTCGTGTTTTCTGTTTTGGAAGGTTCCTGATTAATGATTCAGATTCTTTAGTATTAATAGATATAAGCCTTTTCAGATGAACCAATTCTTCTTCTCTGAGTTTTGCCAGAAGTTTACTGTGGGATTAACCTGGTCAGGCTCCTGGAGGTAAATCTCACAAGCTTCTTCCTGTACTCAGCCCATGCCTAGATTTCCCTGAAGCTTTTTCTGTCTCAGGGAACCCTCCAGAAGCTCACCAACTGTGTTCAGGTTCCTCTGCCCCAGCACTGGCTCTCAAGGAGGTTTCTGTTCGTGAGTCTCTGCGCCAGTAAGTCTCTGTTTGCCTGTCTTTCCAACCTTGGGGCAGTGAGTCGCCTGGTGTCCCCACCTCTTCAGCGGATCCTGGAGGAGTTGTTAACTTTTCAGTCTATTCAGCTTCTTGTGTGTTGTTAGGACAGAATGGCAAGTTCTCAGCTCCTTCTATGCAGTTCTGGAAACCAGAAATCCTATAATGTTATTTTTTAATGAAACTATACAGTAAGTATTTTGAATTTGTCTTCTAGTTCCTATCATGTAAAATATCACTGGGTATAATTCTCATAAACTAAAGCTCTTTGGGGCAGTTAATAATTTTAAGAGTGTAAAAGAGTTCTGGGATCAACATGTTGTAGAACGTTGCAGTTACCTCTCTAAAAACATGACGTCCTGAGGTTTTATAGCAAATTATTCAGAATCAAGACTGATTATTGGCTTCCCTGGTGGCTCAGATGGTAAAGAATCCACCTGCCAGTGCAGGAGACACAGATTAGATCCCTGGGTCAGGAAGATCCCCTGGAGAAGGAACTGACAACCCACTCCAATATTCTTGCCTGGAGAATTCCATGGACAGAGGAGCCCGGTGGGCTACAGTCCATGTGGTCACAAAGAGTTGGACACAACTTAGGGACTAAACAACAATTAGTTTCCCAGCTCTTTAAATTCTTTCAGATTAAAAAAAGGAATCATTCAGAGTTATTTCTGTGTAGAGCAAATACAGTATTCAAGAGGCACATATAATACTCTGTGTAAATATCTATAAAAAATCTTTGGAAACAGATATTAGTAAAAAGAATATGAATAGCATAAAAGAATACTCCAAGCTTAGCTGTTTTTTTTTGGAAAGGAAGAATACTTGTTCTTTGTAACAGTACATTAGAACTTGGTAACATTGGTTGCCTCCAGGGTGGTGGCTTGAGGACATGAGAAAGAAAATTTTTGTTGTACACCCTTTTGAATTTTGGTTCATGTGAACATATACCCATTGAAACGTTTAGATAAAATTCTTTGTAAATATTGTAATATAAAAAAATTGGCTCTGAGTAAGAATATCAGTAGGAGAAGGCAGTGGCACCCCACTCCAGTACTCTTGCCTGGAAAATCCCATGGGCGGAGGAGCCTGGTAGGCTGCAGTCCATGGGGTCGCAAAGAGTCGGACATGACTGAGCGACTTCACTTTCACTTTTCACTTTTGGTTCATGTGAACATATACCCATTGAAACGTTTAGATAAAATTCTTTGTAAATATTGTAATATAAAAAAATTGGCTCTGAGTAAGAATATCAGTAGGAGAAGGAAATGGCAACCCACTCCAGTGTTCTTGCCTGGAGAATCCCAGGGACGGGGGAGCCTGGTGGGCTGCCGTCTATGGGGTCGCACAGAGTCGGACATGACTGAAGCGACTTAGCAGCAGCAAGAATGTCAATAAAATGGTGAAGTCCACATATTGACCTAAAGAAAAATGCAGTTGCATTGTGAGTCCCTAGGCTACCCCTTGTCTTTAACTAAATTTAGGGAAATGGAGGATTTGAATATTATAATTGTTAAAAGATGTTGGAAATCTTAAACAGACATAATGGGGCTTTTTGGTGGGAGAGGAAAGTTAGAAATGGTCACATTGTTGGAAATAATCTTTCATGGAATTAAAATAGGATGTTTATCTTCTAAGTCACTATGAAACCAGGAGCAAAGAATATAAAATCTAAAGACAAAAATATGATCAAAGATATCAGTGATGGCAATAAAGGTAAATGGATGAAATAAATACTCCTTCTCAGAGATAAAGGTGCCCAGATTGGGTGAAACATGAAACCTAGTGACAAGAAGTGGTCAGAGGCAATGTGAGGCAGTCCCAGACTTGAGGAGGCTCCTCGGGTTTGGGGACCTGGGCCTGCACGCTGACCTCCTGATGTGGCACTTCTGTGGTCTGGCATCTCAGAGGAGTCCACACAGCTTCCGAGGATTGCAGATTCTCTTCCTGACCCCATCGTGACAAATGTCCTAGACTCTGGGCCACAGTTGAAAATTGTCACTGTGAAACTGATCCTGTAGTTATTGCAAAACAGGAGTGTCTCTCTAAGCCAAGATGATCATTTAATTTGGAGGGGTTTTTAAGATGGAGAAAAGTGAGTCATTCTTTCCTGCTGGTATAGTAGGCTCTATTTATCACACCACTCAGAATTCTGAAAAGAAAAAATTTTAATCTGGCGTAGTTTGTGAAGTGTGATCTTAAAAAGATTTCTTAGTACATGAGAAACAGTGTTTGGGTTTACCATATCAAGTGCATTCTCCTCTAGCTATTTAGCCTTTCAGGGAACAATTACAGGCTCCAAGTTAACAAGTGGAACCTCAATAATAATTTTATTACATAGATGTCACATAATCTGCTTTGAGTTTCTGTGGTTTGGATTATCCTTTGTCATAAATCATTATTTTTGCTTTCGTGAGGCCTGTAAATGGATTTTCACAATAGGATTTGCCATGAGCATTATTATGCAGTGAGTTCTGACTTTGAATCTTTCTAAAAGGGTATGCTACGCTATGCTATGCTATGCTAAGTCACTTCAGTCGTGTCCGACTCTGTGGGACCCCAGAGACGGCAGCCCACCAGGCTCCCCAGTCCCTGGGATTCTCCAGGCAAGAACACTGGAGTGGGCTGCCATTTCCTTCTCCAATGCATGAAAGTGAAAAGTGAAAGTGAAGTCTCTCAGTCATGTCCGACTCTTAGCGACCCCATGGATTGCAGCCTAACAGGCTCCTCCGTCCATGGGATTTTCCAAGCAAGAGTACTGGAGTGGGGTGCCATTGCCTTCTCTGCTAAAAGGGTATAAGGAGGCAAAAGAAGAAAATTAGCTGAACATGGAAGTACATCAAATACAGAAGCAGTGTTCAGCCTCACTCTTAAGACAAATTCCTATCAGATGTAGCAAGTTAAGCAAATGAGCCACTGAGGTGCTTGGTGATAGAAGCTCACATTATTACAAACTCTGCATCAGGAAATTTAAACGTGTTTTTTCCTCTTTGATTTCAACACTAGAAATGTGTGCAAAGGGAATAATCTTATACACATGTGAATGGAGGTGGGAAGACATTCATGTTGGTCTTATTTATAATAGGAGCATGTATTAATTAGGTTGTGGTGTTACTCACTGTATTTGAGGGTAAACACCAAAATGCTTAAAACCTACACTCAGATATTCAAAATAGAATCAGGTCACATACCACACAATGCACGTGTGCACACACACACACACACACACACACACACACAGTACAAAATGGTAAAGCAGGTGAAATAAAATGTTAACAATGGCAAATCTGAATAAAGAAGTATGTGATAAAAAGTATTCCTTGTATTATTTGGCTTTGTAACTTTTTGTGATATCCAAACAAAAAGCTTTAAAAGTATGGTAATTAAATTATGCATTTATTAAGAATCAGGGGTTTATTCTCAGAGTACAAATTTATTAACCAATATTAGATCAGATCTGTGGTTGTTTGTAAAGAAGGGAGAGAGTTCAGACTTTGGGAGGACATTTTGAAACTACCCTCTATTCGTGATTACAGAGGGTGGAGGGATTTTTATGACCATGAATCCTCTTTGCTAGAAGTATTTTCCCAAACACCTGATGTGTTGTAAACCTGCAGTCAGGGTTAGTCTGTTGCAGGTTCTGATCTGTTGAAGATCTGTTTGTTGCAGATTCTGCTTTAAAAGTTAAATCTTCCCTCAACTAATGGATGTATCCTACAGAAGCTTTCGTTCTTAACTAGGTTTTGTTATTGTTTGGGGGGTTTTGTTTGGTTGTTTGTGTCTTGGTCTCTAATGCTTTAAGTAGACGGTTCATGCTAGCTTCTTTGTGAACTTATCAGGTATTATTTTCTTGGTTCTGTGGGACAAGAAAACAAAAAATTTTCCCAGGTATCATCGCTCAGTAAAGAAATTTTATGAAGCCTTCTTTTACCTCTGTTTGTGTTCTTATTACTTACCTTACAGTGCAAAAGATAATGTATATCATACATATTTGCATAGTTTGAGAAAGGGATTTTTCATGTAAGGAAGTCATTGTTGACATTATTTTAGGATGCTCAGAAACATTCCTTGGGGTACTGTTGTGTACTAATATTTTCTTCTCTGGATGTTGGTGATTTAGCTGCCAAGTCGTGTCTGACTCTTGAGACCCTATGGACTGTAGCCACCAGGCTCCTCCGTCCATGGCAAGAATACTGGAGTGGGTTACCATCTCCTTCTCTAGGGGATCTTCCTGACCTAGGAATCAAGCCCAGGTCTCCTGCATTACAAGCAGATTCTTTACCAGCTGAGCTACAAGGCAAGCCCTCCATTTTTGCAGTTTAGACAGAACTTACATATCAGTGGGAATTATATGATGGGTTGTGTTTATCAAGAAATTTGGAAGATCTTAACTTATTAAAGATACTGCTGAAATTTTCAGATGCTCGCATTAGTCAGAAATTTTTATTCAGCCCAAAAAGAGCTGTAAGATTGCTTCCTGATGGAGAGCGGTTTCTGGTGATGCTATTTAAAAGTGTCGTAACAACCCATGAGTATTCACAGTATGCTGATCACTAATTACTTGTTTAGATAGCAAAGAGCTAACATTGGTGTTTCTTACTTAACCTCTTTGTCCCTTGTCTGTCCCCCAAAGCTATACATGGAATCCTGTAATGATGTTGAAATCTGTAGGATTATTAGCAGATAAAGCAGTTGACTCTTCTAATCGTGTGATCATTTTATAACATACACCTTTTTTTAACAGGCTTGGTGCACTTTCTCAATAGGCAATTGATCAGTTTCTGGCAAATATTTCAACTTGGGTGTTAGCATTGACACTTCTTTGACAGCTACTGAAAAACGTCAACATTCATCCCATTCTTACAAGATCCCCAACCTTCAGACCTGCTCTGTCTAGGAATTACTTCCACTTAGGTCCAGATTTCTGGTCCTCTGGCATTTATAAACTGATTCTTGATGTCCTTCATGCAACTAATTTGTAAACTGTGTAGTCTTCTTACCTTATGTTCTGAAGACTGACGGTTTTGAAGCATCTGATAATAATGAGCAATATGTACAATAAGAAAAATTGGGAGAAAAAAGTAATGGGGGGAGAGAAGAAGGCTGAGGAGAGAGAAAGTGATTGATTAGAGAGAGCAAGAGAGTGGCAAAGATGTTAGGCTGGTGGCTGAGTGGTGTGAACTGAAAAGGGCCCCTGAGCTGGGTCTCCCTAATGCAACTTTTTGCTCCTGAGCATCCCAGTGCCTCACCAGGCTTTCAAGAAGCCTCCCTCCTGTCAGCTTCCTTCTTTTGAGTAAGTTTGCTTTAGTGACCAGCTTTCTGTAGGCTGGATTAAGAGCCCCAAATATTCCTACAAATATTTTTCTGTGTCTAATTGACCATACACCTGGTCTCTTGAAATATAATATTTTGGACTCTTAAATTAGTTTGACTTCAGTTCAGTCACTCAGTCGTGTCCAACTCTTTGCGACCCCATGAATTGCAGCATGCCAGGCCTTCCTGTGCATCACCAGCTCTCGGAGCCTACTCAAACTCATGTCCATCGAGTCGGTGATGCCATCCAGCCATCTCATTGTCTGTCGTGCCATTCTCCTCCTGCCCCCAATTCCTTCTATCATCAGGGTCTTTTCCAATGAGTCAACTCTTTGCATGAGGTGGCCAAAGTATTGGAGTTTCAGCTTTAGCATCAGTCCTTCCAATGAACACCCAGGACTGACCTCCTTTAGAATGGACTGGTTGGATCTCCTTGGAGTCCAGTATTCTCTGACACCACAATTCAAAAGCATCAATTCTTCAGTGCTCAGCTTTCTTGACAGTCCAGCTCTCACATCCATACATGACCACTGGGAAAACCATAGCCTTGACTAGACAGACCTTTGTTGGCAAAGTAATGTCTCTGCTTTTGAATATGCTATCTAGGTTGGTCATAAAGGAGTAAGCGTCTTTTAATTTAGTGGCTGCAGTCACCATCTTTGGTGATTTTGGAGCCCCCCCAAAAATAAAGTCTGACACTGTTTCCACTGTTTCCGCATCTCGTTCCAATGAAGTGATGGGACCAGATGCCATGATCTTAGTTTTCTGAATGTCGAGCTTTAAGCCAACTTTTTCACTCTCCTCTTTCACTTTCATCAAGAGACTTTTTAGTCGCTCTTCACTTTCTGCCATAAGGGTGGTATCTTCTGCATATCTGAGGTTATTGATATTTCTCCCAGCAATCTTGATTCCAGCTTGTGCTTCTTCCAGCACAGCGTTTCTCATGATGTACTCTGCATAGAAGTTAAATAAGCAGGGTGACAATATACAGCCTTGACACACTCCTATTCCTATTTGGAACCAGTCTGTTGTTCCATGTCCAGGTCTAACTGTTGGACTTAATGGGTTCCATATTGAGTTTTTTCAAAATTCATGTTTGTTCTAAATTTAATGTCCCTACATTTAATATTCTTTTAGTTACACATTCTTTTTAGCTTCTATAATAACAAATTCTAATCTCTTTAAACATAAAATAATTATAATTCTGTTCCACATGTACACTTAGAAAATATAAGATCTTCCTTTGAAAGATTCTGACATGATTATTAAATAGTAACCGAAGCTGTCAGCTTGACAGTTCCCTCTTTTCATGGAATTCACCAAAGCTCATTGATGTCATCCAGACTGGAAGCCCTGGTCTCTCTGCCAACATTGGGCAAGATGTAATATAAGCAGTATGTTTCTTTCACGTCCACAGAAATGCAGTTTTCCGTTTTCTTTTAACTCCTGACGCATGGTAATGTTCCATTCTATGTAAATGTGTTTTGCCCATTATCTTGAGCCTTTATGTTCACTTTAGCACTTTATTCCACCCCATACCAAGGGAACCTTTCGAGGTATTTACATTGTAGCCTCAAAGGCTTTTAGTCTTACTCATCTTTTTGTTTCTGGTTTTTTGCAGCCTATGGCTCATTTTTGGTTGTTCATTGCCTCAGTCGTGTCCAACTCTGCGACCTCACTGACCTCAACATACCAGACTTCCCTTCATTTTCTCGCGGAGTTTGCTCAAACTCATGTCCACTGAGTCAATGATGCCATCCATCCGTCTCATCCTCTGTCACCCCCTTCTCCTTCTGCCTTCAGTCTTTACCAGCATCAGGGTCTTTTTCAATGAATCAGCTGTTTGCATCAGGTGGCCAAAGTATTAGAGCTCCAGCTTCAGCATCAGTCCTTCCAATGAAGATTGAGGGTTGATTTCCTTTAGGATTAACTGGTTTGATGTCCTTGCAGTCCAAGGGACTCTCAAGAGTATTCTCCAGCACCACAGTTTGAAAGCATCAGTTCTTCAGTGCTCAGTCTTCTTTATGGTTCATTATAAAGATTGAATATATTCTTGTTGCATCAAGTTGACTAAACTGGACATCTTCTACCAGTTAGACTTTATAAGGTCCCATTTGTATTTCTCTAAGTATGATCTGTATTAGCCGTAAACGGAATTCAGGCGGGCCAGTGCCCTTACGTTGAATCAGATGTCTCATGTTGTCTTTATTGTGATGATCCACAGTGGCAACAGACAAAACTCTCCTTAAATTTTGCCTTAGAGCCTCATGTGCATTTGGGTTGTTTTTTATCTTCCTAACAGGGCCCTGTTCGACTTGGGTACTTTTTTGATACTTAGTGATATGAACAGAAAGAACATCTGTTTCTGTGTTTATTTTGAGCTTAAAAGTTTATGTCATACTGATTTTATTGTCTTGGATTATCTAAGTCTTTAGTATACAGTAACTCCCACGCAAACTCATACCCTTCTTACCGCTTCTTCCCTTAAAGAACGGAAGTTGTTGCATGGTGTTTCCCTTAGCTATGACAAGGAAGCCTGGCTTTGCTGCAGTCCATGGAGTTCCAAAGAGTCAGACACGACTTAATGACTAAACAAGGACTTTGTTGTTGCTATATTGTTTTTCTTACTCTCTTTCATACTGTACTGCCTGGTCGTTACTTTCCTATTTACAAGGAAATAGGAAATTTGAAATTACATTTGAAATTTGAAATTACAAATATAGTTTCTCCTATTTCTTTTAACCAGTATTTGTTCGACCTGCAAAGATGACTGTTCCATCATTTGTAATTAAACTGAGGTTCAGTTTGGTAACTTAAATAACATTCCTGATGTCACAAAACTAGTAGAAGTGGCAGACCTAGGATTCAAACCCAGGTGTATGATTCCAGAGCTCGTGTGTTTATTTGCCTCGCTGCATTGCCGCTTAGTATCAGTACAGGCTGCTCCTTAAAGACCATTGCTCTCAGCACCTCACTGCTTTCCCCCCCCCTTTAGCCATGCATGCTGAATGTAAAAATTCTTTCAGGAAAACTTGAATTTAGATGTAACTAAATGTATTTATTTAGTATTTAACAGTAGGCTTCCTGATATGGCTCCTATTCTTTTTTAAGGAAAATTAAAGAGAGATTAGAACATCAGTTCAGTTCAGTTCAGTCGCTCAGTCGTGTCCGACTCTTTGCGACCCCATGAATTGCAGCACGCCAGGCCTCCCTGTGCATCACCAACTCCCGGAGTTCACTCAGACTCACGTCCATTGAGTCAGTGATGCCATCCAGCCATCTCATCTCTGTCGTCCCCTTCTCCTCCTGCCCCCAATCCCTCCCAGCATCAGAGTCTTTTCCAATGAGTCAACTCTTCACATGAGGTGGCCAGAGTACTGGAGTTTCAGCTTTAGCATCAGTCCTTCCAAAGAAATCCCAGGGCTGATCTCCTTCAGAACATAGAATGTCTTAATTTTTTTGCTCAATTATCATTCAGTATGACCTTGCTTTAGTCTAGAGTTAAAACCTTGCAGCACTGATTTTTAAAAAAAAAAAAATTTTTTAAACAATCTCCAAGGGGAACTCATGCTAACATGCATGTAAATGATTGTCATGGTGTTAAGGTAGCAGATAATAGTGACTGCAGGGCGCCCTCTTGTGGACGATTAAAGCAGGTAGTGATCAAGTCTCAAAATCCAAAAGCTTTTTCTGTGAAAAATCTCTTTCGTCTAATGACTAAATGCTGGTGATGTCTCTGCCGTGACAGAGAAGAGGGTCTGTGGGAGCCCTGGGCATGATACTGCTCAAGGTATGTCGATTTCCAGCCCGTCTGGTTCCCTAACCTATTGCCTAGATTTCTTTTTTCAGTCCGCTTTCTAGTCTGAAGGAGAAAAGCAAGAGAAAAACACGGCTTCTAAATTTACTGCTATCCCACGTTTCATTGCTGGCTCCAAGAAGCCAAGGGTGGGTGACTGGAAGTAACTCCCACGATCATTAAGTAACAAGGCTCATTTAGTTTGGGTGAAGGTTGATTAGTTTGTTTGTGGTCACACAGTGAGGTAATGTGATATTTTAAAAGAGAAGCAGCAGTGCCAACAGTTCTTAATAGTAACTTGATTAAGTCACTGAGCCCTGTCGGCTTTCTAAGCTGGACTGGAATGTAGGTAACCATGTAAACTAGAACAAGCCTAGGACTTAAATAGTCCTAGCCTGGTGGAAGCTGGGTTTTAATAAAGACACCTTTAATCTGTTGTCTGTTATGCTGTGAAATAAATAATGGCATGTCTCATGTCACAAAATGAGTTCATGAGAATATGGGCAATAGGGTCAGATTTTATGTAATGTGGTGTGGGGTGAGCTTTTTTAGTAATTGTCTGAATGGAAGTACTGGTTCTCATGATCACTCTTCTTTTAAAAATATATATATATAATATATATAATATATATTATATATATATATTTTTTTCTTCTTCTTCTTCTTCTTCTTCTTCTTCTGTGTTTGTTTTTGCCCACACCACACATGTGGCAAGCAGGATCTTAGCTCCCTGGCCAGGGATTGACCCCGTGACCCCTGCATTGGGAGCGTGCAGTCTTAGTCACTGGACCACCAGGGAAATCCCTGATCACTCTTTCTTGTCTGCAGTTCCCCGTGTGTCCTCTTTTTTCTATTCCTAAATGGTGCTGCTCATACCAACTCATTCAACTACGGTATCTTCGCCATAGTGGCCTCTACTTGCTTGTTTCAATATAGAAACTTTATCCTTACTTCTTACAGGGCATCAGTGTGTATCTGTGTGTGGAGGAAGGATAGGGTGGACGAAGCCAACCTGAAGAAACTAAAATTTTCCACCTTAAAATGACCTCATCATGCTTCATCCTTGATTTACAGTTACTGATTCCCTTTTCTTCCATCATCCTTTGGAAGCTATCCTAGGACAGTTCTGGAAATTTCTGAATCATTTTCTTTTAGAAAACCTGTTCTCCATTGAACTGTGCTGCTGTGTGCTTGTTCTACTTCTGAGGGTTTGTTCTAAGGGACTCAGGATGGGTGCCAAGATTTTGTCACAGGAATGGTTATTGCAGAATTGTTGGTAAGAAATGTGAAAGTTAGGAACAGCAAGAAGATTTAGTAAATGATGATGATTTCCATACTTTATATTTGGCTAGTAAAAATGATGGGACATGTAAATTCCATTTACTGACTTGAAGAGATATTCATGAATTTGTAAGTTAAAAAAACTGTGAACTGTATATAGGAAAGAGTTTATTGAAAACTACATTGCGGGCCAGACCATTGATAGCTGTTGTTCCTGGGCTGCTAAGCCTTTCCGTGCAGCTTGTCCCCATTTTCAAACCCAGGTTGAGGAGAGGAGAAGGCGTAGGGCAGCTGCTCCCAGAAAGGACCAGGAAAAACATTCCTTTTAAAAGAAAGTGACGGTGTGCCTCAAAATAACAGAGTAGGAAGCTCCAGGGGTTGATCTCTCCATCAAAACAACCACTTTAAAGGAGGGATGGGCAGAATTCACTATTTCAGGACTCCGGGCGCTGGCTGGACACTGACGAGAACTGCTTGCTGAGGGAGGGGCTGCTGCTCTTTGGCAGTTGGGCGGTGTGTTGGGCACAGACCCGTGATCGTCACTCACCCCTCGGCCCCTCAGCCTGTGGGAACGCTGTTCCGGTCATGGCTTGATGAAGCCAGGGTGGGCAGTGGGGATATAGTCCTCCAGAAATATGGAGTTGCGTCTTTAAGTCAGTCTGGCAGATTCCGAGGTATGGGCACTGATGTTTGCCTGGGTTTCATCCGTTTTCAGCTGCAGAGGCTTCGGCCAGCAGCATCTACCAGAAGAGTTAAGGAATCGGTACTGCTCTCACCCCCTGGCCTTTGGAACCAGACATTTGGGAAATCTGTGTTGGGTTACCAACTGACTTCAGCAATACTGTAATAGGAGCTTCAGTGACCACACACAGCAAGGAGTAAACAAAGTCAAATAGATATGCAAAGGCCAGTTTGGAAAAATCACAAAACAGTTGGCTTCAGCCCACAACAAGTAAAAATAAACAGTCCTGGAAGAGTGAGAGATTAGATTTCCAGTTCCCCAAGTATAATTCGCACAATGTCCGGTTCTCAGTGAAAAACTATAGAACATAAAAAGAAATTGGAAACTATGACCCATACATATGACAAAAGAACATCACAACAGCCACCCCGAGGATGCCCACACATGGGAACTGCTAATCAAAGAGGTTAACTCAACTGTCTTTAATGCTCAATGAGCTAAAGCAAACCAAGGGAGAGAATGAGAGGAAATCAGGAAGGCGCTGTGTGAACAAAATCTGAATCTCAATAAATAGGAATTATAAAAAAGAACCCAACAAGTTCTGGAGCTGATAAGTATGATAACTGAAATGAGAAATTCACTAGAGGGATTCAGCAGCAGATTTGAATGAGCAGAAGAATAGATCAGCAAACTTGAAGATAAGAACATTGAAATAATCCAGACTGAGAAGCAGAAAGGAAAAGGAATGAAGAAAAATTCCTTCCATAAGAAACCCGTTGAGGAATCCCCATGTGTACCACATGTGACTCATAGCAGGCCCAGCAGGAGAAAGAAGAGAGAGGGCAGAAAAAGCTGTTTGAATGGTGGACAACTTCCTGCAGCTGATGGAGACGTGGATATACACATCCAAGAAGCTCAGTGAACTCAAAGCAGGGTGAACCTGTGGCGCACCGGTGCCATCTGCAGATACATGGATAGACCTAGAGACTGCCATACGGAATGTAATTAAGTCAGAAAGAGAAAAACAAATACCGTATAATATCACTGAAATGTGGAATCTACAGAAATGGTACAGATGAGTTTATTTGCAAGACAGAAATAGAGACAGATGTAGAGAACAAAGTTATGGATGGAAGAGTGGAAGTGGGGGGATGAATTGGGAGTCTGGGATTGATATATATACACACACACACTATTGATGCTATGTATAAAGGGCTTCCCTGGTGGCTCACTAAAGAATCTGCCTGCAGTGTGGGAGACCCGGGTTTATTTCCTGGGTCGGGAAGAACCCTTGGAGAAGGGAATGGCACCCCATTCCAGTATTTGTGCCTGGAGAATTCCATGGACAGAGGAGCCTGGTGGGCTACAGTCCATGAGGCCGCCAAGAGTCGGACACAACTGAGTGACTAACACACTGTGTATAAAATAGGTAACTAATGAAAACCTATTGTATAGGTCAGGAACTCTACTCAATATTCTGTGGTGACCTAAATGGGAAGGAAATCTAAAAAAGAGGGGATATATGTGTGTATATAACTGATTCACTTTGCTGTACAGTAGAAACTAAACATAACATTGTAAAGCAACTATAATCTGATAAAAATAAGAAAACACAACAAAAAGCCAAATTGTTGAAACCCAAAGACAAAGATAACTGGGGAAGCCATGGTAAAAGGACCTGAATATTTAATTCCAGAGCTGAACTAAAATGAAAATGGGGGTTGGAATGAAAAGGAGCGGGGGAAAGCACTCTGACAACTAGAAGAGGGAAAGAAGAGGGGACATAGAATGTAATAACATAACATTAAAAGGTGACATCCAAGGTAGTAGACAAGACAAGTCATAGAAACGTAAGTATACTTAGTAAAACAGAGGTATTTTTTAATTTGTGGAGTTGTAGCAATGTCCTTCAGTAGAGGATTGGATAGATTATGGTCCATCCATATGGTGGAATACTTTTACAGACTCAAAATGAGGATGGTCTCTGTGTACTGATAGGGAAAGAGCTTTAAGAAAAATTTAAAGACAAGGTACAAAACAGAAGTATGATATGCTACCATTTATGTAAAAGAAGTAGAACCATGGTATATAACAGTGTTTCCATATGTTTGATCCAGAAACTCAGGAAGCATACCCACAAGACTTTTCAGGTAAAAAATGATCATTTTAGGGGAGAGTCTGGCAGTTGATCGGATCGGGAACGGGGTAGGGGTAAGGTTTTATCGCTGTGTTCTTTTCTCCCTCCCTCTTTCCCTCCTTGATTTTTATTTTTAAAACGTGAGTGCAGTATATTTGAAAAAACATCATGAAAAAAATATACCACTCCTTCTCCCAATCTGGTCCTATATTAAGTCTCAGGCAAAGCTTTGAGGTAGTTTGCATTGCCATCTCTGCAAAGCCTCATGGAATTTTCTATTCTTTTTAGAATGTAATCTTAGGTATAGGCTCCTTGCCCACTAGGTGAAGAAAATTCTTTTCACTGGATGATTTGCCATTTCATTTCGACAGCTACTCCGGCCTTTTTTAGATTGTATGTGAAATAATCCGTAATTGTTAGAGCTGCTTCTGTCATTAAGTGAAGGTCTTGTTTCTTACCCTGTTGTAAATGTTACTTGTGGGCCTAGTCTTGCTGGAAGGCATTGGGCTCCTATGACAAGTGAGCTTTTCCCCTTGAGCTAATATCTAATATTCATGCTCAATATGGTCAAAACAGAATTCTTGATAATGAGTCCCAACTTCAGGGCTCTGTAGGGAAAAAAGGACATGAATTATGGATAGTTTTCTGGTCCCCCTCCGCACCCCCCCCCCCCCCCCCGAGACATCAAGAAGGTGTGACTTGTGAGAAGTCACCTAGAAAATAGGAGTGAAGGCAGGGGAGAGGCTCAGCCGTGGTCTCAGAGCCCTGACTCCTGGATGGTGCCGCTGTCTACATTGATGGTGCAGATCCTAGCGTGGTGTTGCGTGCACTTAGCACAGTGAGGGTTGAACCCTTCACAGGAGGCTCATTCAATTTTTGACCTTATGTAATTATCCTCCCAAAGAGACTCTCAAGTTTACTTCAAGGATGGGTTAGTTTGGACATGTAATTTGGGAGCAGTGATCCTTCTATCAGTGTCTGGATGCAAAGTGATTGCCAGTGATGAAACTGTTACGTTCTCTGTGCAATTTAAGATACTGAATAGAAGGGAATGCTCATGAAGTCATACTTATGATCTTGAACTCTTTTAGATTACTGTTGCATAATCAATAGAATGTGTCTTTTGCAGCATTTTTTTAGAAGCTTTCTTAAATGTATTGGCTCTAATGTGTTAATTATATAGCATTTCTACATTGGTTTCTAGGGTTGTATTTGTAAAATGGGGATGTTAATCTTTGCCATCTTCACAGGATTGCTGTAATTACTAAACGGGATCACAGATGTGAACGTACTCTTGTAAAACTGTAAAGGGCCTTGTAAATACAGAGATGGCAGGACTAGTATTAACTAGATCTCATCTGGTCCCCATGTGTTCGTGTCATTCCACTTTGTCCCTTCCAGGTCCAGTCTTTTCTAGGAAGGGTCACATTAAATACTTGTATTTCTGTATGTTAGCTTTTCCCCCTATGTCTTTATTTTTGTACATACTTCCATCTAAATAAGGACAATTTTGAATGATGGTGTATGCAGAATTTTATCATAAACCGTTGATAAACCATATGGTGAAACAATAAACCATATGGTAGATTTGAAGTAAGAAATTTGTGAGTAATGCTGTGGATTTGTAAGCAGATCTGTGTTTTAAAATCTAGTTGTCACCCTGTGTTGGCTGTGTGACCTTATATATAGTCTCGTGCAGATTCAGTGTTTTCATGTATAAAGTAGAAGATAATAATAGTCATTTTTTGACACTGTAGAGGGCTAAATGAGATACTTTTTTTTAAGCACATGGAACATTTTCTGAACTTAAACTAACCTCATTCCTCAAACATACTAATTCTAGTTCAAACATAATCACTTGATATTTAATAGTGTTTCCACTTTGGTGCCAATCCTTTTTATGTAAGTCATGTTACTAAAGATCAAAAGGTAACACCACAATTGTTCTAGATACTCTTTATTTTAGATTCACTGAGATGGAAAATGAAAAAACCACATAACTGTGTGTTGTTTCTGGCTTACATGAGTATATGGGAACCTCAGGACTCATCAGTTACTTCACAAACAGTATGCACTTACTCAAGGAGGGCATAGCAGCCCACTCCAGTATTATTGCCTGGAGAACCCCATGGACAGAGGAGCTTGGTGGGCTACAGTCCATAGGGTCATAAAGAGTTAGACATGATTGAAGCAACTTAGCATATGCACACACATGCAGTTATTCATTCATTATGTTATGCATCCCTACATGGCACTATTATTAGGCTTTGAAATACAAAGATGAAAAAGTAGTTTGTGCCTGTATTGGAGGTCATCATTTGTTGAAGTAGACAGAGAAATAAGTAATTTTGTACAATATCAGAAGTGGTCTGACTGGTGTCTGCCCAGGTAGCCTTGAGAACCCAGAGGAGGTGCCCTCATCTCTCCTAGACGGCAGATGTGCATGTAGCTGTCCAGGTGTGCTTCCCAGGGAAGGTGTCACCGGAGTTGAGTCTGGAGAGAGCCAGCGCCTGGAAAATGAGGCCTTTTCATCGAGGATAAGGAGATGGAGTTTAGTTTGAAATGCTAATAGACCAATGAAAACTTTTATTTAGAGCAACATGAACAGGTTTGGAACTTGGAATAATTACCGAGAGGCATACCTACCTCTTAAGCAGCGGCTTCAAACATCAATTTTATCACCATCTTCACTGGCACCATTTCTTTGAAACCTGTTATATATCTGACCTGTGTGTATAGTATCTCATTTAATCCAACACTGTTTGAATTAGGTATCATTGCCGTTATTTTATAGCTGAGATAGCGCTGGGTAATAGCGGTTGATAGAAGACTTAGTGATGGGACACACACTAGAGAGTCTTTGATTGCCTGTCACTCGACCTTTGGAGAGTTAATGGAAGTTAAGATGAGAGATGCTGACTTGTTGATCCTTAGCCTTCATTTTCATGCTTTATATTGTGAACATTTTGCTGAACTTAGTTGGTTTCTAGACTTTGAAGACTTCATTCCCTACAAGATAGCTTTTAACCAAAGTCTGTTATTTTCGTCTGGCGCCCCAGAAACTTTGGTTCCGTCTCACACCGCAGGGAAACATGACGGTTAGACTCATGGAAAGAAGGCATGTCAGTATCCACACTGTGTTACTCTCCATTCTGTCTCCTTTTCCTCTAAATAAAGTTATCATAAAGGAATTTGAAATGACACCTCGTTAGGATTTGAGGTGCTTGAGTTCTAAGTCTCATATGTAACTGGGGCCCTGGTTTCTTAGTGTGAAGGATGATTTGAAACTAGGTTTTGTCCTCCTGCTCCATCATGTTTCTATAGTGTTTTGAAGCAATAGAGGGAGAGGTGATCAGTCTTGGAAGTTTAAAAAAAGAAAAAACTGATGATTAATCCAACCACACTCCTGATTATGTTTTTAAATGCTGATAAAATTGGTCATTTACCCCTTCATTCTTAGCTGTTTAATTGAAAGTCAAATAAAGTACCTCTTCTTTCCTAGAAATGTGGTATGACAGTTGATGAATTTTAAGAAATATTGGTATGTAACTAGAAGGTGCTCTTAATAGGTTATGTGCAGTTTTGACTTACTCTACTCACCTTTTTACTCCTTTTATTTCAGCTCAATCTGAAATTGAAGTTTCTGTGTCTGCACGGAATATCAGACGGTTACTAAGTTTCCAGCGGTATCTTAGATCTTCACGCTTTTTTCGTGGTACTACTGTTTCAAATTCTCTGAACATTTTAGATGATGATTATAATGGACAAGCCAAGGTGTGTATAGCTTTCTTCAAGAAAACATTGATTCTTACATAAGTTTAATGAAGCCTTGTTTCTCCCATATGATACTGATTTTATCTAGCCTTTTTTTGGTATGTGAAATCAGTTGAACTCAATTTTTATTATAGGTTTTCCCTTTAGAGCAGCTGTTCATCTTATGATAGGTTATTACAGAGCAGCAAGGAACTAAAATAATGAAAATGTTTTCGTGTATTATAGCATTACAACATTTATTGTAATAGCAAGTAGATCAGTGGAACATTAAACTGTAAGGTCACAAGGATCCTAATGCTGGAAAGAATATTATGGTTTGTCTGATGTAATTTCTCTATACTATAGTTAAGAAGGGACTCGGATGCTCTCTTCCAGTTGTTTAAAAGTAAACTCAGCACAGGAAGTCTCATGACTTTCAGTCACACTTTTCATGATCTCTTGTATAAGTGAGATATTTGGAAGATTTAAATGTTTTTTTAAATTCAGTGATTGTGAGCATTGTTTTTTTAATATAGTTTAAAAGAAATATCTTAATGAAGGTGGAAATTGGCTGAGGTTGTTTTTTACTAAATGAGGATTTTTTAATAATCTCACATTTCTAACGTTTGTAAAAGTATTCTTTGACTTAACACCTACGGGTTAGATGTAGGTTTGTGTAGATGGGGCCAGGGTACCAAGTCTACGATTACATTAAAGTGAAAACATTTGCTTCCCTGTTTGATAAAACAAATCGATGAAAAAGCACTCATACTTTCTTTAAATTTAAAAAAGTTCACAAGTTCTGCTTTTTCAAATGAGAATATTGGTCTGTGTGTCGTTGGTTGTTAGGACTATTATCATTTCTTCTGGTAATACCTAGTATTGCTTATTCTGATTTAGCCATATATGAATATATGACAGTGAACTTTGGGTTCAAAATACAAATTTTTTCTTGAAAATAAAGTCCACAAAATTTTCAGGTTACAAAGACATGGTGTAAAAGTATCTGTTTGATTTTTAGGGTTGTTGTGGGGCTTATTTGCTTGGCTGAAATAACCATCAACCTAAAAATTATGTAGTAAATGCTATGGACTATTCTATTAGGATATATAAGGAATATTAATAAATAAATTGGGAATGTGTTTTAAGAAGACAAATAACAAATAATTTAAGTGTAGTATATACTACAGGTGTCTGGTACCTGGATTCCAGAGTCTGATCGCCTCACTTAAGACCCAGCTCTGTGACTCTTGCTGAGCAAGTTACTGACTTTTTCCCTCTTTCCCCATCTGTAAATGAGGGTTGAAAACAATGCCTACATGATAGTGTTGGTGTGAATAGTAAGAATGTGTCAAAAATAAAGCATTTTTAATAGTACCTGGAATGTAGCAAGTATTCAACTATTGCAACTTTCATTAGATTTTTAAAATCTAGTTTCTAGACCATGCAATGTGTGAACTACACTTGTGTGATGGGTATTGGAATTCTTGACAGTTCATGAGAGCATAAGAATAAGTCAAAAGGAACACCAGCCTTACCTATACATTTATCAATTGAGAAAACATTAATTGTTTTTCAAATGGAGTTTATCCCTTTGGGCATATTTTGGAGTTGTTTGGAAAGGTCATGATTAAGGAGAGTGATAATTAGCATTTCTTAAGTCGACCACTTTCTGTTTTTGTTAGCTTCCTTATGGACTATCTACAAAAGACTGAGAAAGTTACTGAGAATAAATTACAGTAGGAATGTTTGGTTTTCATTTCAGTGTATGCTGGAAAAAGTTGGAAATTGGAATTTTGATATCTTTCTATTTGATAGACTAACAAATGGTAAGTGAAGACTTTGACTTACTCTCATGTATTCTCAGGATTGCTGCATTGATGGGATTGCCTGTTTTCATTTATTGAGTGTGGGCGCCCTCTGCTGGCTGAGGGAGCATCATATTGTTCCTTCTTCAGTGACTGATCTGTAAGCCTAGAGCATCCATCTAAAATTTTACTTTTTGATTATCACTCTTAGTAGTAATCAAAAGTAATCCCTGTCATCGTCACTTGGGTATCTCTAATTAAACCTACTTCTGTTAATAAGAGGCTTCTCAGCTGGTTCAGTTGGTAAAGAATTCACTTGCCGATGCAAGAGACGTGGTTTCAATCCCTGAATCAGGAAGATCCCTTGGAGGAGGGCATGGCAACCCACTCCAGTATTCTTGCCTGGAGAATCCCATGGACAGAGGAGCCTGGCGGGCTACAGTCCATGGGGTCACAGAGTCAGACACGACTGAGCACGTACTTCTATTCTTCTTTTCTCTTGCTATTAATAACCCAACCTGCACATTATTATCACGTGGTTCTTGATGTTTCCTTTTTGGGTTTTTTTGTGCTGTAGCCATGTACAATGACATCCTCCAATCTTATATTCCAGTTTTGATAGCCCGAGATGTGTGGTAGATTGACGCCCTTTTGAGAGATGGCTTTTCTTCTCACTCTGGTTCTCAGGCTCTCTTTCTCTGTTTTAATTTTGAGAGATGGTGTGTTATGATCAGCAGAGCGGGCCCTTCTGACACTGCTTCTCTCTGGCGGGGTGGGTAGGGGAGAGCTTGGAGCTAATCACTATCTATTGAAAGTTTGAGTACGTTGGGAAAAAAAAAGGTGATTCTGATTTGTTTACCTCTTTCTGAGTTCTGTTTTGCTTTGGCTAAAAGTGAAAAAAGTGTTAGCTGCTCAGTTGTGTCCGACTCTTTGTGACCCCATGGACTATAGCCCGCCAGGCTCCTCTGTCCAAGGGATTCTCCAGGCCAGAATACTACGGTGGGTAGCTATGCCTTCCTCCAGGGGATCACCCCAACCCAGGGATTGAACCCAGGTCTCCTGCATTGCAGGCAGATTCTTTACCAACTAAACCAAGGTTCATTTTTATTTATTATCTTTGGGCACAGGAACAGAATTCCCTTTGGGAATCATTTTTCCTTTTGTATAAAATTTTTGATGTAAAAAATTGGTGGTACCTATATAGTCCAACTAGACTTTGTCCCTTTTACCTTTTAAATAAATGAAGCAGAGTGGGAAGTTCACTGAGAGGAAGTTGTCACTGTTGAAAATGAAATACATATCTGGCTCGCTGCTATATTTTGAAACTACCTTTTTTTCCCCCTAATTTTACTTTGGAATGAAGTTCCTTTTTACAAGGAAGCCAAATATGGAAACCACACTATAGTCATCTTGAGAATAGCTTGGGCCCACACAATGGACAGATGGTGAAGGACAGGGAAGCCTGGTGTGCTGCAGTCCACGGGGTCACAGAGAGTCAGACACGGCTTAGTGACTGAACAATAACGAAGAAGCTTTTTAGTATCACATCATCGTTCCTCTGAGCTGTGTGGGCCAGGCATAGTGAGGACACCGTTGTGATCACGTTCTAGCTGTCTGTATCTGTCGACAGAAAAACTAGACCATCCCAGGCACAAGTGTGAGGACAGTAAAGGCCACCTCGGCAGCGGAACCTCCCTCCCACTTCCCCGCCTTCTGTTTTTCTTCTTCTCTCTTCCTGTTCTCTTTCTCTCTGCCCTCTGGTGACCAGTGTCTCTTCCCCTCGCAGGCCCCCACTCAGGCCTGTCCTCCTAGAAAGGACTCTGATCGCATCTATACAGCTGTCCCTCCATGCAGCCTTCCCTCTTTGAAAATATAGGTGCCTCAGCTTCTTCCGGATCTGGGAAACTCCCCTTTCCTAACGCAACACAAGTATTCCTTTAGTCCTTATCTCAGGATAAATATAGATATACAGTGCCCCCCTTAACACCTTCAAGGTCTAACCTCACATAACACTTAACAGCTCATAGCCTATTCTTAGTCCCCTGGACACTTTGTCACTCACAGAAATAGTTGATTGTTTTTCTCTAGATTTTATTTTTAAAAAGAATGTATCTTGCCAGCCAAGGGGCGTGGCGGTGGAAGTGGAATGAGGGTGGCCGTGTAAGATGCGCAGAAGTTCTAGTCACTGGTCCACGTGAGTTAACTTAGGTAGCACTTGGCTTGCCTGTAGGCTTCCCTGGTGGCTCAGATAGTAAAGAGTCTACCTGCAGTGCAGGAGACCCAGGTTTGATTCCTGGGTTGGGAAGATCCCCTGGAGAAGGGAATGGCTACCCACTCCAATATTCTTGCCTGGAGAATCCCATGGACAGAGGAGCCCGGTGGGTTCCAGTTCATGGGGTCGCAAAGAGTCAGACACTACTGAGCAACTAACACCGGCTCTTCTTTAATCATCTCACCCCTTTTTTGTGGAAAAGGTGGCCAAATGATTTCTTCTTAGAGTTGTTAGGGGTTAGTAGAAACCATCTGTGGTTAGCTACCCACTTGTTTTACAGATGGTGACCTATTAATACATACTCAGTTCACTACAGTCACCCAGAAGTTAAGGAATTTTATATAGGAAGAGATATTATTGGGAAACAAGTGGGCAGAAGAAAGTTCCTTTTTAACTTGCATTTTTTAGTTGGATCTGCTTTCCTTTCAAAGCTGCTTAGCCTGGAATGAATCCTGGATGATGCATGTACTTGGTATCTAAGTTTTTGCTTCTTGCTCATTGGGCTGGTGTGCCCTGTGTTTCTTCTGTGGTGATTTTTCGAGTGATACTGTGAGGAGGGCAGGGAAGAAGCTCTGAGTCCCACTACTCCTGGCTTGTCCACTACAAGGTGGAAAGTAGTTATATTCTGGTAGGATATATTTGGCTTCCCTGGTGGCTCAGACGATAAAGAATCTGCCAGCAATACAGGAGACCCAGGTTGGATCCCTGTGTCAGTAAGATCCGCTGGAGAAGGGAATGCCAACTCACTCTATTATTCTTGCCTTGCAGAGTCCCATGGACACAGGAGCCTGGCGAGCTACAGTCCATGGGGTGGCAAAGAGCCTGACATGACTGAGCGACTAACATACACACACAGACACACACACACACACACACACACACGGAATATATTAGATGTTGCTTTTTGCAGGAAGGAGTTAAGTTACATGAGATGCCAAGAAAGGGCTTGTCACCCCTGAAGGTCACGTGGCACACGAGGGCCCTCGTTGCTGGACCCGTGTTGTCGCCGTAGCCCAGTCCTTACATGTAGAGTCCCCATCCGGAAACCTGTTGAGAGCCATAATGCCGTAGGCAGGCCTGTCCTTTGGTATGTCTTTATATAGGGCAACTTTTCTCTAAGTTATAAATTTTCTTTTCCAAGAAAGTGTTTGTTTCCATTTTCATATCAAAGAATTTCTTCAGTGCCTGTTTCTTGTTGTAACATATCAACTAAGCATCACTTGCTTTGAAATAATAAATTTCATTGACTTGTATTCTTGCTCACTGGTATTAAGTCAGTTGGCATCTTGTGAACTGAAAATAAGAAAAAATGCTGGATGCAGTTTTTCATTCTAGTATGGGTGGTGCACTTTGACAGATTGGTTCTTGTCGGATTCCTCTGAGGTTCTTGGACGGACGACGTTAGCATGCCTTTCTTCCTGCCGTTTGCCTGAATTCCAGACGAGGGTATTTTACCATTGGATTGCAGCTTCCTTAAAACTTACTCTAGACCCTAGAGATCAATCATTTATTTCATTAGGTTTGGGAAACAATTTTGGGGAGAACCTATGATTACCTAAATATAGAGAATGAATATGCATCTTTTTTTTAATTGAAGTGTAATTGACATGTTAGCTTGAAGTATACAACGTAGTGATTTACTGTTTGTATACACTGTAAAATAATCACCACATGGGTCTAGTCACCACACATAAAAGTTACATCTTTTTATTATGATGAGAATTTTTAAGATCTGTTATCTTAGCAGCATTAAAGTATGCAGTACACTTTGTCCATCTCCCCACACCCTCACCTCTGGCAACCACTGATCTGTTCTCTGTATCTGTGAGCTCAGGACTTTGTTGTTTGGGTTTAGATTCCATGTAGAGGTGAGATCATATGGCATTTGTCTTTCTCTTTCACTTAGCACAGTTCCTCAAACTCCTTCCGTTTGTCACATGAGGCAAGATTTCCTGCTTCTTATGCCTGAGTAATAGCCCATTGCATACATATCACAGTTTCTTTATCCAGTCATCCATCTGTGGGCCCTTAGGTTGATGCCATGTCTTGGCTATTGTAAATAATGCTAGTGAAGATGGGGTACAAATATCTTTTTGAGATAGTGATTCCATTTCCTTCAGATATGTACCCCAAAGTAGAATTGCTCAATCATATGGTAGTTCTAGTTTAAATTTTTTAAGGAACCTCCATTGTTTTCCATAGTGACTACACCAGCTTAAGAATCCCACCAACAGTTCGCCAAAGGGTTCCCTTTTCTTCACACCCTCGCCAGCACTTGTTATCGCTTATCTTTTTGATAATAGCCATTCTGACAAGTGTAAGGTAATCCCTCATTGTGGTTTTAATTTGTGTTTCCCTGGTGATCAGTGAACAGCTTTTCATTTACCTATTGGCCACTTGTATGTCTTATTTGGAAAACCATTGATTCAGATCCTTTGATCATTTTTTAAAAATCAGATTTTTTTTTTTGATTATACGTTCTGAAACATCAGTGTATCTGTCCCAAGAAAAATTGGTTGTTACAGCAGTAAAAATAGGACCATAGCCCACTTCTTCATCTGATTCTAGACCACATGGGCTCATATTTGCACCAGTAGAGTGTTACCAAAATTTGAATACATTTTTTAAGTTTTCACTTCTTAAAGGTAGAAGATTTGAAATGGGTTTTTTTCTTTCTGTTTGAAGACGATAAGTGAGGTGGTGTTTAAGAGGGCTGTCTTGGCAGCCACATCCTTTCCCATGTTGCTCATGCAAACATTGTTCCATTTAATTTGCTTTTTTTCCTTAGCCATGGGCTTCTCAACAGTTATTGAGGCAGTTTGGATTAGGTTAGCCCAGTAGTCCTTTATCATTATTTGTAAATATTATTATTACAAATTTTCATTTAGAACTAGTTGGGTCTTATTTATATATATGTTTGTAAGAATCATAGATTTCTTTTGAGAATACAGAATCATGTGTTATGTTATTGTCTGAACGTTGGCAGTAATATATGAGCTTACACACCTTTAAATATAGAGTCTATTTAATTGTTAAATAATACAGCATTTGTAGTCAAGACGCTTTGCTCTGGGACACACCTGCAGTTAGGGGGATGGTTGCCAGGAGGTTTTAGGTGCTTTGGGAAATTGAATTAAACTTACTCAGTGTGGATAATTTTCAAAGTTTTCTATCAATTCTAATTATTTATCATCCATTTGTTTGGTTTTTGAAAAATAAAACCAAAAAAAAGTTTTTTCTTAGAATGGAAAAAAAGATGTGATATTTAAAATTCAAAACTGGTAAGATAAGATGTAAATTTTAGATAGACAACAAGTAGGACTTGGTACTCTTTATGTTGTGTATTCACACCCTTATTTGGAAGCACAGTGCAGTTGTGTTATTAATATCTTGTATTCCTACTAATGTCTCTTCTTCTTTCTTTTTAGGAAATAGTCTAGTAAGTTTAACCTTTCATTTATTTAGTCTCCATGGATTAATTGAGTACTTCCATTTAGATATGATGAAACTTCGTAGATTTTTAGGTAAGTGATTCTAACCTTACATTTAAGAGTCATATTTATACGGGAACTTGTTACCTTTTCTCTCGGTTATATCAGCTATGGCTTTAAAACTAACCACCCCAAAGTTAGTGTTTTGAAGCAACACACGTGTACGGAGCCCTGAGTCTGTGGGCTGCTGCTGGTCTGGCTGGGCTTGTTCGTGTCCCTGCCCGGGACACTGGATGAGCCGCATGGCAGCTTCACGGGCCTTGGCTGAGCCCTCCCCAGGGTCACTGGGCCTGACCCAGCTCAGCTCTATGTGGTCTACTGTTAAATTAAAGGGAGGCAGAGGAGTTTGGCACCATCAGAGAGTCACATTAAAAACAAAAAACAGGAACTTCCCTGGTGGTCCAGTGGCTAAGACTCAGTGCGCCCAATGCAGGAGGCCTGGGTTTGACCCCTGGTCAGGGAACTAGGTCCCGCATGCCGCAGCTAAGATCCAATGCAGCGAGATAAATAAAATAATTTTTTTTTGAAAAATTATTATTTTACAATGAGCCGAGCTTGTTCAAAGTGCGGTGGCCAGTTTTCAGGAGACCGCTGGTGTGTCCAGAGCTCGGGCTGGACGCTGGCACCTTCCCATCCACCACAACCCTATTGCCGGAGCTGGTCACAGGGGGGACTGCAACCCTGGGTGGGGAGCTGTGAGGGCCCAGTGCCATGGGTGGGGGCACCAGGGGCCTGGTGAGCTGGAGCCCCTTCACCCACAGTCTCCCATGTCAGCCACAACTTTCTCACAAAGACAACACAACTTTTGTCCTTTCCTCACTTCTTGAAGATTAAACCCTTAAATGATCAGGTATCTTCTCTTTTCCTGATCCCTGAAATCTCTTGACAGCAACCTCCAAGGATTATTTTGACTATGGTTTAATGTACAGAGTGATATTTAAGAGCACTCTGCCAGGAAATAAATTGGGGTCTTTCACTAAATAAATGTGTTAGAAGAAAATTAGCATAAGGATTCTTTCTTATTTTTTTAAGGAAGAAGAGAATATTTTCTTTCCTCTTAAGTAGCTAACTAAGAGAAGATATCTAGGACTTTTTGAAAGACTGCTAATGCATATTTATTTATAAATTGTATGTCTGTAATATGTACTAATACATAAATTATAAAAGCACATACAAACGTAGATATTAACGAGAGTATTTAAAAAGCTATTTTAAAGGATGGAATCAGAGTCAGTGGAAGGTTCCAGTGCTCTTCGCCCCTCACCTGTGTGTCCTAGTGTACCACTTTGGGGTTGGCTCACGGTACCGGGCACCACTGGGCGAGTGCAGGGCTGCTGGGGCCATGGTGCAGGTTTGATGGTGGTGGGTTTGGCTGGACCCCTCGTCCTTGTCTGCTTTTTCATGGTTAGCATAACTGACACTGAGCAGAGGAGGCAGGTTAACAGGTCATCCTTCCCGCACTCCTAAAAAACTAATTCCAGATCCAAAACTCACCTCACTGATAAAGCATCCTGGAATCCCCACACATTCCCCAACGTCTGTACTTGTATTGCATCAGAGATGTTTGTTCTCTAACGAATTCATCGTTCCTGTAACAGCACCTAGCACAATACGTATTTGTTGAATGAATTGTACTCCTTTTACTTAACTAAAATTCTTTTTAAAGTAAACGACAGTCAAAGGAGTTTGGCACAGTGAGATTGACATTTTAAAAGAGAAGAAGAAAAAAATAATTTTATAAATTTGACATGAATACCTTCTCGTTTTAAAAGTTTCAAACGAGAATAGTCACAGTGGTGGTCATGTGAGTTCTGAAGTGGTTATCATCTCTCTGAATTGAACAGTTAGCTGATAGCCACCTGAGTAGGGTAAGTGGGAAATACATAATTGTTGCAAGTTTTGCACTTGTAAGTGCGTCCTGTTTGCAATTAAATCGGGGGTCTTTTTTCCTTTGATGCAGTGATGATTCAAGAAGATTACCACAGTCAGAACCCTTACCACAATGCAGTCCACGCCGCTGACGTTACTCAGGCCATGCACTGTTACCTGAAAGAACCTAAGGTGAGGTGCCGGCGTTTACAGTCAGCCAGAGTCCTGAGCAGACTCTCTTGATTTAATTTCAAGCACTTCCTTAAGTTAGTGATTTTGTTGTTGTTTAGTCCCTCAGTCATGTCTGCCTCTTTGTGACCCCATGAGCTGTAGCCCAGCAGGCTCCTCTGTCCATGGAATTCTCCAGGCAGGAACACTGGAGTGGGTTGCCATTTCTTCCTCCAGGGGATCTTCCCGACCCAGGGATTGAACCCACCTCTCCTGCATTGGCAGGCGGATTTTTTTTTTTTAACCACTGAGCCACCTGGGAAGCCCTAAGTTGGTGATTTAATCAGACTCAGAAGCTTCCTTCTCAGGAATGAGATGTAGCAGGATCAAGTTTGCAAATGTGGCTGTATTTTTAATCACACTTTAAGCTAGAGAATCGAGGTGATTGTCGAGAGCAAGGCTGCAAAAGCCCAGGCGAGGGCCAAGCCATCCAGCTTCTCCACGCGAGTCATCTGGCGATTACACTGAGCTCCATGAGGACAGGGATGGCATTGGTGTTGTGTCCAGTGATGAATAGGGAGCTGTGGGACTGAAGTGGGAGACTTTACAGAACTGTCCTGGCTGTGGAGGGAGAACAAAGCAGACAAGACCAGCAACCCAGCTGCTGCCCGTGAGGGGCTGTTTCTGTAGCTGTGGGGCAGGAGAGAGGTGGGCAGTTGGTGAGGTCTTTGGAAATCAGAATGAGGAGGATGTGGTGTCTGGATGCCTTTGTGGGGGCTGAAGTAGGAAGAGGGGTGGGTGGATACCGCCCTGAGCAGCTGAGGGGCAAGTGGGAATCGCTGAGAGGGAGAGAAGGTAGAAGAGGGGAGAGGCCCCGGGAGAGGTGAGCTCCATTGTCGATGTGTGTGGTTATGCGTGTCCCTGCCATATCCGAGTGGAGGGATCTAGTGAAGAGGTGGATAGGAGTCTGCAGTAAAACAGAGAAGTCAGAGTTGGGGGTTATCAGCCATAAATGTAATGGAAGCCGTGTTTGCTCATGGACGTTTCCTGTTCTAGAGCTGGTGAAATTACATCCGCCCTCCCTTAGGCCTGCTTCTAGACTCCTCTCCCCTGGAGTCTTAGTTCCAGCTAGATGTTAGGAGGGAAGCAGGCTGACAGGGCCAGTTTGTGCCAGTTGATGCCAACTTCGAGAATATAGCCACGTGGGTGCCACTCTTCTGGTTTTTCAAGAGATCGTGGAATATGTGAAAATACCCCAATTAAAAAACACCAATTTTATTGTGGCATCATTCATATACAGTGATAAAATGGATATGTTTTATGCATGTACACCCAGCTGTCCCAATTTTTAAATTAAACTGTAAAAAAATACTCTGGAGGAAAAAGAAACAAACCTCTGGGCCAAGCCTAAAGTTTCTCTTTGACAGTCTTGTGGGAGAAATTGGTACTTCACCACCACACAGCCAGGGAAGTGGACCGATGGAACTAAGTGCTGCACTCCAGGGGACCTGAGCCGGTGCGGGGGGTAAACCTGGTCCACGGGCTGTGGGGGCCTCACCCTCCCACTGGCCACGCCCAGCTGGAAGCCAGGGCTGCGGAGCAGAGGGGAGCGATGCCAGGCACTGGAGGGGAGAGTGTGGGGGCGAATACGGATGCAGAGGCCGTCTTAACCCGTGCATGTCTGGCAGTGCTGACGTGAAACACTTTTTGCCAGTGTAGCCCTGATCATCCTTATTTTAAATACTTTTCACCATGAACATACTCAAAAAGATGGTTTATACTTTAGCTGTCATCTTAGTTACACTTGTTTCAAATGAAGCTGTGTAAAGGTGCGCCAGGTCCATGACCTCCCCACGGGCAAGGGAGTGCATCATAGCACGCCTCCCGCCAGGGGCGTGAGTGGACAGCACGTGGCGGGCGTGCCTTGGCCTGGACGGACGGCCAGAGAAACACGAGGGGAGGAGCCGTGGAGAGTCTCATTCAGGGCTGATTTAGAGCAGCTGTTGTCACGGTACAGTTCGTTGCAGACACGTCTGTAATCAGCTATTCCTCGCCACCGTCTAGCTTGCCAACTCTGTAACTCCTTGGGACGTCTTGCTGAGCTTAATTGCAGCTGCCACTCATGATCTGGATCATCCAGGTGTTAATCAACCTTTCCTCATTAAAACTAACCATTACCTGGCAACTTTATACAAGGTGAGTGCAAGCTCTTCCTCAAAGTTTAATATTCTTGTATTCTAGAAAATGGGTCACGTTTTAAAGGAGTAAAAGTAAATTGGTTCTCAATGTTAGAATTGTAACCAGCTTGATATTACTTAGAAATATTGCTTTATGTTCAGAAAAAGACTTACCCTTTGCTGATTCAGATCTGCCCTTTTTTTTTTTTTATAGAATACCTCAGTTCTGGAAAATCACCACTGGAGATCTGCAGTGGGGTTATTGAGAGAATCTGGTTTATTCTCACATATGCCATTAGAAAGCAGGTAGGTTAAGACTAAATTAATTAGTTATGAACTGTGGATATTAAGTTGGAAAAGCAATTATTTAAAGTTTTTAAGATTATGTTGTTATATTCAGGAATTCCACAATTTGGGGGTGAAAATGAAAGTCACTTAGCTGTGTCCAACTCTTTGCAATCCCATGGATAGCCCACCAGGCTCCTCTGTCCATGGGATTCTCCAGGCAAGAATACTGGAGTGGGTAGCCATTCCCTTCTCCAGGGGATCTTCCTGATCCAGGGATCGAACCCAGGTCTCCCACATTGCAGGTGGATTCTTTACTTTCTGAGCCACCAAGGAGGCCCCAGTTGGGGGGTAGATTATCTTATTTTACAAATTTGCATCAAAATTTTAGTCATTTACACCTATTCTGAAATAGTAGCATTTTTTTTTTCAGTGAATTTTTATGAAGGATCAATCCACAGATACTACAAAATGCACTCTGGATACACAGTGGCTCAGTCATGTTTACCACTTATTTATGTAAATAGAATTACATATTTCCATTTTATACTCTTGAATAAAACCTTAATGTAAAGGTAAATTGGATAGAAAGTAAACAATCTGTATAAGAAATGGATTCATTAAAATCTGTTTTAGGAAAAATAATGAAGAGAAAGAATGGAAAACCTAGTATTGTTTTTTTAGACATCAGTGTCATTTGATGTCAAGCAGACCATCTGAGTGGGACTTCCCAGGTGGCTCAGTGGCAAAGAACCCACCTGCCAATGCAGGAGACACAGGTTTGATCCCTGGGTCAGGAAGGTCCCCTGTAGAAGGAAATGGCAACCCACTCTAGTATTCTTGCCTGAAGAATTCCACAGAGGAGCCTCAGGGGCTATAGTCCATAGGCTCTCAAAGAGTTGGACACGACTGAATGACTGAACAACTAAGCGTGCGCGCGCACACGCGCACACACACACACCATTTGAAAAGCTAACAAAGAGCACTAACTTAGAGGAGCCCGATACGGTGGTATTGTCAACAGAATCTCGTCACTGGTCCACCAACAAAAGCTTTTAATGGTGTCTCATCCCGAGAAGGTGACCTGGGAAAACGATGTCAGTGGATATCAACTGCCTAATTCTAGAGAAAGGGGAACATAAAAATGTGTTAGGATGACAAGGTTTAAGTTACTGTCACTGCTCTTTCCTTTTTCTTTCCCTTTCTCAATTTAAAAGAACTTTATAAAACAACAGTTTTTGGTAATGATCATAAGAAAAAAGGTGGACTTTAAAAAAAATTTTTAAGTCTGTATTCATGGCTACCATTTGGAGTTTGACAATACTTCTGGTAAGTAAAATTGTTTCTTGTCGTCGTACAAATATATAAAAACTATTTAAACCACCATATACTAGCTGGTGTTAGTATATATAAATGCTCTTTCTCTTGAATAAGATGGATTAAATTGTTTGCTTTATTATTCCCTTTTTATCATGTGTTGTATTTGATGTTAATCCTGTTGAATTCTCATATTTATTTCAAATAAAAACTGAAAATCAGGAATACTACACAATTGTGTCCTCTTATGTCTTCTTTCTTTAGGGTTTTATTTAATATTCGATATTGTGAGCTTTTTAATCTATAATGATCAGCTCTTTACTGATCATTATACAAAGAAAACATTGGCGATGACCCATTGAAACAAAAGGAATTTTTGAACATTCTTCCTATTTGACTTGAGAAAGCTTTTTAGATGATATATTTGTTACCTGTATTAACATATTACATTTTCCCTTCCAGAAAATTTGAACAGTCTTACAGATAATTGATTCTTGAATTTGGCTCTGAAAATATAACTGAATCTAAACTTTATTACATTGCTTGGTGGAGCTTCATTAGCGTTTACTCAGACATATTTTCTCATGTCTGCAGGAGTCAGTAGTCGAATAGTCCGTTCCTCCTCCATCTGACCCTCCTCCTGCATCTCAGGCCCCAACAAAGAATCCAAAGTTGTTCCCTACATCACAGCAAAAAATTTTCTCAAGCAACATGTCAATTGTACATAGACTTTTTTTTTTAAGGCATATAATTCCACCTTAAGACCTTCCTTTCGGAGTGTTTGCCGAGTGGTATTTTCCTACAAGCTCTCTAGGTCTTGGTTTGACCATTGTAGTAGGTTTTTAAAAATGCATTCCTTTGCGGTAGGTTAAAAGTTGAATGGCAGAATATCTTAGAGCTCAGTAAAGCTTTCTGCATATTAAGATTAAGGGAAAAATAATTAAGAAGTAGCTATTCAACTGAAATCCTTGTGTTTCTCTGTCTGTTTCTGTACTTCCAGACAACAGATGGAGGCTCAGATAGGCGCTCTGATACTGGCCACAGACATCAGCCGCCAGAATGAATACTTGTCCTTGTTTCGGGCCCATCTGGACAAGGGCGATCTACATCTGGAAGATGCCAGGCATAGGCACTTGGTCTTACAGGTAAAATGTGGCCTGGAAAAATTCTATTTCTAGGGCAGATCGTTAGAATAAAAATGAAATATTCTCACGTAGTTCTCTGAGTGGTTAAATCTTGAGAGCAAGCTGTGGTCTGCCAAGCGTCGCACAAGGCTACACAGGAAAGGGCCATCACTTTTGTCTTTTTCACACTTGAGATTTCTAACAAAAACAGTGTTTACAAGATGTGGTACCAGTCAACAGTAGCAGCTTTTTTTTGTTGTTACGTTTTTTGGCTGTGCCGCATAGCACACGGGATCTTAGTTCCCTGACCAGGAATTGAACCTGTGCCCCCTGCATTGGATGCACAGAGTCTTAACCACTGGATGGCCAGGGAAGTCCCAAACAGCATTTTATTTTAACAAGTTCTCACATATGAAAAATGAGAAATGACTGACTGGTTTGTAGCTTTCTGATTAATATAGTTCTGTATTAGCTGTCTGGAATTATCAAGCATGTTCAGTTTGGTTAGCAGGCTTTCAGCACCTCTATAAAATGATTGCTGTAACTAACAGTATCATAAACTCAGTGTGAAAATGAAAGTCTCTCAGTTGTACCCCAACTCGTTTCATCCCCATGGACAGAGGAGTCCATCAGGCTTCCTCTGTCCATGGGATTCTCCAGGCAAGAACACTGGAGTGGTTGCCATTTCCTTCTCCAGGGGATCTTCCTGACCCAGGGATCAAGTCTGCTGCAGACTCGCGTCTGCTGCATTGGAGGCAGATTCTTTACCATCTGAGCCACCAGGAAAGCCCCAAACTCAGTGTAAAGGATAACAGATGTCCTGTTGCTACATTTTCTTTTTTAAGGTGTTCTTTCCCCCGCTATTAGAGTATATTTAAACTTGGTACATTTGAAATTTTACTTTTTTTCTTAAGATAGTTTCAATATTTTGCTTGCTAGATGGCTTTGAAGTGTGCCGATATTTGTAACCCGTGTCGGACCTGGGAATTAAGCAAGCAGTGGAGTGAAAAAGTAACAGAGGAATTCTTCCATCAAGGCAAGTTACAGTGTTGAGTGTTGAGTGATCACCTGTCCATTTCATTTTTTAGCATCATATGAATAAAATAACTTAGACAATTAAAGTACTTTGACAAAATAACGGCTAGACAGCTGTAGAGTCTGGCAGTAGGTGCCTGATAGTTTTGGTGACTGTTCACAATAGATGGATGTAGAACCAATAATACACAAATTGAGGACCTGTTTTGAAAAAATCAGCAGTTGTCTTTTGAAGTGATCTGATGTGTGTGCATTTATGAATAGACATAGAGCAAGTTTGGGAGTTTTGCTGTACAGAAAGATTGTCCCGCCCTTGCTCCATCCTTGTCCCATGTGAAGGGTATGGCCATAGAACATATTTTGTGAATTAAAGCCAGAAAGATAAAGATCTTCATTCCATGCGTCGTCCTTTTAGAAATCTTAAGTTTTAAACTAAAATGCTGTCACAGAATTACAATCCTGGGATAACATCTAGTTAAGTTTTCCACCCTCTCCATTTGAAATAGGTTATCAGCTTGGCAACCTTTTCTATGTGTGAATAACTTAAAATTTAAAAAAGAACTAATTTAGAAGGCGTCCTCTCATGAGGATTAAGTATGTTACATTTTTCCTAAGGAATTTACAGGTAAGATGAAGACTTTAATTATATTTTTAACCAATAAGGTATAGTCCACATAAAGAATTCTCTTTCTCTTTTTTAAATTTCTAGGAGATATAGAAAAAAAGTATCATTTGGGTGTGAGTCCACTCTGCGATCGTCAGACTGAATCAATTGCCAACATCCAGATTGGTAATTATACATACTCAGATATAACTGGTTTTTAAAATGCCATTCACTTTAATTTTGTCAGGAAGAGAGGTACATCTGAAGTATAAATATTAAAATGCTTATTTCTAATTTTTAAATAATAAATCTTATTCCTGGATTTTTTTTTGACCCTTATAATTTACTCTCATTTGATTTTAGTTGGTAAAAGCAGAGCAGGTCCAGTGGTTAAGAATCTGCCTTCCACTGCAGGGGACACAGATTTGATCCCTGGTTGGGAAAGATCCCATGCCCTGGGGTGCTAGGCCTGTGTGCCGCAACCACTGAAGCCCATGTGCCTAGAGCCCATGCTCTGCAACAACAGAAGTCAGTCACTGCAATGAGAAGCCTGCGCACAACTAGAGAAAGCCCGTGCACAGCAAAGAAGACCCAGCACAGCCAGAAATTAAATAGTTAAAAAGGAAGCAGAGCAGGTTGCAGTAACTTTCTGTTCTAAGATGGAAAGAATAGGAACTTCCCTGGTGGTCCAGTGGTTAAGAATCTGCCTGCCAATGTAGGGGACACAGGTTTGATCCCTGGTCCAGGAAGGCTTCCCTAGTGGCTCAGAGGTTCAAGTGTCTGCCTCCAATGCGGGAGACCCGGGTTTGATCCCTGGGTCAGGAAGATCCCCTGGAGAAGGAAATGGTAACCCACTCCAGTATTCTTGCCTGGAGAATCCCATGGACGGAGAAGCCTGGTAGGCTACAGTCCACGGGGTCGCAGTGAGTCGGACACGACTGAGCGACTTCACTCACTCACTCACTCACTCACCAGGAAGATCCCACATGTTGTGGGGCAACAGAGCCCATGCACCTGCTCTCTGCAACTAGAGGAAAGCCCATGTACAGCAATGAAGATCCAGTGCAGCACCCCCTTCCCCAGCTCCCAGACCCCAAAAAAAGAAACTCTGTCACTCTGGAGCCACTAGACCTGATTGCCAGTGAACACTCGCAACCTCGGGCTCTTCTGCGCCACCTGCTGGTTGAAGCTGACTCTGCAGCACTGCGCACAGGCCCCTGTAACCTGGCCTCAAGTCGTCTCCCCAGCACCCACCCTCTCATTTACCTTCAGCCACTTGGGACCCCACTGGGCTCCGCACAGCCACACCTGTGTGAAGGCAGGAGTCCCAGGCACGTGGGCTGTCCTGGGACAGTTAAGTAGACTCACAAATGGTTGGGCAGCTCCTGACTCACAGCCACTCAAGACAAGCGCTGCTGGGCTCCTCTTCTTCGTTTGCCCAGTTTATACAGTTAGCAGGTGTTGGTCTTTGTGACCTCAAATCCTAAGGGAAAGGGGGGCTTGGAAAGATTCTCCTTCTAGGGTAAGTCAGGGAACTGTTAGAATAAACTCAGTGCTAAGCAGCAGTTACCCGGAGCCAGCGTGGGGTCAGTAAGCAGAAGTCATGTTGCGTCGATAGGTTTTCTTCTGTGATAGGAGCCCTGGGTCTGTCGTGTGCTGGGTGAGAGTGAGGCACGTGACCCGGCGCCCTGTGGTGTCTGGGACAAGAATAGAGAGGGGCACGTGGACAGGGACAATTAAGTGGATTCAACAAGTGGTTGGACTGCTCATGAGTCCAGGGTGCCTCCCGGCTCTGTCTGTGGCCCCGGCCTGAGTACTGTTACTGGGTGCTTAAGACCTCAAAGAATCCCAGAGAACAAAGAGCGTGGAGAGACAGCTAGTCTGTTGGATGGGAGAAACAGGATGCAGATGCTCTCAGCCGGTTGGAACGGTGGGAGAATCAAAGAACAGGGATCCAGGCCTTCCAGTGGTTAAGAACTCGCCTGCCAATGCAACAGGAGAAGCCACTGCAATGAGAAGCCCGCACACCACAACTAAAGAAAAGCCTGCGCAGCGACGAAGACCCAGCACAGCCACAAATTTGTTTTTTAAAAAAAATTTTTTTAAAGGCTGAATGATACTCCATTTTAAAAAAGAAAATGGATCCTGTGAAACCGGTGGTAATAAAGTCCTACATTTGGGTACAAGACCCCAGCTGCTCATGACCTGACCGAGGCACCTAGAAAAAGATGGGGCTCCGGGCGCAGGTTCAGCCAGACTGGGGGTATGAGGGTGGCTGCTGCCAGAGGCTGAAATGCTCTCTCACTACAGTGGTGATGTTTTTCTCGTGTCCTGTCTCTCCTCACCAGAACATTCCTCGTGGCAGGCACATCTCGACTATTCACTGCTGAGCCCTGGCCAACCCAAAGCAGTGCTTGGCATAGAGTAGGTTCTCAGTTAACTCGTGTGGCAGAGATGGGAGACACGGAAGAAAGCTGTGTTTCCAGTATGGGCACTGCTACTTCAGAGACCAGAATCGGTACACTTAAAATTCAACCATCAGACCATATGTGACTTTTCTGATTAAAAGTAGTGGGTGCTAACTGCTTTGCTTCCATGACATTTAAAAATATATATATTATTTGGCTGCACAGGTCTTAATTGTAGGATCTTCAGTCTTTGTTACAACACGTGGGATCTTTACTTGCACCATGCAAACTGTTGTGGCGTGTGGGATCTACTGCCCTGACCAGGGCTCGGAGCCAGGCCTCCTGCGTTGGGAGCACGGACCAGCAGGGAAGTCCCACCACTGAGACTTTCTTGTTGGCTAAGTGGACCGTGTGTAGTTTGTGGTCCATAGAGTCTTTCCCTGAGAAGAAAGTTTTAGAGATGAAAAAAATTTTAAACTGTTAACAGTGATGGAATTTGAATGTATATTTTTGTGTCCTTGATCAAAAGTTTAGGAAGATGATGTTATATTTGCTTTTGTTAAGGTGTTTCCTAGGAGGCTTCTTCCACCCTGTGTAAGATACTGTGTAGTATTATTAAGTCAGATATAGTGTGGGCTCGAGTACTGTGTAACCCAGAGATGCAGGCTGTCCTGAAATCGCCTTTCCTTTTCTGACTCTGAATTAAGGGAGATCGGTGGTATGAGCTGTCCATAAAGTAGGCCTAGTACACTTCCATATTCACGTTAGTGATGGTTTAATCTTTGTTCTTCTTAGACTTGTACTTGGTGTTGTGTTGTTATGTAGTTGCTAAGTAGTGTCTGACTCTTCGTGACCCCATGGGCTGTAACATGCCAGGCTCCTCTGTCCGTGGGATTTCCCAGGCAAGGATACTGGAGCGGGTTGCCATTTCTTCCTTCAGGGGATCTTCCCAACCCAGGTCTCCTGCATTGGCAGGCAGATTGTTTATCACCAGGGAAGCCATGGTGTTGTGAGTTTTGGCTTTATAAATTCTGAGGTATCAGTACATAGAAGCCGCCCTATGCTCATGATCCCCTGACTGATGGCAGAGCTGCTGCACCTCGGTTCCGGTCTTGTCACCCGCAGCCCAGGAGACCCCCTTAGCTCTAGCAGTCTTGCGGGAACCAGCCCTCGGACCCACTGAGCTCTGCTGCAGGGCCACCGCAGTTTTGCTGAAACATTGATAGAAGGATGTGGTTGGTGCAGCTGAGAGGAATCATCAGCAGAGATGTGCTGCGTTTGTCAGCTCACCTTTACTTCAAGTTTCATTACGTTGCTTACATAGATTCTTCGAGAAGGTATGTAAATTTCACACACGTCTAGAAAAATAAGAGCTAGATAGTACTGGAATAGGGCTTAAGAGAGTAGACTCTGTATTGACATTTGAAAGTTTCAGAACACACACAGAGGCCTTTTCTCCTTGTTTCCTCAGGTTTTATGACCTATCTCGTGGAGCCTCTGTTCACGGAATGGGCCCGGTTCTCTAATACCAGGCTGTCCCAGACGATGCTCGGACACGTGGGTCTGAACAAAGCCAGCTGGAAGGGACTGCAGAGAGAGCAGCCCAGCAGCGAGGACGCTGATGCTGCGTTCGAGGAGTTGAGCTCACAGTTATTACCTCAGGAAAACCGGTTACCCTAACCCCCAGAACCAGTGGACAGATGCCTCCTAGAGGTGGTTAGAAATGTGAAACGGGGTCTTGAGGTGAGAACTTACTCTTGACTGCCAAGGGAAATGAATGATGCCAGCATTATTTATTTCCAAGATTTCCTCTGTTGGATCATTTGAACCCACTTGTTAAGGACAAGACCCGAACCTACAGCAATATGCATTTGGCTTTTCGTGGGAGACCTTGAAGAGGCAGCGCCTGGCAGGAGCAAAACGGAGGGAATAAGCGAGGAAGTTTTTGCAGGAAGGATTGCAGTGGCTTGTGTGCTCTTCAGAGCATCATCGTGAAGCTTGAACTGAAGCCTTCAGCAGAAATCTTCGGAATTTAACCAGCATGATGCAAACAGTGTCTATCTGTACCTTCCACTGATTCTGTCGGAGAAAATGGAAATGTGAAGTGCCCAGTGTCTGCACCTCTGGCAGGACTCAATGTTTACAAACCAACTCTTGAAATATTGGTTCTCAATTTGCCTTGGAGCATGATTGTGAAGGAACCACTAAGAATTCTGAAGATCAAACCTAGAACTGCAGCTCTTTCTCCCCCTCCCCTGGTTTGCCTTTTTTCCTTCGGATGCCACCAAAGCCTCCCATTTGCTCTGGTTTATTTCGTGCACTGGAGACTGAGCATTTATCATAGAGTGCCGCCGAGCTTTCACTCCAGTGCTGTTTGGCAATGCAATTTTTTTTTAACTTGGTTTTTAATTTGGGGCGGGCGGGGCAGAAGCCCAGTGTCCTAGCTGTGTGATGATTCCGCGGTGAAGACATTGCATGTTGTCTTCACTACTGTACACTTGACCTGCACATGCAAGAAAACAAAAAAAAGGTGGAATGTTTAAAACACCATAATCAGCTCAGGGTATTGCCAATCTGAAATAAAGTGGGATGGGCCAGTGCGTCCTTCAGAGCAAGGGTACTAAAGCCCCTCTCGCTGCAGGGAGTGAGAGGTGTGTCGTGTGTGTGTGGATGTGTGTTTGGGGCACGCTCGTGCATGTGTGACTGTGCATGTGTTTTATTTATCCACATGGCAAGGATCGGAGACGTCGGCTTTTATTTATTATTGTAGAATGTGACGTAGTGAGCAGCCACACGTGGGAGGGGAAGGGAGGTCGGCCGTGAGAGATGATGGCTCCAGACGCCAGATGCCTTAACTATGCACCAAGCTAAGTGACCAAACTTCTTGTTTTGATTTGAAAAAAAGTGCATTGTTTTCTCGTCCCTCCCTTTGACGAAACGTTCCCCTTCGACGGGCCTTTTGATGTGAACAGATGTTTTCTAGGACAAAAAAAAAAAATCTAAGGACTAATTTTAAATTTAACAAACATTCCACTTTTGTAATTTGTTTTAAATTGTTTCATGTATAGTAAGCACAACTGTAATCTAGTTTTAAGAGAAACCGGTGCTTTCTTTTAGTTCAATTGTATTTCCCTTGTTACTGTAAAAGACTGTTTATTAATTATGTTTACAGTTCGTCGCAACAGCCATTTTCTTGGGAGAAAGCTTGAGTGTAAAGCCATTTGTAAAAGGCTTTGCCAGACTCATTTTAATATGTGCCTGTTGCTGTTCACTTTTGATGAATAAAACCTATCTTTTCACATTTTTATCTTTGATATTTACCTTATAAGTCAGTCTGTGGGAAAGGATAAGGCAAAGTTACCAAGAAAACTAAGTGTCCACTTCTCGATCCTAGCCCTGGCTCACAGGACTTGCTCAGGTGTCGCTGGGTGCAGGCATCATCCTGTGAGCTCACCTGTCACCTGCACCTCACAGGTGAGATGCCAAGGCCCGGGGCATAGATGGCTGAGTCCTCACAGCCCAGAGAAGTCGGCTCTGAGCCCAGTCTCTGGTCTCCACAGCCCTTGTTCCCACAGTGGGAACCTCAGGCCCTCGTGCAGGTACCAGAATACCACTTGTGTTGGCCTTTTTAAAGTCAAGTAATAGGAAATGGCCACTTGATTCTGCTTGACTGGTTTCAGTGTAAGAAAGGCACCACTGGGCCTCTCCTCAGTCTCCCCAAACCCGTTTCATTGGAAGGGGTAAGTGTAAACTCTGAACGCAAACATACTGTCGTCATTTGCATAGAAGAGTGAAGACCAGTAGAAATACAGCATGAGCCAAGTAGGTGATTGTCAATTCTGGAGTGATCACATGTTTTTAAAAAAAGATGAAATTTATTCCAGCATGTCCAGAATATCATTTAGATATGTAGCCACAAAACGAGAAGAAAAATAGCCATTATTAAAAAGCGACTATTGAGATGTTTTACATTCTTTTCTCTGTTACCAAGTCTTTGCAATCTGGCGTGTCCTTGCCGCTTACAGCACATCTCAGTTTGGGCCAGCCGTGTCTCAGGTGCCCGGTCTCCACGTGTGGCTTGTGGCCACCACACTGGACCGCTGGGCGCTGAAGTCTGATGGAGGCGAATCTGACACACCCCGTGTGGTGAGGAAACTTGCGACTCACAGACCTAGTATGACAGCATGTGGAGAGCAGAACTGTCTCACGGCAAACTCACTGCAACCAAACTCACAGAAACTGATTGTTTTTTTCCCATTAGTAGTTTAATTTACAATGAGAAAGGTAACTGTCAATCATTCTTTCATGTTAGGCAGATCTCCTTGGGAAGCTAAATTACAATCAGCTGGTTACTTGCGCATGGATTCCGAGCCAGGGAAGCAAGGTCCCTCACGCATCCTATAAGGAGGCGCCGACTGATGCTCGTGCTTGGGTGGACCGTGGTTCCCCTGGATGAGGCTAGAGACTGAACCCAGGAGCTGCGTCTGCACACCCCTGGACGAGGCTAGAGACTAAGTCCCAGGAGCTGCGTCTGCACATCCGCTTGACTGGCATGTCTAGTAGGTATGTCAGACCCTCAGCCGCAGGCGGCCTGGGCTCCGCCTGCCAGGCTGTGCTTGCTGCTGCTTCTCTGACTTGTGTTTGATATTCAGAGGAATATCCTATTTCCATTCTCGAGGGGGAGACACCTGAGTGTGCTCCCGTTCCCTGCCTATGGGTAAGTAAACCCACGGCAAAGATACATGTTGTTACATATATGTGGGACAAGCCTTGACAGCCCTGCTTCATAGCACCTGTGTATTCTTTGAACATTGATTTTTCTAGAAAAATTTGAGGAAACAGTACAATAATTCAGAAAACTTGAGGAAATAGGAATTTAGAAGATCACATTTTTAAATAAGTATTATGGAAGAGAACACAAAGTTCATATGAATTTTTACGATAAAATGGGAGACTTCAAAGAATTGTCGAGCACTGTAGCAGCTTGCCGGGCCCTGGGGCAACCTTGAGTGCTGGGGGCAGCACCTCTGCTACAGGCTCAAGGTCCTCAGAACATTTTGGTAAGCCTTAGCTTAACAAAACCAAACAAGCTGGTTCCTGGTCAGTACTTGTATTCTGTCAATGCGGTGCTTTATAATCTTCTTAATATAAAAGTAAAAAATGTGTTTTTAAATTTATTTAATTGGAGGCTAATCACAGTACTGTAGTGGTTTTTGCCATATGTTGCCTGGTAATATATTTGTACTTTAGGTACAGGTTAGAGGTGCTAGTAACTTGGAAGATTCCTGTAATGGCCTCTCTTTCCAAAAAGCATTCTTAACTCTTAAAGGTTTCAACTTTAATTTTCACATCAGAGGTTCACAGTGTTTTCATGTGTACTGTTTTTTTAACGTGTAAATATTTTGTTTAAATCTTTTCCCAGTTAATATCTCCTTCTTGCGCCAGTGACCAATGGCTGATACGCATTCAGTACTGTTTTTAAATAAATGTGATATTAATCACCATGCTATCAGCATATATTTGAAATACATAGTTGTCCAGATGCGTGCAGGACTTAGCCTGAGCCATTCCTTGTTGGCTAAGGATTTGCAGGCAACCTGTGTCTTCTGGAAGGCCCCCGGTGGTCCCTGGTCTCCAGCGGGGGGTGGCCACTACTGGGAGTGGACACAGGCGCAAACAGCTGTCTCCTCCACCTTCTTGTCCCTCGTGCTCATCATTAGTGCAGTGGCTCAGTCGTGTCTGCCTCTGCAGCCCCGTGGGCTGCAGCACTCCCGGCTTCCCTGTCCTTCACCAACTCCCGGAGCTTCCTCAAACTCGTGTCCATTGGTGATGCCATCCAACCACCTCATCCTCTATCGTCCCCTTCTCCTCCTGCCCTCAGTCTTCCCCAGCATCAGCCTTTTCTGATGAGTCAGTCATGTGCTCAGCATAGGGACAGACTGGCATAAACTGTGCCATCAATGAATGTTGTTGAACAAATCATTATGAATAACCTGGTATTGTGTTTCCTTTCTAGCTGTCAGTCTTTCACTATGCACAGTTTTGTTGATACTAGTCTATGCTGCATTCTGTGCCTACAGCACCCGAGCTCCTGCTGGGTGCTGCACTGGATGTGGTAAAGCGTTCCAAGTGACAGAGCATGGCCCCTGATCTCAGAATGTTTGGGTGGCTGTGTGTGGAAAGCATCTGTTGTATGACATGGCAGGTTTCTGTCTTGTACAAAATGAATGGTTTCATTGGGTAATAATGAAAATGATACCATTTCTAGTAATTACTGAATGTTATTAACATCCATGACTTGTAAAATTAGTTTTCAAATTTGATTCTAAAATATGTCTTAGATGTTCGGTATGATACTTTTAGTAGAATTCTAGCTTTTATCACAGTATCTTTTTTTTTTTTTTTTTTTTAACTTTCATAGCGGTGTTAAATTGTCCTGAACCTATTTTAAAGTCTGGTAGGTTGTACGGGAAAGAGAACACCCATTTTTAATATTAGATTATTTTTTAGTTCTAATTTAAAAGTGAAGAAACATGTAAAATATCATGTATGAAACGAGTTGCCAGTCCAGGTTCGAAGCACAATACTGGATGCTTGGGGCTGGTGCACTGGGACGACCCAGAGGGATGGAATGGGGAGGGAGGAGGGAGGAGGGTTCAGGATGGGGAACACATGTATACCTGTGGCGGATTCATTTTGATATTTGGCAAAACTAATACAGTTATGTAAAGTTTAAAAATAAAATTTAAAAAAAAAAAAAGTGAAGCACAGCAAACTTACTAGGCTATTGCAAGCTTTACCAGTCCCATCAATAGTCTTATGAAGAAAGTGCATCTTCTATTATATTTAAGCTTTGCATTGAGATTTTTGAGCATAAATTTGAAGTGTCTCTTTATTGTTGAGCCATAAAGCAGTGGTCCCCAACCTTTTTGGCACCAGGGACCTGTTTCATGGAAGACAGTTTTTCCACGGACCGAGGGTGGTGGTGGTGGGGTTTCAGGATGATTCAAGGGCGTAACATTTACCGTGCACTTGATTATTACTACATCAGCTCCACCTCAGATCATCAGGTATTAGACCCCGGAGGTTGGGGACCCCTACTGTAAAGAATCAGGAGGGTGCATGATATCCCAAGGTGCTTTTTATCTTTTGAAGAAAGTATCATAAAGGAATATGATAAAATAACTAGCTGAACATTTGCAGAGTTTTAAAATTTCCATCTAAGAATCCTCACAGTACAGGGGTTAACTTTTTCCACTGTAGGGAACGGTCTCAGGTCACTGCGGGTTAACTGGACCTTTATATTGAGGATTCGTGTTCATGAGACAGACTAATCACTTAAGTGTAGCTTTTTGCTGCACCTGCTTCTTGCCACTCCTGCTTCTCTTGCAGCCTCTTCTCTACCTTGGAGTGTCTGCTTGGAAAGGCAGTAAACATTTTTAAAGCATTGTCTTTATGGCTAGACAGACTAGGTTTAGTCTTCTGTCACCTCATCTGTTGAGTGGCTTTCTAACCTGTAACATGTGTCTCAAAAAATGTACTGACACATAGTTCAGGCCGAGTCATTGTCCTTATTCATTTCCTCATCGTATTTTGTATAACTGCTCATGGGTACAGCTGTTCCTTGTGACCTGCTTACTTGAGCTCTGAGTACTGAATGCACCCCTCTCTCTCCAGGTTTCTTGTTCAAATTCCTGAGGGACAACCTGGACCAACTCAGGAAGGCTGATCCTGGGCCCCCGACCAGCCTCTGCCTTAGCAGGTGCTCCCCTTGCAGAGGGCCGTCTGCTCTAGGTCAAGGTCGAGGTTAGAGATGGCGACGGCCTCACGTGCTGTCCACCCTCACTGAACACCGGGTTACACAGCAACTTGCCGCTGCACCTGCGTCTCACCGTCTCTCGTCTTCGATAGCAGGCGTGGCTGGCCAATGAAGAGGGATGGCTCTTAAGCCACGTGAGTGGAAAGCTGTTCATACCTCTAGTAAAATCGCTGTTGTGAAGCGTGTCTTTCTCCCCCAGATTAAGGCTTTTGCCAGCATGGAAGAGAACAGTTGGGAAGCGCGGCACTGCCCTGTAGCAGCCACAGCTGTTTGGGATGGAATGGGAGGCACTATATGGATCATCTTAATTACCTTCTTGATCATGTCTAAATTCCACCCATGTTACTCTCTCAGCTTTGCGGGAAGGAGCTCTCTGACCTGTCAAAGAGGCTGGAGAACCTCCCAGGGAAAAGAAGTCTTGAGAAGCTCCAGCCAGAGGAACAGTAAGGTGTTCAGTCCTTACAAAGCAGACTAAGGACAGCAGTCTCAGAGGGAAATATCTAAGATTTCTGGATCCTTCCTTAGGTATGCTGTTTTTATTTCTTATCCTCAAGTGATTGCTCTGGTATCATTGAAGAACTAGCCTGCTTATAAGATTGATAAGGAAAAACTAAAATGAATGTTAAGAAACAGGCTCAGTGGAGTGGCACAGAATACTGACTCCAGGATGAGAAGAGGAGACAGGACTCAGGAGAGGCTGAAGATCATGGGGAAGACTGATGGTAACAGGCAGTAACAATAATACTGGCTAAAACTAAGTGCCTCCTCCTGCCTGGCGATCCCAGAGCTGTTGCTGCTGGGTTCACGCCTGAAAGTTTAAGCTTTCATCTGCCAGATCTAGTCCACAGAAAGAACTTATGTTTTCAGAGAAGTTACTAGACGATGGTTTTTCCAGCTATGAGTTTCCAGTAGTTGTTACCTCGTGTTTTCTTCCTTCCCCACCAAGATGCAGACTCACAGGAATTCACACAGCAAGAGGATAGGATGCTTCTGCAGAAGGGCCTGCGACTGGGCAGACACCCAGGACTGAAGACTGAGACCTACCCCTCCACCCTGGCCCGCACACAGGGACCTTGTCTCCTAGGAGAAAACTGTCTGCTGGGAACCTTGTGTAAAATAATGTAAGAACTTACTTAGTACTCTGCTATTCATAGAATGTGTTCAGAATGCTGCTTTAATCCTCATAATTTCCTGAACTGAGCATTATTCCCATTTTAAAAACAGATGTGCCTGGGCCAGGATCACATACACATATCGTGTTTTAACTCCCAAGTCCAGGGCTCTTTGACTCACATTATATATACAGTTGACTCCTGAACACGGGTTTGAACTGCGTGGGTCCACATATACTTGGACTTCTTTCAGTATTAACACAGTACCTGTATAGATTTTAAGTACGGAGAGAAGCTTGCATTTGACCAGAGGTCACAAAGTGTGGAATCAGAAACTAAAGGTTTGAGCCTTGATTCTTTCCCAGCTGTTCCAGGTTCCTACCCACGCTTGGGTGAGTTGTCAGTTCTTTTGCTGTTGAGGCAGAGATAGCAGTATGGCCTAGGGGAGGTGGAAAGAGAGGCCCAGAGGTAGGTTCTAGGCTCTAGAACCCTGAAGAAACTCACACACCTCTTTCTCTTTTAATGCTGAAGATGAATGAAAAAGGTGACACATTTTAAGCAGTATATTTCCACTTGGAAAATGCAGAAAGCAAATTATTCTAAAGTTGCATGTACAACACAGAAGAAGTTTACCTACTGTGGAAGAAAAAGCAAAAGCATTTATATAGGCATGATGGTCCAAGGAAAAGAAAAGTTGCTTTATTTCAAAACAGTAACTTCCTTATTTTGGAGCACTGGCTAAAAATTCAATTATTGATACAAATATAAATATTTCTTAGGAGGTCAAAATAAGTATATCAGGTGAATTTTTAAACGATAGAAAACAATTAGAAACAATGTATGTCAACAACATGTGTAAAATTAAGCCACAGTTCAAATTTAGTAAGCTAAACAGCCAAGCCATGAAAATTACCTCAACTAGTATTAGCTGCTATCGTTTAGAACATTGCACATCATTTCAATAACTTAAAAGTGAATGTATCTTCTTCATATCTCCTAATCGCCCTGGGAGATGGAACTTTTTCCCCCACTAGATTTAAATAATAAGTCCAACTATTTACTCATGGTAGGAGATTCTGGATAACTATAGCTGAGTTTAACAGAAATATAGAAAATCATGAAGATACATGAAGCATTTAGAAATGATGACTTCCTTTGAAGTCCCAAATGAGAAAGGAGGCTCTCCACTTCCTGACAGCACCTACAGGTTATGCTGCTACATGGTGGAACGCAGCAGAACAGCAGTCTGACTGACCCATGATAAGCAACTTACAGGAAATTCTGTGGCCTATTCAATGTTTAATAGACCAGTATTAAAAAAAAATTTTTAACTCCATTATGCTGACATTTCCAGAAGTGTTAACTTAGCAACAAGTCATCTTTATGATATGCCATTTTATTAAACTGAAAGAAAAAAAGATGGTACATTCTACTTTTACTTTAAAAGAGATTTAATTCAATAGTTTGATTGCTCACTATTGAAAACTACATTTTCTTCCTCAGAACTGGGCGGCACTGAGGTGGAAACAGTTTTCATGATCCTTGACTTCCCCTTAAAGGAAAGTATTACAGAATTTCAGCAGTGAACATCATCTGGTTCCTACTCAAACCCCATCTCCAAGAAAACGTGAGAGAGAATCTAAAAGTTCTGTTCAAGGCAAGAAGAAATTCCAAACTCAAACATTTTACTCTAACAATTTGGATATACCATCTGCTCCATCGCTGGGTAGGAATGATTACCAGCAGCCTTGTCACTGCCAGCGCTAAATCGTATATCCAAATACATGCACATAAAATATGTGTACAGATAAATTAGTGTTAATTAAAAACTCACATCTATAAAATATCCTTCCTTTGTTCTGAAATCTATGTACTTGTTTTCCAGACTGGAAACCTAAACATCTTGGCTACACATTAAAAACATGCTGGAATGTACATACGCTATGGAAACTTCAGAACTGACCTTCTCTTAAAAGCAAACAAACCTAGAGTGCTTTTGTTATAGCATCATCCTCTAATGAGACCTAAAAGGAGACCACTAAGTTCTAAATTCAGGTATTTACCAAACAGTGTTGATATCTACTAGCTGAACAGCCCTAATAAACGAACAGCTGAACTTCAGATAGTCTTTCTCAGCTCTTTGTCTATTAGGAAGTTGAAGCATTTTCAATTAAAGCCTTCATTTTTCCAGTAGACTTCAACATGTGTGGACCAAACTAGAAAAGAAACAAAAAAGATACAGGTTCATGTAACAGCAATGATAGCCCCCTCCCGACCATGGACCACAAGGTATGTTTATAACAACCTGTCAATTCATATCAACAGTGAGAAAGATAGCAAAATTACTCCCTATCAAACTGTAGTCAGCATCGCAAGACCCTAGCTTAGTCCAATTTTACTTCTTTTAATAAAAGAAGGAAGATACAGAGTTTCCTCTTCAATGTCTAGGGTTTCAAAGATGCTAGAATTTCTAGGATATCTACCTCTCTGGCATAGATAAACTCATCTCCCCAGTGACAGTAACCTGAGGCAAGTTAAAGTGAAGTCGCTCAGTCGTGTCCGACTCTTTGCGACCCCGTGGACTGTACAGCCTACCAGGCTCCTCAGTCCATGGAATTCTCCAGGCAAGAATACTGGAGTGGGCTGCCATTTCCTTCTCCAGAGGATCTTCCCAACCCAGGGACTGAACCCGGGTCTCCCGCATTGCAGTCAGACGCTTTACCATCTGAGCTACCTGAGGAAAGGGAAGGTCTAAATTAATATTGAAGAGCTTTCATTAAGTCTGCTCAGTCTCCACCAATGCAGGGCCCACAGCCTGCAAGGCCCTGGTCAGATTTCTTTCCCCTTTATAAGAATTTCAAAGGTGCCCTAAGAGAATGACCTTTCCTTTCTACATCACAACATTTACACTATCCTTAGATGTAAATTTTATTGTCATGAATTTCACTTCATTGTGCTTAAATATAAACAAACAGCATGGGAAATTTAACATAGGAGATACCCAGGGTTAGCTTTTACTTACAGAAGAGCATCAAGAGGGAAGCAGTCTAGCTGGCATTAAGGACTAACTCGTACAGCGCATCCTTTTGCATCTTGCAGATAACCAGCTGAGTGTCTTGTGCAGCAGTGGACTGGACCACAGGCTGCACTAAGGAGAGAGGTCTGCCCAGTACTCACCAACACTCTCTCGGAGGTGGCCTCTGATTCAGACTTTTGGATTCCTTTCTCAGCTTCACCTTGACTATCGCTTCGATACCGATAAGCAAACTTCTTTCTCAGCGCCTCTGCTATGAGGGCAGCAGGGTCAGCAGCATCTGCCGGCTTGGGCTTTGTGTCTTGTTCTGACCTTAGAGAAGTGACGAGAAATCAAGGGGGTGCTAGCAGCAGGGACACCCAATAGAGGCACTGACGCAGTGAGGTGGGAGCCCTGGATTTACGGCCTCACAAGACAGCACAAAGGTACCCAGGGAATAGCTCCTCTAAGGAGCAGAGACTGCAGGCTCCTTCAGAGCAGTCAGGGTTCCCCTCCTCCACAAGCCTGGTCCCTACCCTAGCAGGCACATAGCACAGCCTGAGGGGAGAATGACTGCACAGTAACAAGGCTTCAGAGGCAATGGGGGAGAAATGAGAGTGGCCTGCGGGTGTTTGTCCTGCTCTCTGTTAACTGCATACAAGAGCTCCTGGGGGCTTATCTTTTTTAAATTAAAAACTTAAGAGCTATTCCAGTAGTCATGCTATAAAACAAAGTTCTCAAGAAGCTTGGTGTATGTGTGTGCTCAGTCGTGTCCGACTGACTCTATGTGACCCTATGGTCTGTAGCCCGCCAGGCTCCTCTGTCCATGGGATTCTCCAGGCAAGAATACTGGAGTGGGTTGCCACTTCCTCCTCCAAAGCAGCTTAGCAGTTGCTTATAAAAGGCATAGGAAACCAAGGGAAGTGGGCGAGAAGGCAGATGTCTCCTCACCTTTTTACTGATCGCAGTTTCACGCTGTTCATGTCTTTTAGGATCTCCAGCATGTTGGGCAGGTCTGTTTTCTTTGGACTGTTCTTGACCAAGGTCTTCCCAGCAGAGGCGTTTCTCCGTCTTCGCTCTTTTATCAGATCAATAGCAGAAGTGCTCTGCTGGAGCCCCGGTGAGGGGAGGGGAGGCGGCGGCGGAGGGGGCGGCAACGGGGGCGCTGGCGGGACCGAGGGTGCTGCTGCGGCGGCAGGCCTGGTGGATTCTAAGTCACCTACAGAAATGAGGGGCAATCAGTTTAATCGTGGGGGTAAGAGGCAAATAAAATACTTTAAAAGTAGAGTTATGTTAAGGACTTGATACCTGAAAGCAGTAACCTTAAAAAGAATCTCAGTCACAAGTAAAAAGGAAGTTTCAGTTACTTGCTTGGAATCTAAATCCCTGAATTTCAGTCACGGTATCATTTAATCCGTCTCCAGATGGAAATGTTCCATTTAACTTAACAGGGTGCTTTTGTGATATCAAATGTTCAGGTCTGACTGCTTCACACTGTGCAGCTACTTCTAGCTGAAACAGCATCTGGACTGCACACAGAACTGCCTCCAGTAGGTAGTCTGACAGTTTAGTACTAGAGTAAACAGCTGTTGGATACCTCTGTGGTTCATTTTAAGTATATTTACATAGAAGGTAAGCATGAACTATGCTATGCTATGCTAAGTCACTTCAGTCATGTCCGACTCTGTGCGACCCCAGAGACGGCAGCCCACCAGGCTCCCCCGTCCCTGGGATTCTCCAGGCAAGAGTACTGGAGTGGGGTGTCATTTCCTTCTCCAATGCATGAAAGTGAAAAGAGAAAGTGAAGTCGCTCAGTCGTGTCCGACTCTAAGCGACCCCATGGACTGCAGCCTAACAGGCTCCTCCGTCCATGGGATTTTCCAGGCAAGAGTACTGGAGTGGGGTGCCATTGCCTTCTCCGAAGCATGAACTAGAGAATGTAAATTGACCAGAATGAGTTAAAAGAAGTTTTAGATTTACTGAAAAAATTGAGAGAGAAAAAAAATTATAGTTAATTCCCCAAAAGAATAAGTAACTAAGAGTTACAGCGGTTCTAAAATAAGGACCTAAAAATCCATCTTTCTGCAATAACTGGAGATTAGAGAGTTGTTTGGGCGCGAACTATATTAATTAGTTTATTCAAGGGAGTTGGGTTGTAAATAGAACATCTAACAGACTTGCCTAGTCTGCCAGAAGAGGGAGGTAAAGCCAAAAAGAAATGTATCAGTAACTTATAGGTTAAACAGAAAAGGGCAGGACTTTGGGTTTTCAAAAGTCACCTGTAGATTTCACTGAAGTAACACCAGGTGCCTGGAGTACATTCACCCTGCCCATCATGGCCTGACCCAGGTTTGAGGAGGTTTCCGTGTAGGTTACATTAAACTATAGGACCACAAGCTAAGTGACTCAGAGGTGGAATAACTATCCTTTACCCTTCAGAGCTGGCTTATACTGAATCTCGTCAAGACTCAGGAACACTAGGAAAACCACCACTGCTTGCCAGCAGATTAATAAACTAGGATTTCAAGGCTATGGTTTTTTCCTCCAAAGTGACAACGCAACAAAAATAAAAGCAACACTATTAGACCAGAGTCAGAGGCCCTGAATTCAGTTTCCACTCTGGGCAAGAGGGAGAGAAATGAATATTAAACAGCTACTTTGCACTAAAGATACTACATATAGTTTCTGCATTTACTCCCACAGTAACTCCACAGCATAAGTAACTTCTATCCCAGTTATAGAGCTTTATGCTTGCCTCAGGACACATAGGTAACTAAACACTCAACCCTGTCAGGGCTGCTTTGCAGTTACCTCCTCCAGTCTGATGTGAATGGTGCCATTATCACAAACAGTGAAGTTCCCACAGCAGACACATGAGCAGTGTTCACCTTTATCAGTGGATGTATATTTTGTGTTTCCAAAAATACACTCATCATCCTCTGACAGTATTAAGATTGTTCAAAACAAACGAAAACCACTTAAACTTGCCTGGGTCCTGTACCGGACCATGCAGGGGACAGGCCCCTAGTTTTCTAGCAAGCCCAACAGCTGTTATTAACTTCTTTTTAAATTTTTAATTGTAATATCATTTATTTATAATGTGTTTCAGTGTGTAGCATACTGATTGAGTTATATATATGTATGCATACTGGGGCTTCGCAGGTGGCTCAGTAGGTAAAGAATCCGCCTGCAGTGCAGGAGAAACAGGTTCGATCCTGGGTTGAGAAGATCCCCTGGAAGAGGACATGGTAACCCACTCCAGTATTCCTGCCTGGAGAATCCCATGGACAGAAAGGAACCTAGAGGGCTACAGTCCATGGGGTTGCAGAGAGTTGGACACGACTAAAGAGACAGAGCCCACAGATAATATATATTATATATATATAATTTTTTTCCCAAGTGAGTGGTATTCCCCCTGCCCCCTGCCCGCATTTGCTGGCTGACTGGAGGACTCACAGACCTGCACTGAGGTTCTGCTGTTCCTGGAGGGTCACGATCTTGGCAATCTGAGCTCTGAGGGCAGCAAGCTCACTTTCAAGGGCACAGATCTTCTGCAGCGCTTCCTCATTGGCCAGCGTCGAGGTCTGCAGCGGAGGCTCTTCTGGAGACAGGGTGGGTAAGGATGGCTGCCTGCTGTGGGGCTTCTCAAAGAAAGGAAGATCATCCTGAAGGGCTGGCCTTGACCGGACCTCTAACCTGCAAGGACAGAAGTTGGCTGTCACAGGCTTTGAGAGGGGCTATGAAAAATTGTCACTTCAAAGTTAATCAGAACACACCAGAAGAGAACATCTGAGAGCCACTTTTCAGGCTGACCTTACATAAAACCCCTGCTGTAAGTTTCAAGACAACAAAGCACTTGTCAACCTGAAGTAGATACACACCAGGCCAGCTTTCTTGTTGCTGTCATTCTTAATTTTTATCTCTACATTTTACATTCAAGCCCATACTATCAGGAGGCATCTTTGCTAACTCATGTTTTGTTTTGGTGGCCTGAACTAAGATGATGCAACTTTTAATGCTCTTAAAGATGGTAAACTAATTGGTTATAAATGACAACCAAAGCAGTAGTCCATTAACCCTTCCTTAAGGTCTTTTTTTCCACATTTCCATGTCAGTGTTTTCCATGTGTGATAAAATATACCAAACTATAAGACATATTGTAACAATATGAGCCAAACTACAGCATTAGACACTAAAAAGGGGTGGCGGTGGGGGGGGAATAATTGAACTCATGCAGTAATTACATAGATGGTCTCATTTTCACTTAAAGGTATTCCAATATGCACTGCACTGAAGCTCCATATGGAAGTCTTCTGGGGTTGAGAACAACATTCAGATTTCTTTTCAACTGTCAATTTGTGTATTTATCCATTTCCTCCTATTTTTCTACAATTAGGTTTTTCTGGCCTCTAAGCCCTTTTCTCTTTTTTCTTCCTCCTGCTTTACTGAGGAATCACTGACAAATATTATATGTATATAAATACTGTACAGCATGATAATCTGATCATGTGTACACTCTGAAATAATCGCCACACCCAAGTACATCCCAATTTCCCTCACAGTCTCATGTGGCCATGTGACTGTGAGTTTTGGCTAACCAGATTGTAAGCCACCTGGGAAAGCTGCTTGGAGGGCAATGACTTGGTTCCCCAAGAAAACAAGGCCTTTCATCTCTAGCCCCACCGGTTATTCCTCCTCTCCTGAGAGCCGTGAGCCACCAAGCCCAGAAGCTAATGCTGATGGGAAAGCCACAGCTGAGGATGCCCAAGAGCCTGGCGGGTGTTCCTGGGCACACAGTGGAGCCACTGGCAGCTTCAGACTGTCCACTCGGGGGTTTCTGACTTGAGAGGAAAATAAACTTCCATCACCATTATTTTGGACTTCTCTGTTAAATGTAGTCAAAATCCTCTTGTAACATTCACCAACATTATATCCTATTTTAAAATAGTTCCTTTAACTGAATATTGCTGTTTTTTGCTTGAGAAATGAAACAATTCATTCTTCCTTGTGTTTGAATGAGTAAATTCTTGGACCTTTAGCATTTGGTATTTTGCACTAAATTCAGGTGGTTTTCTTCATACCTAATCTTGATTATACCCTGTTAAACTATCACATATACAGGATGGTTGCAAATTGTTTTTTATAGTATTTTTTACAATATTATTAAAAATATTTGGAGAATAAATGTTCTAGTTACTACCTAGCCCTACTTTAGCTTACCTAGTAATCAACTTTAATAATACTAACCTTGTACACTTTCATTTGGCATATTTTGGGGGTAGGGAAATATATTTGGCTTGCAAAAAGCTTTAATTACCATTTCCTTTCTAAGCCCTACACTGGAAAGAAACAGGTGATAAAATGTTTAAAAAAGTAATGATGATTGCTAAGTCACTTCAGTTGTGTCCGACTCTGTGCGACCCCAGAGACGGCAGCCCACCAGGCTCCGCCGTCCCCGGGACTCTCCAGGCAAGAACACTGGAGTGGGTTGCCATTTCCTTCTCCAATGCATGAAAGTGAAAAGTGAAAGTGAAGTCGCTCAGTCATGTCCAACTCCTAGTGACCCCCATGGACCGCAGCCCACCAGGCTCCTCTGTCCATGGGATTTTCCAGGCAAGAGTACTGGAGTGGGGTGCCATAAACAAACATAAAAAATTTAAAAGAAACAATACCAATGCTCTGATAAAATACATTAATAGGTTCTTTGAAAGATTATAGAGATTAGATGCAAGCATTCTAATCAACCTGCAATAAAGAAAATAATTTTGACATTAAATTTTAAAAAAATCATTGTGGCTTTTTGTTGACAGGAAAATTCTGATTTCTACCTACCTTTCATAAAGAAGGCCAGATTTTGTTAACCATCTCTATACAGTAAATTACAAGAAGATACAAATTATTCTGTCTACTGAGTGAAGTTTTTTAGGGGGAGGATACTTAGAGTAATTTCATTTAATCAGTACAATGTCAAATACTCTAATACACTTCAACTATATTCTTGACAACTCGTTAATGTTTTTAATAAAACATTTTAAAACAGTGTTTTAAAATTTAAAATACTATTTTAAAAATACTACTTCTTGAAATAACTAAGGAAACCATTGATAGGTAGGATATTGGCAAAGATATAATTTTAGTCTTGAGAACAGATGTGAGTAAAACATAGAAATCTCAAATATACTATTAAAGTATCATTCTTGTTCAAAACAACAGTGGAGAAATAGGGAAGACTAGGAATAGAGACTGTGAGTTTAAAGCAGGAAATCAGAAGCAGAGTGTTCTCAGAACAGAGGACAGACAGCCCTGGCACAGGCATCGGGGCGGCATACCCGAAGGGGTGCAAGTGGATGAAAGTGGAACAGGAGAGAGAGCGTGCCTGCAGGGGAAGACTCAGGTCTACCCTTGACCATCTCCCATGAAAGTTATATTCTGCTTTGTTTATTAAAATTTACCTAAATGAATGAACATTTTATTGGGAGTGGAAGTGAGGATGATGGTTTGTTTTCACATTATGTATGAGTGCAGAGATTTCATCAAGTCTGTATCATAATAGCAAATAGAGATAAATTTTGAATGCCAGAATCTTGAGTACTACACTAAGCAAAAAAATGTTGTAATAGCTTTTTTCAGGAACTAGTAGTCACTTTAGTAGTGAATATACCCTCCTAGATCACAGGACCCAAAAGTATTACATGCTTTTCAGTTTGTTTGAAAATGTTAGCATTCAAGTAAGCCAATCGTCAAATCCCATGAACATTTCAATACCCAGAACTGGAACCAGGTAACATGACAATTTGGATTAAGAGAGCAACTACAAGGCAAAACAGTTTCCTTTATGATATCTTCTGGGCAAGATACCGTCAGAGAGAATTAAATACTGAACAGCAAAGGACAGTGTTTAAGAAAAACAATTAAGCATCTACCTCTCCCAGTAAAATTTCTACAGATGAATTTAATCCTTCTGTTTCTCATCTACTAGAACTAAGGGTAAGCACTTATTAATCTTGAAAACCAGTGTGGCAGGCTGAAAGAAAAAAAGTTTAGGACCTTTAGGAAGAATATTTAAGTAACAGTGTCAGATCATCTATGTTTTATGTGTCTATACTATTTTTATAACTTTGGTATACTCTCTACATTTATATTGTGAAATACTGTCGACAGCTATAGATTCGGACAAAGTAATTCTAGGAAATGTGGAAGTTTAAGTGTGGATTTTTAGACGCTAAAAAAAGTAAATAATCCTGAAATGATCATATCCTCTTGAAGACACAGGAAGATTCGACATACAGAGAAGCCTGAAAACCAAAGACATAAAAAAGAAAAAGTTACTCTGTAATATTCTTGTTTATGAAAAACCTTAGGTTTTATGAAAATTCTGACAAGTCCCTGACTTTAAAATTATAAACACACACACCTTTTTCCTACAGATATGTTTTATAAGACAGTCGACAAATAACTCATTCTCAGAACCAATCTGTTTTGCCATCCTTCAGAAGAGAAGGCTATTAAGAAATACCAAGGAAAAAGTAATTCAAACTAAGAAACTAAGGGCTTTTTAAGCTCTACTAATCAAAGAAAATTCTCAATTAAATATAATGTACCTCTAGGATCCTTTCCCCTTATCTAGCAGTGAAAGCTCAGAATCTGAGATTTTTTCAAATTAACCCAGTGGTATTCCCCAGGTGACTTTACTGAGCCTCCCTCACTATTTTGAGAGAACAGTATAGAAAAGTACAAAAACATACTCTTCTGTCAACAGGATACAGCGGGTAGGGTGGGGAAGCTGACATTTTAGTTCACTGAAAACACACAGTTGGGTAGAAAGAAAACATTATTTTCCAAGTGAGCATATAGTTGGAAGACAACTGGACCTATCTAAAAAAAAAGGCAACTGGACCAGGGAAATTATTTCAAAGGAAGTAATCCATGAAAGGACTTACAGTGGAGGACAGGCATGACTACTGTGGGGCTACAGACAGATGACTGTTTAGTTCAGTCGCTCAGTTGTGTCTGACTCTTTGCGAGACCGTGACCCACAGCTCGCCAGGCCTCCCTGTTCATCACCAACTCCCAGAGTTCACCCAAACCCATGTCCATTGAGTTGGTGATGCCACCCAACCATCTCATCCTCTGTCGTCCCCTTCTCCTCCTGCCCTCAATATTTCCCAGCATCAGGGTCTTTTCCAATGAGTCAGCTCTTCGCATCAGGTGGCCAAAGTATTGGAGTTTCAGCTTCAACATCAGTCCTTCCTATGAACACCCAGGACTGATCTCCTTTAGGATGGACTGGTTGGATCTCCTTGCAGTCCTGGGGACTCTCAAGAGTCTTCTCCAACACCACAGTTCAAAAGCATCAATTCTTCAGCACTCAGCTTGCTTTATAGTCCAGCTCTCACATCGATACATGACTACTGGAAAAACCATAGCCTTGACTAGACGGACCTTTGTTGGCAAAGTAATGTCTCTGCTTTTCAATATGCTATCTAGGCTGGTCATAACTTTCCTTCCAAGGAATAAGCGTCTTTTAATTTCATGGCTGCAATCACCATCTGCAGTGATTTTGGAGCCCAGAAAAATAAAGTCAGCCACTGTTTCCCCATCTATTTGCCATGAAGTGATGGGACCAGATACCATGATCTTGGTTTTCTGAATGTTGAGCTTTAAGCCAACTTTTTCACTCTCCTCTTTCACTTTCATCAAGAGGCTTTTGAGTTCTTCACTTTCTGCCATACAGATGGTATCATCTGCATATCTGAGGTTACTGTTTCTCCTGGCAATCTTGATTCCAGCTTGTGTTTCTTCCAGCCCAGCGTTTCTCATGATGTACTCTGCATATAAGTTAAATAAGCAGGGTGACAATATACAGCCCTGACATACTCCTTTTCCTATTTGGAACCAGTCTGTTGTTCTATGTCCAGTTCTAACTTGCTTCCTGACCTGAGTACAGGTTTCTCAAGAGGCAGGTCAGGTGGTCTGGTATTCCCATCTCATTCAGAATTTTCCATAGTTTGTGGTGATCCACACAGTCAAAAGCTCTGGCATAGTCAATAAAGCAGAAATAGATGTTTTTCTGGAACTCTTTTGCTTTTTCCATGATCCAGCAGATGTTGGCAATTTGATCTCTGGTTCCTCTGCCTTTTCTAAAACCAGCATGAACATTTGGAAGTTCATGGTTCACATATTGCTGAAGCCTGGCTTGGAGAATTGTGAGCATTACTTTACTAGCGTGTGAGATGCATGCAATTGTGCGGTAGTTTGAGCATTCTTTGGCATTGCCTTTTTTAGGATTGGAATGAAAAGTGACGTTTTCCAGTCCTGTGGCCACTGCTGAGTTTTCCAAATTTGCTGACATACTGAGTGCAGCACTTGCACAGCATCATCTTTTAGGATCTAAAATAGCTCAACTGGAATTCCATCACCTCCACTAGCTTTGTTCATAGTGATGCTTTGTAAGGCCCACTTGACTTCACATTCCAGGATATCTGGCTCTAGGTGAGTGATCACACCATCGTGATTATCTGGGTTGTGAAGATCTTTTTTGTACAGTTCTTCTGTGTATTCTTGCCACCTCTTCTTGATATCTTCTGCTTCTGTTCGGTCCATACCATTTCTGTCCTTTATTGTGCCCATCTTTGCATGAAAAGTTCCCTTGCTATCTCTAATTTTCTTGAAGATATCGCTAGTCTTTCCCATTCTATTGTTTTCCTCTATTTCTTTGCATTGATTGCTGAGGAAGGCCTTCTTATCTCTCCTTGCTATTCTTTGGAACTCTGCATTCAGATGCGCGTATCTTTCCTTTTCTCTTTTGCTTTTTGCTTCTGTTCTTACTAGACAGATGACTTCTTCTCACTAGACAGATGACTAGTGGGATTTTATCACCTATTCTTGATTCTATTCAACAAAATCCTCTTGTATTTTAAAAGCTAGATCTTCCTGTAAGTGATATTTAGCAGAAATTACCCTTGACCACAGTACTTTATTGATATACATTAATTAATAGTTAATGACTAGTACCAAATAATTTCATATTGTTCATGAACAGTATGAAAAGGCAAAAAGATGACACTAGAAGATGAACCCTCCAGGTAGGTAGATGGCCAATATTCTACTGGGAAAGAGCAGAGAAATAGCTCCAGAAAGAAGGAAGTGGCAGGCCCAAAGCAGAAACAACACTCAGGTGTGGATGTGTCTGGTGGTATAAAAGTCAAGTCCTATGCTATAAAGAATAATACTGCATAGAAACCTGGAATGTTAGGTCCATGAATCAAGGTAAATTGGACATGGTCAAGCAGGAGATAGCAAGAGTGAACATCGACCTTTTAGGAATCAGTGAACAAAAATGGACAGGAATGAGTGAATTTAATTCAGATGACCATTGTATCTACTACTGTGGGGGCAAGAATCCCCTAGAAGGGACACAGTACCCCCAAAGTCAACAAGAGAGTCTGAAATGCAGTACTTAGGCACAATCTCAAAATACAATAGAATGATCTCGGTTCGTTTCCAAGACAAACCATCCAACATCACAGTAATCCAAGTCTATGTCCCAACCACTAATGTTGAAGTTGTTGAAGTATGTAGATCTATGAAGATCTACAAGACCTTCTAGAAAAATGGAAGTGTTGGTCACTCAGTCACGTTCAACTCTTTGTGACCCAATGACTGTAGCCCACCGGGCTCCCGTCCATAGAATTCTTGAGGCAAGTATAGTGGAGTCGGTTGCCATTCCCTTCTTCAGTGGATCTTCTCAACCCAGGGAAACCTGGGTCTCCCACTTTGCAGGCAGATTCTTTACCATCTGAGCCACCAGGGAAGCCCCGGTACAAGACCTTCTAGAACTAACATAAAAAAAGATGTCCTTTTCATCATAGGGGATTGGAATGCAAAAGTAGTAAGTCAAGGAATACCTGGAGTAACAGGCAAGTTTGGTCTTAAAGTATACATTTAAGCAGGGCAAAGGTTAACAGTTTTGCCAAGAGATATGCACTGGTCATAGCAAACACCCTTTTCCAACAACACAAGAGATGATTCTACAGACAGACATCACTGGATAGTCAACACCAAAATCTGATCATATTTTTTGCAGTGGAAGATGGAGAACCACTATCCAGTTAGCAAAAACAAGACATGGAGCTGACTGTGACTCAGATCATCAGCTCCTTATTGAAAAATTCAGGCTTATATTGAAGTAAGTAAGTAAAACTACGAGGCTATTCAGGTGTGACCTAAATCAAATCCCTTATGATTATACAATGGAGGTGATGAACAGATTCAAGGGATTAGATCTCATTGAGTGCCTGAAGAACTATGGACGGATGTTTGTAACACTGTACAGGAGGTGGTGACCAAAACCATCCCCAAGAAAAAGAAATGCACAAAGGCAAAGTGGTTGTCTGAGGAGGCCTTAAAAATAGCTGAGAAAAGAAGCAAAAACCAAAGGAGAAAGGGAAAGATACACCCAACTGAATGCAGAATTCCAGAGAATAGCAAGGGGAGATAAGAAAGCCTTCTTCTTAACAAAGCAAAGAAATAGAGGAAAACAATAGAATGGGAAAGACTAGTGATCTCTTCAAGAAAATTAGAGATAGCAAGGGAACTTTTCATGCAAAGATGGTCACAATAAAGGACAGAAATGGTATGGACCTAACAGAAGCACAAGATATCAAGAAGAGGTGGCAAGAATACACAGAAGAACTATACAATGAATATCTTAATGACCCAGATAGCCACGACGGTGTGGTCACTCACCTAGAGCCAAACATCCTGGAATGTGAAGTCAAGTGGGCCTGAGGAAGCATTACTACAAACAAAGCTAGTAGAGGTGATGGAATTTCAGCTGAGCTATTTAAAATTCTATAAGATGATGCTGTTGAAGTGCTGCACTCAATATGACAGTAAATTTGGGAAATTCAGCAGTGGCCACAGGACTGGAAAAGGTCAGTTTTCATTCCAATCCCAAAGAAAGGCAATGCCAAAGAATATTGAAACTAGTGCACAATTGTACTCATTTCACATGCTAGCAAAGTAATGCTCAAAATCTTCCTGGTCAGGCTCCAAAAGTATGTGAACCTAGAACTTCCAGATGTGTAAGCTGGTTTTAGAAAAGGCAGAGGAACCAGAGATCAAATTGCCAACATCCATTGTATCGTAGAAAAAGCAACGGAATTCCAAAAAAAGACCTACTACTGTTTCATTGACTATGCTAAAGTCTTTGACTGTGTAGACCACAACAAACAGGAAAATTCTTAAAGAGATGGGAATACGAGACCACCTTTCCTGCCTCCTGAGAAACCTGTATGCATGTTGAGAAGCAACAGTTAGAACCCAACATGAAACAACGGACTGGTTCAAAATTGGGAAAGGAATATGTCAAGGCTGTATATTGTCACCCTGCTTTTTTAACTTATATACAGAGTACATCATGTGAAATGCGGTGCTGGATGAAGCACAAGCTGGAATTGAGATTGCCGGGAGAAATATAACGACCTCAGATATGCCGATGACACCACTCTAATGGGAGAAAGCGGAGAAACTAAGAGCTTCAGTGAAGAGTAACTAAGAGCTTCTTGATGAAGTTGAAAGAGAAGAGTGAAAAAGTTGGCTTAAAACTCAACATTCAAAAAATGAAGATCATGGCATCCAATCTCATCACTTCATGGCAAATAGATGGGGAAAATGTGGTAACAGTGACAGACTATTTTCTTGGGCTCCAAAATCACTGCAGATGGTGACTGCAGCCACAAAATTAAAAGATGCTTGCTCCTTCAAAGAAAAGCTATGACAAACCTAGACAGCATATTAAAAAACCAGAGATAACACTTTGCCAACAAAGGTCCATCTAGTCAAAGCTGTGGTTTTTCCAGTAGTCATGTACGGATGTGAGAGTTGGACCATAAAGGCGGAGCGCCAAAGAATTGATGCTTTCGAATCATGGTGCTGCACTCTAGAGAGTCTGTTGAACAGCAAGGAGATCAAACCAGTCAATCCTGAAGAAAATAAACCTTGAATATTCACTGGAAAGACTGATGCTGAAGCTCCAATACTCTGGTCACCTGATGCAAAGAGCCAACTCATTAGAAAAGACTCTAATGCTGGGAAAGATTGAAGACAGGAGGAGAAAGGGACGACAGAGGACAAGATGGTTGGATGGCATCACCAACTTGATGAACCTGAGTTTGAGCAAACGCTGGGGAAGAGTGAAGGACAGGGAACTGGCCCTGCCTCAGTTCATGGGGTCACAAAGAGTTGGACACGCTTAGCAATTGAATAACAACCAAATAATTAAGATGGGAATGAATAACATCTGCTGTCCGTTGTGCTGTGAGTGGGAAACTACCTTGCTCTGAACCATTATGTCTCCTGGGCTACATTCTCACTATGGAGCTTCAGAGCAAGCCAGCCTGCTTGCCTGCCTTTGGAGTCTTGTTACCCCACTATCATCCTCTGAGGTCAGGATTCTTCCCCAATACTGCTTTAAAAAGAACAGCACATTCCATTTTATACTTGGTATCGTTAGCCAAAGTCTTCAGTCTCACTTTATTCACTATTTTTATGTCAGGTTTTTGTAAATATGTTCCTCTTAGTCACTGGATTAAAAACATTCTGGTAATGTATTAAGAAGAGCTACCTCAAATACTTTCAAATCCTGTGAATTTATAATTTTTTATTTAATACATACTTAGTTTGATACAAATGTGGGCAATCAGATACAACTGGAAATTAACATATTAATAAAGAATGAACAAACTGAAATTAACCTTGAAACATTTAGATATTCCTTACATAACATTCGACTCCAGGGAGAAAACATGCAAAGGATGGGACCAACAAGGGCTTAATTTCCAAAATGTACAAATAGCTCAACAACTCAACAACAAAAACATAAGGCAATTAAAAAACAAGCAGAAGGGACTTCCCTGGTGGTCCCTGGCTAAGACCCCATGCTCCCAACTCAGGGGACCTGGGTTCGATCCCTGGTCAAGGAACTAAATCCCACGTGCTGCAACTAATCCCTGGCTATTATATAAAATTTAAAAAAAGGGGGGGGGGTGGGGAGCAGAAGATCTACGTAGACATTTCTTCAAAGAGGACAGACAGACGGCCAACAGGCACATGGAAAGTGTTCAACATTGCTTATTGTTTATCATTGGAGAAATGCAAACCAAAACTACAATGAGATACCATCTCACTTGGGTCAAAATGGCCATCATTAAAAAAAGTACAAATAACAAATGCTGGCAAGGGTGTGGAGAAAAGGGAACCCTCCTGCACTGTTGTTGGAAATGTAAATTGGTGCAGCTACTATGGAAAATGATATGGAAGGTTCCTTAAAAAACTAAAAATAGTTACCATATAATCCAGCAATCCTACTCACGGGCATATATCCAGACAAAACTATAAGCCAAAAAGATACATGTACCTCAATGTTCATAGCAGCACTATTTACAATAGCTACATGAAAACAATGTAAATGCCAACAGACAAATGGATAAAGAAGATGTGGTACATATATACAATGGAATCCTACTCAGCCATCAAAAAAAATGATATAATGCCACTTGCAGCGACGTGAATGGACCTGCAGATTATCATACTAGGTGAGGGAAGTCAGAAAGACAAATATATGATACCACTTAAACACTGAATCTGAAAGATGACACAAATGAACTTATCTATGAAACAGAAACAGAGAACACACCTGCAGTTGTCAGGTGGGAGAGGGATTAAGGAAGGAATGGAGTGAGAATTTGGAATTAGCAGATGGCAACCATTATACATATATAGGATGACTTCCCTGGTGGCTCAGACAGTAAAAAGCGTCTGCCTACAATGTGGGAGACCCGGGTTGGACCCCTGGGTCAGGAAGATCCCCTGGAGAAGGAGATGGCAACCCACTCCAGTACTCTTGCCTGGAAAAATCCCATGGGTGGAGGAGCCTGGTAGGCTACAGTCCACGGGGTCGCAAAGAGTCAGACACAACAGTGATTTCACTTCACTTCATACCTAGGATGAATAAACAACAAGGTCCTACTGTATACCACAGGGAACTGTATTCAATATCCTGGTACTAACCATAATGAAAAAGAATATAAAAAACAATGTATGTATATGTATAACTGAATCACTTCATTGTATAGCAGAAGCTGGACAGCAAAGAGATCAAACCAGTCAATCCTAAAGGAAATCAACCCTGAATATTCACTGGAAGGACTGACTGCTGAAGTTCAAACTCCAATACTTCGGCCACCTGATGGAAAGAGCCGATTCACTGGAAAAGACCCTGATGCTGGGAAAGACTGAAGGCAAAAGAAGAGGGTGGCAGAGGATGAGATGGTTAGATAGCATCACCAACTCAGTGGACTTGGTTTGAGCACGACAGGGAAGCCTGGTGTCTGCAGTCAATGCGATTATAAAGAGTTGAACGTGACTCTGAATGAACAACAATTAAAAAATAAAATTTACAACTGCTCTACTCCAAAAGCAATCAGAAACTTGATAACAATGCCTATGATGTCTGTGAGAAGCCACAGCGATTATAGTCTTTAATTTCATCACACAGAGAACAAATGTTATGCTGTGTGTCTATGTCCAAAGACCACACAGTCTCCAGAAAGTATTACTATGAAAGAGAACAACTTAATTATCTGAGAAAAGACTATCAGTTATATTGACTCTAAGAATCTCAATGCTTCTTATAAAAATGAAGATTTCTTTTCAATTATGAGGCTATTCTTCTAATTCAAAGGGAAATGAAAATGTGTAGACAGAGAAAAAAGACTTGTATAGTACGTGTCACTGTGCTATAAGTTTTCTCATGTTGTCTTTCAAAATTCTCTCAATGTAGGTATTAGCACTTTCAATTTAGAGGTGAAAAACTCAAGTTCAAATTATTTAGAAAAAAAAATTCAATTATACAACAACTCACGCTTATGCCAGTTTCCCAGAGAGAAAATACCATAACACTGTAACCAACTGTTAAAGAAATGCCATCAACATAAATTTCAAGGGAGAAATAATTATATATTGAACAGCTTTGACTTTCATATAAATGTGAGAGGCAGAGAAACACTCAAATGGCTATATATGAATCTTAGAGGTACTCTATTTCATGTTTTTAAGTTAAGTTATAAGTTTAAGCTATAAAGCTCCCATAGAAATGCAGTTAATATCAAAGTGACAGATGAAAAAAGACTCAAACGGCCTGGTGAAAGGATCAGCGTTAAGTAATTGTCAAGACAAAGTAAAATTCCATCAGCTCTCATCCTTCTATTTTGTCCTACTAATTAAAATACATTCTATGGTAAATTTGCTATTTCATCAATCTGTAAAAAACACTTGATCTGGTATATGAAACTGACCAAATAGAGCTTCCTCAAAGCTCCCTTCTGTGGGAAGATGGTGAGACTTTGTCAGCCTATTTATTAGGATATCAGCTTCCTGATAGCTCAGTTAGTAAAGAATCCACCTGCAATGCAGGAAACCCCAGTTCGATTCCTGGGTCAGGAAGAGCCCCTGGAGACGGGATAAGCTACCCACTCCAGTATTCTGGCCTGGAGAATTGCATGGACTGTATAGTCCATGGGGTTGCAAAGATCTGGACACAACTGAGTGAGTTTCTTTTCAGCCACAGGAAAATAGCAATACCTTCCCCCAGACATCTAGATTTATACACATGAAGCGCCAATACTTTGGCCACCTGATACAAAGAGCTGACTCTAGAAAAGACCCTGATGCTAGGAAAGATTGAAGGCAGGAAAAGGGGACAACAGAGGATGAGATGGTTGGATGGCATCACCAACTCAATGGACATGAGTTTGAAGAAGCTCTGGGAGATGGTGAAGGACAGGAAAACCTGGCGTGCTGCAGTCCATGGGGTTGCAAAGAGTCGGACACGACTGAGAGACTGAAAACAGTAACAACGATAGTTAGTCACAACTGATGCAAAAAGTGATACAGCACCACACTGCAAAAGAAAGCCCACCCACTTCCTAGTCACGTGGGCCATGTCGCTAACCTTGGAAGTCTGGGACCACTTCCCACCTGTGTGTCTACTTCCTCCTCCAGGCAGATCCAACTGGATCGTCTGTTTCCTTCTCACTTTGTTCACAATTAGATGATCTTTGCCTAGAACACTTCCAGGCACCTTTTCCAAGATCCTTTAGCCAGTTTCTTGCAACGTCACAGACAAAATCCATTATCCAGATCCATTATACCAACTCAATTACTCTATAACCACAATCCCCATAATAGCTACCCTATAATGTCACATCAAGTACAAACATGACATTTGTGTTAAAAGCCCTTTAGAGACTTATCTTGAGGAAGATGGAACAAATGAACCTTTCACTATTCTTCATCCTCACTACAACTAAAATCTCTGGATATCATATATACAACAAATGTAAGATGACTCTCAGGTGGAGAGAAGGCATACGGGGTGGGACCTGAAATCAAGAAAAAAAAAATAGGAGTGAGTTCCCTGAGTTTTCCTTCTGCCTTATATACGGTAGACTGGGTGCTCAAGTAACCCAGACATGCCAAGGTAACCCAGAAATGCCAAGAGATTCAGGGAAGAAAAAAAAAAGCCCCAACAAAAGCCTACTCTTTAGCCAAAGCACCAAGAAAGGGGCAGCCTCCCATGATAGATAACTTATAAATAAAACAGTGGCTCTGCTCAAGGCAAACATCACAGGAAACACTGTAGCCCTACCTCCACCACGCCACAAAGACTTAACTTGCCTCCTTTTCAGGCTGCAATGAGGTGCCTGAATCCCTACAAGGGAGTGTTGGAGAAAGCCAGGACTTACCCCACCTCCCTGTGGGTGCATGTGTACTAAGTCGCTTCAGTCTCTTTGCAACCCCATGGACTGTAGCCCGCCAGGCTCCTCTGTCCATGGGATTCTCCAGGCAAGAACACTGGAATGGACTGCCATGCCCTTCTCCAGGGGATCTTCCCGACCAGGGATCAAACCCTTGTCTCTTATGTCTCCTGCACTAGCAGGCAGGTTCTTTACCACTAGTGCCACCTGGGAAGCCTTTTTGTATAGTGAAAGGCATTTCCTCTATCAGACAATCCTTCTGTGTACACATCATCCAGAGGGCCATTTCTATTCACCTTCAAGGATGAACAAGCAATGTGTGGGTGTGTGCTAAGTTGCTTCAGTCATGTCCAACTCTGTGTAGCCCTATGAGCTGTAACCTTCCAGGCTTCTCTGTCTATGGGATTCTCCAGGCAAGGACACTGGAGTGGGTTGCCATGCCCTTCTCCAGAGGATCTTCCCGACCCAGGGATTGAACCCATGTCCCTTAGGTCTCCTGCACTGGCAGGCAGGTTCTTCACTGCGAGCACCACCTAGGAAGCCCTGTAGGGTAGTGGAGACAATTTGGGGAGCCCAGAATTACACCTCATCCAGCAGTAATGAGGCATCCTCCCATCTGCGAGGATTGTGTTCCAGGTGGCTTCCTGAAGAGCTGGAGCACCCACCGCTGCTGGGTGAAAATAAGGACCACTGCCCTCAGGGTGAATGGAGGCTGAGTGGGAAACCTGGATTCTACTCCCACTTGGGAGTAACAAAGTGGCACCCACGCTTCCCTTGCTATTAGTGAAAGCTATTAGTAAAAGAAAAAGTTTAAATGATCCAAGGTCTCAGATACTCAAAATATCTGGATTTCAATAAAATCACTTCTCATGACAATAACCAGAAAGAACACAAATTGAATGAAAAAAGACAAATGACAGATGCCAACTCTGAGATGACAAGAGATGTGAGAACTATCTGACTGCTTTTAAAGCAGCTGCAATAAAAATGCTTCAGTGAGCATTCACCAGCACTCTTGAAACAAATGAAAAAAAAAAGTCTCAGCAAAAAAAAAGGGGGGGGAGCTAAATAAAAATTTTAAAGCTAAAAACCACAATGCATAGGATCAAAAGCAGAATGAAGAAGACAGAGGGAATTAACAGTGAATTTAGAGATAGAACAATAGAAATTATCTAATCAGGAAAACAAAAAATGAACCAACTAGGAAAAAAACATGGAGCAGAGTCTCAGTGACCTGCAACAACAGAAGATCTAACATTTGTATCATCTGGGTCCTAAGAGGAGAGCAGTAAAAAAGGCAAGGCTGAAAAAGTACTCAAAAAAATAATGGCAGGACTTCCCTGGTGGTGCAGTGGGCAAGAATCTGCCTGCCAACGCAGGGGACACAGGGTTGGTCCCTGGTCTGGGGAGACTCCACATGCTGCAGGGCAACTGAAGCCTGTGCACCACAACCACTGCGCCCTCACTCCAGAGCCCGCAGGCCGCAACTACCGAGCCTGTATGCTGCAGCTACAGACGCCTGCATGTTCTTCAGCCCACACACCACAGCTACAGAGCCTGCGCTCTAGAGCCGCAACAAGAGAAACCACCGCGATGAGAGGAGCCCACGCACCACGATGAAGAGTAGCCCCCACGTGCCACAACTAGAGAAAGACCACACAAAGCAATGAACACGTAGCACAGCAAGAAGTAAATATTAAAAGTGAAAGTTGCTCAGTTGTGTCTGACTCTTTGTGACCCCATGGACTGTAGAGTCCTTGGAATTCTCCAAGCCAGAATACTATAATGGGTAACCATTCCCTTCTTCAAGGGATCTTCCTAACCCAGGGATCGAACCCAGGTTTCCCACATTGCAGGGGGATTCTTTACTAACTGAAACACCAGGGAAGCCCAAGAATACTGGAGTGGGTAGCCTATCCCTTCTCCAGTGGATTTTCCTGACCCAGGAATCAAACCAGGGTCTCCTGCGTTACAGGCGGATTCTTTACCAGCTGAGCTACCAGGGAAGCCCCATTAAAAGTAATAATGGCAAAAGAATTGTAAATGACCTAATATTCCTTTTCTGGAGAAGGGGAAGAGAGGTGACATGCTCTTATAGTAAGGCACATCTCACTATTTTATACGTGAATTTGAATTGTGCAACTTTAGTAAAAAGAATAAGGATATCTTTACATAGTATTTCCCCACCACTAAACACAGATAAATTAGAACTATTTCTCAGTCTTGATAACTTACATGCTTTATTTAAATTAGGATACAGTTTGGTTTGCCAGCTCCCCAAATGATTAGGAGCTCTTGAAAAAAATCAGTTTATCAGTTAAATAAAACTGTCCATTTTAGAGGAGGTTGTTTCATGAACATGCCCTCAGACATTGTTTAAGGCCTTTGTCAGAAAGTATTCTCAAAAGTGTAAGACAAAATTTTTTTAAATTTAAATTTGTGTTAATTTTTTAAACCAAGATAAATAAAAGAAAATTTTAAAGCAACTAGAGAAAAGTTTTTCCCTAATAGGAATGAGGTCCTATTTGAAGGACAGAGGTTTTCTCAACTGAAACCATGGACGCTTGAAGAAAATGGCACATTTTTCAAGTACTAAAAGAAAATTCTATGAAATTCTAACCTTATATCCAGCAAAAGCATATACTTCAAGACTGGGAAAATCAATAATTCTCAAATTAATAAAAACTAAAAGAATTTATTGCAAGCAGAATCTATCCAAAAAGAATGGCTCAAAGAAATTCTCTAAACAGAAACAAAGCAATAAAAAAAGAACTCTGCATCAGACAGAAAAACACAAGAATTTAAATTCTCCTCTTGAGAAAATAAACTATTAATTTCAAATATTATATTATATTGTCCTATGTCATTCAATGTGTCTGCAGAGTTTTTTAAGAAATTATGCTGCTAAGTCACTTCAGTCATGTCCGACTCTGTGCGACCCCATAGACGGCAGCCCACCAGGCTCCCCTGTCCCTGGGATTCTCCAGGCAAGAACGCTGGAGTGGGTTGCCATTTCCTTCTCCAATGCATGAAAGTGAAAAGTGAAAGTGAAGTCACTCAGTCTTGTCCGACTCTTTGCAACCCCATGGATTGCAGCCCACCAGGCTCCTCCACCCATAGGATTTTCCAGGCAAGAGTACTGGAGTGGGGTGCCATTGCCTTCTCCATTAAGAAATTATAAGACCTAACATAATAATTTTATGTGTGCTCAGTTGCTCTGTCATGCTACCCCATGAACTGTAGCCCTCCAGGCTTCTTTGTCCATGGAGTTTTCCAGGCAAGAATTCTGGAGCAGGTTGCCATTTCCCACTCTATGGTATCTTCCTCACCCAGGGATTGACCCTGTGTTTCTTGAGTTTCCTGCATTGCAGGTGGATTCTTTACCACTGTGCCAAAATAATAATTACATAAATGTAAATAGTTTATATACAAAAATTAAAAGACAGATTGGCAGAATAAATTTAAAAATAGTCTATAAGATTCAAAGGTAATTATATAGGCAGGATGAAAGTCAAAAGAAAAAGATGTATTATGCAAACATCAACCAAAAAAAACCAGTTGTGACTATATTTCATTACATGGACTTAAGAGCAAAGAAAATTACCAGGGGCAGAGAGTAACATTACATAAGAGTAAGAAGATAAAAAACACAGCAATCCTAAATATGTATGCACCAAACAATAAAATTCCAAAATATGGAAACCAAAAGCTGATAGAACAGAAAGGAGAAATCCACAAATACCACTGGAGACTTCAATACCTCCTCCACAGTAACTGTTAGCATAAACAGAAAATCAAGAAGCAACAGAAGAATTTAGCAACACTATCAACCAACAGGATCTATTTGACATTTATAGCACATTCCATTAACAACAGTACACATTCTTTTCTAATGCTCATGCAACATAAACCAAAATGACCTATATCTTGGACCATTAAAAAAATTCTCAACAAATTTTTAAAGGGATGAAAATAAAACTGACCCTTGAACACCACAGGATTTAGGGGTTCCAACCCTCACCAAAGTCCAAAATCTCACATAAATTAGAGTCTGCCCTCCATATCTGTAGTTCCTTTGCATATACAGTGCCTCAGATTCTGTAGACAAGCACCCTTGGATTGTACAGGACTATACTACTTACAATGGAAAAAATCTGTATACAAATAGCCCCCCACAGTCCAAACCTGTGTTATTCAAGGGACAACTGGATACAGTTGTGTCCTCTAATCACAACAGAATCAAACCAGAACTCAGTAACTGAAAAATAGCAAAATTTCCAACATTTGGAAACTGAACAACAAACTTCTAACTTCAACAGTTAAAAGAGGTTGTCTCAAGGGAAATAAAAAAAAATACAATGAACTGGATTACAATATAATTACAACATACCAAAACTTGTGGGATGCAGATAAAAGCAGTGTTGAGAAGTTTACAGCACTAAATGCTTACATTAGAAAAAAGAAAGTTTCAATAATATCAACTCTCACCTAAAAAACCGAGGGAGAAAAGGCAAAATAAACTCAAAGCAAGCAGAAGGAAGAAAATAATAAATAGGAGCAGAAATCAGTAAAATTGAAAAAAAAAGAAAAATCAATAAAAGTGAGGTCTTGTTCTTTGAAAAGATTAATACATGGACAAATATTTTAAAAAGAGAACACATAAATTACTAATATCAGGAATGAAACAGGGGGCAGATTTATAGAGACCTCACAGGTAAAAATACAATCTACTATATCTCTTCCAATATGAAATTCATAAAATAGTCACATAACTTTATTAAGGAACTTGAACTCATAATTTTAAAACTCACCAAAACTTAACTGCACCTATGGCCAATTAATCTATGTCAAAAGAGGCAAGACTATAAAATGGAGGAAAGACAAGTCTCTTCAGTAAATGCTGCTGGGAAAGTGGACAGCCACATGTAGAAGAATGAAATTAAACATTCTTTAACATCATACACACAGAAATAAACTCAAAATGGATTAAAGACCTAACTTTAAGACCAGATAGGCAGAAGACCCTTTGACATAAATCACAGCAGTATCTTTTTCAATTTGTCTCCCAGAGTAATGGAAATAAAAACAAAAATAAACAAATGGGACCTAAACAAATTAAACTCAAAAGCATTTGCACAACAAAGTACACCATAAACAAAATGAGAAAAACAAACCACAGAATGGTATAAAATATTTGCAAATGATGCAACCACCATGGGATTAGTCACCAAAATTTACATACAACTCATACAGCTCAATATTAAAAAATTTAAAAATGCACAGAAGACCTAAAAAGACATTTCTCCAAAGAAGACATACCGATAGCCAAGGAGCACATGAAAGATGATCAACACCACTAATTATTAGAGACATGCAAATCAAACTACAATAAAATAAGACCTCACACCAGTCAAAATGGTCCTCATCAAAAAATACACAAAACATAAAATGCTGGAGAAGGTGTGGAGAAAAGGGGTCCCTCCTACACTGTTGGTGGGAATGTAAACTGGCACAGTCACTATAGAGAACAGTATGGAGGTTCCCTAAAACCTAAAACCGGAACTACCATATGACCCAGCGGCCCCCTTTTGGGCATGTATCTGGAGAAAAACATGGTTTGAAAGGATACATCCACCCAGTGTTCACGGCACCACTGTTTACAATAAGCCAAGACATGGAAACTCTAATTGTCCATCCACAGATGGATGGACAAAGAAGATATGGTAAATATATAAAATGGAATATTGCTCAGAAAGAATGAAATAATGCCATCTGCAGCAACACAGATGGACCTGGAGATTATCAGACTAAGTCAGTCAGAGAAAGACATATATCACAGATATCGCTTATATGCACAATCTAACATGCCTTTCCATGAAAAAAAATCAATCAATCAATGTCACCAAAAAGAAATCTCCAGATCCAGATGGCTCACAGGATAACTCTTCTAAATGTTTAAAGAATTAATGCCAGTTCTACACAATCTCTTCAGAAAATAGATAAGCTTCATTTTTTGAAGCTTGTTATTACCCTAATACGAAAACCAAAGGATCAGAGACTTAAAACATAAAACTATAAGCTTGAAAAAACAAAAAAACAGGAGAAAATCTGAAGGATCTTAACACTAGGTACAGATTTCTTATACTGACACCAAAAGTATGATCCATAAAAGGAAAAAGGAACGAATTAAAATTTTAAAGTTTTGTTCTGTTCAAGACTGTTAACAGAGGAAAAGACAAGCTTTAACTTGTCCCACTTTACTTGTGCTACTTGCCCTACATTTGGGAGAAAATGTTTATAAACCACATATCTGAAAAATGACTCATATCTAGCATATACAAAGAACTCTCAAAAGAAAACCCAATTAGAAACTGGGAAAAAGACATGAAGAGACGTTCTATTCAAAAGAATATGAAGAGAGCAAACACATGAAAAATGTTCATCATGAGCCATTAAGGAAATACAAATTAAAATCCTGAGATGCACAATATACACCTATTAGAATGGCAAAAAATAAAAAAGGAAAAAAGAGTGAAAACATCAAATGGGGAGAAAGCACAGAAACTGGCTGGTGAGAATGTAATGATTCAGCCAGTTTCTTAAAAAAATAAACACGCAACCACCTTGTGACTCACGTGAAGCAACAGCTCCACTCACGGGCATTTATCCCAGAAAAAGGAAAAATCATGCTGGTTCAAAATCCTGTGCATTTATATTAACTTCACTTAGAGAAGCCAAGAACTGGAATCAATCCAGATATCCATCAGCCAGTGCATGGTTACACAAACTGTGGTCCCTCCATACCAAGGAATGCTATTAAGCACTAAAAAAAAAAGAAAAGAAAGAACTGCTGTTACACATAGCAATCTGGGTGCATCACTAGACATTATGCTTAGTGAGAAAAGCCAGTCCCAAAAGATTGTATACTGTATGACTTGATTTATACAATTATCTTGAAATGACAAAACTGTGAAAATGGAAAATAGGTACATGGTTGCCATTAATTAAGGAGGGGTTGGAGATGTGAGGGAAGTGACTGTGGCTGTAACAGGGAGCCAACGTGAGGGATTCTCGTAATACAGAAATATTCTGCATCTTGACTACTGCAGAGTCAGTATCCTGGCTATGATAATGCACCATGCTTTGTAGGACATGTATGGAGAATGCTTCTGTACCCTTATCACGTCTGTGCTTCTGTACTTCTTATAACTGCATGTGAAGAATCTGTGCTGCTGCTGCTGCTGCTAAGTTGCTTCAGTCGTGCCCGACTCTGTGCGACCCCATAGACAGCATCCCACCAGGCTCTTCTGTCCATGGGATTCTCCAGGCAAGAATACCGGAGTGGGTTGCCATTTCCTTCTCCAATGCATGCATGGATGCTAAGTCGCTTCAGTCGTGTCCGACTCTGTACGACCCTATGGACAGCAGCCCACCAGGCCCCTCTGTCCATGGGATTCTCTAGGCAAGAATACTGGAGTCGGTTGCCATTTCCTTCTCCAGAAGAATCTATAATTATCTCAAAATTAAAAGTTTAGTCAAAAAATAAACATCTTAAAAAAGAAAGCCTCTTTACCTGCTAATCCTGTAATAACCTGGTCTGTTCATCTAATGTTGTGGCCCCTCCCCTACCTATCATTCAAATTAAATTCCTTCTTTGCTACTGAATTATTTGGTCCTTATTTTACTCAACAAATATCATTCAAATAAAATTACTCTTGCTAAAGTCATCTTTCAACTACAAAACAAAATGGAAACCGGCTAGTGTTTTGGTTTACTCGCCTCTAAGTATTTGACACTGATGGCAGCTTACTCCACTTCTCTGAAGCTCTCCTACCTCTCCTTCCATGACAACACTCTCTGTTGGTTTTCCTCCTGCCTTTTGAGCTGCCTCTGGGGGGTAGGGAAGTCCCCTCTTTCTTTTTCCCTTATTTACTTCCAAGCATTTCTTGTCTTATATATGCTCCTTGAGTATTCTAGGTATCAGCCATTCCATCCCCATGTCCTTATCAATATCTAACTACATAAACAACCTCCACAGCAAGTGTCCCACAGGACACTCAAGCACAGTGTAGTCCACACTGGACTACCTCCTATTCCTGTCCACCAAAAAGAAATCTGTTTTCTTATATTCTTATTAACTGTTACCCCCATTCTCATAATATCCTACTCAGAAACCTAGGACTTTTCCTAGACTCTTCCTTTCTCAACCCCAATACCTAAAAAGTTTGAGTCCTTTAAATTCTTCTGAACATCCTTTTGGTCCTTTTTCTCATGTGTTCTGTCAGTTTCTTATTTAGTCAAACTTATCATCTCTTATTTAGCCTATTTCCTGGCCTGGCTCCCCTCCACTGTTTATACTGTTTACAGGAAATTTTAACTAAAATACAAATTTGGTAATATTACAATGGTGCTTCAACTTTTTCCAAGGCTCCACATTGCTTTCAAGAAAAAGTATAAATTTCTTACCCTAATATGTATGACGTTTAAACCTCAACCTACTTTCCATATTCATCTCCTACAGCTTACCCTTCTCTGCTACTCTCTAGCCTCACAGAGCCATTTGGAGTTTCCTGAACATGCCACGTGGGCTCCTGATGAGTACCTTTAATCATGTTTCCTTTCCCTGTAATACAGCCTTCCCAGTTGGATGGCTCCTATTGCACCTCAGCACTCAGCTCTGGCATCCCCTCCCTGAGAAGCCCCGCTGAACCTCCCATCCCCAGTGGCCTACTGTATTTATTTAGTAGTCTTTCCAGTATTGCTATTATTGATTTCTTTTTGTAATCTCCTCTAGCAAATATTTCCAAGTATTCCTGGAAAGCCACGACTGTGTCTTACTTTATCTCTGTATCCTTGATATCTAATTAGAATGAAGAGTTGAATAAGTGTTTATTAGATTGAACAGAAGTCAATAATTGATTCAGGCTCTATGAAATCAATGAAAGCATTTCTCTTACACTATCTCCTTTGAATCAAAACTCATCCTGACTATACATACAAATCTTCTAATATGATCCACCTGCTACCTGCTAAGTCACTTCAGTCGTGTCCGACTCTGTGCGACCCCATAGATGGTAGCCCACCAGGCTCCCCCATCCCTGGGATTCTCCAGGCAAGAACACTGGAGTGGGTTGCCATTTCCTTCTCCAATGCATGAATGTGAAAAGTGAAAATGAAGTCGCTCAGTCGTGTCCGACTCTTCACGACCCCATGGACTGCAGCCTACCAGGCTCCTCCGCCCATGGGATTTTCCAGGCAAGAGTACTGGAGTGGGGTGCCACTGCCTTCTCCGAATATGATCCACAGTGATGCCTTTGCTCTAATAAGACCATTATATTTACTCTACTTATCTAAACACATTTATGATAAGGTCTCTCTGGTTTCATTTTAGAATGTAAACTTCTGAAGGGCAAGGAATTCTCTAATTCTTAAGGACCTAGAACAGTTATATGTCTCTAAGAACTTTACAAATGCTAGCTGAGTCCTTAAAATGAACAGAAAAGATGACAACCCACAGCACCCCCTACTCCGAAAAAAAAGGACAAAAAAGAGAACTGAATCACTAGAGATCATATTAGGCTAATAAAAGGAAATACTGCAGGGACTTCCCCGGTGGTCCAGTGGCTGGGACTCTGTGCTTCCACTGTAGGGGACCTGGGTTTGATCGCTGGGCAAGGAATGCAGATAATACCACTCTTAATGGCAGAAAGTAAAGCGGAACTAAAGAACCTCTTGACGGTGAAAGAGGAGAGTGAAAAAAGCTGGCTTGAAACGCAACATTAAAAAAACTAAGATCATGGGATCCAGTTCCATCACTTCATGGCAAATAAAAGGGGAAAAAGTGGAAGAAGTCATAGATTTTATCCTCTTGGGCTCCAAAATCACTATGGATGGTGACTGCAGCCATGAAATTAGAAGACTTTTGCTCCTTGGGAGGAAAGTTATGACAAACCTAGACAGCATACTAAAAAGCAGAGACATCACTTTGCGGACAATGGTCTGTCTTAGTCAAAGCTATGGTTTTTCCAGTAGTAATGTATGGATGTGAGAACTGGACCATAAAGATGGCTGAGCACTGAAGAACTGATACTTTCAAACTGTGGTGCTGGAGAAGACTCATGAGAGTCCCTTGGGGATCAAGGAGATTAAACCAGTCAATTCTAAAGGAAATCAACCCTGAATATTCATTGGGAAGACTGGTGCTGAGGTTGAAGCTCCAATACTTTGCCCTGATGCGAAGAGCGGACTCACTGGAAAAGACCCTGATGCTGGGAAAGATTAAAGGCAAAAGGAGAAGGGGGCAGCAGAGAAATGAGATGGTTAGACAGCATCACCGACTCAGTGGACATGAATCTGAGCAAACTCTGGGAGACAGTGAAGGACAGAGGAGCCTGGTGTGCTCTGTCACAAAGAGCTGGACATGAGTTAGGGACTGAACAACAACAAGAGGGAACTATGAATAGACTCCACATGCTGCAAATAAGTGTTCAAATACCACAAATAAAAGATCCGTGTGCTGCAACTAAAACAAGTTTTAAAAAAGTTTTAAGTTTAAAAATAAGGAAATACTCATCTTAAAATAATGAATACTGCATCTCAGGCTTATTAGCCACCCAAACTAACCTTTGTCTTGTTGAACACTCTCCTTCTTCTTCAGCTACCCATCCCACATCAGCAAAAGATACCACTGCATCCTCTCCCGAGGGGCTAGAGCTCCATTCTGTTGTAGGGCTGGTCAGCTGTAAGTTACAAATATGGAAAATTCTTCATCTGGCACCAAATGGTAGCATGAAACATTTAATTACCTAAAGGAAAAGCTTCAGCTCTAGCATTACAAACACACAGGCAGTTTCTCACATTTCCACTGAAGGTCTCCACAAAAGGGACCTTTATTTATGTCATACTGTTGTTTAATAATATATGCAATCTCTGAATTAGAATTTAACTTATTCAATTTTTATTTTACAGGTCAAATGAGACTAAAAAAAAAAATACCTCTGTTCATCTTCAAACATTAAGAAAATTTTTAGAATCAATTCTTTTCTGAAGAGATGTAGTAAAAAGTAGAGGAACAAGAATAAACAAGCGACCTTGCTTTGTGCTAATCTGGCAATATTTTTTAATGGATATTGCTGTTATAACAATGAAAATACATTTTTAAATGTCATTAAATCTCTTGATTTTTAAATAAAAGTATTAACTATACTAAAGAACTGAAAATACAAATAGCAGTAGACTTCCCTACCGAACCTTAAACACAGAGATGAAGGAACAGAATATTCTGAAATAACTATAACAAAGAAAAAGCATGCACATTATGTAATTTACCTTCAAAACATGGTAAAAGAACTTAAAATTTTGTAATATGAATAGCCTCAAAGGCAGAAGGCCAATGAATAGTAATTTTAGAATAGTTATCAGATTAACATAGTATTTCCTATAGGCTTTAAATAAAGAAAATGCAGACTTTTTAATTTACCTTGAAAAAACTGGAAAAAGAATTAAATTTAATTTTTGTTATGGAATAATGCCTCAAAGCCAAAAGGCCAACGAATAATAATTTAAAAGTAGTTATCAGATTAATATGATACTTCCTATAGGGTTTAAATAAAAAAGAATATGCGGACTTAATTGAAGTAAAAAGCTTAAAAAGCCAGAGAGAGAGATTTAAATATTTACATGTTTATCAGAAAGTCTCTACTGTAACCCATTCTTAGTTTGAACCTTCTTACTATCATTGCAGAAGAAGCTTTTGGAAGCTACACTGAATTAATACTTCTTCCTCAATTGTAAAATATACCATACAAACACATAATACTAATATGGTTAAAAATTTTAAATACCTTTCTTTAGGTGTTAGTTCATGAAGATCAGTTTGGTTACGTAATTCTTTGTTTAGAAAATAAATTTTGTTCTAATATCGTTACTAGTTGGTAGGAAGAAAGGTATATTTATGATAAATCGAGTTTTGACCTGAAGACTTCTTCCCTCCCCATAAAGGTTTAAAAAATTGCTGCTTTCGTCTCAGATAGTTTTGTTCATAAAAGGAAGCAAAATGATACTTTTCTAAGAATACTCAAAAATATAAGTTTTGTGACAGCTTGTCAGAGTATTTTATAATGTAAAGATCATACAATACTTCTCAATTTTACATCTGTAATACTTCATATATTAAACATGAAATGATGCTTTTTGCACACTTTTTAAAAAAAGATTATTCCATCGACTTAGTTTGTAATCTTACTAAACATTGATTAAATGTAATCACTGAAATAATATCATGTCTACAACATGTACTCAATGAAATGAAAATGTCAATGACAATGTCAAGCACCAACTCCAGAATTAATAATATCTGTATCATTTCTAGTTGACATCCTGCCCCACAAAATAAAGCAGTTTAAATATTTAAGTTACATATCTAGATTATAACAGTGATTTATGCCACCAAAAAAGCCTAACAAAGTCCCTGGGGAAACCAAACTCATACTAAAAAATAAAACTGAAAAAACAGTAATACTAATCTTTTTTTAAAAGGCCTCTTCCGCTGTTGCTAAAATGTGCATTCAGTAGCATAAGCGTGAAATGATGAGGGCAATTCACTCAGTAAAGTGCTAGTGCAGGTGAGGTCCGCATAGGCACGGGGTCTGAGGACACGGACTTCTAGCAAGTGTGATGTAGACGCCACTACTGACATGCATGGATGACTGATGGGAAGTTTGAAAAGTAAAGGTCAACTTACTGACGGTTCCAGCAAGGTCCTGTCCTATCACAGCTATTGTTAGTAGGGGGAAAAACAAAACAACAACAGTGAAGGGATAGAAAAATGTTCTTTTTCAAAATCAAGGGGATTATAAAATTTAAAATTAGTGTTTATCAGTATCCAAAGTCTTTTCAGAAAGTATGAAAAGCATTTCATTCAGAGCAAGATTTAGTAGCACTGTATTTTTTACTAATCTTAAGAAATTCAAATCAACATTTGATACAATTTAAATTATCCAAGATTCAATTATATTTCAAGAATTTTACCAAAGTAACTTTAGGTGATTTAAAACATTCTGATAATGTAAAACTATACTAAAGAAACTGATTTATTAAATAAAATACATAAAAGAAAAATATAAAGTATTGAAACGCTTAAAATATTAGAAGAACTCAGCATGTCCTCATGGGACTTTTCATAAAATAAACACACTGGTCCCAGGAACCAGGATTCTCTGTTTCTTGCCAAAAACGGTGTAACAGTAAATATACTCAGTCTATTTTACCACCAGTTGTTTATAGCTAAATGCAAAACATGTATTCTTCAAAGCAATACTGTAAAATATTGATAACATCTAGCTTTTTTATTTATAGACTTAATTATTTCTCTTTTTCTACCAATTCCTGTCATAGTTAAAATATTAAAAGCAGAATTTCTACATTTTAATATAGTGACACCAACAGGTCACAGGGCATGCCTGTGAAGAACAACACACACCCGAGCTGAGATGTGGGCACTAACACTGCTGAGTAATGTGGTCACTTAAAAAAACACTGAGCATTTATTAACACTTTCTATTCATGACACACCTAGAATGGGGGAGGGAGGAAGGTGAGGGAAAATAGGGAGAAGGAAAAAAGACCTGAAAGTCGAGAGTGAGAGAAATGTGTTTATCTCTCAAAATAACCCAGGAAGGTAAGTAACAGTATCCCCAGTGGAGAAACAAGTCTCTAAGAAGTCAATTACTGAGAAAGAATGAAATATCATAAACGTTATTTACAGAGCTGGGCTTCAAATTACTATGCCAGGCTACCAAATTTATACACATAACACGTGTAATCTTGATTCAGTTATCCTTAACAGCCATTTTATAGCAAAAATATTAATATCAAGAAATGGACATCACACACAGTATGACATTTCATGCTAGCATACTGCAGATTATCAGAAAGTATTGGATAATGCTGAAGGGCAGGTCCCTGCTAGTCATGGCCTGATAAAAAGTCGTTCACTGGAGAAGGGAATGGCAAACCACTTCAGTATTCTTGCCTTGAGAACCCCATGAACAGTATGAAAAGGCAAAAAGATAGCACACTGAAAGATGAGCCCCCCAGGTCGGCAGGTGTCCAAATATGCTACTAAGGAAGAACAGAGAAATAGCTCCAGAAAGAATAAAGAGGCTGAGCCAAAGCAGAATGATGCCCAGTTGTGGATGTGTCTGGTGGTGAAAGTAAAGTCCAATGCTGTAAAGAATAATATTGCATAGGAACCTGGACTGTTACGTTCATGAATCAAGATAAAATGGATGGGAATGGGCAAATTTAATACAGATGACCATTATATGTACTACTGTGGGCAAGAATCCCTTAGAAGCAATGGAGTAGCCCTCAAAGTCAACAAAAGAGTCCGAAATGAAGTACTTGGGTGCAATCTGAAAATGACAGAATGATCTTGGTTCATTTCCCATGGCAAACTATTCAACATCACAATAATCCAAGTCTATGCCCCAACCAATAAAGATGAAGAAGTTGAAGTTGAATGATTCTATGAAGATCTACAAAGGTTCCTAGAACAAACACCAAAAAAAGATGTCCTTTTCATCACAGGAGATTGAAATGCAAAAGTAGGAAATCAAGAGATACCTGGAGTAACAGGAAAGTTTGGCCTTAGATACAAAATGAAGCAGGGCATAGGCTAACAGAGTTTTGCCAAGAGAATCCAATGGTCATAACGAACACCCTCTTTCAACAACACAGGAGATGACTCTATACATGGACATCACCAGATAGTCAATACTGAAATCAGACTGATTATATTCCTTGTAGCCGAACATGGAGAAGCACTATACAGTCAGCAAACACAAGACCTGGAGCTGACTGTGGGTCAGATCATCAGCTCCTTATTGCAAAATTCAAGCTCAAATTGAACAAAGTAGAGAAAACCACTGGCCTTCAGGCATGACCTAAACTAAATCCCTTATGATTATCCAGTGGAAGTGATGAATCGATTCAAGGGACTAGATCTGGTAAATCTAAATTTGGAAGACTCAACAGTGACCACAGGACTGGAAAAGGTCAGTTTTTATTCCAATCCCAAAGAAAGGCAACGTCAAAGAATGTTCAAACTACCGCACAATTGTGCTCATTTCACACGCTAGCAAAGTAATGCTCAAAATCCTCCAGGTCAGACTTCAACAGTATGTGAACCTAGAACTTCCAGATGCATAAGCTGGATTTAGAAAAGGCACAGTAACCAGAGATCAAATTGCCAACATCCATTGGATCATTGAAAAAGCAAGAGAATTCCAGAAAAACATCTACTTCTGCTTCATTGACTACACTATAGCCTTTGACTATGTGAATCACAACAAACTGTGGAAAATTCTTAAAGAGATGGGAATACCACACCACCTTTCCTGCCTCCTGAGAAACCTGTATACAGGTCAAGAAGCAACAGTTAGAACCAGACGTAACAGACTGGTTCCAAATTGGGAAAGGAAGATGCCAAGACTGCATATTGTCACACTGCTTATTTAACTTAAATGCAGAGTATATCATACAAAATGCAGGGCTGGATGAAGACCAAGCTGGAATCATGATTCCTGGGAGAAGTATCAACAACCTCAGATATGCAGATGGTACCACATTAACGGGGCTTCCCTTGTGGCTCAGCTGGTAAACAATCCGCCTGCAATGCGGGAGACCTGGGTTCAATCCCTGGGTTGGGAAGATCCTCTGGAGAAGGGAAAGGCTACCCACTCTAGTATTCTGGCCTAGAGAATTCCATGGACAGTCCACGGGGTCGCAAAGAGTCAGACACGACTGAGTGACTTTCACTTTCACCACTGTAACGGCAGACAGCAAAAGGAACTAAAGAGCCTCTTGATGACGGTGAAAGAGGAGAGTGAAAAAGCTGGCTTAAAAGTCAACATTCCAGAAAAACAAAATTCATGCCATCTGGTCCCATCACTTCATGGCAAATAGATGGGGGGATAAAAGTAGAAATAGTGACAGATTTCATTTTCTTGGGCTCCAAAATTACTGCAGATGGTCACTGCAGCCACAAGATTAAAAGATGCTTGCTCCTTGGAAGAAAAGCTATGACAAACCTAGACAGTGTATTAAAAAGCAGAGACATTACTTTGCTGACAAAGGTCCATATAGTCAAAGTTATGGTTTTTCCAGTAGTCATGTATGGAAGTGAGAGTGGTACCATAAAGTAGACTGAGTACCAAAGAATTAATGCTTTCAAACTGTGGTGCTGGAGAAGACTCTTGAGAGTCCCTTGGACAGCAAGGAGATCAAATCTGTCCATCCTGAAGGAAATCAACCCTGAATATTCACTGGAAGGATTGTTGCTGAAGCTGAAACTCCAATACTTTGGCCACCTGCTGGGAAGAGCTGACCCACTGGAAAAGACCCTGATGCTGGGAAAGATTGAAGGCAGGAGGAGAAGTGGGTGACCGAGGTGAGATGGTTGGATGGTGTCACCTACTCAATGGGTATGAGTTTGAGCAAACTCCAGGAGATAGTGAAGGACAGGGAAGCCTGGCATACTGCAGTTCATGGGGTCACAAAGAGTCGAACATGATTTAGTGACTGAACACCACCAGCAACAACAAACTGGGGAAAAGTTAAGAGATTAACAAGGATTCTTAGTATGAATCCAGGTACTTATCCTCAGAAGGCTCAGACATCAAAGACCATGATATACACTGTGTCTCCCACCTCACCTGTTCCTGACAGAGGGGCCTGGTCTCGGTCCCTCACACAGTAACTTCAGTCTTGCCTCAGGACCTCTGCACTTACTGTTCTCAGGCAGTACCGCTCCCACCTTCATTCCTTTCCTCAGCTATCTGCAGGGCTGGCTCTTGCTAACCTTTAGTTATTCCTCCTGGACCACCTGTTAGTCTTCCCATGCTACACTAATTTTTCCTTCAGGGCACTCAGTATAAATGGTAATTGTACATTTATTAGCTTATTTCCTTGTTTAATATCTCTCCTCTGAACTATATCCCGGTAAGGGTGAAGATCATGACTGGCTCATCACTGACCAACAATACCTAACATAATACATGGATCTCACGTTTATTTGCTAAATGCCATGTGGCAGGTGGTTGTTTTCCTTCCAGACTTAGTGACAGTGTGAGAATTGTAGTGAGAATCTTATCATTACTTGTTTAGTTACAGAACATTCCCTTCTCCACCAATTCCAACAATCACTCTTAGCCATCCCAGAAACTAGCCTGGGGCAGGGTTTCCACAGGAAAAAAAGAGGTAGTCCAGGTAAAATTACCCAGAGCAGTTGCAGAGCAGGGATTCAAACTCCTATAGCACAGGACCAAGTCCCCACCCATCCCTTTATCTCATAGCATACAAGATCACTTTTTTGTTGCCTTAGGTTTTTAAAATGTAGTATTTATTTATTACCCCCAATAAGCCACACTTAAATTCCATGTGTTAAACTCATAAAATTTTAAATTTATAAAAATGACCCTAAAGGTGCTTTAGTGACTACTTTCATATTTGCCAACAGATAGGCATGTTACTACTTTAAACTTTCTTCAGCAAAATGTGAAAACACAACCTGTAAATGAAGTCCTCAACCCCGGTGCAAAAGCTCCTGAACAGGTTTTAAAACAAATGTATGAAAGAAAGTTAAATATATGAATTCAGATTTAGTAAGCTTTGAATGACATCTATATTCTTTATAAGCCCTGTTAAGTATGTTTCATTTTTTAAAGCTCCTGGTAATTTACATATGCACCTAGTATTGAGAACCACTGTAAATCAAAACCTCTGAACTCCATTCCAACAAACAATACAGCCAAAATATAATGAGTGCTTTTACATGCTTTTTTACATTATCTCATTTTTATTCCCAGCACAATATTCCCTGTGACCATTAACTGGATTCAGGTGTAAATAAACATGTTGATCTATGTTCTGATCTGTGACCCTATAAATATACAGAAATCAAATTTGTAAAATCAGAGAGTTCACTTAGTGAGCCAAATAAGTTTAATTTGCTATTCTGCTGTAAGGTGGCAATAACGATAAAATCCCACCACTGGCACACTTTTATTGTGCACTAATTATGTACCAGTTATGATACTCAGAGTTAGATATCCTAACCCTCACATCACAAAGGAACATTCCTGTCTTGCCCCTGGTTTATGTGAGTCTTACTTGTCCAGATAATGGGTCAGCTGACAACAGTGAAGAGATGGTGTGATCTAGAAGGAACATACTGAGGCCTAAGAGCTCAGAGGTGAGAACTGTTGTGAGGGTGACACGGTTGAGGTGCTACCTGTGAGTGTGGGTACAAGGGAAGGAACAGAAGTGAAAGCCAACAAGAGCAGAGGAAGTAAAGAAAATACGAAACTGTGTTTCCAAAGATGCTGAAATCACCCAGGACAACAAAGAACTGGCTTTAACTACTCCTTCTGAATTGATCCATGAATGCTTCACTCTCATGTTTAATCTATTTCAATTTCTGTCTCCCAAATAGGGCCCCATAATGGGGTCTACTCTCCTTGGGTTTAATAGTGGCTTCCCAGTTTCAGACTTCCTATAGTCATGTTGGAGTCCTAGACAGTCCAAACATATTCCATATCAATCAAACCCCCAATGAGCCAGAAATATAGCAAAAATGATTGTCAATTTTATTACTCTAAACTGCATCCCTTATATTTTTCAAAGATTCTCCATTTTTAAAATTTCTGATAGACTTAGTAAAAACAAAACAAAAATACCAGAGGATACAGAGGAAAAATACCAAATTATCTAACTAGCAGATAAAACACTTTAAGATTGATTTTGAATCTGAAAGCAGCATGCTACAAAGCTGCCTAGAAGTAAAAAATCTCACTTTAAACAAATGTCTTGTTTTCTACTACTCTCTCAAGTAGGTCACCAGTATTTCTCATACCTTATTCCTCTCTCCTTATGTTAATCTCTTTTCAAATGTAGCTCCTGTACTAAACCTAAAATTCTTTTTCTGCTCAGACCCTCCTAAGTAATAACATTGAGAAAGAGGCTCCTTCCAAGAAAATGAACTTGGCCCTAGTACCTCAGTCCACTGACTGTCAAGGCAGATTTGGGCTGCCACCAGAAAATGCTAGATTATCTTCATTGCTTTCATTCACATCTAGCTAGGTGAACACAAATGCTGAAGCAAGTTCTCCTGCAACTAGGTTAAGCAGATTGATAAATAGAATTTAAATGGAACAGTGCAATCAGAAGAAAGTAAGTCTTGGTTAACACAATAGTTATTTGAAGGAAATTGGCAAATAAAGCAATCAGCAATTGGTGTCTAACTGAACTGAATTCTCAGATATTGTGCTTGACAGAATTACTACCATAGGTTTCTCCATTTTAATTTTTTTAATTTGATAAAATTTATCATTTTGTATCATTTGATAAAAATTACTTCTGGAAAGTTCCAATTCGTCAATGTCTAGATTCACACACAAGGGTTTTGCCAGTCAATCTGCTAGTGGGCACAACAGTGACCAACCTTGTTAGTCAATTTGAACAAATGCTAATTTCTACAACTTACTGAGGAACAGACTGTTAACTGTCTCTACAAAGAGAAGTACTTTTTAAGTAAGACATCCTATCTAGTAAGTGCACAAGAGCGTTTTTGAATTATGAATTAAATATATATCTTCCACATTTCACATGCTAATCTATTATTTAAAATTGGCATAAATATCTGCTGAACTTTATATTACACTTAAATGTTGAACTGAAAGGTTTTGTCTTATTACTGTTGTACAGAATTACTGAAAAACAAGAACAAAGCTATGTGATACATGTCTAACACTAAAACAACAGTAAGGAACAAAAGCCCAGATCAAAAAAATACGACCTTTATATCCAAGCAAAGAGGTGAGTGGCTCCTGATTTGGTGCTAGAAGACAATTTTCAAGGTCACCTGGGAATTAACTGATTGGCTTACTATATGCTTCTAAGTCTTCAAATATGTATTCTTAAGGATAAATGTCTTGAAGAGCTTAAATAATCACTTCACAGAGGAACTAAAATTAGAAAGACTTTACTGTGGTTTTTATCCTCTTATTTTATTGATAGTGGCATCAATGGGAGGAGAGGTTCAAAAAGTACTTTTAAAGCTGCCTTGCCTATTTACATTACCAATGAACATATTAATATAAAATCTGAAGTATATAAAATACATTACCTGAAACTGAACTCTTGGACACTGGATCAGAGATAAATTGGTACCAATTTTCCTTACAATACTCCGAGATGACCCATATGGCTTCCCAGACCAAAGAACCTGAGGAAGTAGGAAAGACCAAAAGTTCAATGACAAGACTTACAGAACTGTTCATACAAAAGCATCGGACAATTAACTGCATGACAAGCTGACACATTATGGAATCAGAATGCTCTATGTTACAGGAAATGAGCTAACATTTTTCAATTAAAAATGTAATAATATATACAGCAGGCTGTTATTAATGCAGTAAAGCTTAATGTAAGGTATCATATAAAAATGTAAAGAACAATTAGTGGGAGTTGCTTAGAGGTTCAACCCCTGGTCAGGGATCTGATCCCACAAGCTGGCGTGCCCCCACCCCAAAAAAAGAACTACAAGTAATTGTAAAATAATATTATATTTGGAATAAAACTCTCATCTATCTTCATTAGGCTTCCATACTATTCTGCAAAGGAAGCTATTTTATCTCCTCTGCTTTATTTTTAGAATTTTATATATGTATAAGTCTCTCAAAACTACAAGCTGCTTTTGTTACAACAGGCTTTCAAAACAAATGCAAATCAGTACAAAGTTCAGAATCTGAATTTGTACCATGCACGATGCTTCATTTTGTTTGCTTATACAAGAAGGCCTGCCCAAGGGTGAGTGGGGGCCAAAATCCAGTTGTACTACATTTTCCCATGAGGCCCTGTCTAGGGGGAAAGGTACCTTTTCCTAATTTATACAAAGGTACTAAATAGGCTACTGATAACCCTAATGAGCAGAACTTTTCAGATGAAATCATAATACAGAGGACATTAAGCTATTCTTAAAGCAAAAACAAACATAAACCTCCAAAGCAAAAAGCAAACAAAAAATGCATGTTAAATGTTAAATCATTACAACATGTACCTTGAAACTTCGCCCCAAGTATATGCTCTTTCCTTAAAGAGAAAAACTATCCATCTGTTTTCAGTGCTATACCTGAAAGCCTGGACAGAAGAGGTAAAGAGAGGTAGTATGCTATTAAAAGCAATTTTAAAAGACAAGAGGGAGAATGATGTGACTATTTACTTAATTCATTCAACTTAAATATTCAATTATATTCTAACATAAATAATGTATTCTGAGCCATGGACACTGACCCCTTTTTAAAGTCACTCCATGCCCATTCTAATATGAAGAATGGAATTACAGTTTGACCAAGCAGTGTTCGTGTAAAGAGCCATGGCTTCCACACATAATCCTAACCAGACCTCTAGACCATTCTAAAAGCATGCATAACTTGTAAAATGAACAGAGAAGCAGTCTGATCTCTTATATATTTTAGCAATCAAATCCAATTTAAGGTTAACAGTATGAGTCAATTTGAGGATCATGGGGTATATATACCTCTGGCATCTGCCCCAGCCCATGTAACTGTCACCATCAATATGTTCAAAGTTTCAGAAAAATAACAAGGACCCTGTGTGCAGCTCAGGGAACTATATTCAATATCCTGCAATAACCTATAATGAAAAAGAATCTGAAAAAGAACAGATATTTTCCTATATATGTTTAACTGAATCACCATGCTGTACATGTGAAGCTCACACAACACTGCGGATTAAACTATACCTCAATAGTTTTTTTTTAATGCATTAAAAACAATGTTCAACGTTTCACTGATGATTTTACCTGGGCGAGTTCCAGAAAGTACTAATAGCCTAACACGTCAACCAACAAAAATTATATTAACTCCTGCTTTAGAGACACAAACATTTTTTAAGAAATAGAAAAGGATGATACAGATTGGAAAATTGGTCAGTGGAAAGACATCAATACTGAAATAAGAACATTAAACAAAGGATACAAGAGAGGAAGCTATGTGAAGCTTAGAAGAGAATTACGTGGAGTTGAGGAAAGGAAATTATCCACACCAATGATCATACAGAGGATCATCACATGAATAGTATTAATAACACATGAGAACTAAGAGCAGGAAAATCACCTGACCAGAGGAAAAAGGGAAGAATCACAGACTTACAAACTCAACATAAGAGGCCAAGAAAAAATAAGGACAAGTAATTCTAAAATGGACAGTATTCAAACTCTTTACCTTATACACGTTAACAGACATGGATCTTTAAAGAAAAAAAATCCATAGGGCAATAGTAACTATACCAGTCAACCATTTCTGGTGTCTTCTATTTAGCCACAAGTGAAAACTCTCCTATGATGTACAAGTAGACACTATTTATGCATCATAATGTGACAGTTACACAGCCTGATGTGAAATCTTTCGTCCCTCCAGTAAGCAAAGATCTTAACTGCAGATGGAGAGGACAAAAAAGCTCACAAAGAAAAGTTCAGAAAGGACTTGCCAAGGTCAGGAACTAAGATTTCTGCCAGCTTTTAGCTTTCCTTGGTATGCATGTTTCAGGACTACGTTTCAACTACTATCTTCCCATCTGCTTAATACCAGAAGGAAAGACTTAGCAGGTACCTTCCACAAAAGAAGGTGGCCAATGACTCAGTTTTTACTTGTAAGGAATAAGTAGACTATTTAGGATTTTTGTACAAAGTTAAGGAAAGTAAAAGAACAGATTGCTTTACATGATTATTTTTTTAAGTATACATAGTGGACTAACATAATGTGGTTCTTCTCTTACTTGTGGACTGCATAGCATTTAGCACCAAAAAATATGAAGCAAGGGTCTAAATGAGCTAGTGACTGGGATATTCAGAAAGAGGAGGAGCCGTAAACTTTACTGGATTGAAGAAAAAGTTAGAGGAAGGAGCAGCTAACTTCCAGGAACTCCAAAACTAGGTCTGACTATTTTTTTCTATTCAGTCCTCATGGAGGGGGCGAAGTTGTAAATGGCTGTGAAGAAATAATGAACAGATGGTATGGAAAGTCACCATCTGTGCGCAATGGGAGGCTGCACGGCCCAAGCGCATCTCCTGTCCTAACTGGTTGCTGAACTGGCTTGTCAGGATACTTGTTTGGAGAAGAAAAGGCTTCCTCTAAAGATAAACTGTCATTAATATTTTCAGATGTTAGAGAGAGGTCAGGGAGAAAACTGTCATTACTAGACAATTCCATTTCATTAAGAAACAAGAATTCAATTCCATTAAGGAATAATTAAATGAATGTAATTATTAAATTAAAAAACTGTTTTGCTTTATTCATAAGAACTACTGATAAATAATGTAAGAATGAATCGGGAGAGGGGGTGTTTGCGTATCTGAGTCTGGTAATGACAGCCCATAACATGGAGCAACAGAGTTTGAAAGTGATGACAGCAAGGCAGGAGGATGACAACAGGAAGCTATCTGTTCTTTTTCAGCGTGCCATGCTATTGTCACAGTGCTGAAGTGTGAGGCTGGAATCCGAAGCTGTCATCTGTCTCATTGTGACGACTGCTCTCAAGCTTTATATGTTAATTCGTTCCTTTAGACTAGTTTAATCTGTATTTCTATTTGAGAGTCACCACTTAGCAAGAGAAAGTATAAACCCAATTCTAAATACATTTTTTTTTTCTCTAGAAAAACTATGTAATACTAACCCAAGGTTCTTATTCTGAGGTTCCCACATCCCTGAAATTATATGCAAAATTGTGTGCATACACAACATTTTTCTGGGAAGAAGGGCCATACTATTAATCAAATTTTTAGGGAGTCTAGGACCCAACAAGGTATAAATTCTTAATTCCAAGGGAACCAGAGTGTGTGTTGGGGAGAAAGAAGTAAAGATATGAAGATGAAATTCAGTAACAATTTTGAACTCCCCAACTGAAGATAACCCTTGCCTCAGTTCTCTTCCTCCTTATCTAAACTCCTAGCCACATTCACAGGCTTCCTCCAAAGCACAAGAGGAAAACAAGAGTACAATTGTTAAGTATTACTGGAAATACATTACTAATTCAAATTAGATATTTGCTATAACTTTTCAACGTAAAATACTGAGATTAACCAGAATCACATTAGATTCATGGCTTGCTTTCTCTAGTTTAAAAACATTTTTACTTAAGGGCAAAAATATAGTAATAATACACTGAGGAGAAAGTTTGGACAAATGTGAGTACAGCAGACCCCTGAACAACACTGAGGTTGGGGGCACCAAGCACTGCCCCACTTCCCCAACAAAATCCACAAGGAACTTTACAGTTGCCCCCATATCCACAGTTTCACATCCCCGGATTCAACCAACCATGGATCCTGGAGTACTGTAGTACGGACTGCTGAGAAACAGCTGCATATCAATGGATGTGAGCAGTTTAAGTACACATTGTTCAAGGGTCAGCTGTATATAGTTTTAAAGTCAAACAAATGTTGAGGCCAAATGGAAGGCAATGAAGAGAAAACAGAGGCCTCAGCAACATGTAGGACTGGCTTTAAAAGCCAAGATTAAAATAAATTAAAAAAATAAAAGTAGGCACTACCACTTATTGTCTGTATAAAGCTGGCAAGTCATTGATCCCTCTATATTTCCCTTTCCTCATCTATAAAATGGGGACCTCATGCCTATGAGCATTAAATGAGAGAAAAGATTTAAGTATGTATTATTTAATAAATACTGTCATCTTCCCCTATTATAAGAGGTAGTAAAGTACACTAAAAAAAGGATTTTGGAATCAGAATTGGATTCATTTTATAGCTCGGCCACTTATTAGTCAGGTAACTTTAGACAACTCAGTTAAACACTCTTGAACTTCAGGTTCCTCATCTGTTTAAAAAACAAATCATTGTCCTAGTGAACACAGATAATATGCCTAAAAGAACTGGGTATACTAAGCCAATGAATGATAGCTATTATGATGGCGCTGATTTGTGTGATAAAATACAAATAGGTTATCATCACCAAAAATAAAATCCTGATCTCACTTGCACTTTTTTTTAGGCAGATAAAAATATGTAAAGGATGAAAGCAGTTTTTGTTCTTGAATACATTCAAACACAGTACTGAGTTCATTTGTATATCAAACCAGTGAGAAATACATATTTTATCACTGAAAAATGGAACTAAAAAGTGGGCTTTTTTTTTTTTTTTTTACTTTTCAGACTACTCCTAGGTAGCAGGCTGAGAGATCCAGGAAACAAAGATAGAAAATAACTCCAAAGGGTCATACTGCTTCATGTTAGAAGAAAATTTATTTTTATATAGACTCAGTTAACTGGTTAAAGGTGATGATCATATGTTACATAAAAAAAAAATGGTATTTCCATCTGCCATTAGTAAAAAGAGCTGCCAGTTTTTATTACAATATTGGGAGCAAATGAATGCTCTCTTACCTGGTCCATTCTTTGATGAAAGGCACCTGTTTTAGAGTTCAAAATGAATAAAGCTAAATAAGCAAATTAAACTAAGTAAAGCATGTTATCTGTTCCTGAAACAAAATTCTGCACTTTGGCCTCAATCAGCCCTGGTCACATTGCCCGACTTCGGGCGGGGGCAGGAGGATGACAGAGCAAAATGGTAGGAAGTTCACCATCACTGACTATACCTACGCTCCATACAAGCCACTGGCAGGCATTGTGCATACCCTGCCATTTAACCCACAGGCTCACTGTGCAGCAGCAGTTCTTCCCATCTGTACTCTGCAGATGAAGAAAGTAACTGGCAGAAATACATTTCAGACCGAGGTGTGTGTGCGTCCAAGACCTATATGATCTTTCCACTAAACTACACTTCTTACTAAAACTGCAAATGAAAAGGAATCACAAACTGTAAAGCTTCACGCTGGGGGACTCATTAGCAACAAAAGCTTCCTGACTTTCCGAATGGAAAAGAAATTCTCTTGCTGTCAGTACTGAAATGTTCATCTGCCCCAGGTAGCCAAATAGTGGTAAGGGGCAAACAACAAAGGTGGTATAGCGGCCCTAAGTGAAATGTGAAATGTGAGAAGATGTAACTGAAAAAGACCAAAGTATTAACTTTACAAACCATTTTCCCATTGCTTATCCTCAAGATGATAATCTCAAAATTATGCAACTATAAAAAAGGGTAATTTTATTTGGTTCTTTGCTTTTTATCTCCATAGAAAACAGATTTAACTTTGGGAGCTTGGGGGAATACAAGTTCAACCTTCTCAACATAAAGAGACACAAAATAAAACCAAAACATAAAAGCAATGCAATTAAAAGTATACTCAAATTATGTAACTTGCCTATATCTTTTAAGAAAACAGCTTAATTCCATGTCACCAATAACACCACATTTGAAAATGATATGTATTCCACAAAATATGCTTGGTACAACTATTGTTCTAATAACTTTACACTGGGTCTGAAAAAAAATTATATATCAGTAGAATATATTTTTTAAATGTTAAAATTAGAGCATCTTTGGCATAGAATAACCATATTACACTAATTTTTTCTTTGTATTTGTAGGTGTATTTTAGCAGACATGACTTATATTGTAAACAGTTGTGTGATAAACCACATTATAAAAGCATTCAATATTTCAATATTAACAGTTCTACAACACTGAGTTGTCAAGCATTAGTCAAACATTTTATTCAGTGGTTTATATATATATATATGTATTTAAGCCTTTTCCTCACTAGTAACAAATTCATTGCTTTTAACAGTCACATGAATATTGGGTAAATTTTCGATGTAACCCATCCCATAGGATGCTGGATAAAGATTCACTTCCATGATTTATACAGCAAGCAAATTAAACAGCACATATGTTGGCCATACATAGATTCATTTTTCCCAGAAAAAAATTATCAACGTCTGGATTTTAAAAATGAATTTTGAGCACTCACCGATTGCATGCTTCCAACCTGTTGAAAAATCATCCTAATTAGGCGTTTAATCCAGCCAAGCATTTAGATGGCAAAGTCTCTCCAAATTTGCCTTTCAAGTACTTCAGGCATACATAGCAGCACATGGTCCATAAAGCACGCTGAAATTTGAAAATGCAAATACTAAAGTGAAATTATTATTATTTAGAATCTTTACTGTCTACAACACGTCTCACAAAGTCAGTCTAGTCTACAACATCTTAAATCTTTGTATGTGTGTGTAAATTAAAAAAATTTTTTGCTTGAGATCAGCTTTATATAAACTAGTATTACAATTGTTTTTCTAACTATTTTTTAACTTTTCCATTCAGGGTTCTACGTTGAAAGTGATGAAAACCTATTGTGGCTGACTTAAGCAGAAAATATATTTATGGAAAGACACCCAGTAGATAACAATCTTAGAAGAAACTTAGAGGCTACACAACCAGCAAAGACATCCAAAATCACAGCAAAAGTGTCTTGGGAGACACGTCCGCAGTTGCTACTGTGACTACTGACGGAACAGAAGCTACCAGGTCCCCCTTCTCTGTCTCACTGGCTCCTGAGCTGCTCTCCTACTAGTGGCATTTGTTTGGTCAAATCTACCTGGCTACAGGGTTTCCCAGGTGGTGCAGTGGTAAAGAATCTGCCTGGCAGGAGACATGGGTTCAATCCCTGGGTCAGCAAGATCCCCTGGAGTCAGAAATGGCAACCCACTCCAGTATTCTTTCTTGCCTGGGAAATTCCATGGACAGAGGAGCCTGGCAGGCTAGAATCCATGAGGTCACAGAGTTGGACATGACTGAGAGACTGAGCACGCACCTGGCTATAGTGAGAAGCAGATTCTACCTTCCACCAAAATCATAAAGAATTCCATAAATATAAGGCAGGACTTCAGATGCCAGAAGGTCAAAAAAAAAAAAAAAGACAAAGTTCTTCCACACTCACTGGCGCTATGACCCTGCTACTCATCCTCCTCCTTTCCCCATCAATATACTGACACAATTATGAACTTATGTGGCATAAACCAGTTTACTGGAAGGGCTGGTCTCCAAAGTGACAAGGACTGTACACCAGACTATAAAGCAATGTGTTTTCTTCTCAAGGAAGCCTTTAAAAAAACTGTACTTTGTGATATATTTGATTCACATTCTGATAGAAGTTTATGCTCTTGTGGACCAGAAATAAAGTTTGTGGCCTACACTTTGAGAAGAACTTGATGAACAATTATAAAGAATGGAGGGGGGTGGGGTAGAATAAAGATGCCATAAATATGCCAGACTCTAGGTGAAACGTGAACTAGAAAGAGACCAGCTCTAATGACAGATCAAAGTATGTAATGAAAGAGAAAGCACTAACAGGAACATATAATTTACTGGTAACTAAGAAGCGGTCACAACTACAACAGTGGTGAGATATTAATATATTTTAATATTACCAGCATCTATAATTGCTTATAAGAATGAATACTCTGAGAGGTAATGGAAATAAAAAGTACAGAGGGCCAAAAATAATGGAGATGACTGGCCAAAAAAAAAAAAACTGATCAGAGAAAAAGGATGGTTTTATGTAGGATTTGAAAACCTATCACCATTTTCTGGTTTTTTTTGTTTTTTGTTTTTTGTTTTTTTTGGCCATGCCTCAAGGCTTGTGGGATCTTAGTTCCCTAACCAGGGATTTTGAACTCGAGTCCTCAGCAGTAAAGCGCCAAGTCCTAACCACTGGATGGCCAGGGAATTCCCCTTACCGCTTTTTTAGAAACTGAGCTATAACTTACACAGAAAAGTGCACAAATTTTAAGTGTGTCCAGGTATAAACCTGTAGAACCTCCATCCAAACCAAAATATAAAACACTTAAAGAATGCCAAGAGCTCCTGTGAGCCTCCACCCAGTCAATATCCACGCTTCATCCATCTAAATAGTACTCTAACTTTTGCAATCTATCACATCTGCAGGCTGTACGTACTTTTTTGGGTCTGACTTCTTTCACTCGAACGTTGCCTGCGAGATTCATTCCCATGATTTGGGAATCACAGTTCTTTTTCACTGATGTGCAGTATTTTGCTATGATACTCTACCACAATTTACTTACCCAATTTACTAGGGGTTTTTGTTTGTTTTATTTTGTTGAAGTATATAGTTAACTTATAATGTTGTGTTACACAATTTACTGTTTGTGAACATTTGGGTTGTTTCCATTTTTAGCTGCTACAAATAAAGTTGCTGAAAGAATTCATGCACATAACATAGCAAGGTACACATAAAAACTAATTTCTCTTGAGTTTATACCCAGGAGTAAGATTGCTAGATCATAATATATACAGATACATAGCTAAATCTTTAATAGAAACTAACTTTTCTGAGGTTGTTATACCAATGACACTCTCAAAAGCAGATAGATAAAAGAGCTCTAGCTGTTCAACAATCCCTCGTATTGTCAATGGTCAATACTTGGTACTGTCAGTCTTTTTAATTTTAGTAGGGGGTTCTTCACAGGTTTGGGGGGCATATTTTGATACCTTCCATTGAGAAGTTTTTTTGCTCATTTTTTAAGTGCCAAGTTTTTTAAAAATTATTCTTGTGAGGAAGAGAGTTTGCACTAGAGATAAAGATTAGGAAGCATGGCTTAGAAAAGGCAACCTAAGAGTGAATGGGCTAACTCATACAGAGTAAGAAATGAAGCCAGGATAGAAATCTCAGGAAATACCTGAAGATCAAGCAAAGGTCAGTGGAAAAAAATATTCAAAAGAGGTAATGAAAAATGTAAGAGATATTGTCACCAAAAAAATAAAAGGAATTTTCAGTAAGGGGAATGTTCAACAAGGACGTTAAACAGAAAACATAGAAGAGAGGTCACATAGCTGGGGGCCTCCTCCAGCTACCCTTTACTCCAGACCCCTCCACTGTGCTCCCTGGAAGCCTGTTTGAATGAAGGTAAGTGTTTTCTCCCTCACCGAACTGAAACTCGGCTCTCCCTGTAGAATGTTGTGTCAAAGGGTCCAGTACTTGCTTATGCTCGCTCACTTTACATCCAGGCTGTTTCCAATCACTGCTCTTTGTGGTGGTGGTGGTAGTGGTTTAGTTGCTCAGTCATGTCCAACTCTTTGCGACCCCAAGGACTGCAGCGCGCCAGGCTTCCCTGTCCTTCACCATCTCCCAGAGTTTGTTCAAACTCATGTCTATTGAGTCGGTGATGCTATCCAACCATCTCTGAACTACTGCTGTTAAGTTCTTTTCAAAACTCTCCCTCAAAGGCAAAACTAAAGAGACAACAGAACAGATCAGGGGTCACCAGGGACTGTCAGTGGAGGAACAACAACTCCACTGTAACAACTGTAACAGAGCACAAGGCAAGCTTTGGAAAAAGGGACATACTCCATATCTTGATTGTGGTGGTGGTTACATGACTGTGTTCAAAGAAATCTACCAAAAGGAGTGAATTTTGCTGTGTGCAAATCGTACCTTCATTTAAGAAACAAGCAAAAGCAGCTCTCCTTAGGAAGCACTGCTTGACCACCCTCTGTTCCTCATGAGAACTGACTTAAGGGCGCTTGAGCATTCCCCATCATTCAACTCTGAGTCCTGAGTCCTCTCTTCTCCAAGCCCTTCCCTAAATGGAACTCTTCACTGTGGACTCATCAGCACTAGTACATCATAAACACATATTCTTGCCACTGCTGAGTGGTTATAATATTTACAATAATGCATCCAATACACCACTGTTTGAGTCTATTTACATAAAGATCTAAGACAGGTAAAACTAAAAGCAAGCTAATCACACATTATGAATTCTTTTTCAGAGTTTTTTTTTTCTAATTGTTGTGGAGACAGAGGTAGTGACTGATGGTAGGCCTGACTAAGGGATTTCAGTGGATGCTGGCCAAGCTGTGTTTCTCGACCGACAGACAGTTGGATGTGCTCACTCTGGGAATGCTTATCAAGATGCTGCACACTTACATACTTATCGTAATGTAAGTTATGCCTCAAATAAAAGTTTTAAAAACACATATAGCTTTTGATTAAATTATGTAACTTTCAGGAATTTTTTGCAGAAATAAAAGCATTACACATAGAGAACATATAAAGGTATTTTCTGCAGTGCTTCTTCTATTCACAAAACTAGGATCAATTTTAAATGTTCATCAATAAAACACCTGTTAATTACACTATATGCATATTACAAAGCTTTATGCATCTATTAAAAGTGAGTTACAGTCTATGTAATGACTTGATAGTATGATACAGGAGAGTAATATACTATGATTTCATTTCTGTAAAAGACAAAAATCTTCAACCTTTTCATTTATAGAAAGATGTACATCAAACTATTGAGAGAGATTGGTTCGAGATGGCAGAGCAGAAGGACGTGTCCTCATCACCTGCAAGAGCACGGATATAGCTGTTGAACAACTGTTGACAGAGGAGCTGGAACCAACCAAAAAAAGGATACCCCGCGTTCAAAGACAAAGGAGAAGCTGCAACAAAACAGGAGCAGGGGCACAACCATGATAAAATCAAATCCCATACCCACCAGGTGAGTGACTCACAAAACGAGTGAACCATAACACCAAAGAAGTTCTCCCCCTGACGTGAAGGTTCTGAGCCTCACATCAGGCTTCCCAGCCAGGAGATCTGACAAAGGGACTGGAAATCCCCGGGGTACCTGACCTTGAAGGCCAGCAGGATTTGACTGTGGGACTTCTACACGACTGGGGTAAACAGAGACTCCACTCTTGGAGGGCACACACAAAATCTTGTGTGTACCAGGACCCAGGGGAAAGGAGCAGTGACCCACAGGAGACCGAACCAGACCCACCTGCTGTGCTGAAGGGTCTCCTGCAGAAATGTGAGGTGGCAGCGGCCCACAGCAGGGACAGAGGCACTGGCAGGAGCAGTTCTAGGACGTGCCCATTGGCATGAGCCCTCTTGTGGTCGCCACTAGCCCTATCACAGAGCCTATAGACTCTAGGGCTGGGTTGCTTCAGGCCAAACGAACAGGGAGGGAGTGCAGCCCCACCCTCCAGCAGACAATTGGATTCAAGTTTTATTGAGAGTCCCAGGCAGGATAATCACCAAGGAGGAACACACCAAGACACAGTAATTAAACTGACAAAAACTAAAGACAAAGATAGAATATTAGAAGGAACAAGGAAAAAATGACAAATAACATATTAATACAAGGGAACTCCCTTAAGGTTATCAGCTGATTTGTCAACAAAAACTCTACAAGCCAGAAGGGAATGGCACAGTATATTCAAAATGATGAAAGGGAAGAAACTACAACCAAGAATACTCTATCCAGCAAGACTCATTCAGATTTGATGAAGAAATCAAAAGCTTCACACACAAGCAAAAGTTAAGAGAATTCAGCACCACCCAACCAGCTTTACATCATCAGGCTATTAAAATTGGCCAGAGCAAGGAGAATTTTTTCTTTGTACAGTTTGTGCTGCTTAGAACAATGCTACAAAGCATGTTTTACTTTTCATTTAAAAACAAAATCTAGAAGTTACAAAATCCAAATATCACAGCTTTCACTCAGACACTCCTTGCACCATATGGAGACCTTCAGTCTCCCTCCCCTGAACTTGCGGTCATCCTAGTCAATCCCTTCCCACCTTCACTGTCTTCCACCTCATGCAGCCCCACATCTGAACCACTGCTTTCTAGTATTTTCAGTCCCTTTTTCTACTGTTTTGTTTCTTCAGCAAGCCAGAACTTGGTAAATACACCAGCCTACACTTACGAAATTGGGCTGTAGGAAAATGACTAAATCTCGTATCTTAAAGTTGCTACAAATGTACTACCTCTAGTTTCAACTAGGCCTTCCCTGGTAGCTTGGCTAGTAAAGAATCCACCTGCAATGCAGGAGACTCTGGTTCAATTCCTGGTTGAGGAAGATCCCCTGGAGAAGGGATAGGCTATCCACTCCAGTATTCACGGGCTTCCCTGGTGGCTCAGACAGTAAAGAATTCACTGGCAATGTGGGAGACCTGGGTTCGATCCCTGGGTCGGGAAGATCCCCTGGAGGAGGGCATGGCTACACATGCCAGTAATCTTGCCTGGAGAATTCCATGAACAGAGGAGCCTGGAGGGCTACAGTTCACGGGGTCACAAAGAGTCGGCCATGACTCAGGGACGCAGTGAGGGCAGTCTTACTTTCCTGCTCTTCCCCTCCTCCATTCTCCAGGGCAGCTATTTCTAGCATTCTCCATGCTCCCCAAATCTCTCTAATTCTAGCTCCGTCATTTCTCAGATGACCAGACTTACTATTCAAATAAGAAAAGTCATCTGACAGGAAATCCCTCAATGACTTCACACTCCACAGGCCGCAAGCGCAGCATCTCTGTATCCACACCTGTTCTGTCCCCCTAAACCTGTTCGCCCACTCTCTCCTGTCCCTCCTTCCAACCAAGTGCTCAAGATCATACCCACCCCTCCACTCACAGGTCTCATGACATCAGCTATACCCTGTATTGCGTGGATTCTTTTCCCTGTTAATGGCAATCACATGCTACCTTCCTGTTTCTCCCCTTTTCTTTCAAACCAAAGAAAGCAAAAACTGAACATGTTAATTTTCCTCCTAAATGTGTTCCCTACCTCAGACAATGGCACCCCAGTAGTTCTTTCTTTCTGTTTCATTTCCTACAAGCAAGTTCTATTTCCCTTCTAAATATATCAAATTCCATTTCTGCTGCTCCTCCTGCTCTTCTGAGTCTGTATATTGTAAAAAATCTAACAAGATTACGTGCACCAGCCTTTCCCCTGATTCTGCTATCCCTTTCTATCCATTATCAATACAAAGTACTTATGACTTGAGCTGTTTCCCTATCCTCTGCATTTTTCATAATCTAATCTTTGATCCAGTCCCATAGATAATCTTAGAAATTCAACATGCTTCCTGGACTAGGCTAGCTCCTACCAATCTTTTGTTTCAGTTTAGCTCTCACCTCCTCCAAAAGGGTTTTCCTGATCAACCAGTATTAGGGCCCTCCTGTGTGTATTCTCCTACACAGCACATTAAAACAATGTATCTAAACTGCCTATCTCCTCCACAGCACTTTAATCACCTAAAGTGCAAAGACTAGCTTACTCATCATAAGACCCCAGCACTCGGCAAACTATATAGAATACAACAGTTGCTCAGTTAATACTTGAATATTAAAGGAAAGGCATCTAAGCCCCAAGCCAGTGCCTTTTCTATACTGTCTCAATTGTAAACAGATATCTTAAGAGGAATTTTACTTCTATTTATATGTGAACTAGGCTAATTTCAGACAAATTCTCCTCCTGCTGAGTACAAGTAAACTAGTGGAACAAAAAAAAAAAAATTTTTTTAAATTAATTATTTGAAAGCATCAGAGAACTATCAAGGCAGAGAAATATCACCACGCCAACAGTTGGTGCTTTGATAAGAGTAGCAAAAAGAACTGACCTCTAAATGAGATTTACTGAGGAGAGAAAAGGCACACGTTACCAGTAACAGGAATGAAAAAGGGGACATCACTATAGCTCTTAAAGGCATACAGAAAATCATAAAAGGCAAAACAAACCCGTAGTGTAAGGTGTTACCATGGTGGTAACCTTTGCATGGGATGGGTAACAGGAGCAAGGCAGCAAAAGGAGTTTTCCAGAGGGTGGGCAACTTTCTAGTTCTTAATCTGGGTGGTCACTGCATGGATGTTTGCTTTGTAATCATATATTGAGCTGTATTATTTATGTTTATCCATCTTCCTGTGTTACACTGTGTGTTACACTTCACAATAAAAAAGGTTTAAAGAAGATGGCCAAGAATCAGGCTGCACTTTGTTTTGATTGGTTTGTTTCGTTTGGTTCTATGTGTGTGGGTAAAATTTGACTTCTAGAATTATATGATGATAGTATAGGCTTATAATCTAATCCATCTAGACTAGACATAGAAATACAATGCAGTACTATAGCGGGGTTGGGGGGAGGATGAGAGCTGGTAGAAGAGAAAATCAAAACTGAATGAGAAATAGATAAACACTGAAAACAGGCTTTCTTTTCCCTCCACAAATACTACAAAAATATATAGTAGCACACAGGTACACCAATTAAAAGTGAAGTGAAAGTGAAAAATCACTCAGTCTTGTCTGACTCTTTGCAACTCCATGGACTGTACAGTTCAGTTGCTCAGTCGTGTCCAACTATTTGCGACCCCATGAACCGCAGCATGCCTGGCCTCCCTGTCTATCACCAACTCCTGGAGTCCACCCAAACCCACGTCCATTGAGTCGGTGATGCCATCCAACCATCTCATCCTCTGTCATCCCCTTCTCCTCCTGCCCTCAATCTTTCCTAGCATCAGGGTTTTTTCTAATGAGTCAGCTCTTCACATCAGGTGGCCAAAGTATTGGAGTTTCAGCTTCAACATCAGTCCTTCCAATGAACACCCAGGACTGATCTCCTTTAGGATGGGTTGGATCTCCTCGCAGTCCAAGGGACCCTCAAGAGTCTTCTCCAACACCACACTTCAAAAACATCAATTCATTGGCACTCAGCTTTCTTTATAGTCCAACTCTCACATCCATACATGACCACTGGAAAAACCATAGGCTTGACTAGACGGACCTTTGTTGTCAAAGTAATGTCTCTTCTTTTTAATATGCTGCCTAGGTTGGTCATAACTTTCCTTCCAAGGAGTAAGCATCTTTTAATTTCATGGCTGCAATCACCATTTGCAGTGATTTTGGAGCCCAGAAAAAAAAAGTCAGCCACTGTTTCCCCATCTATTTTCCATGAAGTGATGGAATTCTCCAGGCCAGAATAATGGAGTGGGTAGCCTTTCCCTTATCCAGGGGATCTTCCCGACCCAGGGATCAAATCCAGGTCTCCCACATTGCAGGTAGATTCTTTACCAGCTGAGCCACAAGGGAAGCCCAAGAATACTGAAGTGGGTAACCTATCTCTTCTCTAGCGGATCTTCCCAACCCAGGAATGGAACCAGGGTCTCCTGCAATACAGGGGGATTCTTTACCAACTGAGCTATTAGGGAAGCCCACAATCAAATCAAATAAAATTGTTTCAACTAATGCAGTGTATGTTTTTGAGATAGTTATGACTTTTAAAAAACTTATTAGCAATAGCTTCACAAGAAACCTGCTAGCAGGGATAACAAAGTTGTAAATTTAAAATGCTACAAACTTTAAAAGCTACAATAGTACATGGAGTTTATTTTTATAAGATCTTTGTGAACTATTCACAGAAATGGCCACTTAATTATCTTTACAATGTAACAGAAGAGTGTGACCTCTTTATACTGGGAGTCTAAAAAGATTAACAGAACATTCTTAGTTATTCCATTGGCTAAATTACTGGAATAATGTTTCCTTTTTTTCAGAAAACTTACTAAGAAGTCAGGTAAACCAAATCAGTGCACCCCAAAGGACAATCTACATTCTGGGTACAAACAATGATGCAAAAGAAAAACAAGGGCCATGAAGTAAAAAACAAAAACTTAATCACCTTAAAATTACTGTCCTTTATTTTTATGGGAATTCCTTGGCAGTCCAAAGGTTAGAACTCTGTTTTCACTGTCGTGCCCTCAGTTCAATCCCTGGTTGGCGAACTAGGATCCCGCAAGTTATGCAGGGCACCACCCCCCCCAAAAAAAGTTACTGTCCTTTGAGAACATATCCTTCTTATGTTTCTAGTGTGAAAATGTTTTTTCTTTTAGGACATGGGGACAGTAGATGAATGTTATTTGCTTTTTTTTTTTTTAATGTGTATTGAGCTTCCCTGGTGGCTCAGAGGTAAAGAATCACCTGCCAGTGCAGGAGACAAAGGTTCGATCCCTGGTTTGGGAAGATCCCACATACCACAGAGCAATTAAGCCTGTGCACCACAACTACTAAGCCAGCACTTGGGCGCCCAGGAGCCACAACTACTGAGCCCACTTGCCACAACTGAAGCCTGTGTGCCCTAGAGCCTGAGCTCCACAAGGACAGAAGCCACTGCAATGAGAAGCCCGAGTACCACAATGAAGAGGAGCCCTCTTCCACTTGCTGCAATGAGAGAAAAGCATGCCCAGCAACCCAGCACAGCCAAAATTAAATAACTAAATATTTTTAAATTAAAAAATATATAAAATGCTTGTGTGTGCATGTTAATTCACTTCAGTCATGTCTGACTCTTTGCAATCCTATGGACTGCAGCCCACCAGGCTCCTCTGTCCATGAATTCTCCAGGCAAGAACACTGGAGTGGGTTAGCATGCCCTCCTCCAGGGGATATTCCCAACTTGGGATCAAACCTGTATCTCTTGTCTCCTGCATTTGCAGGAGGGTTCTTTACCACTAGAGACACCTGGGAAGCCCCGCCCCCCCCCAAAATGTTTATTTACCGTAATAAAAAGTTGTCTACCATATGTCAACAACCTACCCTACTTTTTAGAAATTAAACTTGAAATTCAAGTCTAGTGACCACAGCTATAGATTTCACATCAGTCTGGGCTGAGACTTTAAATCAGAACACTTTACCACACTATTAAGTAATGACATAGTATTCGACCTATGCGTATGGAATTTACTGGCTGTATTTTAGAACTAATATTCTATACTAGTCATACAACATTAAATATACTGCTACATTCCCAGTACCCAACACAGAATCTGACATAGTAAGTTTAACTTTTTTCAGTCCACAATAAATCTCATGACCTGTACTACATCTCTCAACAACAAACTATTTAGATAAGAAGCCTAAGAACATTACCTAATTAAAACTTGATGAAAGTTCTTTCAAATTAAAAGAGCTTTAGATATGAAACTAAACTTTTGAGGGACATTTTCACTACATTTTTAGAGGATGACTTTCTCTCCTTATGTTATAAAAGAGGTTAGAGGTAATTGTATGTTTCCATTTGAATTAAAGATGTGTCATTTTCATGTAACTCTGAGATATAATCCTATTGTGAATGACACAGGAATTTCCTTAAAGTGTTATTTTAAGCATTCCCATGCAAATGAACTAAGTATTCTGGCATCAGTTTTAAAACAATCTTTTGAAAAGACTGCCCAAGTATCTTAAGTGGTCCTGGACACCGGAAAAAACACTCACATTACTTGGAAGTCAGTAATACTTTTCACTAATTAAAATTGCTTCCTTGGACCAAGCAAATTGATGAGAATTCATTATAAAGGTGATTTTGATAAGCTGTGTAATAATTACTGTCCTCTACATATTATGTATATATAAAATTGCCTTATGGAAAAAGTCAATAAATCATACTTTTTAAATTAAAGGTGTTTAGTTTTGTTTTTTTTTTTTCAAATTAACAGTATTTTTTACTTTTTATTGAAATATAGTTAATTTACAATGTTGTGTCAGTTTCAAAACAGATGTTGCATTTTTAAAAGCTAGTAAGGGTAGCTGCGACCCCATAGACTGTAGCTCACCAGGCTCCTCTGTCTATGGAATTCTCTAGGCAAGAATATTGGAGTGGGTTGCCATTCCCTTCTCCAGGGGATCTTCCCAATCTAGGGATTAAACCCAAGTCTCCTGCCTTGCAGACAGGTTCTTTACCACTGCGCCATGAGGGAAGCCTAGTTACTGAAGTACTAGTTGTAGAAGAGAAACTCTAGAAGCAAACTAAATGTCCATCAATAAGTAAATAGTTAAATTCAACATACCCATTCTAAGTTTATGGCCATTAAAACAAAAGAAAGGATGTCTGATAAACATCTAAATGACTAACATATATGTGATTCTGTTTTAAAAAATAAAGCATAGAAATGGTGGTGAAACATTTTATGCACATGCATATACAGAAGAAGAGATCTGAAAAGATACCAAAGCTTAACATTGTCTGTGTCTGAGGCGAGGTGATGGAATTCTCCACCTTTCTTCTGTATCATTACATAGTGAGATTATAGTGCCACATTTTGTTGCTTAAACTAAGTGGTGAAATTTGTATCAACAGTATACAATAAACATATAAAAGAAAAGATGAACAGTTGAGTTGTCAACAATTCAAAAAGTAGCCATACACTAATAATACTCATCACCAAGATTACCCAAGAAAACAAAGGAGTAGAAACTGAAGTTTACCTGGACTTTAGAACCTACTGCACCACACTGTCTCTTACTATTTTACAGACTATTTTTTTCCTCTATTTCTTTCCTTATGTCCATAAATTCACCAGTTAAACCAAAGTCTATTTCCTTTATATGTGTGTGCTTAGTCACTCAGCATATTACGGCAGCCCCTGAAAATTAATACACTGTGAGTCTTGCTTCATTGCCTGACTCATTTAGAGCATGAACTCCCCCTCCCTGCACAGCACTAGACAGAATGTGTATCAGCCTTCCCTGTGCCATTTTGTATTGCCTTGAGTTCCTTCTTCCTGAAATTGAACAGGGCTCATGGATATTTGTTGTTGTTGAGTTACTTTAAGTCGTGTCCAACTCTTTGCAGCCCCAGGATCTGTAGCCCACCAATCTCGTTTGTCCTTCAGTTTTCCAGGCAAGAATACTGAAGTGGGTTACCACTTCCTACTCCAGGGGATCCTCCCAACCCAGACATCAAACCCACATCTCTTTCATTGCCAGGTGGATTCTTTGCCGCTCGAGAGACCTGGAAAGCCCATTTCTTTTATATTCACCAGGTCAAATCACTAATTGTTTCCATGTCTCAGGTGAAGCCATTTTTGACAGAGCCAGCTCATTATATTCCTAGGAGACTGTGATCATGTCACTTCTTTGCTCAAAATTCAAATTTCTTAAATTTGGCACTCAAGTTCCTTCATGTGTGAATTTAACCTTACTTTTAGACTTCTGAATTACTCCCCTACAGTAGGAATCCTAAACTCCAACTCAGCAAGTCTTCTCTACTGTCCTCTGAATAAGCCCAGGTCTCTCTCTCTCTCTCTCTCTCTTGTCCTTACTCTAAAACTATCGGGTTGGCCAAAAAGTTCATTTGGGTTTTTCCAAAAACCCAGAACAAAGTTTTCAGCCAACTCAATACTTGGATGAGGATAAGAAATAGTGTAAAACTGAGAACATGAGGGGTACATATTAAAGTATCCAGTATATATAGCCAGTATATGCTAACTGCCAAAAGAGATAGAGACTATTCCTTGATATATTTTTTTCCCTTTTCATTTCCCCTTTAACTGACCATATCTATAGAAAAAATTTTTAATTTTATTTATTGCATACTTTGCTCATATCTTTAAAACCAACTGTTCAGTTCAGTCGCTCAGTCGTGTCCGACTCTTTGCGACCCCATGAATCGCAGCACGCCAGGCCTCCCTGTCCATCACCAACTCCTGGAGTTTACTCAAACTCATGTCCATCAGGTCGGTGATGCCATCCAGCCATCTCATCCTCCGTCGTCCCTTTCTCCTCCTGCCCCCAATCCCTCCCAGCATCAGAGTCTTTTCCAATGAGTCAACTCTTCGCATGAGGTGGCCAAAGTACTGGAGTTTCAGCTTTAGCATCATTCCTTCCAAAGAAATCCCAGGGCTGATCTCCTTCAGAATGGACTGGTTGGATCTCCTTGCAGTCCAAGGGACTCTCAAAACCAATTGTGTTAACCTTTTATTGTTTCAAAGGGACAAAAAATACCTATCTTACTATTGTATTCAAAATATCCAGGTGTGTTTTTCCCATTATGGATTTGTAGCCCAACAGAAATTTCCACAGCAGTTAGGTTTACTCCACAATTCTTGGGACATTCAATTATGGTTAAAAGAGCAAGAATTTTGCAGTGACCTGGATCAGCAAGCTAAATTACAGCCCCCTGCTTCATACATTGAGCTTCCCAGGTGGCTCAGCAGTAAAGAATCCTCCTGGGTTCCATCCCTGGAGAAGGAAATGGTAACCCACTCCAGTATCCTTACCTGTGAAAACTCACAGAGGAGTCTGGCGGGCTACATACAGTCCATGGGGTCGCAAAAGAGTTGGACACAACTTAGGGACTAAACATCAACGACAAGCCCCTTACATCAGCCTGACCTCAGGCAAACTGCTTAACCTCTCTAAACCTCTTTTCCTGCTCACCTGTAAAATGGGACAATACCCATCAATACGTCATACAGCTGTTGTAAAAGTTAATGAACTAACAGCTGAAAACACTTTCACAATGCTTCATACACATCAAGGACTCGGTAAATATAAAATTATCAATACTAAAACAAAATTTATTAAATAAAAATCAAATATTACTACCACTCAAATGCAGTAAAGCTACAGACAAAACTAGATTATTTGGCACCTTTGTTTTCAGTGATTTCGAAAGCCTGAGCACCAGGTAATGAGACGGCACCGTTGGAAAATTGCCCACATTCTCCTAACGCAAAATGCATTAGCGCCGTCTACGCCTTAAAGCTTGCCTTATTTTACTCAATCTCTCTGGGAAGAAGCACATGATTGTTAAAGGATGACTACTGATCCTAAGAAATAAGTAAGAGAGATACAGTGATATGTCTCAGATACACGTCAAAATAATCTGTGGAGAGGGACAAGCCTAGCCATTTATTGATACTTGTTGAAACTGGGTGATGGGTACACCGAGTTCTTTACGCTAGTCTCTAGACCAGGTTTCCATAATATAACGTGTTTTTAAATGTTAAAAGGTCGATTCTTTCCCTTCCACCCCTACCTTTGGGACTAATGCAAGTCCTGGTCAAGAACACACAGTGGGAAAGTCCAAGGAGGCGAAAAGTGAAAACCGTAAAAAGCCGGTCAGCTGAGCTGGTTAAGCCACCGAGCCGCTCGGGAGGTGTGCTGCCCTCTCCTGACGCCCGAGGCCTGGTGGGGAGGTGCGCCCGCCGATCCCGGGGGACGCGCCGCCAAGGGCCTTCCGGACACCGGACCGAAGACGGATGAAGGCAGGGGGCAGCCGTGGGGGTGACTGGGCGGGTGGGGGAGCCCCAGCCTTCGGGGCTAGTCGGCCGAAGTCCCTCCGCTCCGCCGAAGCTCCAGCCCCACCCAAACCCTCAGCCACCCGGCGGCCCCAGAACCTCTCCCATCAGCCGCGGCGCAGGCACCCAACCGGCCGGCGGAACTCGCCCTCCTCCCGGCAACTCCGAACCGTGCTCCTTCAGCTCCCACGCTGACTGTCACCAGGGCTCCCCACCACCACCAGGCCCGGGGGCACCTCCTTGACTCCCAAGCCAACCGCTCTCCAGAGCCGCCAGCCCCACTTTACCTCGGCCGCGCGGCAGCCAGGAGCCTGCTCCGGCAACTCAGGCTTGAAGCTAGGCTGTCCCGGGGCGTTGCAGACAATCACTCAGTCTCCGCCCCGAGCACCGGCCAGCCTGACCAATCAGCGTCTAACCCGAAGGCGGGCACTGAGAGCCCGGAGCGGAAGGCGAGGTGAGGCGGGAGGCGCTTGGGGAGGCTTTTCGCAGTGTGCGCACGCGCGGGGCTCGACCAGCATGTGCGCTTTCTCGTGAACCTGGCTTTTTGTCTTCATTTCTTGCGCTGCGAAGTGCTTTGTAAACTTCAAGCTCAAGGTGTGTAGGAAGACCCACATTCTGATTGTGGCCACAAATGTGGATGACCTTGAAAGAAGCTGTGAATCTTAAGCCCTTATTAAGCTAACAGATGTTGAGCTCTTTCTTATCGCGCTGTAGGGACGTGTCCTCACCCAGCCTATGTTGTGCCTTCATATCTTGGGTGCGTTTGTCTTTAGGGGAAGTGAGGGTGTGGGGTTATACAAAGTGCCTGATGGATGAGGATTTTACTGTCTTCAGTTCCAGCATCTTAGTCTGATTCGTTGGGACAGGTGTGTTTTCAGTAGTTGAATATCCTAGGACACTGGATTTCAAATCATTGTCATGAAAATAGCATTATATTTATAGCTAACAATATATTAAGCTTGGTAACCTGTGTAGGACTGATAAAAGATTCATTTGTAGAATGAGAAAGCTGTCTATTTCTGTATGAGCTTTCAAGAGGCTGTTGGTGATTAGCTGTTTCTCTTACCCTCCCATTGTAATTGACCCCAGAGGTCAGTCATCAGAGCTTTGATGTTCTTATCACGGGTGCCTGAGTCTCTCCCTGGCAAGGGCTTCGCTCCTTCAACAAGAGCATCAATTCACTTACTCAACAAGGGATTGTTGGGGGTCCACTGTGACAGTACAAAGATTTTTAAAAGCTTTGAACCACGCCCTCAGTGAGCCTACAGGCTAACTACACACTTAACTTATGTAACCAGATATTATAATGGAGGCATGGAAGGGGCCTGGAAGACCTACCTAAACCTGCCCTGGGTTCTCGGGGAGACCAACAGAGAGGACTGAATGCTTGAGCTGGGACCTGACCTGATGAAAGAGCAGGAGCACCTGAGCTAAAGGGGCAGGGGGCAAGCTTTGCACCGTTTCTGACAGCGTTCACCTGTTTCCTCTAAGATCGTTCCAGGGTGAATTTAGTGCTAAGCTAATACATTTTGAGGGTTTCCTTGGTGGCCCAGTTGTAAAGCATACACCTGCCAATGCAGGGGATGCGGGTTTGATTCCTGAGTGGGGAAGTTCCCCTGGAGATAGGAATGGGAACCCACTCCAGTATTCTTGCCTGGAAAATCCTAAGGACAGAGGAGCCTGACGGACTACACGGGGTTGCAAAAGAGTTGGACATGACTTAGCGACTAAACAACAATGACAAATGAAGCTTCTGCCGAAATCCCGTGACTTGCACTGGCTCTTTTCAAGGCCCAAGCAGGGCATCTAGCACTGAGTTCACATGATCATATGTACTTTCAACTCTTTCAAAGGAAGATGTCTTAAAGACCTCCTCAATGGGGATTGGTTAAGACTTTTTTCCATTCCAATTTCCTTTCATTCACTCTTGGCTTCATCCTAGATACAGTGCAGTGGCTCTGGGCATTTAGGGAATCTGGGTGAGGGAAAAAGATGAATTTGAGTCACTTCCCTGATAAGTTATTGCTGACTCTCCCGGTGTTGGAATGTTTTCCGGGAAAGCTCCTAACCATTCTTTATTCTGTCTCATAAATGGATGTGTCCGGTGGGACCTGCCATTAGAAGTATGTAGCTGATGGAAGACAAAGAGGGTTTGAAGTGTGCTCAGCCAGAAGCTAATTCTAGGGGGAAATGCTGCAGTCATCACATTTTCAAAATTATAAGCAGAGTGCTTTATTTTTTGTTTTTAATCAACTTTATTTTGGAATAACTTTAGATTTACAGAAAGGTTACAAAGATAGTACAAAAAGTTTCTGTGTGCTCCTCACCCAGTTTTTCCTAAGGCTAACATCTTACATTATCATAAAATATTTATAAAACTGAGGAGCCAACACTGGTACAAATTCCAGACTTATTTCAGATTTTACTAACTCTTTTTCTGTCCCAGAATTCAATCCAAAGTGCCACATTACGTTTAGTTGTCATGTCTTTTTAGGCTCCCCCGTCTGTTTCTCAATCTTTCCTTGTTTTTCATAACCTTGCTATGACCATGACAGTTTTGAGGAATCTGGTCAGATATTTTTTAAAATGTTCCTCAATCTGAATTTGTTGATTGTTTCTTTCTTTTTTTTTAACCTTGTGATTAGACTGGGATTATAAGCTTTGGGAAAAATATCATATGGATTAGATGCTCTTCACATCATATCATATGAGGGGTCCATGATGACTGAATTATGCTGATGTTAAATTAACCCTGACCACCTAGACTGCAGTAGTATTTGCTAGTGTCAACACTGTAAAGTAGCATTTCCCACCCCCCCCCACCCCCCGACCTTTCCGTATTGTCTGGAAGTAAGTCACAAAATCCAGCCCACACTGAAGGAGAGTAGGAGATTAAGCTTCACCTCCTGCAGTAGAATATTATCGGGAATTATGTTATCGGAAATTTTTCTGTAAAGAAGATTCATCTCTTCCTCCTTCCCCCACTTATTTATATCCAATCATTTATTATAAATATGCATATATATATTTATTTTATACTTCAGTTTATATTTTAGATTATGATTTTAATTTTGTTGTTCAAATTTTTCCATCTTGACCATTGGAACCTTTGGGGTTGGCTCATGTGTCCTTTTTGTTTTTTGATCATCATCTTTTTTCTTGAACTACAAGAAGCTCCAGGCTGATCTTGTATTTTTCCTGCCCCAGCATTAGAGTTGCCATTTCTCCCTTTCTTCAAGGAGTCCTGGAATGGTATTTAGGAACCAAAATCTAGATACTGGATGTACTTGTTGCCTCGAGGTATCACTGATATTAGCTTCTCTTAGTGGACATATATTACTGCCTTATTTTTTAATTCTTTGTTTACCTCTCTGTGATAGGCAACCTCTAAGTTGGCCTCCAAAGATTCCTGTCTGGTATTCATGCTGTTGTGTCATTTCCTCTCCTTGAGTGTGGGGTTGGACCTAGTGACTTCCTTCTAATGAATAGACTACAGCAAGAGTGATATGATATCCCTTCCAAGATTAGGTTACAAAAGGACTGTGACTTGCTTGCTGTCTCTTGATCTCTCCTTTGGTCACTCTGAGAAACCAGCTGCCATAACGTGAGCTGCTCTATGAAGAGGTCCACGTGGCAAGAAACTGAGGAAGGCCTCTGACCACCTGTACAACAGCCTGTAAGAAACTGAATCCTCTAACAGCCACATGAGAGAACTTGGAAAAAGATCCTCTCCACCTTGAGCCTTGATATGACTGCAGCCCCACTGACACCTTGATTGCAGCTTCATGAAAAACCCTGAGCCAGAAACATCCAGCTCAGCCACACATGGGTTCTTCATGCATAGAAACTACAAGATAAATGATTATTGTGTTAAGTTGCTATGTTTTGAGTAATTTGTTAGAAAGCAATAGATAACTAATACAATTTCTGACTCTTCATAAGATCAGTTCAGTTCAGTTCAGTCGCTCAGTCGTGTCCAACTCTTTGCGACCCCATAAATCGCAGCACGCCAGGCCTCCCTGTCCATCACCATCTCCCGGAGTTCACTCAAACTCACGTCCATCGAGTTGGTGATGCCATCCAGCCATCTCATCCTCTGTCGTCCCCTTCACCTCTTGTCTCCAATCCCTCCCAGCATCAGAGTCTTTTCCAATGAGTCAACTCTTCCCATGAGGTGCCCAAAGTACTGGAGTTTCAGCTTCAGCATCATTCCTTCCAAAGAAATCCCAGGGCTGATCTCCTTCAGAATGGACTGGTTGGATCTCCTTGCAGTCCAAGGGATTCTCAGGAGTCAACTCCAACACCACAGTTCAAAAGCATGTTCTTCAGCACTCAGCCTTCTTCACAGTGCAACTCTCACATCCACACATGACCACTGGAAAAACCATAGCCTTGACTAGACGGATCTTTGTTGGCAAAGTAATGTCTCTGCTTTTAAATATGCTATCTAGGTTGGTCATAACTTTCCTTTCAAGGAGTAGGCGTCTTTTAATTTCATGGCTGCAGTCACCATCTGCAGTGATTTTGGAGCCCAGAAAAATAAAGTCTGACACTGTTTCCCCATCTATTTCCCATGAAGTGATGGGACTGGATGCCATGATCTTCGTTTTCTGAATGTTGAGCTTTAAGCCAACTTTTTCACTTTCCACTTTCACTTTCATCAAGAGGCTTTTTAGTTCCTCTTCACTTTCTGCCATAAGGGTGGTGTCATCTGCATATCTGAGGTTATTGATATTTCTCCGGGCAATCTTGATTCCAGCTTGTGTTTCTTCCAGCCCATAAGATCAGTGGTTCTTAAATTTCACTGTGGAATTTTTTTTTTTTTTTGGCACATGGGATTTTAGTTCTCAGACCAGAGCTCAAACCCATGCCACCCGCTGTAGAAGTTTGGACAGTTAGTAATACCGGACTGCCAGGGAATTCCCAGGAATTTGTTTTAAAATATACCCAAGCTCCTTTCCAGATTCTTATGTGATTGCTCTGTATAACTAAGTTTAAAACTGTAGAAGGTTACAGGGCAATCCATTTGGGGATTTTAGAAGAAAATACACTTCTCTTTTTAGTCTCTAATCCTGGAATTCTTGACTCAAACAAATGGCTTTGCTTTCTTGGCAGAATCCAGAATAACTGAAATTTCATCTGCTAGTTGAAATATTTATTGAATAGAGGAGGAAAAAAAAAAAGAGTTCATTCTTACCCAATGTGCAGCCTTGAAAAAATACCTTGACCTTTACATCTGGAGATTCTTAACAGGAAATTAAAGGATTATAATGCCATTATTAAGGCAAGGAGATTTATCCTTATTAAGTGTATGTTAGGGAATAAAAAGATGACCAAGGCCAGTTGTGGGCCAGTTTCCATGTAGAGATTTAACAAGAAGTTAGGTTCCTATGTATTCATATTGGTTGATGGTAAGGCAGAATTCTGTTGTATTGATAGAAAGACTATGGGCTTCTAAGTCAGACAGACCTATATTCAAATATGCTCCTGCCACTACCAGCTATGCAGCGTTGGACAAGCCAGCCAGCCTCAGTGGGTCTCAATTTCTTGACAGTGGGGAAAAGAGTCACCTTCAAAGGGTAGTCCTGAGGACTAATTGTGTAACGTTTGTAAAATACTAAGGGCAGGGCTTCTCTGGTGGTCTAGGGATGAAGAATCCACCTTGCAATGCCAGAAACACCGGTTGGATCACTGATCTGGGAATATCTCACTTGCCGTGGAGCAACTAAACCCATGTGTCACAACTACAGAGCCCGCATGCCTGGAGCCCTCACTCTGCGACTAACTAAGCCACCGACATGAGAAGCCCACGTGCTGCAGCTAGAGAGTAGCCCTCACTTACTGCAATTAGAGCAAGCCTTCATGCAGCAACGAAGACCCTGTGCAGCCAAAAATACATACATAAATAAACAAGACCCTTTCTCTAGTTTTCCTTTTTTGACAGCTCTGATTGCCTGTCTATAAAAAAATATATCACACTGAAATGGGCCTCAAGAGTTCCTGACTTTAGAATCGAAGAAAACCTAGCTGGTAAAAGACCACTGGGTAAGGCAGTGAAGTACCCATGATAGGAACACTTAAAAGATAAAGGGCAGCTGGATGTGCTTAGAAGTGCAGCTACAGGACAGCTGCCTAAGGATAATTGATGGGATAGCATTATCTCACAAGAAGGAAGAGTTGAAAGTTGCAGGTTAATGCCAGATAGTTCAGTACTCTTAGCTTCAAGGCTCTGGTTACCATAAAAGGCAGATATTGTTAATGGAGAATAATGTTTAAAACAGCTTCCATCATGTAAATCTCAGTACAAGTGAATGTGTTTTACCATGGTGCCCAAGGAAGAATTACTAAGCTATTCTGATTTAATCATATATTTTTGGATATATTTTGTTGTTCTGAGCCTTGAAACTATTTTATTTCTCTCAGATCAGTGTACAAACCGATCTGATATATGGTATGTCCTAAAAGATGTGTATCCAAATAGATCAAAAAGTTACTGCCTTCCAGAGACTGTGATTGTGATATTCCCTTCTCTAAACCAGATTTGGGATAGACACTGACCCACAGAGCTCTTTTTTTTTGTATTTAAATCATGCTTTGTTTTAAAAATTGTAATTATGGAAAATGTTGAACGTGCACAAAAGTAAAAAGCCTAGTACAATGAATCCTCAAATATTTACCACACAGCTTCCCACTCCTATTGGTTTCATTTATACTCTTTCCTGGCCTCTTTGATTCTTTTTTCTTTTTTGGAGGTGATGCCAGAGAATGAATCACAAGGCCTGATACAAGCAAACTCTTTGATTCTTTTGAAGCTAATCTCAGCCATGTCATTTCAACCATAAATATTTCCATGAATATCACTAAATGATAAGGAGTCTTTATTTTATTTTTATTTATTTTTGTTATTTATTTATATTTTTGGTCACACCATGTGGCTTATGGAATCTTAGTACCCCGAAAAGGGATAGAGCCAGGCCCCCGGCACTGAAAGCACTGGGCAAGTGTCTTTTTAAAAACATATCTGTACTATTATCGAGGCTTCCCCAGTGGCTCAATGGTAAAGAATCTGCCTGCAATGGAGAAGACACCGGTTCAATGACTGGATCAGGAAGAAGCCCTAGAGAAGGAAATGGCAACCCACTCTAGTATTCTTGCCTGGAAAATCCTGTGGGCAGAGGAGCCTGGAGGGCTACAGTCCATGGAGTCAAAAAGAGTTGGACATGACAAAGCGACTAACACACACATCTATCTCCTTTTATTTTCTGTAAACTGCTGATTAGATACAAAGGCTTGATCTGATTCAGGTTCATTTTTTTGGCCAGAATACTTCATTTGTGGCTGTGTACACTTGCATCAGAAGCTACATAATGTTCATGTGCTTCTTTTTTGAAACATTAACATTTTGAAACATTGATTATCACTGCCTGGATCCATGATGTCATTATAGTTTGCAAAAGGGTGATGACTGCTTCCCACATGGCTCAGTGGTAAAGAATCCACCTGTAATATAGGAGCCTAGGAGCCATGGGTTTGATTCCCAGGTCGTGAAGATCACCTGGAGAAGAAAATATCAACTCACTGCAGTATTCTTGCCTGGGAAATCTGGCAGACAGAAGAGCCTGACAGGTGAGAGTCTGCTGCTACTGCTACTGCTAAGTCACTTCAGTTGTGTCCGACTCTGTGAAACCCAATAGACGGCAGCCCACCAGGCTCCCCTGTCCCTGGGATTCTCCAGGCAAGAACACTGGAGTGGCTTGCCATTTCCTTCTCCAATGCATGAAAGTGAAAAGTGAAAGTGAAGTCACTCAGTCGTATCCAACTCTTAGTGACCCCATGGACTGCAGCGTACCAGTCTCCTCCATCCATGGGATTTTCCAGGCAAGAGTACTGGAGTGGGGTGCCATTGCCTTCTCCAAGGTGAGAGTCTACGGGGTTGTAAAAGAGTTGGACACAACTTAGCGACTAAACAACAATGATGATGTGTTACCATCCCGTTTCATTTATTAACTAATTGGTTACCTTGAGGCATGTTTATAAAGAAAGGCAGATTGATGCTTGTTTCTTAATATCTACCATTTTGCAGACTAATTATCTCGCATCAGCTATTTTGTTACCCTGAAGTGTAGCACGTTTCAGAAAGGCAGGTTTAATGCTTGGCTTGATTTAATGCTTGTTTTAATTCTCTATATAATGTAGTTTTCAGAAAAATGATTTGGTTTCTTCAAATTTTCCAAAAGTGACTGATGATGTTTCTTTTTGTTTTTTCCCCCCAGTATTCAAGTACTCCTGGGACTTCTCAGGTGGTACAGTGGCTTACTCTGTGCTTCCAGTGCTGGGGACGTGGATTTGATCCTTGATCCAATGGGGAACCTGCATGCCACAGGCCATAGCCAAAACAAAACAAAAACAACAAACCAACCTCCCCCTCAAAACAAGCACTCCTGAATTTTTTGACCATAAATTAGCTTTTATTAGATCTTTTGTAGATAGTATATTTTTTAAGAGAGACATGGGACTAAATGTACATTTATGGAATGTCTTCTAGATACTGGTCTAGATGCACTGATGCATTCACTTCTACTATTTTATCTGATTTCAATAGCAATTTTGGAAAGCAGGTGCCATGACCTTTGTTTTTTAGAAGAGACTGAGGCTCTCAGCAGCAAGGTGAGGAGTACAAAATCATACAGCCAGCACGTGGTCAAACTCAGATTTGTCTGAACCACTTGGCATCCTGTAGCTTTTTTGAATGAGGTTGTACAGACACTGAGCCACTCAGTGGGGCTCACTGGTTGCCCCACCAGCCTCCAGCCTCTTATATGTCCTCAGAAAGTTTGGTGACCTCCAGTTTGTTGCTCTCATACTTAAAAAAGTAGTTCCCTGGAACTGCTAAATACCCCTCTGCCTTTTAACCTAAAACATTTTTTTTTTCCAGGAACTTAAACTGATTTTTAGTTTTTAAAAATTTTTATTGGAGTATAGTTGATTTACAGTGTTGTATTATGTTTAGGTGTGCAGTCCAACACATAGATTTTTCTTTGTGGTTGTTCAGTTGCTCGGTCGTGTCTGACTCTTTATGACCCCAAGGACTGCAGCATGCCAGGCTTCCCTGTCCTTCACCATCTCCTGAAGTTTGCTCAAACTCATGTCCATTGAGTTGGTGATGCCATTCAACCATCTCATGCTTTGTTGCTCCCTTCTCTTCCACTTTATTACAATATGATTTTACTTACTGCAAATTTGTCATGTTATATGTAAAACTATACTTAACACCTGCCCCCAGTAAAGTTCAGTTCAGTTCAGTTCAGTTCAGTCAATCAGTTGTGTCCGACTCTTTGCGACCCCATGAATCGCAGCACGCCAGGCCTCCCTGTCCATCATCAACTCCTGGAGTTCACTCAGACTCACGTCCATCGAATCAGTGATGCCATCCAGCCATCTCATCCTCTGTCGTCCCCTTCTCCTCCTGCCCCCAATCCCTCCCAGCATCAGAATCTTTTCCAGTGAGTCAACTCTTCGCATGAGGTGGCCAAAGTACTGGAGTTTCAGCTTTAGCATCATTCCCTCCAAAGAAATCCCAGGGCTGATCTCCTTCAGAATGGACTGGTTGGATCTCCTTGCAGTCCAAGGGACTCTCAGGAGTCTTCTCCAACACCACAGTTCAAAAGCATCAATTCTTCGGCACTCAGCTTTCTTCACAGTCCAACTCTCACATCCATACATGACCACAGGAAAAACCATAGCCTTGACTAGACGGACCTTTGTTGGCAAAGTAATGTCTCTGCTTTTCAATATGCTATCTAGGTTGGTCATAACTTTCCTTCCAAGGAGTAGGCGTCTTTTAATTTCATGGCTGCAGTTACCATCTGCAGTGATTTTGAAGCCCCCCAAAAATAAAGTCTGACACTATTTCCACTGTTTCCCCATCTATTTCCCATGAAATCATGGGACCAGAAGCCATGATCTTCGTTTTCTGAATGTTGAGCTTTAAGCCAACTATATTATTATTTTTGGCTGTACCGTGCGGTTTGTGGGATGCAAGTTTCCTGACCAGGGATCAAAACCAGGCCCCGCTGCAGTGTACGCGCAGAGTCCTTACCCCTGGACCGCCAGGGAATTCTGAAAATATGTATTATTTTTTGTAACAGATTTTTCTAGATTGAGTTCTAAAAGGCTGTGATAACTTACATTTTCACAGCAATATCTGAGAGTACTCTTCTTATCCATTATCTCCATCAGCATCTTTGTGTCATTTTGATTTTTGCTAGTCTGATCAGCATCAAGTGATTATTATCATTGTTAAATTAATTTCCTTTCCCTTATTAAAAGTGGATTTCAATGTCTTTTTATGTTTATTGGCCACATGGATTTTCTGATTAAATACCAATTTACATTCTTTACCCAGTTTCTTTAAAACATTTTTTTATTGGAGGATAGTTGATTTACAATGTTGTGTTAGTTTTAGGTGTACAGCAGAACAAATCAATTATACATATATCCCTTCTTTTTTACATTCTTTGCCCATGTAGGTCATTACAGAGTATTGAGTAGTTTCCTGTGCTATACATTATGTCATTATTAGTTATCTATTTTATATATAGTAGTGTTTATGTGTCAATCCCAATCTTCCAATTTATCCTTCCCTGACACCCAATTTCAATAGGGTTGTTAACGCCCTTCTTGACAATTGGTAATCAGTTTTTGAATATTACTCTCTGTTTGCTCACCAAGTTACTCCCAAATCTCTTACCTATTGACCTTGCTTATATATCTTTTTTCCATACAAAAAAGTTTTCAAGTCAAATATGTCCATTTTTTATTCTTCTTGTAAACTTCTTGATTTCCATTCTTGTTTAAGGTCTCCCCCTACTTGTTCATTGTAGTCTCCAAGATTTTCCTAAAGGATTTTTAATATTTCATTTTTTACATTTGAGTTTTAAATCCATCTGGAATTTAATTCTTTGGTAAATGATATATGGCTAACTCTTTTATGTTCATACAATTTATATTTCAGTGCTTCTATTTATTTATCATCCTTTAAACTTTTCTATTTTGACATGTTTTTAAGTCTTATATAGTAGTTTGATAGTGTGTGTATAGAATTTATAAATAAATCATATACATATATCAGAGCTATGTGCTCAAAAAAAAATAGTGCTTGATCAAAACGTTTTGGAAACCACTGCATTCGACCTTGAGCTCTTTGAGAGGAGTGATTGTCCTCATCTTTGAATCCATTGCTTAGATTGTCTCTGGCACGTTGTATGTGTTCCAAAATGGTTGTTAATGAATCGAATGAATAAAACTGCCATTGTGTGATTCATGTCTTAAGCAACACAGCCATTGAGAAACCTGACATTCCGGCTGTGTCCTGTGGCAAGACATCTGAAGTTAAACACAAGCTATGACTCACAATGGCAGGTATTATAACTTCACTGGTGTTGAGTTCATTTTTAGCATGGGGACATAAATTCTTAAAATCTCAAAAGACATTCCTGTGGCTTATAGGATTATAGGTGCTTATGAAACTAGTAATCATTTTTTGTGAATATGTTCCCTGCCTTTTAACGTCAGTCACTTGCTCTCCGTAATGGCAGTTTGCTGGGAAGAATTGGTCTTTCAATACTATGAAATCAGAAGTATGATTTAAATTCAGTTAAAGACTCTATTAAACATTTTATTCTGGATGGTGCTAAAAACCTATGTTATCAATTACTAGTTGGGAATACCCCAGATGTCTTTTCCCTTCCAAATATGCAAATTAATCTAGCAAAAACAGCAAGTTTATTTTCATGGGTTATTGTTTTTAATAACAATACCGAGTGAAATTTCATCTACTCAATCAATGGGCTATGTTTAATCTGACTGCTGTTTGGACATATGTTTCTCACATCTTTCTACATTTACAATTCCTTTCCCCCCTATTTCTTTCTTTTTCCTTTCTAGCTGTTAATTGGTCTGGTTGATTGTTACAAATGAGGCTGGTGCTTCTACCGCCTGACATTATACATCATTTTTTGTTTCCTTTCTATTTTAGACTCAGTATTCACTTACTGGGGCTTCCCAGGTGGCGCTAGTGGTAAAGAGCCTGCTGCCAGTGCAGGAGACATAAGAGACTTGGGTTCAATCCCTGGTTGGGAAGATCCTCTGGAGTAGGAAATGGCAACCCATTCCAATATTCTTGACTGGAAAATTCTGTGGGTAGAGATGCCTGGGAGGTTACGGTCCATGGGGCCGCAAAGAGTCAGACACCACTGAGCACAATAACATAACAACGTTTACTTACTACCACCCCACTCCAGTACTCTTGCCTGGAAAATCCCACGGACGGAGGAGCCTGGTAGGCTGCAGTCCATGGGGTCGCTAAGAGTCGTACACGACTGAGCGACTTCACTTTCACTTTTCACTTTCATGCATTGGAGAAGGAAATGGCAACCCACTCCAGTGTTCTTGCCTGGAGAATCCCAGGGACGGGGGAGCCTGGTGGGCTGCCGTCTATGGGGTCGCACAGAGTCGGACACGACTGAAGCGACTTAGCAGCAGCAGCAGCAGCAACCACTCCCTCTTGTGACTTTGGGAAGCAGAAAGCAGCCAAACATGTTTTTGTATTTTTGATATAGGTCAAATGGTGTGAAAGAGACCTTTTCTACTCAACCTTGCTCCTTTTGCTCAAATTAATTAGGAGGAAAAGAAGAATAACCAAGGATGCGAGCATGCGTGTTGTCGCTTCAGTTGTATCTGACTCTTTGGAATCCTATGGACTGTAGTCCACCGGGCTCCTTTGTCTATTGGATTCTCCAGGCAGGACTACTGGGGTGGATTGCCATGCCCTCCTCCAGGAGATCTTTACCACCCAGGGATCGAACTTGCATCTCTTATGTCTCCTGCATTGGCAGGCATGTTCTTTACCACTAGTGCCATCTGGGAGGCCCTAACCAAAGATAAGAGAAGGCAAAAAAATTTGAGCAGAAGTATCTATTTTGCTTTTAAATTTACGTATAGACGAATTAAATTTTGGAGGCGTTAGCAGAGACTATAGCTTGGGATATTTATTTTCATTCATACTTTCTCCATTAGCCGCCTGTCAAATTCCTTTGAACTTTAATATATTTAGTACGTGGCAGAATGAAACTGTGAAAGAGAATTCAGAATTTATTCAATGACGTTATTGAGTGCAATGCAATCATTATATTCAGACTGGCCTGTGGGATTTAAATTATGCTTAGAGAAATATTTAAAAATATAAAATCTATTTCTAGACAAAAATGTCAGTGATCGCCATGAATTAAACAAGTATTTAAATTGTTACTTTGATAAACTAAATAGAAAAAAGTTTAGAAAAATACTTTCTCAAGAATTGGAGGAAATTATCTCATCATTTGTCTCTTTTTCCTTACCACCGCCCCCTCCCCCCAAAATCGTTCCAAAAAGAAGCTTCCATTTTAAACAAAAAAACCCCTGTCCTTTGCAACTCTCGCGCTGCTAAGAAGAAAGTGCAAATGTTCTTAGGCAAAAACAAAAAAATTTGAAAAGATTCGAATTAAGACCCACAGAAGCGAATGAAGTATTACAAAACTGCTTTATTGGAACTGAATGAGTAGTCTGATAAGTAAAGCTCAATTTGAATTGCTGAAGGAAGGGACTGAGAGGTTCCTCAAGCGCCGGAACTCTGGGAATTGTAGTCGGGAAACTGCGAGGGTTTCTCCTGGGGAATGTTTCTTGGCTTAGCGCTTAATAGACGGAGAGTCGTTTGGGCCAATTCACTCTTTCCGGGTTCTCATTGGATCCTCAGGTTTAACACTTTGGGTATTTCCCTTGGTCACCAATGAACGCTTTAGCCTAAGAAGACAGTTTCTGATTGGATATTTTATCCTCGCTTTGGAATGGCCTCAGCCAATGGGAGGGCAGAACCGGCGGAGGTGGTTGGGTCATGAGGGAGAGCCTGTAGAGCCTTTCCCCGCCAGCGTCCTCGCTTCTAGGCTTCAGAAGTCAGCTTGGTCGTTTGTCGTCGCTGACCCTGTCACGCGCCTCTGGGTTCCTCTACCTCATCGTCGATGTGGCCCTAATGGTGCGGCAAGCCGTGGATTCCTAGAGCGCTGGAGTGGTATGTAGTGTCTGGGGAAGGCAGACAAAGCGGTGGGGCCGGGAAGGCCGCAGAATGCGGGCCCCTGCACCCAGGCGGCGAATCTTCCTGGGTGGGGGTGCTCTGCCCACGTTCAGGTCAGTCAGGACCCAGCAGTGCGTCCCTTCAGGCTCTGTAAAGTGTCGTGCTCCCACGACACTTTCCCAGTGAAAATGATAGCTTTGTTCACTTCCTCTCCGTCTGCACGCCAGTTTCTACAAACCCTAGTTTAATTATTATGACTATTTGACCGTAGCAGCATTAATGGGTGTCTTCGTCACTTCATCTCTCCAGGTAATTCTTTGGGAACTTTGCATTAGTTTTGTGCCCACGCTTGTCTATTAGGGGCAGAAAGAAGGAGGTGGTTGTGTTCGGCTTCATTCAGGCGAGCCCAGCGTTCATTTCTCTGTATTTTAAAAGCTGTTCTTGGGGGCACTTGTGCATACAAGCAGCTCCTTTCGTGTGTGTACCCTAACACTTGACCTTATAGAATCCCCACAGAATCAAATATTATTCTTGTTTGGTAATTGCTGGTACTCATCACCATGCCAAGTTCTTATTTTCTTTGAACCTGACAACCACTCAGGATTATTATGAGAGGAAGCTGAGGCTCAAAGGTAGTAACCCAGCCTCTCGAATAGTTAGTTAGGTGGTAGCAGACGCAAAGCCAGATCTGATGTCAATGTCTAGGTTATTAAAAAAAAAACAAAACTTAGCTGAATGTGGATTTAGGGTGTGGGTGTGTTTCTTCCACAGTTCTGTGTATTTATATTTAACTTTGCATATGAGAGTCAAATACATCGTCCAGTTGAGTGGTACACCTTGGCTGAAAGAAAAGACAGTCTTTCAGGCAGCTGCCTAGCTACAGGTGCTTCACATTATCACCTAATTCCTGTTTTTTTTTTTTTTTTTGTGGTTCCCTGACTAGAAGGATAGAACTGACCTGGGAGAAATACAGATCTCAGGCCTCACCCCACCTACTGAATTGGCTTTTTTAAACATGGGGATCAGAGTGCTTGTTAAAGTTTGGAGTGCATTCATTGTCTTATGATGATTTGTTTGTCCTAATTGAACAAAATGAGAGAAAGGAAAAGGTATGCCTTGTGTCATTTCCTACCTGTTCCTGGGCAGATCCTAATTTATGCCATCTCTTTATCAATGGACTGATACGGTTGAAAGTCTTAACTCTTCTGATTTTTTTGTTCATCTCAAAGGAACAGGGGAGGCTCACTGAAACTGAATCATTCCCACTGAGTGGTTCTCTAAGTACTCTTTAGATGAGAATGGAGGGTTCAGGTTCCAAGGCCAGTGTTGTACACCAAAGGCCATCACCCAGCATATTTGGTTCTTAAATGTGGTTCCTGGACCTTTGGTCCAATGGTTGGTTCTGCAGTTTTGGTTTTTGGATGCGGTTTGTGCTGGTGACAGCACATAAAGCTCATTCCTAAGCTGATTTGTAAACAGGGATGTTCATGCTGTTGATAATAGAAGCACCTAAGAGGCAAACTCTTTAATCTTATGTGTATTCAGTCTATAGCTTTAAAAAAAAAAGAAATTATTTTTTAAATTGCCGAAGTAACTGTATTTTCATTTTGAGAAAACTATCTGCCAAGTACTGTCCTGTTAAGGCCTTGTTTTCTCTGAGTCTTATATTTTGTATCTGCTTGCAAGCTTCAGAAATTTACCTTCTCAAATTTTTTTCTGGGGTATGATATTTTAAAATATGTTAAGAGTTAAAGATCCTTAGCACTGGTTTAAAGTTGCTTAGAAGTTATGCCAGTACTATTTTTTGAATAACTGTATTTTTTAAAATTGATTTTTGACTCATTGTAACTTAAAACCATTATTTTTGTTGAGCATTTAGGGTGTGCTGAGTACTCTGAGCCTTTTAGTGTGTACTGTTATTTCATTTGGACAATATAGCATTTAAGAACTGTTGTGATTAATTTTCATTTTACATATGAAGAAACTGAGACAAAGAGTTTAAGTGATCAGCCTAAAATCACATTTAACAATGGGTGGAGCCTGGGTATTGACTCACATAGAACCTTCGATTGGGTGTATAAACAGCTTTCTTGGGAGCAATATCTCTTGACCACCACCCCTCCGGCCCCTGCTATGGCTTTACTTTATATCTTTGTGTATTTCAAAACTTTCGAAGGCTATGGCTGTTTATTACTTTCCCTCTTCCCACCCCCGCCGGTCCCCAAATAACTTTAGTAGGCTTTCTGGAGTTACAGAATAATTTTGTTCCCAGCCCACCTCCTCCACTGGCATTGTTTTTGGAATTAGCATTAAACTAACTCATTAATTTGTGGTAAGTATTTACACCTTTATATTCCTCCTAATAAGAAATATACTGTGTAATTTGGTTAATGGAAGTTCCTATTTTTAACTTTCTGGATCTGTGAAGATTATTCCTTGATATATTGTATTTTGGCTTGTATGTTTATCGTGTTACATTACCTAGAAATCTTGTTTACTTTTGTGGGAAAAAAAGGTATGCTGGGTTTCAAAGGAAGGTATGGGAAGTGGAAAGACCTGACCAGTTTAGGAGATAGTTATTGTTCAGTTGCTCAGTCGTGTCCGACTCTGACCCCATGGACTGCAGCACACCAGGCTTGCCTGTCCTTCACTATCTCCCAGAGTTTGCTCAAACTTGTGTCCTTTGAGTCAGTGATACTATCCAACCATCTCATCCTCTGTCACCCCCTTCTCCTCCTGCCTTCAGTCTTTCCCAGCATCAGGGACTTTTCCAGTGATTTGGCTCTTGGTGGCCAAACTATAGGAGTTTCAGCTTCAGCAACAGTGCTTCCATTGAACATTCAGGATTGATTTTCTTTAGGATTGACTGGTTTGATCTCCATGTTGTCCAAGGGACTCTCAAGAGTCTTCTCCAGTGCCATAGTTTGAAAGCATCAATTCTTTGGTGCTTAGCCTACTTTATGGTTCAGTTTTCACATCTGTACATGACTACTGGAAAAACGATAGCTTTGACTAGATGTACCTTTGTTGACAAAGTGATGTCTCTGTTTTTTAATACGCTGTCTTGATTTGTTATAGATTTCCTCCCAAGGAGCAAGAGTCTTAATTTCATGGCTGCAGTCACTGTCCACAGTGAATTTGGAGCCCAAGAAAATAAAGTGTGTCTCTGTTTCCATTGTTTCCCTATCTGTTTGCCATGAAATGTTGGGACTGGATGGCATGATCTTAGTTTTTGAATGTTTTGAGCCAGCTTTTTCACTCTCCTCTTTCACCTTCATCAAGAAGCTCTTTTAGTTCCTCTTTGCTCTCTGCCATTAATATGGTACCATCTGCATATCTGAGGTTATTGATATTTCTCCAGGCAGTCATGATTCCAGCTTGGTTTTCATCAAGCAGAGATAAGATTTTAGCTCAGTTCTATACTAAGTAGCTTTTGTCACCTGGGGCAAATTATTTAAATTCTCAGAGACTGTTTCCTTATCTATCAAATGAATGACCTCACCTCAGATTCTGTTTCATTCTTCTTAGTATGGTCCACCCAGGGATGGACAGTTGTGCTTGGATTTGGTTCAGATTCACCCTGATCTCCCAGGGCTTCCCTTGGGGCTCAGCTGGTAAGGAATCTGCCTGCAATGCAGGAGCCCAGGGTTCAAAACCTGGGCTGGGAAGATCCCCTGGAGAAGGAAATGGCAACCCATTCCAGTATTCTTGCCTGGAGAATCCCATGGATGGAGGAGCCTGGCAGGCTACAGTCTATGGGGTCGAAAAGAGTTGGACACGACTGAGCGACTTTCACTTTGACTCTGATCTCCCAAATGGCACTGTTCTGAGGCACAGGGCAAGGTACCCTTCTTGGTTTCTGTGTTTATGATCTTCTTTGACTCTCTTCTTTCCTTAGAGGATTTTATCTGCTGTAATCTTAGTAAGCTTGGTTTTGTTCACAGATGAATTAGAAAACAAGCTGTCAGCTACCAGCTTTTCCCTGAGACATTTAGGCTCCAGTAGTATCCTAGAGGAAGAAAACACTGGCAGTGTTACACTCTGCAAAGTGTTTTCAGTTGCTGTTTTGTCTGACTCTTTGTGACCCCATGGATTGCAGCATGCCAGGGCCTGGAAAATCCCATGGGCGGAGGAGCCTTGTAGGCTGCAGTCCATGGGGTCCCGAATAGTCGGACACGACTGAGTGACTTGACTTTCACTTTTCACTTTCATGCATTGGAGAAGGAAATGGCAACCCACTCCAGTGTTCTTGCCTGGAGAATCCCAGGGACGGGGGAGCCTGGTGGGCTGCCGTCTATGGGGTCGCACAGAGTCGGACATGACTGAAGCGACTTAGCAGCAGCAGCAGGCTCCTCTGCAACTATCTCCCTGAGTTTGCTGAAATTCATGTCCATTGAGTTGGTGATGCCATCCAACTGGGTCATCTGCTGTTCCCTTCTCTTGCTCTCAGCCTTTGCCAGCATCAGGGTCTTTTCCAATGAATCGGCTCTTCACATCAGGTGGCCGAAGTATTGGAGCTTCAGCATCAGCAGCTGTCCTTGCAGTGAATATTCAGGTTGATTTTCTTTAGAGTTGACTGGTTTGATCTCCTTGCAGTCCAAGGGACTCTAAAGAGTCTTCTCTAGCACCAGAGTTTGAAAGCATTAGTTCTGCGGTGCTCCTTGAGAAGTGTAGCGAGGGTTATAAACTTGAACTGTAAAGATCTTATTGTGACTTTGATGTTAAAATATATATTGCTAAAAAAGAATTTATTGGAATCATGAAGATGATATATGTTCTTTAAACATTGTGCACACATAAATAACTTTTTTTAAGTTAGCCTTTCTTATGTTCATTTGACTGTTCCCAGACTGTGGAATTTCTAGTTCTTAAGTTTTTTGTATGGTTTAGATACATCTATTTCTTTCTGAAGGTGTTGTGATTCTGATGGTTTAATAAATGCTGTAAAACAGCTCAGTAGCCTAGAAATAATTTTGCTAACCATTTCTATAGAACTTAAGAAGATTTTTGTCCACGTGTATGGCATAGAAGATGAATTCGTCGTCCTCCACCATGAATGAGGAACCTGATGCTCTCTCTGTAGTTAACCAGCTCCGAGACCTAGCTGCAGATCCTTTAAACCGACGAGCCATTGTCCAGGATCAGGGATGTCTGCCCGGCCTTATTTTATTTATGGACCATCCCAACCCCCCTGTCGTCCACTCAGCTTTGCTCGTAAGTTGCCTATGGTAATTTTACTCTCAGTATATAATTTTGCAGTTAAAGAAAATTTGGAAAAATAGCAGATGACATGGTAAGAAGTTAAAAGTGTAGAGCAGATACTAGTGTGACTATATTTCTGTATGTGCAAACATATGAATGTGTATAGTCCTCTTATACAAATGGTAAGATACAATATTGGTTTTACTCTTGGCACAAGTGGTAGCATAGTACCTGCATGGAATGTTCTGCAACTTCCTTTTTTCAAGGAAGAGGAAGAAATCTTAAGGACTATATCAATACAGAAAGACACTCAAAGAGGCACTCATGTTTTGTTTTTGTTTTGTAACAACTTTAAGATTAAATCACAGACCTTGCAGTTTACCTACTTAGAGTGTACAGTGTGGTGGGTTTTAGTGTATTCGTAGTTGCAGCCATCACCACAATTAATTCTAGAATGTTTCCATCTTGTTGGAAAGAGGCTCTACTTTTTCTCTATTGCTCCTCAGCCCCCACGCCCTTTCCCTAAACAGCCACGACTTTCTGTTGTTTTCTATTTGCAGATGTCTCTGGCAAAAGTGTATATATTTTGTATATAAATAGAATCATATAATATGTGGTCTTTGTGACTTGTTTCTTTCACTGAGCATAATGTTTTCAGGGTTCATCCACATTGTACTGTGTGTCAATACTTCATTCATTTTTTTTTTTTTTAAGTTTTCCCATTTTTTAAAATCAGCTTTTGGCTGCACTGGTCTTTCTTTGCTGAGCATGGACTCTCTCTAGTTGCAGCAGGTGGGGGCCCCTCTCTAGTAGCAAGGTCTGGAGGGGAGTGCCAGAACTGCCGTCCCTGTGGAGTCGGGGCACACCACCTTGCCAGATGGATGTACTTACCAAATCAGAAACTCTGAATCTCCTTTTTCAGGACTTTTTATAGAGCTCAATTTCCATCCTCCCCCTACCTTCCAGATCATTGTGTGTGTGCTAAGTCGCCTCACTTGTGTGACACAACTATAGACTATAGCCCACCAGGCTCCTCTGTCCATGGGATTCTCCAGGCAAGAATCCTGGAGTGGGTTGCCATGCCCTTCTCCAGGAGATCTTCCTGATCTAGGGATCAAACCCGTGTCTCTTACGCCTCCTGCATTGGCAGGTGGGTTCTTTACCACTAGTGCCACCTGGGAAGCCCAGGTTGGTGGGTGGGGCTGAAAGCTGCCACCCTCTAGTCATTTGGTCTTTCTAGTGACTGGTCCCAGCCTGAGGCCATCAAGGGGCCCCAGCTTCCTTTACTTCTTCCACATAAACTCAACCAAGTGTAGTCTAAGGATCTCCTCAAACTCCTGTCGGAAAATTCCAAGGCTTTTAGGAGCTCTGTGCCAGGAACTAGATAAAGACCAAATGTATATTTTTAAATTACGTTGTTCTACCCTAACCTCCCCAACTCTGCTCTCTGCCTGCCTAACTGGGAAAGACCACCGGCTTTCACTGGAATCCCCTCTCCTAGTGCAAGTAAAAATCAGGTAAAAGGAGTTATAGGAAAGATAGGAGATTGCAGTCAGAGCCAGGTTGCTGGGCTTGTGATTTCACGGATGGTACCATTCCTGGTGATGACCAGGCACTTTGGAGATGTTGTGGAGAGGACCGGTAGGAAATGTGAAGGTCAGTGGAGTGACAGGGCCCTTTTGGATGGTGTAGTCCACAGAGGTATTCCCCTGCGACTCAGGTACTGAACTCTGCAGCACATGATGAGAGAGGAGGTCTGTAGAACAGCCCAGTCCCCCAAGAATCAGCACTTGAAGGAAATGTGCAAAAATGTACTTCAAATCTTAAGAGAGAAGCATCCTAGAAAAGTGAAATTCACAAAATAGAAATCCGTGAGAGTGAGTTCATGTTTGGCTTTTCAGTTAAAAGCAGAAAAAAAAAAGACATTTTAAAAGTGAATTATAAAGCTAGAAACCACCCATTCCATAAAGGGGGTTGTATGTTTTGTCCCTCTTGGTAGTTTCTTTTAATTAATATGTAAAAAGCACCTAGGGAAATGATGGCTACTGGGACTGCTTTCTGAAATTAATTAATGGAATTTAGTTCCTTGTATCTTTGTTAGGATGAAGTGAAAATAAAACCAGAACATTCTGATTTTGACCTTAAAGATAAGTTGGGAACCTTTGTTTCTAAGAGCAGATTCAGCTCCATCAGCTCAGAATTATTTTTTTTCCCCTAGAGTACTGCTCTGATGATCACATTTAAAGAAGAGTTTCCAAACACTTGAAAACCAATTGCTTCTAAAAACAAAAACCTATTTTTCACTTTCTTTCCTCTTGCAGTCAGTGAGCACAGGGTTTCACTTTGAATTGTCTGGACATGTGAATTAACTTATTCCTGTTTTTGCTGTAGGCTCTTCGATACTTGGCAGAGTGCCGTGCCAACCGAGAAAAGATGAAAGGAGAGCTGGGAATGATGTTAAGCTTGCAAAATGTTATACAGAAGTAAGTACAGTAGGCAGTGTCTCCTAGGGGGGTAGAGAAGTGGATCGTGTTATTTTACTGAAATTGATATTCTAAAATGAAGGCATAGCTTTGTAGGTTATATGGGTTATATGTCAAAAACTGTTCCATGGGCAGTGTTCTGTTTATTGTTAAACATGGATATTAACAGTAGTCTTTATGAAAATGCTTAGATTTTATTTAAAATGTTGATAACACATTGTGCTTATGAATTTTATTTCTTCTAAGAAGAGAAAATCCTATCTTGTATGAGGTTTTGTGAAGTATTTATTGATTTGCTAGTAGAGCAACACAGTGACATTTGAAAATATTTGAAATAGGCAAATATTTGAAAATATGCAGTGTTATAGTACATAATTCTTTTGTTACTCCATCTAAGTCTTACTCAAAAGAACCTTGATCTGTATCATGACTGAAGGGGCTTTAGGTGAGACTTTCCTTAGCATCATTGAGAGGTCTCTTAGAGATTGAGAACCATTAAATCTTTTTTTTAACTTATTTGGCTGCACCAGGTCTTAGTTGTGGCACGTAAACCCTTCAGTTGTGGTAATGTGAACGCTCTTGTTTGTGGCATATGAGATCTAGTTTCCTGACTAGGGATTGAACCCTGGCCCCCTGCACTGGGGTGTGGAGTCTTAGCCACTGGACCTCCAGAGAATTCTCAGAGCCATTTAATTTGAATTTTAGCAGATGGGTGTTTTTTTAAGTATACCTTTCATCTTACAAAGATTTTCATATTCATCATCTTATTTTGCTATCTGAAGTGTGTTAGATAAATTTTATGGGTAAGAAAATTACAGAGAGGTCAAGTTTTCTATCTGTAGGCCTTCAGCTGTGTTGCCTCTGGGGATGTCCGGTTCTCAGGCCTCACCGATTTCCTTGTAAAAGGATAGAAATTGAAGTGTTTTGATACTTCTACTGTGTCTGAAAGCAAAAAAACTATGTTTTCTGAGGCTTTATCTTAGTTTACTTTGTATTTTGATCTTACCTAAGACATGATTGTCTTTAAGTTGCAGTTTCTTTGGCTTGAGCGTTCACGAAATTTCTGTAATGCTCACAAAATATCTGTAATTCCCAAACACTATTAAATTATATCAGTGGCGAATCTTCCAAACTGACTTCCAAGAAACTATTTTTTTCCTTAGTGTTCTTGGCTTCTAGATAAATTTTATTTTATTAATAGTTTTGGTTTTAATCGAGCTACACTGATAGGCCCCTTGATCTTTGATAATGACAAGTTAGATCCTGAAGGGTTTTTTTTTTTTTTTTAAATCCAGGTGATCAGTTAGAAATAAATATTAGAAAATATTGACTGGGATTAATTTTATTAATCATTGCCCTTGATTTGAGGTCAGAGTGCTTGAGGATTCAGTGGGATATCTGTGTAGAAATGCTCTGTAAATTCTAAAGTGTTATATAAATATGAGGTTGCATTATTCTTGTTCCTAGTGGGCTTTAATGCCATATAATTAATTATTTTTAACTGGCATACTCTTTGTGAAACAGTGAAAGGATTAAGTGTAATACGAATGCTTCTGTACGATTATTTTATTCACATGATGAACTTAAGATTGTGTATTCTTTTAACAGATTTGTTTATTGAAGCTGAAAATACATGGTACAAATTTTAAAAATGTAAGAAATGAAAATTTCTGTTTATTAAAATATACTTCAAATTTGAATTTTAGAGCAAGTTTTAGAGGCACCATAGATTTAACCTATAACAGTTTCTTAGCTTGGTTGGCTAAGGTTGTGATACGTATATATGTATGTGTGTATATGTAAATGAGAGATCCATCTATAACATAGTAGGGAGACTATTAGTGTATATTTTCTTATAAACATTTATTTGGCTTCATCGAGTCTTAGTTTGTGGCCTGCAGGATCTTTAGTGAACTCTTACTTGCAGAAAGTGGGATCTAGTTCCCTGACCGGGGATCAGTATCTGGGAGTGCTGAGTCTTAGCACTTAGTCTTAGCTGGACCACCAGGGAAGTCCCTACTAGTGTCTTTATTGGAGAAGAGTTGTGCCAGCTCAGGTCGTTATCTTGCAGTATCTTCTGGGAGGAGAAGGGGGTGACAGAGAATTAGATGGTTGGATGGCATCATCAGCTGAATGGATGTGAGTTTGTGCAAACTTCGGGAGCTGGTGAAGGACAGGCAAGTGTGCTGCAGTCCACAGGGTGGCAGAGTCAGATATGATTGAGCGACTAAACAACAACAAATCATCTGGGAGGGAGATCTTGAGATGGAGTTAGAACTGGAAGAGCTTACTATGAGATAGGGTCTGTAAAGATAGAAGGGAATGAAGAAGGATCGGACTGTTTTCTTTAGATTACAACACAGACCTGACCTCTGTTAAAGGAAAGTGAAGAGGAAACTGAATGGGACAAGGAGAGTGTCAGACTGCAGTGCAGATCTGACAGAAAACTCTGGAGGGAGGTGCAAAGCCAGGGTCACCCTGTAGATGAGTCTTGCACTGGGCAGAACTGGCCAGGCCCTAGTGCACCCACTGCTTGGGTCTCCCCGGGAGGGGTCAGGCCTTGGACTGTGTGGTGTGCCAGATCTCAGGGCCACTGTTACTGGCGGCTCTACCACTCTGCTTTGTACAGCCGAAGGGTCGGTTCCTTAAAGGGAGATCCAAGTTGTGTCTTCATGGTTGCTACAAGCAGCTTCCATTTTTAATACAAATAAAGTATACTTTTTTGGACAGTGTGGTGATCGTTGCTGGCTCCTTCAATAGTAAATCGAATGCACATTCATTGCATACTCCATTATAATTTGGTCCTATACCTCTCAAAAGTGGAAATACAACCTAATAATTTTTATATATGTTTTTCAGCTCCTTTGGCCAGTGGAGATCACAGATTTGAAGGTTGCCTTTTGGAGAAGGCAATGGCAACCCACTCCAGTACTCTTGCCTAGAAAATTCCATGGATGGAGGAGCCTGGTGGGCTACAGTCCATGGAGTCGCAAAGAGTCAGACACGACTGAGCGACTTCACTTCACTTTAAAGCTTTTTAAAAGTCACCTCTGTTTACTGAAATAATCATTTTAGAAGTTTATCAGTGAATGTTATCAGAAGGCTGATAAACTGTGTGTTTTGGCCTGTCAACATGTAAGGCTGTGAAGTATTAGAATCAGGTTTTGGTTCAGCATGTTTCACTGTGTTGTAAACTATCTCATGGCTTGGACATGATTCTCTCTTTTTTTAAAGAAATTGAATTGCTCTGGCTTTTTATTTTCTCATGTACTTTTTTCTTTTGGGTACTTGTGTTAAATATTCTTAAGAAATCAAAATGAAAAGTTTTTATCATATAGAGCAGGGTAAGTTTTATATATACATAATTATTTCTGTCCCAGGGCTTTCTCTAGTTGTGGTGTGTGCAGGCTTCCCACTGTGGAGCACCAGCTCTAGGCATCGGAGCTTCGGTAGTTGCAATCATGGGCTTGTGGGGCTGGTTGCTCCGGGGCATGTGGAATCTATTCAGAGCAGGGATTGAAACTCTGTTCCTTACATTGGTAGGTGGATTCTTAACCACTGGACCACCAGGGAAGCTCACTCTCCCATTCTTACATAGATCACCTTGGTGAGCCATAGCACAGGAACACATATAATACAGATATCCTAATTGTTTTCATTGATGTGGCTGCTCTGTGACATCCAGGCAGTCAGGGTGGAATTCAGATCAGTTTCTCTCTGTTGAGCAATACTGAGTTAGGAGGAGATTGAGCTGTGATTCTGTGAATCTGTGCAACTTAGGAAGTGGCAGAAGGATCTCCTCATATCCCACTAAGACCCTGCAGAACAGAGATCTTTTGTGGCAAGCTGCTACTTCATAATTGACTGAAGAGGAATCCTCTCTTAAGTGATCAAAGTGAAAACCAGAAATCAGAAGAAGGTGGGGAGAGTAGAGGTTGTTCTTACCATGAGAATCAGGGAGGAATGTTTTATAAAATAGAGAAAATTATGCATCTTACAATTTCTGTCCTTTAATCACCAAATTATATTTTGCTACAGAATTTTGTGGAAGTTTTAACATGTTACTCAAAAGCAGGTTTGACTTGTGTTTAGGTCACTTTGGCGCTTAGAGATCAGCAGTTGGATTGACTTCAGTCATTGTTGTGTTCAGTTCTTCAGTTGTGAAGAGAATTGTAAGTTCTCTGTCACTCAAAATGAATCTGGTATTGTGTTCTAATTTTAATTCTCCATAAATGAAAACTCATCGTTAGTGGTTAGAACCTGTTTACATTTTATTTTTATTTTTTTAATTAAAAATCATTTTTACATTTTATTTTTAACCCTGAATCTCTGTGAAGAAAATTTTCAGAATATCAGTTTAGGGGAACATCTAAATTCAGTTTAAAACATTTGTTAATTAGTATTTCAGGAGTAATACTTCTTCTGATAAGAAGATGCATTTTATAAAAGCATGTGTGAATATCTCACATGAAATATGCTATAAATAAGTCACTTTAATAAAATGTGGCATTTCAACTTCATAGTATCTCATTTCATCTGGAGAACTTCCTAAAATTCTAGATTTTGAAACAGTGCCATAGTAATGGTGGTAATGGTCCTTCTTGCTAAAATCTTGGATGAAAAATACATGCTTCATTTCTTTATGCTTTTTCTTGTGTTTTCTTTCTTTTTTTTTTAAATATTATTTTAAAAAATTGAACAGGACAGTTGAACGAGATTCATGGCTCACTTTTTGTTTTCTTGTGATTTTTGAAAATGCTGCTCCATTTTGCCTTGATTTTTATGTTACTTGTATAGAACAGAGGTTGGCAAATTTTTCCTAAAAAAAGAAAAACAAACCAGATAGTGGTTATTTTAGGCTTCGTTGGGCTCACAGTCTGTGTTGAGGTACTCACCTCTGCCCTTGTGAGTCAAAACAGCCAGAGATGATACATAAATGATGGGCTGTTGCCTTAGGGTTGTAGTTTTCCTGCCTTTCGACTTCATTGTTACTAAACAGAGCTGTTGACTTTCTTCTTAGAAGCCTTAAGTTAGGATTGTTTCTGCATCGAAATAAGATAGAGGATGGTTTTCTGAGTTGCATAAATATTACAAGAACACTTTTTCTTAGTGAGCAACACAGGAAAAAAAAAGTAAAACCAACTCCTAAAGGAAAAGTTGTGAAGTTTTTCCAAAGATGATAGCAAGCCTTCTAATACTGAAATAGTATTTTCATTGCTTTCATGAAGTATATGAAAGTCTTATCTGGCTTTTATAGGTAATATAAAATGTTATTTGCAGCATCAAATCATCTGAATTGCTGTTTATGATCAATAAGGAAATATATCCAAAATGAACATTATTTTTGATATATAATAAAGATCAGAGTTCACCTTTCAGTGTTTTATGAGTAACATTTTGAGCGTTTTCAATATAGATAACTGTTTAGAAAAAGTGGTGAAGGATCAGTATATTTCATTATGGAATAGTAGATTACTGAGAGCAGAATTCCAATTATTTGAAGAGTTTTTCAAGATGGTCTTTTTCTTGGATGTCAGATTTTAAAGACTGAAGAACTAAACCCAGGGCATTAATCAGCTCTTTCAGTTTTCACTTGTCTAAAAGATTAGGGCAATTAATACTTGTTTAATTATACAGTCTTTCTTACATTTATGGCCAAATGTACCACATAAATCTAGACTTCTTGTACTTGAATGTTTTAAATCATAGTATTTGAATAGTAATTTTTTTTAAAGACTAAATTACTTACTTCCAAATCTGTAGATGATCTTGACTTCTTTCTGGTTTTAAAAGCATTTTTTAAAAATAAGGGGAAAAAAGGAAATTATTTATAATTTATTGAACAGCAACATACATATAGATATTTGTGATACTTTATATAGTGCCCAGATCAAGAAGTAACTTAATTTTTACTTCATTTTTGCTTATATACTTTTGCAGAGTTCATTTTGCCTAAGACAAAATTTTACTCCGTTTTAAGAGTGTCTCTTAAACTGTGTCTCTTCAGGCTGTGTCTGAAGAAACAGTAACTGTTTTATAGGAAGCGCAGCAATAAAATTAGTCCTATGAGGTATACTTTGAACATGCTTTGAAACAAAGTGAGACCATCATGTGGATTTTACTATATTATTATTTTTTTTTAATCTTTTGCTTTTAAGTAGATAGAAATTGAAAAATCTTCCAGAAAGGAATTTATTACTGTATGAAAATGATGAAACTTGGAACTATGAAATAAAGGAAGTTAAAAATAGTGGTGTTGGGAGTACTTATGTTATATCAGCTTCTCAAAGGGGTTAGTAGACTATTTGTTTAAGAACTAGTGCTGTCTAGTTCTAGTTCCTATTCTGCAGAACAGAAAGATAATAATTTGATATTAGTCTTTTAATGGTTTGGTCACTACTGGTTGGTTAGGAAGCACTAAGTTCTAGAATAGTGTGTGTTTAAAAAGTTTTATGAGAAACATCATTAGATAATCTCCTATTACATGTCATGATGATTCTTTTATTTGATGTAAATGTGTTAAAAACAGTATTCATAGTAGAGAGGAAAGACTTTTTAAAAAAAATTTTAAATTCATGGTGCTTCTTACCCATGTCCTCGTACTTTTTACAATTTCTGGTTGGCTGGTATTCAAAATACCTCACAACTGCAGTGACCTGTGAAACAGCAATATGAAAAGTGCTGAGACATCTCCTAAAAAAATAGTCCTGAGACATCTCCTAAAAAAATAGTCCTTTTGATAGCTTCCTGGAATACAAAGCCAAAATCATTCAAGGTAATTGATCTCTGTGGTCAACAGTAGCCCAGAAAAACACTTGGTATGGTAAGTTGGGGGCCCAGAAAACTGCCAGAGAAGCACCCCAGGAGTTGATGGTCTGTGTAGCTGGAGTGTGTACAGTCTGAATATCAGGAATGAAGTATTCTCGCTTATCCAGTAAACAAATGGATTACGCAGAATTTTGTTAGGTTCTGTGGAAGGGATGGAGAGAATATTCCCTGTTCTTGAAGAGAAATGGAACATTTTGATCAGTAGTGTTAAGTACAAGCATAGTACTTTGAATGCAGAGGAATGAATATGGGTGTTGGGGTGAGGAGGCTTCATAAAGAAGACTGTGGTTGAGCTGAGCCGTCAAGGATACAGTCAAGGTGAAGCTTTTCTGGCTGATGTTGGTAAAGCTGAAAGGGGACAGATTGTAAAATCCTTGGGATGCATGTTACAGGGTTTGAAGTGAAGTGAAATGAAAGTTGCTCAGTTGTGTCTGAGTCTTTGTGACCCCATGGTCTATATATAGTCCATGGAATTCTCCAAGCCAGAATACTGAAGTGGGTAGCCTTTCCCTTCTCCAGGGGATCTTCCCAACCCAGGGATCGAACCCAGGTCTCCTGCATTACAGGTGGATTCTTCACCAGCTGAGCCACAAGGGAAGACCCCCTAATTGAGCCCAGGTATAGGTGAAATGAGGATTATTTTCTTAGTTATGTGTACTTATTGTTTATTCAATTAAACTAATAAGAACCATTAAACCTGTGCTTCCAGTTATGGTAACCACTTGCAATGTTTGGCTATTTAATTAAAAGTAAATAAAATTGTTTAGTTTTGCTTGCCACATTTCAAGTCCTCAGTAACCACAAGTGGTGAGTGGACATTTCTATCAATGTCAAAAGTTTTGTTGGACAGAACGGCACTAGACATTTATGTGAGGAACCATAGTAGGATTGAAAATTTTATGAAAACTATTGCCTGAGTTGTGGTTTAATGATATGTACTTGCTTTGCAAAAGGTACATAAAAACGTAAATTGAGAAATGGTGTTTGTTTTTACTCACAAATCCCTGTATTGAAATAACTAATATAAATGACCCTCTCCTATTTTGCTTTTTCCTTTTGGATTTTTATGTGTTACATTTTTTTGGAAGTTAAACTGAGTGTTGAATGTTAGTGTTAATCCAGGGACATGTTATATCCTGATTTTTTTTTTTTAGTTGATTTCCTGTTTAATTAATGATTTCTTTAAATGTGCTTTTATACCACTCTAGTGATGAGTTTTAAATATTGATGAACCATGGGTTTGAATTGAAATTAGAAGACTATTATAGACTAGATGCTTTTTTTTGCATTATTGATTATTCTGGGATTCAGCAGTATTTCTTTCAGATTGAACAAAGCATCAGAATGAAGAAAACAAGGTTTTGCAAAGTTGAGGAATAAAATTACAGAATCAGTAGAAGTGACAAGACTACTTTGCCAATTTACATGTTTCTTTTCAAGGTCTACAACTCCAGGGGAAACAAAACTGCTAGCCTCTGAAATCTATGACATTCTTCAATCTTCCAATATGGCAGATGGGGATAGTTTCAATGAAGTGAATTCACGTCGAAGGAAAGCTCAGTTTTTTCTGGGAACTACAAACAAACGTGCCAAAACAGTGGTTTTGCATATAGATGGTCTTGATGATACGGTAAGAATTGTATAAACACATGATTCATAACTGGTTACCTCAGTATCATCTGCTAACAATCTTCAAGAATAAGTCCCAATACCAGTATTTTATTCTGAAAATGAGGGGCGTTTTCTGCTTAAGGGGTCAATTAATCAAATATGTATGCCCAATGACTTCAAAATATGTGAAGCAAAAACTGACAAAAATGCAAGGAGAAATAACCAAGCTCCAACTAGAGCTGGAGATTTGAATACTACTCTCCCAATGAATAAAACAAGTATACAGAGAATCATTAGGAACATTCAGTTCAGTTCAGTCGCTCAGTCGTGTCCTACTCTTTGCGACCCCATGAATCGCAGCACGCCAGGCCTCCCTGTCCATCACCAACTCCCGGAGTTGACTCAAACTCATGTCTATCGAGTCGGTGATGCCATCCAACCATCTCATTCTCTCATCCCCTTCTCCTCCTGCCCCCAATCCCTCCCAGCATCAGAGTCTTTTCCAATGAGTCAGCTCTTTGCATGAGGTGGCCAAAGTACTGGAGTTTCAGCTTTAGCATCATTCCTTCCAAAGAAATCCCAGGGCTGATCTCCTTCAGAATGGACTGGTTGGATCTCCTTGCAGTCCAAGGGACTCTCGAGAGTCTTCTCCAACACCACAGTTCAAAAGCATCAATTCTTCAGCGCTCAGCCTTCTTCACAGTCCAACTCTCACATCCATACATGATCACTGGAAAAACCATAGCCTTGACTAGATGGACCTTTGTTGGCAAAGTAATGTCTCTGCTTTTCAATATGCTATCTAGGTTAGTCATAACTTTCCTTCCAAGGAGTAAACGTCTTTTAATTTCATGGCTGCAATCACCATCTGCAGTGATTTTGGAGCCCCCCAAAATAAAGTCTGACACTGTTTCCACTGTTTCCCCATCTAGTTCCCATGAAGTGATGGGACCGGATGCCATGATCTTCGTTTTCTGAATGTTGAGCTTTAAGCCAACTTTTTCACTCTCCTCTTTCACTTTCATCAAGAGGCTTTTGAGTTCCTCTTCACTTTCTGCCATAAGAGTGGTGTCATCTGCATATCTGAGGTTATTGATATTTCTCCCGGCAATCTTGATTCCAGCTTGTGCTTCTTCCAGCCCAGAGTTTCTCATGATGTACTCTGCATATAAGTTAAATAAGCAGGGTGACAATATACAGCCTTGATGTACTCCTTTTCCTATTTGGAACCAGTCTGTTGTTCCATGTCCAGTTCTAACTGTTGCTTCCTGACCTGCATATAGGTTTCTCAAGAGGCAGGTCAGGTGATCTGGTATTCCCATTTCTTTCAGAATTTTCCACAGTTTATTGTGATCCATACAGTCAAAGGCTTTGGCATAGTCAATAAAGCAGAAATAGATGTTTTTCTGGAACTCTCTTGCTTTTTCCATGATCCAGTGGATGTTGGCAATGATCTCTGGTTCCTCTGCCTTTTCTAAAACCAGCTTGAACATCTGGAAGTTCACAGTTCACGTATTGCTGAAGCCCGGCTTGGAGAATTTTGAGCATTACTTTACTTATGTGTGAGATGAATGCATTTAGGAACATAGAAGACTCAAATAACTCAAATAACAACCAACTTAACGTAATTGGTATTTATAGAAAACCCTACTCAGCAGCAAGATAGTATTTCTTCTTCTCATGTGCACATGAAACAGTGATGAAAACAGTCCATATTGTGTCCCACAAAACAAGTCTTAAAAGAATTAGAACCAAGCAAAGTATATTCCTTGCTCACAACGAAAAGCAAGTTAGAAGTCAATCACAGGAAGATATTTGGAAAATCCCCCAATATTTTAGAAATTTAACATGTTTCTAAAATAATCCATGGGTCAATGAATAAATGAAAGGAGAAACTCGGAAGTATTTTGAACTAAATAAAAATGAAAATGCAGTGTCAGAATTTGAGGGAAGCAGCTAAAGCAGAGTTTAGAAAGGAAATCATTAGCACCAGATGAATATTATATACAAAAAGGAAAAGGCCTCAGTGACTGAAGCTTCTACCTTAAGAAACTAGAAAAAGAGCAAAGTAAATCCAAAGTAAGCAGAAGAAACAAAAAAAGCAGAAATCATTGAAATGGAAAACCATAGAGAAAAATCAGTGAAACCAAAAGCCGATCTTTGACATGATCAATTAAATTGATAAACCTCACTTCTTATCATGAATAAAAGAGGTCACAAATTTATCAATATCAGAAGTGAAGGAACATTGCTATAGATCCTTTAATATAGACATTGAAAGGAAAATAAGTGAATATTTTGAATAACTTTATGTCAATAAATTTGATAATACAGATGAAACAGGAAGATTTCTTGAAAGATGGATTGCCAAAGCTCACTTAAAAAGAGATGGATAACCTAAATGAATAGCTCTGTGTCTATCAAAGAAATTGACTTTGCAGTTAAAAACCTTCCTATAAAGACATTCTGGTCTCAATGTCTTCATTGGTGAATTCTATTAATACCAGACGTTTAAGGAAAAAGTAATACTAGTTATACAGTTTTTTAAAGTACTGTATAGTAGTTGTACACTGTTGATTTTTCTCAACTCCTTCTACCTTGTCGGCTTTTAATATTAGGTACTCAAGGTTTCTTTTAATTGTAGTGTGTATCTTCTATTTGTGTCTATTTTTCACATGGACAGGCACTCTAGTTGGACCTTGCTTTTCAAATTTTACTTCTAAAAATTTCTACCTTTGATCAGGAGTGCTGGGGTCATTCACCATTCATATGATTATTGATGTGTGTTTGTGTGTGTGTTAATCACTTCAGTCACCTCAGTCGTATCCAACTCTTTGCACCCCTTTGGACTGTAGCCCAGCAGCTCCTCTGTCCGTGGGATTCTCCAGACAAGAATACTGGAGTGGGTTGCCATGCCCTCCTCCATGGGATCTTCCCGACCCAGGGATTGAACCGATGTCTCTTAGGTCTCCTGCATTGGTAGGCAGGTTCTTTACCGCTAGTACCACCTGGGAAGCCTGATTATTGCCGTTAGCACTCACTCCTCCTGGCCCCTGGTAATCACTGATCTACTTCTGTGTCTATGGATTTTCCTCTCCTGGACATTTCATGTAACTGGAATCATACAGGATGTGGCCTTTCATGTCAAGCTTTCTGTTAGTGTGATGTTGTTGGGGTTCATCCCTGTTGTATCTCAGTGCATCATTCCTCTTTAGAATATTCCATTGTAAGGGTGTATGGCATTTTGTTTATTAATTCATCAATTGATGGAAATTTGGCTTATTTCCACCTTTTGTCTTTGTGAATGATTCTGCTGTGAACGTTGATGTACGAGTTTTTGTGTCAATGAATGTTTTCAATTCTCTTGGGTATGTTCCTAAGGGTAGAATTGCTGGATAATATGGGAGCTTTATGTTTAGCTTTTTGAGCAACTGCCAGACTGTTTTCCACGATGGCTGCTCCATTTTACACTCTCTCATCAGCAATGTATGAGGAATCCAGTTTCTCCACATCCTTGCCAACATTTATTTTCCATTGTTTAAAAAAAGCTATTCCAAGGGGTGTGAAGTGGTATTTTATTGTGCTTTTGATTTGCATTTCCCTAATAACAATGGTGCTATCTTTTCGTGTGCCTATTGGCTGGTTTTAGTGGTTGACTATACCACTAAGTAGTGTTTAGTGTTTATTGTATGCATCTTTATTATAGATTTTCTCTTTTGGAAAAATGTTCATTCTTTGCCCAATTTAAAAAAAAATTTGTCTTTCTATTTTTGATTTCTGTTAATATCATGTATTATTACATCAGGTTTATTTTTGTATATTGAACCAACACTCTTCATTCCTAATTGAATGAAGTTCCTCATTGGTCATGGTGCAAAATCTTTTTAATATGGTTCTAGAGTCAGTTTGCTGGTGTTTTGTTGAGGTATTTTGCATCTGTATTCATAGAGGATATTGGTTTGTAGTCTTTTTTTTTTTTTTTTTTTTTTCTATGTGCTGTCTTTGTCTGGTTTTGGTATCAGTGCTATCCTGGCTTCATAAAATGAGTTGGGAAATGTCTGGATGAGTTTGTGAAGGGTTGGTGTTGATCTTTAAACATTTGGTAGAATTCACCAGTAAAGCCATGTGGTTCTGGGCTTTTCTTTGTGGAAAATGTTCTGATTATACATTCAGTCTCTTTAATTGTTCTGTAGTCCATTCATATTTTCTTGTCACTTTACAGGTTTTTTTTTTTTTTTAGATTTTTAAGGAATCTATCGTTTTGTTGAGGTTATCTAATGTGTTAGGCATACAGTTGTTCATATTGTTTACATATCCTTTTTTTGGTAAAGTTGGTCATAATTTATCCTCTTTTATTCCTGTTTTTAGTAATTTGAGTCTTCTTTCTTTTCTTGGTCAGTCTAGCTAAAGTTTTATCAAGCTTTGTTACTCTTTGTGAAGAACCAACTTGTGATTTCATTGATTTTTCTCTCTCTCCCCTCCCATTCTCTATTTCTTTTTTCCCCTACTCTAATCTTTATATTTCTTTCCTCTGTTTGCTTTGGGTTTAATTTGCTCTTCTCTTGTTTCCTAGAATGGAATATTAAGTAATCGGTTTGCGATTTTCTTTTATTTTAATGTCATAGCTATAAATTTCTCTCTAGGCACTGCTACTGTCTCTGCATCCCCTCATATTTGGTATGTGGTGTTTCATATTATTCATCTGAAAGTATTTTCTAATTTATTTGGTGATTTCTTGTTTGACCCATTGGTTATTTAGGAGTTTAATTTCCATATGTTTCTGAATTTTTCAAATTTCCTTCTAACAGAAGGCCCATGTCTACCCCTTCTGCAAAGACCCTCAAGTTTTCCTAAACTTAACTAAAATACCACCCTTTATGTGCCTTCAAATATGCGACTGTAGAATTGAAATAGGGATGTTTACTTTCCCTGTTCCTTCCTTTCCCCCGAGTTAATAGTTCATTGTTTGGTTTATTGCCATTCATTATTTTGCACATTTTAATAACAGTTTGCCTTTACTTTTTCAGTCCCGGAGAAACCTGTGTGAAGAGGCCTTGTTAAAAATTAAAGGCGTTATTAGCTTTACTTTTCAAATGGCTGTTCAGAGATGTGTGGTGCGAATCCGTTCAGATCTTAAAGCAGAGGTTGGTATCTCAAATGGCTAAATACTCTTGAGGTTATGGGCAAACACATCCATGTTCAAAAGTGTTGTCTTTTTATCCTGGCCTAGGCTTTGGCATCAGCAATAGCATCAACCAAGGTTATGAAGGCTCAGCAAGTTGTGAAGAGCGAAAGTGGAGAAGAGGTAAAAGCTCTCTTTAGTTTGCTTTCTGCTTGACTCTTTCTCGAGTATTCCTTGGGGCTGGCAGATGGCTAGTATTTCTAGACAAATAGCTGCTGAGCATGTAGGAATGTGGCAGAGTCAGATTATCTTGGTGTTTCTTGGTTAACAGTTAATACTTCTAGAAATATGGAGAGAGATTTTGTAGATTTCCGACTATTCTTGATCTCAGTGGAGGTGTCTTGATGATTGTATGTGGAAGGAAAGGATGTGTGGTTTCTTGCATTGGTTTTTAAATACTTTCTAAACTTAATTGATTTTGCCAATCTAAAAAAATTACGATTCAGTCCCATCATTGGGCAAGTATATACAGTGAAAATCTTTGCCTCTTGCTACTTTTCACTAGCTTTGTGATAAGGGAAAAGATTCTTTAGTTCACTTGAGTTCCCCACAAAAGGAGGTTCATTGACCCTTTAGGGGCCCACTGCAGCCAGATACTTGTTTTTGTCATCTTGAAATTGACAGAAGTGTTAATCACTCAGTCGTGTCTGACTCTTTGCAACCCCATGAACTGTATAGCCCCCCAGGCTCCTCTGTCCATGGGATTCTCCAGGAAGGAATACTGGAGTGGGTAGGCATTCCCTTTTGCAGGGGATTTTCCCAACCCAGGGATCGAACCCGAGTCTCCTGCATCTCCTGCACTGCAGACAGATTCTTTACCATCTGAGACACCACAGAAGTCTTAACATTTATTCCTGGAGCCTCAGGAGAAAAGCGTGAGAATTTCACGTGCAGTTCTTCCTTCTGTGCCTACATAGTGCTCTTTAATTGGACTTACCTTCAGACAACAAGAAGATACTTTTTAAAGGAATGTAGCCTCTGAGAATATGGTGATGAGAGCGAGAAGTAAAGTTGACTTTCAGTGTGTGACATGCACTTCCATCAGTTAGGTTGATTTTGTAATAACTCTTCACGTGTTCTCTGTATCAGATGCTGGTCCCATTCCAGGACACACCTGTGGAGGTAGAACAGAACACGGAGCTGCCTGACTACCTGCCTGAGGATGAGAGTCCCACAAAGGAGCAGGACAAGGCGGTGTCCCGGGTGGGCTCCCACCCAGAGGGTGGAGCTAGCTGGCTGAGCACAGCTGCAAACTTTTTATCCAGGTCATTCTACTGGTGACTTCCCTTTGGGGCTCAAGGACTGTATAAGCGAACAAGGGGCCAGTTTTCCATTGTCGTGGTGAACTGTCAAGTGCAATTTGCAATAAGTTATCATGAAAAGTTTCTAGATCCCATGATTGAGAATGCTGCATTTTACATTCTACTGGACATTTTACCCCACTAAGTGGTAAAAGGGACAGAGGCGACAGGTGGAGTTGCTTTGTTGATGAAGGTATTTTGGTTTTATTGTCCTTTGTTTAATTGCCTCACTTCTTTAAAAAAAAAAAAAAAAGGGTCCACTGTTAAACCAAACATGTATTTGTGCAGCTTTACATTTTATTTGACATGAAGCACGTGATTAGGAAAACTCGTTTTCTCAAGCTTCAGGACCTAGAAGAGAATTTTTTTTTTCTTTTTAGCTCAAGTTGTGCATGAAGTACTGAACACTTTTCTCTGCCTTTTCTCGTGAAAGATACTTGCTTTGGTACTCTTCACTGAAAGTGGAAAGCATTTCTCGTTATTCCCCTTTTGTGCCTTTTTTTAATTTTGCCAACCATGTTTATGGACAAGACGTTACCAATGACATTTTGTGAATCAAAACATATTCTTTGGAATGTAGCAGTCCCCCTTAGACTACAACTCTATGAAAACTTTGCAATCTTACTTGTTACAAGTTTTTAAAGGTTAACACAAAATCAGTCAAGAAGGGAACATGTGTATCAGCAAAGTGTTAGTGGAGACTATTTGAATGGGACCAAACGTGGTTCTAGTTGAGTACTTCCTGTTCAGTCTGGTTTATATCAGCTCTTGAGAATGATGTCCACCCTAATATTGGGAGTGACTATGAATGGTTTCTAGGCCTTACTTTGTGATTACACACTATCCCCTCCTAGGGGGGAAAAAAAATTAGCGAAGAACTGACAGACTTGAAAAAAGAAAAATGGAATGCCTATAATGCCATAGTGCTACTTGGTAGAGTCCAACCTTAAAACATGACTTGTTTGGCAGATGCCTGTTCAGTAGGTATTTCCTTATATTGCCTTTTGTGAGCTTATTATGAACATGCAGTTTCTATTGAATGAAAAGAAAAAAGACTCCAGTTACTGCTTATAAAGAAATAAAGCCAGCATTTGTCTGTCCACTAGGTTCTTATGTTCAGCCAGGAGAAAAAAAAAAAAAAAACAGCACTTCAGTGAAGGTAAGATAAATAAATACAAATATATATACATATATATATTTTTGGTAGATAAGAGCTAATTACATATATGTAACGCTTTAATAAATTTCTGAAAATACTTGGCAACTAAAAATTTTCTTTGGGAAAGCCCACTGACTCCAGATAAATTTTAATGCTAATATGATTAAAAACTGAAGGGGGAATAGGAGGAAACTGAAACTTTTTTCATCCACGTTATAGAGCTGCTATTTTACTACTTGGAGAATGTGATGTGAAAATTGGACCCTGGAGGGTGTCCTTGCATTTTCATTGCTTCTCTTTCAGAGAAAAAACTAAAAGCATCCAGTGTCACTGGAGAAAAAACTGTAAAATAGTTCACCAACAAAAATCTTGAGTTTAGGGATATTGTGACCTTATGGAGGGAGCGGTGTTGAGGCTGTGGAGAGTGATTACTTTTTTCATCTGGGCTCTGAGTTCAGGTGATGCACACAACTGAAAATATAAGCTTTCAGGGCATGTATTGCTCTAAATGCATATTACATCTTGCTGCCAGACCAGATGTGTTTAAAAAAAACAAAACAAAACAAAACAACAAAACCACCTCCTTTCTATAGCCATTGAAACAAAGTTTACTGTTCTAACCAGTTTGTATTTTATTTTGCATTGCCACACATCTGCTTATTTAAGAAACAACATCCCTTCGGTAGTAATGGTTCAGCACAAGTAGGTATTACAGCTTGATGTGTGTGTTCTAATTCTCAGTGTTCTTTGATTCCAGGTCTTATAGAGCAGTTAAGGCAACTGTAATGGCATTTTTTGGAAATATATTGTAAAATAATAAAAGGTGACATAATTAAAATTGAATGGATGTTGCATTTGTGTGGTATAAGCATTACTGATGACTCCAAAGCCTGTTTGTATTCACAATGCCTGGCACCTTCTCCTAGCGCTCTGCAGGTGTGTTACCTGACTAATTCCTGGGCATCTTCCATTCATCTCCTTCTTAGCAGCACACCTGCCTTTTCCTCCGTTTGGATCAGTGCTCCTGTCATATATGCATTGTAGCGTGTGTCACATTAGATTAAAATGGTATGTACCAGTGTCTCTCCCCTTTGAGAACCAAGAACGTCCATAGAGGTACCTGGCTAGTATTTAGTGCTCAAATATTTATTTAAGAGTGAACAAAGAACTTCTCAAATCAGTAAAACTAAATGGAAGGTACTGTTTAACTCATTGGGCAAACAGGAAAAACGCCAGGCTGTATTTTTTTTCTTTTCTGGCTCTTTGCTTCTGACAGATTAATGTTAGGCACATTCCTTCATTGTATTATTTGGTTTTTAATTTTTAATCGGGAGAGGAGTGTAATGCTTTGTTGAATGAAGTTAAAATGAACGCATCTTGATTTTTGTATTCTTACAGAATTATTCTAGGAGAATGTTAAATATAATAGTGATACAAGTATAAGATGAAATTGTTGTTGTTTAGTCAGTAAGTCATGTCCAACTCTTTGCTACCCCATGGACTATAGCCCACCAGGCTCCTCTGTCCGTGGGATTTCCCAGACGAAAAACTGGAGTGGGTAGCTATTTCCTTCCCCCGCGGATCTTCCCAACCCAGGGATTGAACCCGTGTCTCCTGCAGTGCAGGCAGATTCTTTATTGCTGAGCCACCAGGTTAACATGATTCTTTTCTTGTCCTTGATTCTCAAGTGAGACACCATACATTTTTAAAATTTTTAAAACATTTCTAACTTTAAAAATTTTAATTGGAGGATAATTGCTTTTCAGTGTTGTGTTTCAACAAAGTGAATCAGCTATAAGTATCCATATATTCCCTTCCTTTTGATTCTCCTCTCAACACTATACCTTTCTGATCACACTTTACGTGACTTTTTTTTTTTTTTGAGGCTAAATCCTCAGCTGTTTTTGTCTAAATGTTGTCCCTTGAAGAACTCACCTCTTGTCTCCATGTCCCTTTGTGTGGATACCTTCTCAGTCTCCCTTTATCATCACCTGAGACTCCCCTCTCTTTTGCTGTCTCTATACAGTCTGAGAATTTTTATCCCTCTTAGAACTGAGCTCACGGTAGGCATGCAGTCAGTTTCACAGAAACTAGTCCTGTGCCAGACACTGTACTCAGTGCTTTACAGATATTTGCTCATTTAATCCTTAACATGTATGAGGCAGGTAGTTAAGTCTCCATGTTATAGATGGGTGAAGAGGAGACAGAAACTGAGTCTTAGTTTTAGTTGTAAACTAATAACTCATTAGTCCCGGGTCACAGAACTTGTAATCAGTGAAGCTGGGACTAGACCGGGTGGTCTGGCTCCCGGGCTCCGCCTCTCATGGGCAGTCTGTGTCCTGGGGCCCCTGCTGAGCCCTCTCTTCTCCCACTGTTCAAATCAGACCCTCCTCCAGTCTCGAGTCCAGTGACTTGAGTGTCTCTTAGCACAGATCACTTTCAAAGCTCATGCTTCCTCTTGTCCTGCCGCCTTCTTAAACCAAGCCCAAGCCCACACTGAAGCTTAGCTCTGTGCCTCCTCATTACCACTGGCTTCTGTGCCAGCCTGTTTCCTGAGGTTCTTTTCTAATTGATTCTCTTCTGACAAGGACTTCCAATGTGAAAATGTAAGTGGTATAAGTACCCATTTTCTCATGTTGAAATATTCCAGGTGGGACAATAGTTTATTAGGGCACATTAAAAATAATTCTTAATGTGTAGTCTGCAAACGAATATTCCAGTTATACTTTCAGTAGAAAAAGGAATCTTGTGATTGGTGGAAAAAGGAAAATTTTAGCTTAAGATAAAGACAATAGAAGACTGGTAGGTAAGAAAGTGGCATATAATGAATTTAAAATGATAGTAGGAAATGAAAGAAGATGGAGAAAGAGGTGATACATGGAAACTCAGGTCATCCTGACATCACCAATGAATGAAAAAATAGTGAAACCCGTAAGGCAGACTGAAAGAGCTGATCTAGAAGGCAGGATTCATTTTTAGGAGATACATTTTATGGGAAAAATAATTATTACCTCTCAGTACAGAAGCAGCAGCAGTAAAGAAACTCAGAGGAAAAGTGTACTGCTTTAAGGAAATTTGTATGTAAAAATAAAGCTTTGTAAAACAGAGTTTCCTAGTTTTTAATGTATCAAGTTCCTCAAGTCATAGGTTGATTTGTTTTTCAAATTAGATTCTCTTAACACATGGAATTAAAGCAAGATGTACTTACGAGGGGTCTTCCTTGGTGGCTCAAATGGTAAATAATCTGCCTGCAATGCCTGAGACCTGGGTTTGATCCATGGGTTGGGAAGATCCCTTGGAGGAGGGCATGGCAACCCATTCCAATCAATATTCTTGCCTGGAAAATCCCCACTGGCAGAGGAGCCTGGAGGGCTACAGTCCATGGGGTTGCAGAGAGTCAGACATGACTGGGCAACTAAGCACGTGTGCGTACACACCCACCCACACCCAACCCCCAACCCCCCCCCCCCCCCCCAATACAGGCGATGGCAGAGACTGGTTTGATCCCTGAGTCAGGAGGATCCTCTGGATGAGGAGGGCATGCTAACCCACTACAATACTCTTGCCTGGAGAATCCCACAGACAGAGGAACCTGGTGGGTTATAGTCCATGGGGTCGCAAAGAGTCCAACACTGAAAGGATTTAGCATGCACCCATGTACTTAGGAGAAATCCAAGTGTTTCGAGTCCCTTGAGAGTCAAATTCAGTAGAAAACTAGTGTAAGGACAGTAAACAACAGACACTTCTGGATGTAGATACATGTAGTACTTGATAATAAGGACTACTAGTCTTATTTAACTTCCTGTGGACACAGTGTATAGTGAAACTCAGAGATGACAACCTTCAGGAATGTTTTCTTGCTCTGTGATTGGATAGTAAGTAGCAAGTGTACTCGAAATTAGTGTTTTCACCTTAATTCACAAAATTAAGATCCTGATCACCAAGTTATGATACAGGAAGAGATAGACCGGCTTTTTCCCTTCAGTATACTGTTCCCTCACTTGGTAAAGAGTCTGCTTGAAATGCAGGAGACCTGGGTTCGGTCCTTGGATTGGGCAAGATCCCCTGGAGGAGGGCATGGCAACCCACTCCAGTATTCTTGCCTGGAGAATCCCTATGGACAGAGGAGCCTGGCGGGCTACAGTCCAGGGGGTTGCAAAGAGTTGGACACGACTGAGTGACTAAGCACACATAGCATTCCCTAGTGTTGTCAGAGCAGAACAGATGGTTTGTCACCTCCATAAGTTATGTTAGAAATATAACCTTAATATTAGAGGGGACAAAAAGATACTTTCCTCTTCATGTATAGTGTTCTGGTTGGTGAAACTCAGTAGAGATGTTGAATCTTAAGTTGAGACTGAAATGTTATTGGTGGAGGCCAGATAAAACAAGACTTTGCAGGCCCTTTGATTTAGTTCCTGAGTATCCTTTCCTCTCATAATGCAAGTAGTTTAGTTCCTTTTAAGTATTTGTACATTAATAAACTAAAAATGGCTTCCTACATGGTACAGTGGTAAAGAATCCACCTGTCAGTGCAGGATACACAAGAGTCTCGGGTTTGATACTTGGGTTGGGAAGATCCCCTGGAGCAGGAAATGGCAACCTACTCCAGTCTTCTTGCCTGGGAAATCCCATGGACAGAGGAGCCTGGTGGACTACAATCCATGGGGTTTTAAAGAATCATGACTGACTAAACACACAAATTTAAAATAGCTACCATTTATTATGCTTCACCGTTGGTATTAATAATTGCTTGTGTTTGGTATTCATTCAATCTTAACAATTCTATGAGGTCTGTTAAAAGTGGACTTTACATGTGAAAAGAACTGAAGCACAAGTTTGATTATTTGCCTAAGGTGAGGTTACCTAGGCCACAATGTGGAGAATGGGCCTGGGAGAAGAATGGCTTCAAGGAGACCAGATTATAAGGGTGTTATTACAGTTGCAGTGAGGGAAGATGGTGGCTTGCACTCGGGTAAGTAGCAGTGGGCATGGAGAGAGGTGACATGGAGAGTCTTTAATGCATTATCACAGAAGGACTTGGTGATTCCTTTTGAGGGGAGACTTCCAGCACCCTCAGTAGCTGCACTAATGGGCTTGTTGGACACTGAGCTGGAAGATGCTGTCAGACACTGATGCTGGAAGAATAGGGTTGTGGGTGAAGATGTTGATGAAGGATCTAGGGATATGTGTTTTAGGATAGGAGAAACTGAGATGTTTAAATGTTAGTGGGATGGATTTGAGAGAGAAGATATAGAAAAGAGACATTTAATGTAGAATGAGGAGTAGTAATCCAGAGTGGACTGGAAGGACTGGCCTCTGATAGATGAACTCTTTTGAGTCTCTAAGGCTGAACAGAGACTTGCTAGGTTGGCCTGTTAGGAAATTTCTTACATTCCTATTCTTAAATTCCTAGTGGACTAAGGTGGCAAGTTGAATTAGTTTTATCTTAAGGATATTTAAAATTAACCAGAATGAAGGCAGTTATACGCCAGTTATCCCATGGACAGAGGAGCCTGGCAGACTACAGTCCATGGGGTCGCAAAGAGACACAACTGAGCGCATGCACACACACATATGCCAATAAAAAATAAATACAATAGTAAAAAATTAACCAGAATGAGACTGTGCTCAGTCTCAATCTTCTAGTCACTCATGTTTCTTACGTTAGCATGGATGAGTTTATTTCCATGGAAGATCATCAGACTCCCAGATTACCATCTGCTTTCTCTGATCCTTTCATTTGATCCTTGCATCTAGTTTAGTGGGTCTCAACCCTGTCTGTCCCCACCTGAGACACTTGAACCAGTCTCGGGATGGGGTAAGGGCGAGGGTGTTTTTTTAACAACTTTGGGCTGATGCTAATAATACACAGCCAGGATTGAAGACCATGACTTAACTCTTGTACTTTCAAGATCTAAAGGTCTTGTGAGAACTGTTACTTATTTCTCGGTTCAGGAAAGCCCCTTTCCTTCAACCAACTGGTTTAGAAACTGCTTAAATTGAAGTTCTGAGCAAAAGCTTATATATAGGCTTGGCCAAAAGCTTTGGGTTTCTCCGGAAGATGCAATGGAAAAGCCTGAATGAACTTTGTGGCCAATCCAATACAAAACGTTTGATTGTTGAGTATCTTTGCAGTTTTATTAATTACTCAGTTTTGTATGGTTTTAGTGTACTCATTTTGCCCTTGGGCTTATTTTTAATGTTTTTTTTAATATTCTTTACAGACTTCAAGTTTTTTAACCTTAAAATTCTTTTTTATTTGAGCCCCCAATAACATTACCTCTTTTAAAATATTTCGACAACACATATACCCTCAAATGTTTGGATTCTCCAGATAGCTAGAATCTAGGGCATGATCCAAGTAAAAAGATATTAAAAGGGTAAGAATATAATTCAAAATTTTCTCAAGGTTCTGCTGGGGAGAAGGTTTATAATTAATCAGTTGAATATTTAAAATGGACATAAACAGAGCTAGCAACTATTCAAAAGCATAAATGTTTTAGGATGAAAAAAGCTTTTGATAGTTGTAATAAGCTTGAATTGTTATTTGGTACATGTTATAAATCACAGCTTCTATTATTATATAAACTTCTATTATGTTGGTTTGTGAGTCTTGGTTAATGGGTGTCACACACTTCCTGTATATTTATAAATTCTGCAAATTAAAAATATTAATTCACAACTCTAGAAGCAAAAATGTCATCAATATAAAGGCAGCTATTTTACATGACTTTTTAGCAAGCTATGGCTGTTATTTTTCTTTACCTGTTTCTAAGGAAAGCATAGTGTGTTTTTATAAGTGGGTTCATGTGTAACATCTATTAGTACTTACTGCAGAGGAATGGTATTGACTGTTTAATTTCAGTTGTCTACATTTTCAGAACAATGAAGACATATGAAGACTATAAAATAGAAATAGCCCCCATTAGAAATAGTTGAACATTTATTGTATCATTTGCTCTACAGAAGCAATCTCATTATTAAAGTAAATATTGCCAGTTTATGTGCATATTGTAGATTCAGGGGTCTATATGTACATTATAACTTGTAACTATCAAGTACACAAATGTAATGGATATTCTGGATTATTTTCAATACAGTTTTGTATAAAACAAAGATTCTGTGCCTGTGTGCTAAGGAGTGGTTTCAGTTTCAACTGAAGATTTGAAAGTTTTCTTATAAACTTTTACCTCCCTCTTTTTTGGCAGATGAACTATTCAAGAGAAAGGATGAAAGCAGATTGATTCTCCACCTACTTTTTAGATTTCAGATTCACCTGTGTTTTAATAGTTGCCTCCATGCAGTCTTATTCAGTTAAGATTTTCTAGTTTGTAGTTCTTATAATTGTACCAGGGCTCTGCAGTGTAATATATTTGTGAGATGTGCGTGCATAACAATTTCCAAAAGTACATCTAAAACTAACATATAAATGTGCTCTATAAAATCAATGGTGGTGGTTTAGTCACCAAGCCATGTCCAACTCTTGTGACCCCATGGAATGTAGCCTGCCAGGCTCCTCTGTCCATGAGGCTCTCCAGACAAGAATACTGGAGTGGATTGCCATTTCCTTCTCTAGGGGATCTTTCCAACCCAGGAATTGAACCTGGGTTTCCTGTATTGCAGGCAGATTCTTTACTACCTGAGCTATGAGGAATTAATTTAATGGTTTAGTAAATCTGATTTTCTTTTTTAAAAAAAATTTCATATGATACGTGAAGTTTATAAATAGAGGTACCCTGATTTTCCATTATATTTTTATTCTTTCAAGTTAAGAAGTCCAAGTCTTGTGTGGTGATTGGGGTGGTATGGGGGACACAGGAAGAGAGAAAGGTATAATTCCTGAATTTTGAGTTCTGACTCAGAACCCTTCTTTAACTTAAATGAACACAATTATCTACAGGAATAAAAAATACTCGTTATGCCTATTCAGTATCACAGGGATGTATTACTCCAAAATTAAGCCAGCTCAATAGTGAAGAAGTCAGCAAGTCAAATTAAGAGTTATAGAAAAATGTCTCAGCTATATCTTACCTTGAATACATCTAGTCTTCTAAAAACCTCTTCCAAAGAACTGGCTACTTTGCCAGCTTGGTCCAGGGCTGCTGTAACATCCATCATAGTGGTTTTTGGAAGGGAAACAGCAGAGTGGTATAGGGTTTTCAGAATACTTGGGGGCATGTTCGTGATTAATGCCCACACTTTGTTGTGATCATAGTAATGGAATGAACTGTTGGCACTTAGGGGCTTCCCAGGTGGCTCAGTAGTAAAGAATCTGCTTGCCAATGCAAGGAGACATAGGAGACAGGAGTTTGATCCCTGGGTTGGGAAGATCCCCTGGAGGAGAGCATGGCAACCCACTCCAGTATTCTTGCCTGGAGAATCCTATGGACAGAGGAGACTGGTGGGCTACAGTCCATGGGTTTGCAGAGTCAGACACGACTGAGCATGCACACGCTGGCACTTAGTGTGCTGGAGCCAGGGATGCTAAACATCTTCCACTGCTTAGCAAAGGCCCGAGGTGAAAACCATCAATGCAACCCTGAGTATTCATTGGAAGGACTGATGCTGAAGCTGAAGCTCCAAAACTTTGGCCACTTGATGCGAAGAGCCAACTCATTGGAAAAGACCCTGATGCTAGGAAAGATTGAGGGCAAGAAGAGAAGAGGGTGACAGAAGATGAGATGGTTAGATAGTATCACCAACTCAATGGACGTGAGTTGGAGCAAACTCCAGAAGATGGTAAAGGAAGGGAAGCCTGGCGTGTTGCAGTCCATGGGGTCGTGAAGAGTCAGACACGACTTAGTGACTGAACAACAACAATAACTTCAGGGATCAGAGGTGGTGGATGGTAATGAAATGACCCAGTCAGCTTTCAGCTTGGGTTATTCAAAGCTAAAAAGCCCTGACATAACAGATGACAATGTGTCAGCATACTAGTACCATTAGTAATGCTGATAGAGCTTAAAAATAATCCATTTTCCTTTAGGTTTACCTGGGCATATTTCTTACTTGCAATCTGAGCAGAGCAATACCAGAAACTGGTCCCAAGAATGGGATATGAAGCACCACGTTGAGCCCTTTATTATAGCATCAGTGTCTTCACGAACACAGGGGACTCCCATCAGAGGCACATTCAAGTTTTATACATCCAACTGTATGTACTGGGCCAGAGAGAAAGGTTGAGAACTGAAGTCATGCAGTCGCTTGTGCCTACCATTTCTCTTTGTACTCCCGAGACAGGGTTCAAAGGGAGATAGTAATCCACAACTCCCTAAATTGGTCATAGATTCTTTGTGTCTTGTAGTGTGAGCTTCTCACGGTGCAGAGTGTGATTCTAGTGTTTAAAGATAAGTATTTTTTACACAAGATGGCCTCATATGCAAGCCAAGTACTTCATCTGGTGCTCACCCAAAGAATGAGCCATCTGTTTGAACACTGAAGGGAAAATTGGCTGTGTTGGACACATTGAGTCTGCCTCCAACATGGTCTGTAAATGTTGTGTACTGTATCTTTTAAAGGTGACTTTGATTTCCAAGCATAATTCTGACTCCATGAGGTTTTTTTTTTCTTGTGTATATATCTGTGCATGAGATACAACTCCATCATAAATGCTGTTATCTTTCCAATTTTCCTCTGTTACTGGATAACATATTTGCAATAGTTCTTTATCTTCCAACATATATGGAGACCTTTTTAAAAAGTCTTTTCATTCAAGGAATTAAAATAATGACCTGAATATAAAGCTGGGTTTTGAGCAAATATCTTTAGTTTATGTGTGCACGCATGCTCAGTTGTGTCCGACTCTTTTGCAACCCCACGGACTGTAGCCCGCCAGGCTCCTCTGTCCATGGGATTTCCCAGGCAAGAATACTGGGGCGAGTTGCCATTTCCTCCTCTAAGGGATCTTCCCAACCCAGGGTTCAAACCTGGGTCCCCTGTGTCTTTTGTACTGCCAGGTGGATTCTTTACCACTGAGCCACCTGGGAAAGCCCTTTCTTTGGTTTATATGGAGTTGTAAATGACCCACACAAAGTCGAGATTATTATACAGTTTTATCAAATTGCATCTTTAGTGAAATAAGCCCCAGTCACAGCAACATCTTGATAGGATTGTCCTCTGTTCGGTCCAGTACATGATGTGGTGGTTGACTAGGGTTAGATGATGATGCATTACACCAGAGCTTTTTTTTTTTTCTATAAAGCACCGAATAGTAAATTTTTTGTAAAAGACCAAAAAAGGCTTTGAAGGCCTTAAAGTCTGTTGCAACTACTTGATCCTGCAGTTGTACCAAGAAAGCAGCTACAGACCACAAGAAAACAAGTGAATGAGGCTGCATCACCATAAGACTATTTTTACAAAGAAACGACAGGCTGGATTGGATGCACTGGATTCTCTGAGCTAGAAAATGATGCCCAAGGCAGTGTTTCTCATATGTGATTCCCATATCAGCAGCCCTGACATCAGTGCAAACTGTTAGCAGTGCAAATTCTAGACCCCCTCCTCCCTCTCAGTCATAGCTACTGAGTTAGAAGCTAAGGCTGAGGTCCAGCAATGAGGGTTTTAACCAGTTCTCCAAGAGTTCTGACACATGCACACTGAAGTTTGCGAATCACAGCTCTAAAGATCTAGACTCCTGGGACCTCCCTGGTGGTCCAGTGGTTAACAGTCTGCTTGGGGGACACGGGTTGGATCCCTGGTGTGGGAAGCTCCCACGTGCTGTGAAGCAACTAAGCCCGTGCACCACAACTGCTGAAGCCTGTGCACCTAGAGAATGGCGAACAAGAGACACCACTGCAATGAGAAGCCTGTGCACGGCAACTAGAGAGGAGCCCTCGCTTGCCACAACTAAGAAAGCCTGCACAGCAATGAAGACCTAGCACAGCCAAAAATAAATAAAATTGTACATGTGAGTGAGTGATAATCCCTCAGTCGTGTTTGACTCTTTGCAACCCCATGGAATGTAGCCTGCTAGGCTCCTTTGTCCATGGAATTCTCCAGGCAAGAATATTGGAGTAGGTTGCCATTTTCCTTCTCCAGGGGGATCGTCCCAGCCCAGGAATTGAACCTGAGTCTCAGATTCTTTACCATCTGAGCCACCAGGGAAGCCTACTATTAAGAGACATTTCTAAGTATAAAGACAGGTCAACTTAAAAAGTATCAGCAGATAAAATGCTTAACTTTATCTTATAATCTATAGATAATACATTAGAATATGTAATGAATCCATACACCTTTTCCAAAGGAATACCCAAGGTAGAAGTAGCATTAAAGTTACAAATGATTATCATCAATCAGATGAAATAATTTAGATGAAGCTTATCTTTCTCAAAGAGATGGGGACCAGGCAAGATTTTATATATTTAAAAGATCTGGATCCTTAAGGCGAAACCTAAAACTACGCCAAGAAGATGTTTTTGGTGGTGTTAGCCCTGCTGCACAATACAGTAAAGTGATTTGAGCACTGAAATAACTGTGAGTACTCTGTTGAGTCAGAAAGTAGTTTTATACTTCTAGTAAGAAGATATTTGTTTTTCAATTGATGAAGTTGTCTTTTCTGTCTAATATGTTGGAGTGTTTTCTAAATTTCTCTTGAGAATTTTCCCTTAAATTTGAGACCAGTTTTCCTTTGTGTTATCATCATATAGTACAGTTTACTGTGGTGGGATTCAGTTTAGAGCAAAACCTAATAATGATGATCCCTTAGTTCTCTGACCAGGGATCTAACCCTGGGCCCTGGCATTGAGAGTGCCGAGTCCTAATCACTGGACTGCCAGGGAAGTCGCAGCTGCTTTATTTCTGATTGATGTATCAGCTTGGCCTCCACCCCTGATTCTACAGTTTGGTCACGTGGACTAGAGCTGTGCTGACTGTGATGGGGCCTTGCATCACAGTCCTCTCTTGCTGTGGGCTTACTATGGAAGAGTGGCTCAGGAAACTGATTCATCATCCTCTCATGGTCAGGCACTCCTCCTGTCTCTGTGGCCTCACCAGACAGTTCTGTGGTGAACATTACATTTCTGATTCTAGATTCTGTGTCCTATAATCACAGTGACCGTCCTGTTTCACTAATTAATTTTTAGTGTGGCTTGTAGATGGTGCTCATGAAACATGTGAAATGTGACAGGCTTACAATCCATAAAGAAGCCGGAGTAAAAGCATCATTCTCTAGATGGTTAACTCTGTTTGGGCCTTGGCACCAGGTTGATCTGAGGGCCCTGAAAGACTCACTCGGCTAACTCAGTCCTATTCTGTTATGTCTGACACTATGTGGCAGCTTGGGTCATATCCACTGTCCATAGTGGGTCAAATATTGGATCAAAAACATCCCCTGAGTGTCTGCTTTCCCAGCATAAACTTTGGAGGCAACATCCTCTCAATGTGTAACATCTCACTGAGGGACTTCCCTGGTGGTCAAGTGCCTAAGACTCTGAGCTCCCAAGGCAGGGGGTCCGAGTTCCATCCCAGGTCAGGGAACTAGATCCCACATGCTGCAAGAGTTCAGATCCCATGTGCTGCAACTAAAGACCCAGCACAGCCAAATAAATAGATACTAAAAAAAGAGAAACATTACATTGATTACAGTCTCAGAGTTGAGTGTTGTTTTTTTTTTTTTTTAAATGTAGTTCCTTTTGTCACCCAGTTGCTTCTGTGTTCATCAGTGTAGCTCTTCCTAGGTTGCCCTTTTGGTCTTCAGACAACTCTGATCTTGGGAAAGCTTCTGTCTTGTTGCTTTGGCTTCTGCTTCTCTGTTGCATCTACGGGTGTGCTCAATCGCTCGTGTCCAACTCTCTGTGATCCACTTCTTAACACATTTTAATGTCTTGGTCTAGCCACATGGCTGCTAGTTCTAAAAATTTTAATTGGAAGATAATTGCTGCACAGTGTTGTGTTAGCTTCTGCTGTACAACAGTGTGAATCAGCAGTAAGTATACCTATATCCCCTCCCTCTTACCCCACCTCCCTAGGTCCCAGAGCACTGAGCTGAGCTCCCTCCCTGTTTGAAATTTCTTTTCACTCTACTCTGGGCTAGTCTCATTGTTTTCAGATTCTATGGTTTGGTTTTTGTTTTTTTCATAAGGGTGTGTGTCAAAGGAGTCATTGCATCTCTATATAAAACTTTAAATTTTTCCTTATGTTTGATTCTGCTGCTCTGAATGGTATCTTACTTTCAATTATATTTTCTAATTGGTGAGTGTTGTTGTTGTTCTGGAGTTCCTCAGTCGTGTCTGACTCTTTTTTGATCCCATGGATTGGGATTTTCTAGGCAAGAATACTGGAGTTGGTTGCTATTTCCTTTCTCCAGGGAATTTTCCTGACCCAGGGATCAAACCTGGGTCTCTCGCCTGACTTTCCTGTATTGCAGATGGATTCTTTACGGCTGAGTCACCCGGTGAGTGTAGAATAACACTATTGATAAATTTATCTTTTATCTAAGAGCTGTGCTCAATTCTCTTATTATTTTTAGAGTTGACTGATTTGAAGATTAAATCACCTGTGAATAATCAGCTTATCTTTTTCCTTCCACTTCTTATCTTTAAAAAATCTTACTGCCTTGGTCTGGATGCCCAGTACTGAATAATACAGATCCATACCATTTTTTTCCTTTCAATTTTTAAGATATTGTCTTACATTATTCAGGTACCCTGTTGAGAAATCTAGTATTACTTTGAATTCTATTCTTTTGTAGGGAACCTGTTTTTACCCACTAGAATCTTTAGGATCTTCACTTTTTCCTTAGAATTTTGCAACTCGATAAGGATATATCCTGGTATAAATTTCTTTCTATTTATCATACCATGGCTTTCAGCCTGAAGACTTATGTCTCTCTCTCTCTCTTTTTTTGGCTATGTGTGGGGTCTTAGTTCCCTGACTGGGAATTGAACCTGGGCCCCATGCAGTGTCCTAACCACTGGACTCCCAGGAAATTCCCACGACTTATGTCTTTTTAACTCTAAAATTTTTCTTACTTTAGTTGGCTCTTTCTCCCTCGCTCCCTGAATTCCTCTTTGGCTACCATCAGACTTAGTTTAGTTTGCATTCTCCAACTTTTTTCTCATATTTTCCACTGCTTCACCTTTTTGGTTTACACTGCAATTTTTTTCAACTTTCTCTTCTAGGTCTCTGTAAAATTTTTATTTAAATCATAGTTTTGAGTTTTAAGAATCCTTCTGGTTCTCTGTCCCCTTTTCAGAGCATCATGCCTCAGTTATTGTCTCAGATATTCCTAAGTGTACTAATTGTATCACATTCTTTTATTGAAAATGATAGATTTAAACTGAATAAGGATAGAGGTATTAATAACATACTGCTCACAAAACTAGAAAGTTCAGTGATAGGCTTACTTTAGATGTAGATTAGTTTGATATGGGAGCTTATATGATTCAGCTCAACAGAACAAAATAGGTTAAGCCAAAGGTGAGGAGTCTTAGGCATAAAACATAAATATTTTCTGCAATCATATAGTTTAGAAAAGTTGGGAAGTTTTGAATATGAAGGGGCAAAAGGCAGATGAGTATTTTATTAAAACAAAGAGTAATGAATTAGGGACTGGCCTGTAGGTATTATAAAAATTGTCCATCCTGGAACTTACCTGGTGGTCCAGTAGTTAAGACTTCCTGCTCCCAATGCAGGGGGCATGGGTGCCATCCCTGGTCGGGGATCTAAGATCCCTCATGCTGTGGTCAAAAAAATAAAATAAAGAATTTGCTATTAGAGCTGATGGCGGGGAGCAGAGAAAGAAGTTCTTAATGACAAAAAATATCTCTGTATTGATGCCTAAAATGTCATCAATTTTGTTAAAACAGAAAAATGTTGCTGGGTGGGTTCAGAAGATTAAAAACTATTAATCATTTACATTTTAGTGGAATTGTCCTAATCCACTGTCCTAATCCATAAATTGTCCAGTTTTCCTATTTCTAGATGGGATCAGCCCATACTTACGTATATAGAGGAACATGGATTGTTACTGGGGAGACAAGGCAGGATTTTCCCAACATGACATCAAGGACGTCTTGAGAGGAGGATGTCCTAAGTAAAGGAGGATTTGAAGAAAGGGAAGTGAGAGGAACATGAACAAGTACTCCATTACTTTGATGTAATTTTACCCTTTTCTCCCAGAGACTGAATCTCTGCTCGATTCTCTCTCCCCCTCTCTGCTTATTCTTTTAAAGTAACAAGTAAAGGAAAGAAGGATTCTTGGCAGTAAATAACTAGCTTCAGTAATTTATGTCAATTTCTACCCTCTATCTGTGGCTTTGCAGGTGGCTCTAGTGGTAAATAACCTGCCTGCCAATGCAGAAGACATAAGAGTCTCAGGTTCAATTCCTGGGTCGGGAAGATCCCCTGGAGGAGGGTGTGGCAATCCACTCCAGTATTCTTGCCTGGAGAATTCCATGGACAGAGGAGCCTGGTGGGCTACAGTCCGAGGGGTTGCAAAGAGTCAGACATGACTGAGCAACTAACACATTTAACAGATATTGTGTAGGTTTTAAAGTTAACCAAGAGCTAGTGCAGACAGTTCTGGTCTGTTTGTTTAAAATAAATCTCTCCACCTGATACACACACCTGCTGAGGGATGAGACCAGGTTCTGTGGGAGGCAGAAGAGAGGCATGAGGTCTGTGCGTCCTCTGGATTCCTGCCTACATCACCTGTGTACCACCTCCTCCCTCTACACCAGCGGTCCCCAATCTTTTTGGCACCAGGGACTGGTTTCGTGGAAGACAATTTTTCCATGGACCTTGGCGGGGAGATGATTTCAGGATGATTCAAATGCATTACATTTATTGTGCATGTTGTTATTATTCCACCAGCTCCACCTCAGATAAGGCGTTAGGTCTTGGAGGTTGGAGACCCCAGGCCTAGACGATGAGCCTGTTCTCTGTCTTCCTGGTGGCAGGCGTGGTGCCTGTATGCAGTGGTGCTTACTAAGTATCCAAACTACTGAACTGAATCATTCTCCCTGACGTTCAATTTTCTCTGTAATTACAACCGTAATGTAATTTGCCTTACTTTTTCTCCCCATAATATTTGGAAAGCTTGTTACTCAGTGTATTTCCTCTGCTATTTTATATTAATAATTTAGAAATATTAGCTTTATGTTGAAAAGGAATTACCAGTTTCCTTTCTCTCTAGTGGAGATGTCAATTTTTTTTCGCCTTGGGGAAGGGAAAGATTAGGGTTGCTGTATACAATTCCTGATGCCCATTAGAAATTTGAATTTCAGATAAACAATGGATATATTTGTAATACTGGTATGTCCCAATTGCTTGTTTTTTTTTTTTTTTTCTTCTAACTTCCAACTTTTTATTTTGTATTGGAATATAGTCAGTTAACAATGTTGTGGTAGTTTCAGGTGAACAGTGAAGGGACTCAGCCATACACATAACCTGTGTCTATTCTCCCCCAAAGCCCCCTCCCATCCGGGCTGGCATGTAACACTGGGTAGAGTTCCATGTGTTGTACAATAGGGCCTTGGTTCTCCATTTTGAATACAGCAGTGTGTACATGACTTTCCCAAAGTCCTTAACTACCTCTTCCCCATGGCAACCATGAGTTCATTTTCTAAGTTTGTGAGTCTCTTTCTGTTTTGTAAGTAAGTTCATTTGTATCACTGCTTTTTAGATTCCACATATAAGGGATGTCATATATTTCTCCTTCTTTGTCTGACTTACTTCATCCCCAATTGCTTCTTTTGTTAATCTGAAATTTTAATTTAATAGGGTGTCTTTTTTGTCTCTGCTTAATTTAGTAACCCCAGGCTCTCCTTCTGGTCAATCTAACTTTATATCTTGAAGGCCCAAAAGAAGATTCTAGAGAACCTAAATGGGAAATAGCATTTCAGAGGCCAGGGCCTGACTCAGAAGCTATGTTCTATCAGTCAACACCCTTTTCTTCTCACACAACCATCTACGTTACAACCAGAGGTAAACAGATACCCAACTAAGAGCAGATATTACTACCCTGCTTCCCCTCCTTTTACTGTCGTTATTGTGCACAGAGCCCCAACCTGCTGAAAGGTGCTCTTCTGGCAGTGAGTGCAGAAATACAAATATTTAATATTAATATAAATTAATGTATAGGGGCTTCCCAGGTGGTCCAGTGGTTAAGAATCTGCCTGCCAATGCAGGGGACACAGATTCCTGGTCTGGGAAGATCCCACAAGCTGTGAGGCAACTAAGCCTGTGTACCACAACTGCTGAGCCTGTGTTCCAGAGCTGCAGCTACTGAAGCCTGCACGCCCTAGAGCCCCTGCTTCACAACAAGACAAGCCACCGCAGTGAGACGCCTAGGACCCACAACGAGAGTAGCCTCCACTGGCCACAACCAGAGAAAAGCTCACATGCAGCAACAAAGACCCAGTGTGGCCAAAAATACAAATAAATAAATAAGTGAAAAAGAATATACAGCTCAGGAGCAGTCAGATGGCAGAGGTGCACAGCTCAAGGTGTGGGGAGAGGGTGCAACCTTCATGTGTCTGTCCCAGCATCTCCACGTGTTCACCAACATGGAAGCTCTCCAAACCCTGTCCTTCTGGGTTTTTATGGAGGCTTCACTATATAGGTCATTGAATATGTCATTGATGAAATCACTGGCCATTGGCAACGGATTCAACCACCAGTCCCTTACCCGGTTGGTTCCCTTGGCAACCAGCCCCCATCCTTAGGTGCAGCCCCAAAGTCACCTCATTAACGTAACAAAAGTCACCCTGATCACTCAGGAAATTCCACGAGTTTTAGGAGCTCTTTACCAGGAAGGGGGCTTTCCTGGTAACTCAGAAGATAAAGAATCTGCCTGCAATGCAGGAGACTCAGGTTTGATTGCTGAGTGGGGAAGATCCCCTGGAGAAGGAAAGGATTACAATCCATGGGGTTGCAAAGAGTCAGACATGACTGAGCGACTAACACTTTGACTTTCTTTTGCCAGGAAGGAGATGAAGACCAAATATATATTTGTTGTTATAAATGACACGTCACAATACTGTTTTCCTCCTTTCCTGCACTCATGTGTCCCTCCTCCAGGTTTTATGGAGGGGGAACAGTTCTGTAGTTATCCTACTCCTCATTCACAGAGTAGAAATCAGGCTTTGGGTACTTCTGGTGGGTATTCCTAACTCTATGGCAGTCACACCACCAGGAAGTTCACAGGTCCTCCCGGAGGTTCAAGCCCTTGGCTTTGAGATAGCTGGTGTTTGCAGATGTTGGGGGAAGGTGCTCAGAGAGCTCAGGCTCTGAATTCCCACTGTCTAAGACCACAAGTTAATTCTTTTTTTTTTTTTAAGATTTTTTTTTTTTTTGATGTGGACCATTTTAATAATCTGGAATGAATATGTTACAATATTGCCTCTGTTTTATGGGTTTTTTTTGTTTCTTGGCCAGGAGGCATGTGGAATCTTAGCTTCCTCACCAGGGATCGAACCCTCACCCCCTGCACTGGAGGTAAAGTCTTAACCACTGGGCCGCCAGGGAGGTCCCCTCAGGTTAATTCCTGCTCTGTGTCTTGGAGTCATTTCCCAATGGCATGTGCGTTTGGAGGAACTGGAACTGGACCTTAGGCTAAAATGCCATGGATATTATCTTTTTAGACAGTAGATTTTACTTCCCCCCCCCTAAATTTTAGTATTAGGTGGTAGAAATAATGCTAACAGTGTATATTAATAACTCATTTTTAAAGGGATCATCACCTTAACAGAGGATATTTATAATGTATTTTTTATAGTAATTACTGCCTGTGAAAGTGTTAGTCACTCAATCACGTCCGATTCTTTGCAACCAGGCAAGAATACAGGAATGGTAGCCATTCCCTTCTCCAGTGAATCTTCTAGACCCAGGGATTGAACCTGGGTCTCCCAAATTGCAGGTGTATTCTTTATCGTCTAGCCACCAGGGAAGCCCCAGTTATTGCCTCAGTTCAGTTCAGTCACTCAGTCGTGTCTGACTCTTTGGGACCCCATGAATTGCAGCATGCCAGGCCTCCCTGTCCATCACCATCTCCCGGAGTTCACTCAAACTCACATCCGTCGAGTCGGTGATGCCATCCAGCCATCTCATCCTCTGTCATCCCTTTCTCCTCCTGTCCCCAATCCCTCCCAGCATCAGAGTCTTTTCCAATGAGTCAACTCTTCGCATGAGGTGGCCAAAGTACTGGAATTTCAGCTTTAGCATCATTCCTTCCAAAGAACACCCAGGACTGATCTCCTTTAGAATGGACTGGTTGGATCTCCTTGCAGTCCAAGGGACTCTCAAGAGTCTTCTCCAACACCACACTTCAAAAGCATCAATTCTTCGGCGCTCAGCTTTCTTCACAGTCCAACTCTCACATCCATACATGAATACTGGAAAAACCGTAGCCTTGACTAGATGGACCTTTGTTGGCAAAGTAATGTCTCTGCTTTTCAATATGCTACCTAGGTTGGTCATAACTTTCCTTCCAAGGAGTAAGCGTCTTTTAATTTCATGGCTGCAATCACCATCTGCAGTGACTTTGGAGCCCCCCAAAAATAAAGTCTGACATTGTTTCCCATGAAGTGATGGGACCTAAGCAGTGGCAAAAAGTATTTTGTTTCCGTAACAAGGTAACAACATTTAAAACCTAAAAGAAGTTAATATTAACCTGGTTCTTAGAAAGAGGTTTAATTAGAAATAGTATTCTATATACACTGTTATGTTTGGTCTGTCAACTATATGAATTTAAATAACCAATAAGTCTTTTCATATCTGATATAATCTGGGAAAATTTGCCTGCTCCTGAGCTTTGACTGCATTACCTAGATAATCCACGAGATGGCAGCAGAGAAATGTTCATTTAAATTTATCATTCAGAGAGCTTGTTTTAAGTGTTTTTTAATAAACTATAGACAAATCATTGTAATTTGGTCCTTTCTAAACAAAGACTAGCTAGTGAGAGCTTTAGAGTGATTCCTCAGGTCTTTTATGAAAGATATAATAAAAGTTTTATTTTCTTTCTCTTTCTTATAGTCATTTATCATATTTTGCTATGAGAGTCACATCTAAATGCCAATCAGAGTATATGCTGGTCTGTGTGTTTCCATCACAGCATTCCAACTAGTCATCTTAGGGAATCTGAGACCAACAGACTGTAGAATCTTACTTAGTGTGTTCTTTGTGGAAATTTATAATGTACTTGTACTATCACTTAGGAACAAGCAAGAAAGTGAAAGTGGTTTTCAGGCTGAGGCCTGAGCTTGTCTGGAGAAGTATGTGGTGGGTAGATTAAGAAAAGAGGGAGCCCAAGGGGAAAAGGATATTTATATACACACTTCAGTTTTCACCTAAATTTATACTATCTTACATTTTTGGCTTCATTTTTGCTTATTTGTTTCAATGGGTAATTGGACTTTTGAGTCAGAAAGAAAAAGAAGTTGTTTTCCTGTGAATGACCTCAGTTTTCTAGTTCTAGGTTCATGCATTTCTTATAAAGTGATACAAGGTGTAAGTTTGTTCTACAGATATAATAGGAAGTTAACCATCATCACTGTGGATCATTTTTTTTGAATTTCATTATGCCCAAAGCTTGGTGAACTTCATACACACGAATATGTTTTTGTTTACAGAAATAATAGATGCTTGCTGCAAACTTTTAAAGCAGACAGGAATATATGACATAGAAAATGAAGTCTCCCATAATCCTTTGAGGTAGTTTGTTAATATCCACCTAGGTATTTTTCTAGAAAACATGTGCATTTTAAATGAAATAAGATCATACAACACTGATGTTCAGGTGCATGCTCAGCCGTATCTGACTCTTTGAGAACCCATGGACTGTCAACCGCCAGGCTCCTCTGTCCATGGAATTTTCCAGGCAAGAATACTGGAGTGGGTTGCCATTTCTTCCTCTAGGGGATCTTCTCAACCTGGAGATCCAACCCGAATCTCCTGCACTGGCAGGCAGATTCTTTACCACCGACCCACCTGGGAAGCCCGTGATAAAACATAAACAGGTAAAACTGCTGAATGTGCACTTCTGCACTGTAGAGGCTGTGCTTCGTATGTTCTGTATCTCTATGAACTTTTAACAGTTGCAAGGGCAAAAATAATGTTTGTAGTGCATTAATGCTTTGATTTCATTCATTCAACAAGTTTACATTGAGTACCTTCCCAGGCACTGTTCTTGTTGGAAAAAAGATTTGCCTTTGGCATACCGAAATTTTAGTGGGTGGAGAGAGCTAATAAGTAAATAGACTGATCTTATAATATTAGATGGTGATCAGTGCCAAGGACAAACAAAGAGATGAACAAGGCAGAGAAAGTAGTTGCATTTGTAAGTGGGGTAGCCAGGGAAGGCCCTACCAATAGGATGAATAAGATGACATTTGAGCACTGATTTGAAAGGATGGATAAACGGGGAAAGAGTACCCTGAGGAGGAGGAGGAGCGGATGCCTGGACCTCAAGATAGCAGCCTGCCGTGCAAGTGTATGGTTGGAGTGCACTGACCAAGGGGCAGGGTAGGACATGAGGTCAGAGGGAAGAGGCCACACAATGTGGGGAGTACCTTTACTGAAAACACTGGCATCTGCTAATTACACTATTGGCTATCATTCTGGGCCCTGGTGTTGTAAGACCCTTACCTGTAATCCTTATTTCAGCTGGACTCTGACTGTTTCCCTACATCCTCTGCTCTTTGCAGCTCTGAACTCTCACTGGGGTATTCCCACCTGAGCACCTTCTTGCAAATATCCCATCCCTTTCAGATGCTGCCTGATCCAGGAGACCCTGAATCATCCCCACCAGTCTGGCCTTGCACATATTTGACCTCCTTTAGCACTGCTTGTGTTCAGTAGACCTTCTCCATCACCACTAGCACACGTAACCCTGGATGAAAAGTTCCTTCAGGTCAGGAATGATCTTATGCATATCTGTATACACTCAGGACTTAGCTCTACATCTTACATGTAGTAGATGACCTTAAATATTTGTGAATTTGGTGAGGCAAGCCATTTCCTGTCTTACAGCTATAGAACAAGAGCAAATCCATAGCTGTAAAGGGTTCTGGATCATTGAATGAAAGCTGCTCCTTCAGCAGATCAGAATTGTGCAAAGCTGTTAAGTGTATACTTTTGAAGAGCAGGTTTTGCTGTGTTGCTGAGTTCATGTTACCATGACAACCTTAACTTTTGGCACTTTCTGAATTTTAGTGTCCTACTTAATTTCCTGTGTTGGGCTCTGAGAAACCAACTTGTTCTGTCCCCTTTGCTTATGTGAATTTTTGAACTGGAAATCATTTATGAATTTATTTTCCTTATTAGGTCATCAATTCCTTAAAATTGGGGGACTTGGTCTTATTGTCCTTACAATCCATCATAGCACCAAAGTATGCCCTATATATTTAGACAGTGAATATAACAGTACACATTTTAGATGAATTGAGAAATTATTGATGTGGCATGTGCATGGTAAGTCACTTTAGTCGACTTCAGCTCTTTGTGACCCTATAGACCATAATCCGCCAGGTTCCACTGTCCACAGGATTCTCCAGGCAAGAATATTGGAGTGGGTTGCTTGCCCTCCTCCAGGGGATCTTCCTGACTAAGGGATTGAACTTGAGTCTCTGACCGTCCTGCATTGGTGGGTGGGTTCTTCACCTGGGAAGCCCATTGATGTGGTAGGTAGGCTAAATATGGTTGCCTCAAAGACATCAAGTCCTAATTCTTGGAACTTGTGAGTATATCTTGGGTAGTAAAACAGACTTTTGAAAATGTGATTAGATTAAGATTTCTGTGATGGGGAGATGATCCTGGAATATTCAGGTTGAGCCAATGTAATCTCAAGGGTCTTCGTAGGAGGAAGGCAGGACCAGTTAGTAGTAGGAAGCATGGTGATGGAAGTGAGATGTTGGAATGATGTGGAAAAGGGACCATTGCTAAGGAATGGAGGAGTTTCTAGAAGCTGAAAATGTCAAGAAAATAACCTAGTACTTTGGGACCAAGTGCATGGCTTTTGGAAGCACAGTGTCAGACACCCTGGTCCAGGTGGAACTTCCCTGCAAAAGCAGCATTGATTCTGAGCAACTGGAATAGCCAGCAAACGAAGAAAGTCAATAGGAAGGCTATGCTGCAGTGTTAAAAAAAAGGTCTGTCCTTCATCTCACAAATCCTAGAATATTCTTTCAAAGAACCAGTGAATTTGTCATGTAACATTTTTCTTTTTTCAGCCATGCACAAGCAAAGCCATCACAAAAATCAGCAGGATTATATTCGATTAGGAAAAGGAGTATTTAAGTTGGGACAATTGGAACTTGAGATAAGCATCTTCTTTTTGCTTCTAAAGTTATCTGTGCATGTTCTGGTCCAAATCGACTTCCCAACTTCCCAGAATTATTATTATTACTTTTTTTGCAACACTGTGAGGTATGGGGGATCTTGGTTCCCACACTAGGGATTGAACCCATGCTCCCTGCAGTGGAAGTGTGGAGTCTTAACCACTTGACCACCAGGGAAGTCCCTCAGACTTATTTTTTGTTAGAACTTTACTGATGAGTCATTTGCAGAAAATGAGCATGACATTTTAAGGTCTGCAACTAATGTTCCCTTCACCTGTAGCTCAGGCTCACAAGTTCACATGTTTATTCTTTTGTTAGTATTACTGCCAAAAAGATGGGAAAAACAGAGTTTGTATTTTTCCTTCTTGTCCTACAAGGACTAAAGTTTGAGATTCTTACTTTCTTGATAAGAAATGGTTTCATACTCCTTGTGACTGGGCTGCCCAGGGTTTCTGCTCACTTTTGTTTTAAGAGAGGAAGATCACTTTTGAAAAATGGAATCTTAGCTACTTCCATAGTGCAGAACCAAGAAAATCCAATGCGCATGCTTGTCACTGATTTATGAACAACCAGGTAAAAACGGGTGACCTCATGCATCAGGCACTCAGGTGAGCAGGCACAACAATTAGAGATAGTAAGCGTCTCTGTTGTGGGCTTTGAGGGGTAAACAAGGCAGCTTTTCTCCTCTCTCTGTCTCTCTCATTTGTAAAATGAGGTCATGCCACTAATCCAGCTCAGAGAGTAGATATGAGAAAAATGAATAAATTCAACATCGTTGTTGGATCTTTGTATAAAACGCCTACATCCTGAGTTTTTAGTCAGATTTATTATTACTGTTAGAAACAAATGTCCATTTACATACTAGAAGATGCCTTTCATTAAAAGTTGGTAGGGAAATGAAAAACTTTATGTTTCAATAAAAGGTGCTGAAACAACTGGATATCCACACACACACAGAAATGAATCTAGACACAGATCTTACAGCCTTCATGGAAATGAACTTGAAGTGGATCATGGGTGAAAGAATCCACCTGCAATGGGGGAGACCTGGGTTTGATCCCTAGGTTGGGAAGATCCCCTGGAGGAGGGCAACCCACTCCAGTATTCTTGCCTGGAGAATCCCCATGGACAGAGAAGCCTGGCGGGCTACAGTCCATGGGGTCACAAAGAATTGGACACAACTGAGCAACTAAGCACAGTAAGACTATAAAACTCCCAGAAGATAACATAGGAGAAAAATCTAGATGACCTTGAGTTTGGCATGAATTTTTAGATACAGCACCATGAATCACTGATGACTGACAAACTGAACTTAATTAAAAATTAAGAATTTTGCTCTGCAAAAGTCACTGTCAAGAGAAGGAGAAGACAAGCCACAGACTGGGAGGGAGGAAATATTTGCAAAAAATAAATCTGGTAAAGGACTGGTATCCAAAATATACCAAGAACTCTTTAGACTTCACAATAAGAAAACAAAAAACCCAATTAAAAATTTGGCCAAAGGCCTTAATAGACACCTCACCAAATCTGCCAAGATATGCAGATAGCAGATAAACATATAAAAAGATGCCCCGCCTCAGATGTCATCAGAGAAATGGAAATTAACACAACAGTGAGATGCCACCATACACCTCTTATAGTGGCCAAAATCCAGAACACGTATAACACCAAATGCCAGTGAGGATGTGCAGTAACAGGAACTCTCACTCACTGCTGGTGGGAGTGGAAAATGGTACAGACCCCCTGGAAGATAGCTTGGTGGTTTCTTACAAAAGTAAACATACTCTTAGGTGATCATGTGATAAGACTGTATTATAGATGATTTGATCTTATCACATGAAAACCATACTGTTATTCATTCCCAATCATTGCTGCCTGTGCTCCAGAAGCGCTGGGCTTATGAAGTTATGAAGAAAGTCATATTCCTATATGATTTTCATGTGTTTTCTCTGTTGATATGTGGTCTTATCCAAAACTCAGTGATGTGATTAGTATCAGGATGTGCAGGTCTGCACTATGTGACTGTGTGCCACTTGCCCTTAAAATGTGAATAACTTTTCCTTCAGTAGGCTTCCTTCACTTAGCTCTACCTCCTCACCTTCTTTCTTCCCCGCTCCTGCCAAAATAATTTTCTCTGTTTACTGTTTGGAGTTGACAAATGTATTTGTCAGCTATGGCTGTACAACAAATAACCACAAAATGGTTAAAACAGCACCCAATTGGGACTTCCCTGGTGGTCCAGTGGTTAAGACTCTGCACTTCCACTACAGGGGCTGCAGGTTCCATCCCTCGTCAGGGAACTAAGATCCTGCACAGTGTGCCCCCCTCAAAGAAAAACCCACAAAAACAAAAAGACCCCAGTACCCGTTCATTAGCCCACAATTCTATAGGTTAGAAGTCCAGCACACGGTAGGACAGGGATCTCTGTTCAGGATGAACTCAAGACCAAAAGCAAGGTGTCAGCCAGACTGAGTTCTTGCCTAAAGATTCTGAGAAGAAAGAAATCAACCTCTAAGTTCATGCCTGTTGTTGGCAGATTTCAGCTGTTTGCAGTTTGGGGACTAAGATTTGTGTCTCTGGACTGGTTGTTGACCGGGACTTGGTATGGACAGCTTGCTTCCACTGCATTCTGGCTCCTGCATCTTCAGGCCAGCCATGGTGAGAGAATCCCTCTCATACCCCAGATCTCTGATTTCCTCTTCTGCTCACAGCCAGAGAAAACTCCCAGCTTTGAGAGGTCTCAGGCCATTAGGTTGTGTACATCTTGATAATCTTCCCTTCTTAAAGTGACCCGTGTCACTTTGTGTAATCTGACCATGGGAGAAAAACTAAGATTATGGCATCCAGTCCCATCACTTCATGGCAAATAGAAGGGGGGGGGAAAGTGGAAACAGTGACAGATTTTATTTTCTTGGACTGCAAAGTCACTATGGACGGTGACTGCAGCCATGAAATTCAAAGACACTTGTTCCTTGGAAGGAAAACTGCTGCTGCTACTGCTGCTAAGTCTCTTCAGTCGTGTTCGACCCTGTGCGACCCCATAGACCGCAGCCCACCAGGCTCCCCCGTCCCTGGGATTCTCCAGGCAAGAACACTGGAGTGGGTTGCCATTTCCTTCTCCAATGCATGAAAGTGAAAAGAAAAAGTGAAGTCACTCAGTTGTGTCCAACTCCTAGCGACCCCATGGACTGCAGCCCACCAGGCTCCTCTGTCCGTGGGATTTTCCAGGCAAGAGTACTGGAGTGGGTTGCCATTGCCTTCTATGACAAACCTGCTGCTGCTGCTAAGTCGCTTCAGTCGTGTCTGACTCTGTGCAACCCCATAGATGGAAGCCCACCAGGCTCCCCCATCCCTGGGATTCTCCAGGCAAGAACACTGGAGTGGGTTGCCATTTCCTTTTCCAGTGCATGAAAGTGAAAAGTGAAAGGGAAGTCGCTTAGTTGTGTCTGACTCTTAGTGACCCCATGGACTGCAGCCTACCAGGCTCCTCTATCCATGGGATTTTCCAGGAAAGAGTACTGGAGTGGGGTGCCATTGCCTTCTCTGATGACAAACCTACTCACCATATTAAAAAGCAGAGAGAGACATTACTTTGCAGACACAGTACTATAGTCAAAGCTATTGTTTTTCCAGTAGTCATGTATGGATGTGAGAGTTGGACAATAAGGAAGGCTGAGCTCCAAAGAATTGATGCTTTTAAACTGTGGTTCTGGAGAAGACTCTTGAGAGTCTCTTGGACAGCAAGGAGATCAAACCAGTCAATCTTAAAGGAAATCAACTCTGAATATTCACTGGAAGGACTGATGCTGAAGCTGAAGCTTCAATTCTTTGACCACTTGATATGAAGAGCTGACTCACTGGAAAGACTCTGATGCTGGGAAAGATTGAAGGCAAAAGGAGAAGGAGGCAACAGAGGATGAGATGGTTGGATGGCATCACCAACTCAACGGACATGAATTTGAGCAAACTCCGGGAGATAGTGAAGGACAGGGGAGCCTGGCATGCTGCAGTCCATGAAGTCACAAAGAGTCAGACATGACTTAACAACTGAACAACAACAACAACAACAACAACAAAATATGGAGGGGAAAAGCCATCAGATTCACAGTACAGAGGATTTGGCAGGGTGTGTATGGGGATGAGTGAAAGAGGCAGGACTTCTTGGGGGTCCATCTTAGAGTCCTGCCTGCACTGCCCTCCTCCCCTCCCTAGAATCCTGTAACACATCAAATCTGTGAGCTTTAAAAGCCTTCTGCAGAGTCCTATGGACAGCCCAGATTCCTTCTGTCCCCGTCTGCCTCTGTCACATGTCATTATTCTCCTATTGTCAATCCTCCCTTAAGGCAGCATCTCGTGGCACAATTCCCAAATGTTCCCAAATGCTCCCAAATGCTCGCTGAGCTCCATCACACCAGTCCTCAGAAGCTCCAGCTGCTCAAAGCTTGATCCTTGGGGATCCTTGGCTTGTAAACAATCCATGTTGTCAGATATGGGGTGGGGAGTGGTAGGTGGGGGGGACACCCTGCTGATTTTCTCTGAGGACAGCCTATGAATATTAAGATATGTTGCAGTTATTAAGGACAAAGCAAAAACAACCACAAAACTGAAGAAAGCACAATTCCCAAGCCTACCGAGCCTATAGTCACTTGACTGAATTACTTAAAATCTTTAGAGCTGACAGTCCTCAAATTTCTATCAAGAGACCAGAAATTAAGTTTTTGCAGTCTGCCATCTGGGCCTTGAATACAAGAGAAAATTGTATATAATCCTCAGTTCCAGTTTCATTTGGAGACAAGAAATTAAAAAAAAAAAAAGAGGTATTTGGCAGCAAAACCTGAGAAATGACATGATATCCTGTTTTAACCTGCTCATTTGTCATGGCACCTGAGTGTCTTGGTGATAAGTACTGTATACAATTATGGGCTTAAAATGCTTTATTTAGTCTTTGACCTGGAACTTTTTTTTAATATAATTTTCTTGATTTAGTTTTGGCCGTGCTGGGTCTTTGTTGCTCTGCAGTTGTTCTCTAGTTGTGGAGAGCGGGGGCTACTCTAGTAGTGGTAGGAGGGCTCCTCATTGCAGTGGCTGCTTTGTGGTGGAGTACAGGCTCTAGGGCGCAAAGGCTTCAGTAGTTGCTGTTCATGGGCTTAGTTGCTCCGAGGCATGTCGGATCCTCTTGGACAAGGGATCGAACCCGTGTCTCCTGCATTGGCAGGTGGATTCTCTACCACTGAGCCACCAGGGAAGCCCTGACCTGTAACTTCTTGATTTATAAAATTATATATATTTTTTTTATTTAGATTTTTAATAGGTATAATTCAATTTTTTCCCCTGAATCTGTCAGTTAGTACTTTTTAAATTGCTGCTGCAAATAACTAAAACCTGTTTCAAACCACATTAAACTTTAAAAAGGCTGATTTTTTAATGTCACTGAAAAATGCAAAGTTAAGTCAGGCTTTGGGGCTTCATTTAGAGCTCAATCATGTTACTAAAGCCATATTTTCCCTTCTTTCTATTCTGCTTTCTAAAATGTCAACTTTTATCCCAAGTCTGATTCCCCCTGGTGGTTGAAAAGTGACTTCCAATAAGTCACAGCACAGCGCGCAGTTGTTTATGTTCAGCGGGAGAAAAAAACATGTCTCAATCAATATTCTGATATTCATGTTTACTGGATTTTTTTTTTTTTTTTTTGGCTACACGATGTGGCATGTGGAACTTCTACACAGGAACCTGTGTACAATCTGTGCCCCCTGCAGTGGAAGAGCAGAGTCTTAACCATTGGACCACTAGGGAAGTCCCTGTTTACTGGATCTTGTTAAGGCCAATGGCCACCCCTGAAAAGTGTCATAGCCAGGGAGAGTTGAATCATTGTAGGATGAGATACGGGCTTCCCTGGTGGCTCAGCAGTAAATCTGAGCCAATGCAGGAGACTCGGATTCAATCCCTAGCTGGGGAAGGTCCCCTGGAGAAAGAAATGGCAACCCACTCCAGTATTCTTGCCTGGGAAATCCCATGGACAGAGGAGCCTGATGGGCTACAGTCCATAGGGTCCTAAAAGAATCAGACATGACTTAGAGACTAAACAGCGATAACAACAACAAAGGATAAGATACCTGAGGAGGAGTAAGATACTGGAAAACAAATCCAAGTGTTATATACCCGATACCAAATAATTAAAGACAAAATCTTCTGTAATTTGTAAAACTGTAAATCTGTAAAAACCATTTTCCTATATAATAGTCCCCTCTTATCTGTGTTTTCACTTTCTGTGATTTCAGTTACCCCAAGTCAACCAAAGTGTGTTAAATGTACTAAGTGGAAAATTCCAGGAATAGACAATTCGTAAGTTAGAAATTTCTCACCCTCCTGAGTAGCATGATGAAATCTTGCCTCCTAGCAAGGTCCCCCACCACTCCGATCTTCAGCCAATGATGCCCTCCTGGCGTGATGACTCAGGACCACGCCAAGCAGACGATCCTTCTTCAGATGTATCATCCCAAGGTCAACAGTAGTGAAACTGTGGGTTAAATCCATCAAGGTCATTTCAAGACTTATGTGTCCTGCATGCGGCAGGTAGCCTAAATGATAAAATGTTTGCCTGAGTTCCACGCCCCCCCCCCCCCCCCCCCCCCCCACCACACACACACACACAGGAACCTGGAGTTTAAGCTGAGAGGAGAGTCAGCAGTCAGGAGCTGAGCTAGTTAAGACTCACAGGGGAATCATGGACCCTTCAACTGGGAACATACAGAGTGTCCCCTTGGCGCTCTTTTGACGTCAGAGGGCCTAAGGCTCTGCCCTCTGAACGTGCACGTGCAGAAAGTCTGCGCAGAACTGCCAATTCTTGTACCTTTTTCTGATCCCTCTTCCCCACGCCCCTGGTCATCTGCTGCTTTATTCTTTATCCCATAAATTCCCCAAACTCTTTGCCTGTAGGGATGTTGGCTTGAGATGTGTTCTTCCCTCCCTCGCTGGTCTTGCACATAAACCATCTCTTTGCTGCATATCTCTGCGTCCACATTTAACTTGCTGAGTGGCCGAGCGAAAGGAAATAACAGCCTCCCGCTAGATCACAACGCCTACGTCATCCACCTCACATCATCTCATCATGCAGGTGTCGCATCATCTCACGTCATCACATGAATGGTGAGTAAGTACAAGACAAGATCCGAGAAAGAGCGAGAGAGACCACATTCATACAACTTTTATTACAAGGTAGTGTTATAATTGTTGTATTTTATTATTACACTTGTATTTATCTGTTGTTTGTCTCTTAGTGTGCCTAATTTGTAAGTTAAACTTTATCATAGGTATGTATGTATAATAATACATGTATAGTACATGTAGGGTTTGGTACCATCTGTGGTTTCAGGCATCCACTGGGGGTCTTGGAGCATATTCCCCACAGGTGAGGTGGGATTCCTGTATTTCTAAGGATTTTGACATGTCATCACTTCAGTTATATTTGGATGAGCCACTTACTGGCATTTATATACTTTTTATGATTTTCATCTAGCTTAAATTTAAACTATTAAGGAGTTTTATGTGCTTTGTTGTCGTTTAGTTGCTCAGTCCTTTGAAACCCCTTGGACTGTAGCCTGCCAGGGTCCTCTGTCTGTGGGATTCTCCAGGCAAGAATACTGGAGTGGGTTGACATTCTCTTCTCTAGGGGATCTTCCTTCCTGACCCAGGGATTAGAGTCACATCTCCTGCATTAGTGACTCTTAACCACTGAGACACCAGGGAAGCCCCTTATATGCTACCTGCCCATTTGAATGGTTTTTTTTCCCCCAAAGAGTTTAGAGATACCAAAATATTACTGAAATAATTTCATTTTCCCTTAATTAGTAACATGTAGATGCTGCCTGCAGAATATTCCAGGAGCTTTCTTGTAAGAGGCTGAAATGCCTTTGGTCACTGGAAGCAAAGAAATAGTGGGTAGAGTGGAGGAGCTTGAAGTTGTTGGCAAGCCACAGAGAAGCCTGATGGTGGATCCATTTTTGTCTAAATAAAGGATTGGAATTTTTTCAAACTAATACAAATAACAGTATCCTCAAAACATCTTGTTAATTGTAATAGCAGACTATAACTTTTAATAAGCAGGAGAAACAGTACATAATGTGTTTTGCGTAAGCTAGTTCCCGAAATGGCCATATTATGCCTTTTTAAATCCAGGAATAGAAGAAGAGATCCATTCTTGCTCTCAGGATTCTCATAACTTGGAGACTCAAATACTCTCCTGGCTTAGAGTGTATATCTTAATAAAAAGAAGTATCTGAAATAGAGTTGAAGCAATGTATGTGTAAGGACCTTTCATGACAGCAGGTTTCTCTTGTTCTTCTGATTAGGGTACATTCTGAAGCCTTTAAACTATTCGGTGACACCTGACAATAAGCAAGACCTTTCATTCCTCTAAAACATATTTATCAATTCAAATGTTAAAAAAATGTCAAACTAGTCTCACCTGCTCTTTACAAAGCTGTAGTAATCAGGGAATTTTCTCCCCAATTACCCACAGTTTGGTGTGGCTATGGTTTCCCTGTAAATGACATCATCTCCTTCCTTCCTCTTTTGTGGCTCTGCTGTCCCCATCATGCTGTATCTTTCAGTGCAGCTTGGCGGCTTCTGAAGACAAAGAATGGCTGAGTGGGGCCGTGGCTTTACCCCTAGGGTTGACAGAACCACAATGTCAAGGGTATGTGTTCTTGTGGGAAGATGATTTCTCAGCATCTTGCCTTCAATTGCTAGGACTTCCTCTTCCATACTTCTTGGAGGTCTTATAAAAGACTCTGTCTCATGTATTTCTTCCAGTGGGATATTTTATCCGGGTTATTATCACAACTATTTTGCTACGTGCGATGAAATTAGCGGTGATTCCATTTGTTGAAATCATATGTAGACGGCAGTGCTCTCTGCCTTATTACCAAATGAGTACAGCGTGCCCTTCAATAATTCTTTAAACTCTCAAATGCCTTGGAAATAATATGCTGGAATATTACTGAGCTGTGACTGAAGCACCATTTGTGCTAAATATGACAGCACACAAATGATATTCCTCTATAAAATGATATTCCTCTATAAAAGTTCAAACTACATTAATCTTTTAGGGAGGCTCATTGACTAAGAAGATGACTTAGATATAAAATAAAGACACTGAGGGCTGACTGAGGAGAGCTTTCCTGGTCAGGATTTCTAGGGACAAGTGTAAGGCAAGGCCCACCATTAACCCCTTATGATTAAGGATGTGAGCAAGAGTGCAATTCCAAAGGGGAAAGATCAAAATGATAAAGCAGTTATTTCAATATGAGGAAAAACAGGGTTCTGTGTGTGAGAAATAGAAATTAAAGGATAGGTCTTAAACAGTTGAGACAAACAGTATGGTTGTTGAAGGGAATCTGGACAAAAATGCGGAGAATTCCCAAGTTCCAGAGGTCGAACCTGTGCCCCTTACAGTGGAAGCTCGGAGTCCTAACCACTGGACAGCCAGGGAATTCCCTCCAAGTTGATGTTTACAGTCCTCCTTATCTGTCTAAGGATACATTTGGAGGCATGGCAGCATCTTGCTATGAAGTCTCTTCAATGCCATTTTGTAAATCTTCTCGTGTGTGTGTGTGTGTGTGTGTAAGTTGCTCAATGTGTCTCTGACTCTTTGCGATCCCATGGACATAGAAGTTCATGGAATTCTCCAGGCAAGAATACCAGAGTCTGGGGTGCCATTCCCTTCTTCAAAATCTTCTCTTAGAGCTGTACACAAAGAAATGGTTGTACAACTGTCTTATCCTGGATTTCTCAATATGACTAGTCAGTAGGGGACTAGTACATATGAAGAGGTGAGAATGGGCAGGACACTTAATTAGCATTAGCAAAGGCAGTTTCAATGTAAATATGCCTTTGTATTAAAGTTTTAGTACTAGCTTTTATAAAATGTATGGAGTATATGAAAAAATTACAGTTTTAAAAAACTATAAAATGTATATGCAATATACTCGTTTTATAGATTGCTTTTCACTCAACAATGTAATGCATTTCTCCATGTCAATAAATAAGTAGGGGGACTTCCCTGGTGGTCCAGTGGCAAGGACTCCATGCTTCCACTGCAAGGGGAATGGGTTCAACCCCAGATCAGGGAACTACAATCCTGTATGCTATGTGGCATGGCAAAATATGAAAAACCAAACAAAAACAACAAAATGGAAAAAAGTAAGTAGGGTGTGGCTTCGTCCCTCAAATGAAAGCACTTATTGTTCAGTTCAGTTCAGTTCAGTTGCTGAGTCGTGTCCCACTCTTTGTGACCCCATGAATCGCAGCACGCCAGGCCTCCCTGTCCATCACCAACTCCTGGAGTTCACCCAGACTCATGTCCATCGAGTCAGTGATGCCATCCAGCCATCTCATCCTCTGTCGTCCCCTTCTCCTCCTGCCCCCAATCCCTCCCAGCATCAGAGTCTTTTCCAATGAGTCAACTCTTTGCATGAGGTGGCCAAAGTACTGGAGTTTCAGCTTTAGCATCATTCCTTCCAAAGAAATCCCAGGGCTGATCTCCTTCAGAATGGACTGGTTGGATGTCCTTGCAGTCCAAGGGACTCTCAGGAGTCTTCTCCAACACTACACTTCAAAAGCATCAAGTCTTTGGCCCTCAGCTTTCTTCACAGTCCAACTCTCACATCCATACATGACCACTGGAAAAACCATAGCTTTGACTAGACGGACCTTTGTTGGCAAAGTAATGTCTCTGCTTTTGAATATGCTATCTAGGTTGGTCATAACTTTTCTTCCAAGGATTAGTTTATTATAAAAATAATTACAGCAAACCCTTGAATAAAAAGATTATACGCATTTGAATGCAGAGTTCCAAAGAATAGCAAGGAGAGATAAGAAAGCCTTCTTCAGCGATCGGTGCAAAGAAATAGAGGAAAGCAATAGAATGGAAAAGACTAGAACTATCTTCAAGAAATTTAGAGATACCAAGGAAACATTTCATGCAAAGATGGGCACATCTTTATTGTCCTTTATTGGACAGAAATTGTATGGACCTAACAGGAGCAGAAGATATTAAGAAGAGGTGGCAAGAATACACAGAAGAACTATACAAAAAAGATCTTCATGACCCAGATAATCATGATGGTATGATCACTCACCTAGAGCCACACATCCTGGAATGTGAAGTCAAGTGGGCCTCGGGAGCATCACTACCAAGAAAGCTAGTGGAGGTGGTGGAATTCCAGTTGAGGTACTTTAGCTCCTAAAAGATGATGCTGTGAAAATGCTGCACTCAATATGCCAGCAAATTTGGAAAACTCAACAGTGGCCACAGGACTGGAAAGGGTCAGTTTTCATTCCAATCCCAAAGAAGGGCAATGCCAAAGAATGCTCAAACTATTGCACAATTGCACTCATCTCACACGCTATTAAGTTCAGTTCAGTTGTTCAGTCATGTCCGACTCCTTGCAAACCATGAACTGCAGCACGCCAGGCCTCCCTATCCAACACCAACTTCTGGAGCCCACCCAAACTCATGTCCATTGAGTCAGTGATGCTATACAACCATCTCATCCTCTGTCGTCCCCTTCTCCTCCTGCCCTCAATCTTTCCCAGCATCAGGGTCTTTTCAAATGAGTCAGCTCTTTGCATCAGGTGGCCAGAGTATTGGAGTTTCAGCTTCAACATCAGACCCTCCAATGAACATCCAGGACTGATCTCCTTTAGGATGGACTGGTTGGATCTCCTTGCTGTCCAAGGGACTCTCAAGAGTCTTCTCCAACACCACAGTTCAACATCAATTCTTCAGCACTCAGCTTTCTTTATAGTCCAGCTCTCACATCCATACATGACCACTGGAAAAGCCATAGCCTTGACTAGATGGACCTTTGTTGGCAAAGTAATGTCTCTGCATTTTAATATGCTGTCTATGTTGGTCATACGTTTCCTTCCAAGGAGTAAGCGTCTTTTAGTTTCATGGCTGCAATCACCATCTGCAGTGATTTTGGAGCCCCCCAAAATAAAGTCAGTCACTCTTTCCACTGTTTCCCCATCTATTTGCCATGAGGTGATGGGACCAGATGCCATGATCTTAGTTTACATGGTAGTAAAGTAATGCTCAAAATTCTCCAAGCCAGGCTTCAACAGTACATGAACTGTGAACTTCCAGATGTTCAAGCTGGATTTAGAAAAGGCAGAGGAACCAGAGATCAAATTGCCAACATCTGTTGGATCATTGAAAAAGCGAGAGAGTTCCAGAGAAACATCTACTTCTGCTTTATTGACTATGCCAAAGCCTTTGACTGTGTGGATCACAACAAACTGGAAAATTCTTCAGGAGATGGGAATACCAGACCACCTGACCTGCCTCCTGAGAAATCTGTATGCAGGTCAGGAAGCAACAGTTAGAACTGGACATGGAACAACAGACTGGTTCCAAATAGGAAAAGGAGTACATCAAGGCTGTATATTGTCACCCTGCTTATTTAACTTATATGCAGAGTACATCATGAGAAACGCTGGGCTGGATGAAGCACAAGCTGGAATCAAGATTGCCGGGAGAAATACCAATAACCTCAGATATGCAGATGACACCACCCTTATGGCAGAAAGCGAAGAAGAACTAAAGGGCCTCTTGATGAAAGTGAAAGAGGAGAGTGAAAAAGTTGGCTTAAAGCTCAACATTCAGAAAACTAAGATCATGGCATCTGATCCCATCACTTCATGGGAAATAGATGGGGAAACAGTGGAAAGAGTGACAGACTTAATTTTTTTGGCTCCAAAATCACTGTAGATGGTGACTGCAGCCATGAAATTAAAAGACACTTGCTCCTTGGAGGAAAAGCTGTGACCAACGTAGATAGCATATTAAAAAGCAGAGACATTACTTTGCCAGCAAAGGTCTGTCTAGTCAAGGCTATGGTTTTTCTGGTAGTCATGTATGGATATGAGAGTTGGACTATAAAGAAGGCTGAACACCAAAGAACTGATGCTTCTGAACTGTGGTGTTGGAGAAGACTCTTGAGAGTCCCTTGGACTGTAAGGAGATCCAACCAGTCCATCCTAAAGGAAATCAGTCCTTTAGGATATTCATTGGAAGGACTGATGTTGAAGCTGAAATTCCAGTACTTTGGCCACCTGATGTGAAGAACTGACTCATTTGAAAAGACCCTGATGCTGTGAAAGATTGAAGGCCTGAGGAGTAGGGGATGACAGAGGATGAGATGGTTGGATGACATCACCAACTCAATGGAGTTGGTGATGGACAGGGAGGCTTGGTGTGCTGCAGTTCATGGGTTTGCAATGAGTTGGACACAACTGAGTGACAAACTGAACTGAACTGTGTAGGTCCACTTACACGCAGGTTTTTTTCAGTAGTAAATACTACAATACCATGTGATTGAGGTTGGTTGAATCTATTGATAGAGAGGAACCACATACGCAGGCTGTGCTGTAAGTTATATGTGGTGGGCGCCCCTGACCCCTATTCTTCAAGGGTCAGCTGTGCAATGTTTTCATAAAAATGTACTTTTCAAAAAAAAAAAGACAATATAGGAGAAGATCCTCTGAAATCCTATCAGCTAGAGACAACCTCAGTGACCAGGCTGAAAACCATTTTTTGAGATAGCCTTATCAGAATGATAAGTGGGTCTCAAGCCTCAAGCCCTTAGGAATTCCTGAAATTCACAGGAAGGCAGTAGGAAAACCAGTGGATTGGAAGATAAGACCTTCTTCCACAATCCCTGTGTGGAATGAGGGGAGTGTAAAATAAAACATCAGAAGAGGTAAAACCCTGTTTATGAGGTGAAATCAACATAGCATATTGATAGAATGGGAGGAGATGGAGAACGGATGGTTCTGGTGGCTCCTCCACTGCCCGCTGGAGTGTGGCCTTAGGAAGAGTCTGACCTCACTTCTTTTTCTCCAGCCCTCGTCCACTCAGGTGAGCCAACCAGGGCCTCCTTACCGGCTGGCTTGGGTCTTGTGTGCTGGCCACTGCCTCTGCCTGGCCTGCTTTCCCCACCCCCCCAGGTATCTGCTTCACAAACTCCTCCCCTTCCACCAAGCCTCTGCTCCAGTTTTACCCTCTCTTCTCCACCAGACTCCCTGCCACATTGTCTAACAATGTCACATACCTTCCCATGTTATTGTATCCATCCTCCTCACCTCACTCTACCTTCTTTTTGTTTTTTTGTGGCACTTGTCATCTGGTGCCTGTATGTGTGCTCAATCGCTGGGTTGTGTCTTACCCTTGTGACCCCTGGACTGTAGCCCGCCGGGCTCCTCTGCCCATGAAATCTTCCAGGCAAGAATACTGGACTGGGTTGCTATTCCCTTCTCCAGGGGATCTTCCCAACCCAGAGATTGAACTTGCGTCTCCTGCATTGGCAGGCAGATTTTTTACTGATGAGCCATTGGGGAAGCCCCTTATCATCTTTTAGCATGTATAATCAACTTCTTGTGCTTCTTATTTGTATATTTTCCCCAGTAGAATGTAAATTCCATAAGCATGGGGAGTTTTATATGTTTTGTTCACAAGTACCTAAAATAGTGGGCTTCTCTGGTTGCTCAGTGGTAAAGAATCTGCCTTTCAATGTAGGAGATGTGGATTTGATCCCTGGGTCGGGAAGATCCCCTGGAGAAGGGAATGGCAACCCATTCCAGTATTCTTGCCTGGGAAATCCCATGGACAGAGGAGCCTGGTGGGCTACAGTTCATGGGGTCACAGAGTCAGACACAACTGAGCAACTGAGCACACACAGGCACACCTACAATAGTGCCTGCTCCATATATAGCTGCTCAGTTAATACGTGTTAAATGAATGAATTAAAGAGCCTTGGAGGGTTTGGAGACTTTGCACTGAAGGGTGAGATAATGAGAGTAGGTATAGGTCAGAAGAGAGGAGGGGAAAGATCTGAGAGCTCTAACAGGGGTAGGCTCTGTAAGACCTAGAGGAGAAAATGAACCAGAGATGTCTCTATGATGTGTGAAAGTGATTCTCTGACTTTTTACTGCTGAATTATCCTGTTAATTTTTTTTAGTCTTTTCCTGATAATGTATAATCATAGCTTACTAATAAAGAGAAGTTCATAGGACTGTGTCAAAAGAGTCTATCATTTTTAGGTTAAATATATATTGAATACTTGGAGCCAGAACCAATTGACCTATTGATTTGACAACTAAGACAGAAAGTCCATTTGTCTGCCAAGTTCTGATTTTCCAAGTCAGAAAGAATCCCTGCACTATTGATTAGCTGCTTCTGGGGACCATCAATATATTTTGCCACTGGATGTTTCTAAATAAGGATTTAAGTGAAGACAGTGACTTTTAGATACCAATTAATGCAATGATAACAGAGATCAATATTGTCAATGAAGATCTTCTATTTCATGAGCTTATGGGACAGGATGTTGCCTTTGCTGATCAGCCTCACGCATGAAGGGAAGTCATTGAATTTCCCCCCAAAACATTTCTGTTTGCCTTTGAGTCTTGCCTGTGGCACTAACATGGTAAAGAACATCTCTGCCTAAACTCTTCACTGTCAACGATATGTAATGTGACAGTGCTAATAAGCTACTTGATGATGGGTAAATATTTTGTAATTTTTTTCTGACTTGCATATCAAAGAATCTACTCAGCTTCAGTCTGCAAGCTTCATTCTCTCTGCACCCACTGACACCATTCATACTTGCACTTGGATGTTCAAAAAGCCAATAAATCAAGCCTAAAAGGTTCATATGTATCATAGTGGTGAGTCCCATACATCCGATACTGTGGTGTAGCTCTGACACTTGACACACCTTTCTAGTTATTCAGTCAATAATATCTTAAGACCTTCCTTAAGAGCCTTGTTTTCTCTTTAAGCTTTCTGTCCACTGCATGCCCCCTCTACATTTTCCATGTCACACTAAAGGCATCGTATACCTCTGATTACTTACTTAAACCAGAAACATAACATTTAGCTTCACCTTCCATATCCTATCCAACCAGGAACCATATTTCCAGAAACCTTAACTCTTAACCTCTTCACATCTTCAGTGTGACCACTTTCATCTTCTAACTGCCTTTATAGCTACGAAACAGAACTCAATAGATACTTGCTATGTCAATGAAGTGGCCTCATTCCCCAAGGAGCAGATCTCTTGGAGTGATAAAAATGTAGTTTCTTTGGAAAGTACCCTTCAAAACACAGCCCACTGCCAGTTCATTTACTATTCCCAAATGTTTATAGGATCCGGAACGTCATAGGACACATCCTTTAGTGATGTCAAGGCTCTACATGATGGGATTGGACACTGGCGCTCACCATGCAGATTTGCTAGTAGAGACATTTTGGCTTGAAGAGAAATCGATATTTGGGCCTCAGACATATTTTGCATTCATAGTTTTTGAACTTCCTGATCATGCAGACATTTTGAGGAACATTTCTGTTAATACCAATGGTGGTTTTTCAGTTGCTAAGTCGTGTCCAACTCCTTGCGACCCCATGAACTGCAGCATGCCAGGCTCTTCCTCCTCCACTGTCTCCCAGAGATTGCTCAGTTTCATGTCCATTGAATGGGTGATGCCATCTAACCTGGTAGTAGTTCTCCAGTTACATGGAAATATGCGCACCCCTCCTCAATATCTATCTCTCAGTCTCAATTTCTCTCTGCTTTAAAGACCACTATTATGGAGTTAAAAGAAGCAGCATATACATGAAGATTCTGAATCATTTTTTGTAATCAAATGATTTCCTGCTTTGATAAGTTTATGATTTGGCTCCGACCATATAAACAGCAATATACAATTCCTGGTTTGTATATTGTAATTCTGGGTTACCTCTGGCCGTACTTCAAACTGATCTCTTCCTGTTGTAAGACTGGGTTAAATTTTTCTAAATAGCATTCTCTCATCCATGCTGTTTCACAGAAATGTATCTTAAAATGCCAGCATCTCAGCACATTTAGGTGAATTTGTCCATTGGCAGGGCAAAATAATCACTTTCTTTAATCTTTAAAACCAGCTGTTCACAGACATTAATTGCCATGTCACTTACAGTCCTCGAAACAGTATCACTCGACAAAGACACACATTTTAATTTGTCTGCTGCGTCTGGTTCTATTACCTTTGATATCGGGCCATTGTGTGTGGGGGGAGAGTGTCTCAGCAACTGTGGGTGGCTGCCATTGTTGTGTAAAATGCAGTGATTCCAAATAGGACATTTTGAGAATAATTACATTCATATGATATTAGTTTGGAATATAAGTCTTTTTTAGTTGAAGCTATCACATTTTCAGTGAGGGCACAAACTAACTCAGTGTTGACTTGATTGTTTTAAGCATGGATACATTTATTTTGAAGTCAGGTGGTATGTGGAGGGTTTTGTACCTTCACTGACCATAATGCACTGACGTTTATATAAGAAAATAACTACTTGCATATTTAATACCTAGGTATTATTTTTTCAATTTATTTAAATACTTTTCAGGTTTTTTTTCACTTCATTAAGATTTTAATAATCATCCAATAAAGCAAAGAGATGATTTATCATCGGTTATCATCTTTAGACACTTTCACATAAAAATACATATGTATGTAAACCTGTATCTCCTTGAAATACATGAGAATTCTGCAGAATGTTATGACTAATTAACTTATTTTTTCATGTATTTATTTATTACACATTGATAAAGTAGCTACTCTTTTCCAGGCACTGTTCTAGACTTCAGGGATATAAATAAAAATGTCACATTTCTATATATTATAACTTCAGAAACTAGATGTAAAGATTTATAAAGATGTAACAAAACATTTGTAAAGATGTAATTATAATATAGCAGTATTATTATATGAGGGACTCCCCTCGTGGTTCCATGGTTAAGATTTCACCTTCCAATGTGGGGAGTGTGGGTTGATCAATCACTGGTCAAGGAACTAAGATCCCATATGCCTCGTGGCCAAAAAATCAAAAACATAATGCAAAAGCAATATTATAACAAATTTAATTAAAACTTTAAAAATGGCTCACATTTAAAAAAATCATAAAAAAGTATTATGTGAACTTAGAATGTCTAATGATTCATTCTACCCAGTGAGTTCAAGGATTGACATAATGACAACCTCAGCAGTCAGAACCTGCTCTTTACTCAGCAGGTAAAGAATCTGTCTGCAATGCAGGAGACCTGGGTTTGATTCCTGGGTCAGTAAGATCCCTTGAAGAAGGAAATGACAACCCACTCCAGTATTCTTGCCTGGAGAATCCCATGGACAGAGGAGCTGCCAGGCTACAGTCCACGGAGTTGCAAGAGTCAGACGCGACTTAGTGACTGAAGCATCTCCACCACCACAGCAGGCAGAATCCAAAGTGTCGGTAACCTCTTCCTTCCTGCCTGGCTCTGAAGACAGAAAAAATTTAACACTGAAAGTTGGTGACCTACATTGAGAGGTAGAGATTTAATGACCCTTTTGGCTTACCATAGCCAGAGACCTGGGTAGGACACAGGTAACTTCACTGTCTCACTTACACTGGAGCCTCGATTCCCATTTCCAGAGCCTTGGTTGTCAAATCCCATCCTCTTCATTCAAAGCTCATCACCATTTTTTCATCTCCTGTCACTTTCCTGGCCTATTCCTATTCATTTTGGACTTGAATAGCTTCTCTTTTTCTTTAAAGTTTTTACTGGTGTATAGTGGCTTTACAGTGTTCTGGTAGTTTCTGCTGTACAGCAAAGTGAATCAGCTATATGTATACAGGTATCCCCTCTGTTTTTAGATTTCCTTCCCCTTTAGGTCACCGCAGACCACTGAGTAGAATTCCCTGTGCTCACAGTAGTGCCTGGAGAATCCCAGGGACGGGGAGCCTGGTGGGCTGCCGTCTATGGGGTTGCACAGAGTCGGACACGACTGAAGCAACTTAGCAGCAACAGTAGTAGGTAAGTTATCTATTTTATACATAGTATCAATCGTGTATATGTGTCAGCCCCAATCTTCCAATTCATCCCACTCCCCTTTCTCCCTTTGGTATCCATACATTTGTTCTCTACATCTGTGTCTCTGTTTCTGCTTTGCTTATGAGTTCATCTGTACCATTTTCTAGATTCTACATATAAGCAATATTATGTTACCTTTTGGGCTTAGATAGCTTCTTCAGTCGGAGAAGGCGATGGCACCCCACTCCAGTACTCTTGCCTGGAAAGTCCCATGGACGGAGGGGCCAGATGGGCTGCAGTCCATGGGGTCGCTAGGAGTCAGACACGACTGAGCGACTTCACTTTCACTTTTCACTTTCAAGCATTGGAGAAGGAAATGGCAACCCACTCCAGTGTTCTTGCCTGAAGAATCCCAGGGACGGGGGAGCCTGGTGGGCTGCCGTCTATGGGGTCGCACAGAGTCAGACACGACTGAAGCGACTTTGCAGTAGCAGCAGCAGCTTCTTCAGTGATACTTTCCCTGGCCCCCTAATCAAAGTGTTTTCCTCTCAAAATGTTCATCAAACTCTTTAATTTTCCTCCATAGCCTTTATCACAGCTTAGAATCATAAATTTATTTGTGATCCTATTGGCCCATGTGACATGGATTGTATCTGTTACTGTGTCCTAGGACTCTAGGAGAAGGTTGTGGAAGCAGTGGGGCAGAGCACACAAAAGCAGTTGATATAATAGACACCTGCATTTTATTCACCTTTGTTCTCTTATACTCATGTTAACAAAAGCAGGCAGATACATGGAATAGCACTTTTCAGTGAGACTCTGCCAAATGGATGTAGGGCTTGGTAAAGAAACCTTTAGAGATACTTGAATGTCCAGAGAGATGGAGCGGAAACTAAATGAATTATCTGTGGTTTCATTGTGCAGTACAAGTTTAGATTTTCAGATATAGTCTAAGGATGGAGACTAATATATTCTAAAATTCTGCAGAATAGTTGGTCAGTAACAGATAGAAATCAAGTTCCATGAGGCTAGTTTGAGTAGAATTGAGTAACTTTAAAGTGAGAGTTAAAATTTGCAATCTAAATTTTGTTATCATGGGAAATATAATGATTATGATTGAACATATCAGTACTGATGTGCAAAATCCTGTGTGAGCTTTTCTAAGCTCTTACATGAAAAGTATATAAATTGGATTTTTATTATTTAGCCATGGATAAACCAAAAGCTAAATGGAGATTAGATTTCATTCTGTAGATTTGACTAGTAGATTACTGGACTTTGTTGTTCAGTATGGATAAAATAAGTTTATAGGGGCATTGGTGATACAGACAATTTTAGTGGGAGCTAAAGAACCTGAGAAGATGATTTCCTTGACTGAAGTGTCTGCCCTTCAGTCTCCTCTATGTCTCTCGTTCATTCTACGCTCCAGTCACAACAATTACTCACCCTTCCATAAACAGACTTGTGCTCTGAAAGGGACAAAAGAAGCATGAGAATATGTTTGACTGATTAGCTCTCTCTTTCCTTTGTTTCTCTTTTTTCTATGAATCTCAACCACTCCAGTCTCTCTGATGATCATTCATGAATCAGTTTCCTTACCCTCTCCCTCTCTTTCATGTTTCAGTTCCCAATTCTCACTTCCAGTTCCTTCACACACCTCAAACACAACATATTTAACATCAATTTAGTTTTTTTTCCTCTGCTTCATCACCTTCCAAGTTCCTCCCATCTTAACATGTTAATGTGAAATTCCTTTAGCAAATTAAGGCTCTGCCATCCAGCAGCTGGCTTCCCAGGTGGCTCAGTGGTAAAGAATCTGCCTGCCAATATAGGACATGCAGGAGATGCAGGTTCAATCCCTGGGTCAGGAAATTTCCCTGGAGAATGGCAACCCACTCCAGTATTCTTGCCTGGAAAATCCCATGGACAGAAGAGTCTGGTGGGCTACAGTCCATGGGGTTGCATAGAGTCAGACATGACTGAGCATGCACCCACCAACTCACTCTACATACCCATCTGGAAAACTTTCTCTTATTTCCCATTTCGAATGGGTCTCAAGTCCAGTCAGTTTTTACATGGTCTTCTACCCAGGTTGGCTAACTGAGTTTAAATATCACCAGCAAACACTTTACAGAGATCATGTCATTCCTACATAAATCAATGAAAATTCCCTTGGTAGCCAATGTGTGGGAAATAACCATGATCCACCTTCAGTACTGTATGAGTTTTAAAGTGTGTGGGGTTCTCTGAGGAGGCAGGTGGAATGCTCCCACACCTGGGCCACCCAGGCAGTCACCTGGCTGAGGTATATTCTCTGGGAGGTGAATGTCCTGAGAGAGAGGTGGTAGACCTTACTGCCCAAGAGAGAAATATGTCAGGGTAGACAGAAGGGATAATCGACCTGAATGTGCCAGTTATAATTTAGCAGAAGCACACCTCCAAAGTAATTTACCTCCAAAATCAATGGAATGTCAACTGAGGCAAACATTTTTGTGTTCCTGAGCATGGCCACCGCAAATAGAGTCACTGATGAGAGGGAGCGGAAGGGAGAGCCCTGGGTACAGGCCCTGCAGAAAAACTGCCGGGTGAGGACAGGTCTGACCTCCAGGTTGATCTTAACAGAAAAAGAAGGTCTCTGGCCTGGTTAAATTAATATAATCTTATGTAGGTTGAAAAGAAATAAGTGTTAGTGACAGAACTGATGCTCTGGATGCTGTCAGAATCCTGTCCAGAGATGACAGGGAGGTCTTGTGACTGAGTCAGCAAGTGACTGTAACTGACGGGTGGGACAGTGTTTGGATACGAAAGACAGCTTTAAAGAAGCCGGCTAACCAGAGTCCACGAGAACAGACTTAGCATAAAGGGCTTGCAGTCTCCCTCTGTGATGACATTAATACTAAATGTCTTGTCAGTTTCCAAATACTGGTTTAACCCTTAATGATGGGCAGAATTCTGTTTCTCAATTCCATGCTCTCAGTGCATCAACTTTACACAAACCCCAATTGTTCAGGAATAGCTACAAAATTCATTGGCACCAGGAATCATCCTGTAGAACCTATATCCTGGGCTAAGGTGCTAATAGTTTAGTTAAGGTCTCTGTTGAGAATGTGTGTGTGTGTGCTCAATCATGTCTAACTCCTTGTGACCCCATGAACTGTAGCCCACCAGGCTCCTCCGTCCGTGGGATTTCCCAGGCAAGAATATTGGAGTGGGTTGCCATGCTCTTCTCCAGGGGCTCTTCCCAACTTAGGGATCGATCCTGCATCTCCTGCATTGCAGGCAGATTCTTTACCACTGAGCCACCTGGGAAGCCCAGTAGTGTTTCTGCTGGTATTTAAAGTCTTTAAGAACATGGTGGTCTTCTGTGTATATGATGGAGATTGAGTCCATTATCCAAGAGGCCCTTGTAAGATATTTCTTAGGTGATACTGTCTTTATTCTTGGCCTCTGTGGAGATGGCTGAGGGGTTTATGAGGTACCCTCTTACTCTTTTCAAGAACCTTTTCTGTGATATGTGACTACATATTCTGACCTTATGATTGATCTGAGGTATTAGCAAAAGTTTATACAGCCACACACTCAATTTTTTCCTCTCTTGACAGTGAATACTTTAAATTTCAGTGTCTTTGGCAACTGGAAAGGCTGAGGATTTCTCAAACCATCAAGCCCTGTTTTTTTTTCTTTTTCACTTGACAGTTTTCCCCTCATTCTAGAGGTCTGTTAACAATCATTTAGAAATTTTCTAAGGCAACGTATGTTTTATCTACCATGTTTCCTTACTTCTTTCTGAGCCATCACTAGCAGAGTTGTTAATATCCTTATTTCTGCTAACAGTCTGTTCAAGGCAATCTAGGCTTTTCCAATCATGCTTCTTAAAAGTTTTCCAGTCTCTGCCTCTACTGCTCAATTCAAAAGTTACTTCTAGGGGACTTACATGGTGATCCAGCAGTTAAGACATTGTGTTCCTAATACAGGGGGTCCAGGTTCAATCCCTGGTCAGGGAACTAGATCCCATATGCCACACTGAAGACCCAGTGCAGCCAAATAAATAAATAAGTAAAAGTAAATATTAGGAAAGTTACTTCCACATTTTTAGGTATTTGTTATATCAGCATCCCACTCTCATCATCATAATCTCTATTAGTTTTCTGTTGCTGCCATAACAAAATGGGCACAATAAAGGACAGAAATGGTATGGACCTAACAGAAGCAGAAGATGTTAAGAAGAGGTGGCAAGAATACACAGAAGAACTATACAAAAAAGATCTTCATGACCCAGATAATCACAATAGTGTGATTACTCACCTAGAGCCAGACATCCTGGAATGTGAAGTCAAGTGGGCCTTAGGAAGCATCATTACGAACAAAACTTGTGGAGGTGGTGGAATTCCAGTTGAGCTATTTCAAATCCTAAAAGATGATGCTGTGAAAGTGCTGTACTCAATATGCCAGCGAAATTGGAAAACTTAACAGTGGCCATAGGACTGGAAAGGGTCAGTTTTTATTCCAATCCCAAAGAAAGGTAATGCCAGAGAATTCTCAAACTACTGCACAATTGCACTCATCTCACACGCTAGCAAAGTAATGCTCAAAATTCTCCAAGCCAGGCTTCAACAGTACATGAACTGTGAACTTCCAGATGTTCAAGCTGGATTTAGAAAAGGCAAGAGGAACCAGAGATCAAATTGCCAACATCTGTTGGATCATTAAAAAAGCAAGAGTTCCAGAAAAACATCTACTTCTGCTTTATTGACTATGCCAATGCCTTTGACTGTGTGGATCACAACAAACTGTGGAAAATTCTTCAAGAAATGGGAATACCAGACTACCTAACCTGCCTCCTGAGAAATCTGTATGCAGGTCAAGAAGTAACAGTTAAAACTGGACACGGAACAACAGACTGGTTCCATATAGGAAAAGGAGTACGTTAAGGTGCTGGACTGGATGAAGCACAAGCTGGAATCAAGATTGCTGGGAGAATATGCAGATGACACCACACTTATGGCAGAAAGTGAAGAAGAACTGAAGAGCCTCTTGATGAAAGTGAAAGAGGAGAGTGAAAAAGCTGGCTTAAAACTCAACATTCAGAATATGAAGATCATGGCATCTGGTCCCATCACTTCATGGCACGTAGGTGGGGAAACAGTGGAAATAGTGACAGACTTTAGTTCTTTGGGCTCCAAAATCACTGTAGATGGTGACTGCAGCCATGAAATAAAAGATGCTTGCTCCTTGGAAGAAAAGTTCTGACCAACCTAGACAGCACATTAAAAAGCAGAGACATTACTTTGCCAACAAAGGTTCATCTAGTCAAAGCTTTGTTTTTTCCATTAGTCATGTATGGATGTGAGAGTTGGACTATAAAGAAAGCTGAGCGCCAAAGAATTGATGTTTTTGAACTGTGGTGTTGGAGAAGACTCTTGAGAGTCCCTTGGACTGCAAGGAGATCCAAACAGTCCATCCTAAAGGAAATCAGTCCTGAATATTCATTGGAAGGACTGATGCTGAAGCTGAAACTGCAGTACTTTGGCCACCTGATGCAAAGAGCTGACTCATTTGAAAAGACCCCGATGCTGTGAAAGATAGATACTCTGAGGAGAAGGGGATGACAGAGGGTGATATGGTTGGGTAGCATCACTGACTCAATGGACGTGAGTTTGAGGAAGCTCCAGGAGTTGGTGATGGACAGGGAAGCCTGGTGTGCTGCAGTCCATGGGGTCACAAAGAGTCAGACACGACTGAGCGACTGAACTGAACTGAACTGAATTTGTCATGTAAAGCAATACAAATTTATTATCAAACAAATACAGGTCTCAGGAGGCTAAATCGAAATGTCATCAGGGTTGACATTATTTATGGAAAAATATGTTTCCTTGCCTTTTTCAGTTTCTTGAGGCTGCCTGTACTCTTGGCTTTTGACCTATTTCCTCCATTTTTAAATGATAGGGGGTTAAATTCTTCTCATATTGCATCACTCTGTCTTCCTCTCTCATATGTATTGAGGACTCTTGTGATTAATGGGGTCTACCAGAATAATCCAGGATAATCTCCGTGTTTTGAGGTAGTTTATTAAAACCTTAATTCCGTGTGCAGCCTTAGCTCTCCTTTGCCATGTATCTTAACATAGTCACAGGTTCTGGGGGTTAGGACATGGGCATTCTTGGGGTGCCACAATTTTGACTCCCACATGAACATAATTTGTTGTAGATCTACTTAGATTTTCAATTTCATTCTGAATCACTTTTGGTAGTTTGTGTCTTTCTAAGAATGTGTCCATTTTGTCTAGGTCGTGGCATATATTTGTCTAGGATATTCCCTTGAAATCATTTTTATTTTTGTAAGGTTAGTGGTGATGTTGTTTACTTTTATTCCTGGTTTTAGCAACTTGAGTCTTCTTTTATTCTTTGTTAGTTTATCTAAAGTTTTGTCAATTATTAAAATCTTTTCAAAGAGCTATCTTTTAGTTTTGTTGATTTTTCTGTGTTGTCTATTTTTTATTCCTAAAACTAGGAAAAGAAGAATAGTTTCTTGATTAGATTACTAATTTGAGATCATATTAATTTTTGAATATTGATGTTTACAGCTATAAATTCTCTAAGCAGTGCTTTAGCTGCATCCTTAACTTTTAGTATAGTGTGCTTTTGTTTTCATTATTTAAAGTATTTTCTAATTTCCTTTGTGATTTCTTCTTTGACTTATTGGATTTGTAGGAGTATGTGGTTTAATTTCTATATATTTGTGAATTTCCTTCTGTTATAGATTTCTTATTTTATTCCATTGTGATGAGAGAACATACTTTGTACTCTCACTTTTAATCTATCTAAAAGTTTTGAGACATGTCTTATGGCCCAACACATGGACTGTCTTTGAGAATATTTCATATACATTTAAAAAGAAGGTGAATGTCCTACAGGTGTGTGTTAATTCTAATTGGTTTATAGTATTGTTCAAGCCTTATGTTTCCTTGTTGATCTTCTATTTGTTCTTCTATCCACTGTCAAAAATAGAGTATATTAGATTCTCTAACTATTGTTTAATTGTCTCTTTTTCTCTTTGTTCCGTCAGTTTTTGCTTCATGTATTTTGGGGCTCTCTTGTTAGGTATGTGCTGCTGGGCTAAGTTGCTTCAGTTGTATCTGACTCTTTGTGATCCTATGGACTGTAGCCTGCCAGGCTCTTCTGTCCATGGGATTCTGCAGGCAAGAATACTGGAGTGGGTTGCCATGCCCGCCTTCAGGGAATCTTCCCGACTCAGGGACTGAACCTGCATCTCTTATGTCTCTTGCATTGGCAGGCAGAATCTTTACCACTAGTGCCTCCTGGCAAGCCCCCTTGTTACATGTGTATAATTGTTTTGTTTTCCTGATGAAATGAACTTTTTATCATTATGAAATGTTCTTCTTTCTCTCTTGCAACGATTTTATCTTAAAGTCTGTTTAGTGTAGTTACTCCAGCTCTCTTTTAGTTACTATTTTCATGGTATGTCTTTTTGCATCCTTTTACTTATTTGTGTCTTTAGCTTTATTATTATTATTATTTTTTTTTAATTTTATTTTATTTTTAAACTTTACATAACTGTATTAGATTTGCCAAATATCAAAATGAATCCGCCACAGGTTTACATGTGTTCCCCATCCTGAACCCTCCTCCCTCCTCCCTCCCCATTCCATCCCTCTGGGTCGTCCCAGTGCACCAGCCCCAAGCATCCAGTATCGTGCATCGAACCTGGACTGGCAACTCATTTCATACATGATATTTTACATGTTTCAATGCCATTCTCCCAAATCTTCCCACCCTCTCCCTCTCCCACAGAGTCCATAAGACTGTTCTATACATCAGTGTCTCTTTTGCTGTCTCGTACACAGGGTTATTGTTACCATCTTTCTAAATTCCATATATATGCGTTAGTATACTGTATTGGTGTTTTTCTTTCTGGCTTACTTCACTCTGTATAATAGGCTCCAGTTTCATCCACCTCATTAGAACTGATTCAAATGTATTCTTTTTAATGGCTGAATAATACTCCATTGTGTATATGTACCACAGCTTTCTTATCCATTCATCTGCTGATGGACATCTAGGTTGCTTCCATGTCCTGGCTATTATAAACAGTGCTGCGATGAACATTGGGGTACTCGTGTCTCTTTCCCTTCTGGTTTTCTCAGTGTGTATGCCCAGCAGTGGGATTGCTGGATCATAAGGCATGTCTATTTCCAGTTTTTTAAGGAATCTCCACACTGTTCTCCATAGTGGCTGTACTAGTTTGCATTCCCACCAACAGTGTAAGAGGGTTCCCTTTTCTCCACACCCTCTCCAGCATTTATTACTTGTAGACTTTTGGATTGCAGCCATTCTGACTGGCGTGAAATGGTACCTCAGAGTGGTTTTGATTTGCATTTCTCTGATAATGAGTGATGCTGAGCATCTTTTCATGTGTTTGTTAGCCATCTGTATGTCTTCTTTGGAGAAATGTCTATTTAGTTCTTTGGCCCATTTTTTGATTGGGTCATTTATTTTTCTGGAGTTGAGCTGTAGGAGTTGCTTGTATATTCTCGAGATTAGTTGTTTGTCAGTTGCTTCATTTGCTATTATCTTCTCCCATTCTGAAGGCTGTCTTTTCACCTTGCTAATAGTTTCCTTTGATGTGCAGAAGCTTTTAAGGTTAATTAGGTCCCATTTGTTTATTTTTGCTTTTATTTCCAATATTCTGGGAGGTGGGTCATAGAGGATCCTGCTGTGATGTATGTCAGAGAGTGTTTTGCCTATGTTCTCCTCTAGGAGTTTTATAGTTTCTGGTCTTACGTGTCTTTAGCTTTAAGTGAGTCTCCTGTAGACAACTTATAATCGAATAATTTAAAGAATCCATTCTGCCAATCTCTGCCCTAATTAGAGTCCATTTATATTTAATGTAACTACTGATAAGATAAGATTGACACCTGCCATTTTCCTATTTGTTTTCTGTATATATTATTGCTTCTTTGTTCCTCTATTCCTATAATACTGCTTTCTTTTATGTTAAGTAGACATTTCCTAGCATGCCATTTTAATTACATTTCTTTTTTCTCACTATGTTTTTTTGAGTTATTTTAGTAGTGGTTGTCCTGGGGATTATAATTAACATCTTAACTTAAAATAATCTAGTTATATTAATACCAATATAATTTTTATGGTTTATAACACATTTGTTCCAGTATCATTCTCTTCTCCTGTGTATAGTTATTGTCATAAAAATTACATCTTTATACATTATAATTTATAACACAGTTTATAACTCTTTCTTAATGTGTGTGTGTGTGTGTGTGTGGTGGGGCACACTTTCAGTGCTATGGCAGGTTATTTTTAAGTTTGCCTTATCTTTCACTTTCTGCTTGGGCAGAGTGTCATGGTCAACCAAGGGTGCAAAATCATGCCCTTCTTAGATATTTTCTGGATGTGTTCACAGCCCTCAGTATATACACACAGCCTTGTTTAGAAACATGGCTTTCTTGCTTGCCAGAAATATTCAGAGTTTTCAAAGCCTGTATGGACATGTCACCCCCAAGTTTTTCCTTTTAAATATTTTGGTCATCTCCTTGTTAGTCACAGTTGGTGATGCTGCCTCAAGCATCGGCAATGTTAAACAGTTGCCACTGATTATTTTCACAAATATTCTATAAATAGGGTTGTTTTCACAGAGTGAGTTCTGAGTCATGTTAAAGAAAGACAAGCCTGAGAATAAAGTTTTTCAGTGAGCTTCCAGACAGATCAAATGGTGACAGTTCTCTGGGGACAGAGCTTTTGGAGCTCCAAACCCCTTCTGTTTCTGCTAGACCTTCAGTGTCTGTAGACTGCTGTATTTCACTGATGATAGAGCTTTTATTCTCATGGTTTCCATCTGATAGCTTTCTTTAATGACTAGAGAAAAGATAAAGATGAAGTTGTCATTTATTGTATTAAAGAAAAAATACAACGGAGATATAAGTGTATAAGTGTAAAGGAGATATGAGTGTATAAGAATGGTCATGACAGTTGGACTTCTGGCTGTATTGCCAAACACATTTGATAAGGCTGACATCTGAGTTCTCAGCTACAGACCAAAATTTCCAGCCAGCATCATCTTTGGTTTTGTTGAACTCAGTAGACAACAACTATAAAAGAACACACACACAAAAAGCAAATATACATACAAAAAAGCCAAGCATAGATATTTGAACTTTATTAGGATGAAGCTAGAATAATTGACAATTCACTTTATTCTGAAGCTGATTTCATGGAGCTTGGAATTTAATTCAAACTTGTACTATTTGGCTTTCTATCTTTTTCTTTAAAGAAAAAGGCTGTTTTCCTCAATTGAGGAAAAGATGATGCCACTGAGGACCTGATATTGTGGGTTAAACCTGATATATTTAGCTTTAATCAGTGATTAAAATTTTTAGTCAGTCAAAAGAAAAGTTATTTATCATTTCATTATTCTTTTTGTCTTTTTTAAACATAAGAAGAACTGGTTATTTTGCTTTTTTTTCCTCTTCTTTGGTGCTTTAAATCTTTATAAGGTAAAGTTTGAGTAATAATAAGTCTTCCTTGATGGGGGTACTGATGTAAACTAAAGTGGTCAAAGTTGGTATATTTCAGACAAAGAAAGGGCCAGAAGCAATGTTATTCAGTTCTCTAATCAGATCTGGGTACTGGGTAGCTAGGCATGCTTCTTTGTACTAGGAACCTTAGCACACCTGAAGGTCAAGATTGTTTTCTCCTGTTACCATGGTTTAGGCTCAGTGCAAGTTGGAGTTTCTGTTTCCTGGTTAGTGCGACTTTGTACTCACCACTAGAACTGGTAAGTATTTGCCTAAGTTGTTAAGGTGAGCAGCAACACTTTAGAAATGTATGAGTCCCCTGGATTTACCCATGGGCGTGTCTTACCATCGGTGTTGTTGTTGAGGTGAATGATAGTTTTGGTTATGTAGAAAATCTTACGTTACATGGTCCCTTCCCCAGCCTCTCCATAGAAACACGTGAATGTGGCTGCTGGTTTATGGAGTGGGGAATATCCATTAGTCTCTGGTGGCTTGAGCCAACATAAATGATTCCTTAGAGCAGTGAGACGGAAAACTAGAAATCTAACTAGCTATATGGCAGACAAGGACTAGACTTCGTTTTATAATTAACGTGCAAGGTGGGAGCATTGCTCCTGGTGAGGCTTGATGGTCTCTCCGTGTCTCGTAGCTCACTGGGTGTGAATGATGTCTGCTTGTTTATCTGGAAATCTGAAAGTTTGCCTTTGTCTTATCTTTACACCTCATTGCTTCTCCATCTCCTTTTCAAATCTCATTTAAAAGGTATTTAGATATTTTCTCCTTGCTCATCTTTCTTAATTTTACTCTGCCTCTCTTGATGGCCTCGTGATTTCAATTTCTAACATTATTTTTTCCAGGGTATTTGCCAGTTTTCTTCTTCTTCAAGTCAACATTTGCTATAAAATAACTTCAGGTTTGACTTATGAAACTCCGCCTCGTATGTGGAAATATAATTGTAAAGATAAGTCCAGAAAATAAATTGGTCTCTTATGAAATTGCATGGTTTCCCAGGTGGTGCAATGGTAAAGAACCTGCCTGCTAATGCAAGAGATGCAAGAGACCCAGGTTCGATTCCTGGGTCAGGAAGATCCCCTAGAGAAGAAAATGGCAACCCACTCCAGTATAAGAATACTGGAGTATTCCATGGACAGAGTAGCCTGGCAGGCTACAGTCCATGGGGTCACAAAGAGTCTGGCAAGACTGAGCATGCATGCATGTATGAAATTGTATTAACTTAGTTATTAATAGTTTCATAAACTAAATTATTAGTGCAGTGTGCAAAAAAACTTATTAGAGAATATTTATAAATTACAATTTGTAAATACTCTGAAATAAAGTGATCCTTTTTAGAGTTTGGTCCCTCTCTTTATAGTAAGGAGTTATACTAGCCAGAAGAGGTGAGGGGATTAATTAGTTTGTGAGAATGTTAGGCAGGTAGGAGGTTCCTGAGGAGTATGGAAAGGAATTTAGAAAATTCTGACCAAGATTTCCTGCCATGAAATTGAAAGAAGTAATATTATAACAGTGTCTGTCAATATTTAAACCTCTTGTAGCTTCTGCATGTGTGTCCTTGTTAAAAAGGCTGTGGGAGGAGCTTCCTCGGTGGCTCAGTGGTATAGAATCCATGTGCCGATGCAGGAGAAACAGGTTCAACTCCCAGTCCGGGAGGATTCTGCATGCTGCATGGCAACTAAGCCCATGCACCAGAACTACTGAGCCTGTGCCCTAGAGCCCAGGACCCGCAACTGCTGAGCCCATGTGCCTAGAGCCCCATGCTCCACAAGAGAAACTACCGGAGTGAGAAGCCCTCACATCACAACTAGAAAGTAGCCCTGCTCTCTGCAACTAGAGAAAAGCCTTCGCAGCAATGAAGACCCAACACAGCCAAAAACAAAGAAATAAAATGAAAAAAAAAAGAACTGAGAGATAGAGGTCCGGAAGGGGACCGTGATAGTCACCTCTGTTCACACCCCTGCTCTCTTCAAATGCAGGGGCATTTGAAAGGTTGGTGAGACCAACTTTAAGTTAGCTTCACCAATTTTGTGCATTCTACTGGATGCAGACTGAGGTCAGTTATTTAGTTTTATTTGACTGGTTGAAGACCCTTGTCCTTAGTGTTTAACTTCAATCACAAAATAGCATATAGGCACTGGCAGAATCTGGTCCAGCATTGTTGGGAGGTACCATTCTAAAAAAAAAAAATCAGATTTTCCCCAAGTCTCCAACTCTTACGAATGAGCTTTTTTTTTTTTCTCAAAGGCCCTTTATTCCTTGAGCTAGTCTTTGTTCACTGGTAATGGACTTGCTAAATCTCTCAGGTATGTTGTAGAGAATCCAGACAAAGAAGTGAAATGTGTTTGTCTTTCTCTACTGTGAGTGAGCTGAGCGCCTCAGTTTCTGGGTTACCTTCAGTTTGTGAATGCCAGCATGTTGCTCTGTATTGTTCTTGGCAATATTGGTCCTGGAGAGACTATTTCTTGGCTGGATGCTGCACTGCAGGAAACGAGGGTTTCTGGCCAATGTGGTGCCATTCCAAGGAGCTCTGCCTTCCAGGGAGAGGCTTTCTGTGAAATGCAGGGTACTACTGCCTTGAGAGATGTCTGTCAGCATCTCAAGGAGATTGAATCTGATCAAGCAGAGCTTTAAGAGCAGGTGAGAAAGTGAGGTAGATTTTCCTCCATACTACTTGCAAAAGCATTTCAGAACTTGGATCTAGAAACTTGTGTATCAATTTTCCCCAGAGAAAGAAGGCACAACTTTAACTTAGGCTTGCTCCAAAGTGTTATTTCTTTGATTCATTGGTTTTCTCTTTTAAATCTCTGTGGGGAGAACAATGACATAGGATTTAATTTTCTTGCTTGTAGTGGGATTGAGGGGAATCCCTTTTGGGGCAGATCATCTCCAGTGTTTCTTCCTCGTAAAAGAGCCTAAAGAAAGGCCAACAAGTTGAAATGAAAGAGACTGACATATACTCTGGTATGTTGTTGTGGTTTTCCAAATTCAGTCTGTTGAGTTCCAGGATCCTATGGGGGTCTCCCTAAGGGTTTAATTTTTTTTAATTGAAGTATAGTTGATTTGCAATATATTAGTTTCAAGTTTACAGCATAGTAATTTGATATTTTTATAGATTGCTGTTGTTTAGTGACTGAGTTGTGTCCAACTCTTTGAGACCCCATGGACTGTAGCCTGCCAGGCTCCTCTGTTCTTGGGATTCTCCAGGCAAGAATACTGGAGTGGGTTGCCATTTCCTTCTCCAGGGGATCTTCCCAACCCAGGGATAGAACTTGCGAACCTGTGGCTCCTGCATTGGCAGGCGGGTTCTTTTACCACTGAGCTACTAGGAAGATTACAGTCCATATAAAGTTACTAAAAAAATATTGACTATATTCCCTGTGCTGTACATTCTATCCTTGTAACTTATTTATTTTATACCTAGCGGTTTGTACCTCTTAATCCCCTTCATTTATTTTGCCCCTTCCTCCACCCCTCTCCCCTCTGGTGACCACTAGTTTGTTCTCTGTATCCCTAAGGGTTTCTTAAAGGAAGGTTGGCTGATGTTTAATCTCTGTCTGCTCTGTTATCTTCAGATCTCGTCATCACTATTTTTAGAGATGCGGTTTTAAGTCATAACTTCCTGTCCTCAGAATGACACAATGACTTGATCTCTGGTCTTCATCCCCTTCTTTTTCTGATCAGTGTGTGTTGACACCTATTCTATGAAAACAGAAGTGCCTGAGTTTCCCTTTGCCTCAGTGAGAGGATGCTTTGTGCCTTTGTTACTTCACTCACTCTTTGGTACCTGGTACCTCTTCAGAGAATGAAATGTCACTTTGCTAACAGCAATAGTGTGAGGGCTAGTTTTTTAAAAGAATCTGGTTGCTATATCATAGATTATTTCCCCTGCTGCTTTGTCTGGGGTGTTTTTTCTTGCTCAGGATAAGCCTTCATGAATTACAACAATTTCCCAATGGTCTGTCTTGTCTCCGCAGAGTATCTTTCAGTTCAGTGCCCTCAGATGATGATGAGTACGCCTGGATATGAAAGCTTTTGGCTGAGGCTGAATAAGCCCACTCTAAGACAGATGTTCAGTCTGTAGAAATGTAATAGAAAATCCATTCGGTATCTCATCAGCCCCAGGTTGATGATGTGATTCAACTTCAGGTGCTTTGTCTTCAGTGTAAACTTTTTCATCTATTTCTTTGAAGATGGAATGGTAGTTTCAAATTGGATTTGGGATACTGATGGAAACCTGTGCCTACTTCATTGCTCCTGGTGGCCAGCACACTTGTCATTCTTGTCACCCAGAGAAAAGGCAACCTTTTACCTGCTGAATCCCCTCAGGTTTCCCTTCTAGTCGATATTTCTTCCCTTTTCTCAAGATCCATGCTGTTGAGTCCTTTAGTTGCTGTGATAGGTTATAGTCATCCTTGAACTTCTCCCTTCTTTCTTCTCTTCTTCCTCTCCCACCTGCCCCATTGTGTTCTGACAGGAAAACCTCAAGTGCATTTGATCAGTGTCTCCATTTTTGATGCAAGTCACCGGTATCTTTATCTATCTATCTAACCTATTTATGTATTTATTGGCTGTGCCCCACAGCATGCAGGGTCTTAGTTCCCTGACTAGGGATCAAGCCCATGCCTTTTGCAATGGAAGCACGGATTCTTAACCACTGGACCACCAGGGAAGTCCCATCAGTCTCTCTTTAAAAAAAAAATTAATTAGTTTATTTTAATAGGAGGCTGACTACAATATTGTAGTGGGTTTTGCCATGGAGAAGGCAATGGCACCCCACTCCAGTACTCTTGCCTGGAGGGTCCCATGGATGGAGGAGCCTGGTGGGCTGCAGTCCATGGGGTCGCTGGGAGTCGGATACGACTGAGTGACTTCACTTTCACTTTTCACTTTCATGCATTGGAGAAGGAAATGGCAACCCACTCGTGTTCTTGCCTGGAGAATCCCAGGGACGGGGGATGCTGGTGGGCTACTGTCTATGGGGTCGCAGAGGGTCAGACACGACTGAAGTGACTCAGCAGCAGCAGCAGCAGTGGGTTTTGCCATACATTGACATGAATCAGCCTTGGGTGTACATGGGTTCCCCATCCTGAACCCCGCTCCTACCTCCCTCCCCATCCCATCCCTCAGGGTTGTCCCAGTGCACTGGCTTTGAGTGCCCTGTTTCATGCATTGAACTTGGACTGGTCATCTATTTTTATGGTAATATACATGTTTCTGGGCTCCAAAATCACTACAGATGGTGACTGCAGCCATGAAATTAAAAGACGCTTACTCCTTGGAAGGAAGGTTATGACCAACCTAGATAGCATATTCAAAAGCAGAGACATTACTTTGCCAACAAAGGTTCGTCTGGTCAAGGCTATGGTTTTTCCTGTGGTCATGTATGGATGTGAGAGTTGGACTGTGAAGAAGGCTGAGCGCTGAAGAATTGATGCTTTTGAACTGTGGTGTTGGAGAAGACTCTTGAGAGTCCCTTGGACTGCAAGGAGATCCAACCAGTCCATTCTAAAGGAGATCAGCCCTGGGATTTCTTTGGAAGGAATGATGCTAAAGCTGAAACTCCAGTCCTTTGGCCACTTCATGCGAAGAGTTGACTCATTGGAAAAGACTGTGATGCTGGGAGGGATTGGGGGCAGGAGGAGAAGGGGACGACAGAGGATGAGATGGCTGGATGGCATCACTGTCTCGATGGACGTGAGTCTCAGTGAACTCCGGGAGTTGGTGATGGACAGGGAGGCCTGGCATGCTGCAATTCATGGGGTCGCAAAGAGTCGGACACGACTGAGCGACTGATCTGATCTGATCTGATACATGTTTCAATGCTATTCTCTCAAATCATCCCACCCTCACCTTCTCCCAGAGTCCAAAGTCTGTTCTTTATATCTGTGTCTCTTTTGCTGTCTCGCATATAGGGTCATTGTTACCTTCTTTCTAAATTCCATATATATACATTAATATACTGTATTGGTGTTTTTCTTCCTAACTTGCTTCACTCTGTAAAATAGGCTCCAGTTTCATCCACCTCATTAAAACTGATTCAAATGCGTTCTTTTTAATAGCTGAGTAATATTCTATTGTGTATATATACCACAGGTTTCTTATCCATTCATCTGCTGATGGACATCTAGGTTGCTTTCGTGTACTAGTTATTGTAAGCAGTGCTGCGATGAACATTGGGGTACATGTGTCTCTTTCAATTCTGGTCCTCGTTGTGTGTGCCCAGCAATGTGGGATTGCTGGGTCATATGGCAGTTCTATCAGAGAAGGCAATGGCACCCCACTCCAGTACTCTTGCCCGGAAAATCCCATGGATGGAGGAGCCTGGTAGGCTGCAGTCCATGGGGTCGCAAAGAGTAGGACACGACTGAGCGACTTCACTTTCACTTTTCAGTTTCATGCATTGGAGAAGGAAATGGCAACCCACTCCAGTGTTCTTGCCTGAAGAATCCCAGGGACAGGGGAGCCTGGTGGGCTGTCGTCTATGGGGTCACACAGAGTCGAACACGACTGAAGTGACTTAGTAGCATGGCAGTTCTATTTCCAGTTTTTTAAGGACTCTCCACACTGTTCTCCATAGTGGCTGTACTAGTTTGCATTCCCACCAACAGTGTAAGAGGGTTCCCTTTTCTCCACACCCTCTCCAACACTTATTGTTTGTAGACTTTTTGATAGCAGCCATTCTGACTAGCGTGAGATGGTACCTCATTGTGGTTTTAATTTGTATTTCTCGGATAATGAGTCCATCAGTCTCTTTTAAAAATACTTTTTCTCTAGGTCTAGCCTAGAGTGATAGATATTTCATAGAGGAAAGAACAAGGCTGATAGGAATCAGTACACACTGGTGTATCTACACCAGTTAAAACATTGAAATGCATCTGAACTGGTCAGTAAATGGCCCTTTTATTGAGATTTTGGGTACTCCTGCCATTTTGACTTCCTTGCCCCTACCCTGGAACTCATCCCTTGGAACATCCCATCAAGAGGCATTTCAGGGCATCCAGGAATCCACTGTGGTTGGTTATTGCCCATACAAACCAGTTATGAATATTCTGAGCATTGCCCCTGGTTATGCACAAAACATAATTTATTGGTAGAACTTTCTAGACTTTAACATGGATATCTCTTCTAGGGACCAGAATTTTTTCTTGAGAGGCTTGACTTCAGGATTGAATATCAGTCTCCTTCAGGGGATGAAGGTGAATGTCATATTAGAAAAGAAGCATCATGTCTATATCAATCCAGTAGTCATTTAAAAGCAGCTTTTCTGACCTAGGCTAAAGCCTTCATGGTTTTCTTGATACCATTCTAAGATCTCTCCTCCAAGTAGTATTTGAAGGCAATTTTACTTTTGAAGTTTTGGGCAATGGGAGATTGTATATTTAAGAATAGTTACCTCCATGTCATTAAGAAAAAGTTCTAATCTTCCTGAGAAATTTTTGGAGAGCTTCTTAGTTATGACCTCTTTGTTTAGTGGTGTGGCTAGAGGAGATGGATTTTACCAGCTTCCAGGAATTAAAAGGGGCTTCCCTTGTGGCTCAGCGTTAAAGAATCCGCCTGTCAATGCAGGAGACACAGGTTTAGTCCCTGGGTCAGGAAGATTCCCTGGAGAAGGAAATTGGCAACCCACTCCAGTATTCTTGCCTGGGACATCCCATGGGCAGAGGAGGCTGGTGGGCTACAGTCCATGGGGTTGCAAAAAAGTTCAACATGACTTAGAGACTGAACTTAACATTTTTTTTTAAGTAAAAAAATGTGTCCTCTGTTTGGCATTTTAAAAAATGTGATTCAGTCTGCACTGTACCCATAAGCTCTAGAGTTACATTTCAGAAATGGAACAAACTCACTTTTGTGTGTCAATATGTGATTTTATGGATGGGAATGGATGGGCACATGCCCGTTGCAAGCCCATTCGTTTCTCTCAGTTCGAAAGCTTCATTCTGAAATGCCTTTAACGGAAGATGTTTGTGTGATATAGAGGTGCTTGTTCACTGTACCATCACTGATGGGCTGCATTTTGACCAAATGACTAACTTTGCAAATAGACTGTTTATGTCCAGTAGGAGCACAGCTTCTCCACCAAAGTGCATTTTTAACGATCTACTTTAAGAGTAAGTGGGTTGAGAAGTAGCTGTCCAGGAATCCGATTGGCTGGCACCAGTGTCACTTCCCATAATTACCCAATAAACCATAAGGGCTTTGTTGGCACATTTATTCACGCCTGTCATGTCAGACCAGCTGCCACCCAGCATCCCAAGTCTACTGCTAATATTCGCTTTACAATCTTTTCGGAGAAATTTGGTGCCTACCTACCTTTGAAAAATCTTTGTGGGGAAATTTGGTATCCATGCACTGCAGATTTCACGATGGACTGTTGCGCTGTTAAAAAAAAAAAGTTTTCCCTAAATAGCAAAAATTATGAAAATCATGATCTGGACTAAGCTGCTGTATTGAGTTTTTTTTTTTTTAGAAATGTTTCACTTTTTTAGTATATCTAGGATCTGCACTAAAGCACGTAGATAGAATCTAGCCTAAAAGATGCAAATTGTGAATTCCATCTTGAAACCAACTCTTGAAACTTGTGGCAACAATCACTTAAAAAAATTAAAGAAATATAAAGAAATTTAAATTTTATTCTGGAGGGAGGAAGTAACCTGCCCTGTTTATATGGTAGAAAGAAAACAAAGAAACTACTGATATGACTCAGCAGATAAAGAATCCACCCGCAATGCAGGAGACACGGGTTCGATCCCTGGGTTGGGAAGATCCTCTGGAAAAGAATATGGCAACCGACTCCAGTATCCTTACCTGGGAAACCCCACAGACAGAGGAGCCTGGTGGGCTACAGTCCATGGGGTTGCAAAAGAGTCGGACATGACTTAGGGACTAAACAACAAGAAATCAGAGAAGCATCCATACACTAAGTATAATTACAGTTTCCAATTTATATATGAAGTTTTTCAGGTGTATCATAGACCAAGGGTATTCTAAATGATTCTTATACCATTTTCTGAGGAGGAACAGAAAACTCCCAAAACTATAGTCAGTATAGTGTATTTAGGGGAAACACATTTCTTTTCTTAGGAATTTAGATAGTTTGAATCTTTTACTTATGCCTTCAGATCCTTCTCCTAAGATTTCAGTAGCTTTTTTTTTTTTTAAATGGAGGGTGAGTAAAGAGCATTGTCTATGGACCCTGCCACTTGTTGCTGACATTTAAAGTAATTCTACCTATTTTCTCAGCCTACTGTGGCACTCTCTGCATTATCACATAATTAAGTGGAACATGGGAACAGTGACATACTGAATAAAGAACGTGAACATGAAAAGCTAAAAAAGCCAGCTCTCTCAAGGCTGTCTAAGCCTTCCTGAATAAAAGAGCTTCACTTTCAGGAAACTTATTGAGTGACTGTGCATTAGTGTTAAATAAAAGCCCAGTATTTCTCCAGCAGGCTATCAGCCCTGTGGGCATGAGACTATTGGCCATGGGCTAACATGAGACAGAAGCGATTAAATGCACTTGACAGTTTATTGGCTGAAGAAAATTCAGGAGATGTGATAGCACCAGAGCCCCCAGAAATAACACAATTAGGCACACATTAACCATATGTCTCAAGTATATTCAGAACATAGCAATAGAAATGACCAGGAGATGACCTTCACCCCAAACTGGAAGGTGGATGACAAAGTCCATACTGGTTTGGAAACTAAAGGTGGAAAAAGAGATTAAAATTTGTAAGGCACAGGGATGGTGGTGGTTTGCAGCGTGGGGCCCCATGAGGACTTGATAAATAAAGGGCCATACTAGAAAAATGATCTCAGTATCTCCTATGGAGTAAGTGAAATTAAAAGTAGCTTTTGTGATGGACCTAGAGATGATCATACTAAGTGAACTAAGACAGAGAAAGACAAATATCATATGATATCACTTATATGTGGAATCTAAAACAGTGATACAAATGAATGAGATTTACAAAATAGAAACAGACTCATAGACTTTGAAAACAAATTTATGGTTACCAGAGGGGAAAGGTGTGTGTGTGGGGGGAATAAATTAGGAGTTTGGAGTTAACATATACAAATTACCATGTATAAAATAATCAACAAGGAACTCTACTTAATACTCTGTAATGACCTAGATGGGAAAAGAATCTGAAAAAGGATGTGTGCATGCTAAGTTGCTTCAGTCATGTCCAACTCTTTGCTACCCCATGGACTGTAGCCCATCAGCTCCTCTGTCCATGGGATTCTTCAGGAAGAATTGTGGAGTGGGTTGCGATTTCCTTCTCCAGGTGAATCTTCCCAACCCAGGGACTGAACCCACATCTCCTGCATAGGCATACAGATTCTTTATCACTATACCACCTGGGAAGTATAACCTTTTAAAATTGTGGATCACTATATTTTACAACTGTAGCTTATATAATATCATTTAGAAAAAGAAGTAAAGGACTTCCCTGGTGGTCTCCCAAGTGGTTAAAACTCAGCTTCGATCCCTGGCCTGGGAACTAAGATCCCACCTGCCACACAGCAAAGGATAAATAAATGAAGCAGTTTAATTTTAAGAAATGAAATCCCCAAAGTATTCTAGTAGTAATGGCAGGGTAAAACATTTTCTTATAAATATGTTTATAGAGTTGTAGTTTCGGTAAATCCTACAGAAAATTAAATAACATATACATACACATATATGTATGATGCTTAAAATCTACAGATACCTAATTGAATATTATTGAATGTAGAATCAGATTTTCTGCTCTCATTTACCACATATTCTGCCTCCAGTTTTAATATGAGCACTGGTTGTACAAGTTTTCCAGCAGTGGGCAAAATTTCATGTTTTATATTAACTCTGCTTCATTTCTATATAATTTCTGTTTTGTTAGCAAATGAAATAAAGATTTTTATTTACTTTGTAATAGGTGCCTGGTATAGCTTAAAAATACTTGATCTTTGAGTTTATATTGGGTTCTAGGTGAAACCATTTTTCTGCTGTGTTTTGTATTCAGGTTTTTTTTTTTTTTTGTAGAAAGGGATAGTCAGGTTTGCTTACTGGAATATCAGTCTCAGGTTTAGTTATTTGCCTTGGTACCTCTGGGGCAACCACATGGCAGAGGTGGAGAAAACTGACTTTTTTGAGGCAGTGAGTCTATACTTAGATTCCAGCTCCTTCCCTTACTGAGTAATCTCAAGTAAGTTACCTAACACTTCTAGGCCCCAGCCTTCTCATTTGTATAGAGAAGATGATATATTCCTCCTGGGTTTGCTGTGATGATATAGTACAGTACCACAGGAATATTCAATTAATGATAGATCTTTGTAGGAGAACACGTCTTTTTTCCTTTCAGCATTTACCTTCATAGTTATTCAGTGGGAGAGTTGGCATTTTACCTCTTGTTACCATATTTTCTCTGTGACAGTGTTAACACTCTAACATTAATAGATATACTATTTATTAGATTGATTTATTTTATGATAGGCTTTCCAGGTGGCTCAGTGGGTTAAGAATCCATCTGCAGTGCGGGAAATGCGGGAGACACAGGTTTGATCCTTGGGTCAGGAAGATCCCTGGAGAAGGGCATGGCAACCCACTCTAGTATTCATGCCTGGAGAATCCCATGGACAGAGGAACCTGGCGGGCTACAGACCACAGGATCACAAAGAATCTGACATGACTGAAGCGACTTAGCACACATGCATACATTTTATGCTAGGACTTCCTCAGGCCCAGTGCAACATAATGCATTTAAAGTGAATGAATTCTGATTCTATTCAGAGTGAGGTTCCTGTTTTTGTGATTTATAGGCAGGATGGAAGTACTAATAAAGATGATTTATTTGAACTCTTTGACCCTCAGAATTATATTAAAATTATGTAAAATTGAACATTTTCTATTATATTTATACATATATTTATATTACCTTAATGTTATATTTAAATTATATAAAATAACTCAATATAAAATTATATCAAAATACGTCATCTCAAAAATGTCCACTGACTCTGCATCATTACTTGTTAAGGGAAGTATTGAGCATTTTATGCAGGTTTGACTTTGGCACAACCTAAGGATGTAAGTAGGTGTATAGCATTTTCATTTTACAGATGATAGAATTGAGGGACAGGTAGTCTAAACTTTTCTAAGGTCAGAGCTGGATATAAACAGATCAGTGTCACTCCAGTACCTACTCACTAAACTGTTTAGTGGTCATTGTCACTGTTGCTATTTTAAAATGTATATTGTTCTTATGCCTCCTAAGAGTGTTTAAAATGTTACAACATAGCTCTAGATTTCTGGAATTCCAAGGGACTTCCTGGGATGAGCTTACTCTGTTTCCTGAATATTACAAGCTGTTTCATGTGCATGGGTGTGTGTGTGACCTTAACTGATAGTACTTACAACTTAAAATTCAGACTCCTTGCTGTAGCTTGTCCAGGATGTGCAGAAAGGCTGATCAGTTGCCTCAAACTGAAGACCAGGAAGGGATAGTTACATCTGCGTGGTCCGGAATCCTGGGACATGATCTGTCAGTTGCATGAGGCTGGGATTTGGTGTGCCTTTGTCCCAACTCTTATCCATTTACACAGAATATCTTGCTTAACTGAATTAAGTCTGGGTTCATGAAATGAATTAATCCCTAGTTTGGGGGTTAAGGTAAAGGGTTTTGGAAGTAGAATTGCATGTGGAGTAGTTTAATTTTTCTACTAAGCTACACTTCATACAAATGTATATTTTCTTCCCTCTGAAAGAATTCAAGCCATACTGGGGCATTCTGATGCTCAGAATTTATCCATTAAATTAGGTGGAAGGGTCATAAAGCATTCTGTAGAAGCCATGCTGATATATCACTCTTGAAAGGTGTTAATTTGGTTCTCCAGCTCTGATTTGTTTAGTAGAACATATTAATTGCTTGGTGGACAGAACTAAACCATTTTAGGCTTCAAAAAATTGGAAGCTCTGAAAAATAAATGGCTTGATCATTGCAGAACATTCATTCTGATTACAGCAGCTTATTTGATCAAAGACAGTTTAAGTTTATTCTCAGAATTCTTCACAATTGCTTTTAAAATGGGATTCTATGCTGATACAGTAGTTCAAATGAAATCCAGCTTCCTCTCCAGTTAAATCAGAATGGTAGGGATGACAATACCGTCACTCTCCTTTGAGGGCATTATCATAAGAAATGCAACAGTCAGTAGGAAGGAAGATGTTTTGGCCCCAGTCATCAGCAGAATATTAAAATAATGAATTCTTAATATTGATACTGGCCATTTGTTGTGTTTTTAACACATGTGTACCCACCTGGCTCCTTGTGAGTCTTGGCATGCTTTAACTCATTTAATCCCTGTGAGACTCACCTACAGACGTATTATTCTCATAATACAAGTGAAGGCATGCAGGGTAGAGAGTGTGCTTTGCCAAATGACAAAGACCTGCTAAGTGGCAGGCCTTTCTTTTTTCTTTTTCTTTATTTTGTGTTTCTAATTAATGTTTTATTTATTTTTTAATGAATTAATTTTTAAAATTAGTTTTGGCTGTACTGGGTCTTCGTTACTGTGCGAGTCGGGGCTACTCTGTAGTTGCGGCGCGCAGGCTTCTCATTGCGGTGGCTTCTCTTGCTGTGGAGCACAGGCTGTATGCATGTGAGTTTTAGTAGTTGTGGCTCACGGGTTCTAGCACCCGGGTTCAATAGTTGTGGTGCACGGGCTCAGTTTCACCACCGCATGTGGGATCTTCTAGACGACGGATCAAACCTTTGTCCTCTACATTGGTAGGCAGATTCTTAACCGCTGAACTACCAGGGAAGTCCTCTTTTAAAAAATTAAAATAATTATTTCTTTGGCTGCACTGGGTCTTAGTTTTGGCATGCTAATTCTCTCAGCTGCAGCATGTGGGATCTAGTTCCCTGACCAGGGATCAGACCCAGGACCCTGGCATTGGGAGTGTGGAGTCTTACGACTGGACCACCAGGAGAGTCCTGCTTTCTGATTCCCAGACCTATCCTTTCAACCCCTTGATCTCCCCATCTTTATTCACTCCATCTCTGCAACAACAGTCTCTCCAATTCACTGTTGAACATAAGCACACCATTTCTGCCATCTAACATTCTTTAGGCAAATTTTTTAAGTAACTTAAAAGTATTATTGAAATGTGGAAAATGTTTTATATTTTTATTTTCAGCTTTATTGAGGCATAATTAACAAATGAAGCTCTTACATATTTAGTGTACAATGTGATGATTTGATATAGGTATACATTGTGATGTAAATTAACATCAAGTTAATTAACATATACATATTCATCTTTTTGTGTGTGTGTGTATGTGTGAGAACACTCAAGTTCTACTCTCTTAGCAAATTTCAGTTATATAATACAGTGTTATCAACTGCAATCACCATGTTTTACATTAGATCCTCAGACATTATTCATCTACAACTGAAAGTTTGTAACTTTAATACCTTTTAGTTTTTTTCTTATTTACCCCAACTCCAGCCCCTGGCAACCAACATTCTGTCTATTTCTGTGAGTTTGACTTTTTTATTTTATTCCATATGAAAATGATGTCATGTAGTATTTGTATTTCTCTGGCTCATTTCATTTATCATAATGCTCTCCAGGTTCATCCATGTTGTTGCAAATGCCAGGATTTTCTTATTTTTATAGGTGAATAATATTTCTGTGTGTGTGTATTGTCACATTTTCCTTGTTCATTCATTGCTCTGCAGACACTTAGGTTGTTTGCACATCTTAGCTATTGGAAATAATGCTGCAGTGAACACAGGAGCACAGACATCTCTTCAAGAAAGTCATTTTCTTTCCTTTGGATATATACTGGTGGTAGTTCTACTTTTAATTTTTTGAGGAAATTCAATACCGTTTCTTGTAGTAGCTGAAGCAGTTTAAATTCCTACCAACCTGTGCAGGGATCCTTTATCCCTACCTCCTCCTCATTTGTTATCTCTTGTGTTTTTGATAATAGACATCCTAGCAGGTTTGAGGTGCTATCTCATTGTGGTTTTGCTTTGCATTTTCCTGATGATAGGTGATTTTGAGCTTTCCTTGTATCTGATGGTCTTTTGTATGTTGTCTTCATAGAAGTGTCTATTCAGGCCCTTTACCCATTGTTTAACTGTTTATTTTGCTTTTGGACTGCATGGCTTCATGATATATACATGGTTACACATATTTTCTCCCATTCCAGGTTGCCTTTTCATTCTGTTGAGAGTTTTGTTTGCTATACAGAAGCATTTTAGTTGGATATAGTCCCACTTCTGTGTGTGTATTTTCTGCCTTTGCTTTTGATGTCAAATCCAAAAAATCATTGCTAAGATAACGTCCAGAAGCTTATCCCCTATTTTTTTTCTCCCAGAAGTTTTATGGTTTCAGGTCTTACATTTAAGTCTTGAATCCATTTTGAGTTGGTTTTTGTCTATGGTGTCAGATAAGGGTCCAGTTTCTTTCTTTTGTATATGGCTGTCTAGTTTTGTCAATACCGCTTATTGAAGAGACTACTTTTTCCTGCTGTGTAGTATAATGGTTGGCAGTTTTTTCCCTTTAGCACTTAGTTTTCCATACCATTCTCCTCTTGCCCAAAGGCTCTCTGCTGTAAAGAATCCACAAGGGTTCCAGAGACAACCAGGACCTCAGGACACAGTGGTGGATGAGGTTTACCGCTTCGTGATTGTCTAAGTCTCCATCTTTGTTCTTAGTGGCTCCCAGTAGTTGAGGGTGTGACACAGCTCATCAGTGTCCTCTAAGAGATGATCACCATCAACACTTTCTAGCAGGCTGACTAGAAGCCAGACCTTCAAGCAGCAGCCAGGAAAGTATCTAGTTAAGCCTTTTCCAAGGAAAAAATGTGAGTGGACTTTTTGGCCTGTTGCCTCTGTGCTGAGCTTAAGTGCTCAGTCGTGGAGTGAGGGTGCTCCTGTGCCAGTTTAAAAGCAGGTGCTTCATTTACTGTTTCTCTGTGAATGCACGTCCTACTGGCTGTCAGAACGAACTGATGTGGAGGCCTGTCCCTCAAGTGACAGGTATAAAACTGGGGGTTCTAGATGTGTGGACAAGCTCCTTCAAGGGAGACACTCATGACTTGGTTTGATTGTTATAGGAGCTATAGGGAGAAGGCAGGGAAGTGTCTACTAGCTCCTTCAGGTTCTAGGGAAGATATGTCAGCCCCCAAATGCAAGCTTAGGGCTTCCTTGGTGGCTTAGTGGTCAAGAGTCTGCCTGTTAATGCAGGGACATGGATTCTATCTCTGGGTTGGGGAGATCCCCTGGAGAAGGAAATGGCAACCCACTCCAGTACTCTTGCCTGGGAAATGCCATGGACAGAGGAGCCTGGCAGGCTACAGTCCATGGGGTCACAAAGTCAGGCATGACTAACTGACTAAATAAGAAGAACAACAAAATATACTAAACATATCAAATTATCAGTATTTTGTTTTTTAATGTGTATGGAGGTATGACATATAGAGTAAAACTCACAAGTCTGAATTGTGCAGCTCAGTGCAGTTTTACACAATTCAGCACCCATGGAACCACACCCAGAGCAAGATATTTGGTTGGCAGGGATCAAGATGGTGACACAGGAAGCTCCCGGACCTCCCTCCTGTCATGACACATCAAATGCACACCTGCACACCTACACACCTACAATTCCCTCTGAGACAAAACTCAGAAACTAGCTGAGTGGCTTTTACACTTAGGGGGAAGTGCCCACATGAAAACAAATAGGAGAATGTGAGACACACTTTTTACCATAAACCCTACTCCCATCACTCAGACAGTAAAGACTTTGCCTGCAATGTAGAAGATCCGTGATTGAGACCTGGGTCAGGAAGATCCCCTGGAGAAGGGAATGGCACCCCACTCCAGTACTCTTGCTTGGAGAATTCCATGGACAGAGGAGCCTGGTGGGCTACTGTCTTTGGGGTCACAGAGTCAGACACAACTAAGTGACCATCACGTTCATTTTCTGCTGCCAGCTTAGCACCACACAATCAGGAAAGAACCACCAATGCCCAGGTTCTCCCCAAGAGCAAAGGGACAGACCCCCAAAACACTGTGCTCTGGAAGCCAATGAGGGCAGGGCTCACCATCTCTCCTCCACAGAGCTGTTCTAATGACTCCAAAAAGAGTATGTATACAGCACTTAGCACAGTGACTGCACACAGTCAACTCTCAATAAATACTAGTCATTATTGTTAATATTCAGTTACCTGCAAACATCAGTTAATGGCAAGTTGATGTGGTTTGTTAATGCCTGGGACATCATTTGTTCTTTTAAGGGGAGCTGAGAATTTGAAGAATGATATAAGGATATAGGAATGATGTGAAGATGAGTCAGAGAAGTGCTATTTATTTGTTTTGACTTACGAAACAAACACTGTCAGTTTCTCCTGATGGCTGGGTTTGTTGGTATATTTTCCTTTCTCTTTCCTCTTCCTCCCCTCACCCGTCTCCCCTTCTCTTCTTTCTCTTGGGCTCCCTTTCTTCCTCCTTCTTCTTAGTAGGAAGTAGGGGGAAGTCAGGAAGAAACTAACATGTTGAACTCTGTAGCTAAAATACAACTTTAAAATAAAAAGAAATTGACATGAAGTCCAAACCAGGTTTTACCATTGTTTCTTACTTGATACATATTTTAATATTTGTCTCTTTGAACTTTATTATTTATAAATAATAAATTATTTGTAAATAATTTTAAAGCCTCTTAGGAGTTTATCAAAATAGTGAATTCATGTTTGTGATATGCATAGAGGATCATGAATGCCTTTACCTTTTGTAAAAAAGCAAAAATGTAAAATCCTAGGAAATAGAAAAAAATCCCACTTATTTCTGAATTAATCACTTTTTATGAGTCTCTTTCAGTCCTCTAAAGACCAAAAGAGTAATGTTTCCTCTTTTGATTTGGCACAATAGATAAGTTTGTTATTCAAAATTCTGGTTGTGTAAGTTGGGAGAAAAAGTGACATTTATCATTTAATTAGTTCTTTCGACTCAGGATCCAAAATTACAGTCCAAATTTTCTAATAAGCTGAAGAATGTGAGCAAATGATAACATCTTGCTATTAATAAAAAAAAACCTAAGGGATACCAACAGCTTGTGTTCTGATTTAATTATTAATGGGATATTTTTCTAATGTATAGTGGCCACTCTGATGCTTCATTATTTTATTTATAATATAGAATTTCTGGTGGTTGTGAATGGACCAAAGCTATAGATTAGGAAACTATTTTTTAAAAATTTGGCTGTTTTATCCTTGCCCAAATTTTTTTTTTTTTTTTTTGCGGGGGGGCGGGAGTGTTAGTCTCTATGTCTCCTTTAAGATGCAAAATTGTCATGATTTTGTGACTTTTTCTTACTTACACGTTATCTGTTTACAGTCGGAGCGTGGGTGCATTGAATGGTGGGGGATGGTGGTTGGCGTTCGTTCGGGACAATTGTTTCGGAAGGGCGATAAAGTCTGAAGAGATTATTAAGGATTCTGTCTGGATGCTATTTTGAAAAACATAAATAAAATTAAACAGATGAAAAATAGGTCTGTAGGATTAGGTGGATTCCAAGAGATTTTTTTATTGGAGTATAACTGCTTTACAATGTTGTATTAGTTTCTGCTGTACAAAGAAGTGAATCAGCTGTAGGTGTACATATCCCCGCCTTGTGGACCTCCCTCCCTGCCTTTCCAGCCTCTAGGTCGTCACAGAGCCCCGAGCTGAGCTCCCTGTGCTGTACCGCAGCTTCCCACTAGCTGTCTGCTTTACACACGATAGTGTGTATATGTCAGTGCTGCTGCTGCTGCTGCTAAGTCGCTTCAGTCGTGTCCGACTCTGTGCGACCCCATAGATGGCAGCCCACCAGGCTCCTCCATCCCTGGGATTCTCCAGGCAAGAACACTGGAGTGGGTTGCCATTTCCTTCTCCAATGCATGAAAGTGAAAAGTGAAAGTGAAGTCGCTCAGTCGTGTCCTACTCTTAGGGACCCCATGGACCCAGTTTGTCCTATCCTCCCCTCCCCCACATGTGGCCACATGTCCATTCTCTGCATCTCTATTCCTGCCCGGCAAATAGGTTCATCAGTACCATTTTTTCCTAGATTCCATATGTATTAATATATGATATTTGTTTTTCTCTTTCTGACTTACTTCACTCTGTATGATGGACTCTAGGTCAGTCCACATCTCTACAACTCCTTTTACCTCTTTTGGGTGATCTGACGTCCCCTGCACCATTTCTGCTAAAGACTGTCAGCCTGGGGAATAAGACTCAAGTTAGATATTCAGAAATAGGCAAAGCGTGTAGCAGTTACAAAGATCCCCCAATCCTAAGTAGTTTAGAACAGAAAAAAAAAAAAAAGATTGCTCATGGGGTGAGTAGGTGGGTTCTACTTTCGGTTTCATGTCACTTGTGACTCCACTTATCAGTATACTTCAGGGTTTACTGTGGCTGAGAAAGAACAGAATGGAATGTGTCACCCCAGCAGTAGTATTAATACATTTCCAGAGCCCATTGGCTAGAACTGCTGCCATTGCCCCAAACACGTGTAGGGAGATAGGGAAGAGTTCATTCACCCATATTCCAAAAGCAGAGCAAAGCTGAGTTTGGGTGACCCTAGGGTGTCTCCACTTCAGCACTCTTCATTTATAAATCATATTATGCATTCACAATAAGTATATTTTATGGCCTAGGTATTATTCAGAATGTCTGTGAAGTAAACATTTCCCGTAATATATCTATGCTCCAAACATACACACCAACTGCATGCTACTGATCCATCTTTGATACAGCTGATGCTTTAAATGGCTTTGGTAATTGGTGCTAGATTTACACTGATCCAGTTGCATTCTATGAAGTTGCTCAGTCGTGTCCGACTCTTTGCGACTCCATGTACTGTAGCCTACCATGTTCCTCCGTCCATGGGATTTTCCAGGCAAGAGTACTGGAGTGGGTTGCCATTTCCTTCTTCAGAGGATCTTTCCAACCCAGGGTTCCAACCCAGGCCTCCCACATTGTAGGCTGTCTGAGCCACCAGGGAAATTTGCAGTTTATCCCATCAGTTCTGATCATGGGTAAATCTGTGAGGTGAGTAGTTTCCATTGGGAACAGGCCACAGCCTGAAGATAGCTGCTGGCCTGTCTGAGACATGAGCCAGTTCTTGGTTGCATTTGGGTTTTGTTATGATGTAATGCAAGGCTTTCCAGGTGGCACTAGTGGTAAAGAATATGCCTGCCAGGACAGGAGACATAAGAGACTTGGGTTCAATCCCTGGATCGGGAAGATCCCCTGGAGGAAGAAATGGCAGCCCACTCCAATATTCTTGCCTGGAGAATCCCATAGACAGAGGAGCCTGGTAGGCTGCAGACCATTCGGTTGCAAAGAGTTGGACATGACTGAGCGACTTAACACGCATGCCTGACAAAGTGCACCCATCCTTTGCCCTAGCCTGGTTTCAGGGATCTTAGGATGTCATGTGACCATGAGTTGAGGTCTTTAACCTTCTGTTTGCTTATTTATTTATTTCATTTTTTGGCTGTACCTTGTGGCATGCCGGATCTTAGTTCCCTGACTAGGAATTGAACCCTCAACCCCTGAAGTGGATGCATGGAGTCTTAACCACTGGACCACCAGTGAAGTCCCCTTCCTTCTTTTTATTGGAGTGAGGAGGTAGTAGTTTCTGAACAGAACATTTTTCTAGGCTTTTTCATGTAAGGAGACCAATGGCTAGGAGGTGACCCCTGGCTGTCCAGAGAATGGGGTGAGCTTTTTACTCCTGTCCCTGAAGCCACAATATGATATTTGCAAATTGGAGAGAATCTTGCTGGCAAATGGAAGTTTCACTCTTCTAATTTTTTATAACTTTTGGGGTATAAGAAAGGTCATCCAATTTTTCAGATTCATCCATCTAAACTTTTTTGGTCCATCTGTTTTTGTCCTGGCACGCACAGTGGTAAATTCTTCATTTCAGGGCTGCTTCACTGCTCTTCCAGAACAGAGAAAAGAGAGCACTCAGAATTATTATTAATCTCTAAATAAAATGGGCCAGGTCTTATGTTCTCCTAAAAATGGAAACGGTTTTTTTTTTTTTTTTTTTTTTTTCACGAACCATACAGGGGGTAAGATTTTGTGTCGTTTGTGGGAGACTGGCTGTCAAACTCTTTGTAAGGAAAGGCAATTAACTGTTTGTGAAGCTGGCAGTGGGGCCTTGGAGAAGGGGGAGGAGGGGGAGAGGAGAGGGTCAGCTTCTGATTCCCTTCGGCAGTCCATGTGGCTCTCTGCTGGCAGAGCGCCCCTCGATGTCAGAGCGAGCTGTATGCGCCAGGAACGAGGCAGAGCGAGGAGAATCAGATACCAGGGCTGAGCCGTTTGCCTGTCTCTTCTTTTTTCTTTTCTCCCCCTTTTGTTTTTGACAATGACAGTTTTCAAAATAAAGGAATGTTGCTTTCTGCGCAGAATAAGTCTTACCAAATTTTGGAGATATGCTGCATGAAGCCCCAGGGACAGTGTAAAGCTAAGTGCAGAGCTGAAGTTGAAAATAGGACTTGGTGTTCTTATTATAATTAAGACTTGGCTAAGTTGGGGCTTCCCCTCCAGATTGGTAAGTTTAGCTGGTCACTTGGAACCAGAGGGGAAACAGGGTCAGCAGTGACTCTTTAGGTATTTGTTCATGTCTCTGCCATCAACCTGTTCGGTGTCCTTGAGTGAGACTGTTCAAATCAGTTTCTTCCTTTACAAAGGATGCAAGAGGAGCCTGGGAAATGCAGTGTTTAATCAAGCCTTCACAAAGTTTTGGTGGGGTGGTATACACTGTACTGTGCCTAATAAATGATTTTTAATCAGGAAGATGCTTATGAAAGGGCTGAGGAAATATGGTAATTAGCTCTTTGGGACCAGACATAATTAAGTACAAATGGCACCTCAAGGTCATCTGGTCCTAACATTTGCTTCATGGCAGGAGCGATTCCAACCATCTGACTGAGTCCTTTCATTTGACTCTCCCGATCATATGTGCTTGCCAGTGGGGTGAAGAATGTGTGTGCTTGTGACTTAAAGTTGTAATATATTGTGCTATGCACGTGTGTGTGCTAAATCGCTTCAGTCATGTCCAACTCTTTGTGACCCCATCGACTGTAGAATGCCAGGCTCCTCTGTCCATGGGATTCTCCAGACAAGAATACTGGAGTGGGTTGCCATTTCCCCCTCTAGGAGATCTTTTTGACCCAAGTATTGAACTCACAACTCTTATGTCTTCTGCATTGGATATTATGCTATGTATAGCTATATTTTTAGGGTCTTGCCAGGCATTGTGCTGAATGCTTTTCTAGGTTATTAACTCATTAATTGTCATAAGAACATTTTGAATAGAGTTTAGAAATAGATACATTGTGTGTGCTCAGTCGATTCGGCCATGTCTGACTCTTTGTGATCCCATGGACAATAGCCCACCAGGCTCCTCCATCCATGGAATTCCCTAGGCAAGAATACTGGAGTGGGTAGCCATTCAATTCTCCCGGGGATCTTCCCAACCCAGGAATCAAACCTGGGACTCTTGTGTCTCCTACATTGGTAGGCAGATTCTTTACCACTGAGCCACTGGGGAAGCCCACAGTGTTTATTGGCCTCATAATAAGTAATAATAATAATTTTTAAAGTAATAACTATCTTTAAAAATCAAAATAATTTCAAACTTAGAAAAAAGTTGTGAAAGTAGTACAAAGAATTTTTCGTGAACTATTGAACAGCAAGTTGCTGGTATGATGCTCCATCACTCTGAATGTCCTGTGTATTACTTGACCTTCCATAACTATAGATGGTACATTACAGCCAGGGAACTCCCAGATACACTCAAGTCTGCTGTTCTTTGTAGTGAAGGGATTCAGTCCAGGACCATGTGTTGCATGTAACGGTTATGTCTTTCTAGATTCTTTCAGTCTGGAACTTTCTTTTCTTGAGTTTCATGATCTTGATACTTAGGAAAATTATTGTCCAGTTGTTTTGTAGACTATATCCATTAACCTGTGTTTGTCTGATAATTGCTCATGGTTAGATCCAGGTTATACTGTTTTGGGTGTGGAATATCACAGAATTGATGCTGTGTCCTTATGGCATCCTATCAGATGGTACACAGTTTTATTTGTCTCATTGCCGATTATGGTAACCTGGATCCCTTGATTAAAATACTGCCAGGTCCATCATAAAGTTACTTCTGTCCCCTTTGTAATTGGGAAATATTTTGTGGAGGTGTACTTTGAGATGAAACATTCAAATTTTCACCCACTAGTTTTAACACATCTATTGATATTTCTTGGCTGAATTAGCTATTACTATCATGGTTTCTAAATGGTGATTTTCTGACTCCACAATTCCTTCCACCTTTATTAGATAGCATTCTATGGTAAGGAAAAGTTTTTCCCTCTTCCCATTTCTTTCTTTCTTTATGTATAATAGTGTAGACTCATGGATTCTTTTTCTACTTAATGGGTTATAATCTGTTGCTATCATTAGATGAGTAAATGACAGAGTTGGGATTAGAGGCAGTCTGGCTCCAGAACTCATCTTTGTAACAACCACCAACATCTCAAGCTACTTAAGCAAATTCAGACTCAAATGTAATCTATCTTAAAGACCACAACTATTCTTAAGGTTTTGCTCACATTGCTTTATACGAATTATGGCTCATTTTGGCTCAGTAGTGCTAATCTCACTTAAACTGATACCTTAAAAAAATAGACATATTCATCAAATGTTGATTTTGCACAACAGCTACATTTTGAATAATTTACCCTGACAAACCTGTGGACTGTTGGTTTTCCATGTCAAATATTTTCTGATTCATCAAACTGTAGTTATGAGATGCAGAATCACATAGTAACAGGAACTCCAACTGGAAAGGGGATAGGGAAGTTCATGGAAGGCCAAAACCAGGGGGAAAAAATCCCCATATTTAGGAAGCAAAACCAGAATATTTTTGGAGTAATTTTAATTACAGATGTCCACAGGCTCCAAACATATTGCCGTGAATGTTTATGCATGATTTTTATGTAAAATGACTTCACACAGTGAGACATCATGTGCCTTTATGCTTATTGCGACATAACCAAATCATTGGTAGGATTCGTTAACATAAAAGGCTTTAAAACTTCAGGAAATCTGAACTCTGCCTTGATGATCAGTGAGATAAATGCTAGTCTTGGTGTTTCCATCAGGGAGAATCTATTTTCTGTGCTTGCTTCCAACTAGTTAGATGGAAGTGATAGTACCAGCTTCATTTTTTGCTCAAGTACATTACTAAAATAGGATTTATTAGTGATATGAGGGACGTTAGAGGTCATCTAGTCTATGGTTTTCCGGATTTTTGAAAACAGTAGTTCTCTGTTTTCTTAAGAATCCATGCCTTTTGGGGACTTCCCTGGTGGTCCAGTGGTTAAGACTGTGCACTCCCAGGGGGGCCCAGGTTAGATCCTTGGTCAGGGAGCTAGATCCTACATGCTGCAACTAAGACCTGGTGTAGCCCGCCTCCCCCCGACCCCCGCAAAAAAAAAAAGTCCATGCGTTTTCATGACAGTTACTGCTGACAGGGAGGGCTTCCCAGGTGGTGCTAGTGGTAAAGAATCTGTCTGCCAATGCAGGAGATGTAAGAGATGGGGGTTCAATCCCTGGGTCAGGAAGATCCCCTGGAGGAGGGCATGGCATGTCCATGTCCATGGAGAACCGCATGGACAGAGGAGCCTGGCAGTCTACTGTCCGTAAGATAGCACAGAGTCAGACACAACTTAGCACTTAGTAGACACTGCTAACAGGGAACTCTGCTCCGTGTTATGTGGCAGCCCGAACGGGACAGGAGTTTGGGAGAGAATGTATACATGTATATATATATGGTTGAGTCCCTTTGCTGTCCACCTGAAACTATCACAGCATTAATAGGCTGTATCCGAATACGAAATAAAAAAGTTAAAAAGCAGTTACTGTGAAAAAGTTAGTCTGTTCTGCTGAAAACACATGAGGGTCTGGGCCCTGAAGCCCGGCCTGGTGGCCTCACCTTTCCTCCAACAACCCCCTGAGGCCCGCAGAGCACAGTGTGAGGGTCCCTGAGCTCGCCCACCTCACCCCCATCTCACAGTTGAGAGTCACTGAACAGAAGCCAGACAGGACTTACACTGGAGCTAGTGTTTTGACTCCTAATCAAGCATTCCTTCTGTTAAGTTCTATTATTGCTCTTCATTTTTTACTCTCAAAAGAAAGATCACAATTCTCTGGAATTTAATTATTATCTGTATAGAGATGACATCATCATTTTTACCTGCCATCCTTGTCTGTCTCTCTCTGTGCTAAGCAGCTTCAGTTGTGTCCGACTCTTTTCGAGTCCATGGACTGTAGCCCACCAGACTCCTCTGTCCATGGGATTCTCCAGGCAAGAATACTGGAGTGGGTTTCCATTTCCTCCTCCAGGGGATCTTCCCCACCCAGGGATCGAACCTGCGTCTCCTGTGTCTGCAGGCAGATTCTTTACCGCTGAGCCATTGGGGAAGCCCCTTCACCAGCCATGCTCTCATGTTATTTGTTCTTTGTCATGTCATGCTCTTTGCTAGCCTCTTTCACTCTTGCTTATTATCCAGTGAATTAAAAGCCAAGTGCTGTTGTGTTTAAAGGCCCTCTGTGGTGCTTCCCCCGCCTCTCCTATCCCAACAGGAGTGTGTGTGCCCTCTTTCTATCTCCTTTTAACTCTGCTCCTGAACCAGACTCTCCCATCGAGTCTCACTTTCTTTTTACCAAGGAAATTTTCTTGTCATCCTCACCTCTTGGATCACTTGTTCTCATATATTTTCCATCATGCTTTGTCCAGAGACATTGGTTTATACGTCTACCACCCTGGATCCTTTCTGGTCTTTACAAAAATAACCCCAAAGCAGTCTGTAGGAAGCTTTGATTAATCCAGTTTAACCTGTTCCCAAAATAAGAGTGTTGTAATCTTGGCCTTGCCCAGGAAATTCTATCTTTTATTATTTAAAATGTTTATTTATTTGGCTGCTCTGGGCCTTAGTTGTGGCACGTGGGATCTTTGATCTTTGTGCAGGATGCCAATCTTAGCTGCAGCATGTGGGATCTAGCACTGGGAACTCGGAGTCTAAGCCATTGGCCCACCAGGGAGGTCCCTCAGATTTGCTTTTGAAGTTGCCTACGTGTGCACGTTATTTCAGCTTCGCCTACCGCAACTAAGTCTCTGCTGCTGTGAATTCAAGCTTGCTGTCTCCTCATGTCGAGGCAATTGTAGCTTGAACAGTAGAGTTGTGTTGATATTAATCCAAATGACAATGTTTCATTGAAAAATGACAGCAGATGAGCAAAAATTTTAGGGAGACAGCTAAGAAGCTTGAGACTGAAAAAAGAAATTCCACTTGTTCAATCAACAAGCCCAGAGTATGCATGGTATGTAAGGAGTTTGTCTGCATATGTGATTTATAGCAAATGAGTTATACCCCAATGATACCTCTAAGAGGATTTTCTACATTTGCATGCTGAAGAGCAACCGGAAATAATGACTTTAATTATTCAGTAAATGATAGGCATTAAAAGTGTAACCTTATCCAGTGAAAACAGTTCTGAGCCAGAAAAAGATTTGTCAATATCCCACGAGCTCTGCTATCAGACTGCGTGAGTCAGATATTGGGTCTTGGAGCTATGCTGCCCGGAGAGCACTGCCAAAAAGTTATGGGCCCCTGGGCTGTTTTAAGCACTATAGAAAATGTTTCAGCTAAAATATGAACGCGAGATCATGATGGTAGTGGTGATGATGATGGTAACGAGAAAGCAGCCGCCATTTTCACAGCCTTGCTCTCTGCCAATAGCACTTTACCTCTGTCATCTCACTTAAGCCTCACATCAACCCTATGAAGTAGGTTCTAGCATTTTCATTTTTAGTGATGAGGAAATGGAATATTAGGGAGTTTATTAGACAGGCTAGGCTAACTGCTCCTAATACTGCAACATCTGTATTGTCTAACACAATCAAGGTTTATTTCTCTCTCGATGAAATGAGAGCCCAGGAGAGGAATGCTCTGCTCCATGCAGCTATTTGAGAGCAGGTTCTTTTCATCTAGTGTCTCTTCCATTTTTAGTGCCCCAGGGTCCACCCCGGATCCTCTTGGATGGGTGCCCAGATCAGGGAGGCTGTGGAGAAAGGAAGGCTTGTTTTTTTGTAAAAAAAATTTTATTTGAGTAGAGTTGATTTACAATCTTGTGTCAGCTTCAGGTATATAGCAAAGTGAATCAGTTATACATATGCATGTATTCACTCTTTTAAGATTCTTTTCCCATATAGGCCATTACAGAGTATTGAGTAGAGTTCCCTATGCTATACAGCAGGTCCTTATTAGTGATCTGTTTTATATATAGTAATGTGTATATAGTCTATCCAATTTATCTCTCCTCCCCTTTAGTCCAATTTAGTCTCTCCTTGGGACTTCCCTGTAGCTCATACAGTAAAGAATCTGCCTGCAATGCAGAAGACCCAGGTTCAATCCCTGGGTTGGGAAGATCCCCTGGAGAGGGGAATGACTGCCCACTCCAGTATTCTTGCCTGGAAAATCCCATGGACAAAGTAGCCTGGTGGGCTACAGTCCTTGGGGTCAAAAAGAGTCAGACACCACTGAGTGACTAACACTACCACTACTTACTCCCTGTTAGCTGTAAGTTTGTTTTCTATATCTGTGACTCTATTTCTGTTTTGTAAATAAGCTCATTTTTACTCTTTTTAAAGACTCCACATATAAGCAGTATCATGATATTTGTCTTTCACTGTCTGACTTACTTCACTTGGTGTGACAGTCTCTAGGTCCATCTATGTTACTGTAAATGGCATTGCTTTGTTATTTTTATATGGCTGAGTAATATTCCATTGCATATATGTACCACATCTTCTTTATCCACTCCTCTGTCAATTTGGGTTGGTTCCCAAATGACATTTAGGTTGCTTCTGTGTCCTGGCTATTGTAAATAATGCTGCTATGAACGATGCAGTGCATGTATCTTTTTGAATTATGGTTTTCTCTGGGTATATGCCCAGGAGTGGGACTGCTGAGTTCTACTTTTAGTTACAGAGGGATTGTTTTTAATTGCTGTGTGCAGGTGACACACATCACTTTTGCTCACATTTCATGGGCAAGGACTCAGCAACACAGCCATTCCTAATTTCCAAGGAGGCTGGTACTTATGAGGTTCCAGGACCAAGGAGAAACAGGTATGATGAGCATCTAGCCAAGGTTTGTCATGAGATGTGACTAAGATCACATGTGTACTAAGGGGGAGAGCTGAGATGCAAACCCGAAGGAGTCTTCCTCTGTGGGAAACAAGCACAAAGACCTATAAAGCAAAAGTACTTCTAGTTAAGGAGGAAAATTACACTGTTGAGTGTAAGGTTTATGTTGTAATTTGGAAAAAGAAAGAAATCTAGAGCAATAGATTAAATCTACCACTGCTGAGATGTTATTGTTCAGATGCTCAGTTGTGTTTGACTCTTTGTGACCCCATGGACTTCAGCATTCCAGACTTCCCTGTCCTTCACCATCTCCCAGAGTTTGCTCAAATTCATGTCCATTGAACCAGTGAGCCATCCAACCATCTTCTCTGTCGCCCTCTTCTCCTCCTGTCCTCAATCTTTCCCAGCATCAGGGTCTCTTCCACTGCCAAGATGAGAACATTAATTACTTCTATGAAATGAGCTTGAAAGGGTCAAACAGGATTGCAAGAAAGGCTTCCTAGTGTGGCCAAGATTCTTACAGCTGAAGTCAGCCTCGATTAGAATTTTTGCCTTAAATTACCAACCTTATGACCCCTAGCTCTTTTACAGAGGGCATTTTATAGAAAGCACTTGGCTGAACCCATTTCACGTTCAAGAAGACATGTCTTCCAGTAACACGCAGATTTATGCAATCACAAATGGTAAGAAAAATGGTAGATTTTTACTAACAAAAACACAATATAGCTATGTCTGTGTAATAAACTAAATGTGTACATATGTTTATTAGATCAAACCAAATTGAAAAGCCTATATTTGATAATTTCTGACCTTCAAAAAGGCCATTACTCATAGTTCAACCTAATACAGGAAATGACTGTCTAAAGTAGCTGGTAATCTACAGTTCATTTCATAATACCAGCTCAGTAATAGTCAAGTAGTTAAAAAGACCCTGAGATATACCAAGTACGGTGACTGCCCAGCCTCTGCTGGCCGGGTGATAAGTTGCATGAATAGAATCGTTCCTGAATGGTTTCAGCAAGATCTCTTGCATACGAGTGTGCTTGTCCCTTTTTTCATTTCTACTGTGAAGCTTTGCCATTGTTCCAGAAAATCCCTGCTTTATTCATTTTAATCCATTTGGTAGTTTTGATAAAAAAGAAAGAAAGTGAAGTTGCTCAGTCGTGTCTGACTCTTTGCCACCTCATGGACTGTAGCGTAGCCTACCAAGGTCCTCTGTCCATGGAATTTTCCAGGCAAGAGTACTGGATTGGGTTGCCATTTCCTTGTCCAGGGGATCTTCCCGACCCAGGGATCAAACCCGGGTCTCCCACACTGCAGGCAGACGCTTTACCATCTGGGCCACCAGGAAAGCCCAGTTCAGTTCAGTTCAGTCACTCTGTTGTGTCCAACTCTTTGCGACCCCGTGGACTGCAGCACGCCAGGCCTCCCTGTCCATCACCAACTCCTGGAGTTTACTCAAACTCATGTCCATTGAGTTGGTGATGCCATCCAACTATCCTATCCTTTGTTATCACCTTCTCCTCCCACTTTCAATATTTCCCAGCATCAGAGTCTTTTCAAATGAGTCAGCTCTTCGCATCAGGTGGCCAAAATATTGGAGCTTCAGCTTCAACATCAGTCCTTCCAATGAATATTCAGGACTGATTTCCTTTAGGATGGACTGGTTGAGTCTCCTTGCAGTCCAAGGGACTCTCAAGAGTCTTCTCCAACACCACAGTTCAAAAGCATCAATTCTTTAGTGCTCAACTTTCTTTATAGTCCAACTCTCACATCCATACATGACTACTGGGAAAGCCATAGCTTTTACTAGATGGACCTCTGTTGGCAAAGTAATGTCTCTGCTTTTTAATATGCTATCTAGGTTGGTCATAACTTTTCTTCCAAGGAGTAGGCGTCTTTTAATTTCATGGCTGCAGTCACCATCTGCAGCGATTTTGGAGCCCCCAAAAATAAAGTCCGTCACTGTTTCCACTGTTTCCCCATCTATTTGCCATGAAGTGATGGGACCAGATGCCATGACCTTCGTTTTCTGAATGTTGAGTTTTAAGCCAACTTTTTTGCTCTGCTCTTTCACTTTCATCAAGACGCTCTTTAGTTCTTATTTGCTTTCTGTCATAAGGGTCTCCAGGGGCTCTTCCTCACCCAGGGATCAAACTCCTCTGTCTTTTGCATCTCCTGCATTGGCAAACAGGTTCTTTACCACTAGAACCATCTGGGAAGCAGAGAGGGATTGCACGCCAAATTCCTGTCTGAAGAGAGCACCTTTGCTGCCTAGCAGAGTGTGAGACTGTCAAGTCCTGAGACACAGAGTAGGTCAGATTTGACGGACAGGAGTGATGTATATGAATGGTATTCCTTAGAAATCTGTATGCAGGTCAAGAAGCAACAGTTAGAACTGGACATGGAACAACAGACTGGTTCCAATTCGGGAAAGGAGTACGTCAAGGCTGTATATTGTCAACCTGCTTATTCAGTTTATATGCAGAGTATATCATGAGAAACACTGGGCCAGATGAAGCACAAGCTGGAATCAAGATTGCCGGGAGAAATATCGATAACCTCAGATACTCAGATGACACCACCCTTATGGCAGAAAACGAAGAACTAAAGAGCCTCCTGATGAAAGTGAAAGAGGAGGATGAAAAAGTTGGCTTAAAGCTCAACATTCAGGAAATGAAGATCAAGCCATCTGGTCCCATCACTTCATGGCAAATAGATGGGGAAACAATGGAAACACTGACAGACTTTATTTTTTGGGGCTCCAAAATCACTGCAGATGGTGACTGCAGCCATGAAATTAAAAGATGCTTGCTCCTTGGAGATGCTGGGGAAGAAGCTGAAACTCCAATACTTTGGCCACGTGATGCGAACTGACTCATTTGAAAAGACCCTGATGCTGGGAAAGATTGAAGGTGGGAGAAGGGGATGACAGAGGATGAGATGGTTGGATGACATCACTGATGCAATGGACATGAGTTTGAGTAAACTCCAGGAGTTGGTAATGGACAGGGAGGCCTGGTGTGCTGCAATCCATGGGGTCGCAAAGAGTTGGACACGACTGAGCAACCGAACTGAACTGAAAAATCACTGCAGGTGGTGACTGCAGCCATGAAATTAAAAGATGCTTGCTCCTTGGAAGAAAAGCTATGACCAACCTAGACAGCATATTAAAGAGCAGAGACATTGCTTTGCCAACAAAGGTCCATCTAGTCAAAACTATGGTTTTTCCAGTAGTCCTGTATGGATGTGAGAGTTGGCCCATAAAGTAGGCTGAGTGCCGAAGAATCGATGCTTTTGAACTGTGGTGTTGGAGAAGACTCTTGAGAGTCCCTTGGACTGCAAGGAGATCAAACCAGTCAATCCTAAGGGAAATCAGTCCTGTATATTCTTTGGAAGGACTGATGCTGAAGCTGAAACTCCAATACTTTGGCCACCTTATGCGAAGAACTGACTCATTGGAAAAGACCCTGATTCTGGAAAAGATTGAAAGTGGGAGAAGAAGGAGATGACAGAGGATGAGATGGTTGGATGGCATCACCGACTCAATGGACACGAGTTTGAGTAAGCTTTGGGAGTTGGTGATGGACAGAGAAGCCTGGGGTGCTGCAGTCCATGGGGTCACAAAGAGTTGGACATGACTGAGTGACTGAACTGAACTGAGTGATGTATTAGGAGTTTGGGGCATCAGAGGTATTGGAATGGGGTCAGTAAAAGGTCATTGTGGACCTGCTGAGATTGAAGATTTGGGGGTCCCTGGATGGAGGAAGGGATAGAGAAAGGGACTTGGCATCATCTTGGAGATGAAGTTCACCTTCACGAATTTGCACAGGGCTGGGTTTTTGACTGTGGAGTTAGTAGGAGGAGGGACTTAACTCCTTGTCTCCTCTACTGATTCTAAAAATCTCCTTGTGGATTCTAAGAGATTTCTGAAGTGTGCTGTGCTGATGGTCCCAGAAATAGCTAATGAAATGTGAGATTGGGATTGACATATATACATGATTAATGCCATATATGAAATATATAACTAATAAGAACCTACTGTATAGCACAAGGAACGCTATTCAGTGCTCTGTGGTGACCTAAATGAGAAGGAAATCCAAAAAAGAGGAGATATATGTATACTTATGGCTGATTCATTCACTTTGCTCTGTGGTAGAAACTAACACAACATTGTAAAGCAACTATACTCCAGTAAAATTTAAAAAAAAATCTAAATTTTATTATTAAAAAAGCTCCCCCTCAAGTCCCTCCAGAACATCCACTTCTGAGAAAATAGAAGAGCCATGTGGAGAGAGGTAAAGTATCTGGCAAGAAGTGGCTAAAAAGTAAACAATTATTGGCCCTATTTCCTGTGTTTTCCTGATTTCTTATATTCTCTCCCATTGTCCTCCAATTGCCCTCCAATGACCCTTCATTCAACTTTTCTTTTTTAACTCCAAAATTAACAATTAAGAATGATATTGGGACCTCAATGTTTGAGTGCTCTCAGTTCTTGTTATCTTCTTTTTCTCTATTTTTAGTCCCCTGGGAATCTCATTAAATCCCATGGCTGTAAATAGAAGCTGTTAGCTTACAGGTTTCAAGCTTCTATTTTCAGTTCAGACTTCTCTCTTCATCTCCTGACTCAAATATCTGACTTGGACCTAAGTCTCCATTGTCTGGTTGACACATCAAACTCAACCCAAACTGCCTTTATGGTCTCTCCCAGGGCTGTTGCACCCTCTGCCTTCTCCTTCTCAGTAGATGGTAGATCCATTTTTTCTGGTGGCTCAGAACAAAAATCTTTTTTTTAAAAGAAAATTTTTGGCCACACTGCATGGCAGGTGGGATCTTAGTTCTCCAGCCAGGGACTGACCCCACGTCCCCTGCAATGGAAGTGTAGAGTCTTAACCACAGGACCATCAGGGAAGTCTCCAGACCATAAATTTTAAGACTTAAACTTGCATCCTTTTTTCTTTTTTTCCTCACACTCCACATCTAATGTGTCAGAATCTTTTTGATTGTCCCTTGAAAATACATGCCGAGTGTATGGAGACAGTGCAGTCTGTTTTCTGTGATACTTCAGGGGCTGCTATCTGGCCTCCTGTTTTTCCTTCCATTTGTCCCCAACACCCCACCCAGAATAGTCAAACCTCTTCTCTGTTCAGTATAATGCTCCCTGTTACATTCAAGGTGAAAACTGAAGTGGCCATGAGGCCCTGTAGAATCTGCCCCATACACTCACCATATCTCTCTTAACTCATCCTTTCTTCCTCCTGCCCCCTCTCATTCCCCTTTAGTCCTATGTTGTTGATGTTGTTTAGTCGCTCTGTTGTTCCAACTCTTTGGGACCCTATGGACTGCAGCATGTCAGGCTTCCCTGTACTTCACTATCTCCTGGTGTTTGCTCAAACTCATGTCCATTGAGTCAATGATACCACCTAACCAACTCCTTCTCTGTTGCTCCCTTCTCCTCCTGCCCTCAATCTTTCCCAGCATCAGGGTCTTTTCCAATGAGTGGGCTCTTTGCATCAGGTAGCCAAAGTATTGGAGCTTCAGTTTCAGCATCAGTCCTTGCAATGAATATTCAGGGTTGATTTCCTTTATGATTGACTGGTTTGATCTCCTTGCTGTCCAAGGGACTCTCAAGAGTCTTCTCCAGCACCACAATTCGAAAGCCATATGGCTTCTCTGAAGTTTCATAACCCAGTGGCACAGTCTTAGCTTAGGGTCTTCCCACTAGCTGTTCCCTCTGTCCCAAGATGTACACATGGGTAACTCCCTCCCCACCTTCATGTCTTTGCTGAAATTTCATCTTTTTGATGAAGTCTACTCAGGTCACCTTGTACAAATTTGTAAGTCATCTTCTTGTCCTAACTCTCCAAGTCTCCTCCCCAGATCTATTGTTTTCTGTAATACCTACCACCTTCCAATATTTTATACTAATATATAGTATACTGGGTTTCCCAGGTGGCACTGGGAAGAATTCGAAAGCATCAGTTTTTTGGCACTCAGCCTTCTTTGTGGTCCAACTCTCACATCTGTACATGACTACTGGAAAGACCATAGCTTTGACTATATGGACCTTTGTTGGCAAAGTGATGTCTCTGCTTTTTAATATGGTGTCTAGGTTTTTCATAGCTTTCCTGCCAAAGATAGTAAAGATTTATGTTGCCAAGACTTGGAAGAAGACAGAAATTCAGAAACATGATCCTGGCATTGAGATCACCTTTACTTTGTGGGGAGCATTTGCCAACCCACAGTAGGTGGCCAAGAGGCTAAGTAGTGCTTGCAGTAACTTCACAGTACATTGGGGTCAAAACTAGAGTCCAGTGATATCAAGAGGGAGGAGTCTGTGGGAGCATCCAAGTTAGGGATGGGACTCCAGAAGGCTGCACCCCAGGAATGAGAGTCAATCAGACATAAACCATCTCTTGCATGGATTCCAGCTGGGCTTCAGATTATGCAGGGAACCCCCCAAACTTCAAATGAAGCAAATGAAAGTCTTTTGGAGGCAGACAAAGATCATCCTCAGGTTTGAATGGTTATGGTAGTTGTTTTTTTTTTTTCACATATGATGTTTATTACACTACTAAAGATTTACTAGGCATACAAGGAGACAAGAAAACATGACTAAGAACCAGTATAAACAACAGAGTGCAGAAGCAAATCCATGGGACATCTGGACACTGTAATCCCCAGAGGCAGACTGACATAAACCATGTTTCTTTGTGCTTTTGAAGATAAATCTCCATCTGAAACATTTCATTAGGAGACTGAAAATGATGAAAAGTGATATTGCAAATTTGAAAGAGAGTGAAATAGAAATTCTAGAATTGAAAAATATAGTTCAAACTGGAAGTGGTTTTATCCCCACTGATATGCTGTAATAATGAAATATTCCTTGTTGAAGTAATGCAGTGTTGGTGAACATTCCTATTTTATTTTCACTTCTTCTGGCCATGCTTTTATCTACCCTTGGATTTTTCCTCATGGATTTCTGGTTTATCAAATTTAAGTTGAGATATAAAGTAATTGTTCAATATGATCATTTTTTATTCTCAATGTTATATTTTCATTCTCAGTGTTCCTTTGTGGCAATGTAGTGAAAGTTACCTCTTTAGAATACTTTGTGTTTTGTTTTTTGAATTGTTTGCAGTTGCTTCTTTGATTTAATTTCCTTTTCTTCATTTCTTGATTACAGTATTTCCTCTGAGAGAGTCAAATTTAAACAGACTTCATGAACTGTAGACATAAAACTTTGAGAATAATATTTTCTTAAGTCTTCATTTTTTTACTTTTTGAAAACGTTTTTTAAAAAAATTATATTTTAAGAACTTGGTGTCTCTTTAAATTTTTTTTTAAATTTATTTATTTATTTTGACTGTGCCGTGCAGTATGCAGGATCTTAGTTCTCCGTCCAGGGATAAAACCCAGGTCTCCTGCATAAGGAGCTCAGCATCTTAACCACTGGACTGCAGGTAAAGTCCTTTTTAAGTCCTCTTATATTTTTCCTTTGGTAATTGGTTTTGGCAGCACTGAGAATTTCAAGACTAACAGGATTTTAGAGTGAGAAGTGTTAGTCCCTCAGTTGTGTCTGACTTTGCGGCCTCATGGACTGTAGCCCTTCCGGCTCCTCTGTCCATAGAATTCTCCATGCAAGAATACAGGAGTGGGTTGCCATTCTCTTCTCCATGGGATGCTTCCTGACCCAGGAGTTGAACGCAGATCTCCTGCACTCCTGGTAGATTCTTTACCATCTGAGCCACCAGGGGAGGCCCTGATGCTGGGAAAGATTGAGGGCAGGAGGGGAAGGGGACGACAGAGGATGAGATGGTTGGATGGCATCACCTACTCAATAGACATGAGTGTGAGCAGACTCCAGGAGATAGTGAGGGACAGGAGAACCTAACTTGCTGCAGTCCACAGGGTTGCAAAGAGTTAGACATGACTTAGTGACTGAAGAAAACAACAGAGTGAGAAGAAGAGCCAAGGCCAGAAGTCTCAGCCCCTTCCTCCTGGTTTTAGAGAATCTTGTACCTCTGGAGTTTCTTGGCCCTCCAGATTGTTCTAATTATTGATATCAGGCTCACAGCTGACCCATGTCACTGATATCTGAAGGCTCAAAACCCCTTTACATGTCCTTTAAGGCATTCATTTAACTGTGGCATTAGTTAGTACATTTTCAGAGAGTTGTATAACCCTTAGATTGCATATTTGAAAGAGACAGTACTGATAGAAGACACACCAGATGGCATCAAGGGGGAAAAAGCCAATCTAATCTAAAATGTGGTAATAAATGAATTTTTATTTAATTAGTATGCTAATGATTAATAAGAAAGTCAATACAACTGACACCAAAGATATATTAGACATGCATTATAATAAACACTCAGATTTGTGCTGCTGTAGACTGTCAGAAAGACACAGCTCCGCTTGGGTATCATGTGACTGAGGAGCAGAGACAGGAAAGAATCTACTGTTGAAGGTGCAGCACTGGACGCTTGTTTTATTTGAACAACTCCCATCTTTCTTCCTGAGGAGCAGCAATGTAGTCACCAAGGGCTTTGAAGGATGTAATATAAATAACAAGAGTTTCCAGGTAGAGCCAGTGACCAAGCCAGGTGAGTGGTCCCTGTGTGGCTGCAGATGCTCTCTGTTTGAAGATCAAAATCCCCATCAGTGGCTAAGTTTAAAAGCAGGGGCCATGCTCCCAGGAGGAAGAGGCTGGAAACCAAACAAATTAAGGTTTTGGGAGTCCAGGGCAGCGGGTCGGGTTCAGAAGAGGGGGCCTGCGTTTGATGGGCAGGTAGGAAGAGGACACCCGAGGGCACGTCAAGGACGCAGAAGCACAGGCACACTGAGGGGAAACATACAAGTGGGGCTTCCCAGGGGAGCCTCCTCCAGAGCCTCCACGCTGGGACCATTCATCCCCGGGAGTGCGCACAGTGACTCACTGGCACAAAGAAGAGAAACACCTGCACTGCCATTTATATTGGGGTTTTTTCTCATTTAAAAAAAATTGTATTCTTACATATGTCTTATGATGTATATCATACAGAGCTACAATATAACTTGTAGGTAATTTACATATAAATGAAGGTACAGGTATAGGATGCATGCTCAGTAATTTTTCTTTTCTTTCTCTTTGCATTCTTTTTTTAAGGTATAATTAATTTATAATGTTGTATTAGTTTCAATTGTACAGAAAAGTGATGCATTTATATGTACATACATACTTTTTTCAGATTATTTTCCATTATAGGTTATTGCTGCTGCTAAGTCGCTTCAGTCGTGTCCGACTCTGTGCAACCCCATAGACGGCAGCCCACCAGGCTCCCCCGTCCCTGGGATTCTCCAGGCAAGAACACTGGAGTGGGTTGCCATTTCCTTCTCCAATGCATGAAAGTGAAAAGTGAAAGTGAAGTCGCTCAGTTGTGTCTGACTCTTCGCAACCCCATGGACTGCAGCCCACCAGGCTCCTCCGTCCATGGGATTTTCCAGGCAAGAGTACCGGAGTGGGGTGCCATTGCCTTCTCCATTATAGGTTATTGCAAGGTGTCAAATATAGTTTCCTGTGCTATACAGTAAATCCTTGTTTATTTTATATGTAGTAGTTTGTATATGTTAATCCCATGCTCCCTACTTTATCCCTTCCCCCCTTCAGTGACCATAAGTTTGATTTCTGTGTCTTTGAGTTTGTTTCCATTTTGTATATTTGTTTATTTGTATTGTTTTTTAGATTGCACATATAAATGACCAGCATATAATATTTGTCTCTGTCTAACTTGCTTCACTAAGTATAACCTTTAGGTCCATCCCTGTTGGATGCTCAATAATCTTTGCGGATGGGGTGCCATCATCTCATGCCTAAAGACAAAGAGATTTGTCCCTTGGCTAATCTAGTTTTGTACAGGTGTGTATGGTTGACTCAAAACCCAGTAGGACCGAACCCAAAAGCAATAGACTGCTCAGTGCTTGAGCAGAGACGAGCAGAGCAAGGAGGCAAACAGCTGGCAAACTCAAAATCTTACATAGTTTACTTTTTTTAAAAAGTTGAACTATAGTTGATTTATAATGTTATATTAGTTTCAGGTGTACAACTTAGTGATTCAGTGTTTTTATAGATTATGCTTCATTAAAAATTATTACAAAATAGTGGCTTTAATTCTCTACGCTCCACGATGTATCCTTGTTGCTTATCTATTTTATACATAGTAGTTTGTACTCAGTCCCATACCCCTTGTTTGCTTCTCCCCCTTCCCTCTCCCCTTTGTAACCATTAGTTTGTTTTCTATATCTGTAAGTCTGTCTTACATACATATACATTTGTATTATATTTTATATTCTGCATGTAAATCATACAATATTTGTCTTTGTCTGACTTATTTCACTAAGCATAATATTCTCTAGGTACATCCGTATTGCTGCAAATAGCACAATTTCATTCTTTTTTAGAGCTGAGTAGTGTTCCTTTGTCGGAGAAGGCAATGGCACCCCACTCCAGTACTCTTGCCTGGAGAATCCCATGGATGGAGGAGCCTGGTGGGCCGCGGTCCATGGGGTCACGAAGAGTCATACATGACCGAGGGACTTCACTTTCACTTTTCACTTTCATGCATTGGAGAAGGAAAGGGCAACCCACTCTAGTGTTCTTGCCTGGAGAATCCCAGGGACGGGGGAGCATGGTGGGCTCCCGTATATGGGGTCACACAGAGTCAGACACGACTGAAGCGACTTAGCAGCAGCAGCAGCAGTGTTCCTTTGTATATATAAACACACCCAACATTTTCTTTATCCAGTCATCTATTGATGGGCATTTAGGTTGCTGCCACGTCTTCACTATTATAAAGAATGCTGCTGTGAATGTGGGTGCATGTATCTTTTTCAATTAGTGTTTTCATTTTTTTTCTGGATAAATGCCCAGGAGTGGAATTGCTGGATATTATGGTAGTTTTATTTATTTTATTTTTCTTGAGAAACTGTCATATTATTTTCCATAGTGACTGCACCAATTTATATTCCCACTAAAATTGTACACAAGTTACCTTCTCTCCATATCCTTGCCACCATTTGTTATATGCAGACTTTTTGATGATAACCATCTGACAGGTGTGAGGTGTTGTCTCATTGTGATTTTGACAGGGCCTTTGGAAGAGTCTGGGAATCAGGAGAAAGGTCAGGGTGTCTGAGTCCAAGGAGCAGAGGCTGGTTTTGTGTGCAGCCAACCTCAGGAGGCAGATAGGAGCCGATTATGCAGTTGTTTAGGCTGTTGTATTAGGAGTCAGAGAAACAAAACCAATAAGATAAATCTCTAGCTAGTTAGCTAGCAAGAGGCAGACCTCAGAGATATTGCAGGTTTGGTTCTAGACCATCACAATAAAGTCAACATTGCAATAAAGCAACCCATATGAATTTTTTTGTTTCCTAGTACATATGAAAGTTATGTTTATACTGTAGCCTATTTGCTGTGCAACAGACTTGTGTCTAAGAAAACCAATGTACTTACCTTAAGTAAAAAATTGTTCAGTCACTCAGTTATGTCTGATTCTTTGCGACCCCTTGGACTGCGGCATGCCAGACTTCCCTGTCCTTCACCATCTTCCAGAGTTTGCTCAAATTCATATCCATTGAGTGGGTGATGCCATCCAACCATCTCATCCTCTGTTGTCCCCTTTTACTGCCTTCAATCAAGTAAAAGTAAAAAATACTTTGTTAAAAAATGCTAGCTGTCATCTGAGCCTTTAGCAGGTCTTGATAGTAACTTTTTGTTCTGTTCAGGGCCTCAGTGAATTGTATGATTTCTGTGCACATTGGGGAGGGCAGTCTGCTTAACTCTACCCATTAATGTACTAATCTGATCTAGAAACACCCTTGCAGACATACCCAGAATAATGCTTAGCCAAATATCTCAGTACCCCGTGGTCCAGCCAAGTTGACATATAAGATAACCATCATAATTTTTATCACAGATTTTATTGCAATGCATTGAGAAGGTATTATGCAGGCAAGAGATATAAATAGGGTTGTGTTTTCAGAAATTCACTCTGGCTGCTGTGTGTAAACTTAAATGGGAGACTTGTTAGGAGATTTTCTTTCAGGATGTATCTCTTCTTTAGGCTGCTATATAATAATTTCCAAGGGCATTTGTTGTTATTATTTTATGTATAATTAGACATTTCCTTAAGTATTGTATATAAGTAGAGAATATCAATTAACCCCAGTTCTAACTTGTGTGAATTTTGTGTTTAGGGACCAAAGTTCTGAGTGGAATTTTTGTCACAGTTTTGATCTCTATCTATAGTTCACGTGTGTGCATGCTCATTCACTTCAGTTGTGTCCGACTCTTTGTGACCCCATGGACTGTAGCCTGCAAGGCTTCTCTGTCCATGGAATTTTCCAGGCAAGAATACTGGAGTGGGTTGTCATGCCCTCCTCCGGGGGATCTTCCTTATGTCTCCTGCATTGGCAGGTGGGTTCTTTACCACTAGCGCCACCTGGGAAGCCCCCTATAGTTCATAGCTGTCTTCAAATAATTCTGGACACTTGTGATATATACATCATGGGCTTTCCTATGTGTATAATACACATTTTGATATTGGCTCAGTATATATCATTGAAAAGTGAAAATGTCAGATAAAACACAGTTTAAACTTCCTTGTGTATTTGTTAGTGTTCGATTTAGAAAACCATTCAGTGCCCCTGATGTTGAATAAACATACAAAACAGGTTGTATTTTTCAAGCATCTTGTCTCTGTACTTCAAATTGTATCTGGCACATAGTAGGTATTCAGCAAATATTAAGTAACCAGTGATGACAGAATTTCTGAATAGTAACCCGGCACATTGTGAATATGTTAGTTGCTCAATTGTGTCTGACTCTATGTGACCCCATGGACTGTAGCCTGCTAACCTCCTCTGTCCATGAAATTCCTCAGGAAAGAATACTGGAATGGGTTGCCATTTCCTTCTCCAGGGGATCTTCCTGATCCAAGGATTGAACCTGGGTCTCCTGAAATGCAGGCAGACTTTTTTAAGTCTGAGCTACCAGGCACAGTGTACGTATTGCAAAAATACTTGTTGAATTCAGTGGACTCTCAGAAACTGGAGAAGAATGTTAAACTGATGACTTAGAATAAATGTGTTAATATTATGCATATTTAACACTTAATATTGAATGCTTCCATAGAGCCAAGTTATATGTAAAACTCTTGACATGTTTTTATCTGTTTCATTTAGTTTCTCTACACCTCAAAAAATGTTTTTGTTTGTTTGAAGCTGAACCCAATGGATTAAACCATCTGCCTACTGTTTTCAAAATGAAAGAATTATTTTCTCCCAAATGAATGAGATACCCTAGAATGTAAACCCTTAGAGGGCAAGAATCAATATTTTCATTTTATTTAATATTCTGCAAAGGAAAATGCAAAGCTACGCACTCAGGAGACACTTAACAACACAGGCTGACTATGGTAAAACCTCTTGAAATCAGACTTACATGGTTGTTTGTTTTCCAGGTTGTCAAAATATTATCTCTACTTAGCAGTGTGAAATAGAGACCCAAAATAGCTAATACTGAATACTGAAGGAAAAGAATAAAGTTGGAAGACTAACATTAGCTGACTTCAAGACTTACCATGAAGCTACAATCATAAAGGTAGAGTGATATTGATGAATGATTAGACAAGCTAATGGAACAGAATAGAGATCCCAGAAATAAGTCCATATAAATATGATCAACTGATCTTTAACAATGGAGCCAAGGTAGTCTTTTCAATAAACACTGCTAGGACAACTGGGCATTCATATAAAAATATCTAACCACAGGCTTCAACAAAAAATAACTCAAAATGGATCATGGGACTAAATATAAGCTGCAAAACCATAAAACTGCTTGATAATGATGGAAGAGAGAATCAAGATGACCGTGAGTATGGTGATGACTTTTAGATGCAATACTAAAGGCACACTCCAGGAAAGAAAGGATTGGTAATTTGGACTTCATTAAAATTAAAGTCTTCTGCTCTGCCAAATACAATGTTAAGAGAATGAAAAGACAAGCCACAGACTGGAATGGAGAGAACACTCACAGAAGACACATCCGATAAAAGACTCCTAGCCAAAATATGCTAAGAACTCTTAAAACTCAACAATAGGGAAAAAAAACAGCCTGATTAAAAAAACTGATCAAAGACCTCACCAAAGAAGGTGTACTCTTACATACATATACAGTGTATACAAGTGACAAATAAATATGTGAAAAAATGCTCTACCTCATGTGTCATCAGGTAAAGGTCAATTAATACAACAATGAACTGTTACTATACACCTATTAAAATGGCCAAAGTCCAGAGCACAGACACCACCAAATCCTCATGAGGTTTTAGAGTAACAGGAACAGTTCTTTGCTGGTGGGTATGCAAAAGAATCTGCCTGCCAATGCAGGAGACACAAGAGATGTAGGTTCGATCCCTGGGTTGGGAAGACCCCCTGGAGAAGAAAATGACAAACCATCCAGTATTCTTGCCTAGAATATCCCATGGACAGAGGAGCCTGGTCCTCTACAGTCCATGAAGTCTCAAAGAGTCAGAGACGACTGACCACAGCAGCAGATGCAGGTAGCCACTTTGGAAGACTATTTGACAAAACTAAGCATACTCTTAACCTATATAGCACTCGTGCTCCTTGGCATTTACCCAAAGGAGTTGAAAGCTTATGTCCCCACAAAAAACCCAAACATGGATGTTTATAGCAGCTGTATTCATAACTGTCAAAATTTGGAAGCAATGAAGATGCCTTCCCCTAGGTGAATGGATAAATAAACTGTAGTACATCCAGACCGGTAGGTGGTTGTTCAGCACTAAAAAGTGATACACTGTCAAGTCATGGAGGGAGTCTAAATGCTTATTACTGAATGAGAGAAAATGATCTGAAAAGGTCACATTTGGTATGATTCCAACACTATGACATTCTGGAAGAGGCAATAAAGACAATAAAAAGATCAGTGGTTGTCAGGATTTAGCAGGAAGGATAGATGAATAGGGTTTTCCCTGATGGCTCAGCTGGTAAAGAATCCACCTGCAATGCAGGAGACCCTGGTTCGATTCCTGGGTTGGGAAATCCCCTGGAGAAGGGATAGGCTACCCACTCCAGTATTCTTGGGCTTCCCTGGTGGCTCAGATGGTAAAGAATCTGCATGCAATGTGGGAGACCTAAGTTCAGTCTCTGGGTTGTAAAGATCCCCTGGAGGAGGATATGGAAACCCACTCCAGTGTTCTTGCCTGGGAGATCCCATGGACAGAGGAGCCTGGTGGGTTACAGTCCAGGAGGTCACAGAAGAGTCAGACATGACTGAGTGACTGAGCACAGCACACGTAGATGAACAGGTGGAGCAAAGAGGATTCTTAGGGCAGTGAAACACTCTGTATGATGCTCCAATGGTGTCTGCTGCTGCTGCTGTTTAGTTGCTAAGTCTGTCTTTTGTGACCCCATGGACTATAGCCCGCCAGGCTCCTTTGTCCATGGGATTTCCCAGACAAGAATACTAGAATGGGTTGCCATTTCCTTCTCCAGGAGATATTCCCAATCCAGGGATCAGATCTGGGTCTCCTGCTTGGCAGGCAGATTCTCTACCACAGAGCCACCTGGGAAGCCCATAATGTATATATATTTATCCAAACCAATAGAATATACAATACAAAGAATGAACTGTAATGGGAACTATGAATGTTTGGTGGTAGTGGTGTCATTGTAGGCTCATCAGTTGTAACAAATGTACCCCTTGGTGAGGGGATGTTGATAATGGAGGAGGCCATGCATGAGTAGGGGACACTCAGTTACTGTGAACCTAAAATTGCTTCAAATAATAAAAGCTATTAAAAAAAATTTTTAAATGGTGCCTCAATAGACACTATAAAGAAGTGAAAAGATAATCTACAAAATGGAAGAAAATAATTGCAAAAATACATTTGATAAGGGACTTGTATTCAGAATTTATAAAGAACTTTTTACAAATGAACAACAAAAAGACAAATAACCCAATTAAAAAAACAAGCAAATGATTTGAGTAGACATTTCTCCCCAGGAGATATAGAAACATCCAAGAGGCACATGAAAAGATGCTTCAGATTATTAATCATTACAGGAAAGATAATCAAAACCACAGAAGGCCCTTCACACTCACTAAGGTTGCTAAAACAACAGAGATTGCAACAAATGTTGGCAAGGATGTGGAGAAATTGGTAATTTCATGTGTTGCTGTTCTCAAAGCAGTGAAAAGCTCAGAGATCTCTTACCACTCTGGTTTTCAATTGTCTCTTTATTTTTGTCCTCTAGAGGTTTTGCTTATTTCTTTTGTGAACTTAGATATTCCTTTAAAATGACTAAGAAAAAAAATGATCCATATTTCCAGATGTTTTGTGGTGATGAGTTTTCTCAGGAAATATAAGCCACCAAGCTGAGAGGAATGGAAGTTATCATTCTGTAAGAGATGCTACTTTAACAAAGGATATCTGCGCTACTCCATTTATGGATATCTGATAAATAGAGATATCTAAATCTTCACTATAACAATATTTTGACCCCTTTTAATCCAGTTTTCTAAGTAAAACATAAACTTGAATGAATTATTGGGTTTGAAAAAGAACAAATATGAATAAAGCATAGTTTGACACTTTGCTGAAAAATTATATTAAATAAAATTATGTACAGTGTATTATAGATGGCATACAGTGCTGCTGGTTTAACCTGCCAATTTCTCCTCATCCCAGAACTGGTGTAAATCCTTCTGCAAGTATAACTAAGTGAATAGTCTGTACAAGCTTAGTCAGGGCTCCTCCTTCATTGTCCAAGTGTTCTTGACCCTATCCTAAAGCCTACCCTCAATTATGCCTCAAACTGTTCTCTGCTGACAGGGTACTTCTTACATCAAGAGCCTGAACTACCAGAAAATGCCCAGATCCATTTCTGTACTTTTAGAATGTTCCCCTTACAAACATTCTTGATCCATTGTACTTTTAAGAGGGTCTGTACTCTGGTCTGTAGAATGTGGCGTGATGACTTGATAATCTGGGAATGTTGTTGCTGTCGTTTCATCGCTAAGTCATGTCCGACTTGTTGCCACCCCATGGAGCCCAACAAGCTCCTCTGTCCATGGGATTTCCCAGGCAGGGATATTCGAGTGGGTTGCCATGCCCTCTTTCAGGGGATCTTCCCAACCCAGGGATCAAACCTGCATCACCTACATTGGGAGGCAGATTCTTTACCACTGAGCCATCTGGGAAGCCCAATCTAGGAATACGTGCCTCATATATTTGCCTATGGTGTGCAAGGAGAGATCTCTGTCTAGGGTATCTCAAACATCTCATCTTTGATTGTGGAGGCACTCCTTGACACAGATCTGATCTAAAATTACATTTTCTATTGGGCAGAATTAAGGCTATCCAGACCTTTATTAAAAAGAATCATGTAACATTTTCTTTATTCTCAGAAGCTCAGAGGAGTGTTGCATTAACCATTTTATTATCCTCACTGACTGGGCAACATAAACTCTCGGCCTTTAGGTTTTTATGGCTCTTTCAGGTCACAGGAGCCCAAATATTCCCAAATGCAGAAGGGAACTATAGTCAGACGATAAAGTAGTCTACAGTCCTTTCTGCAGATAGGGAGGGTTGACTGTAGTAAGGTTTCTGTTGGTCTTTGAGAAAATCAATTACCTTGTAGCTTATATTATTCACATTGTACCTTAAAAAGTTCAGTGAACTGAACATCTTTACTTCTAGATATGAACACAGAAGAAGGACTAAGTGTGAGCCCTGGTAATGACTTCAGTGACAATGTTTTTCTCCCGTTACAGGCAAAGGATGGGGGTGGAATTTACATTGCAACCAGAAGCAAAAAGAGCAATATTTAGTCTGAGCTAACAGACTTTCCCGAAGCCCTATTGTAACTTAAGTGCACTGGTGGCAGCTTTCTAACTCATAAAAAATACTTGTTACAGAGCGCATACCACTAAATGAACCAAAACGTACAAAGTGGGGTTTTCTGTTTAAAATAAATAAGCACCATTTGACATCTGGTGAAAATATCTCCTCAGCACCCTTTGTTCTCTCTCGCTTACACTGATGAGGTTTGAAAGTTGAGAAACTGCCCTGTTAGGAAAGGAAGCACATGAAGAAACATGACTATTAGTTTTCCTTCGCTGCAAATGTCTGAAAATTTCACATCTCGAGCCTGTAGTTATTATGGGGTTTGGCGTGTGGGTGGCTGAAAATATGGTACTTGGCCTTTTGGTGCCAAACTTCCAGGCGGCTTCAGCTGTCTGTATACAAAAGACATGGCAGAATGTGTCACTTTACTTTTAATATTCGGAATTGTTCGTCTTGCCAGTGGAATAGTGAGTATGTGGATGGTACTGTTGATCTTGGAGCCTGCCAGTCTCCAAGAATCTTAATTGATGAAGATGCTGTTAGGAACAGAGTGAGCATGTGGGTGGGGACAATGGCTTAGTGAAAGTCTGCAAATTTGAAAAATGCTGTCCTGGGGTGCCATCTCCTCTCCAGTCTCGTCCTCACTCTCCACACCCAGTTTTCTAATTTTCCCTTTTCCTGCCTCAATTTAGCATCTTTGGTTTACCCTGGCCCCTGATCTTCATGTAAATAGAAATTAAATGACAAATTTCCAAGACCCCTCAAAGGCCATTCTTCTATTGAAATTTCTTAAAATTTTGTGTGTTAGTCACTCAGTCATGTCTGACTTGTTGCAACCCCTTGGACTGTAGTTCGACAGGCTCCTCTGTCCATGGAATTCTCCAGGAAAGAATACTGGAGTGGGTTGCCATTCCCTTCTCTAGGGGATCTTCCCAACCCAGGGATTGAACCTGGGTCTCCTGCATTGTAGGCAGATTCTCTACTGTCTGCGCCACCAGGGAAATGGAAGAAATGATCCCCCACCCACTCCACAAACCTTCTGGATGACCTTTTCTAGAAGTTTGATGTAAAGGCCTTGGACTTGAAGGGAACTGTAAGCTCTGGTTCATGAGGATCGTTTTTTCTTCCTGACTGGTTGCATTCCTGTCTTCTTTGCTTAGCTTTCTCCTTCCTCTTCTCTCGAGTTTCTTCCAGCTCTCTTTCCTTTCTCTGAGTTTCTGTCTAGTCAAATGGAGAGCTCTTAAAGCCTTACCTCCCAGGGAAATTGCAAAGAATCACGGGCTGGCTGGCTGTGTTACCTAGGGAATTTGGGAAAATCATCTCTCTGATTAATTAAAAAAAATAACATCAATAATGATTTGCCTGGGATGAATACATGTGTAATTCTCTTAAAAAATTTTTTTTTCCCCTAAAGTCTTTCTTTATTTAATTTGGTACAACATTGCTTCTGTTTTCTGTTTTATTTTTTTTGGCTACGAGACATGTGGGATATTAGCTCTCCAACTAGGAATTGAAGCCACAGCCCCTGCGTTGGGAGGTGAAGTCTTAACCACTGGACTGTCAGAGAAGTCCCATGATTTTCTTTTGAAGTGTCAGAGCCAGACCACTCGAGTTATGGGCACATCATACCCCTTGCAGCAGAGTTGATTTCTGTGTGTGGATCCCAGCCTGGGAGAGAGCAAGGGACATGTGTCTTCTTTGTTCTTGGTCACATTCATGAGCCTTCCCTCTCCACACCTCCTCTCCCTCCATGAAGCCTGCCCTTCCTACTTTTGCAGGCTTTTTTATGCAGTAGTTTGAGATAGTGATTTCAAGGAAAGAATATTTCAGTTCAGTTCAATTCAGTCACTCAGTTGTGTCCAACTCTGCGACCCCATGGACTGCAGCATGCCAGACTTCCCTGACCATCACCAACACCCAGAGCTTGCTCAAACTCATGTCCATCGAGTCAATGATGCCATCCAACCATATCATCCTCTGTTGTCCGCTTCTCCTCCTGCCTTCAGTCTTTCCCAACATCAGGGTCTTTTCTAATGAGTTTCTGTTCTTTTTATCAGGGGGCCAAAATATTGGAGCTTCAGCATCAGTTCTTCCAATGAATATTCAGGACTGATTTCCTTTAGGGTTGACTGGTTTGATCTCCTTGCTGTCCAAGGACTCTCAAGAGTCTTCTCCAGTACCACAGCTTGTTCTATGAAATAAAGGGCCTCCCACAGTTTCCATCATTTGTACAATGCATTTATTGAATATTTCCTATACAGTCAGGCAGTCTTCCCTGGTCGCTTAGCTGGTAAAGAATCTGCTTGCAATGCTGGAGACCTCGGTTCGATTCCTGTGTCGGGAAGATCTGCTGGAGAAGGGGTAGGCTACCCACTCCAGTATTATTGGGCTTTCCTGGTGGCTCAGACAGTAAAGAATCCATCTGCAATGTGGGAAACCTGGGTTCAATTCCTTGGTTGGGAAGATACCCTGGAGAAGAGAATGGCTACCCACTCCAGTATTCTGTCCTGGAGAAGTCCGTGGACAGAGGAGCTTGGTAGGCTATAGTCCATGAGATCACAAAGAGTCAGATGTGACTAAGTGACTTTCATTTTACAAGGCACTGGGGTTGTGACTGGTGATGCAGCAAAACAAACAAACAAACAAACAAACAAACATTCTTTTCCTATAAGTTGCTCATTGTATGGTAGAGACAAGACCAATTACATTATTTGCCTTTTTTGTGGCCATACCATGAAGCATGAAGGATCTTAGTTCCCGATCATGGATCGAACCCATGCCCCCTGCATTGGTAGTGCACAATTTTAACCACTGGACCACCAGGGAAGTCCCAAGACCATCTACATCTTTTGTGAGTTACACATGATGATTTTGGGTCTCCTTGTTTTAAAAGTTATTTAGAAATTCAATATTTGACAGCAGGGCACTAAACCAAGCATCCTTTTGAAGCTGGAGCTCTGTGAGAGTCCATAGGGAGAACATTCATGGGAGGTTGGGTCTCGGGGGGAGAAGACCCTTTACCTATGTAAAGGGATAGAAGCCTGGTGGAGAAGGCCCAGGAGAGCTCCAATAGTCTTGGTGGCCCGAGGAGACAGCGGATGTCCCCTGACGCAAGGAGGAGTAAGAAGGCAGCTTTGCCTCTCAGAGATTTCCTGTCTCATCTCTCTCTCACTAATGGACTTAAGAAAACTGTATTTCTCCTTTACTCTCTCCTTCAGATACAATCAGCGTTGTCTTGCCAGAATGAGTATATTTTAATATGGAACTCCTTCTTTGTTCTGCCAAAAAAAAAAAAAGAGAGATGGAAATCATTGTAACCCAAAACATAACACACAGCAATAAAATAATATTCTAAAAAAGTGAGGAAAATAAAGCTAATGGAAAGGTAGGAAGAATAAAGGAAGGCAGTAATGGGGTCAGTGTATAATATACCTGCTTTGAGATCCTTTACCTCTGCTAGAGGTTGGCTGCAAAATTTAGATTTTATTGTGGCAAAATATACACCACATAAATTTTACCATTTTAACCTTTCTTTTTTTAAATCTACTCTGCGAGACTTGTGGGATCTTAGTTCCCCAATCAGGGATTGAACTCACATCCTTGGCAGTGAAAGCACAAAGTCCTAACTACTGAATTGCCAGGAAATTCCCTCATTTTAGCTGTTTTTAAGTGTATAGTTCAGTGGCACTAAGTATAGTCACATTACTGTGTAACCACCACACCATCCATCTCCAGAACTTTTTCAACATCCCAAATGGAAACTCGTGCTTGTGTGCTTAGCCAGGTCCAACTCTGCGACCCCATGGATCACAGCCTGCCAAGCTCCTCTGTCCATTGGCTGCTCCAGGCTAGAATACTGAAGTGGGTTGCTGTGCCCTTCTCCAGGGGATCTTCCACGACCCAGAGATCCCTTATGTCTCCTGCATTGGCAGGCAAGTTCTCTACGGCAACTCTGTGTCCATTAAACAATAACTCACTTCTGCATCTCCCCAGCCTTCAGTGATTGTTTTCTGTCTCAATCAGTTTGACTATTTTAGATACTTTAGAAAAGTGGAGTCATATAATATTCGTGTTCTATTGGAAATGGCTTATTTCACTTAGCATGGTATCTTCACATGTCATCATGTTGCAACATGTATCAGAATTCCCTTCCTTTTTAAGGCTAATATTCCAATGCATGTATCGACCACATTTTGTTTACCCATTCATCTGTCAGTGAACACTTGGATTGCTCCTACCTCCTGGCTGTTGAGAATAGTGATGCTATGAACATGGGTGTACAAGTATCTGAGTCCCTGCTTCCCATTCTTTTGGAAATTCATACCCAGAAATGGGATTGCTGGATCATATGGTAGTTCTGTTTAATTTTTTGAGAAACATCAAATTTAGTTCCGAGGCTTCTAGGGGCCATCTTAAGATCGGAAACAATAAAATACACAATTCACAGTGCCTCCCAAGTAAATGCAGATCAGTTGTTTGTGAGACTAGAAAAACCTTGCTTTCTCCCTCGGGTCTGCAGGGAGAAGGCACCCTGCAGTGCAGTGAGCCACACGACCTACGGCAGAAGCAGTGCGTTTCTGGGGAGGCTGATGAGAGCACAGGGTGAGGAACGCAGGCCATGTGGTCCAGGCTTGGAGTGGGGCTGCCTCTTCTTAGGATGCAAATTCCAAAGAAGAAAATGATAAGCAGGGGAGAGAACAATGAAGGAATATATCCTGGGGAAAAGGACATTTTCTTTGAGAAAGCTTTCTGAGCACTTTGCAATTTAGACAAGACTGACGCTGGGAAAGATTAAAGGCAGGAGAAGGGGGCGACAGAAGATGAGATGGTTGGATGGCATCACTGACTCAGTGGACATGAGTTTGAGCAATCTCTGGGAGATGGTGAAGGACAGGGAAGCCTGGCTTGCTGCAGTCTGTGGGGTTGCAAAGAATCAGACACGACTGAGCGACTGAACTGGACTGATTCTTTTTCAGCATACGCTGCTCTTTATTTCTCTCTGTAGCAAGCTAGATCGCTGATTAACCACGGCTGTCATAAACTCCAAGTGGGCCGTTCGGGGTGCCTTACCGCCGCTTAATGTCCTGTACTGAGCCCCGCTCTTCATGCAGTGTCTATCTACCTCAGTGTTTTGTTTTTATTAGAAATTCACCTCACCTTGTCTATTGAGGGGAAAGAAAAAAGGAAATTAGACCCTGGAGCTCAGCAAGCCCATAAAATGGCAAGAGATTCCTGAGGAAGGCCACGCCGAACCCCTAGGCCCCGGCTGCCTGCGCGGTAATGAAATGCATGACTACAGGAGATGATAGTAATTGCGCGATGGCTCGTTACAGCTCCCGGGTGATTTGGTGCTGTCAGGAGTGCGCTGTCCTCCCACATCCCAGGAGGCGACCGGCATCAGTGACTGCAGGCCCTGATTGGGGCAGTGAAATATTGCTGGCAAAAATTAAAAGGTCCCCGTGTCAAAATAATTCATGATATGCATATCTTCCATTCTGATGAAACGGCTGATATCCGGATTAGCAAGATAATAAAACTGATCAGGCTACAGTTAAACAATTTAAGTTGGAGAGCTGTTCATTTTGTAGGTGTCACTTGTCAGATCAAGGGGTCAACGTGGAATGAAAGGCTCTTCCCGGTAACCTTCCGAAGATGTGGATCCAGCGTGTTCTTCGCGATTTGTCCAAAGTTTTCATCATCCGGCTGCCGACCAGCATTACCGCGGCAGGCTGTATTCTGACATTCAAATCCCCGGAATGACAGGTTATTAGGAGCCGAGGACTGGCTCTACATACATTAAGCGCCGTATCTCTGACCTGTAATGTGAACCGATAGTGATATTGTAATTGAGTGAGTCTGCAAAAAGGAGGGGGGAGTCTTTATTAAAACACGGGGAGAGAAAGGAAAGCATTTCTATTTCTGATGATTTGTGGGCTTGGAAGGGAAGCTTTTGGGCAATGATTTATTTTTCTTTTCGAAAAGGTAGAGTGACGTACGGAGTGTTTACTGGGTGTAACGGTTATTTGACGAAGATAAGGCAAGCTCTCTCAGCCTCCTCTCCATGTGCTGAGCAGGTACAGATCAAAAGAGATTTGTTCTATTAAAGGCAGTAGCTTTAAAGTGAATACAATGGACCCACAGACCTCCTGAGGCTGTTCTCAGGGTCTTGGCCCTGTTGCTCTGGCTTCACTTCTCGCCCCTCCTAGGTCTGAGCCCCTTTTCCTCTGAGTACCAAGGCGGGTAGCAGAAGGGGGCATCTACTATTGGTGTCAGTGACTCCATTGTGGGGTGCTGCTGTGCACAAAGTGACTAATTTAATGTGCATTAGTGGGATCTCAGTTGATTCTTTCAGGTTTATCCTGAAACATCCTTGTCCAAGGGAGTCAGACAGGCAGGTCACTGAATTCAATCTTGTCCGACTCTGTGACCCCATGGGCTGTAGTCCACCACGCTCCTCTGTCCATGGAGATTCTCCAAACAAAAATACTGGAGTGGGTTGCCATTTCCTCCTCCAGGGATCTTCCCAACCCAGGGATTGCACCTGTGTCTCTTACGTCGCCTGCAGTGGCAGGCGGGTTCTTTACCATAGCACAACCTGGGAAGCCCTCAAATTCTAGGATAGGTTGTGAAAACCCTCCAACAGCCTGAAGCAGCTCAGTATTGTGTGTGTGTGTACGTGTGGGTGTGCACCCCTGTGTTACAGGTGCATATGTGTGCCGTGAATGTGAATATACACACATTTGGGATCTGTTGCTGATTTCCTAGGGTAAGAATTGCCCAGCGAGTTTGGATTGAACATGTACACACTGCTGTATATGGAGTGGATAACCAACAAAAACCCACTGTGTAGCACAGGGAACTTGGCTCAATGTTATGTGGCAGCCTGAATGGGAGGGGAGTTTGGGGGAGAATGTATATATGTATATGTGTGGCTGAGTCCCTTTTCTGTTCACTTGAAACTGTCACAGCATTGTTAATTGGCTATACCTCAATACAAAATAAAGAGTTAAAAAAAAAAAATTGCCCAGAGAAAATTCTAATCGAAGGTGCACTGTTCCAAGCATTGGGAAATTGAGATTCTGGGATGAATTTCAGCAACGACACCCTTAAGTGACCTTGGGCACGTTGACCAGCATCTCCATCTGTAAAGTAGTTGTCCTGGTGCTGTGAGAAATGACATAACAGATACATGTGCTATTATAAACTGCAGTATGAACATAAAATGTCATTAATCTTAAGAATAGGACTGATGAATGTTTAGCCCCATGCAAATATAAGGGTTTATTATATCTACATTTGGATACTATCAAAGGAACTCACATTGAGATTCTTCAGTATTTGAGGTATGTTTCATAAAAATACCCCAAATGGGGCTTTCCTGGTGGCTCAGTGGTAAAGAATCTGCCTGCCAATGTAGGAGACACCAGTTCGATCCCTGATCCAGGAAGATCCCACATGCCATGGAGGAATTAAGCCCATGTGCCCTAACTATTGGAGAAGGCAATGGCACCCCACTCCAGTACTCTTGCCTGGAAAATCCCATGGACGGAGGAGCCTGGTAGGCTGCAGTCCATGGGGTTGCTGAGTCGGACACGACTGAGCGACTTCACTTTCACTCTTCACTTTCATGCATTGGAGAAGGAAATGGCAACCCACTCCAGTGTTCTTGCCTGGAGAATCCCAGGGACAGAGGAGCCTGTTGGGCTGCCCTCTATGGGATCGCACAGAGTCGGACATGACTGATGCGACTTAGCAGCACCAACCCTAACTATTGAGCTGGTGCTCTAAAGCCTGGGAGCGGCAGCTACTGATTCCATGTGCCACAGTTATTGAAGCCTGCGTGCCCTAAAGTCCTTGCTCCCCAACAAGAGAAGCCACCACCAAGAGAAGCCAACACAGCACAAGTAGAGAGTAGACCCCGCTAACCACAACTCGAGAAAAGCCTGCTCAGCAATAAAGACCCAGCACAGCCAAAAATAAATAAATAAGTAATAAAAAAATACCCAAAATGAAACATAGTACCTTTAAACATTTTGAAAATGGTTATTGTCAGTCTCTTTTTAGTTCTCACTATTACAACGGTCACCTCTTTTTCATTTTATGAAAATTATTTGGTAAAAGCTGTATGTGTAGAGAAAGCACCTCAGCCTTCATCAAAATTGAAATCCACTCTTCTCATTTTATGGATGTTGGTGTAACAAGGGTGTTTATAAATACTGATAGCAAGATAGCAATGAGACATGAAGAGTGATTGAAGGTTTTTGGATTAAGATACTGGGTAAATAATGGTGACATTTTTAAAGATGGTGAGGACTGAGAGTTTCTGGGTATAAAAACTAAGAATTCTGTTTATGACATATTCGGTTTGAAATGCCTATTACGTTATTTATTTCTTAATATTTATATTTGGCTGTGTTGGGTCTTGGTTGCAGCACGTGGGATCTTCACTGCTGTACATGGACTCTCTAGTTGTGATGGATGGGCTCAGTTGCTCGGCATGTGGGATCTTAGTTCCCCAACCAGGGACTGAACCCACATCTCTTGCATTGCAAGGCTAATTCTTAACCACTTGGTGATCAGGGAAGTCTTGGCCTGTTATGTTATATTTTTCCCTGCTATAAATTTAAGAATAGTATCCTTGAATGACCTACGTTTATAGTCACATAGGAGAAATGTTATAAATAAAAAAACTTACAAATGGATTTTTGTTAAATAGATAAACTACAAATAAATCAAGAATTTGTTTAAATTCAGCAAACATAGTGAAACCTAAATATATAAGACCCTGTGTATAAAGAGTGAATAAATAACTCATTGTGTCCTCCGTATGAGAAAAAAGTAATATACAACAGTGGAGAGCAGGGATCATTGTGGATTAGGGTGATCAGAGAATGCTTCCTGAAAGAGGTTAATTTTGAAAGAGACTAAGGAAGATGAGTCGGTGGATGGGAAATACAAGGACTTTCCACAGGGAAAAATATCAGTAACTGCTTCAAATATGTGTCTGAGTGAAGGTTTACTCAAATATGAATTTCTGATTTAATTTGTGCATCCTTTGTCGCTCAGTTGTGTCTGACTCTTTGCTCCTCTTGTTGTGGAGCACAGACTCTGTGGCGTGTGGGCTTCAGTAGTTTTGGCTCCCAGGCTCTAGAGTGCAGGCTCAGTAGTTGGTGCACAGCCTCAGTTGCTCCTCTGCATGTGGGGTCTTCCTGGATCAGGGATCGAACCTGTGCCTCCTGTATTGGCAGGCGGATTCTTTACCATTGAGCCACCAGAAAAGTCCCATGTGTTTATCCATTTTTAAATTATCTGAGGCCACTGGTAACTGGAAGTAGTTTTGCTATGTCCTGGGCTAATTCCTGGGAAAGATCTGAGTCAGTCTAAGTTACTTATGTTAGTGTAGATATTTTGAGTTACTAAACCAAAGAACTTGTTAGCAGCAAGTGCGAGAGGGTCAATGTATACTCTCTTTCCCATTTTTGGGGTCATTTTAGATAGAAATTAGATAAAAGTGTGTTTTGAATCTTGCATGTTTAGGATTAAGGATTGGATGTCTGATGCGTATGATCCTACTGTTCTTATAATTTGAAAAATAATGTATAAAAAATATATCTATATGTTTAAGAAGTATTGTCAGTGTCTATTTTGCTTGTGTGTAATAGGAAATGAAAGAAAAGAGGAATTGATGACTGACAGGGTCATCCTGTCTTACTATGGCTGAGATGCTTCCATGGGAAGACACATTATGTTATCTGTTTGGTCAATTTCAGGACACATGGTTAATCTCATTACCATCAGTACTAGCTGAGCTGAGACCAGTGAGCTTCCTGAATTGATATATACCAATATATCAGATAATCATAATTACAGATCAGATCAGATCAGATCAGTCGCTCAGTCATGTCCGACTCTTTGCGACCCCATGAATTGCAGCACGCCAGGCCTCCCTGTCCATCACCAACTCCCGGAGTTCACTCAGACTCACGTCCATCGAGTCAGTGATGCCATCCAGCCATCTCATCTCTGTCGTCCCCTTCTCCTCCTGCCCCCAATCCCTCCCAGCATCAGAGTCTTTTCCAGTGAGTCAACTCTTCGCATGAGGTGGCCAAAGGACTGGAGTTTCAGTTTAGCATCATTCCTTCCAAAGAAATCCCAGGGCTGATCTCCTTCAGAATACAGATAATTACAGATAATCATAATTACAGATTATGATTATAGATTGTAGACAATCATAATTCCATAAAAAGTGAAAATAAAATAAGATACTGAATTAAAGTTGGTCAACTTTCTGTTTATGTTGAAAATAGAAGAGGCAGGAAATTTTAACTTAAATGTCTTACATGGCCCTTCATAGCTAAGGGTCTATAATGTTTTTGTATGTTTTCAATGGAGATCAAACCAGTCAATCCTAAAGGAAATCAGTCCTGAATATTCATTGGAAGGACTGATACTGAAGCTGAAATCCCAATACTTTGGCCACCTGATGTGAATATCTGACTCGTTGGAAAAGACCCTGATGCTGGGAAAGATTGAAGGCAGGAGGAGAAGGAGATGACAGAGGATGAAATGGTTGAATAGTATCACCGACTTAATGGACATGAGTTTGAGCAAGCTCTGGGAGTTGGTGATGGACAGGGAAGCCTGGTGTGCTGCAGTCCATGGGATCACAAAGAGTCAGACACTACTGAGCGACTGAACTGAACTGAACTGACTGAATGCTGAAATTATTTTTCATTTCCCAAATAATGTTATTTACTCTTTTGTAAACCGTTGGTTTAATAATCACACAAAGTGCTCAGTTGCGATTTGAAGTTCAAATCGGATATTCCATGGAGGTCAGAGACTTTTGGGTTGCACTGATACAATTTCTGTCAACTCTTATGTATCATGGATCTAATATGTTTCAGGATTCTCCAGTGTGGAAAGTAAGCATGGACAGTGTTCTGGGAGGACCTAACTTGGTTCCAAGGAGTTTGTTCCCTTCAACCAGACCTTTGGCCTTCACTTCTCACCTTCCAATTTTTATTAATGTAATATTCTCTGTGTTTATTATCATTACCCTATTTTCTTTGGTCTCATAATAGATGGAAGGGAACACTTGTAAGTATGTGTTCTCCATTCTCTTCAGAAAGAGGGAAAACTTGAGAGAGAGAGCTGGGGTTGTTTACGATTGTGGCTTTCGACAGTTGGAGGCATGATATGGTCCAACCTAGTTTTTCATAGAGATAATTCTTATTCTTCTTTTTAAAAAATTGAAGTATAGTTGATTTACAATGTTGTGTTTCAGGTGTACAGCAAAGTTATTCAGTTTTACAAACATTAGTTAGTGTTAGTCACTCAGTTGTATCCAACTCTTTGTGACCCCTTGGACTATATAGCCCACCAGGCTCCTCTGTCCATGGAATTCTTCAGGCAAGAATACAGGAGTGGGTTGCCATGCCCTCCTCCAGGACTCTTCCCAACACAGGGATTGAACCTGTGTTTCTTACATCTGCATTGGCAAGTGGGTTCTTTACCACTAGTGCCAGCTACACTAGGTCCTTGTTATTTATCTATTTTATACATATTAGTGTGTATCTATTAGTCCCAAACTCCTAATTTATGTCTCTCCTACCCTTTCCCCTTTGGTAACCATAAGTTTATTTTCTGTGTCTGTGAGTTAATTTCTGTTTTGTAAATAAGTCCATTTGCATCATTTTTTAAGATTCTTCATATAAGTGATATCATATGACCTTTGCCTTTGCCTTACTTCACTTAATATGTAATCTCTAGGTCCATCCATGTTGCTGCAAATAACATTAGTTCTTCCCTTTTTATGGCTGAGTAATATTCCATTGTGGAGCTTCCCAGTTGGTGCTAGTGGTAAAGAACCTGCCTACCAATACAGGCGGCATAAGAGAGGTGGATTTGATCCCTGGGTTAGGAAGATTCCCTGGAGGAGGGCATGGCAACCTACTCCAGTACTCTTGCTTGGAGAATCAGATGGACAGAGGAGCCTGGTGGGCTATAGTCCATAGGGTCTCAGAGTGTTGAACATGACTGAAGTAACTTAGCATGCGCACACATGATATTCCATTGTTTATATGTAGCACATCTTCTTTATCCAGTCCTCTGTTGACGGACATTTAGGCTGCTTCCATGTCCAGGCTATTGTAAATAGTGCCACAATGAACTTTGAAGTGCATGTATCTTTTCAAATTATGGTGTTCTCTAGATATATACCCAGGAGTGGGATTGCTGGATCACATGGTAACTCTATTTTTAATTTTTTAAGGAACCTCTATTTTGTTCTCTATAGTGACTGCACTAATTTATATTCTCACCAACAGTGTAGAAGGGTTCCCTTTTCTCCACACCCTCACCAGCGTTTATTATTTGTAGACTTTTTAATGATAACCATTCTGACTGGTGTGAGGTGGTACCTCATTATAGTTTTGATTTGCATTTCTCTAATAATTAGCAATGTTGAGCATCTTTTCATGTGCCTGTTGGCCATCTGTAAATTCCTAACACTTCTTGATTGAAGAATTTATAACATTTCAAACAAAATAAATGAGGAACCTCAGCTGCCTGTCTAGTGGGAGGCATTAAAACTGGGTGGATTGGAGCATGTGCTCTGAACCTGCCAGCCTGACTTTGGATCTCGATTCCACAACTGTGTGATTTTTGGATGGGATACTTATATCTCTCTGTGCTTCAATTTCTCTCTCCTTAAAATGGGGAGCAATAATAAATAATAATTATCTCATCAGGTTAGTGCAAAGATTATACTAGTTAATCAGTGCACAGCACTTAGATTAGTGTTAGCTCATATTCTGATTGCTCACAGTTTTCTATTATTCACTCATTACCCTGTTTACCTCTTGGTGAGATAGGACTTTGTTCTTTTCCTCCCATTCTTTTGCAGTCTAGGAACCAGTACCAGCTACTCTCCTCATTGTGTTTGGAGCATTATACTTTAAGTAAAAGTGTCAGTCGCTCAGTCGTATCTGACTCTTTGCTAACCCATGGACTGTAGCTGGCCAGGCTCCTCTGTCCATGAAGTTCTCCAGGCAAGAATACTGGAGTGGGTAGCCATTCCTTTCTCCAGGGGATCTTCCTGACCCAGGGATCGAACCCGGATCTCCCCCACTGCGGCAAATTCTTTACTGTCTGAGCCACCAAGAAGTGGTGATATATTTTAATATGTTTTATATTTAGCAACACTGTTGTAACATCTTAAGGTACCACAATACAAGTTTTCCTATTGCTCAGACTCTAGGAGGGGAGGGATGAAGGGACTGGGGAGAGAGATGGCCCCCGAGGGGAGGAAGAAGCCATGAGAATTAAGGGCTGGAAATAACTCCAAAGGGAGCTGCCCCCAGCAAGGTCTGTCAGGGGTCTGTTCCTACAGCGCTTACTCTGATCTGTCAGAGGTGAGGGCTGAGTAGGTCCTTCTCCAGGAGTGGTGCTTCTGTGTCTCGTCTACAGGGGGCAGCACCGCAACTCTGGTCATTTGTATCCTCAGGCTTCTCTCCCCTCCCTCCCATTTCCCTTCTGAAATACATTGTTTTTACAGCCCATCTAATTTGGGCGTAGGCTTGGCCAGCCTCGTTGTCATTTTAATATATATTATTTTGGTTTCTCACACAATCTGTAATTTATTTTATTGACTTTCTAATAAATAGGGGGGAAAAGATCTTATTTCCATATGGACTGTGCGTTATGGAGAAGCCCCTCATGGCTCAATACCAGAGCAAATCCACTCTGGCTCGTTTTCATCCCTCCCACTTGAGGTTTATGTGTCTCTCCTCTCCTAATTTTTCATTAGAATATAATAATCATCTGAGGAAAGGGTGATTTGATATGTGATATATTTCATTATGCTCTTATGGTAAGGGTAGTGCCCAAAGTGGGAGAGCATCACTAATTTTTCGGCACAGTAATTTATTCCACAGTATTTAAATGTTGTAATTTTCACACGGAGGCACATGCTGCCACATCGATCTTTCCCTGGACCAGTCTGTCTTGCTCTTTCCTTTTCATCTGTTTTGTTTTTGCATATTTTTTTCATAAATTCGACAGATGGCCTCTTGATGAATCCTTGATAATACTGTCATGTAAAGCAGCGAAGACTAGAAATCATCGCACAAAGATTTTTCATTGCAAAGGGAAAATTGAACAGAGCAAACATCACTAAGTCCATAACAACAGCCACAAAATATCTACTTCACGTCAATAAAGAGGACAGGCTTGCCTCCTCCTGCTTCCCGCACCAATGCCAGCGTCCTTTTAAAGTCCTCTGAATATTTTATATTCCGTTTAGATCCCTCTTGCACGCCTCGGGTCGGTTGAGATTTGTGAGTTTCATATTCCAAATGTTCATGCAGCCTCTTTCACGCGTCCCCTCGCTTCTCCCCGAGCCCCCGCTCCCAGGGCTCCATAATTGTGGATCAGGTGAAGTTTGCATCCCCTCATTTCAAGGTCATGCACCAATAGGACCATTTTCCTGATTCAGAGGGCACGTAATTTCACAGCCGTGTACTCCTCATTAATCCCCCTGAGTGGGGGCTCGTGAAGTTCCAGATCACAGATTTGTTTTTGTCTTGTTCTCTGACTCAGTGCTTCACAAAGGGATTAGATTAACCTCTGTGATTGTATTTGTATCTCCCTGCATCGTGTTAGAAATAAAGTGATTTCTTCTGTCCCCTCCTGCCCCCATACTCCACCCCTTCCCATTTCCTGTCGTCATATTTCTTCCTCCGGTTTAATGACTAGGTTGCAGTTCATTAAAGAGAGATGCATGGCAAATACAGGGAATTGTCCATTTACTGGTAGTAGTTCTAGCTTTCTTTGTTGATATACAAATACATACATATATATAATTATGTGTGTGATATATATATATATATTTCTGTTTTCTTTTAGTAGCCTGTGTGTGAAATTTCCAGGATTACCACAAAAATGAAAATTTGTTGTCTAGTGGGTGTGAATTGAAATCCCTGTGGGCCTGAGTTCTGTAGTTTCTAAACATTAGAATGTCCTGAAACAAGACCTTTATTGATTAGTTTCTCAGTGCTGTTGCCTGCTAGAAGAGTAGGCACAGGACCTCAAGCAGGGTTTTACCCCCCACATTTTAAAGTGGCTTCTTCCTCCTTGCCCTCTCTTTCTGCTTCTCATTCCAGTTTTTGACGGCTTCTGTGACTCTCGGCGACCATGAAAAGGACCCACCTGGGCCTTTTATGATTTCTCAGGATGTGTGAGCCACTGGGGGCTCTTTCTGCGGGTACTTGGATCCACTCCGCTCCACAGTGGTAGCCACCACAGTGTTCACCACGTGGTTGACACTTTTCTGTGTTAGGTGTTTACAGCCTCCCATTGAGCTGGGCACTGATGGGCTTCCCCAGTGGCTGGGTGGTAAAGAACCCGCCTGCCAATGCAGGAGACGCAGGTTTGATCCCTGAATCTAGAAGATCTCCTTGGAGAAGGGAATGGCTACCCACTCCAATACTCTTGCCTGGGAAATCGCATGGACAGAGGAGCCTGGCAGGTTACCCCATGGGGTCGCAAAGAGTCAGACTTGAATGAGCGACTAAACAACAACTGAGCTGGGCATCACTGTGCCCATTTTACAGAACAGGAACCCAAGACTCAGAGAGGTTAGGTTGCCTGAAGTCTGCATTGTTATAAGGTTACAGCCAGGACTGAACTCGGGTCTGCTTCTTTACCACCCCGCTTCCTCACCTGAGAAGCTATTCTAAACTCCATGTTTAAAACCGGGAGGCCCATCTTCATGTTTTTGTGGCTTTGAATGCCAAATAAAACCATGATCCATTTGGGGAGACAATGCACAACCCCCCGCCACCTCCCCGCCTTTATAACTTTTCACTTCTTTGGTAATAAATAAGAGCTGGTAAATAATTGAGCAGAATTGGGCTAAGCTGTGTTCACCTCTAACTTAAGAAACAGGAGATCTAGGCCAGCCTGGACAACTGCCCTCCATTCAGGGAAGAATCCAGTGGAAGGCAGCAACTGAGAGCATCAGTCCTGTGTCAAGCAGACCAGGTTTGAATTCTGACTTCTCTGCTTCTTAAAGAAAGATACTGGACTTGCCTTCTCTAAGTCCAGGACATAGACTGTTATAAGGATTAAAAATGGTTACAAAACAAAATTTGAAATTCAACCAAATTCTGTCTGAGGATGTAAGTGGCTTTACTTGGTGGTTCTTGTGTTAGGTGATGATCATCCCATCTAACCGGCTTCCCAGGTGGCTCAGTGGTAAAGAACCGGGTTCCCAATGCAGAAGACGTAAGATATGCTTACCTTTGATCCCTGGGTGGGGAAGATCCCCTGGAGGAGTGCATGGCAGCTCACTCCAGTATTCTTGCCTGGAGAATCCCATGGATAGAGGTGTCTGGAGGGCTCCAGTCCATAGGGTCGCAAAGAGTAGGATACAACCGAAGCGACTACCACGCCACACCATTGAAGTAAATAAATGGATTTTTTAATGCACTAAATAGGGCTTCCCTCACAGCTCAGTTGGTAAAGAATCTGCCTGCAATGCAGGAGACCCTGGTTCAGTTCCTGGGTCAGGAAGATCCCGTGGAGAAGGGATAGGCTACCCACTCCAGTATTCTTGGGCTTCCCTTGTGGCTCAGCTGGTAGAGAATCCGCCTGCAATGTGGGAGGCCTGGGTTCAATCCCTGGGTTGGGAAGATCCCCTGGAAAAGGGAAAGGCTACCCACTCCAGTATTCTGGCCTAGAGAATTCCATGGACTGTATAGTCCATGGGGTCGCAAAGAGTCGGACACGATGGAGCAACTTTCACTCACTCACTCACTCAGGGTATTGTACTTGCTAAAGCACAAGAATCCCTGTTCGTTATCTTTATTGACTTTTAATCTACATTGTTTTTTAAATTAATTTTTGTTGGATCATTTGGGCTTCCCTGGTGGGTCAGACGGTAATGCATCTGCCTGCAAAGCAGGAGACCCAGGTTTGATCCCTGGGTCATGAAGATCCCCTGGAGAAGGGAATGGCTACCCACTCTGGTATTCTGACCTGGAGAATTCCATGGACTGTATAGTCTACGGGGTCGCAAAGAGTCGGACACGACTGAGCCACTCTCACTTTCATGCAGTAAATAAATGGCCTCTTTGGTAACTGAGCATGGCAAGTGGGGATCCACATATTGTAAAGGTTTGATTTCCTGGTTCAGTCTTTGACCAAGAGGTGAAAGCTACCTGAGTGGGTTTGTCTACAACCTCAGGTAATTTTATTTATTATTTTTTTCTTTTTTCAGATAAGTGTTTTTTTAAAACATCTTTTATTTAATTTGTCACAGTATTACTTCTGTTTTATGTTTTAGCCATGAGACATGTAGGATCTTAGCTTAAAATCCCTAAACCTTGCATTGGAAGGTGAAATCCTAACTATTGGACCACCAGGGAAGTCCCCAGGTAATTTTATTTTAGATGGTGATTGTCCAGTAGTCTCTACAGAGTAGAAAGGCAGTTCAAGCAAAGAATTGGCAACATGTGAGTACTCAGGTGAAAAAGAAAGTGCCAGGAAGAGCCTGGAGATCACGTCGTCCTACCACCTTTCGTTTTAGGATCCTCTTGTGTCTTAATTTTTCATTAGCCTTTTGGTAATGAGTCTTTTAATGAAGCTGTTTTGGAATTTTGCAGCCTTTTGTAAGCTTCTGCATACCAATTAAAGTCGGCATCCCATTCTAACTGCACAATTTGGGACAATTCTCAAGTGTTCTCAGGTGTGCTTCTTAAATGAACAATCCTGTAATTGGAGTGATCCCCATAATGGCCATTGTGATTCTTGTAAAATCTTGCCATTTGTTCGATACTTGTAACTTCTGGGACTACAGTTGCTCAACCTAAAATAAGCAGGTGTATAGGAAGGTGGTACACTCAACTCTGGTTATAAAGGATCCCATTTCTTTTAGCTAGGCCTTTGGGTTTCTTGCATGCTCAGTCACTCAGTTGTGTCTGACTCTTTTCGACTCAGTGGACTGTAGCCCACCAGGCTCTCTGTCTATGGGATTATCCCATCAGGAATATCGAGTGGGTTGCCATTTCCTGCTGCAGGGGATCTTTCTGCCCCAGGAATAGAACCCGTATCTCCTGCATTGGCACTGCCCCAGGAATAGAACCCGTATCTCCTGCATTGGCAGTCAGACTCTTTACCACTGAGCCACCTGGAAAGCCTTAAGCCAGACTTACTGGCTTCCAGGCACTTCCAGTATTCTCATTAGCAATCAGCTTTTATTTACCTGAGACCCCTCATGGGACCCAGTTCAGCTCAAATTGGACCCAGTCCAATCCCAGGCCCAGTTTGGTTTTCAAATCAGGCCCAGTCTGATCCCGGACCCCATCCAGTTCTTAAGTTGAACCCAGTCCAACTTTGGTCCATTGCCATGGACTTTGGACTGGGAGAAAGGACTGAGCCAGCAGAGCTGAAAGGATGGAGACTGGAGACCGATTCCACACTCGGGGAGAGCTGCAGCTGCCACCAGTGGTTCCCAGCGTGGCATCTGGGGAAGGATTCCAAACAAGCTGGGAACACTGACCAAGCTGTCAGCAGTTCCCAGCATGGGAGTCCAGGGACAGACAGAGTTTAGATGTGGAGTAATCAAACAAACAAAACACTGATTACAGAGACTAGATTGGTGGTTGCCAGAGGCAGAATTTAGGGGTGGGGAGCTGGGCGAAGTAGGTGACAGAGGTCAGAATGTCCAAATTTCCAGTGATAAAATGAAAAAGTCCTGGGGGTGTAATGTGCAGCATGGTGACTCTAGTTACTAATACTGTATTGCATATTTGGACATTACTAAGAAAGTAGATCTTAAGTGTTCTCATAACAAGAAAAAAGACAACTTCGTGGTAATGGATGTTAACTAGACTTCAGTTCAGTTCAGTCGCTCAGTCGTCTCCGACTCTTTGCAACCTCATGAATCGCAGCACGTCAGGCCTCCCTGTCCATCACCAACTCCCGGAGTTCACCCAAACTCATGTCCGTTGAGTCAGTGATGCCATCCAGCCATCTCATCCTCTGTCATCCCCTTCTCCTCCTGCCCTCAATCACTCCCAGCATCAGAGTCTTTTCCAATGAGTCAACTCTTTGCATGAGGTGGCCAAAGTATTGGAGTTTCAGCTTTAGCATCATTCCTTCCAAAGAATACCCAGGACTGATCTCCTTTAGAATGGACTGGTTGGATCTCCTTGCAGTCCAAGGGACTCTCAAGAGTCTTCTCCAACACCACACTTCAAAAGCATCAATTCTTTGGCGCTCAGCCTTCTTCACAGTCCAACTCTCACATCCATACATGACCACTGGAAAAACCATAGCCTTGACTAGACGGACCTTTGTTGGCAAAGTAATGTCTCTGCTTTTGAATATGCTGTCTAGGTTGGTCATAACTTTCCTTCCAAGGAGTAAGCGTCTTTGAATTTCATGGCTGCAATCACCATCTGCAGTGATTTTGGAGCCCAAAGAAATAAAGTCTGACACTGTTTCCACTGTTGGGGCGGGGCGTCATTTTGCAATGTATGCAAATATTGACTCATTGTGTTCCACACCTAAAACTAATACAGTGTTATATGTCAGTTATATCTTGTCTGTCCCTTCAGTCATGTCCGACTCTGTGGCCCTATAGTTTATACCAGGCTCCTCTGTCCATAGGATTCTCCAGGCAAGAATACTGATGCCTTCCTCCAGGGGATATTCCTGACTGAGGGATCAAACCCTCATCTGTGTGTCCTGCATTGGTGGGTGGGTTCTTTACTACTAGCCCGCCTGGGATGCTCCCTGAAAATGAGAAAGACTTTTTCTTTTAATTTTGAAGCTAATTCTTTTAAATTTTTTATTTTGTATTGAGGTATAGCTGATTAACAATATTTGATAGTTTCAGGTGGACAGCAAAGGGGCTCATCCATACATATACATGTATCCATTCTCCCCCCAATTCCCCTCCCATCCAGACTGCCACATAACATTGAGTAGAGTTCCCTGTGCTATATAGGGTCCTTGTTTGTTTTGTATTTTAAACATAGCAGTGTGTACAGGTCCATCCTAAACTCCTTAACTATCCCTTCCCTGCATCCTTCCCCCCACCCCCAACCATAAGTTCCTTCTCTAAAAGGAAGACTTTCTGGTGACAATATTTTGAGATCAGTGATTCTTATTCAAGGCTGTCCCTCAGACTGTGCTTTCTGCTGTCTGCAAAACACATTTCTTTTTTGAATACTGGGTTAATTTTCAGCTCACCTTTATTGAGTCCAGGCACTGTGCTCAGAGCTTTCTCCATCTCACTTTCCTCTCTCAGCAGGCATGCTGTGGGGAATTTTTCCTGCATCATGTGTTGCGGGTGCTGAGGCAGAGAGTGGATAACTGAGTGGCCAGGCTTCATGCAGCTGGAAATGACAGAGATTTGAACCCACGTCTCCTGGTTTGAAATTCAAACTTTCTTCCTTTACAGAATGCAGAATTGAGGGCAAAACTCCAGAATCTTAGCACTGTCTTTTCATTTGCTTCATCCATCAAATGTATTCTTTGCTAATTCTCACATGTATTAATTCTACATAGCTTGCACTTGTTTTGTGTGCTCAGTTGCTCAGTGTTGTCCGACTCTTTGCGACCCCATGGACTGTAGCCCACCAGGCTCCTCTCTGTCCATGGAGTTTTTCAGGCAAGAAAACTAGAACGAGTTGCCATTTCCCACTCCAGGGAATCTTTCTAATCCAGGGATCGAATCTGTATCTATTGCATCTCTTGCTTCGGCAGGCAGATTCATTATCACTGAGCCAATCTACATAACTATTATCTTTTTAAAGACAAGTTAAAGCCTTTCTGTTGTTGTCAGGCAATGTTTGTGTTTAATTGTGTACTTCATCTATGACCATGAAATGGGAAAAAGGCAAATGGGAGTGACTTCCTTGCTTTGGCTTTGGGAGTCTCAGCTATTTGGACTTATTTTTATAAGTTTGGGCCTGAAAAGCCATTTCAGAATTGTAACTTCTCCTTAAGCCCTTTGCCACCATGCAGGGAGAGCAATGTTTTGTTTAAATTATTTTGCCTCAATCTGAGTATTTTGATGGACTCCACTGTGTGTGGTTTTCTTCAGGAAAATAATGGAATCTTTCTTAGCTTGTTTCAAACTGTTTTTTTTTTTTTTTTTTTTTTTTTGATGAAAGAAAATCATAGCTAAATTATCCAGAGTATGTCTGTGAGAAATAACTACTAAGCATTTTTGAAGGGAGTTCTCGGATACACATGGCAAAGAACACAGACTCTGCTGCTAGACAGGGCCCTGCCCTGGCTCTGTGACCCCCGTGGGGCTGGTCGGGTTGAGATCATAGGTCTTATTCATATGATGGTGTTGCAGCCCAACTTCTTCCTTCGTGAATTTACATCTGGAAATTTCTCTTTGAAGAAGTTAATAACTGAGCCTTTTGTGATTTACTCTTGCTGGGTTGAGGTGGGGGATGAGGGAATGGAGTGTGTTTTCGTGGTCTGTGTATGTGAGCAGTGTTATGCTCTTATGTGGACTTCCCTTTAGCTCAAATGGTAAAGAACCTGCCTGCGATGCAGGAGACCAGGGTTTGATCCCTGGGTTGGGAAGTTCCTCTGGAGAGGGGAATGGCAATCCACTCCAGTATTCTTGCCTGGAGAATTCCATGAACAGAGAAGCCTGGCGGGTACAGTCCATGGGGTCACAAAGAGTCAGACACGACTGAGCGACTAACATACACACACACACACATACACACACACACACGTTGTTATGTGTGCATACTAAAATCCACATCTTTTCCTTAGCAGGAACTTATTTGCCTATCTCAGTTCCTTAGGGGCTGGGTTATTTCATTTATAATTAATTTTTTTTTAATTGCACAGATGCAATTTTGCCTTGCAGAAAAAAAGCGTCTCACTAACCTCTGGCTCTCCCCACCCATATACTCTTGCACTTTCTAAAAAACGTTTAAGAATCCCCCACTTCCCAGTGCAATGCCTGGAGATTTTTCCAACAGAAAACTAGGGAAACAAATTCCTGCTTTCTGTGGCAGTTTCAGTACCAGCAGAGGCATCAGCTGTTCGCAGCTTTCCCTCTGGGACCACAAAATCAAACAGTAATATTCCTGATATGGACAAAGCTGGGGCTTCAATTATTCAGCAAGAATCCCAGTTGTGCAGAGAAAGGAAGAGCCAAAGTGGACTCCGCACAGGCCTGGGAGAGGGAAGCTCGGGATTGTCATTTAGATCCCGCCCTTGATGTGGTGCACTCCTGGGCCTGTCTCAGAAGTTTTCTCTGTCTTCTGGTTCGAGGTCCATCATCCACAGGTCTTGGCTGTGTTGGGCTTCCCAGGTTGCTAAGTGGTAAAAGAATCCACTTGTCAATGCAGGAGACTCCGGTTCAATCTGAGTCGGTTCAATCCCCTGGAAGAGGAAGACAACCCACTCCAGTGTTCTTCTCTGGAAAATCTCATGGACAGAAGAGCCTGGTGGGCTACAGTTGGATACAACTGAGCAACTGAACATGCACGCACGCACTTGGTTGTGTTGCAGAGAATGGCAGGCTACAGTCCATAGGATTGCAAAGAGTTGGGCACAACTGAAGCCCTGGAGCATGCACACGCACACGTGGGATTTTTTAGTGGTAACATGTGGGGTCTTTAGTTGTGGCTTGTGGGATCTAGTTCCCTAACCAGGGATCGAATCCAGGCCCCCGGCGTTGGGAGCGTGGAGTCTTAGCCACTGGACCACCAGGGAAGTTCTTCACTCCAGTTTCTGCTTCCATGTCCACATGGCTGTCTTCCCTAGTGTGTGTCTATGTCTCTTTTGTCCAAAGCTCCCTCTCCTTTCTTTTTTAAAGATATTGGCTGCTGCATTAGAATCCACCCTAATCCAGCATGATCTTGTTTTAAATTGATTACATCTGGAAGACATCACTTTGCCAACAAAGGCCCGTATAGTCAAAGCTATGGTTTTTCTAGTGGTCATATACAGATGTGAGAGCTGGACAATAAAAAAGGCAGAGCACTGAAGAATTGATGCCTTCAAACTGTGGTGCTGGTGAAGACTCTTGACAGTCCCCTGGACAACAAGGAGATCAAACCAGTCAATCCTAAAGGAAATCAACCCTGAATATTCACAGGAAGGACTCATGCTGAACCTAAAGCTCCAGTACTTTGGCAACAGGTTCTCCAGTACCTGTTGTGGAGAGCCCAGTCATTGGAGAAGACCCCGATGCTGGGAAAGATTGAGGGCAGGAGGAGAAGGGGGTGACTGAGGAGGAGATGGTTGCATGGCTTCATTGAGTCAATGGACGTGAGTTTGAGCAAACTCTGGGAGATGTGGAAGGACAGGGAAGCCTGGCATGCTGTAGTCCATGGGGTTGCAAAGAATAAGATACAACTGAGGACTGAACAACAACAGCAAAGACCCTGTGTCCACATCAGATCACATTCACAGGTACCTGAAATTAGAATTTAACTTCTCTTTGTTAGGGACACAATTCAACCCACAACAGCGAGTATAAAAGTGTGTATTTTTGTGTGTGCTTGTATTGGGTTGGCCAAAAAGTTCTTTTGGGCATTTCCATAAAATGTTTATGGAAAAACCTGAATGAACTTTCTGGCCAACCCAATAGTATAGGGGACAAGAGTAGAAGCAGTGTTTCTCTGAATAGACACTATTTTATAGATTTGATTTTGGAATCATGTAAATATTCACATAATTATAGAACAAAAGTTAAATGAAAAGTTCTAGAAATTAAAAGCATAATGAAATAGATGAATCACCAGAACACTGAATATATGGCTCAACTATATAGAAAGAAATTATTTCAGGTGACTTTAAAACACACGTTGACTTTGTTTCCCTAGTGGAATATGTCCTAAAGAAAATAGAATTGAAAAAAAATTCTTGAACTGTTTTCAGTGATCATGTGGTGGGTGGTAGTGTTGGCATTTTTATTTTAAGACTGTTGAATGTGTATTGTGTAGATAAAGAGAGTAGTTCTGTTTATATTATTGAGAAATGAGATTTGGGGATAGGAGAAAGTACAAAAGATGTTTAACATGAGGCTAAGTTATAAACAAGTTATAAACCTTAAAGTTAAATCAGAAATATAAATTCAAATTCATGATATATCTTACTTAAAACAACCACAAAATGCTACTAACATGTTTCTAGCTCTGTTCACTTAAAAGACTTGGAAATAAAGGCCACCCCAGTAGTAATCAGCAAACTTAATGCCAAAATCCTGATCTGCCAGCATCATTTCCTTCCCAAAGAAACCAGGGTTCCTCAGAAAAAATGGCAACTCTATGGCAGGAATTGTTCATGATGAACCTGTAACATCTCATCACAGTACAGAACACAGATACCAAAAATTACTAGGGGTATTTCCAAAGGACTCAAGGGTCAACTTGAAGAAGCCCCCAGTGCAAACATTGGGACCATTTAGTTATCAATAATGGTAATAACTGTTATGAACTGAAACATTTCAACTATGATTTAATAATGTATCAAAAGCAAAAATACCCTCAATGATCACCTGTGGAGAATGCTAGGGAACCAACTCATTATTCTGAAAATCAAGCATTTATTCTGTCGCTCTTACACAAATCAGACCTCAGAGTAATAAAATAATTGATGAGGGGAAGAAGTTTACTGAAATATTCAAGCCAACAAAAGAAAAAGGAAAGAAGCATAGAAAACACTAGAAAGTTATCATTTTGGAATTAATGAAATAATGGAACGTGGTAATGATCACAAATGACGACTAACAGAAAAGAAAAACTTCAGGACACTAGTGTCTACTGATATAAGAACACGCTTCACCTGTGGAGTTGTTTGGCCACTCATTTGTGTCCTACTCTTGCAACCCCATAAACTGTAGCCCACCAGGTTCCTTTGTCCATGGAATTTCCATGCAAGAATACTGGAGTGGGTTGCCATGCCCTCCTCCAGGGGATATTCCCAACTCAGGGATTGAACTTGCATTTCCTGCCTTGGCAGGTAAATTCTTTACCACTGAGCCACCAGGGAAGCCCATGCTATGGAGAGTTACTGCCAAAAATGGAACCAAAATCCAAAGAAGCATTAAGCCCTTTCAACTTAGAGGGAGTACATGGGACAGAGAAATATGGTAAACAATATCACAGGGATGTAAGAGTGAAACTCGAGCAGTGGGAATCTCCATAGGACAAATTGCCCTGGCTTCTTCAACATGTAAGTTTCAAGGAACCCCCCCCCCCCTCCGCAAAGGAAGAGAAATAGAGATGGGACATCTGGATTAAAAAGTCTTAAGATACGTTTCAAGTGATTGCAATGTATGCATTGTATTTGGAATCTTTCTCAAATAAACTAAAAATATTTATAAATGAGGAATTTGGGGCAATTTGAGCACTGTTTGGATATTTAATCATATTTTTAGATGTGATAGTGGTCCCATCACTTCCTGGGAAATAGATGGGGAAACAGTGGAAACAGTGTCAGACTTTATTATTTTGGGCTCCAAAATAACTGCAGATGGTGATTGCAGCCATTAAATTAAAAGACGCTTACTCCTTGGAAGCAAAGTTATGACCAACCTAGATAGCATATTCAAAAGCAGAGACATTACTGTGCCAACAAAGGTCCGTCTAGTCAAAGCTATGGTTTTTCCAGTGGTCATGTATGGATGTGAGAAAGCTGAGCGCCGAAGAATTGATGCTTTTGAACTGTGGTGTTAGAGAAGAGTCTTGAGAGTCCCTTGGACTGCAAGGAGATCCAACCAGTTCATCCTAAAGGAGATCAGTCCTAGGTGTTCTTTGGAAGGAATGATGCTAAAGCTGAAACTCCAGTACTTTGGCCATCTCATGCAAAGAGTTGACTCATTAGAAAAGACTCTGATGCTGGGAGGGATTGGGGGCAGGAGGAGAAGGGGACGACAGAGGATGAGATGGCTGGATGGCATCACTGACTCAATGGACATGAGTCTGAGTGAACTCCGGGAGTTGGTGATGGACAGGGAGGCCTGGCGTGCTGCAATTCATGGGGTCGCAAAGAGTCGGAGACGACTGAGTGACTGAACTGAACTGAATGATAGTGTGGTTATGTTTTCTGTAAAGAATGCATACTGAAAAATTGGAAGAGTGGAATGACATGAAGTTTTAGATTAACTTTAAAAGAGTCTGGGTAGAGTTTAGATGAAACTATGAAATTGGCCTTGAGTTGATAATTATTGAATCTAGGTGGTGGGTACATACTAAGCTTTTTATGATATATTTTTAAAATAAATATTTGACATTTTTTATAATAAAAAGTTTTTTTTGAGTGATATTTAGGGGAAGTTGAACAGATTACTACAGCAAGAGAGGCCAAATCAATTCTAAATTAAATACATTTTATTAGCAATTTCTGCTGAAATCACTGGCAGTTTAGCTGGTAATAAATGTAGTGATGATAATAAAAACAAAAATAAACATTTATTGGTTGCTTACCATGTTCTTGTTGCTTTATATATATTACCTTACTTAATCCTCATAAAATAATTGAGATGGTAACTGAAATATCCATTTAAAAATTGTACTTATTTTTAAAGCCAATCTTTTTTTTTTTTGGCCATGCCATGCAGCTTGTGGGATCTTAGTTCCCTGACCAGGGATTGAACCTGGACCACATCAGTGAAAGCCCCAAGCCCTAACCACTGGACCACTAGTGAATTCCCATGAAATCCCTGTCTTCTGGTCAGGGTCACTGAGACTCAGGGAGGTGGCTTACCTTGCCTGGCAGATTAGAACTCTGGTTTTCTGGTATCCATTTCCTATATTACCTTCCAGGCTTTGCCTTATGAAATACTTTGCACTGTGGGTTATGATTTTTCCTCTGGGTTCCCCTGAAACTTCTGTATTATTCTCTTTTCTCTCTTCTTTTTTCAAATCCTCATCCATCTCTGAAGATCCAGGTTATACCTCCCACCACTCTGACTTGTCAAGATTTCTTCCTCTTCTGGATCCTTATTTTACTTTCAACTAAGGTGGAAATTGTGTGTTGACCTATGACGTCTTTCTTTTTTGAAAAAATACTTGTTTATTTTTGGTTACGTTGGGTCTTAGTTGTGGCACATGAGCTCTTTTTTTTTTTTTTTGTCTGTTTCTCTCTCTCTTTTTTTTTAATTTTATTTTATTTTTAAACTTTACAATATTGTATTGGTTTTGCCAAATATTGAAATGAATCTGCCACAGGTATACATGTGTTCCCCATCCTGAACCCTCCTCCGTCCTCCCTCCCCATACCATCCCTCTGGGTCGTCCCAGTGCACCAGCCCCAAGCATCCAGTATCGTACATCGAACCTGGACTGGCAACTCGTTTCATACATGATATTATACATGTTTCAATGTCATTCTCCCAAATCTTCCCACCCTCTCCCTTTCCCACTGAGTCCATAAGACTGTTCTATACATCAGTGTCTCTTTTGCTATCTCGTATACAGGGTTATTGTTACCATCTTTCTAAATTCCATATATATGCATTAGTATACTGTATTGGTGTTTTTCTTTCTGGCTTACTTCACTCTGTATAATAGGCTCCAGTTTAGTTGTGGCACTCAGCTTCTCTCTAGTTGTGGCCCTAGGGCTTCAGAGTTGTGTGCTCTGTGGTTGTGGTGTGTGGGCTTAGTTGCTCCACGGCATATGGGATCTTAGTTCCCTGACCACGGATCGAACCTGCCTCCCCTGCTTGGAAGGCAGATTCTTAACCGCTGGAACAATAGGGAAGTCCTTGTTTTTCATAGTCTTGAGTTGCTATTAAAATCCTTGTTTAGTTTTACTTGTTCAAGTCTAATGTCCCCAACTAGATTTGTAAACATCCTGAGGATGTAACAGTGTCTTATGCTTTGTAGCCCTCAAAAAGGTTGGCGTGATGCCTTGCATGATAAATTTGTGCTGGTTAACGGAGATTGTTTGGAGACTTGATAACTAATGACAATCAGGATAGCTTCTAGAGAGGGTATTTATATGTACAGAGAGAATTGGCAAGTTTAAAATATTAAATTGTCCTCATAAAAGTCCATGTTCAGGGGAAATGCTTGTCTTCACTCCTCTTGTTGCCTGTGACATGACATCCTACACTCTTCACCTGTCTCTGAAATCTATAGTCACTCTTAGTGGAGGGAAGAGGAGTGAGCCATCTACTAGGTGAGTTTGAGAAGGAGTAGAGCTTGCTTATTTTTCAACCTGAGTCTCAGTTTTCTGATGCAGAGAATTAGTAACTTACACAGGACTGGTCCACCCAGTGTCTGGGGCTGGGGGAAGGAGGACTTGGTTATAGAACTCCGTATTTCCTTTGACACAGCGAATAATTTTAATTCTGTTATGCCTGCGTGCATGCTAAGTTGCATCCGATTCTGTGCGACCCCATGGACTGTAGCCTGCCAGGCTTCTCTATCCATGAGATTTTCCAGGCAAGAATACTGGAGTTGGGTTGCCGTTTCCTCCTCCAGGGGATCTTCCCAACCCAGGGGTGGAACCCTGAGCCACTTATGTCTCCTGGATTGGCCGGCAGGTTCTTTACCACTAGTGCCACCTGGGAGGCCCATTGTACATCATTTACAAGCTCATTTAGCCCTCCTGTCTTGAGACAATTCTGCAACAGCTTTATTAGAAACAAAAGTGTGAAAGTGTTAGTCACTCAGTTGTCTCTGACTCTGCGACTCCATGAACTGTAGCCTCTGTCCATGGGATTTCACAGGCAAGAATACTGGAGTGGGTTGCCATTTCCTTCTGCAAAGGATCTTCCCAACCCAGGGATCGAATCCAAGTCTCCTGCATTGCAGGTGGATTCCTTACCACCTGAGCCACTGGGGGAAGCCATCGGGAACAAAGGCGATTGTTTATTTATTGTCATCTTCCTGGCTCTGTGTGTCAATCCTGAACTTGACTGGGGCAAAGGAGTGTGTTACTTAGAAGCCTTTCAAACCTCAACAATGTAAAGAGTGGGTGTTTAAGAATTAGTCTCATCACTAGCAGGAATTAACTTGATGAAAAGGCAGGGATTCTGAAGGGCTTGGTCCTGTAAGTCTATTTTGTGCAAAACAGAAACCGCAGATGGAGTGATGGAGTGGGAACCCTCCACGGCCCCTGTCCACTCTGAGATGATCTGGTACTATGCTAGAGGGGGATGATGACTGATGGGAAAGGAGATGGCAGGAGCTCCAAGGCGGTGGTTTTCACCTCAAGGGGGAGGAGCAAAGAGGAAATGGAGAAGTCAAGTAGGATAAAAACCACATAAAAGAAGTTATGGGATAAAGACTGAGATTGACAGAGTGAATAAAAGAGGAGGGATTTCAGATACAGAGTCTGTATTTTAACAAGGTCAAGCAACCTCTACATTCTTTCCACTTTCTGAAATTTTAAGAATTTTGAATACTTAACTGTAATATATTCCCTTCATAATTCCATAATCAAGTGAGCAATCACAGTTTAGGAAGTTAACTAGGACATCCTCACGCTTATGAATTTTTCCCATCACACACTGCCTATGTTCCTGAACACAGTGGTCATTGTCTTATCATGAATGCTAACATTTCCCCTCAGGAAACTGATTAAACTCAAAACCTGTCTTCAAATTTTTACTTAAAAACAAATTTATAAAAAGCATATCTGAACCTTGAGTGGGAGAAACAATTGGAAATGGGGCATGATGGCTCCTCTGTGTGTCGTGATGAACCTGTTTGGGTTTTACGAAGTAGCGTCATGTGGAGGGGGAAACAAGCCTTAATTAGCTCATTAGCTCCGATTTTACTTTTATAGTATAAACAGTCTTTTGCAGAAGTTATAATGCTGACTGTACTTTAAAATCTAAAAATTGCTGTCACTGAAGTTGTGTCTTGAAAATATGTTTATCTATCTTAGTGCAAATGCTCTCTGGAATCCTGGAAAGCATTAAAAAAAATTTTTTTTTTTGAGGCACTTAAGCTCAACAGCTAATGGAAGATCATGTATTTAAATAATTTACACTTCCATCTGGTTTGAAGAACACCAGGTGGAAATTGCTGATCAGGATGAGTCTGCTACGTGGAAGGCAATGTTTGCTCAAAATAAATGAAAGACAAACATTTCCACGCATCCCATCTTTCTGTCTGTGTGGGTAGACTCCTGTCTCCTGTTCTCATGTTCTCCGGTCCCGGATCCTGTCTCTTACATCCACTGCGTACTGATGGGGCTCCAGAAGGAACACGACGCACTGAGTGACTTCCTCTGTTTTATTTTCTTCCTCACAATCTTTTGATCATAAGCAATCATTGTCTGCCTCTCTCATCCTTTCGCCCTGCCAACCTGAAATCAAAAGGGGCTGTCCCCTTGCTGCGGGAGAGAGGGAGCTGAGCTTCCTGGATGTGCTTCTCCTTGTTGCCAGGCCAACTGGCAACTTGTATGTTTCCCACTGAGCTTCACAGTGTGTTGTCAAAAGCATGGTTTTGTGAGTTGACTTTTGATCGGCACTTACTGTATCTTACCTGTCAACTCCGCAGCGGACTTCCTCATTTACGGCATGTGGCCTGCGAGCACAGACCAAACCCTTCCAGCCAAGAAGAGCCCCACAGAGCACATGGCTCTGCTCCCCGGCTCTCTATGGCTCATCCTGTTTTGTCAGATGCCTTCTCCTGTGTGAGGATGTTTTCGGCGTGTATGAGTGTCTGCGCGTCTGTGTGTGTCATTTTGGGCCGATAAAAGAATGGGAACCATTCCTGCTGTGAAGCCAACACAGTCAAAAAATGGAACCTTTTGTTTCAGCATCGTAAGGAAGAGTTCCCGGCTACGAAGAGTAATTGTTCCCGGGGCAGTGAACCAACTCACCTACCAGTGTCTTAGCTTACATAGGGGAGCAGGAAATGGTTATCACAGAGTCAGAGCTGAAAAAAGCAGCCTTTCTGGTCCATGTGCTTCAAAACCTCACAGCCTCCATGCACTACCAGCATGACATAAAAGTTTGCCTACCCAGCCTCTGAGACTCCCCAGGGAAACAAGATCACAGCGTCTGCAGCACCTTCAAACTCATCTGCTTCTCCAAAACCAAACAAAATACAAATTCCAAATGTGTCGAGTTTTATTCTAGGTTTAGAAATAACACTTTTCCGAGCCATTTCTAAATTTGACAGTCTTTCCTCTCTCATTGCTAGAAACAGCCTGAGCTGGACTTGGCTGGGTGTGGGGAGACCTTGGGTAGTGCCTGAGATGACTGCTTCTCTGGCTACCACAGCTACCAGGGAATATCTGAGAGAGGAGCCCTTTGTTTCCTGTAAAAAAATATGGGTGACGGGAAGGAAAATTGTTGGATGGAATTGCTTGGGGGCATTTTTCGATATTGTTAGGCTACTCAACTTCAAACGGGCAATAGTCATTCCTATCATCACTTTCCCTGCTCAGCTCTTTTAAAAAAATTAACTAAAAAAAAAATTGGCTATGCTTAGTCTTCTTTGTTGCAAGCAGACTTTCTCTAGTTGTGTCGAGCAGGGGCTCCTCTTAATTGCAACGCACAGACTTCACATTGAGATGGCTTCTCTTGTTGCAGAGCAGAGCTCTAGGCGCTCGGGTTTCAGTAGTTGTGGCACATGGGCTTAGTTGCTCCATGGCACGTGGAATCTTCCTGGACCAGGGATCGAACCCTTGTTACCTGCCTTGGCAGGTAGGTTCTTATTCACTGAACCACCAGGGAAGACCTCCCTGCTCATCTCTTGGGTACACATTTGGGAGTGGACTGGAAAGGGGGCTTGCTAGGAGCTGTGGGCATTGAGACACCACTATGGCCTCCTCTCCCTTCCCGCATATAGCGTGGGAGTGGCAAGGGGCTGAGGCTGGTATATATGGAATTGGGCGCTCCCAACAGTCCCTGTGTTCCCAGCCCCCTTCAGGTGGTACCACCCCAGGTGTCACACTGCCTTATGAAGTATGGAAAGCATATGTCAGAACCAGCTTGGTGAGCTTGGGGGGATACTGCCTAATAACTTAATTGTCATGTTGAGCACATGGGGCTCATGACGGGGGCCCTGAAAATGCCTTCATTCATCTCCCACAATGCTTTTTTCCCCCTTCTGCCCTTAGGACTGTGCATGTGAGTCAAGTTGCCAAGTCATGTTCAATTCTTTGTGACTCCGTGAACTGTAGCCCGCCAGGTTCCTCTGTCTGCGGGATTCTCCAGGCAAGAATACTGGAGTGGGTTGTCATACCCTCCTCCAGGGGATCTTCCCGACCCAGGGATTGAACCTGTCTCTTATGTTACCTGCATTGGCAGGCAGGTTCTTTAACACTAGTGCCACCTGGAAAGCTTGTCCTTAGGACTAGCCTCTTGATTTTCTGCTTACTTCCAGAAAACTAAAGATCCTCTGATTATCTTTAGAAAAAATTCATGCCAGTTTAGTCATTAATATGTCAAGCTAGGCTAATAAATCACTGGTTTTGTTTTAATGGTTAACTTTTCCTTCAGCTTGAGCCTTACAGGCCTGGGTGGTACTGGTCTTGCCTTGTGTGCCCCATACAGAGCTGTGCTTCTCTGGCACCGGAGTTGGATATGGCATGGAGGAGGAGAGAGGTGGGAAGGTCTCACTGTTGGCATGCATGTTCCCTGGACTTGGGAGATTTGTGAAACGACTTTTCTCTTGTAGGGTGCATGCATACACGCGCGCGCGCGTGCACACACACACACACACACACACACACACACATACCAGAAGTGGTTTTCTCACTACTCAAGTGTCTCTACTGGCTGGTGTTGTATATGGTTCTCAGCCTGGGAATGCAGCCGTTCACACCTTGTTGGGGTCACCTCCCTATCTGGGTGGGACCTGAGTTCCTAGCCTTCTCACATGAAGACACCCAGGAGCCCTTTGTCCTAGGAGCACACGGCGGCCCTTTGTTGTTGTTTAGTTGCTCAGTCGTCTCCGACTCTTGTGACCCCATGGACTGTAGCCCACCAAACTCCTCTGTCCTTGGGATTTTCCAGGCAAGAATATTAGAATGGGTTTGCCATTTCCTTCTCCAGGAGATCTTTCCAAACCAGGGAACCCGTGTCTCCTGTATACACAGGCAGCCCGGAGAGCCATCTTTACTTTGATGTCACAATAGCTGGATGTCAGCTTCCTCTCTTTGAAATCCCAGAGTCAGACACCAGTCCAAGATGTACCCCCAGCTCTAGAGGATGCATGGAAGGCTCTTAGAAGGGTCACACTGAAATCCTTTCCTTAGACTTGAGGTCAGTGGCATGCATTGACTTGAACTGCAAGTCCCTTAATCTTGGGAAGCGCTGCCACTCACAGCATATAGAAGCTCTCCAAAAAGTCCTCTTATAATCTCTCTCTCTCTCTCTTTTTTTTTTTTCCCCAGTACTTCTAATCTTTTCTGAGCTGAGGATGGGTAGTCAGCAAAGCATTAAATCCCAGTTCTTAAGCAAGTCCCATGCATGTTCTAACTAGTGGTCTTGCATCTCACTTTGAAATGTGATGTTTATTGTCTTGCAGCCTCTGCTTAAATTAACATCTGGTCATGTTAAATCAAAGTTTGAATTTAAAAACCGAAGCATTATGTTCATATGGATATGTGAATATCTATGCATCCTAAGTTGAACAACATAAAATTTAAAGTTTGTCTTCAGCGTCCTCTTTAAGTAATTACATGTGAATTTGAATGAAGAGCTCAAAGGGGAAACAAAATCTCCCCTAAGTGGAGAAGTTCTATTGCTTGTTTCTAACTAGACAATATTGTAAGCTTCAAGATGTAGGCAGAAGTTATTCAATATTTTGGACGCTTTTCTTCAATAGCACAATGTTTTTCAGCAGCCAAGTGGAATAGTTTTCAAAATGGAAGAGTTGAGATTAACAACAAAAGCAATAATTAAACCAACAGTACTTAATAGACCATTCATACTGTCCTAGTTCTTAAGTGCTGTGTGGAAATTGGCCATCAGACCCTCACAACAGTCATATGTGAGGTGACATTATTCTCATTTGATAAAGTTTTAGCAACTTAAGGTCATATAGATTTTAGATGATGGAGTTTAGATTTTAATCCAGGAAATCTAACTTCATAGTTGATTTTCATTGGAAGATTGAATTGAGTGATTTGAAGCTTGAAATTTCCTGTAAAACAGGGCAACCCTGAGCTTTATATACTTTCTCAATCCTTTGACTTCACTTAATTCAGCCATTTCATTTACTTATTTTAAATAATCTTGCCTGCTGAAATGGTCTGCTTCTGTGAGCATGGGAGTATCAAGGCAAAGAGAAAGAATTTTTTTATATAACATGTTAGTTTCACGTGTACAGTGTAATGATTCAATATTTGTACATACTGTGAAATGATTCCCACAATAAGTCTAGTTTACATCCATCACTGTACATAGTTATAACATTTCTTTTTTCATGTTATGAGAACTTTTAGGATCTATTCTCTTAGCAACTTTCAAATATGCAATACTGTCTTGTTAACTATAGTCACCATGCTATATATACATTACATGCACATGACTTACTGATTTTGTAACTGGAAATCTATATCTATTGACCACCTTCATCCATTTTAGTCACACCCCATTCCTACCTTTGGCAAAAACCAATCTGTTCTTTGTATCTGTGAGCTCATTTTTATGTGTTATTTTTTGCTTTTGGATTCCACATTTAAATGATACCTCATGGTATTTGTCTGACTTACTTAACGGAATGTCCTCACGGTCTGTCCATGTTGTTACAAATGGCAAGATTTCATTCTTTTTTATGGCTGAGTATTATTGTTGTTGTTTTTCAGTTGCCCGGTTGTGTCTGACTCTTTGTGACCCCATGAACTGCAGCACACCAGGCTTCCTGTCCCTCACCGTCTCGGAGTTTGCCCGAGTTCATGTTCATTGCATCAGTGATGCCATCCAGCCATCTCATCCTCTGATGCCCTCTGCTTCTTCTGCCTTCAATCCTTCCCAGCATCAGGGACGTTTTCAATGAGTCATTTGTTCATATCAGATGACGAGAATACTGGAGCTTCAGCTGCAGCATCAGTCCTTCCAGTGAATATTCAGAGTTGACTGAAGGAGCGAATGGCAAACCACCCCATATACTTGCTGTGAGAACCTCATGAACTGTATAAAAGGCTGAGTATTATTCCACTGTAGATCTGTATCACACTTTCTTTATCCATTCATCTGTTGATGGACATTTAGGTTATTTCCATGTCTTGGCTATTGTTATAATACTTCAGTGAATGTGGGGGGTGCATATAGCTCTTTGAATTAATGTATTCATTTTCTTCAGGCAAATACCCAGAAGTGGAATTTTTAACTTTTTGAGGAAACTCCATACAGTCTTCCATAGTGCTTGTACCAATTTGGCAAGGGTTTTTTTTTTTTTTAAGCACCTTATTGAGGTATGTTTGACATGTAAAAAGCTGTGCATGTTAAATGTATACAACTTGATGAGTTTCAGTTCAGTTCAGTTGCTCATTCGTGTCCCACTCTTTGCCACCCCATGAATTGCAGCATGCCAGGCCTCCCTGTCCATTACCAACTCCCAGAATTCACCCAAACTCACATCCATTGAGCCAGTGATGCCATCCAGCCATCTCATCCTCTGTCGTCCCCTTCTCCTCCTGCCCCCAATCCCTCCCAGCATCAGAGTCTTTTCCAATGAGTCAACTCTTCGCATGAGATGGCCAGAGTATTGAAGTTTCAGCTTTAGCATCAGTCCTTCCAAAGAACACCCAGGACTGATCTCCTTCAGAATGGACTGGTTGGATCTCCTTGCAGTCCAAGGGACTCTCAAGAGTCTTCTCCAACACCACAGTTCAAAAGCATCAATTCTTCGGCGCTCAGTTTGGGGATAAGCATACACCCGTGAAGGCTTCCCTTGAATCTCAGCTGGTGAAGACTGCCTGCAGTGCAGGAGACCTGAGTTGGCTTCTTGGGTCGGGAAGATCCCCTGGAGAAGGAAGTGGCAGCTCATTCCAGTATTTTTGCCTGGAGCATCCCATGAACAGAGGAGCCTGGCAGGCTACAGTCCATAGTGCCGCAGGAGCCGGACATGACTTAGTGAGTAAAGCACCATCGCTATACACCTGTGGAACTATTGCTTCCATCAGTGCATAGATACTGATTTATCATCACCCAAGATTTCCTCCAGCTCCCTTGATTATCATTATCATTTTTTGCGGGTAGCGAGAAGGCTCAACATTCCATCTACTCTCTTAGCAAATTTTCAGTATAAAGTAAGTGTGTTAGCTGTATGCTCCATGCTGGATAGCAGAGCTCCAGAACTTATTTATCTTGCATAACTGGAACATTGACCATCACGTTCCCATTTTTCTTTTCCTCCTGTCAAGGAAGAACGTTGTTTTTTTTTTTTTTGGCAAGGCCTCAGGGCAAGTGGAATCTTAGCTCCTCAACCAGGGATCAAACATGCACTTGCTGCAGTGGAAGTGTGGAGTTTCACTACTGGACTGCCAAGGAAGTCTAAAAGAAGAGCAAGTTTTATAAGAATGGGGCTAAATGTTCTTCTATAAACTTTCTTTGCCACTTTCATCAACCTTTGAGAGACTTCTATTTAGTACATTTTTTTTCAATGAATAGTGTTAGCCATATGTCATTGCTACTCCCTCACTGATCTGCTTGCTATTTTCTTGGAACCCAAGGACTTCTTTACTTAGGCTGGTATTTATAGACCCAGAATGGGCCATTCTGTAACCATATTTGGCTGGCTTCCTAAATAAAAGGAAAGGTCAGGTCTGAAACTGACCACTTGGGAAACTCAAGTGGACCAATACCTAGGGCACGTTAATGACTCCTCCTGTTTATTTCACTGTCCCATGAGTGGATTAGCTTTGACTTAGTCTATGTACCTTCCTGGATGAGGGAGTTCAGTTCAGTTCAGTTCAGTCGCTCAGTCCTATCCAACTCATTGCGACCCCATGAACCGCACCATGCCAGGCCTCCCTGTCCATCACCAACTCCTGGAGTACACCCAAACCCATGTCCATTGAGTTGGTGATGCCATCCAACCATCTCATCCTCTGTCATCCCCTTCTCCTTCTGCCCTCAGTCTTTCCCAGCATCAGGGTCTTTTCCAGTGAGTCAGTTCTTCAGATCAGGTGGCCAAAGTATTGGAGTTTCGGCTTCAACATCAATCCTTCCAATGAACACCCAGGACTGATCTCCTTTAGGATGGACTTGTTGGATCTCCATGCAGTCCAAGGGACTCTCAAGAGTCTTCTCCAACACCACAGTTCAAAAGCATCAATTCTTCGGTGCTCAGCTTTCTTTAGAGTCCAACTCTCACATCCATACATGACCACTGGAAAAATCATAGCCTTGACTAGATGGAACTTTGTTGACAAAGTGATGTCTCTGCTTTTGAATATGCTGTCTAGGTTGGTCATAACTTGCCTTCCAAGGAGTAAGCATTTTTAAATTTCTTGGCTGCAATCACCATCTGGAGTGATTTTGGAGCCCAGAAAAATAAAGTCTGTCACTGTTTCCACTGTTTTCCCATCTATTTGCCATGAATTATGGGTCTGGATGCCATGATCTTAGTTTTCTGAATGTTGAGCTTTAAGCCAAGTTTTTCACTCTCCTCTTTTACTTTCATCAAGAGGCCCTTTAGTTCTTCTTCACTTTGTGCCATAAGGGTGGTGTCATCTGCATATCTGAGGTTATTGATATTTCTTCCGGCAATCTTAATTCCAGCTTATGCTTCTTCCAGCCCAGCATTTCTCATGATGTACTCTGCATATAAGTTAAATAAGCAAGGTGACAATATACAGCATTGACGTACTCCTTTTCCTATTTGGAACCAGTCTGTTGTTCCATGTCCAGTTCTAACTGTTGCTTCCTGACCTGCATATAGGTTTCTCAAGAGGCAGATTAGGTGGTCTGGTATTCCCATCTCTTTCAGAATTTTCCACAGTTTATTGTGATCCACACAGTCAAAGGCTTTGGCATAGTCAATACAGCAGAAATAGATGTTTTTCTGGAACTTTCTTGCTTTTTTGATGGTCCATCGGATGTTGGCAATTTGATCTCTGGTTCCTCTGCCTTTTCTAAAACCAGCTTGAACATCTGAAAGTTCACGGTTCACATATTGCTGAAGCCTGGCTTGGAGAATTTTGAGCATTACTTTACTAGCGTGTGAGATGAGTACAATTGTGCGGTAGTTTGAGCATTCTTTGGCATTGCCTTTCTTTGGGATGAGGGAGGACATGTGTTTAATTCAGGTTGTATCTTTTGCAGTGATTCTTAAACAATGGTGTTAACAACCCTGTTGGCTGATTGTGTGAGTTTCAGGAACCACAGTGAAACAAGTGACTGATCAAGAGATTTTTTTATATATTTACAAAGGACACATACCTGGAGGACATTGGGCCATGTGAATATGGAGCAGATGTGGGCATGCTAGTTTTTATGGCTTTGCCTCTAAGACAGAACTAAGTCACCCACTTTGCCTTTCCCCACCTTTCAACCAGGACTTCAGATGTTTTCTAGGTTTTACTGATGCATGTTCCTTTCCAACTGCGTCTTTAATCATTTTGAGCACCTCGAGACCAAGATAGACTCTCCAGGTAGTGGTGGGTTCCCCCCACTTCTGGTTTGATACCAAGAATTTTAAATTCCTTTTTTTCCCCAGCATCTTATGAATCTGTGACCAGGGTGAATAAAAAAAGATCTCTAGAAAACTGTGCCCTTTCACTGTTGTGCTAAATGTAATCCAAGTGAAAGCAGTGTGTCAGATTCAGGACAGCCCCTCACCCCACCCCCAGATCTCCTATGGACACACTATCTCCCCTAAGCATTTTCTGTAGAGTATGCTTTATCCTTCATTTGCTCAACAGATATTTGTTGAGCATCTACACTCTTCAGGGCATGGGGATATGAGTGAGTGAACAAAAGGAGGCAAAATCCCTGTCTTAAGGTGCAGGACAGGGATGCTGCAGTCCATGGGGTCCCAAAGAGTTGGACACGACTGAGCGACTCAACAACAGCAAAATGAGAGCTGACATTTTCATGGGTAGAGACACAAAATAAGACAAATTAGTAACATACATAGGGTGTTAGGGGCTTCCTCCGTGGCTCAGATGGTAAAGAATCTGCCTGCGATGCAGGTTACCTGGGTTTGATCCCCGGGTTGGGAAGATACCCTGTAGAAGAGAATGGCAACCCACTTCAGTATTCTTGCCTGGAGAATCCCATGGACTGGCGAGCTACAGTACATGGGGTTGCAAAGCGTTGGACACGGCTAAGCTACTAACACACACACACACACACACACACACACACACACACATTATGTATTAGAGATAAATGCTGTGAAAAAAAATAAAACAGAGAAGCTGGGGTATGGGGTGTAGTTTAATTTCCAGTAAGACCATTAAGGGAACCTTGCTAGGAAGGCGATGTGTGAGCAGACTTGAAGGAGAGCAGGACGTGATCCATGCAGAGACTGGGGAAGGTTCTGGAAGCATCGTGACTTTTAGAAGAGCTGCTACTTGGGAAGATCCTAAGCTTGGTCCTTTCTGGTATTGCATCTCTGGGATCAGATGAGAGCTCAGCTGACCTCCCAAAGTCAGGGCAGAGTCAGTGAGACTCTCAGAAAGAAAATTGATGCAAGGAAAAGCCCATCACAGCAGACTGCTGATCGGTTTATAAAGAAAAGTGAAAGTGTTATTTGCTCAGTTGTGTCCAGCTTTTTGTGACCCCGTGGACTGTAGCCCGCCAGCCTCCTCTATCCATGGAATTCTCCTTCAAGAATACTGGAGTGAGTTGCCATGTCCTTCTCCAGGGTCTTTCCAACCCAGGGATCAAACCCAGGTATCTAGCATTTCAGACAGACTCTTTACCATCTGGGCTACCAGGGCTTAGAGACCTACCCTTTGATTTCTAAGGAGATGCTCTTCTTTTCCCATTCTTAGGTACAGAACCTGGTTTCTCCTTGCATTGTCTGTTATGCCAAATTTAGCCAACTGCAAGGTTAAAGGGGCTTAGTTCACACAGCACTGTCCTCACTTCTGATGCCAAGTGCAGGTTTGGGGGAGGGTTCCCCAAACCACTCTCAGTTTCAGTAATTTGCTAGAAGGACTCTTAGAACCCACTGAAATCTGTCACTCACTGTTCTGGTTTATAATAGAGAAAGGGTATAGATTAAAATCAGCCCGGGGAAGAGATGCATAGGGCAGAGTCCGTGAAGGTTCCAAGTGCCAGTGTCCAGTGGTCCTTTCCCGGGGGAGATGTGGACAGCATTCATCCTGCCTACATCCTCGTGTAATAACATGCACAGGGTATTTTCCACTAGGGAAGCTCACCTGAGCCTCGGTATTCAGCATTTTTACTGGGGCTCCATTACGAATTGCCCATATGGCTGTTCTTCAGTCTCCAGCCCTTCCAGAGATGGTTGATACATTTAGTTTCGAATTCCTCCAGAGAGCAGCTAATACCATGTAGCCTAAGATAAATCACACTGTTAGACTGTCTGGTGGCCAAAGCCCCTGGGCAAACAAAGACCCTGCTATTAGGCATGACCTTCCAGCAGCCTTGATTCTCAGTGGCTGAGGGCAAAGGCCAGACCTCTTTGTTGGACAGGGTTAATTCCTCACTGCAGAGTTTGTAACATAGAGTTATTCTTCTCCATATTTGTTGTCATAACATCATTCATAACTGCTTTTCACTAAAAAGAATCCACATGCTAGGTAGGAGGGCAGAGATGGAGCTGGGGGCTCTTCATCTATACACATGAGAGGACCACACATTTCATTTTTGCATTTTAGGTTTCTTCACTATTGAATACCTAGTAGATAGCTTTAAACAACATTCTTCTCATTGTCTTTTGTCCCTTTCGGGGACAAGAGGGAAAACATGGACTCATGGAAAACAATAGGTATATATTCTGCACAAAATCAGCGAAGGTAAGTAAACTAATAGCACATAGATTTAAATGTTTACTGGTTTGTGTCAGTGTCTGGTTATACAATGAATAATTCATATCAAACTAGTAGAATGTAACATTTACATAAAATAATACTTTGCAAATTTATGGTAAGTACTAATTACTTGCCTTATTTGCCATGACTATGATATTAAATATTCATAAAAATGTGATTATTTCTTTGATTTGGCAGGCATTTAGATTTCTCTACAGCTTTTCACACTGCTAATTTTAATCCAGTAAATTATCTGGAAGAAAACAGTATGCAGCCTAAAAACTGTTCAAAATTCACTCCAACATTGAGCACATTATGGACGTAATGATCCGTTACCACCAAACTTCAAGAAGGTCTTAGAAGGAAACTGAGAATTAAACAAAGAAATATGGAGGCCATCATCATGATTTATCAGATATGTTTATTAGGAGATTTTTTTAAAAAATACATGCTAAGGACAGTCTTTAGAAATACCACCTTGATATACAACAAATGCATTTGGGGATGTTTTGCTCCCGCCAGGGGCCAGTTTAAGGGAATTTAGCAGGACTCTGCCAGCGTTCATTTCCCAGCTTGATGTGCAGCGAGGTTATTATTTGTGAGGCACATTCGTGCAGGAGCCCGAATTGTGGGCCAGTGTGCTGGAAATGGGCTTCTTGTTGGAAAATGGGATCCAGGTTGGGGCACACCTCCTCCCTTTCTTACCACTGTGATTTAAGTTGGGTGATCTCATATTCTTTAAAACAAACTCAGAGTTCCACAGCACAAGACTCAGGTCAGAGGAGACCATAGTGAAGGACCTGAATATTTTATGTTCTGTTAACTTACAATGACTCTGGTAATAATTTATCTGCTTTCTTTGGTCCAGTGAACACAAAATGGAACTCTTTTACAGATAGCCTGTATTCTCTGGTCCAGAAATTCAGAGAGGAGCAAGAGGGTAACCCTTGGGATCTAAAGGTCTAGGCACCTAAGAGAGAGGGAGGTGGTGGGAGAAGACGGCAGGGAGGAGGTGGAGATTGTCAACCAATAGCTCACTCACCAGAAACTAGTTGCAGGGAGGGACTTCCCTGGTGATCCAGTGGTTAAACCTTTGCCTTCCAGTGTGAGGCGTGGTTTGATCCCTGGTCAGGGAACTAAGATCCCACATGCCTCATGGCCAGAAAACCAAAACATAAAACAGAAACAATATTGTAGCAAATTCAATACAGATTTAAAAAATGATCCACATAAAAAGAAAAGAAAAGAAAAGAAAATAGTTGCAGGGAAATGGCAGAAAGGGACCAGACACTGGTATTGCTAGTTTACATCTTGGCTTCTATTGCTGAATCCTCTATGAGACAAAGAGAGTCCACAACCTAAAGTTCCCCTGGAAGCTTAGGGTGAGTTTTATTACCTCAGTCTCTGGAGCTGGAGCTAGGAAACACTCTTGGGTTTGTTCACACCTGTTCATGAAAAGTGCTGGGCTCAGGTCAGGGTCATCTTACTGAACAACAACAACAAAAAGATGATAACTCTGAAGAGCCGTGTCTCTAGAGTATAAGCCCAAGGTTATATTCTAAAGGTGGAAGGCTGATGACTCTAGGTCGCCAGAGGAGAACAGGTCATGTGGCAAATAAACACAAGGTGACAGAAGCTGAGAGCCCTTCTTTCACAAACCTTAAGGCAGATGCAAAAGGAAAATTACAATTGAAAATTTTAAAGGGTAACTTTTCCGCAGAGCCTCTGACCTTATGAATAAGAGTGTTCTGTCTTTGCAGGTGAATGTGACCTGGTAACCAGGGCTCAGGAAAGGGACACCCAATAGCACTTCCTGAAGGAAGACAGCTTGCTTTGTTCATCGGGCCAGGAGCCATGAGGTTCAGAGCAGACAGCTGGCGTGGGCGTGATGACTTCTAAGTGATTCCAACGTCTTCTTCCTCAGTGTCCTCGCCTGAACTAAGGAGAAGGGTCTACAGGACTTGGCATGGTGGCTGGCATGGGTAAGTGCTTCATAAATTATAACGAATATTTTAACTATTATGTGTAAGAAGTTAAAATGAAAAAACATCACTTAGTTGAATGTTCATGGAAGGAAGGATTTCAGATAGTTGACTGGTATTTGCTGAGATGATTGGATTTAGTGCATGGCGTGGTTATGTGATGGTAGAAAACCAGCATGATCTGGTAAAAGTCAGCGACTGCTTCTCTGAATCACCTCAGTCTTGGGTTTCTGCAGGAATGAGTGAAGTGGACTTTTCAGTTTGAGAGTCAAGACGAACCTCAGTTCCAGAACTCTTCTGATTCCGATTGCTCTGGTTACGTTCTAGATCAGGAGTTCCTAATCAGGCATCCCTAAATAACTGTCGATCCTAGACTTTCTGAGGAATCTGTGAGCATTTGGAAAGGGAATGTAAAATTGTATGTATGTGCATTTTTCTGAACAGAAAGCCTTTAACTATATTCAAATTATTAACGAGTTTGGGAATCTTCAAATTTTCAGAAATGGTCTGGATGGTGTGGGCTCCTTTTAATGAGCACCACCCAGAAGCAGAGAAGTTTCCAGATGCCAGGTGAGGCTTGGACAGTGATTAAGAGAGAAGGGGTCTTGTCTGAGTTCCTTTTGTCATTAGAAGGGTATCTACGATGTTAACTTTCTTGGCAGGTCACTGAATACTGAGTTTGTACTTAACAGAATTTATTTGGTCATTTCCCCAAAGATTGCTATTTAACTGTAGCTGCCTCATTCTTCCTTATATAATTGTTATTTTTGAGCTCCAAGGGCCAGGATTTACAAATATTACAATCATGTTATACAATCATGTCAGATTTTCTGGTAATTTTCCTACATTGAAATAATTTTGAATCCCGATTCTGTCATTCAGTATATTTTATGATACTCTCTATTTCCTTTCAGTCATAAATTAGATAATCATGTTGTCTAAATAGATATGGAAAATCCTGTGTCCATTTAAAAATACTCTTTTGCTTTTGAAAAAAATTATTCAGGCTTATTCAGATTTTTCGACATAAGATACTGTTATTATCTTCCTGGCAAAATAGGCATGATATTTACAGATCAGTTTTGAGTCCCTTGTTACTGAGGTGATAGATTAGGGGAAAGCAAGAATATGTTAGAATATGTTACTCCTTTTTAGCCAGAGTCTTCTTGTGTCATTGTTTTGAAAATTAGCAATGATCCATGAATGTGATTTGCCTAAATTGAGGCTGTTAAAAAAAAAAATGCAAGGAATGTTATAGTAGAGTGTGAAGCTATTCTGACCCAATTTTTACTTCCCTAACAAACCCACACAAAGTCCTCAGAAAATCTGCTGCAAGATGGCACAGTATAAAATGACTATGTATAAGTTCACCCCACCCACCTCCCTCTCCCCACCTAGGCTGCTAGCCTCACTTCTCACAAGGTGGAAATGTAAACTGCGCTTGCTTGCTCTTAAGTCTGTGCTAAGTCGCTTTAGTCAAGTCAACTCTTGCGACCCTATAGCCCACCAGGCTCCTCTGTCCATGGGATTCTCCAGGCAAGAATACTGGAGTGGGTTGCCGTACCCTCCTTGAAGGGATCTTCCTGACCCGGGGATTGAACTCACATCTCCTAGGCCTCCTGCATTGGCAGATGTGTTCTTTTACCACCAGTGGCACCTGGGAGTCCCCTGTGCAACACCTACTGAATGGCTTTTCCAAGCTGTGCCCCAGCCTTCTCTGCACTTACTTTGTAGGTTTGAGAAACAGGAATCAAAAGTTGCCTTGTAGAACCTCTCTGGCTCCTCATACAAATCATAGAACCAAACCCTGCACTTTCAGCAAAGTAAAAAAAGGCTAACATTTTAAAGGGAGAAAAATAAAAATCCTGCCTCCCAAGAAAAAATACATAGCATTCTTCATTTCCTTTCCTATTAGTCTACTCCCTGAAAGTTTATTATTATTTTTTAAAAAGTTTTTTAAAAAATGCGGGCCATTTTAAAAGTCTTTATTGAATCTGCTACAGTATTGCCTCTGTTTTATGTTTTGTGTTTTGGACCCCGAGTCATGTGGGAATCTTAGCTCCATGACCAGGGATTGAACCTGCATCCCCTGAATTAGGTGAAGTCTTAACCATTGGAGCACTAGGGAAGTCCCTATTACTGCTATCACCTATTGTTATTATTTTATTTATTTTTTATTAGAAGATAATTGCTTTACAGTGTTGTATTAGTTTCCGCTGTACGACAACTTGCATCAGCTCTGAGTTTTATTGTTATTATTATTAATCGTCCTGACAAGGACATGTCTGTTATCCTGAATGTGGGCAGAGGGGCATAGAAAGACATGGGAGGAAGGAGGTTTCCAGGAAAGCCTAAGGAAAATGATGCACAGGAGGTCAGAGCGGTTCAGGGCACCATCGGCAGCTGTGGGCACCATCTGACTGAGCCGAGCGTGGCCTCCGAGCTGCCTCCACAATATGTGGGGCTTACGGGAGATCCAGGCCCGGCTGCCGTATGTCATTTCCCATAAAGGAGCTGGCTGAATTGGCACCGGTTCCGCCCTGAGCAAATGCGCTGGCGGGGAGGCCTGAGTGAGGCCTTCATTTACCCAAGTCGCTAGGAGGAACGCAAAGGGCGGAGGAGACGGTTCCTTTGTTAACACGGAGATAACGTTGTTTGCCTATGTTAATTTAAAAGGAGACGTCAGACAGCTGGTTCTTAAAAGTCAAATCTGGGCCCTACTCTTGGAGCGTTTCACTGAACTGGAGTATAGTTAAAAACATAAACCATGAGAAAAGGGAGACCTCGCTGGATGGCTTCCACTCCTGGGACTCCCACCCAGCCTGACATCAGACAAGCCCTTGGCTGCGTTTGCAGTACTCAGCTTCTGTTTTGCAGGTGGTTCCGTTGACCACAGCTGCCATCCTTGTCCAAATCGAACATGACTGGATGAGGAATGGTCAGCTCCCTGGAGTCAGTGTAGAGAGTATTTCCAGGAGCTGCTTGAAAAACGTGATGTCTAGAAACAGTGCATGCGTGCTAGTAAGTAGTTTCAGTCGTGTCTGACTCCGTGTGACACTGTGGACTGTGGCCCACCAGGCTCCTCTGCCCGTGGGATTCTCCAGGCAAGAATATTGGAGTGGGTTACCATGCCCTCCTCTAGGAACATATTTATGGTAGTTTATGATAGCTTCGTTGGTAAAGAATCCGTTTGCAATGCAGGAGACCCCAATTCTATTCCTGGGTCAGGAAGATCTGCTGGAGAATGATTAGGCTACCCACTCTAGTATTTTGGGGCTTCCCTTGTGGTTCAGCTGGTAAGGAATCTGCCTGCAATGCAGGAGATCTGGGTTCAATCCCTGGGGTTGGGAAGATCCCCTGGAGAAGGGAAAGGCTACCCACTCCAGTATTCTGGCCTGGAGAATTCCATGGACTATACAATCCATGGGGTCACAAAGAGTCAGACACGATTGAGTGACTTTCACTTTATGGGCACATTGTGTGGGCTTTTAACTGTTGAATCAGAAGGATCTCCTCTTTAAATGTCATTGCACTTCCCTGACACTTTTATGCTGCTGGGGATAAAGCGTGAAGACTTTAAAGCAAGGTGGCCATGAATCCATGGGTATCCATGAGCACTGGCTTTGCTGGTGGCTCAGTGGTAAAGAATCCGCCTGCTTGTGCAGGAGACGCAGGTTCAATCCCTGGGTCAGGAAGAACCCCTGAAGAAGAAAATGTCAGGCTACTCCAGTATTCTTGCCTGGAGAATCCCATGGACAGAGGAACCTGGTGGGACTAGTCTATGGGGTCGCAGAAGAGTCAGACATGACTTAGCAGCTTAACCACAACAATCCATGAGCCCTTTCCAGTTTCAGGAAGAAGGAACTCAAGGCAATCCAAAATGGCACAGGGAAGGCTGATATACATTCTGTCTAGTGCTGTGCAGAGCGGGGAGCTCATATTCTAAGCGAGTCTGAGAATGAAGCAAGACTCATGGTACATTAATTTCCTGGGGGCTGTGGTAATGTAGTACCCAAACTGGGTGGCTTGAAACAACAGAAATTTATTGTTTTGGGGTTCTGGAGGCTGCAGGTCCAATATCAAGGCATTATCAGGGTCAGGCTTCCTCTGAAGCCTCCAAGGGAAGATCCTTCCCCCATGTCTTCCAGCTCCTGGGAGCCTGAGATGTTTCTTGGCTTGTGACAGCATCACTTTGTTATTTATTCATTTATTTAAAACATTTATTTATTTGGCTGTGCTGGGTCTTACTTGAGGCACGTGGCATCTATGACCTTCACTGTGGCTTTCTCACTCTTAGCTGCAGCATGTGGAATCTAGTTCCCTGATCAGGGATCAAATCTGGGAGCACTAAATCGTAGTCCCTGGACCACCAGGGAAGTCAGCATTGCTGGAATCTTTGCCTCTGTCTTCCTTTGTCTTCTCCCCACGTCTCTGTGTCATCACACGGCTCCTCCTTCTGTGTTTCTCTCTTTTATAAGGACACAGTCATATTGGATTAAGAGCCCGTCTACTCCAGTATGACCTCCCCTTCAGAGTCAGGTGTGCAAAAGTATCCTGAGATACTTGCGTGTGTGCCAAGTCGCTTCAGTCATATCCAACTCTTTGCACCCCTATGGACTGTAGTCCATCAGGCTCCTCTGTCCATGGGATTTCCCAGGCAAGAATACTGGAATGAGTTCATTCCCTTCTCCAGGGGGTCTTCCCGACCCAGGGATCAAACCTGCATTTCCTCAGTCTCCTGCATTACAGGCTGACCCTTTACCACTGAGCCATCGGGGAAGCCCATGACCTCACCTTAACCAGGTACATCTGCAACAAACCCAGTTCCAAGTCAGGTCACGTTTGGAGGTACTAGAGGTTTAGAACATCAATGTGTCTTTTTTTGTGTGTGTGTGAGGGACACAATTCCATCCCTAACACAGAATGTAAAATAAATCAGAGTGGACTAAGGGGGAATTAGGGAATGAACCTAGAGGAAACTGAATTCTGGAACTCTCTTTATTTCACATTGGGTTTAAAGTTGGTTAGGAATAGGGATCAAGTAGGGTGGAGTAGGTGATAGGGTGCTGCTGTGGAGTTTGGTAGTACCAATCTAATCAGTAATCTAGTACTTAGAGATGCTGGGAACTACCCTGGAAGCTCAGATGGTAGAGATTTTGCCTGCAGTGAAGGAGACCCAGGTTTGATCCCTGGGTCAGGAAGAGCCTCTAGAGAAGGGAATGGCTACCTACTCCAGTATTCTTGCCTGGAGAATTCCATGGACAGAGGAGCCTGGAGGTCTATAGTCCATGGGGTCACAAAGAGTTGGGCTTGACTAAGTGACTAGCACCTTCAGTTTTCACTTTCACGGTGGGGTAGGCGATGGAATGCTGCTGTGGGATTTGGCAGTACCAGTCTCAGCAGTAATCTAATACTTAGAGATGTTGGGGACTCTAAGAATTAGCAAAACTTATCAATGAAGGCGATGCCAAGACAAAATGTGCTGGTACCATAGCTTGTCTTTGGATCTGATGAATCTGGGAAAAACTCTTTGTGAGGATTCTTTATCACAGAAGGAATGTGATTTTTTGATTTGTGTCATGTGTTTTATTTATTTAATTTTTGATTAAATTTTTTCTTATTAGAGGTATAGTTGATTTACAATGTTGTCATGGGTTCACTCTTTCTTTTCTGAAATGTACTTCTTCTTTTTTTTTTTTTGTATACATATATTCCCTCTCTTTTGACTTTACTCCCACCATCATCCCACCCCTCTAGGTCATCACAGAGCATTGAACTGAGCTCCCTGTGCTATACAGCAGCTTCCCACTAGCTGCTTTACACACGGTAAAGTATGTGTCATGTATTTTTAGAGGTGACAAAGCCTGTATTCAGTCATAAGTAAACACAAAGCACCCACTCACTGTCAGACTCTCTATTTTTGATATGCAAAGGTAACATGAGATACTTGCATACATGCATGCTGAGTTGTTTCAATCGTGTCTGACTCTTTGATACCCTAAGAACAGTAGCCTGCCAGGCTCCTCTTTCCAGAGGAATCTGTAGGCAAGAATACTGGAGTGTGTTGCCATTTCCTCCTCCAGGGGATCTTCCTGACCCAGGGATCAACCCTGAGTCTCCTGTGACTCCTGCACTCCAGGTGGATTCTTTACTGCTGAGCCACTGGGAAAGCCACAACATGAGATACTTACATAAGGTTAGAGAAATCTAACCAGAGTGGCTTGGGAATCAAGTATTATGGTTAATTGAACTTCTTCTTTCATCACAAGTCCCATTTTATCATCATTCTTATTTCTTAGTATGGGGCCCTTTGAGGAGGTGATATGGTTACTGCCAGGCTTTGTTCTCAGCATGCTAACAGCTAGAAAATTTTCCTCTGCGAGTCTACATGTTGTTCTATCTCAACTGTTACCATTGCTGAGTGCTATGGGTAAAAGGACCAACTCAACCATCTTATCTCAAACTGAGCCAAACTAGACACCTGTCAGTTTTTAATATGAAGGAAATAGTCATAGAAGATACAGTACAGATTATGTTCAGTTATGACTGTATCAGTCATGCCTTGGACAGCCTTCCCTGTGCTCCTGGGTCCACTGCTTCAGCAGCACCAGGGAAGAGCCCCAGAGAAGGATGCTGATGCTACCTGCCTGAGGTGATGCAACAGTAAGTTCAGTGCGCCAGGATGTAAACCTCCCTTTGTCTGACTCCAAGGGCTGGGTACCCTTGCCTACTCTTTAGGAACTAATGATTGAGGAGGGTACAGAGCTTTTCAGAGTTGTGCTAATAGTATGAGCAGAAGTAAAAAAATAGTATATTCAGAAACATTTTGTATTTTGTGCCAACTATATGCCAGGCACTTTAGAAGACAGACATTTTTATTCATTATGTGTTTGGTTAATCTAGGCACTTTCATATGCTACCCCTTTTCACAAAGACCATGCAAAGTATTATTTCCATTTTCCTTTTTCTAAATAAAACTTTTTTTAAAATTCAAGAATGGTTGACTTACAATATTAATTTCACGTGTCTGGTATGATGATTCAGTATTTTTGGACATTAGACCCATTTTAAGTTATTACAGGATAGACTCCATTAGAAGTTATTACAGTTATTACTGTAATTCCCTGTTGCTTATGTATTTGTATGTAGTTTGTGTATGTGAATCCCATACGTCTAATTTGTCCCTCCTGCTTCTCTCTTTCTTCTGGTAGTTACCAGTTTGTTCTCTATATCAGTGAGTCTGCTTCTATTTTGTATTCATTTGCATTACTTTTTAGATTCCATATATAAATGATATCATACAGTGTTTGTCCTTCTGTGTCTGACTTATTTCACTAAGCATAGTATTCTTTAGGTTAGTCTCCCATTTTCTTTTCTTTTTTAATTGAGGTACACTGCTACTGTGTCCCTTCAGTCATGTCCAACTCTTTGCAACCCTGTGTACTGTAGCCCACCAGGCTCCTTTGTCCCTGGGATTCTCCAGTGGGAGATTCTCCAAGAATACTGGAGTGGATTGCCGTGCCCCTCTCCAAGACATTGTCCTGATCCAGGGATCAAACCTGCATCTCCTGTGTCTCCTGCATTGGCAGGCGGATTCTTTACCACTAGTGCCACCTGGGAAGCCCAATAGTTGATTTACCATGTTGTGCCAGTCTCTGCTGTACAGCAAAGTGACTCAGTTATACACATTAGGCATTCTTTTTAAAAAATATTCTTCTCTATTATGGTTTATCACAGGATGTTGAATATAATTCCCTGTGCTCTACAGTAGGACCCCATTGTCTATCCATCCATCTCCATTTTCTATTAAATAACTGAAGAAACAAGCTGGGAAAGCTGCAGTTTAGGCGGTTTCCAAAGGCAGTATAGATAGTTGCGGGAGTTGGGTTCTGCAGGATTGAGAATGGCAAGACGAGGATGACATCATTTTGGATGACCTGGAGCACAGGCTCTGTGTCAGTGAGCGTGAGAGATATAATTGGAAGTGTGTGGGCACATGATGGAGGGTTCTGAATGCAAACCTGAAGACTACATCTACCACAGTGATATTACCAAGCAACCGCGATTGTGAGCAGCTGGGTGAAGGGATGAAATCAGCTCAAGGAAGAGGAATCCAACATTGTGAGAGGAGAAAACAGGCAGGGAAACCAGCCAGAAAGTTTTTATAGTAATTGAGGCCTGAGTTGAATTGGGTCTTCTGTGTGTGGATAGGAAAAACCTTGTCTCATTCCAAAGAAAGCTTGAAGGTAGCTTGCAGAAATCTGTGAAATATAGCAGAGTCATACAAAACAGTACATGAGTGGGGCTTCTTGGTGGCTCAGTGGCAAAGAATCTGCTTGCTAATGCAGGAGACATGGATTTGACCCCTGATTTGGGAAGATCCCACTTGCTGAGGGGCTACTAAGCCTATGTGCCACAACTATTGAGCCTGTGCTCTAGAGCCCAGGAGCCGCAACAACTGAACCTTCATGCTACAACTACTGAAGCCCTCGTGCCCTAGAGCTCATGCTCTGCAATAAGAGAAGCCGCTGTAATGAGAAGGTCATGCACCACAACTAGAGAAAAACCTGAGCAGCCACGAAGACCCAGCACAGCCAAATATAAATAAAAAAACATTAGAAAAAACAGTGCGTGAGGGACACAATACAGAGAAAGAGCAAAGGGTAACGAAATAGCACCAGAGCCAGTACATTCCTGGCGTAGAGGGGACCCTGCTCACCTACACATAATTAAACAAGGGAACAACTGTGTTGTTCTAAGAATACAACATTCTAGGAATATAACTGCACCTCTGGATTAATGCAGGGGTAGATTGTAATCTATTTAGGGAACTTTGGGGGTTACATACTCTTTAGGCATCTTGAACAGGCCACAACTTTGAATAATATTGCATATGGTATTATGTTTATGTAATAGAGGGAGAAGAAAATGGCAACCCACTCCAGTATTCTTGCCTGGAAAATCCCATGGATGGAGGAGCCTGGTAGGCCACAGTCCATGGGGTCGCAAAAAGTTGGACACGACTGAGCGACTTCACTTCACTCATTTCACTCACTTCATACTTTATCACTGGAGAAGGAAATGGCAACCCTCTCCAGTATTCTTGCCTGGAGAATCCCATGGACAGAGGAGCCTGGCAAGCCATGGTTCATGGGGTCGCAGAGAGTCGGACACGACTGAAGTAACTGAGCATGCATTAGATAATAGAACTATGCTTATTGTATGCTGTAGGTGAAAATCAGAAACACGTTTCCCATGAGCATCAAGCTGGGTAGGATTGTTGTCTTTGATATCTGCTTTTGAGAAAGGAGATGTGCCTGGTTAGGTCATCCTAACTGCACTCAAGGAGAGTCAAGAGAACACTTGGGACAGATGGAGATTCTCATTAAGAAAAAAATGAGAGTTAGGACATCCCTGGTGGTCTGGTGATTAAGACTCCACCTTCCAATTTAGGGGGTTTGCTCCCTGGTCGGGGAGCCAAGATCCCACCTACCTCACAGCCAAAAACCCAGAACTTAAAATGATACAATACTGTAACCAACTCAATAAATACTTTAAAATGGTCTACATTTAAAAAAAAAGAAAAAAATGTGTAAATAAATAATGATCACATCCTCCAGTTTTAACTTCACAAAACAATTTCATTTGAGAAAATTTTAAGGCAAGTATAACTAACATCACAAACATAGATATCTACATAAACTAGAGGATGTTAGTTTTATCTAGACTTTCTTCCTGGTTGCCCTTCACATTCACTAACTGTGACATGTGTATTAAGAAGGAGCTGATTTGATGTCTGCTATGAGCTAGGGATTAACTGATAGTTACTAGATGATGAATCAGCAGAGCTTAGAAAACAGTGGAAAGAGATGAGAATGAGATGCACTCTTGGTCTGTTCATATTAGAGAGTATCAGTGAATTCTGAGTTGCAAACAACAGAACCTTTACTCTCAGATCAGATCAGTCGCTCAGTCATGTCCGACTCTTTGCAACCCCATGAATCGCAGCACGCCAGGCCTCCCTGTCCATCACCAACTCCCGGAGTTCACTGAGACTCACGTCCATCAGGTCAGTGATGCCATCCAGCCATCTCATCCTCTGTCGTCCCCTTCTCCTCTTGCCCTCAATCCCTCCCAGCATCAGAGTCTTTTCCAATGAGTCAACCCTTCACATGAGATGGCCAAAGTACTGGAGTTTCAGCTTAGCATCATTCCTTCCAAAGAAATCCCAGGGCTGATCTCCTTCAAAGCTTTTGACTGTGTGGATCATAATAAACTGTGGAAAATTCTGAAAGAGATGGGAATACCAGACCACCTGATCTGCCTCTTGAGAAATTTGTATGCAGGTCAGGAAGCAACAGTTAGAACTGGACATGGAACAACAGACTGGTTCCAAATAGGAAAAGGAGTACCTCAAGGCTGTATATTGTCACCCTGTTTACTTAACTTATATGCAGAGTACATCATGAGAAACGCTGGACTGGAAGAAACACAAGCTGGAATCAAGATTGCCGGGAGAAATATCAATAACCTCAGATATGCAGATGATACCACCCTTATGGCAGAAAGTGAAGAGGAACTCAAAAGCCTCTTGATGAAAGTGAAAGTGGAGAGTGAAAAAGCTGGCTTAAAGCTCAACATTCAGAAAAGGAAGATCATGGCATCCGGTCCCATCACTTCATGGGAAATAGATGGGGAAACAGTGGAAACAGTGTCAGACTTTATTTTTCGGGGCTCCAAAATCACTGCCGATGGTGACTGCAGCCATGAAATTAAAAGACGCTTATTCCTTGGAAGGAAAGTTATGACCAACCTAGATAGCATATTTAAAAGCAGAGACATTACTTTGCCAACAAAGGTCCGTCTAGTCAAGGCTATGGTTTTTCCTTTGGTCATGTATGGATGTGAGAGTCGGACTGTGAAGAAGGCTGAGTGACAAAGAACTGATGCTTTTGAACTGTGGTGTTGGAGAAGACTCTTGAGAGTCCCTTGGACTGCAAAGAGATCCAACCAGTCCATTCTGAAGGAGATCAGCCCTGGGATTTCTTTGGAAGGAAGAACCTTTATTCTAGCTAGTTAAAACAGAAAAAGAACTCGTACAAGGAATTTTTGACTGGTACTCTCAGTAAGAAGTACATTTTACATTGTGGTTTTCACAGATCCATACATGTTTATGAAGCAAGTGAAAAAATTTGAATGGAGCAATACAGGGAAAGATAGAGGACAGGCAGGAGGAGAAGGGAGTGACAGAGGATTAGATGGTTGGATGGCATCACCAACTTAATGGACATGAGTTTGAGCGAACTCTGGGAGATAGTAAAGGACAGGGAAGCCTGATGTGCTGCAGTCCATGGGGTCACAAAGAGTTAGACATGACTCAGCGATTAAGACACTCACTTTTCACAACTTGGTCTAAGAGGCTGTTCAAACTTAACTTGTCTCAACTTGAACTCACTTTGCCCCTACAAACTTAATCATCCTATGGTTTCCCATGTCAGTAAATGGCTTCCAGTTGCTTAGGCCAAAAAAAAAAAAATGTCATTCTTAACTTCTCTTTTTCAAATTCCATGCCAAATTCATTAGCAAATCCTGTCAATTCTATTTTTGGAAATATTTCCTGAATCCAGCCTCTTCTCATGACTTCTATGACCTCTCATCCTATGCTGAGCTACCAAACCTCTTGCAAAGATTATTATAATCCATCCCTAATCACCTTCCTGATTCTGTAACCAAAAGTGGGGTCTGGCTGCTCGCCACTCAAAAGCCAATAAAGAGACCAGGTTTGTGGAAAGGCAAATTTGCTTTATTTTGGATGCTGGGAAGGTGGGGGTGGGTGGGAGGATGCTTGTCCAAAGTCCAGCTTTTCTCCTCCCTGCCAAGCCCCCTGACAATCAGGGGATAAGAACTCTTATAGACGAAGGGAGGGGGCTCCATGTAGAAAGTCAGCTCTGACAGTTATCTTGAAATGGTTCATCTGTGGTCTGAGCAGCGTCATCTTGGTTGTTTTAAGTACCGTTACTCTTCAGTCCCATGGTCAGTTTGTTCCCAGTTCCTTGAGGCCAATTCTTGGAATTGTGGCAGCTTATGTCATGGCTACAGTCCGGTTATCATGCAGTTAACTTCTTCCCCCTGGTGGGAGATTCAAGATCTGTAAGACAGCTCACAGGATATGGTTCAGAATACTATCTATAGCTCTTGGGAAGGAACTAAAGGTCCTAGACTATGCTTACTGACTAAACGATTATTGTTTTGCCTTGTCTGACTGCTTTTCTTTGCTTTTGTATTTGATCACTTTTCTGATTAAACTTATTCTTTGGCTAAAGTTTTTGCACAGACTAAAGATGGGCTGAGGATACAGGGGACAGGAACCATAGGGTCCTGCTCGTTTCACTTCTACCTTTCCTCAAATGCTTCTCCCTACCCTGTCTCTCCCCCGCAGGAAACCCCAGGGATCTTTCTGAAACTTGAATTGACTTCTTCCACGGGCTTTCCGTGCACGTGTATGCATGCTAGGTTGCTTCAATCGTGTCCGACTTTTTGCGACCTCATGGACTGTAGCCCTCCAGGCGACTCTGTCCATAGGATTCTCCAGGCAGGAAAACTGGAGTGGGTTGCTATGCCAGGGGATCTTCCCCACCCAGGGATCAAACTAGAGTCTCTTATGTGGCAGGCGGATCCTTTATCACTAAGCCACCTGGGAAGCCCAGCATTCTGTGTGGATCAAAGTAAAACCTGCAGCCTATGCCAAGGTCTGAAGGATCTCATCCCCTCCCATTCTGCTCTTGACCTCCTGGTACAGCAAAAGCCTCTTTGGCCTTCCTCAGACACACACCATACTCTCCTGCCTCAAGACCTTTGAAAGAGCTCTCTTGGCCAAGAATGCTTTTCCCATGACTCAATCGTTTACTTCCTTTAGCTGACTCCAGTGTCACTAACTGCTCAGATGTCACTATCATGGTCCACCCTGTGTACCTCCATGATTGATCTATCTCTTTCCACTGCTTTATTATTCTTCACATCACTTACCACCACTTGGTACATTATCTATAGATGTGTTTGTTGGCTTTCTCTCTTCCCAGGGGAAGGTAAACTTGTGGGCAGGAACTTTCTGTTTGTTTACTTTTGTGTCTCCAGGGCCTGATTTATCACCAGCTCTTGTATATCAAGGGCAATGGGCCCAGGAGCACATGCACGAGGCCGGCTGGAGCAGCATTTATGGGGAAAACTCCCGGAGACAGGAGCCATAAGAGGTCCCAGGTTTCTCATCACATTCCGGGGCATTGCAGAGAGATCTAGCAAGTGCAGATGTTAGACTCTGGGAGAGGGTCCCTGACCCTCAGGCTATAGGCCTTTTAAGCTGCATGATTTGATGAACATCATCCACTTGCCTGAACACAAAAGCTCACACAATGGCAGAACCTTGGCTCCAGTCCTGTGCTGACAGCTCTTTTTGTGTTTGGGTTAACATCAGCTCTTTCCTGCCCAGATAAGAGGGCTGCAACTCAGGTTTTATAGTTGTACCTCTACACTGTGCCAAGGCAGTGGTGTGACTGGCCACGTAAGCCTTCCTGTAGCATCACTGAGGGTGATGATCTGAGCCTTGTGTTTAACCAGGAATCCTTGTCTTGGAGTGCTGGGCCATGACCAGTAGCCATTTGTTGTTCAGTTACTAAGTTGCGTCCGACTCTTTGCAACCCTGTGGACTGCAGTGTGCTAGGCTTCCCTGTCCTTCACTATCTCCCAGAGTTTGCTCACACTCATGTTCATTGAGTCAGTGATGCCATCCAACCATCTCAAACTCCATCATCCCTTCTCCTCCTCTCCTCAATCTTTCCCAGCATCAGGGTCTTTCCAATGAGTTGGCTCTTGACATCAGGTGGCCAAAGTATTGGAGCTTCAGCATTAGTCCTTCCAATGAATATAAGTGGAGTGTTTAGTGATCATACAACAAGTAACTAGAGAATACAGCAGAAACAGGCTCTGGGGGCTCATATGAGAAGGCCTCCTTGCTGCTTCCAAGACTTAGCAGCTGCAGAGGAATGCAACGAAAGCTGAGGAGCTGGGTGATGCCAAAAGTGCAACTTCTCACTCAGGAAATGGAACAAAATGCCATGCATGTGAGTTGAAGGGTTTTATATTTGAGGAATTAGTGTTTACTTATAATTTACTCCCTGATTTAAAGGGGTGTACTTTATGTTTTTTAAAAAATAAATTTATTTATTTTTGGCCATCAGGTCCCAGTTGCAGTGTGCGGGCTTGTCCAATTGCGGCATACAGGCTTAGTTGCTTCGTGGCATGTGGGATTTTAGTTCCCTGACCAGAGATCAAACCCACGCCTCCTGCATTGAAAGGTGGATTCTTTACTGCCAGACAACCAGGGAAGTCTCTATAATTTCTGTTTTTTGATTTCTTAATATAGCATAACCTTCTGGTAAGGTACGTATCCTAGATTTCAGTGAGGGAGGCAAGGAGGGGAGCAGTAGGGAGATGGTATCTATCACCGGAAATATCTCACTTCCCTGGTGGCTCAGACGGTAAAGAATCGGTCTGCAGTGCAAAAGACCTGGGTCCAATCCTTGGGTTGGGAAGATCCCCTGGAGGAGGGCATGGCAACCCACTCCAGTATTCTTGCCTGGAGAATCCCATAGACTGAGGAGCCTGGCGGGCTACAGTCCGTGGGGTCCCAAAGAGTTGGACGTGGCTGAATGACTAACACTTTCACACTTTCACTTTCATAATACCTGGGGAAACTTGAACAAATGCCACATTTTATATAGCATATCAAGATTTATAGTACATTTACATGTATAATCTTATTTCTTACAACAAGTCTGTAAGAAATAGCCTTTTCCCAGGTGATGCAGTGGTAAAAATTCGCTTAGCAATGAAAGAGATGCAAGAGATTTGAGTTTGATCCCTGGTTTGGGAAGATCCCCTGGAGGAGGAAATGGGAACACATTCCAGTATTCTTGCCTCGAGAATCCCATGGACAGGGGAGACTGGTGGGCTACAGTCCATGGGGTTGCAAAAAGTCAGACACAAGTGAGAGACTGAACACACAGACACAAACACATTTAAAGCAAAATCTAATTTAAATTTTCATTTAGAATGAAAATGTGTATAGATATTTATTTATTTGATGTACATTGGGTCTATACACTTTGCTACATTCATAAATGGATTCTCCATTTTAATTATTTGCCTAATGGAAATCATTTTTACTTTAGCACCGAGTTTTAAAATGGGATTGGAACAAAAGAATGAAGATTCAAAGTTTAATTGACTTTGGTATCAATTACTTTATTAAGTCACAGTTCTTTAACTTATGCAATTATCTCTTCTTCTGAATGCTTAGACCAGATCATACATATATAAAGATTTTGTGAATTGAAAGGACATTTTTTTCCTCTGATTTCACTGAGTTCTTACTCTATTAAGACCTGTTCTATTAAGGAGGGCCCAGAAATCGGCTGTGTGACTTTTGATCTTTCAAATACATACCCTATGTAAGTGAAAAACTATGTCTTGCTATATAAATGTAAAATGTTCCTTGTAAGGATAAATTTCATTATTGGACCCATTTGATACTGTCTTTAAGTTTACCATTTTAACTTCACCTGTAGAGATATATTTAAAAGACATGATAGTAATATCATAGAACTTTCTAGAAGTTATTTACGGAATAGCTTTGTAGAGGACATTTTATTTGGTCAAATTACTAAGAGAGTATACACTCATAGTCTTTGTCACCTTGTATATCACACACACACTATACTGTTTCATCATTTATGCCAGAAAGAATGGATAGTTTAGGAAAATGTTTTAAAGCCTTCTTCAGTCTTTTTATGCTCAGTCACTCATGTGTCCCACTTTTTGAGACCCCATGGACTGTAGCCATGGACATGTGGCTCCTCTGTTCATAGAACTCTCCAGGCAAGAATACTGGAGTGGGTTGCCATTCCCTTCTCCAGGGGATCTTCCCCACCCAGGGATTCAATATACATCTCTTGTGTATCCTGCATTGGCGTGTGGGTTCTTTACCAATGTGCCACCTGGGAAACCTCCAGTCTTTTTAGGCTAGTCATATCTCTCACTTATAGTTTTGACTCAGTAACAGTTATTTATGACTCATAAATTTAGAATGTTTAGGGGAATTCATGTCAAAACTGTGGACAAGATAATGTAAACAAGAGTTCTATTTGTGTACAAAGGAGAAAGGGGGTTACTGAATTAGTTGGCATATTTCTACTTGGCTTCTGCTCTCAAACAGAACCTTGAAATCCTGGATAATACAAATAATCATACAATTTGCTTTGGATGTTTGATTATGGGAATATTGTTCCTACACTGAGAGCGTGACGCTTTCAATCATGTCTTGGATTTGTAAATCTAGAAACAGTGCTCTTAACATGGTATGCTTGTCATTTAGAGACAGAGCCAATTACAAAGGTTTTGTTTTTAGTCTGGTGATGACAGTATGCTAATCAGGGCTAGACAAAAACTTGAATCAGAAGAGAAATATCTGATGAGTATTAGGAAAACCCTCAGGCCCAGGGACAAGGTCTCTTCCAGTTATCTGGTCTCCTGTTAGTGGGTGGGTGGCATTCCTCAGGTTGGAAACAAAATAGTGGGAGGGAGAGAGTAAGAGTAGGAGAGGAGATATGATGAGTCCGCAATTCTGTTCCCTGCAACGTGAAATTGTCCTGAGAACCATTGTCCTGATAGGCTTCGTTCAATTTCAAAATTAAAAGGATTTGGTTAAAATATTATACACCAGTGTTTCTAAACCAGGCATGATTTGGCAAAGTATGAACACACTTTTGTCCTGAGTGGAAGGTACTGTTGGCGTCTAGTGGTCAGAGGCCAGGGATGCTGCTCAGTGATGTATAGGATAATCTACCGCAAAGCATTATCCTGCTCAAAATAGTGCTGAAGTTCAAAAAGTGTTAGCCCATCAGTAGTGTCTGACTCTTTGTGACCCCATGGACTGTAGCCCGCCAGGTTCCTCTGTCCATGGGATTCTCCAGGCAAGAATACTGGAGTGGGTTGCCATGGCCCTCCTCCAGGGGATCTTCCCAACTCAGGGGTTTAACCTGTGTCTTTTATATCTCCTGCATTGGCAAGCAGGTTTGTTTTGTTTTGTTAAACCTCTAGTGCCACCTGGGAAGTCCCCCACATAGGCATAGGCCAGTTAAATTTTTAATAGGCACTGATTGGTGAGACTACTGCTCTGTTCAAAGCACTTTGTCCAAGTCTTTTTTTTTTAATTGAAGTATAATTGCTTTACCATATTGTGTTGGTTTATGCTGTGTAATAAAGTGAATCAGCTATATGTATACATATATTTCCTCCCTCTTCAACCTCCTCCCCCCTCCCCGTCCCCTCTGCTACCATCCTGCCTATCTAGGTCATCATGGAGCACTGAGCAGAGCTCCCTGTGCTTTATTAACACAGCTGATGGAGAAAGTGACCATGGTAGACTATTTTTTTTCTTCTGGTTATGCATTACTCCTTTCCCCCCTTTTCTATAATGAGAGGCAGCATGAGAGAGGAAAAGGTACCCATGAGCTTTGGAGTGACTGACTCTGTAATGTGCTGATCATAAAGAACCTATTTCATAAGTGGATGTGAGGATTAAATGAAATTATAGATGTTAGGGACATGGAGTAAATACAAATATTAGCCATTATTTTGCTAGCAGGGGACCTGGGGAAAGTTAACCCCAGCAAGTTTCCATTTTCAATTGAATGAAATGGAGACAGTAATGGCTTATAGAGTTACAGTGAGGATTAATTGTAACGCTCAGCTAATTGTCTGGCACAGATAAGCGCTAAATGCATAATAGCTACTATTGTTATTATTTATCATGACAATTCCCTTTCAAAACTCTATCTCAGACCACAGTCAAAGGTAGGTAACGCTGGAGGCAGTTTGGAGAATAAGAAAGGATATAAACTGAAGCTAAAGAAACCTTTATTTTGTAGCTCTGGCAAAGCTGTGTAACTGAGTAACTTGGACCCCAATTTCCTTGTTCATAGTTCTGGAGAGTGTCAAGAGTAATAGCAAACATGGTACGCCTGGCATTTACTGAGTGCTCAGAAAGTATTATTAATAGTTTCCCTTTGTTCCTAGCCAAAGAGACCTTTAATTTCTGAACCACAATATTATTGTAGCCTGGGATTCCCTGGAAGCAGTGCCTGAGGTGAAAGGCTGTGTATGGATATATTTTTTAAATTAAGTAATTAATTTAGTTATTTACTTCTGGCTGCGCTGGGTCTTCTTTGCTTTGCATGGGCTTTCTTTAGTTGAGGCAAGCAGGGGCTACTCTTCATTGTGGTGCGGTGACTTCTCTTGTTGGGGAGCCAGACTCTAGAGCGTGGGCTCAGTAGTTGGGGAGCATGGACTTAGCTTCTGTGTGGCAATTGGAGTCTTCCTGGACCAGGGATGGAACCCTGGTGTGTCCCCTGCACTGGCAGGTGGCTTCTTAACCACTGGACTGCCAAGAAAGTCCAGTGTGTGGGTATTTTGGAATTAGACCCCAGGGAGCAGGGGTTGAAGAACTGGGAAAAAGTGAAAGCCTACCCAGGGAGATGTGAGTAGTCACTTCTTGGGCTGTGTTCTCAATTCTTAGGGACATTCTAACGGCTTTGGTGGTGGTGGTGGTGTAGTCGCTAAGTGGTGGCTGACTCTTTCGATCCTGTGGACTTTAACCTGCCAGGCTCCTCTGTCCATGGGATTTTCCAGGCAAGAATATTGGAGTGGGTTGCCATTTCCTTTGTCCCGACCCAGGAATCGAATCCAGGTCTCTTGCATTGCAGGCAGATGGTTTACCAACCTCTGAGCTATGAGGAAAGCCAAAGTAAATACTTGCTATAGGGCACGGTTCATATTCAGTAAATATCTAATGAATTAACTTAATGATTGTAAACAGGTGAGCCCAGTGATATTTCTTTAATTTAAAGGATCAGTTAGGTACGCAGTAGTTTAAAGGAGAAGTATAATCACAATTCCTTCTTAGCTTCTGATATAGCTGCAATTCACACTAGGAACACAGCAGTTAATGGTATTAAACACATTGGTTTTATGTAAGAAGATGAAAACCCCCAATAGGTGAGCAACAGTATGCTGCTGCTGCTGCTAAGTCGCCTCAGTAGTGTCTGACTCTGTGTGACCCCAGAGACGGCAGCCCACCAGGCTTCCCCGTCCCTGGGATTCTCCAGGCAAGAACACTGGAGTGGGTTGCCACTTCCTTCTCCAATGCATGAAAGTGAAAAGTGAAAGTGAAGCCGCTCAGTCATGCCTGACCCCTAGCGACCCCATGGACTTAGGAACCTTTTTCTTTTCTTTATCATGTCTTTTGAAGAGTAGAATTTATAATTTTGATGAAGGCCAGTGAACCATATTTTTCTTTTATGGTTAATACTTTTTTGTGTCCTACCTAAGAAATCTTTGCTTATCTCTAAGTCAAAAAGATATTCTTTTGTTTTCTTCTAGAAATGTTAGAATTTTAATTTTTGTGTTTATGTCTGTAATTCATTTTGAATCAATTTGCATGTTGGTGAGATAGGAGTTGAAATTTTTTTCTCACATGGATGTATATATATATATAGTAGTTCCAACACCATTTGTTGGAAAAAAAAAAAAAACAAACCAGTCATTTCTCCATTGATGTACATTCGTGCTGTCGTGTGTGACTCTTTGTGACCCCATGGACTGTAGGAGCCACTAGGCTCCTCTGTCTATGAGATTTTCCAGGCAGGAATACTGGAGTGAATTGCCATTTCCTCTCAGGGATCATCCCAAACCAGGGATCAAACCTGCATCTTCTGGGTCTCCTGAGTTGTCAGGCAGATTCTTTACCACTGAGCCACCTTGAAAGCCTTTCTCCATTAATACTTGGTGCCTTTGCCAAAATCAGTTGGCTGTATTCTGGGGGATTCTATCCTATTCTATTGTTTATTTTTCTATATTTATACCAGTACCACATTGTCTTGATTACTGTAGCTTTATAGTTAGTATTGATATCAGGTAGTTTGAGTTATTCAACATTGTTCTTACTTTTCAAAATTGTTTTGGCTACTCCTGGTAGTTTGCATTTCCATATAAATTTTCAAATCAGCCAATTAAAAAAAATGAGTCAGATTTTATTTGGATTGCACTGAATCTTTAGATTAATTAGAAGAAGACGATTTTAATAATATGAACTCTTCCAAATTGTGAACTATTATACCTTTCAATTTAATTTGCTTTTATTATATTTTTTCCTCAGTGACAATTTTTCCTAATAAAAGCATTTAAAATGATAAACTTGCCTTTAAACATTGCTTTTGTTTCATCCTACAAATTTTGGTATGTTGTATTTTCATTATCATTCAGTTAGAAGTAATTTCTAATTTTCCTTGTCATCTTTCTTTGTACCATGGGTTATTTAGAAGTATATTATTTGATTTCCAACTTTTGGGAATATTTAAAAGATGTCCTGTTGTTATTTTTTAATATGTATGTGTGTGTTTGTGTGTATGTGTGTGTGTGTTAGTCGCTCAGTTGTGTCTGACTCTTAGCAACCCCAAGGACTATAGCATGCCAGGCTCCTCTGTCCTTGGAATTCTCCAGGCAAGAGTACTGGAGTGGGGTGCCATTTCCTTCTCCAGGGGATCTTCCCGACCCAGGGATCAAACCCGGGTCTCCTGCATTGCAGGCAGATGCTTTACCATCTGAGCTACTAGGGAAGCCCAATTTTTTAATATAATTTTTCTTATTCTGAGAACATTCTTTAGTATTCAACCTTTTGAAATTTATTGACATTTTAGTGCTCAGCATATAGTATACTTGATGAATAAAACTGTGTGCATTTGAAAAGAATGTGAATTCTGAACTTCTTGGGTACTGGTAGATTTTAGGTCAAGTTGCTGATAATATTTTTCAGATCTTCTGTATCCTTTTTAAATTTCTTTATCCTATCTATTACTGATTGAAGAATGATAAAATATTTAATCATGATAATGGATTTGTCTCTTTCTCCTTTTAGTTTTAAAAATATTTGATCTCTATTTTTTTAGATGCATGTATACCTAAGATTGTAATATCTTTCTGATGAACTGACCCTTTTTCCTTTATGAAATACCTCTACTTGTTCCTGGATATACTTATTGTGTTGAAGTTCCCCTTGATATTAGTCTAGCCATATCACCTGAATTCATTGTCACCTTTAATTTTTTTTTTTTAATTTCTCAATGGACTTGTAACTATATTTAAAGTATGTGCCTTGTATCCAGCATACAGTTAGGTCTTGTTTTCCAATCATTCTGAATCTTTTCCTCTTAACTGAAGAGTTCCATCCATTCACATTGAATGTACTTAAGGATATGGTTATGTCAACTATCTTCCTATTTGTTTTCTGTTTGTCCCATCCAGTTCTACTTCTTTTCCTCCTTTGTTTCTGTTCAATCAAGTATTTTTTGTATTTAATTTTAATTTTTTGCATTTTCTGTTGGCTTTTTAGCTTATTTATTTATTGGAGACTGCTCCAAGAATTACAATATATATTCTTAACTTACTATAGTCTGTTTAGAATTAAGAGTGAATCTCTTAACATAAAATGTGAGAATTTTCAACATTATACGAATCTGCTTCTGCCTCTTTCATTTTCTGTGCTGTTGTTGCTACATATTTTGCTTTACATATGTTGTAAACCCCCAGGGTATTATGTTATTATTATGTTTTAAACAGTATGTTGCCCTTTAAGAAAAAAAATTTTTAATGTAGATCTTTGTATTTACTCATATATATTTACCATATGTAATACATCTTATGCCTTCATATAGATCCAAGTTTCCATCTGGTATTATTCCCCTGAACCTGGAGATTTATTTATTTATTCATGTATTTGTTTGCTTGCTTGCTTTTTAAGAGTTTCCTGTAGCGCAGGTCTACTGTTGAAGGTTTTTTTCTCAGCTTTTGTTTTCTGGAGTGTATTTTATTTTAATTTTGAAGGATCTTCACTGGAGGTAGGATTCTGAGTTGGCCATTGTTCTTTGAACTCTTTGTTGTCTCTTCCCTCCATTGATTTCATTGAGAACTTAGTCACTGTTATTGCTGTCATCCCATATGTAGTATGTTATTTTTCTCTTTATCTTTGGTTTTCAGTATTTTGACTCTGATGTGACTAGGTGTGGTTTCCTTTATATTTATTTGAGGTTCACTGGAGGCCTGGCTTGCTGCGATTCATGGGGTTGCAAAGAGTTGGACACAACTGAGCGACTGAACTGAACTGAACTTCTTGAATCTGTAAGTTAATTTTGAAATCAAAATTACCCCAGTTACCCCCCAGACTTCATGTCTTAAAAAAATAACATAGTAACTCATGGTTTCCGGAGGTTGAGAGTCTGGGCGTGGCTTAGCTGTGGATGTCTGTCTCTGGGTCTTTCACGAGGCTGCAATAGTGAGAGTTTTATTCCCTGTCTCCCAGATAAAGGCAAAAAGTCAGGAGGCCGAAGAGGGAGAAAACAGGCTTAATTATACCACAGAAGGTCATGCTTACATTACTGTTTATACTTATACCTCTAGGTAGAATGAGGGTGGGACCACGGTCTTTTCATGTCAGAGTTCCTGGAACACTTGTGGTTCTTAATCAGTTCAGTTCAGTTCAGTTGCTTAGTTGTGTCCAACTCTTTGTGACCCCATGGACTGCAGCACACCAGGCCTCACTGTCCATCACCGACTCCCGGAGCCTACTCAAACTCCTGTCCATTGAATCGGTGATGCCATCCAACCATCTCATCCTCTGTTGTCCCCTTCTCATCCCACCTTCAATCTTTCCCAGCATCAAGGTCTTTTCCAATGAGTCAGTTCTTTGCATCAGGTGGCCAAAGTATTGGAGTTTCAGCTTCAGCATCAGTCCTTCCAATAAATACTCAGGACTTATTTCCTTTAGCATTGACTGCTTGGATCATCAGTGACAGTGAAATGCTCTAAGTGAAAAAGCATGTGATCAAGGAACAATTTTTTATCAGGTGTTCATTGAACCTGCATACTGGAAACCTCTAATAATGCTAGACTTTAGAGAGAGAGTTGTAACTAAGTTCTAGAGATTCATATGCATTGGAAGCTGTGAATTTACTTATTTGGTAAACAACTGTTGAGTACTTACTCCATGCCAGGAACAAGGATACACAGTGAACAGAACAAAAAACCTCCCTGCCATCACAGCACCTGTGATTTAGCGTCTTACTACAGAAGAGGTTCCCTGGTGGTGTAGTTGGTAAAGAATCGGGAGGGGGGACATGTGTACATCCATGGCTGATTCATGTCAATGTATGGCAAAAACCACCACAGTATTGTAATTAGCCTCTAATTAAAATAAATAAATTAAAAACATAAAATAACTTTAAATTGAAAAAAAGAAAAAGAATCCACTTGCAATGCAGGAGATCTAGGTTCAGTTCCTAGGTCAGAAAGATCTCCTGCAGCAGGAAATGGCAACCCACTCCAGTATTTTGCCTGGAAAATCCCATGGACAGAGGAGCCTGGGGGGCTACGGTCCATGGAGTCACAAAGAGTTGGACATGACCAAGCGTACATGCATTACATGTTAATATTACATCCTTTATTTTCTAATTATCTGTTTCTTCTATGTGGAAAGCAAATTTATTTCTTATATTGACTTTGTATCTAGCAACAGGAGATAGAAAAAGAACCTGTGATAAATTAGTAAGAGTAGTAATAATAGCTTATTGTAGATTGTTTTGAAATTTTGCATGTATATTATATCATTTGCATCTTCCTTTTTAAACCGTATATTTTTGACTATTTTAGATTTTTCTTGCCATCGTTGCACCGCTTAGAATCTCGACCATTACCTTGGTTAATGGTGATAGCATCTTTGTTTTATTTCCGGTTTTTTACAAGGGAAAGCTTTCAACATTCAGCATTAATCATAATGTTCATTGTATGTTTTTTATTTTAAGTACCCTGTGTCATCGTAAGAAAGTTCTCAAGTTCTCTCCTGTTTTTACTTTGCTAATAGTGTTTAGCATGAATAGAAATTGAATTTTATCAGTGTTTTTTCTGCATGTATTTGAATGATTATATGATTCTTTCCCTTAATGTTGTTAACATGTTGAATTATGATTGGCTTTAAAAAAATGCTAAACCAACTTAGTAGTCCTAGAATAAATCCAACTTAATCTTTATGAATTATCTTATTTTACATATCTGGATTCCATTTACTGGAATTTTCATCAGGGTTTGTTCATCTATGTTCATGAGAGATATTGATCTGTAATTTTTCTTTCTTATGATGTCCTTGTGAAGTTTTGTGTCAAGGCTGTTCTGTTCCCATAAAACATGCTGGGGAGTGTTTCCTTTGATTTCTATACCCTGAAAGAAAATGGCAAATCTTTAATAAATGCCAAAGCTGATATTCAAACTAGGCAGGCGAGCTTTTAATTACTATGGTTTATTGATTTTCATCTTAGTTTTTCTCTTTGTCTCTCAACATATATCTCTAAAACCCCATTTCCTCCAGGGAAACATCAAGAGACCTATCTAACATTTGCATTTGCAGTGTGTGGGTGTTTGTATTAGTCGCTTAGTCGTGTCGGACTCTGTGACCCCATGGACTGTAGCCCACCAGGCTTCTCTGTCTATGGAATTCTCCAGGCAGGAATACTGGAGTGGGTTGCCATTTCCTACTCTGGGAATCTTCCTGACACAGGGGTCAAATCCCAGTCTCCTGCATTGCTGGCAACTGTGCTTAGTCTTAAAAGAGAGGAAGCCTGAGATGGAAAGCCTGAATCTTTTCCAGTGAGCAGTAAGCCTACCTTTTGCTCTGCACAGGCTTTATTTCTGTTTTCAAATGCATCAATCCCCCTCCTAGCTTCGAAGACTGGAAACGTGCTATTTCCCCTGCTAAGACTCTTCCTTGCACCGGAGTTATTAACAGTTCATCCCTAAGATCTTAGCCTAAGCATTCCTTCCTCACAGAAGTCTTCTCTGATCCCTATGGTTTGGCATTAGAAAAATGCTTTTCTTTTTTAGTGCTCTTTTTTTGCATACTTTTCTTCTTCTACATAATATTTAATGACAACTGTAAGGAAATTGTTGAGTAAAATTTGTGTCTCCAGCTAGAATATAGGCTCCATGAGGGCATAGACTGTCAATCTTGTTCATGGTGAGCACACAGTAAGCCCTTAACACATGTTTTTTAAATGGCTTAATTATCTAATTTATGCTTCTCAGCAGCCTTTTGAGGGCATGTATCTATTACTCCAATTTTGTGGATGGATAAAAGGGTTGATGACATAATGCGTATTTTTACTTTTCCACAGATTTCACCAAGACCTCTTGATTTATTCTTTGCTTCCTATCATCACAACAATAATCTTATCTGACCTTCATCCCATGTATATTTTACTGGCTTGCGTATTTTATAAACTTGGTGGGTAGTAGGGTTGGGGAGGAGGTAGGTAAAAAAGGTAGCCTAGATCATAGACAGTGGATGATACTGGAAATAACAAAGAGTAGTATATAGTATATATTAATACTATAATAATGATAATGTAAAGATGCTTCTCCTTGAAAGGAAAGTTATGATCAACCTGCTGCTGCTGCTGCTAAGTCACTTCAGTCGTGTCCGACTCTATGCGACCCCATAGACGGCAGCCCACCAGGCTCCCCTGTCCCTGGGATTCTCCAGGCAAGAACACTGGAGTGGGTTGCCATTTCCTTCTCCAATGCATGAAAGTGAAAAGTGAAAGTGAAGTCGCTCAGTCGTGTATGACCAACCTGCTGCTGCTGCTAAGTCGCTTCAGTCGTGTCTGACTCTGTGCGACCCCATGGACTGCAGCCTACCAGGCTCCTCCATCTATGGGATTTTCCAGGCAACAGTACTGTAGTGGGGTGCCATTGCCTTCTCCTAGACAGCATATTAAAAAGCAGAGACATTACTTTGCCAACAAAGGTCTGTCTAGTCAAGGGTATGGTTTTTCCAGTAGTCATATATGGTTATGTGAGAGTTGGGCTATAAAGAAAGCTGAGTGCAGAAGAATTGATGCTTTTGAGCTGTGGTGTTGGAGAAGACTCTTGAGAGTCTCTTGGACTGCAAGGAGATCCAACCAGTCCATCCTAAAGGAGATCAGTCCTGAGTGTTCATTGGAAGGACTGATGTTGAAGCTGAAACTCCAATACTTTGGCCACCTGATGTGAAGAACTGACTCATTGGAAAAGACTCTCATGTTGGGAAAGATTAAAGGCAGGAGAAGGGGATGACAGAGGATGAGATGGTTGGATGGCATCACCGATTTGATGGAGATGAGTTTGAATAAACTCCAGGAGTCGGTGATGGACAGGGAGGCCTGGCGTGCTGTGGTCCGTGGGGTCGCGAAAAGTCGGACCCGACTTAGTGATTGAACTGAACTGAACTGAATACATAGCTAGTTGTTGTTTAGTTGCTAGGTCGTGTCGTACTCTTTTGCGATCCCGTGGGCTGTAACCTACCAGGCTCCTCTGTCCATGGGATTTCCCAGGCAAGAACACTGGAGTGGGTTGCCATTTTCTACTCCGAGGGCTGTTCTGACCCAGGGATTGAAGCTGTGTCTCCTGAATTGCAGGCGGATTCTTTGGCACTAAGCCACCTGGGCTTCCCTGATATCACCTCTAAAGTGAGAAGCAAATCTAATGATAAAATATTCAGATTTAGAACTCCAAGTATAGTTCTAGCTGGCTCAAAATATTTGCCTTTGTAATGGAGTTGGTTCTGTGAATCTAATTAAACTTTTGCAGTTTTCTGAAAGGTTGGTTAGTCTCAGGATTTAGAAAAGAAACGACTGTAATTAAGGCAGGTCAAAAGATCAATTGACCACTAACGGCACAAACATAGTAGGTATAACTTTTTCATGAGAAGACTCAGTCAAGTTCTTGAGTAAAATACATTCCTTCAACAAGCTGGTGTGTAATGACTGCTTTCCAGAAGTCCCAGTGTCATTGAAAATGCATATTTTGGACAAGATTACATTTTTTGTTGCTCTGGCTCTTGTAAAGACAATGCCAAGAGAAAGAAATCCATTAATTTTTTCAAGGAATATATTAATATTTATTTAAGAAAGATCATAACCCTTTGTTTAGAATGTATTTATAGAAAAGGGAGAAAAACAGACTGCAATTAGTTTTCTTGTATCTAGGACAAGCTTGTTATAACAGTCAAGGGACACATTTGATGGGTGCTATTTTAGCATTGACTATTTTGAAAACTAAGAAAAAACTGCTTTAAGTCAATATTATCCAATTTAAAAATACTAAGTTGGGCCATATACCATAACGTATATATTTAACCATATCAAATCTTCCATGAATCAGGTATGCACACCGACTTTCCACTTTACGGGTGGCTCAATTATCTTGGTATACTTACATTTTTCATGAATCATGCCTAAAAAGATTATAATACTATTTTCTTTCTTTCTCTCTCAAGAAGCCAACTGGAGATAGTGACTAAATCTGGAACGGCCTTTGTGTTCCCTGTCCTGCTTATGGTAGCATGGACTCCTAGGGGATGGTGGTCCACAGCAGTGGTTGGACTGTCTACTCTCCAGCCCATCACATCTCAGCAGCTCTGTTCTCCTCCCAGTTTCCTCTCCTCCCTATCTCTTTCTCAAAAATTAGCATATCTCTAAGGATAAAAACAGTAGGAAATGGTAGGCTACACGAGAGGTACAGGAGGTCAGAAGACACACCTGGGTTAGGGGACGTTGGAGACACTTGCTGAATGAAGTGGCATCAAGTTAGGGGGTGGAGGTGCACAGAGATTAGAGGAAGGGCTTCCGGCATGTGCGAGACATGCGGTCCACAATTTAAGTTTGTTTGTTTTTTTTTTGGCCATGCATTGTGGCATGTGGGACCTTGGTTCCCTGACCAGGGATTGAACTCATGCCCCTGAATTGGAAGCATGGAGTCTTAATCACTGGATTGCCAGAGAAGTCCCTATTTAAGTATTTGAAGAAAAAAGGATATTTCAAAAAAATGAAATAAGCACATATTCAGTAAAAGTGTGAAAACCACAGTTTTCTTTGAGTGACTTGAATGCTTGGCTAGATGTTCTTAGACCAGAACCTTTCCCTACACATGGAGCCTCTGGTAGATGAGTTCCTTTTAAGAAAGACATTCTTTTCCCTTCAGCTCTTTCCCAGAGGCTCATGGTCCTGCCAGTAAGACCTTTTGGGAACAACTGTAATTAACAAGAGAGATTAAGAGGTAGGATGTCAGCTGGCTGTCACATCCCAAGTTAGATGTGTCATTGTCTGTCCTCATTGCAAATTGAGAAACTTGCAGCACTTATCACAAAGGCAACAATGACTTATTGTTTAATTACTGTTTTAATGTCTGTTCTTTATTGCAAATCTATTGAACTTCGTGAAGGAAAGTACACAAAGCACATAGCTGGTACTCAGCAGATAACTGTGGAATGAATACTTTGCCTTCATCCATTCATAACTGAGAATGTTGAAAGAATGAGAGTACAAAAGTTGTTCTATTTATCTAAAATTTATGTTATGTAGTAGGACTAATGAGTGATTAGGTTGGGAAGACACTGCCAGAACTATCAGAGATGAGTTATTTTTTTAAGGAGTGGAGTTGTGAGCCCCACCAATGACATCTAGAACCATATATCTAGGAAGAGTCCACTAGTTCATTCATTCTTTAAATGGTAGTGATTGAGTGCCTACCATTTGCTAGGTACTCTAGAAATATCAAAATGAATATATATGGAATATACATAGAATGAAGCTCCTATTCTCAAGAATCTTATGGTCTAGTGGGAGATGGAGGTAAATACCCAGTCAGTATGGGGCGCTAAAATGAGCCTAAGTCCAGAAATTCTAGGGGCCCATCAGTCAAGTTCATTGACTTTGCAAGAGCCATGGGAGACATTCTGAGAGATGTAACACCTAAGCTGTTTCTTGAAGGATGACAGGGAGCTGATTAGATGAAGAAACTGGAGGGAAGGAAAAGGAAGATTATTCTAGGTAGAAAAGCAACATGTGTTCAAAGACATAGAGCTGAGGAATGCCTCAAATAGGTTATCTCAGTGCAGATACTAATGCCCCTGATCACTGCAGCAATTTCTGCTGTCTATCCCAGTGTTTCATGATGTATAAGATGTGGGAAGCACTGGTCTAGAAGCTATAAAGGGCATGATACATTTAGAGAATTGCACGGAAGTTGGACTATTTGAGGCATGGGGAAGGATGCTGGCCAATATTGGATGAGATGGTTGGATGACATCATCAACTCAATGGACATGATTTTGAGCAAACTCCAGGAGGTAGTGAAGGACAGGGAAGCCTGATGTGCTGAGTCCATGGGGTTGCAAAGAGTTGGACACAACTGAGTGACTGAACAGCATTAATACAACATTGTCATCAGTACTCTAGTGTTCAAACCAGCAAGATCAAAAACTACAAAAATTGAAATAAGATTTATTGAGTGTGTTACAAACTTCCAGTACCCCAGTCATTTATGAAAAGTAATTTTATTTTTGTCTCCTTTGTCCACCTCCTTGAACTTCAAGGAGCATTTGGTTGGGTGTGGTCAGTTCTGGGACTCTCATGGTGCAGAATCAGGGGACTACTGAGAGATGGACAGGATTAGAAAGACAAAAGAAAGGGGAAAAAGAAAAAATGGCAAACACCGTATTGATCCTGAGCAGGAGGGGTTTTGAGTGAACAAGTGGAAGCAAGAGTTTATGTGACTGTGGGGCATTAACTGAAACTGAGTAGATTTTCATTAAGATTTACAAGTGCAGTTGTTGAAATTCTTTAAAAAATTACTTTAGAAAATGGAACTCTTCTCCAAATGTGACACTGAAGAGACACTGGACTGTCTGAAGCATCAGGATTTATTTGAGTTTCAGCACATGCATGCTTCTAGAGAGAAGGAAGTTTTGTGGAATGTGGGAAATGATGTCTAGGTTTAGAACCTGAGTAAATGATTCCTGCTTTTGATGTTTAGTTGTGGCATGATTTTGGTTAAGCCTCTATCATCTCTTGGAGCCTTTCTATACCTCGATCTCCTGGTAAGTGAATCAGAAGTATCTTTCCTATATATACCTAATTATATTGGCTATATACTCATATAATATGACCTCACTGAGTCAATGTGAATGATAAATAAAACATGAAAGCACTATGCAAATTATGAAGAGTTAGAGTTTCATGATAGCAGTAATAATTATGAGGTTAATGTTAACAAGAAAGTATCTTCTAATTTTTTAAACAGCATAGAGTGACACCCTTAGTGGCTTTTGAGAAGTGATAGTTGATGGTGTTAACAAGGAGGAGATAATAAAAGATAGTATCCCATAGTTTGGGATGGCGATGGCTTCAATTTTGAGAAAACTAACTGCTCATCAGGAACGACTCTGAACTTGTGAACAGTACAGCTTAAAGTCATCACCGTCTCCTCTTTCACATTCTTCTGATACATATGAATTCCTATTGTTCTATCTGGAATTGCCACAGTACAGTCCCTGTGTTCTCTGGTTCTGGCATGCTGCAAAATCCTGAGATAGAGGGGGAACTAATAAATTATTTGACAGGAAATACAGAAAAAAAGTCTTTGTAATTCACAGTTCTGACATAATGAAAAGCTTATAATTCACTAGTGTGACCTCACAGCTGTGAATGACAAGTTTCACTTGACTCGTTCACAATTTGTCTTTGAATTTATACCATGAAAAGTGAGAACCATATTGTCAAACTGCCACTCCATATTGATATACTACTGCTGAAGATTAAGAAACATTTTGTCAAAAAGCAGGAAAACAAAAATACCTTAAAAGAAGATGAAGTGTTTTTTTTTTCTTTCTTTATTAAGTGTAGTTGATTTACAATATGATATTAGTTTCAGTTGAATAGCATGGTGATTCGATATTTTTATACATTACACACCATACAAAGTTAAAACAATATTATCAGTGATGTTCCCTGTGCCATGTATTACATCCCTGTGGCTTACCTATTTCATAACTGGTAGTTTGTACCTCTTAATCCCCTTCACGTATTTTCACCCTTTCCCCCACTTCCTACCTATCTAGGAACCACTAGTTTGTTCTCTTTATCTATGATCCTGTTTCTGTTTTGTTATATGTGTTTGTTTTTTAAATTTTACATATGTGCAATTGAAAACATAGAGTATTTGTCCTTCTCTGTCTGATTTATTTTACTTATGATAATACCTTAAAGTCCATCCATGTTGTTGCCAATGGCAGGATTCCATCCTTTTTTGTGACTGAATAATACTCCACTACATACAAATATTATGTGTGTGTGTGTATGGGAATCAGTGCACAAAGCCTCCCATAATAGCAAATATGGCTCCTGTTGAAAACACATAATAGAAATGTGGCTTCCCTTGTGGCTCAGCTGGTAAAGAACTGCCTGCAATGTAGGAGACCTGGGTTCGATCCCTGGGTTGGGAAGATCCCCTGGAAATGGGAAAGGCTACCCACTCCAGTGTTCTGGCCTGGAGAATTCCATGGACTGTATAGTCCATTGGGTCACAAAGAGTTGGACATGACTGGGCGACTTTCACTTTCACTTTCAATAGAAATGTGCACCTACATAGTACGTATCGTGGAGAACAGTATCTAAAGGTGACTTGGCTAGGACAATCCCTGTTAACACGCCCACAGTAAAAAGAAAAATAAAACTGAGGGCTCACATTATAGCTGGAGATCATTTAATGTTCTCCTCCTCTGGTAGCTCAGTTGGTAAAGAATCTGCCTGCAGTGCAGGAGACCCAGATTCGACCCCTGGGTAGGGAAGATTCCCTGGAGAAGGAAATGGCAACCCTCTCCAGTATTCTTGCCTGGAAAATCCCATGGACAGAGGAGCCTGGCGGGCTATAGTCCATGGGGTGGCAAGAGTCAGACACAGCTTAGTGACTAAACCACCACCACCATTTAATGTTACCACCATGAAGCTTTCCTAGTCAACTGAACTCTTATATGTATGTATATCATTAAAAAAATCTCTTTGATCAGATCTTTTTCTTAATAGTTGTACTTCAAGAGTGGGGGGCAAGAAAGATAAAGCTAGGATATTTTACTTGTTTAGATGATAGATAAAAGTTCTCTATACTGGACACAGATCTAATACTTTTTAACTTTTTAAGATTCTTCAACTAAAATATGCAAAAGGGATTGTCCTTCTGATAGTACTTTTCTTTGTAATCTTTAATTTTAATATAATTTCAAATTATAGAAAAGTTTTAAGGATAGTGCTAAGAATTGTTGTATACCTATAGCCAGATTTACAAATTGTTTAAATTTTGCCTTGTTTTCTCCATAACCATTTGAAATTGAGAGGTAAAGCATCTCTTTGTCCCTAAATATTTCAGTGTGGATTTCCTAAAAACAAGAACACGTGAGTCTTATGGGAAAGTGAAAGTGTTAGTCGCTCAGTTGTATGCGACTCTTTGTGACTGTGACCCACCAGGCTCCTCTGTCCATGGGATTTCCCAGACAAGAGTACTGGAGTGGGTTGCCATTCCCTTCTTCAGGGGATCTTCCCTACCCAGAAATTGAACCCGGGTCTCCCACATTGCAGACAGATTCTTTACCAGCTGAGCCACCAGGAAATCCCTCAGATGTGTAGCCCATATTAAAAATTTTCAATTTCCCCAGCAGTCTTCTTTATAAGTAATTTTTTCTTCATTGGAAAGTAAGTCCTTTCCCCCTCTCCCTTCTATACACAGATGTTCATGGGAACTTAATTTGCAATAGTCAAAACTGGAAACAAACAAAATGTCCTGCAATAGGCAAATAGTTAATAAACTTTGGTACATTTATACTGTAAAATACTACTTAACAATAAAAATAAATGAATTATTGATCCACGTAACAACTTTATTCTCAAGTGTATTATGCCAAGTGAAAAAAATCCAATCAAATAGTATATAATTTGATTTACACAACATTCTCAAAATTACAAAATTATAAATAGGGATAATAGATTAATGGTTTCCAGGGGTTAGGGAAGGTTTTTTGTGTTTTTCTTTCTTTTTTTTGTGGGAGTGACTATAAAAGGGTAGCCTGAAGGAGATCTTTTGTAATTATGGAATGTTCTGATATGGTTGCACAAATTTATAGGTGACAAATGGGAATAGTATTAAACACACACATTTTACCAATGTAAATTTTCAGGTTTTGATATGGTTGTACACAGTTACATCAGATGTAATCATTGGAGGAAATTGGGTAAAGGATGTATGTGATAATTCTGTATTGTTTTTGCAACTTCCTGTGAATCTGTAATTATTTCAAAATGGAAATTTTAAAAAAGTTACAAGCATTTTATGACAGGTATATGACTTATGTAAAAAAGGTGTTTCAGTTCAGTTCAGTCACTCAGTCGTGTCTGACTCTTTGGCGACCCCATGAATCGCAGCACGCCAGGCCTCCCTGTCCATCACCAACTCCTGGAGTTCACTCAGACTCACATCCATCGAGTCAGTGATGCCATCCAGCCATCTCATCCTCTGTTGTCCCCTTCTCCTCCTGCCCCCAATCCCTCCCAGCATCAGAGTCTTTTCCAATGAGTCAACTCTTCGCATGAGGTGGCCAAGTACTGGAGTTTCAGCTTAAGCATCATTCCTTCCAAAGAAATCCCAGGGCTGATCTCCTTTAGGATGAACTGGTTGGATCTCCTTGCAGTCCAAGGGACTCTCAAGAGTCTTCTCCAACACCACAGTTCAAAAGCATCAATTCTTTGGCGCTCAGCCTTCTTCACAGTCCAACTCTCACAACCATACATGACCACAGGAAAAACCATAGCCTTAACTAGACGGACCTTTGTTGGCAAGGTGATGTCTCTGCTTTTGAATATGCTATCTAGGTTGGACATAACTTTCCTTTACTAATTAATTCTTCAGAGGACTAAAGATTATGTATACAGTAGGGTTATGCCCCCAATTTGAACACACTTCTCACCTCACTGAGGCTCTGACACCCAGTTCTGACACCCTCTATGTAAACGTCCTTCTTACCCAGCTTGAGCTGACACCTGGGCTCAGGTGCCCTCCCTAGCACACCTGCCTCTTCCCTCTGGGCTCTGGCATCTGTGCCAGGCCACTGCTGCCTCCCCTCCATGCATGGAGGCCTTGTCAAGCCTCCTAGGCTCTACCTCAGTACCCTCATCACAGACACCTCTGGCTCCAGCACCCTGTGCCAGGCCACCCTTCTTCCTCCTGGGTGCTGTTCTCACCCATCTTGGGCTCTAATATACAACTCTGGACCACCATGGCTCAGATGGTAAAGAATCTGCCTGCAATGCAGGAGACTGGTGTTCGATCCCTGGGTTGGGAAGATCCCCTGGAGAAAGCAATGGCAACCCACTCCAGTATTCTTGCCTGGAGAATTCCACGGACGGTCTGGCGGGCTACAGTCCATGGGGTCACAAAGAGTCAGACATGACTGAGTGATTATCACTTTCACTGGACCACCATGACCTGCCCTCTTCTTCTCCCTAGTGACCTACCTTGTTTGGCTCTGGCTAGTGGCTTTTGAACTAAATTGCTCTGGAAAGGAAAGAAGGGAGGGGAGGGGAGGCAGAGGAGAGACTGGAGAGGGGTTTTGACAGAGTTTATTCAGATCAAGCTATAAACCCAGGGACATCATTCCTATTTTCCTTTTGTTTTCAGGGATATTATTCTTTGAACAGTTTTAACATTTAGCCAACATTTCAACATTCCATGCCTTCCTCAGGGTACTGGAGAGGCTTATTCTCTGCAAACAGCTGTTCAGCATGATACCACCAGGGTCTTCCAGTATATTTATAGCTTTGGAATTCACAACTACCTATAATTTATACATGCATAGTTCTTCAAAAAAATGTAAAAATTAAATCCTTCTAACTTATAGGGAGTATGGAATCCAATCAGTTTTAGCAAGCTTGCCTGTATATTAATTATCATTTATCTGAATGCTGTTTAAAAAACTCATAAATCTGTAAAAACTTGCATTTTGTAACCTTGATTGAACATGATTCCTAAGCTCCTCTTGCAATTTGGGAATTTTGCAAGTCCTGGAACAAAGAACAAAATGTCATCATGAAACTCATTTTTATGATGAAATGGTGGTTATAACATAATTATTATAATGAATGCTAAAATCTAGCTATAATTCAACATGTTTGACCATAACACTTCTACAGTGACTCTGGTTGTGACAGATTTACTCCCAAATAATGTGATCAGGTGCGGCTGGATGTTCTCCTTCATGTAGGTGGTGTCACGGTTTATTATAACAATTACGGGGCTATGGGGGTGAGGCTTTCAGACCATTGTGTTTCCTCCTAGGAAAGAATCTGAAAGAAGACGCTGCTTTGTATATCAACTTTGTAGTGCTTCTGAAAAGTGAGGACCAACTGCAAATAAGACCTATGCTTCTATAGAACAAACTGCCAAAAGCTAGAAAGTGATGACTGATACTCTGCTTATCGTGATAGGTTGAAGAACAATTTTGCATGTTCACCAGGCAGGAAATGTAGCTGTGATCCCCATTACTGACAAAAGACAGCGCAGGCAGGATTCCATGGCTTTCTTGCTTCAGTCTGTGACATTAAGGTTCAACCTCTGCACTAGACACATAAATATTCTTTGGATTTTCTTCAGTAAGCACACGCTAGAGGTTAATAATGTGGGGATGTTGGATTCCCTGCTGTTTTAAATAATTTCATGGAAAATCTAATGCAGTAGGACACTAGTTTAGAAAGGTTATTACCCTCATCAAACGATAGCACTTCTTTCCTATTACTCTGTAGCAATTTCTTGCCCTTACAGCTCCTCTCTCTTCATTTACCACAAATGATTCTTCAAAACGATGCTCTGTGGTTGGGTGAAGATGGGATTGGAGAAAACTTAATCCCTAATCAGGGCCCTGTCAGTGCTCGTAGGACTCTGCATCTTTCTTCTCCTTGTTGGAGCTTAGATACAAAATGGAGATGCACACTCATTGGAAGGGTGTCATTGGAACCCAGTCCCTATCACCTTGCTGGGGCCATGTGACACAGGATCCTGAGATCCAGAGCCCACGGGGAGCCTCCAGGCAGTTATAGTTTTAGTAACTCACCTGAACTTTTCTCAACTAATTGGCTCTCTGATTTGATAAGTTCCTGAGTCTCTATCACCTATGTTGTTGCAGGTACTTATAACTGACCCTACTGATGCTCTTAGGCTCAGAGGAGTATTAGGGGTAAGGAACACTATGGGGTTTCATGGACTGTGCCATTCCATGCTTTCTAAGTGTGAGAGAGATTGCCTTTTCTTCTTTTCTTACCAAGATACAAAGTTTTGGTAGGTGGCCATGTGCATTTCCCGGCCTTCCTTGCAAATGGGTACCATGTGACTAAGTTCTAGCCAATGAGGTTTGAGCAGAAGTTGTTTGGGTAGGACCTCACTTAAAACAATGCGACAGAGCCAGCCAATTATAGGCTTCTATTTGGGGCAAACAACTGTCCTGGTTTGCCTAGAATTGTGGAAGTTTCAGAGATATGAGACTTGTAGTCTTAAAACCCAAACAGTCCCAGGTAAACTGGATAAATTTACCACGCTGTCTGCCTTTCTTTCAGCAGATATAGGTGTGATGGTTGGAGTTGTAGCAGCTATCTCATGGTCATAAGATGACAAGCAATATCTAAGGGTGACTGGGTTAGAGGATAAGAGGAACTTGGTTCCATTGCAACTGCTCTTGACTTCTTGGTACATGAGGAAAAACAACTCCCCAATTAGTGAAACAATCTTTTAATTTTTTTGAGTGTAGTGGTCCTCTTTTCTAACAGTCAAAAATTCCATTAGTGTTAACTTGATTAAAGAGCTCTATTTTGCCCATGTCAGGGGAAGACATTCCCTTTTGACTGAAGCAAGTTCAATTCCCTAGAGAAAGATGGCTTCAACATTGTGGGAATGGTTCAAATCCTTTCAGATGCTAACCACTTCCTCCCTGAACCTCATTCTGAATTTCATTATCCCCAGGCCTCATCCCTTGAAAACTTATTCTCAAAAGAACCCTGAGACAGATTTGACTCGCTCATGGAGAAGTTTGGTGTTTGAAGGGAAGGACCCTCGTTGGTGATGTGGCCTCTCAGTGTCTTAATTTACTGATGAGGAAACAGAAGAGGCGGGGTGTGGGGGCTTGGACCCCAGTGGATTCACTATCTTTGGTATGGGTCCTGCCTCTCCTTGGGATACCCTGAGCCCACCGTTTCTCAGCCCCTCCTTTGACTGAGGAACTTGAATGTCAGTCCAAGTTGTATGGACTGAACAAAGTTGAGTGCTCTCCTGTTGTCACCAAAGATGGTAATCTATGAGATGATCCAGAATGCATATCAACGTGTGTTTGTAGATAGCCTTCTGCCGGTAAATTAGATGGAAGGAGACTTTACACTTTGTAGATGTGAAAAGAGAAAGGCTGAAGGGCTCAGGGCCCATTTGTGGCGGGGTTGTGGCCCTCTACTCGGATGGCATAGGAGCTGCTGTTCTTCATGAGGGCTACTAGGAAAGAACCCCTCCAGAAAGTGAAATGATCTGAATTTTACATAAAGTTCTGGTTGACAAGGTAGAAGAGAATTGTGTGCGTGTCAAGTTGCTTCAGTCGTGTCTGACTTTTTGCCACCCTATGGACTGTAGCCCACCAGGCTCCTCTGTCCATGGGTTTCTCCAGGCAAGAATACTGGAGTCAGTTGCCATGCCCTCCTCCAGGGGATCTTCCTGACTCAGGGATCAAACCTGCATGTCTTATGTCTTCTGCATTGGCAGGCGGGCTTTTTACCACTAGTGCCACCTGGGAAGCCCAAGAAGAGAGTTGGGCCAAACTAAACAGTCATTTCCAGGAGATGTTAAAACTGGGAAGAGAGTGAGCATCTTTTCCCACCTTTTCCCACGGGCAGCTTCCATTGGATCACAGAGTGGAGTGTTTTGGTAAGTGGACTTTGCCCCTGGGAGCCCCCTACACAAAAGTGAAATTCCCTCAGCCCACCAGTGAAGGTTTTTATTTGCATGGAGAGACAGAGCCCTACCTATGAACCACATTTTAAAATGCATTTTGAGATTTGAGCTAATAATGTGAATGACATTCAGTGAGATTGCCAAATGCTGGTAATTTACTCTCATTTTCCCATTAATGTGGGCCCACCTGTGATGAATTGGAAACTAAATAAGCACATCAGTTTTAATTAGATATTTCAGAGACTGGATCTAGTTAAACAGCAGTATTCATTCTTATCTATTAAATTGTGAAAGTTTAGCACAGTTTTCAGAAGTTTACACCTCTCCCCTCCCCCCACCATTTGCCCTTCTCTTTTGTTTTGCAAATAAATACTCTTTTCTTCTGGAAACTTTTGAGTTAAAAAGTGCCTGGTTTGCTGCAAGGAGAAAGAAAATGATTGCATTTAAGTCTTAAAAAGCTAAACAGACCATCAAGTTCATTCCTTATTTGTTGTATATTAAGAAACATAATTTTGGGAACCTTTAAAAAGACAAATATAAGATTATGATTACGTGGAAGAGGCTGACTCTGACACTAAGAATTCTGTGTTCCTCAAACACTGATGTACATACAGGATCTAAGAATACCACTAGTGTAGGGCTAAGAGAGTATGCTGAGTGACCTTCTCTAGGAGAAAGGAGCCAATTTTCAAAATCCAAGATGAGATATTACAGTCCTAACAAAGGCAAAATGTTCTCTGATGCAAAGGATCTAAGATCTAATGAAACAGTGGGGGTAGATGTGGGGGTAACTTTGATTAATACTTGTGAAGGATGAGGAACTAGTATAGACAATGAGCCTTAAAAATCAGCAGCCCTAAAAAAAAAAAATAGTAATCCTGAAAAAATTATTTATAGGTGCAATTTTTGTGTTGGTTCTAATGTCATTCTCCAGTGTTATTCTCTGTGTTTCTACCTGGTTAGATTGTGAACTCAGGGAGGGTAAGCTGTGTCTCTCTTGCTGTGGTTACCTTCTCAGCATTCAGCATAGTGGTTGTTCCATGGTAGGTGTTTAATAAACATTTGTATATCTTTATGAGCTTTCCTGGTGGCTCAGATAGTAAAGAATCTGCCTGCAATGCAGGACACTAGGGTTCAATCTCTGGGTTGGGAAGATCCCCTGGAGAAGGAAATGGCAACCCACTCCAGTATTCTTGCCTGGAGAATTCCATGGACAAAGAAACCTGGCGGGCTACAGTCCATGGGGTCACAAAGAGTCTATGTATTGCTAATCCCTGGCTCTAAAATATTCTCTCCCTGCAGATTTGAGTCATTGGTTGTGTCCTGTCTGTTCTTTCACCAAAAAGAATCATGGCTAACTTAAAAAAAAAAAATTCTGGATACACAAGAAAAAAATTTCAAAAGGAGTCCATTTATTCTCAGAAAATAAAAAAATGCTTAAAATATTTTTATTATAGTATTAATTATAGTATCAAAAAACAAAAATAAAAAAATCAATACTAGAAGATTAATAAATTATGGTTAAGAAAATCATAGTACTTTCATACAGTAGACTTCTATGCAGTCATTGAAACAATGTTTTAGAATAATATTTAAGGACAAAATAATTCTCCTAATATATTGTTTCAAAGAAAGGTAACAAAAAAAACTTTAGAGTATAATCACATTCTTAGAAGGCTTCTTAATAGAAAGAAGACAATTAAAGAATAGAAAAAAATTAAAGATTTATAATACATTAAAACTTCTTTATACTTTTGCAAAGTTTTTGAATATGAAATGTATTACTTTTAGATTCAGAAAACATGTTAAGGAAGTATAGGATTTCTTTAAATAAAAATGTCTTTTGCCGGATTTAAAGTGTGACATGATTTCCCAGGAGTCTAGCAATGGAGGAAGTTGAGTGGGCTTATGGGAGGGAGGGCTGTGATTCGACTAAAGCAAAGATGTTTGTGTGGGAGATCTTGTGCTCTGGGGTAATGGACTAGTTTGAGACCTGCTGCTCCAGTTTCCACATCTTCCTGGACCATTGCCACAGCACATTATGAAGAAAAAGAAGTGCCTTCATACTGTCCCTATACAATTTCCAGGAAGAATTCACAAATTGAGATGGAAGGAGGAAGTAACGTTTAACAGTTCTTCCTACCAGTGTCTACGGCTTAATTTTATACACAGAGCTTTCTTTCACCCCGGAGTGAATAGCTTGGAAATTATTTTCAAGTTTGCTATTTTAGTTCTTCCCTATCTGCTTCTTGAGTGATCTTTTAAAAAACAAAATCTGATTACATCTCTGCTTAAAATCCTTTAATGGATTTTCTCATTGCCTTTGAGGTCTCATTCAGACTCTTTATTATGATGCACACACGTAACATTGGTGAACTTTCTCCTGCTTTCCTCTTCTGCTCATCTCCCATTACTTTCCCAAGTGTGTCCTAGACTTCATCACACCTGACGACTCACAGCCTCTGAGTGTATCATCCCTGTTATTCACACTTCACTTTCTTCTAGAAGCCTCTTTAGAATGCCCTTCTCCACTTGACTTCTTCTTCCCTGCCTTCATACTTACCTTCACTACACACTTGGCACATGGCATTGTGGTTGGCTAACTTTCTTTCCATCACCTTACTGTCATCTTCTGCAGTTCAGGGATCAGCACTTACCATCTTCTATTTTAGTGTTTGCCATAAGACTTTTGCGGAGAAGGCAATGGCACCCCACTCCAGTACTCTTGCCTGGAAAATCCCATGGATGGAGGAGCCTGGTAGGCTGCAGTCCATGGGGTCGCTAGGAGTCGGACACGACTGAGCGACTTCACTTTCACTTTTCCCTTTCATGTATTGGAGAAGGAAATGGCAACCCACTCCAGTGTTCTTACCTGGAGAATCCCAGGGACAGCGGGGCCTGGTGGGCTTCCGTCTCTGGGGTCGCACAGAGTCGGACACGACTGAGGTGACTTAGCATAAGACTTTTGGTCCACAATAGCTTTTCAGTAAACCTTTGTGCAGTTGTGTGAGTGAATGCCTGAGGCTTTTGATGGTGTGTACACACAGACACTGTTTACATTCACTCCTAGCCTTGTCTGAAGCTTTGTTTCCTAGTATCTTTCCAGTAGGCAGAGAACAGGGTCCCTTTGGATGTATGCTGTGGCCTGTGTCTAGTGAAGGTAGGTGTGGTTTGCAGAATAATGGTCCCCAAAGGTATGCATCCCCTAATGCCTGTGTATATGTTATCATATGTGCCAAAGGAACTTTGAGATGGAATCAAGTTTACAGACCTTAAAATAAAAAGATTATTCTGGTATAGCTGGGTGGACCTAGTATAACTATACTGCTGCTGCTGCTAAGTCGATTCAGTCGTGTCCAACTCTGTGCGACCCCATAGACGGCAGCCCACCAGGCTCCCCAATCCCTGGGATTCTCCAGGCAAGAACACTGGAGTGGGTTGCCATTTCCTTCTCCAATGCATGAAAGTGAAAAGTGAAAGTGAAGTTGCTCAGTCGTGTCCGACTCTTTGCAACCCCATGGACTGCAGCCTACCAGGCTCCTCCATCCATGGGATTTTCTAGGCAAAAGTACTGGAGTGGGGTGCCATTTCCTTCTCTGATGGGTCCTTAATTGTGGATGTAGGAGGCAGAGGTTGACAGATATGATGGGAAGAACAGGCAGAGAGACTTGAAGTGTGATAGGGGTTTGACCCACCACTGCAGGCTGTGAAAATGGGGCAAGGGGACCATGAATCAAGAAATGTAAGCAGCTTCTAGAACCTGAGAGCAGACCTCCTTTGATATCCAGCGGGAAAATAGTGACCTCAGTACTCCACTTTCAAGGAACTGAATTCTTCCAACAACACGAGTTAGCAGAACATAGATTCTCCCTGGAGCCTCCAGAAAGGGACACATTGCCTCACACCTTGATTTTAGCCCATAGAGACCCCTGTTAGCTTTTTGACATAGAGAACTGCAAGATAATATGTTGTCCTAAGCAATTACGTTTGTGGTAATTTGTTACAGAAGTAATAGAAAACAAATACAGAACTTAGAACTATATAGTCCGTGATCCTCTTACTCCTTGGCTTTCCACTGGCTTCACCTGTTCTTGGCAGAGCAACCCAAGTAAAAGGAAACAAGGATAGACTGTCAACACCAACAAGAATAGAGGACCCTTCATAGTTGATCTAAAAAATGGGAGAATTAGGTGCCCTATGTGAATATGCATATGTTGAATAAGTTCTGCTATTAATTTCATTTTAAAAGCTTAATTTGGCTGTACATCTAACCTCCTTACCTCTGTCCTTCCACCTTCTCCCCACCATCTATACACATTCCCTCTATCTCTGTGTGTTTTTCTCTCTCCATTATCCCAGTCACTCTCATGCTTATTCGCAACTACAGGTGGGCCATTTACCCAGAAAACCCTTAAGAAGCACAATCGGTGTAAGCCACGTTAAGAATTCTGAACAGCAGATGAAATTTGTACTTGCCTCATGATGGTGACTACCTAGAACTGTGTGCCATCTTTTCACAAAGCCTAACAGGCATAAGTTGGTATTTCTAAATATGAAATTTTTGCTTTTGTTCTTTTCCTGATCACATTTTTGGATTTACATCGCTTGATTTCACCAGGTGTACAAATGATACACAATCTCTAAAGGAGCCTCTGATAAACCGCATGAATTTTTAAGTGCCACTATTCTGTTTCTCTTGCAATCTGTGTTGCTTTAGAAGGTGGTATTCTCTTTCTTATGGCTGTTGCTCCAAATGTCCCAAGATTGCTCTCTGCTGAAGCCTGCTGCAGGATGTAGAAGAAAGAGCGTTGACCCGGATGGGAGTCGAAAAATCAATTTCAGCTCTGACAAAGCCATTGGACTCCAGAAAGACATCCATTCACTTAATTTCATTGTATGTTCACTGAACTCCAGTTATTCACCAATACTATACTGGGCGTGGGGGTTACAAAGACAAATTAGATGTAGTTTCCCTTTCTTCAAGGTGTTCATAGTTTAGCGAGGGGGAGGAACAAGTGAAGAAACATTTACAACACTGTGTGGGGCTTTTGAGGTGGTGATTGTTTTACTTTGCTCAGGGCTGGGATGGAAGATGAGTTGAAGTCACACACACACGGTGTCGCAGACCCATAGCCCTGCATAGCCAATTACTAGCCACCTGGGAAAAGCAAGCTGATGGTCTATATTTTCTCTGTATATGGCCTGTATGTTGTTATGTGTGCTAGACAGACATTTGAAGAAACAGCTTGAGACTGGGAAAATATCCAGAAGGATGAAACCAGGGAAAATGACTTTTAAAGGACTGGCTTTTCTTTAGTTATGAAATGTTATTTGCATGGGTCTTTCTACAGGTGACATTATTTTCTATTGTGAATTATACTTTATAATTGTATGATACTGAAAAAATTCTTGTGAATAATCATGTGATATAGGTTCCGTAAGTTGCTATTGAACTGAAATCTGTAGGTTTCCTCTGTGGCTCAGCCGCAAAGAATTCACGTGCAATGCAGGAGACGCAGAGATGTGATGCCAGTTTGATCCCTGAGTCTGGAAAATTTCCTTGAGGAGGAAATGGCAATCCACTTCAGTAATCTTGCCCAGAAAATCCCATGGACAGAGGAGCCTGGCGGGCTACAGTCCATAGGGTTGCAAAGAGTTGGACACGACTGAGCAACTAAACAATAACAATAACAACAATATGAGATATACAGAAACTAAGACATGAAGACATTACATGTTTAAGATGCCGTTTGAAAGCCATCATGAGAGGAATGTGGGGGAAAGTCTTGCTTTTAGTTCCATTGTAAAGAAACTTGTGGAGCAAAGGCCCTGTATTTTTTGACTACAAACTTCTTGCTTTCATCTTTCACATCATGCTGCTTTGAAGCACATATCCTGTGAATGGGGAAAGAATGGAATAATAATGTCAAATTAAAAGGATAGTACATTTTCTTTCAGTGATAATTATCCAAATATATAGTCGCAGAGCTGGAAGAAAAATCGCCTTAGGAGGTTACCTTATCTGTGTCTTCATAATATCCTACTGTCTTATGACAATAAGACAAATATTATGACAATAAGAAGTCGAATATTACCTCCTAAATTAGTGACCCTGTATCTGGACTTTACAAGATAGGGGAAAAGCCTTCATCATCTTCATTTATCTGTTTATCTAAAACCATGGGGTAGGTTACTAAATGGATTTTAGTTAGTATTTTCTGTTGATTAATATTAGAAATGGCCAGTTACTATTTGATAGTCACACAATATTTGAAATTTGGAGACACAGTTTGTACTGAGTTCTTAAGAAAACTAAGCCAAAGTTACTTGAAACCTAGAATTCCAAAGAGGTGGTGATATAGTTGTGTCAGTCAGTCAATCAATTCAGTCGCTCAGTCGTGTCCAACTCTTTGCGACCCCATGAATCACAGCACGCCAGGCCTCCGTGTCCATCATGAACTCCCGGAGTTCACTCAAACTCATGTCCATCGAGTCAGTGATGCTATCCAGCCATCTCATCCTCTGTCGTCCCCTTCTCCTCCTGCCCCCAATCCCTCCCAGCATCAGGGTCTTTTCCAATGAGTCAACTCTTCGCATGAGGTGGCCAAAGTACTGGAGTTTCAGCCTTAGCATCAGTCCTTCCAGTTGTGTAGTTAATTGTTTTTCAAAATGAATGCTGAGCAGTTCATTCTACCTTTAATTTTCATTAAGTTTTTATAACTTGAATAAACAAAACTTTGTACCTATGCTTTGTTTTCTAACTTCTATCTTAGTTTTTGGTCTAAAGCAACAAAATTAGGACTTAGCTACTTCTCGGGGAATAGTTCCTTAGTTCTCTTTATAATTCTGTTTAATTATCTGCATGTAATTGAATTCCTCTTTATAATCATTCTTATTTTGATAATAATTTACTAAAAATAATATTTTACCTTAATCAATTTAATGTGTATACAGGAGATAATGTACATAATGTGAAAGTCAAAGTGCTAGTTGTTCAGTTGTGTCTGACCCTTTGTGACCCTCATGGACCATAGCTTGCCAGGCTCCTCTGTCTATGGAATTCTCCAGGCAAGAATACTAGAGTGGTATCCATTCCTTTCTGCAGGGGATCTTTCCAACTCAAGGATTGAATCCTGGTCTTTTCCATTGCAGGCAGATTCTTTACCATCTGAGCCGTTAGGTACATAATGTATTTTCTTGCTTTATACTGTAGCACTCAACAGTTAAAAAAAACACAAACCTTCATTTTACAGGCTATGCGGATTTTGTTAGTAGTAAAAAATTAACCTTGATAGTAATAATGATCCACAAACTTCAACCTATTTTGCTATAATGGCCTCGATCCTGGCTAACTATTTGACAAATGGGGATTTTGGTCCCCAGCAACAAGAAATGAGAGCATTTCAGTGGCCATGTGTGACCTCATTACCACGGCTGGAGAGATCATCCGAGGAGAAAACTCTGTCACTGGATGTAACAACAGCATCATCTGTGGACATAAGATACACATTTGCCGCACTGTAATAACTTCCACTGGGCATATATGTAATTGGTGAATGGATTATCTTTATAATTCATTTGAGGCTCAGAAAATTAAGGCTGTTATTTCAGCAGGATTATTTACTGTGAGCTGCTTAACTTATTGTGGCATGTGGCTGTGGCTAGCTACATGTGTGCACAAGAGAATACCGCTGTTTCCTTGGTCTGAGAACGCTCTGTCTGTTTTGTGATCTTAAAGACATCCCTGTAAGAACTTTTAAAAACCCAGTGATTTGAACCCCATATCTAGATCTCTTCTGAAAGCAAAATATTTGTTGTTTAGTTGCTAAGTCTGACTCTTTGCGACCCCATGGACTGCAGCATGCCAGGCTCCTCTGTCCTCCACTGTTTCCCAAAGTGTGTTCAAATTCATGTTCACTGCGTAGCTGTGAAAAAAAGATTACAAATAGCTGTGAAAAGAAGAGAAGTGAAAAGCAAAGGAGAAAAGGAAAGATATACCCATTTGAATGCAGAGTTCCAAAGAATAGCAAGGAGAGATAAGAAAGCCTTCTTCAGTGATCAATGCAAAGAAATAGAGGAAAACAATAGAATGGGAAAGACTAGAGATCTCTTCAAGAAAATTAGAGATACCAAGGGACCATTTCATGCAAAGATGGGCTCAATAAAAGACAGAAGTGGTATGGACCTAACAGAAGCAGAAGATATCAAGAAGAGGTGGCAAGTATACACAGAAGAACTGTACAAAAAAGATCTTCACGACCCAGATAATCATGATGGTGTGATCACTCACCTAGAGCCAGACATCCTGGAATGTGAAGTCAAGTGGACCTTAGAAAGCATCACTATGAACAAAGCTAGTGGAGGTGATGGAATTATAGTTGAGCTATTTCAAATCCTGAAAAATGATGCTGTGAAAGTGCTGCACTCAATCTGCCAGCACATTTGGAAAAACTCAGCAGTGGCCACAGGACTGGAAAAGGTCAGTTTTCATTCCAATCCCAAAGAAAGGCAATGCCAAAGAATGCTCAAACTACCACACAATTGCATTCATCTCATATACTAGTAAAGTAATGCTCAAAATTCTCCAAGCCAGGTTTCAGCAATGAACTTCCAGATGTTCAAGCTGGTTTTAGAGAAGGCAGAGTAACCAGAGATCAAATTGCGAACATCTGCTGGACCATCGAAAAAGCAAGAGAGTTCCAGAAAAACATCTATTTCTGCTTTATTGACTATGCAAAAGCCTCTGACTATGTAGATCACAATAAACTGTGGAAAATTCTTCAAGAGATGGGAATTCCAGACCACCTGACCTGCTTCTTAAGAAACCTATATGCAGGTCAGGAAGCAACAGTTAGAACTGGATATGGAACAACAGACTGGTTCCAAATAGGAAAAGGAGTACATCAAGGCTGTATATTGTCACCCTGCTTATTTAACTTATATGCAGAGTACATTATGAGAAACACTGGGCTGGATGAAGCATAAGCTGGAATCAAGATTGCTGGGAGAAATATCAATAACCTCAGATATGCAGATGACACTGCCCTTATGGCAGAAAGCGAAGAAGAACTAAAGAGCCTCTTGATGAAAGTGAAAGAGGAAAGTGAGAAAGCTGGCTTAAAACTCAACATTCAGAAAAGGAAGATCATGGCATCCGGTCCCATCACTTCATGGGAGATAGATGCGGAAACAGTGGATACAGTGGCTGACTTTATTTTTCTGGGCCCCAAAATCACTGCAGATGGTGATTGCAGCCATGAAATTAAAAGACGCTTACTCCTTGGAAGGAAAGTTATGACCAACCTAGACAGCACATTAAAAAGCAGAGACATTACTTTGCCAACAAAGGTCTGTCTGGTCAAGGCTATGGTTTTTCCAGTAGTCATATATGGATGTGAGAGTTGGACTATAAAGAAAACTGAGTGCTGAAGAATTGATGCTTTTGAACTGGAGAAGACTCTTGAGAGTCCCTTGGACTGCAAGGAGATCCAACGAGTCCATCCTAAAGGAGATCAGTCCTAGTGTTCATTGGAAGAGCTGATGTTGAAGCTGAAACTCCAATACTTTGGCCACCTGATGCAAAAAGCTGACTCATTGGAAAAGACCCTGATGCTGGGAAAGACTGAGGGCAGGGGGAGAAGGAGACGACAGAGGATGAGATGGTTGGATGGCATCACCGGCTCAATGGACATGAGTTTGGGTAAACTCCGGGGGTTGGTGATGGACAGGAGGGCCTGACGTGCTACAGTCCATGGCTCTTTGCATCAGGTGACCAAAGTGTTGGAGTGGCAAAACATGAGAAATATGCAAACCCTGGTGATGGGGCAGAAAAGCAGACGTCAGACTCTTACATTTCACACTTGGACAGAGCACCCAGTGTTCATTTTCTATTTTCTAATCTGGATCAGTTTCTATCCAGCCCATGAAAGCAACTCTCTGTGGAGTATTTCTAAATATTCAATTCCAGGTTCTTGTTTTGGCAAATCCTAGGGGAAAGAGGAAAGATTATTCACTCATTTCTCCCTCCCTTTCCTTCAGCTTTCTTGGGGCCCTGCCAGGACCAGGGTTAGATTGCCAGTCCAGGAGGCCCACTTCACACTCCGAGAGGTGCTACTAGACCACTTATTATCCTCATCTATGACTCCAGACTAAATCCACAGCTGAACAGTATGATGCTTCTTGCTAGTGTTGATCGTTCTGGCAAAGCAGATTGTCAGTTCTGCAAGTTAATATAAGGAGTAAGCTTTGCTTGCCGTGGAAATACCTAAGTTAAACTGATAGTTTCATGGTACACAGTGGTTTCTACTGCTGTCCTTTTCTACTTTTCCCTTTGGTTTTTGTGCTGCTTCTTTTTTCCAACCCAAAGACTCATTTTTTTCTTTTTTTTTTTTTAACTTTTTATTTTGCTTTTTTTTTTGAATGGACTCTAGGAATGGAACTTGTTCATATGTAGGGGACTTGCTTTATATAATAATAATCCCATGGACAAAGGAGCCTGAGGGGCTACAGTCCATAGGGTCGCAAAGAGTTGGGCACGATTGAAGCAATTAGCACACACAAAGCATGCATGACATAGAGAGAGAGTGAGAGAGAGAATCAGTTTGCTGTACACCAGAAATGAACACAACATTGTAAATCAACTGTACTTCAATTTAAAAAATACACTATCCAGAAAATAAGTTTATTTTGAAGGAAGAAATTAATTGATCTGTAAATCAGATAGCCTATAGTAAGTTGTGATAATAATAAATTAAAACAGATCAAATAAATAAATAAATATATATGTAATTTGCCAGAGGAAATAAACTTTTAATTTTGTACTGGAGTATAGCCGATTAACAATGTTGTGATAGTTTCAGGTGAACAACTCAGGGACTCAGCCATACATACACATGTATCCATTCTCCCCTAAACTCCCCTCCCATCCAGGCTGCCACGTAACATTGAGCAGAGTTCCATGTGCTATACAGTAGGTCCTTGTTGGTTATCCATTTTAAATCAGCAGTGTGTACATGTCCAGCCCAAACTCCCTGACTATCTGTTCCCCCCATCCTTCTTCCCCACGGCAACCATAAGTTCTTTCTCTAAGTCTGTGAATCTGTTTGTTTTGTAAGTAAGTTCATTTGTATCATTTCTTTTTAGATTCCACATATAAGGGATGTCATATGATATTTCTCCTCTGCCAACCACTCATTTCTTTATACTGAAATGAGAACATCGCTGAATGTATTCTTATCAGAAAAACAAGCTGCAGTGGTTAACTTAGATGCAGTTTTGATGTGTCTAGATGATTAGTCTGTTATTTGTTTTCAAATTTCCTGCAAAAGAAAATTAACTGACTATCCATTGTCTAACACTGGCTAACTCTAAATGAAATCATGATCATTTCTACAGCAGATTTACCTTCCTAATTATGCTTGGCTAATGTTTACACTGACTGATGGAAAAGGATGGTGCCTGGGAGAATGCCAAATGGCAGAAGGAAGTCTGACCTGAGACTAAAAATGTCCAAGGGTAAATTATCAAGTGGACAGTCTGCAGAGAGACAAAAAAAAAAAAAAAAGCTGATGATCTGAATATCATTATTCTTTCAACTCTGTGTGCACTTCCCTCTTGATCTTGAAACAAATTTCTTGGCTGAGATACAGACAGCGCACTTTAACCTTGGTGATATCTGAGAGGAATAAAGATATTTCTGCTGTCTCCAGAGCTTCAGCACGAGATTTTGAAAAGGAGAAATGTTTGCAAATGCTACTGATGTCAAAACCTGTTGGGGAATTGCCTTGATTCTCACGTTCTGTAGCTTTCATCTCGCTACATCTAAGTCACATGACCCCTAAATGCAGTCTCCATGATCTCTGAAGCCCAGGCCCAGGGTGTAATCCTGACTATGGACAGAAAGAATTACAGGGACTTAAAGTCTAGTCTCTTGGGCCTCAGTGTGCTGGCATGTATCATACCTGGGCCACAGCAGGGAGGAGAAAATGGGGAGGAGTCTGGTAATCTGAAACTACACCCTTACGAGTATGAGCCAGGCAGTGGGAGACAGATTCAGCTGAAGGTAATTCGGCACTGAAGTTTACTACAAGAAAGGAAGGGATACCAGCCACTCTTTCTGAACACACTTTGCAAAGTGCTTTTAAAGACTATGATTATCTTTAAAAAAAAAAGGTGGGGGGGCACTTTCCTGGTGGTACAGTGCTTAAGACTTCAGGCTCATGCAGGGGTGCATGTTCAGTCCCTGGTTGGGGAGCTAAGATCTCACATGTCTCGAGGCCAAAACCCCCAGAGCATGAGAAACAGAAGTGATAGTGTAATAGATTCAATGAAGACTTTAAAAATGGTCCACATGAAAATGTCGGCTGAGGCAGTGTGAATCAAGTGATTGAAAAATCAGTGATTAGACCATGAGATGTAGAAAAAATAGTGTGATGTTGCTCCCATGCCAACCAAAGGCACAGGCTTGACTCCCAGACTTGCTTCCCCTGGTAGAACCTCCTGTGTCTTCAGATGACATCTAGTCTGAAAGACAGGCAGGTGATCTGGAGACCATGGCTGCAGACAACAGGTGGCTGAGGTGTGACTGTTGGATGGGATAGGCAGAAAGAAGTGGATACAACATGAGATAACCAGAGTGTCTTCCGTACCTTGATTTTAACAGGTTCCAAATAGCTCAGTCCTTTCGCTCAAGCTTGAACTTTCTTTGTAGTCATCATGCTTTTAATTGTTAATTACATACATATGTGGTGGTGTTCGTAGTTTAGACTTTAAGTTTTGTCTGACTCTTGTGACCCAATTGACTGTAGTTTGCCAGGATGCTCTCTGTCCATGGGGTTTCCCAGGCAAGAATACTGGGGTGGGTTGTCATTTCCTTCTCCAGGGGATCTTCCCGACCCAGGAATCTAACCAGGGTCTTGTGTATTGCAGGGAGATTCTTTACCAAATGGGCTACAGGGGAAGCCCACTTACATACATACATTCAGTAAATTTCTGACCAAATCCAGGTATTCTTATTCCAGAGATGCCCCTATCGTTGCCTTGATATCACTTCTCATTGTTTGTCATCTGGACTGTGGGGACAGCATCCTTCCTGACTTTTCTCCTCACCCCTAGAAATCTTCTAGCAGGTGCACTAGAATGAACTTGCTTAAGATACATTTGTGGGCTTCCCTGGTGGCTCAGAGGGTAAAGTGTCTGCCTGCAATGCAGGAGACCTGGGTTCGATCCCTGGGTCAGGAAGATCCCCTGTAGAAGGCAATGGCACCCTAGTCCAGTACTCTTGCCTGGAAAATCCCATGGACAGAGGAGCCTGCTAGACTACAGTCCATGGGATCGCAAAGAGTCAGACATGACTGAGTGACTTCACTTTAAGATACATTTGATTATGTCATCCCCTCCTGTGTGATCTCCAGCATTTCCTCTTTGTCCTGAGGACCCTTTAAATAGTGTGACAAACAAGAGGCTCCATTTAGCTCCTGTCTACCCCTCCAGCCTCATTTCTTACCACACTCCTATCTTCATACTCTGTACCATGGCTGCATTGACCTTCTGCCCTTTTCCAAACTGGCCGTGCCTGATTCTCACTCTACTATTCCTATGGTCCCTCCCTCAGCTCTCCTTATCTACAAATTAAAGTGGTGCAACATGACTTTTATTTATAGTAAAAGGATTATTTAGGATGAAAATGACCACATTGCTGTATTTACTAATGCAGAATGAATTATGGTACATCTCAAGATAAATCCCAGGTTGTGTTGAGATGTTGATTTGCCTCAATTAGAATCATTAGATTAAAGAGTGAAAAGAAGTTTAATTTACTGGTATAAGGAGTTCTATCTTTAGTTTGTTAGGTTTTTAAGGATTTGACAATCCAGTGTCCACATACTAAATATAAAACTACTGGGAAACTAATTCTTAGGCAATATGCTATTAAAAATTCACATTGTCTGGTGCTCGCTTTGGCAGCACATATACTAAAATTGGAACAATACAGAGAAGATTAGCATGGTCCCTGTGCAAAGATGACATGCAAATTCATGAAGTGTTTCATATATTTATGAGTTTGAGAGATTGGGACGCTACTGATACTACATACAACATAGATAACTAATGAGAACTATACATTAGCTATACTAATGTATAGCTCAAGGAACCCTACTCAGTGCTCTGGGGTGACCTAAATGAGAGGAAAATCCAGAAAAGAGGGGATATATGTATACATATAGTTGATTCACTTTGCTATCCAGTAGAAACTACCACAATATTGTAAAGCAATTATACTCCAATAAAAATTAATTCTTAAAAATTCGGATTGCCTGAATAAACCAATTGGGTGGCTTCTGGTATTTAGAATCTTTATCTGAAAAAGAATGCTTAGTCTCGAGAGCTTAACAAGAATAAAATTTAGAGGAATAATATGATATGTAAAAATAATATAGGTATTTCTTGAAATATATTCACTTTTCACATTTTGTTTCCCCATTTCTGATGAAGGATCCTAATCACAGCACTGAAAAATCAACACCCTAGCAGTCTGTCTTAGGAATAAATGAAAGAGAAAGGACTGGAATGCTCCCGGATGCAATGTTCAAGGCAAAAGTCGTGCTTCTGATCCCAGTAGGGTTGTGATATGCTCTCTGCAAAGCCCATTGCTCCCGGTTTTTCAATTACAACTTTGACTCATATTCCTTGATTAGTAACAAGCAATCAATCATAATTAATTAGTTAAAATGTTCAACCGTTAAAATCATTACCATTAATTAAAATAATTATCTCTATTTTGGCTGCACTTCATTACCATTCTGGGAAATGCGTTGCTTTACTGCCATTCCTAGTACACATTCTTGGTGAAAGCAAAGCATATAATAGATCATCGATGAACTGCTTTAAAAGTGACAACCACAGTAAGGTTTGGACTTCTGTTGTTGTGGTTGCATTTGGATAAAACATTTTTCTATAGTATCGTGAGCTTTATGAATAAAGCTCTTTGAAATGAGTGTTAGCTTTTCACAGGATGCTAGGAAATGAGAATTTTGGAAAGAACTTGTGCTTTGGAAGGAAATGTTTGTTTTATAGGTTAAACAATAGACTAGATACATAAAAGGAGAGAGATCCAGTGAAGTAAAGTAGATAACAGTGTTGGAAACATGACCCGAGACATAGGAGTTGGAGAAAACGAAGATAAGAGGCATGGAAGATAAGATACAATGCGAAGTGACAGTTTTTTCTATTAGAGATCTAGAATGATAAAATAAAAAGAATAGAAGGGAGAAGTCTTTGAAGAGGTAATGGTAAAGAGTTTTCTAGAATGGGAAAAATGTATGTGCCCTAAGCACGGTGTGTGTGATTACATGCTCAGTCACTCTCTTTCCGACTTCATGAACTGTAGCCTACCAGACTCCTCTGTCCACGGGATTCTCCAGGCAAGAATACTGGAGTGGGTTGCCATTTCCTCCTCCAGGGGATCTTCCCACCCAGGGATCGTATGCACGTTTCCTGCATTGGCAGGTGGATTCTTTATCACTGAACCACCTGGGAAGCCCCTAAGCAGAGTAAATAGAAACAAACCCATATCTAGACACATAAGAGTTAAACTGCAAAAGTTTAAGAAAGAAGAGGGAAAACAGTTAAAGACAAATGTTAGAAAAAACAAACTTAGAAACAAATGACAGAAGCATAGGAATTAAATGCCAGAAACAGTAGATGCTACAAAACACTGGAATCCTGTTACCTAAGCACTGAGGGGAAAGAACTTGAACCTAAAAGTATCCTAAGAGTGATGAACATTTCTGGCTATACATAGATGAAGCACATGCCTATTTTCAGACTCTCATTGAAAGAAAGGCTCATACAGACACTTTAGCAATGAGCAAAATGAGCTCAAATGCAAGAAGAAATTGTGACCAAAGAAATCAGCCAAATATGTTGGTCTGCCCAAATACCTTGTGACTAATCAGTGGCACTACTCACTAATTTGGGGAGAAAAGTGGTTAAAATGATGGTTAAGATATTAGACGTTGCTTACATGAAATGGGAGCATGGGATGCTACTTGGGGAGAAGTTAACACATTTTAAGATTCTTGCCTTGTTTGGGAGAAGGATGAAGATATTGTTAATACTTGTTAGAAAAACATAAGGTTATGGATGCATGTTATTAATATAAAGGATAACTTCTGAAAGAAACATACATTTCATGACGGTGTGCCTCTGGGGCTGGGGTGGGGAGTCTGGGTTTGAGAAAGTGTGCAGTGGGATTTCATTGTTATCAGAGGCAACTGCATTGTGGACAACAAGGTCATGGCTTTCTGGGAATGAATACCGGCTCAGCTTCTGTTCTTTGCTGGATTGGGTCCCATACTTCATCTGACTGTATTTGGAGATAAGACCTTTAAAATGGTAATTAAATTAAAAATGAGGTCGTTAGTGTGGGCCCTAATCCAGTATGCTGGTGTCCTTTTATAAGAAAAGGAAATTAGGGCATAGACCCACAGAGAGAAGACAGCTGTCTACAAGCCAAGGAGAGAGGCCTCAGTGGAAACCAATTGTTTAGACACTTTATACATATATTTGGCTGCATTGTGTCTAAGTTGGGTCACGCGGGATCTTGCGTTGCAGTACACAGACTCTCTAGTTGTGGCACAGCCTCAGCTGCTCCCTGGAACACGTGGGGTCCTGTCTCAGTTCTCTGACCAGTGATTGAACTCGTGTCCGCAGCATTGCAAGGCAAACTCGTAGCCACTGGACCACCAGGGAAGTCCCTCTGTACATACTTTTGTTTCAGATTTCTAGCCTCCAGAATTATGAGATAATAAATTTCTGTGGTTTAAGCCACCTAGTGTTTGGAACTGTGTTATGGTAGCCCTAGCAAAGTAACACAGCCTTTTAAGTATCTTGACTTGGCATGGCTTAAAATTCTGTACCTCAGTTTCTTCTCTGTAAAACTAAGATAATAATAACCCTATCTCATAGGGTTTTTGTAAGATTTACTCAAATTAATGCATGTAAAGTACTTAGAATACTATATATATATATATGGTTATATATATATATATATATGGTTAACCCTCAATAAATGTTAGCTATTATTTTATTAAAAATTTTAAATGTGACAAACTATTAACATTGATTCATTGGGAGTGATGGGGAAATGGATATTTGTTGTGTTCTGTATTTTTAGGAAAATTTAAAAATTATTCTGACTAAAAAGGTAAATCTGTTTTCCTTGTGGCTTCCCTTGTGGCTCAGTGTAAAGAAACCCCTGCCAATGCATGAAACTCGCGTTCAATCCCTGGGTCAGGAAGATCCCTTGGAGAAGGGAATGGCAACGCATTCCAGTATTCTTGCCTGGGGAATCCCATGGACAGAGGAGCCTGGTGGGCTATAGCCCATGGGGTCAATAAAGAGTCAGACATAACTTTAGTGACTAAACAACAACATTTTCTGTTATCAGCATTATGTAGGAACTTGATAGATTGAAGAATATTGCAACTAATGTCTTGGTATAGCGTTTATTAACAGATAATTTACTTATTTGGGAAATATTTTTACTGCCAAGCTGACCCTTTGAGTATTATGTCTTAGCCAACTGTCTTTCTTTTCTTTTTTTCTTTATTTTTGGCTGCACTGAGTCTTTGTTGCACGAGCAGGGGCTACTCTTGTTGTGGTGTCTTCTTTCGTCTGGGCTCAAGGGCTTTAGAGTGGGGGCTCAGTAGATGTGGTGCACAGGCTTAGTTGCCTTGTGGCATGTGGACTCTGCCCCAAACAGCACTGAACCCATGTCCTCTGTGTTGGGGACCGATGGCAGGCAGATTCTTAACCACTGGACGACCAGGGAAGTCCCTGTCTTTCTTTTCTGAGAGTGTTTACTACCAATACAGTGGTTTTCAGAAGTTGTGATCTGTTCCCTGTCTGCCCAAAGCGCATGGGCATTTGACTAGAGAAGTTTATTACAGACAGACGGCCCACATGCTCTATCGCCTTGCCTAGAGAATTTGATGCACCGTCAAAATAATGATTTTAAAAAGCTACCTGAGAAGAATGAACAATTCTGCTAATCAGCCTGTTGGAGGTCTCAGGTCTCCAGAAACAAAGGCAAGCAGAGTAGGTGACAGTGAGACCAGAAACGTCTTGGGATGTTAGGATTAATGATGTACACACCCGGGTCCTTTGTAGTTGAGTCTTGTCCAGATGCACCCAGCTATAAAAGAAGACTACGAGAACTCATTAATTGGTAATTCTGTACAACTTCAAAAACAGATATCCACCACAAAGAGTGAGTTTTCTGACAACCTCCTAATGCCTCAGAGTTGTGAGGGAAGGCTTTTGTCAAACCTATGACTCACCATGATCGCTCAAAGAAACACCCAGTAGGGCCTGGGCAAAGCTCATCTCATTGAAAAATGTGTCTATCATTAAAACCCTTTGCTGAGTTTTGCTAAAGTCACCCTCCAGTCCTGACTTCATTCAGCTGCTGCCTCACAGTTGACTCCAGCAACATGTATTCTGCTTTTAATCAGAGTCGCATGAAGACCCAGTCACCACTGTAAGGTACTGACTGCCTGTGAAGGTGAGGGTATTGACGCCAGGCTTTCCAGTCTCCACCTCATCCTGTCAGCTACCCACTAGGACAGAAAATTTAGTGACTAATGTGAGTTGATGCTATTAAATTATGATCATGTGAGAGTGTTAGTCACTCAGACATGTCCCACTCTTTGCAACCCCATGGACTGTAGCCCGCCAGGCTCCTCTGTTCATGGAATTTCCCAGGCAAGAATACTGGAGCAGGTTGCCATTTCCTTCTCCAGGGGATCTTCCCTGATCAGGGGTCAAACCTGTGTCTCCTGCGTTGGCAGGCAGATTATTTACCACTGAGCCATCAGGGAAGCCCTTATTTCTTTCCTGCTGCTGCTGCTGCTGCTGCTAAGTCATGTCAGTCATGTCTGACTCTGTGTGACCCCAGAGACAGCAGCCCACCAGGTTCCCCCATCCCTGGGATTCTCCAGGCAAGAGTACTGGAGTGGGTTGCCATTGCCTTCTCCGTATTTCTTTCCTACCTCCTGGTAAATTATTTTCTGGCATTTCAGAGATACCTTCTATAAAAAAAAGAAAGAAACCTTTATTCTTTGTTTTGGATATGAAAGTCTCAATTGTGTGACATGACTATGAGTCTCCCCAAATTCTTGTTACCATGTCTGTGGGGCACGGTACCCACACAGGTAGGATTCCTGGTCATCTGACTTGGTTTCCTGGAGTTCCTAATTTGGTTTGCCCAGGCCTGACCAACTAGGGTTGTAGTCACCTGAATTAGGCTTGAAAATATTTGTTGGTTTTAAAAAGTAAGACCTCCCTTTTAGCTGGAATATACCAGGATTTGGAATGTATTTTTATGAGTGAACATATAGCCTCCAGAAAGATTCAAGAATAAGCAAATAAGGTGCATGAGGAGAGAAACAAGTGTCTGTGTTGTTGACATACAATATCCTAAACAGTGCTGTGTCTGTCATGAAGACAGTATTAATTAAACATTAGCATGCATGCATCGTTTCAGTCATGTCTGACTTTTTGCAACCCCATGGATGGTAGCCCACCAGGCTCCTCTCTCCATGGGATTCTCCAGGGAAGAATACTGGAGTGGGTTGCCATTTCCTACTCCAGGGGATCTTCCTGACCCAGGGACTGAACCCACGTCTCTTGCATCTTTTGCACTGGGAGGCGGGCTCTTTACTACTAGTGCCACTTTGGAAGCCTAAACATTCATATGGGTAGTGTGAAATCGTCACAGTTCATTCCAAGAAAATATATTGCATCCTTAATAAGATGTATTATTCTGTTGGTCCCTCTGTCATTGGTCAGAGAAGTTAAGGGTTGCCAATGGATGTCCCTTTTTGTTTCCTGGCCTTTTTATAAGCCAAGTGCAATGTTTGTGATGAAGGGGTAAGTATTAAAATAATCTTCAGGCACTCATCTGGAGGGAGAGAAGAAAGTTCCTAAGAAGTCATCATGATCTACAAAACCATGGTGCCGAATGGCATGAGGTCCAGAGGCAGCATTTCCATGGACTGGTAGAAAAGTGCACTATGTACTGTTGCTAGGCAACAGCCCATGCCAGCTTCTCTTGAGTGAAGGCCAAGACAGTCAACAGAAACCAATGGGCTTATGAGGGGAAGAGTTTTCACACCAAATTTCAACTTCTGTGTTCGTTTTGCCATTACAGATCATATTTTGACCAGTATTTGGTGGGGAGGGACTTCTGTATGTGGCAACAATTTAGCAAACTGTCCCTAAAATAATTTCAGGAAGTTTTCCTTATGGCCTAGTATTAATTATGTGTTTTGTGTATAAAATGTAAATTCAGAGAGAAAGAACACATTTCTCTACATGATGTTCCATTTATACCAATATGTAGCCACCCACCTATTTTTCCCTATTTGAATATTCCATTCTATTCCTTTCTCACTTTGGCTACATGTTTCATGCAGAGTAGATCTGCTCTAGACAGCATGTTCAAATCACATTTGTAACTAGAATATTCTTTCTTTCAGCAGGTGTTCAGGGTGCTGTGGTTTGCCATGGGTAACTTAACAAATCCATTACTTTTGTTGCCTGGAAACACTCCAGTGGAAGAAACTGTGGCTATTACTATGTTGTAGATTGCACCTAAAACTTAGAATCACAGAACAATGTCTCTTGCTTAAACTCTATTTTATCAAAGATTCAAAATGAATTAGGCACCAATTCACTTAAGGTGTATTTGCATACCTACTATGTGTCAGGTATGGGACTTTCACACATAACAAATTGTGTGTATAATCAAATCATACTAGTAAACACATTTTACAAATTATGTTTAAAATATACCCAAGGTTTGTTTCCCAGCTTTCTTTGTCTTATAGTCAAGCCTACACAATGAGTTATTTTTATTTTGAATTCTATTCAATTATATTCTGTATGGTCAAAGCTATGGTTTTTCCAGTAGTCATGTACAGATGTGTGAGTTGGACCCATAAAGAAGGCTGAACACCGAAGAATTGATGCTTTTTAACTGTGGTACTAAAGAAGACTCTTGAGAGTCCCTTGGACAGCAAGGAGATCAAACCAGTCAATCCTAAAGGAAATCAACCCTGAATATTCATTGGAAGGACTGATGCTGAAGCTGAAGGTCCAGTACTTTGACCACCTGATGTGAAGAGCTGACTCATTGGAAAAGATCCTGATGCTGGGAAAAACTGAAGGCAGGAGGAGAAGTGGGTGACAGAGGATGAGATGATTGGATGCCTTCACTGACTCAGTGCACATGAGTTTGAACAAATTCTGGGAGATAGGACAGGGAAGCCTGGCGTGGCGTGCTGCAGTCCATGGGGTCATAAAGAGTCAAACACAACTTAGCGACTAAACAACAATATTCAATCGGATTGGCACTGGGTGTCTCTTTGTCATTGGTCATAGAGTTAGGGACTTCTTGAGCTGCTTCCAGGGCTGCAGTCATAGGAGAGAGAGAGAAGAAGAACCAGAAACACAAATCTTGGAACCTCCTCCCCAGTGCTAACCAAAACTCCCTTGTTTTGATCCTTTTTACAAAGAAATTTTTGTATTTTTTTATAATAAATAATATAAATATATAAATATATATATAAATATATATATATTTATATAAATAAATAAATAAATAAATAAATATAAATTTTATAATTTTTATTTGAGAAAGAAAGTTCACTAACCTTTGATATTTGTTGTTGTTTAGTCGCTAAGTCGTGCCTGACTCTTTGTGACCTTATGGACTGTAGCCCGCCAGGCTCCTCTGTCCATGGGATTCTCCAGGCAAGAATACTGGAGTGGGCTGCCATTTCCTTTTCCAGGAGATCTTCCCCACCCAGGGATCTTCCAGACCCAGGGATCTAACCCGGGTCTCCTGCATTGGCTGGAGGGTTCTCTACCACTGAGCCATGAAGGAAGCCCTAAACCTTTGGTATAAACCTTGATAACTCAGAAAGAATAGTCCAGTATTTCTCATAGGGTGGTCCACCATCTTGCATGCACATAAAGTCAATGTAAAGAAGCAATGATCTTAGGTGAAGGAAAGGAGAAAGATGCAATTTCAGAGAAATACACGAAGACTTCAGATTGTTTTGAGATGATTTATTTCTTAACAATAACTTTCTTGCGATTCTTCTATAATGCATAATACACATACATATACATGTATGCTATATATATATATATATATTCAAAAAGCATGCTATCTTGGAATTGGGTTTATGCAGAAATAAATTGGAGGAATTAGATTGCCACTAAATGTGTGTTTTCAGCTTAATATCAGTGAATTTGCTTGAATGAAGTGCATGGTGCTTGAGTGAGCGAGAGTTTTCAGATCTGGAAGAACGGGCTGATATGATCTTACATTGTATATGAAGGCTAGCCATACATACTAAATCACAGACTGGATGAAAAAACCCTCTTTATACCAAGCAGGGGAAAAGCTACAATTTATGAAGCTCTAAATGAGTCATCAAGGTTTCTCTTTATGGAGGAAGATAATATTAACAGCTGTCCTGTTGGATTCCATTTGCTCAATTTAAGAGGACTAGTCTAAATGGTTTATTTATTTAATGTTTTACATCATGTAAGTATCTTGGTCTGATTGTAACATGCATTTGTTTTTCACATTTCAGGTTTATACTTTTGCAACAAGGTATTTTTCAATGTGCTTCTTTATCCAAGGAAATTGTTGAAACACAGTGAAGCTGTATTTAAGAATAAAGGGTTGATGGGATGATCATCATATGAAGATCAAAATCCTCATGACTTTTTTATTTAAAGTAGTGACAGATCCCTCACTGCTTCTTTAACTTCTGTGATCAGGTGACCCCCTTTTCTTTGCCGTCTTCTCATTTCTCTCACTGCTCCTTCTTTGTTTCTATCACTGGCTTCTCTAGCTGGTCAGGGTAGACTGGATTAGGATAGACTGGACAAAAGATAAAAGATTCTTTCAGCAAAAATACACATTATGAGACTTAAGAAAAATGTGTGTGTGTGTGCACGCGCGCATGTGCGCTCAGTTCCTCAGTCAGCTCCAACTCTTTGCAACCCTATGGACTGTAGCCCTCCAGGCTCCTCTGTCCATGGAATTCTCCAGGCAAGAATACTGGAGTGAGTTGCCATTTCCTCCTCCAGGGGACCTTCCCGACCCAGGGATTGAACTCATGTGTCCTAGATTGCATCTCCTACATTGTCGGTTAGGTTATTTACCACTAGCACCTCCTGGGAAGCCCTTTAGGAAAACTAAGTAGGGTTAAGTACAGGATCTGATTTTCAGCCCAGGTCCTCTTGTAAACCCCACTTTTCCTGTCTGCAAAGTTTTTGTTTATCAGGCTTCCTGATATGCATACTACTCTACTCACTGGCAAATTTATGGTGTTTTTTTTTCCCCACTCTTGAGGTAAAGATATGTAATAGTTTAATTACATCTCCCTCTATTTACTCTATCCTGGCACTCCGTCACCATACATTTTCCTTTTTTCTGCTGTCTGTGAGATGATGGAAGTGACAGAAAGGAGAGATACTGCTTGGGCTGTGCAAATGCCTGGATATAAATTAATCTTGAATTAATCTGGAAAACATTAAATTAAACTAATATTTAATGAAGTTTAACTTTGGGGAAGTAAATTGTGATTTCAGTGAGAGGGCTGTGGCGGTGTAGGGCCTGGGCAATCAGATGTCACACTGCAGCTTAACTGGGCTCAAATGGCAGAGGTTGGGGTTTCTTTTCTTTTCTTTTCTTTTTTTTTTGATGTGGACCATTTTTAAAGTTTTCATTGAGTTTGTTACAATATTACTTCTGTTGTTTATGCTCTGGTTTTTTGGCCACAGGCATGTGAGACCTTAGTTTCCCAACCAGGACTCAAACCCACACCCCCTGCATTGGAAGGTTAAAGTCCAAATCACTGGATCACCGGGGAAATCCCAGAGGTTGGGGTTTTTACTGAGTATTTCTTGTTCTCTAAGCTACAGAAGAAACCTCTTTTTTTCTTTTTCCTGCCATACATTAATCTCTGCCCTGCTTTTATGCAAATCGCTTCTCTACCTGAATTTCATTTTTTCAGTTATTCATTCATCAAACTTTTGCTCAGTGCCCAGCCTGCACTACGTTCTGGGAATGCCAGGCTACCCGAGTTTACGTCTATCGGACTGGTAAACACTCCTGGGACAAGGGATTCCTGGGTGTATTAGGTGTGCACGAAGAAGGGGCCTCCAGTTAGGTCTGGGAGTTCATGTTTATAACCACAAGGTGCCCATTTACCTGACTTCAAGGGGTCCCCACATAGACAGCCCACACTGGCTGCCATAGTTACTGGGTGTTTGTGGTGTGCTGAGTAGCTTCAGTCATGTCTGACTCTTTGCAACCCCATGGACTGAAGCCCGCCAGGCTCCTCTGTCCATAGGATTTCCCAGGCAAGAATACTGGAGTCAGTTGCCATTTCCTTCTCCAGGGGATCTTCCTGACCCAGGAATCGAACCCACGTCTCCAACTTTGGCAGGTGGATTCTTTACCACTGAGCCACCAGGGAAGGGGACGGGAGGGGTGTAAACACTTTCAGTATTCAGAGGTCAAACGTGGAGTAAAATTTCTTCTCCAGTCACCAGTCCACCTCCCCAAGTGAAACAGAACTCTTCTGTCCCTTGAATCCCAAACCAAGTCACTTACAGAGGGCCCACATATGACAGTGAATCATGTCCTTCACCTCGACCCAATTTTAATAACATGCGGGGGTGAATTTCCCTAATGGTGAAACTGCAGCGCAGGGAGAACACGTTTGTGAGGGACTTAAGTAACATGGTTCCATGAGGTCAGAGCATAGAACTGAAGGAGATCTGGTGTGTACCATTCTGAGAATTGTTTTCTTTGCTTGTTTCTATAGCTTTTTAACAGCAGAAGTTTTGATAGGAGCTGGGGAGCAAATAACTTGCAAGTGACTCACTGACAATGCTTGGAGTACTTTTTGTTGTTGATTGAAAATAAGTTCTTCCATTATTAATTACAAAACAGTTAGTGATGTTTATAACATGCTGTCAAGATTGGGGGACTCAACTAGAGCTACTTGGTCTTATTTAAAACAAATTACTGCAAATTTCCCTTGCTTCCTTCCTCCCTCCCTCTCTTCCTCCCTTTTTTCTTTCCTTCCTGTAGGTCGTAGTGGGCAAAGAGGTGAAGGCATGGGAATATACATTGAAAAATAAATTTGTACACATACAGTAGTATCTGCATTTGACATTATGCTTTAAAAAAATTTCTGCCACCTGATGTATAATGATGACAACCTAGATTTAGATCGTTTTACTTCATCTATTCCTAGAAAACCTTCCTCTGGGCAGTTTTCTCTTGTATTTTGTCAATGCTCTGGACATGTACCTACTTTGGAGACAAGCCTTCTGCAGTCTGGGCCCAGCTGGCACACAGCATGTTGTCTGCTCAGGAGAAAATGATGTGCAGATCAGGGAAGAATAAAGAATGGAAATATTTGGGGAAAACACTGGACATCTTTGAAAAGGTAGACACATTCTCTTCCAAACTGCCTAGTGAACCCTGAAAAATTAGGGGGGTATTTGTATTGTGAAAAATGGAAACAAAAATCACAGACTTGAAAGCAGTGGATCCTATTGCCAAAATTCCATTATTGCTCACCTTTGCTTAGTGACATGGCATTTAGAGGGGCTTGTGTGGAGGCCTCATTGTTCTCCTTAGGCCTCCTTAGTCCCCTCAGATCAGATCACATCAGATCAGTCACTCAGTTGTGTCCGACTCTTTGCAACCCCATGAATAGCAGCACACCAGGCCTCCCTGTCCCTCACCAACTCCCAGAGTTCACTCAGACTCACGTCCATTGAGTCAGTGATGCCATCCAGCCATCTCTTCCTCTGTCGTCCCCTTCTCCTCCTGCCCCCAATCCCTCCCAGCATCAGAGTCTTTTCCAATGAGTCAACTCTTCGCACGAGGTGGCCAAGTACTGGAGTTTCAGCTTTAGCATCATTCCTTCCAAAGAAATCCCAGGGCTGATCTCCTTCAGAATGGACTGGTTGGATCTCCTTGCAGTCCAATGGACTCTCAAGAGTCTTCTCCAACACCATATTTCAAAATATCAATTCTTTGGCGCTCAGCCTTCTTCACAGTCCAACTCTCACATCCATACATGACCACAGGAAAAACCATAGCCTTGACTAGACGAACCTTTGTGGGCAAAGTAATGTCTCTGCTTTTGAATATGCTATCTAGGTTGGTCATAACTTTCCTTCCAAGGAGTAAGCGTCTTTTAATTTCATGGCTGCAGTCACCATCTGTAGTGATTTTGGAGCCCAGAAAAATTAAGTCTGACACTGTTTCCACTGTTTCCCCATCTATTTCCCATGAAGTGGTGGGACCGGATGCCATGATCTTCGTTTTCTGAATGTTGAGCTTTAAGCCAACTTTTTCACTCTCCTCTTTCACTTTCATCAAGAGGCTTTTGAGTTCCTCTTCACTTTCTGCCATAAGGGTGGTGTCATCTGCATATCTGAGGTTATTGATATTTCTCCCGGCAATCTAGATTCCAGCTTGTGTTTCTTCCAGTCCAGCGTTTCTCATGATGTACTCTGCATATAAGTTTAATAAACAGGGTGACAATATACAGCCTTGATGTACTTCTTTTCCTATTTGGAACCAGTCTGTTGTTCCATGTCCAGTTCTAACTGTTGCTTCCTGACCTGCATACAAATTTCTCAAGAGGCAGATTAGGTGGTCTGGTATTCCCATCTCTTTTAGAATTTTCCACAGTTAGTCCCCTAAGGTTGCCCTAACAAATTGCCACAGGCTGGGTGACTTACAAACAGTATAAACAGTATAAATGTGTTGCTCACCAGTCCTGGGGCTGGGGGGTCCGAGATCAAGGCCAGATTGACCATATTCTGGTTCATAGACAGCAGCTTCTGGCTGTGTTTCTACAGAGTGAAAGGGACAAGGGATGTCTCTGGAAACCTTTTTTTTTTTTTTTAATTTTAATTGGAGGCTAAGTACTTTACAATATTGTGGTGGTTTTTGCCATACATTGACATGAATCACTGGACATGGAATAACAGACTGGTTCCAAATAGGAAAATGAGTACCTCAAGGCTGTATATTGTCACCCTGCTTATTTAACTTATATGCAGAGTACATCATGAGAAACGCTGGGCTGGAAGAAGCACAAGCTGGAATCAAGATTGCTGGGAGAAATATCAATAACCTCAGATATGCAGATGACACCACCCTTATGGCAGAAAGTGAAGAAGAACTCAAGAGCCTCTGATGAAAGTGAGAGAGGAGAGTGAAAAAGTTGGCTTAAAGCTCAACATTCAGAAAAGGAAGATCATGGCATCCGGTCCCATCACTTCATGGGAAATAGATGGGGAAACAGTGGAAACAGTGTCAGACTTTATTTTTCTGGGCTCCAAAATCACTGCAGATGGTGATTTCAGCAATGAAATTAAAAAATGCTTACTCTTTGGAACGAAAGTTATGACCAAACTAGACAGCATATTCAAAAGCAGAGACATTCCTTTGCCAACAAAGGTCCATCTAGTCAAGGCTATGGTTTTTCCAGTGGTCATGTATGGATGTGAGAGTTGGACTGTGAAGAAAGCTGAGAGCTGAAGAATTGATACTTTTCAACTGTGGTATTGGAGAAGACTCTTGAGAGTCCCTTGGACTGCAAGGAGATCCAACCAGTCCATCCTAAAGGAGGTCAGTCCTGGGTATTCATTGGAAGGACTGATGTTGAGGCTGAAACTGCAATACTTTGGCCACCTGATGCGAAGAGCTGACTCATTGGAAAAGACTCTGATGCTGGGAAAGATTGAGGGCAGGAGGAGAAGGGGACGACAGAGGATGAGATGGTTGGATGGCATCACGGACTCAATGGACATGGGTTTGGGTGGACTCTGGGGGTTGGTGATGGACAGGGAGGCCTGGCATGCTGCATTCATGGGGTCACAAAGAATCAGACACAACTGAGCAACTGAATTGAACCGACATGAATCAGCCATGGGTGTACATGTGTCCCCCATCCTGAACCCCCCTCCCACCTCCCTCCCCATCCCATCCCTCTGGGTTGTCCCAGTGCACCGGCTTTGAGTGCCCTGTTTCATGTATCAAACTTGGACTGGTCATCTATTTCACATATGGTAATATACATGTTTCTATGCTATTCTCTCAAATCATCCCAGCCTTGCCTTCTCCCACATAGTCCAAAAGTTTGTTCTTTACATCTTTGTCTCTTGCTGTCTTGCATGTAGGGTTGTCGTTACTGTCTTCCTAAATTCCATATATATGCGTTAATATTCTGTATTGGTGTTTCTCTTTCTGACTTACTTTACTCTGTATAATAGGCTCCAGTTTCATTCACCTCATTAGAACTGGCTCAAATGCATTCTTTTTTATAGCTGAGTAATATTCCATTGGTCGTGTATGGACGTGAAAGTTGGACTGTGAAGAAAGCTGAGGGCTGAAGACTTGATGCTTTTGAACTGTGGTGTTGGAGAAGACTCTTGAGAGTCCATTGGGCTGCAAGGAGATCCAACCAGTCCATTCTAAAGGAGATTAGTCCTGGGTGTTCTTTGGAAGGACTGATGCTAAAGCTGAAACTCCAGTACTTTGGCCACCTCATGCGAAGAGTTGACTCATTGGAAAAGACTCTGATGCTGGGCGGGATTGGGGGCAGGAGGAGAAGGGCATGACAGAGAATGAGATGGCTGGATGGCATCACTGACTCGATGGACGTGAGTTTGGGTGAACTCCGGGAGTTGGTGATGGACAGGGAGGCCTGGCATGCTGCGATTCATGGGGTTGCAAAGAGTCGGACACAACTGAGTGACTGAACTGAACTAAATATTCCATTGTGTATATGTACCACAACTTCTTTATCCATTCATCTGCTGATGGACGTCTTAGTTTCTTCCATGTCCTAGATATTGTAAACAGCGCTGCAGTGAACATTGGGGTACATGTGTCTCTCTGGGGGTACATGTGTCTCTTTCGATTCTGGTTTCCTTGGTGTGTATGCCCAGCAGTAGGATTACTAGGTCATATGGCAGTTCTGTTTCCAGTTCTTTAACGAATCTCCACACTGTTCTCCATAGTGACTGTACTAGTTTGCATTCCCACCAACAGTGTAAGAGGGTTCCCTTTTCTCCACACCCTTTCCAGCATTTATTGTTTGTAGACTTTTTGATGGCAGCCATTCTGACCAGCGTGAAATGGTACCTCATTGTGGTTTTGATTTGCATTTCTCTGCTGAGTGATGTTGAGCATCTTTTCATGTGTCTGTTAGCCATCTGTATGTCTTCTTTGGAGAAATGTCTGTTTTGTTCTTTGGCCCACTTTTTGATTGGGTCATTCATTTTTCTGGTATTGAGCTGCATGAGCTGCTTGTATATTTTGGAGATTAATTCTTTGTCAGTTGCTTCATTTCCTGTTATTTTCTCCCATTCTGAAGGCTGCCGTTTCACCTTGCTTATAGTTCCTTTTGTTGTGCAAAAGCTTTTAAGTTTAACTAGGTCCCATTTGTTTATTTTTATTACCATTACTCTGAGAGGTGGGTCATAGAGGATCTTGCTGTGATTTATGTCAGAGAGTGTTCTGCCTGTGTTTACCTCCAAGAGTTTTTGGTCTTACATTTAGATCTTTAATCCATTTTGAGTTTATTTTTGTGTATGGTGTTAGAAAGTGTTCTAGTTTCTTTCTTTTACAGGTGATTGACCAGTTTTCCCAGCACCACTTGTTAAAGAGATTGTCTTTTCTCTATTGTATATTTTTGCCTCCTTTGTCAAAGATAAGGTGTCCATAGGTGCATGGATTTATCTCTGGGCTTTCTATTTTGTTCCATTGATCTATATTTCTGTCTTTGTGCCAGTACCGTACTGTCTTGGAGCCTGTTTCATAAGGCACTAATTCTGTTCATGAGGGCTCTACCCTCACAGACTGAGCATGTCCCCAAGGCCCTACCTCCTAGTACCATTACATCAGGCATTAGGATTCAACATATGAATCCTGGGGACACAAATATTCAGTCTGTGGCACCTGGGTTTAAAGTTTGCTTGTTCATGAACTTGTGGTTGTCAGGAGGGGAAGTGGGGGAAGGGTTAGTTAGGGAGTTTGGGATGGACATGTACACACTGCTGTATTTAAAACGGATAACCAACAAGGTCCTACTATAGAGCATGGGGAAATCTGCTCAATGTTTGTGGCAGCCTGGTTGGGAGGGGAGTTTGGGGGAGAATGGATACATGTATATATATGGCTGGATCCCTTTGCTGTCCACCTGAAACTGTCACAACATTGTTAATCAGCCACACTCCAATATAAAATAAAACGTAAAAAAAAAAGAAACCCAAAACCCCCAAAACAAAAGTTTGCTAGTTCAGACAGGCCTATTACAATGCATGTGGAAGCCAGCCAGAGAGCCTCGAAAGGGTGGGGTAAGCATAGTAGTCCTATTTCGAGTATGACAAGGAAGTTCAGCCTGGTAGGAATTTTCCGATTTCTTTGCAGTAGCAACAGCTTTGCATCTCACTTTGCGTGGGGCCAGATCTCTGCTGCGGCATTTGAAGATGGGCATTGAGGTGTGTTTCCTCCCTTGAGCCTGATATCCTCATGGCAGAGACAAAGCTGTGTTGTTTCTCTCTTCCACCAGATCTTTAGCACAATCTGGGCCCATTCCTGGAAGAATTACACTGTCTCCATAAACATAATCTCTTCGTTAGAATGAGTAGGATGTTATCCTTGTGTGTGTGAATAAGCCAGACATGAATTGCCTGTCTCTTTGTGAGCTTCACTGCCTTGAAAATGTTGCGATTCAGGGGAGTCTGGGCCCTAAAAATATGGAAATAAGCTTCCCAAGTTTAATTTCACGAAATTCATAATTTTAAAACCAACTTACCATATGTTAGAGACTCTGCTCAGTGTTATAAAACATGCAGAGAAGAACGAGGCATGGATCCTGCCCTAAAGGGTTGACAGCACAGTTGAAATAATATGAATGTGTGTGTGTGTGTGTGTGTGTGAGAGAGAGAGAGAGAGGGAGAGAGAGAGAGAGAGAGAGAGAAGGGTAACAGCACAGGCAAGTTATGAGAGTTCTATGGAGATGCTCAGTGAGGGGGGATTGAGAACCTTCCAGTCTGGTTTCAATAGGTGGGGGCAAGAGTGGTAGATAGGAAAAGAATATTAGTAACAGAAAGGAAAGGAGATGTCAAAAAACAGACAAGCTGTCTGAGCCCTTAAAACTCATCAGACTCTCTCTAGGCCATAAGAGGCAAATCAGAAGGGTTTTTTTAGGTCAAGGAGAAAAGCATGTGACCTAAAGCCACCAGACAGTATAATAAATCTGGAGTCCTATGAAATGCCTTGATTAGGATCTGTAATAATTAGAACTGAGAAGTAGAAGTGTGCTCAACCTTGGCGTGCATTCAGAATCGTGTAATAACGAGGTGGATGATTTTGTTGCATAACATTAAAGTACTAACTTGGGATCAACACACCTAAACCACATGAGGGTAGGAAAGAAAAAGAGTGAGGGGTGAAATAGAGCCAGAGAGCCTTCCTATACGCTGGGTTCCCAGAGAGTTACCTGAGGAGTTCTGAGGCTTGGCTGGGCACTGTGTTCTTTGACTGCCTGTTAGCAGATGACTCTACCCTGAACACTATCACCTGGACCTCATGCTTCTCTGAACTACTGTTGAACTGGGGAAGCTGTAAGGATCCATCAGCTCTGTCCTTCCACTCTCCTTGACCCCACACTCTGGGCCAGCCAAGAGAAGTCAAAGGCTTTGTATGCAAACATCACAAGAAAATGGATTGTCCTTGCTTCTGTGAGCCTGTCAGTTAATAACTCAATTATTACATAACTACTTTCAGCTCCTCAGAGTAAAACACATACAAAGTATTTCAGGGATATTTCAGGGCCTATTGTGAGTTGAATCATGTCCTTCAAAAAGTCACCCTGAAGTCCTAACCCCGAGACTGTGACCTTGTTTGGAAATAGGATCTTTGCAGATGTACTCAAGTTAAGATGCAGTCATCCTAGAGTAGAATGGACCCTACATCCAAAGACTGGTGTCCCTGCAAAGATAAAGAAACGTGGAGAGACCCAGAGACTCACAGGGAGAAAGGCCATGTGATGACAGAGGCAGTGTATAAGCCAAGGGATGCTAAAGATTGCTGGAATCTTCCAGAAGCTGGACAAGTTCTTCCCTAGAGCCTCCAGAAGAACCAGTTTCTGCTGACACCTTGATTTTGGATTCCTGGCCCCCAGAACTGTGAGAGAATACATTTCTGTTGTCTTTAGCCTCGCATTTTGTGGTCGCTCATTATGGCAGCCCCAGGTCATAAGTATAGAGCCCTCACACTGTACAGTGTAGCACAGACGCCCGTTGACTCCCGCATCCTTGATGCTACACCCATTTTTGCCCATGACCACCTGGGATGCAGAACTCCACCTGTTTCCATAAGAAATCTCATCATGCTAAGCATGTGTGACCTAGGGTGTGATTTCATGAGTATCTGAGAGGTCATTAGAAGCATGTCACATTATATTTGGTACCATATTCTATCATTTATTTTGCCCTTCTCTCCCTCTTTTTTTCCCCTCTTCGTATTCTCTTAGAGTTAGTCGCTCAGTCGTGTGCAACTCTTTGAGACCCCACGGACTGTAGCCCACCAGGATCCTCTTAGTCATGGAATTCTTCAGGCAAGAACACTGGAGTGGGTCGCCATGCCCTTCTCCAGGGGATCTCCTCAAACAAGGGATCAAACCCAGGTCTCCTGCATTGTAGGCAGATTCTTTACCACCTGAGCCACCAGGGAAGCCCACCATCCTACTCCATCTCAAAAAACAAAAAACACCTTTCATTCTTTATGTTTTACATCATTACTGGAGTACCTTTAGTACTCAAGTCTGCTTTGGTTTATCAGGGTCTTTCTTTCAGAAAAATGCCAGTTCGTTTCATGAAAGATTCCAGTGAATAAATTTTTTTGTTACTACAACTGCACCCCGTCCTCATTTAGGAGAAAATAAAATAAGCTCAGAGAGGTGAGTTGAGCTGTCTGCTACAGTTCCCTCATGCACTGAGGCTTCTCTGTCCTCTCTCTTCGACCACAGGAGGATCATTCTTCCTCCATTTTCTTTCATCCTGAAGTGCCTCAGAGGTCATCCTCAAGCTTCATCTCACCTACCAGCCCTTTCTTCACATCTCCAGTCAGCTTTCACCTCCCTAAATTTCCAGGGATCTTATCGTAGCTCTTGACCCTACCCTGTCATGTCTCTGAGTAGCTTCGTGTATTTCAGTTCTGGTGGGTAGGGTTAGTTTCTCTGTGGCATGTGGGATCTTAGTTCCCCGACCAGGGATTGAACCCTTATCCTCTGCATTGCAAGGTAGACTCTTAAGCACTGACAACCATGGCAATCCCTTGATTATCTTATTTGTAATAATCAAAGGTGTAGAAGGGATGAATTCCAAGCTGCTGTCTAGCTCAGAAAGTTTGTGATTCGGACTGGTTGTTGTGCCTGTAATGCACACAGGTGCTTACAGCACTGGGGGCTTTCCAACTCAGCATTCGTTATAGGAGATTTCTGTCATTGCTTTTCAGACCCACCTACTGTTTAGATGGCTGTGAACATGAGCCATATCCATTCTTGTTTCTTGGTCTCAGCTTCATTCCATTCTAAACTTGATGTCATTTTTTTGCATAAAAGTTATCTCCAAATGTCGTTGTTTACTCCGGCTTTTGGGGGAGTCTTTACATGTATCAATTATTCTCCATCCTGCCTGCCACAAAGAGTATCCAAGCTACACTTCCATTTCTGATAACTCTTATCAATATAATTGCTTCCAAATCTTACCGGCCCACCTTGTAGGCCAGGAGACCAGCTCTAGGAAGGCTTTGCGAGGCCGGGGGAACAGCAGCTGGTTTGTTTCTTGCCTTGGTTGTGCTGTTCTGAACAGTGCTGGTGCTCTCTGTGGGGCATCTAAGGAGAGGGCTAGGCACTCACATGTGGGAGGTGTAAGGAGTTAATTCCTGTGAGGCCATCTCTGACCAGCTGGGAGCAACAGCAGGTGGATAAGAGCCTCCTTCTTCCTGCCCCCTGCAGACAGTTCTGAGCCACCTTTCAGAGACTCCAAAGTGTCTGTGCATCTCCAGCAGCATTGCTGGAGACAGAGGCATCTGGTATTGCTTTCTCTCCTTCTCTGCCTCCCTCTTCCTGATCCACACAGAAGCCCTTGTCCCCATCTCTGCTTGCGATGGGAATCGAGGCCAGTGTTCCCTCAGGGGCAGTTTTGAGAGAGGGACCTAAAGAAGGGAGCAAGTTAAGGATGTAATGTATTTGTGCTCAATCATATGTGACTCTTTGCCACCGCATGGACTGTGGCCCACCAGATTCCTCTGTCCATGGGATTCTCCAGGCAAGAATACTGAGTGGGTTGCCATGCCCTCCTCCAGGGGGTCTTCCCCACCCAGGGATCAAGCCCTCATCTCCTGGATCTCCTGCATTGGCAGCCAGATTCTTTACCACTAGCGCCCCCTGGGATGGATGTAGTACGTTTCACTAAAGTTTTTGTGCTGTCTGGACCCCAGGGCTTGATCCACATTCTAGTGGACGAGCCCCTCCGTTGGAGCCCCCTTAAACACCTCCTCATCTTTGACAAACCCAGTAAAAAGAGGAACTCGCCCCTTGCATTCCTTTTGCAAAAACCAAATGAAAGATGACAAGACTGTCCTCCATACGTGAAGACTCCCATTAGGGATGTCTGTAGGTCAAGTGTGAAAGAGTTTATCATGATTCCACTTACAGCCCACTCTCCCAGGTGACCAGAGACTGGTGCTCACAAAGTCAAGTCATTTTACCTTCATGGTGTGGATGCCTGGGAGGCTTTACAGCATCCAGCCTGGGAGAACTTGCTTAGATGCCCCTGACTTGCTCATGTAGCTAAGTCAAGCCCTGTCTTTTTCTAAAATTCTCTATGTGGCATGTTGGAGCAAATGGCTTTCTGAGGCCCAGCCTAAAAGTTTTCCAAGCTGCTTTGTTGTCTTCCTGACAGACTAAAGAACTTATCGGGGCTCTAATGAAAGGTGGGCTGCGATTGCTGTCATGTCAAGAGCACTGCAGTCGGGAAAGTCGACATGATTTCATGGCTAATGATTCACTCGCTAATATCGGTGTGGGTTGCAGCGAGGATAACCAAGTTGAGCTGTCTTAGATCAAATGATTCAATTAGGCCAGCTGTCCCTATTTGTCATGGCTCAACTCGCTTTCAAATTACCTTTCCAAAGTGCATACGTGCCTTAGCACAGAAGTTAACAGCTCAACTGTTTTACAGAAAAGGGATACTTAGGCATGATCAGAAAAAAGTCACCTTTTTTTACCCTGTCGACACAGGCTTCTCCCCTTCCCCTAGCCATTTCCCGTAGGAGACACAGTGCGTATTTACTCATCAGTAACCTCCTCATCAGCTATTGTCAGTGTGGTTTTACCTCTGAAGCCTTTCGGGGTATCTCTCGGCAAGAAGTTGTTCATTCTAAACGGGAAGGTTTGGTCCAGAGATCTCTTACATTACTGCGGGAAGTTGTACCAAGGTTAAGATGTTTTTCTGACCCACTTCCCATCCCTCCCTTGGCAGCTGAGCAAATTTAGGGTCAGAGAAAAGTTTAAGTTATATATCTGAAATTTTTCCAGAGCTGATAGAAAGGCTCAGGGGTGAAGTAAACCAGAAGCCTCCATGTGGCTTCAGATGAACAAGAGTCGATAGTACAGACAGTGATATAACTGAGCATCAGTTAGAAGGTCAGAGAGGCCCAGCATCTTGGTGAGGCATGTGAAGAATCTCATTTGCCCTGGGGGAGCAGAGGTCTTCTGGCCACAAATAATCTGAATAATGGTTATTTGATTTTTCCCTTCTGTGTGAGGGGCACTGCACAGACATAATGGGGAAGTGGAACAAAAACCAGGGACCTGTTTTCTACCCCAGAGGGGCTTTCACCAGTGACTGTGAAGTCTTAAAGTGTACCTGAGGATCGTGGCTATAGAAAGACAAAGGCAAAATTGAAGTGAGTCTCAGGACTTCCCTGATGGTCCAGTGATTAAGAATCAGCCTCCTAATGCAGGGGATGCAGGTTCAATCCCTGGTCGGGGAACTAAGATCCCACATACCAAGGGGCCACTACGCCTGTACACAACAACTACTGAGCTGGTACGCAACCAAATAAATATTTTAAAAATTGAAGTGAGTCTAGAGAATAACAGATGTGGGCAAAGGAACAGAGGGCTTAATCTAAAAAGGAAAAAGTTAAAGAAGTATAAAAATATCATTCCTTCACATGTAATGGCAAAGGATGGAATCTAACTGCTTGTACTCCTAGAGGTACTACCCTGAGAAAGGCAGATCGGTAACCAATTGTCATATAATGGGGTAAACTACAAGCAAGGAGATAAATGATGTGGGGCTCTTGACATTTCTCCATTTTGAAATGTTCTCAAAAGGACAGTGAGGAGTACCATTGAGTGGGGAGGACATTCATGGACATTCATGAATAAATCACTGTTCTTTCTTCCTTCTGTGTATTTGAAATTGGTTTTGTCCTAGATGCAACTCAGGTTGGATGTAGAAAGAGTGCAGTCCAGTGCTATGTGATGATGGCAGACTGCTTCTCCAGGCTCTTGTTTCCAAAACTTATTCTCCCGTTTTTTCAAGGAGCAGGGTGGTTTCAACTCTGTTTCAACTTCTCATGACTTTCATGGTCTCAGAGAAAGTAGAGTGCATATGCTTGTGTTTTTTCTTGGTCATGGGTCATGTGCATTTTGTATATGAGAAAAGAGAGTGATCTATAACAGGGTTATTTGGATGTTATGGGTATTTCAGGTGTTGGTTACACTGATTTGTTGATTGGATTTTTAAAATTAATTTATTTAATTGGAGGCTAATTACTTTACAATATTGTGGTGGTTTTTGCCATACATTGACATGAAGCAGCCACTGGTATACATGTGTCCACCATCTTGAACCCCCCTCCCATCTCCTTCCCCATCCCATCCCTCTGGGTTGTCCCAGTGCACCGGCTTTGAGTGCCCTGTTTCATGCATCAAACTTGGACTGATCATCTATGTCATGTATGGTAAAACACACGTTTCAGTGGTATTCTCTCAAATCATCCCACCCTTGCCTTCTCCCACAGAGTCCAAAAGTCTGTTCTTTATATCTGTGTCTCTTTTGCTGTCTGGCACATATGGTCATCATTACAATCTTTTTAAATTCCATATATATGCATTAATATATTGTATTGGTGTTTCTCTTTCTGACTTACCTCACTCTGTATAATAGGCTCCAGTTTCATCCACCTCATTAGAACTGATTCAGATGCATCTTTTAATAGCTGAGTAATTGGAGAAGACTCTTGAGAGTCCCTTGGACTGCAAGGACATTCAGCTAGTCCATCCTAAAGGAGATCAGTCCTGAGTGTTCATTGGAAGGACTGATGTTGAAGCTGAAACTCCAATGCTTTGGCCACCTGATGCGAAGAGCTGACTCATTGGAAAAGACCATGATGCTGGGAAAGATTGAAGGCAGGAGGAGAAGGGGACGACAGAGGATGAGATGGTTGGATGGCATCACCGACTCAATGGAGATGAATTTGGGTAAACTCTGGGGGTTGGTGATGGACAGGGAGGCCTGGCATGCTGCAGTCCATGGGGTTGCAAAGAGTTGGACATGACTGAGCAACTGAACTGAACTGAATATATATGTACCACAACTTTCTTATCCATTTGTCTGCGGATGGACATCTAAGTTGCTTCCATGTCCTAGATATGTAAACAGTGCAGCGATGAACATTGGGGTACACGTGTCTCTTTCAGTTCTGGTTTCCTTGGTGTGTATGCCCAGCAGTAGGATTGCTGGGTCATATGGCAGTTCTATTTCCAGTTTTTTAAGGAATCTCTACACTGTTCTCCATAGTGGCTGTACTAGTTTGCATTCCAACCAACAGTGTAAGAAGGATCCCTTTTCTCCACACCCTTTCCAGCATTTATTGTTTGTAGACTTTTTGATGGCAGCCATTCTGACCAGTGTGAGATGGTACCTCATTGTGGTTTCGATTTGCATTTCTCTGCTGAGTGATATTGAGCATCTTTTCATGTGTCTGTTAGCCATCTGTATGTCTTCTTTGGAGAAATGTCTGTTTAGTTCTTTGGCCCATTTTTTGATTGGGTTTATTTTTCTGGTATTGAGCTGCATGAGCTGCTTGTATATTTTGGAGATTAATTCTTTGTCAGTTGCTTTGTTTGCTATTATTTTCTCCCATTCTGAAGGCTGTCTTTTCACCTTGCTTATAGTTTCCTTCGTTGTTAAAAAGCTTTTAAGTTTAATTAAGTCCCATTTGTTTATTTTTGTGTTTATTTCCATTACTCTGGGAGGTGGGTTATAGAGTATCTTGCTGTGATTTTTGTCAGAGAGTGTTTTGCCTATGTTTTCCTCTAGGAGTTTTATAGTTTCTGGTCTTACATTTAGATCTTTAATCCATTTTGAGTTTATTTTTGTGTATGGTGTTAGAAAGTGTTCTAGTTTCATTCTTTTACAGGTGGTTGACCAGTTTTTCCATCACCACTTGTTAAAGAGATTGTCTTTTCTCTATTGTATAGTTTTGCCTCCTTTGTCAAAGATAAGGTGTCCATAGGTGCATGGATTTGTCTCTGGGCTTTCTATTTTTGTTCTATTGACCTATATTTCTGTCTTTGTGCCAGTACCATACTCTCTTGATGACTGTAGCTTTGTAGTATGGTCTGAAGTCAGGCAAGTTGCTTCCACCAGTTACATTCTTCTTTCTCAAGATTTCTTTGGCTATTCAAGGGTTTTTGTATTTCCATACAAATTGTGAAATTATTTGATCTAGTTCTGTGAGAAATACCATTGGTAGCTTGATAGGGATTACATTGAGTCTGTAGATTGCTTTGGATAGTATACTCATTTTCACTATATTGATTCTTCTGATCCATAAACATGGGATATTTCTCCATCTATTTGTGTCTTCTTTGATTTCTTTCATCAGTGTTTTATAGTTTTCTATATATAGGTCTTTTGTTTCTTTAGGTAGATTTGTTCCTAAGTATTTTATTCTTTACATCACAATGGTGAATGGGATTGTTTCCTTAATTTCTCTATCTGTTTTCTCATTGTTAGTGTGTAGGAATTCAAGACCCACTCCAGTGTTCTTGCCTGGAGAATCCCAGGGATGGCAAAGCCTGGTGGGCTGCCATCTACGGGGTCGTTCAGAGTCGTATGCGACTGATGCAACTTAGCAGCAGCAGCAGCAAGAATGCAAGGGGTTTTTGTGTATTAATTTTATATCCTGCAACTTCACTATATTCATTGATTAGCTCTAGTAATTTTCTGGTGGTGTCTTTATGGTTTTCTATGTAGAGGATCATGTCATCTGCAAACAGTGAGAGTTTTACTTCTTCTTTTCCAATCTGGATTCCTTTTATTTCTTTTTCTTCTCTGACTCCTGTGGCTAAAACTTCCAAAACTATGTTGAATAGTAGTGGTGAGAGTGGGCACCCTTGTCTTGTTCCTGACTTTAGGGGAAATGCTTTCAGTTTTCACCATTGAGGATAATGTTTGCTGGGGGTTTATCATATATGGGTTTTATTATGTTGAGGTATGTTCCTTCTATGCCTGCTTTCTGGAGCGTTTTTATCATAAAGGGGGTTTAATTTTCTCAAAGGCTTCCTCTGCATCTATTGAGATAATCATATGGTTTTTGTCTTTCAATTGGTTAATGTGGTGTATCACATTGACTGATTTGCAAATATTGAAGAATCCTTGCATCCCTAGGATAAAACCCACTTGGTCAAGATGTATGATCTTTTTAATATGTTATTGGATTCTGTTTGCTAGAATTTTGTTGAGGATTTTTGGATCAAGGTTCATTAATGATATTGGCTATAGTTCCTTGTTTTTATTTTGTGGCATCTGTCTGGTTTTGGTATTAGGGTGATGGTAGCTTCATAGAATGAGTTTGGGAGTTTATCTTCCTCTGCAATTTTCTTGAAGAGTTTGAGTAGGATAGGTCTTAAGTCTTCTCAAAATTTTTGGTAGAATTCATCTGTGAAGCCATCTGGTCCTGGGCTTTTGTTTGTTGGAAGATTTTTGATTACAGTTTTGACTTCCATGCTTGTGATGGGTCTGTTAGGATTTTCTATTTCTTCCTGGTTCAGTTTTGGAAGGTTATAGTTTTCTAAGAATTTGTGCATTTCTTCCAAGTTGTCCATTTTTGGGGAATATAGTAGTCTCCTATGATCCTTTGTATTTCTATGATGTCTGTTGTGATTTCTCCATTTTCATTTCTAATTTTGTTGATTTGATTATTCTCCCTTTTTTTCCTTGATGAGTCTGGCTAATGGTTTGTCTAATTTATATATCTTCTCAAATAACCGCTTTTATTTTTGTTGATTTTTTGCTATAGTCTCCTTTGTTTCCTTTTCATTTATTTCTGCTGTAATTTTTATGATTTCTTTCCTTCTACTAACCTGGGGGTTCTTCATTTCTTCTTTTTCTAGTTGCTTTAGGTGTAAAGTTAGGTTATTTATTTGATTTTTCTCTTATTTCTTGAGGTAAGCTTGTATTGCTATGAACCTTCCCCTAAGCACTGCTTTTACTGAATCCCATAGGTTTTGAGTTGTCGTGTTTTCATTTGTTTCTATGCATATTTTCATTTCCTTTTTGATTTCTTTCATGATTTATTGGTTATTCAGAAGCATGTTGTTAGCCTCCACATGTTTGTATTTTTAATAGTTTTTTTTCCCCCTGTAGTTGACATCTAATCTTACTGCATTGTGATCAGAAAAGAGGCTTGAAATTATTTGTTTTTTTGAACTTACCAAGGCTAGACTTATGACTCAGGATGTGATCTGTCCTGGAGAATGTTCTATGTGCACTTGAGACAAAGGTAAAATTCATTGTTTTGGGGTGAAATGTCCTATACATGATTAGGTCTAACTGGTCCATTGTATCATTTAAATTTTGTGTTTCCTTGCTAATTTTCTGTTTGGTTGATCTATCCATAGGTGTGAGTGGGGTATTACAGTCTCTCACTATTATTGTTACTGTTAATTTCCCCTTTCATACTTGTTAGCATTTGCCTTATGTATTGACGTGCTCCTATGTTGGGTGCATATGTATTTATAATTGTTATATCTTCTTGGATTGATCCTTTGATCATTATGTAGTGTCCTTCTTTGTCTCTTTTCACAGCCTTTGTTTTAAAGTCTATTTTATCTGATATGAGTATTGCTACTCCTGCTTTCTTTTGGTCTCTACTTGCATATCTTTTTCCAGCCCTTCACTTTCAGTCTGTATGTGTCCCTTGGTTTGAGGTGGGTGTCTTGTAGACAGCATATATAGGGGTCTTGTTTTTGCATCCATTTAGCCAGTCTTTGTCTTTTGGTTGGGGCATTCAACCCATTTACATTTAAGGTAATTACTGATAAGTATGATCCTGTTGCCATTTACTTTGTTGTTTTGGGTTTGAGTTTATAAACCTTTTCTGTGTTTCCTGTCTAGAGAAGATCCTTTAGCATTTGTTGAAGAGCTGGTTTGGTGGTACTGAATTCTTTCAACTTTTGTTTATCTGTAAAGCTTTTGATTTCTCCTTCATATTTGAATGAGATCCTTGCTGGGTATAATAGTCTGGATTGTAGGTTTTTCTCTTTCATCACTTTAAGTATGTCCTGCCATTCCCTTATGGCCTGAAGAATTTCTATCGAAAGATCAGCTGTTATCCTTACGGGGATCCCCTTGTGTGTTATTTGTTGCTTTTCCCTTGCTGCTTTTAATATTTGTTCTTTGTGTTTGATCTTCATTAGTTTGATGAATATGTGTCTTGGGATGTTTTACCTTGGGTTTATCCTGTTTGGGACTCTCTGGGTTTCTTGGACTTGGGTGACTATTTCCTTCCCCATTTTAGGGAAGTTTTCAACTATTATCTCCTCAAGTATTTTCTCATGCCCTTTCTTTTTGTCTTCTTCTTCTGGGACTCCTGTGATTTGAATGTTGGGGCATTTGACATTGTCCCAGAGGTCTCTGAGATTGTCCTCATTTCTTTTACTCCTTTTTTCTTTTTTCCTCTCAGCTTCATTTATTTCCACCTTTCTATCTTTCACCTGACTTATCCTATCTTCTGCCTCAGTTATTGTACTGTTGGTTCCTTCCAGAGTGCTGTTGATCTCATTTATTGTATTATTCATTATTGATTGATTCTTTTTTATTTCTTCTAGGTCCTTGTTAAACATTTCTTGCATCTTCTCAATCCTTGTCTCTAGTCTATTTATCTGTAACTCCATTTTGTTTTCAAGATTTTGTATCATCTGTACTATCATTGTTCTGGATTCTTTTTCAGCTAGACTCCCTGTCTCCTCTTTTGTTTGGTTTGGTGGGCATTTATCATGTTACTTTACCTGCTGAATATTTCTCTGCCTTTTCATTTTGTTTAGATTGTTGTGTTTGGGGTGCTCTTTCTGTAGGTTGGAAGTTCGTGGTTCCTCTTTATTGTGGAGCCTGCTCCCTGTGAGTGGGTTGGACTAGTGGCTTGTCAAGGTTTCCTGGTTAGAGGAGCTTGTGTCTGTGTTCTGGTGGGTGGAGCTGGATCTCTTCTCTCTCCTTTTGAAGAGAATGGGCTGCCTTTCTGTGTGCCTGGTGTCCTCCACCAGTGTTCAGAAGTTGTTTTGTGGAAGTTGCTCAGCATTCAAATGATCTTTTGATGAATTTGTGGGGGAGAAACTGGTCTCCCTGTTCTATTCCTCCACCATCTTGGGACCGCCCCCCCAACCCCCGCCGACTGGATTTTTTTAAAATAGTTTATTAATTTATTTTGTCTGTGCTGGGTGTTCATTGCTACTCGGGCTTTTCTCTAGTTGTGGCAAGCAGGGGCTACTCTCTAGCTGTGGTTCTAGGGCTTCTCATTGTGGTGGCTTCTCTTGTTGTGGAGCACTGGCTGTAGCACGTGGGCTTCAGTAGTTGCAGCTCCCAGGCTCTAGGGCATAGGCTAAATAGTTGTGGCACACTAGCTTAGTTGCTATGATGCATGTGGGAACTCTGCAGATCTGGGATCAAACCCGTGTCTCTGGCATTGGCAGGTGGATCCTCTACTACTGAGCCACCAGGAAAGCTCTGGTGATTGGGTTTTAATATCAAGCTATTCCTGGAAATAAGGAAAACCATGCACCACCAGCTTCAAAACCCAGGCACAGTGTGGGGGCCTTCAAAGCCTGAGTAGTGTGGTGGTTGAATGTTCATCTAGAGTCCAATCCAGCCCTGGAGCCCAGGTGTTTCCTTCTCCTCCTCCTCAGCATGGCTGTGGTCCTCTCTGGAGCAGACCCTGCTCTCCTAGCCTGATCCTTTGTTGTTGCTCAACTAAAGTCCTGCTCAGTGTTTCCTCCAGATCTTGAGTTCAGACCACCACTGAAGAACCTAAGGTGGTCCACCCATTGTCCCTCCAGAGCAGAACTATCACAACAAACACTTTCTGGCCGCTGAACTGCAGGGTAACAAAACCAGGAGCTCACTGGCTTCTTCCCATCAGCTTTCATCAGAGGGCAGGGTCATGTGGCTCCAGCAAAGCAGGTCATGGAGCAGAAACTTCTGAGAAAAATCTCTTCGGGGGGGCATTATGGGCAGAATCCTATGTCCTCAAATTCATATGTTGAAACCCTAACTCCCGACACCTCAGAATGGGACTGTCTTTGGAGACAGGGCCTTAAAAACGATAAAGTTAAAATGAGGTGATTAGGGTGGGTCCTAACTCAGTATGATGGGTGTCCTTATAAGAAGAGGAAATGTGGACACAAATGTTCCCCCAGAAGAAAGACCATGTGAAGACACAGGGAGAAGGTAGCTGTTGACACACCAAAGAGAGAGGCCTCAGAAAACGTCCACCCTGCTGACACCTTAATCTCAGACTTCCTCCCTCCAGAATTTTGAGAAAATAAATTTCTAAGTAGCACTTGTTAAGGCAGCCTTAGTAAGCTAATGTGGGGCTTCCAAGGTGGCTCAGCGGTAAAGAATCTGCCTACATGCAGGGGACTTGGATTCAGTCTCTGGGTCGGGAAGATCCCCTGGAAAAGGAAATGGCAACCTACTCCAGTGTTCTTGCCTGGAGAATCCCATGGACAGAGGAGCCTGGTGGATTATAGTCTGCTGCTGCTGCTGCTGCTAAGTCGCTTCAGTCGTGTCTGACTCTGTGCAACCCCATAGACGGCAGCCCACCAGGCTCTCCCGTCCCTGGGATTCTCCAGGCAAGAACACTGAAGTGGGTTGCCATTTCCTTCTCCAATGCATGAAAGTGAAAAGTGAAAGTGAAGTCGCTCAGTTGTGTCCAACTCCTAGCGACCCCATGGACTGCAGCCCACCAGGCCCTTCCATCCATGGGATTTTCCAGGCAAGAGTACTGGAGTGGGGTGCCATTGGGCCCCAAAAGAGTCAGACTCAACTGAGCGACTAGACAACAACAGTGAGTTAATGCAGGGTGGCAAGCAATTTGGGGCAGAATGATGCTGTGAAAAGAGCTTTGCGTGGAAAGCTTGGGAATGAAGTGTTTATGGTGATTCTTCCACTAGGCGGGACCTTAGGCAAGTCTCCTCATGTCTTGAAGCCTCAGTTTCCTCAACCATAACATAATTAGATGAGTTGAGCCTGTGACTTGCAAGCCTCCTAAATGACCCCATTGGAGGTCTCCTCTGTCCTGCTTCTTGAATTTCATCTTGAGCTGTGAAGGCAAGGGGTCTGGGGAGGACAGGCCCCAGGGGACTTCATTCACTGCTCACTCATCATCCTGTCACAGTGTACAGTTTCCTTTTCACAGCTACTTTCCTGTTTGTGCCTACATTCCCCTGAAACTAGGGGAATACCTGCCTGGAGACATAATTAGCCTAATTCCCCCAATGGCAGGAGGGTGACTGCAGGCGGGTGATGCTAGGCAGGTGTAACTGACCGAATTTGAAAATGACATTCAGTCGTGAGTTCCAGCCTCTCAAACAGGGCAGGACCAGGTGCCTCCTGCTCTTCTTCCTCCTTCTCTGTCCTCCTTCTCTGTCCTCATGAAGCCCAGAGGCTCTGCTTCCAGTATCTGGCCTTGTGCCTTCTGACCTGATGATAGGAAAAGGCCAGCTTTGCTTGGTTCAGGAGGGCCACCTGACCTCATTGCTGAATTCAGGGGCACCCTGAAAAACTGCTCACCTCCTGGGGTGGGGTGCCTCACTCCATCTTTTGTGAGCCAGTGACTAACTAGGATGGTGAAATATCAGCATGGAGGAAAGCACTGCCTAGGGATTTGGGTCTGAAAGGGAGAGTTTTATTGTTGTTTTAAAAATTAATTTTTTTTAACCATAGGTCCTTGTTGTTTATTTTATTTTATATTTACTGGGATATAGTTACTTTGTAATGTTGTGTTAGTTTCTGCTATACAATGAAGTAAACCAGCCACGTGTATACATATATCCCCTCCCTCTTGAGCCTCCTCTCCCCAACCATATCCCACCCCTCTAGGTCATCATAGAGCACTAAGCTGAGTTCCCTGTGCTGTGTAGCAGCTTCCACCAGCTACCTACTTTACACACGATAGTATATTTATGTCAGATCTAATCTCCTGATTCATCCCACCCTCCCCTTCCCTTCACTGTGTCCACACATCCATTCTCTATGTCTGCATTTTTATTCCTGCCTTGCAAATAAGTTCATCAGTACCATTTTTCTAGATTCCATATCTGTGCATTAATGTATGATATTTGCTTTTCTCTTTCTTTCTTCACTCTGTATGGTAGACTTTAGGTTCGTCTACATCTCTACAAATGACTCAGTTTTGTTTCTTTTTATGACTGAATGATATTCCATTGTGTATATGTACCAGGTCTTCTTTATCCATTCCCCTGTTGATGAACATGTAGGTTGCTTCCATGTCTTGGCTATTGTAAATAATCTTGCAATGAACATTGCTGTACATGTGGTTTTTTGAATTATGGTTTTATCAGGGTACATGCCCAGTAGTGGGATTGTTGGAGAAGGAAATGGCATCCTACTCCAGTACTCTTGCCTGGAAAATCCCATGGACGGAGGAGCATGGTAGGCTGCAGTCCATGGGGTCGCTAAGAGTCTGACACAACTGAGCGACTTCACTTCACTTATGCCCAGTAGTGGGATTGTTGGGTCATATGGTAGTTTTATTTTTAGTTTTTTAAGGACAGTTTTTTACTGTTCTCCATAGTACTGTATCAATTTACATTCTCACCTACAGTGCAAGAGGGTTCCCTTTTCTCTCCAAATCCTCTCTAGCATTTATTGTCTGTTGATTTTTTGTTGTTGTTGATGGCCATTCTGACCATGGTTATCTGTTTTGTATTTAGAATGTACGTGTCAACTCCAAACCCCCAATCAAAGAGAGTTTTATTCTTATGCTGGGCTTTTCCTATTGTTGCTTGTCCCTGGTGCCCTGAGGTCCTGGCTCCAGTGGCTGGACCCTCGTCCCTTCCACTGATGGGGGTCACTAGATGGTCATTGCTGCCACTGCTGCTTTGTGGGGAGAAGCAGGAAGAATGTTCCCTTACTCTACCTTATTTGAGAATGTCATGGGTTGAACTGTGACCCCATCCCACTCACATGTTGAAGTTTTCACCCTTCAGGATCTCAGATTATGACCTTATCTGGAAATAGATCATTGAAGGTGTGATTAGTTAAGATGAGGTCATACTGGAGTAAGATGGGCCCGTAATCTAATATAACTAATGTCATTATAAAAAGAATACCTATGAAGAGAAAAAGACACATATGGAAAGAAAATGATGGGGAGAAATAAGAAGAACGCCATCTGCAAGGAATGTCAGGGATGGCTAATGACTTCCCTGGTGGTCCGTGGCTAAAACCCTGCTTTCCCAGTGCCCCAGGTTTGATCCCTGAGGTTGGGGCACCAGATCCCACATGCTGCAACTAAGACCTGGCACAGCCAATAAAATAAATAAATAAATAAAAGATGGCTAGCAAACCACCAGTCTGGGGGAGAGGCGTGGAACACGGTCTACCTCACAGCCTTCAGGAGGAACCAAACCTGCCACCGTCTTGATTTTACAATTCCAGCCTCCAGAACTGAGAGACAATACATCTGTTGTTACAGCCTCCAAGCATGTGGTACTTAGTATGGCAGTCCCAGCAAATGAATACAGAGGGAGTCCTTGGGACATGCATTCTCCTCAGGACTCGTGATACTTTTCATTATATAGTTTTATGGTATGGTCTGTATGCACAAGTACCAAAGGTCGACTGGCTGAAAGTGACTGGCTGTGACCCAGTCCCAGCTGCTCCACAGCAGTCTCCAGTCCCACCCTGAGTCATCTGTGTGTTTCCAGCTCTCCTCCAAGTCCCCACCACCCTCTGGAGGTGCAGGGTGTCCTACTCACATACATACCCTGAGCACGCAGATGCTGTTGCAAGTTACATCTTATTGTTCAATTTCTCATCTTTGAGAGTTTAGCAGGGGCTTCAACTTCTCTGGAAAGCCTTCTCTGACTCCCCGTCCCCATAGATCTGGGCTCTCCAAGAACCTCAACTATTCCTCTCACAGCACTTACCACACTACCCCTTAATTGCCGGTAAGGTAATGCTTATCTACCTCTCCCTCTAGGTTCTGAGTCCGGAAACCATGTTTTGATCCCTTCTGTGTCTCCAGAGCTGAGTAGACTAGCCGACAGTATGTCTACCCTCTGTGAGTATTTGTGGCATGAAGGAACCCATGAATGACTAAATTAATGTTCAGCCCTGGGCCCGAAAGCTGCACCACTGCTGGGAGAGGATGTAGCTCATCAAGTAACGCTGCTTTCTGGTGCCTGAAGAACTCAAAACAGCTTTGATTCAAAATGTTGGCAAAATAGACTGCCTCCACTATTTTGACTTTTTTGGAAATGAATTGATGAGGTAATACATTTTGAAGCCATGCCACAGAAATATACCATGCTGTGCTTTTGAAAGTGAAGCACGGCAGCGAGGTGGTGTTTCTGGCTTATGTCCTTGTCAGAGTTAAAAGGAATTTTATTTACTCCTCTCAGCCTATAACTGCAGACCCAGAACTGGCCTTCCTCTTGGGAGACTGGTGTCTCTTCCCTCATAGGTGGCACAGGAAAAGAAAGTTGGCACATTAAAATATGTAACCTGCTAAAAGGCAGCAGTCAGCCAGGCTATCCCGGGCTATACCAATGTGTGTGTGTGTGCTCAGTCGCTCAGTCGTGTTTGACTTTTTGCAACCCTGTGGACTGTAGCCTGCCAGGCACCTCTGTCCATGGGATTCTCCAGGCAAGAACACTGGACTGGGTTGCCATGTCCTCCTCCAGGGGACCTTCCTGACCCAGGGATCAAACCTACATCACTGTGTCTCCTGCATTGGCAGGCAGATTCTTTACCACTAGCACCACCTGGGAAGCCTGGCTATTGTAATACTCCTCCAGTATTTATGAATACTTCCTAAAATGATCTGCATGCTTGATTGTGGAGTGTAGAGTCTTCCAGGTTCTGGAGCACTAAGCTACAACTGTACTTGTGAAGAGGCCCAGCTGAAAACAATGACCTGAATTCTCTGGGTGCGAGTATTAATGTATGCAGCTCCTCAAAGCTAACTTCAATCACCCAGTGAACATGTGACATGATATATTCCAGGCCAGGCTGGCTTTTTGCTCTGTAGTCTTGCATTGTTAATGTGTTTTTTACTCTTGCATATTTAATTGCATTTATAAATATACTTAAAAAAATCTCTCCCTAGGAGATAAGGCAGTGAGGACAGTGTGTGAAGCTTGTACCCCATGTCACTCTCCTCCATCTGCGGAGGCTTCACTGATTGATAAGAGCATCCTTTGTGCCATGTCTAAGTGCCATCTCAGAGTTTCCCAAATAGAACTTTCAACAGTCACTGTCCTTTGTCAGAGATCAAAGCTTCTAGCCCTGAGCTCAGGTATTGTTCAACCTCAGTAAGTAAAATAAATAAAGTTAAGGAAAATATTTTGTTTGCCACTAAACATTTAAAATAGATTACTATGGGACTTCCCTGGTGGTCCAGTGGTTAAGACTTTGCCTTCTAATGCAGGGGGTGCAGGTTTGATCCCTGGTTGGGGAGCTGAGATCCCACATGACTCGAGGCCAAAAAACCAAAACATAAAACAGGAACAATATTGCAACAAATTCAATAAAGACTTTAAAATTGGTCCATATTAAAAAAAAAAATTAGGTCACTACATTTTCTCTAGAAGACTAGTTTGTAGTATTTTAGGCTTTAGAGGCCATGTATAGTTTCTCTGGCAGAGTCTTATTTGTTTCTGTTTACTTTTTTCTTTCGTTTTTTGAATTTTTGAAAACAACTACAATTAACTCTTGAACAACGTGGGTTTGAATGTGCGAGTCCACTCATAACACAGATTTTTTTCAGTAGCAAATACTACAATCCTGCACAATCTGTGGTTGGTTGAATCCATAGTCGGTTGAATCCTTAGATGTGAGACCAGGGGTTGGGAGGGCGAACTATTAAGTTAAAAGGGACTTTTCAACTGTATGGGGGTTCAGTGCGCCTAACCCTTGTGTTGTTCAAGGGTCAACTGTATTTTCTTGTTGTTTGTTGTTGTTGTTCAGTCGCTAAGTCATGTCTGACTCTTCTCGACCTCATGGGCTGCAGCACACCAGGCTCCCCTGTCCTCCACTATCTCCTGGAGTTTGCTCTAATTCATGTCCACTGAGTCGATGATACTATCTAACCATCTCATCCTCTGCTGCCCCCTTCTCCTTTTGCCTTCAATCTTTCCCAGTATCAGGGTCTTTTTGATGAGTCGACTCTTGTATTTAAACTATAAAAACCAGTCTGAGCTCCTGAGCCATATAGAAACGGACTCAGGGCTATATTGGGCCCACTCTTCATTGTTGACTGACTGCTGATATAAAATATTGTATTTTTAAAGTGTGTAAGGATGATTGGAGCATTTACCATTGAAACCTTTGGTAGATATAATTCTTTTTAAAAAAATTAATTTGTTTTAATTAATTTTTATTGTAGTAGAGTTGCTTTATAATGTTGTGTTAGTTTCTGCTGTACAGCAAACTGAATCAGCCATGTGTATACATATATCCCCTCTTTTTTGGGTTTCCTTCCTATTTAGGTCACCACAGAGTGTTGATCAGAGTTCCATGAGCTATACAGTGAGTTCTCATTAGTTATTGGTAGATATAATTCTAAGGAGGCCTGGGATACCTGTTTCATGTGCAGGCTTATATAAAATTATGAAATTCTATCATGTGAAATTCATGTTACTGAAATACTAAAAATCTGATGCTTGTGTAAACAGGGCATGAATCATATGTTCTTACTGAGTTTTTCAAGTTTGCAGTTGAGGAAGTGCATAATTATCCCCAGATCTGACTGCTTGGATGTAACTTCAATCTCGTTTTGTCTGAACCTGTTGAGTAGATGGAATGTGGAAGTCCAGGCTTGGGTGTAGACATCCATGAATATTTGTTACATCAAAAATCATCTTATAGTGGGCGCAAGTTGAAGTTGTTGTGAAGTGACTGATGTTCTAGAAAAATCTGTCTGCCCTGAATAGGAGATTTGACTTTGAGCTGAGAGGCTTCAGAAATTTGCATTTGATTCAGGAATAACGTCCTCGGTGTTCCCTTCATACAGCTACTCTTTTATCTCCTGGTTGCCGTGAAACTTGAGAAAGTCACTGTACATGACTGTGCGTCTCTCTCATCTGATATCAATTTCCTTTGTTTTCTGAAGGGAACTTTGGCTCTGCTTTTTAATCTGTAGAACCCGGTGATTTCCAAACTCAGTGCTGTGTTTCCATGCATGTGTGCCTTTTTTTCCCCTCAGGTCACTCTTGTAGATAACTTGCAGCCAATGTGAAGATAAGAGATGAATAAAAACATATTGGTGAAAAAGAGTGCAAACACAGTTGCACTGATCTGAATGGCTCTAGAAACAAGAATAAACCCACAACTCTCTTTGTAGAGCATAACACCATTCAACTAGGGCCGTTACTCAGAATAACTTTCAGGAACACAAAATTGGCAACTTGCCCCACGTTGTCAACTTGTGAATCTTACAAACATATTGGATTATTATTGTCAGTCTTCACTGAAGCATATGCCTTGTTGGGTGTGGATAGTCCAAGAAGGTGTGTGAAACCTGTCTGGGCTCATGTATGCGGTATTATGGCCTCGTGGAACAAAATGCACTGAGCTTCTGATAGATCCAATTTATCCCTCACCTGTATTGCTTTTCTTTTTTGTTTCCTACTACTCTGTGGGAATATACAAAAGTGGAAAGTTTTATATGGATATAGATACCTATCTACAAATATCTATCTATAGATATCCTTCTGTTTTTATCTATAGATATTTATGTCTAGAATTGATGGTTTCAAATTATGTTGTTGGAGAAGACTCTTGAGAGTCCCTGAGACTGCAAGGAGATCAAACCAGTTAATCCCAAAGGAAATCAACCCTGAATATTCATTGCAAGGACTGATGCTGAAGTTCCAATTCTTTGGTCACCACTGATGTGAAGAGCTGACTTATTGGAAAAGACCTGATACTGGGAAAGATTGAAGGCAAAAGGAGAAGCAGGCAGAAGAGGATGAGATGGTTAGATAGCATCACCAACTCAATGGACATGAATTTGAGCAAACTCCAGGAGATAGTGGAGGACAGAGGAGCCTGGTGTGCTATAGTCCTTTGCACACTCCTTGGTGCAAAGAGTTGGACACAACTTAGCGACTGAACAACAGTGATGTATCTATACTATTTCTAGATATTTAGATGTATAGATATATGAAATCCAGGTGTGTAATGCAATATAAGCCATTTATGTTTGCCTGTCCTCTCTCTGATCGTCTATATAGAGGACAGACACTAATTACCATACAAGGATATAGTTTCATTGGCAGAATAAGTTCTTGGCACATAGTAAGCCCTAATATCATTATATTATACTCCATGAGAAGACTAGGGTTCAACTCCTGGCTCCACTCTTCACTAGTAGTGTGGTGTAAACTTTTTCTTGAGACAAATTTTTTATCTGTAAAATAAAGCAAATGATAACCATAACTAATTTATAGGGAGGTTGCTCTGATTAAATGAGAAGCTATATTTGAGAGAAGTTCCTCATACCACGTAGAGAGTTATAGAAATGTTAATTAATTTAATTTAAACATACATTGGCAGTATTTCTCCCCTCTGGCGTCTTGCCCGGCCACTGTTCCAGGCCCCAGAGATCCGTGCTGGCTGTTTCTACAAGACAGCATCGCAGAGGAAGCCTGTGCTGGTGGCTGAGTCCCCCACTTCCATCTGGATGCCTTTGGCATCGTGCAGACATTGTTTCAGCGCTGAAGTCACTGTGTAAGCTGATCTTTTGTAAAAGCCCTCACACTAGGTGAGGGGCTTCCCAGGTGGCTCAGTGGTAAAGAATCCACCTGCAGTGCAGGAGACACAGGTGACGCAGGGTTTGATCCCTAGGTCGACAAGATCCCCTGGAGGAGGGCATGGCAACCCACTCCACTGTTCTTGCCTGGAGAATCCCCACGGACAGAGGAGCCTGGTGGGCTACAGTCCATGGGGTCACAAAGAGTCAGACGTGACTGAGTGAGCACACACATATACCTACACACACACACACACGCACACATGCTAGGACTGAGCTGCGTGTAGTCTGTGCTCATTGTTCAAGTTCTTTCTTCTTTTTTTTTTTCATTGTTCAAGTTCTTGTCCTCTAGAAGCTTACCTTCTGAGACTTCCTGACTGACCCACCCATCACGGATAATACTATGGGGAGCCTGCTCTCTCTAATCTTCAGGAATACACCATTATTCCTCTCCATGGGATTTGTATCCTCAAACATCCTGACCAAAAGGCATTGGGAAAATTCAGCTATCAAATAATTATGCTTCAGAAATTAAAAAAAACTATGATGCTTTTGAACTATGGTGTTGGAGAAGACTCTTGAGAATCCCTTGGACTGCAAGGAGATCCAACCAGTCCATTCTGAAGGAGATCAGCCCTGGGGTTTCTTTGGAAGGAATGATGCTAAAGCTGAAACTCCAGTCCTTTGGCCACCTCATGCGAAGAGTTGACTCATTGGAAAAGACTCTGATGGTGGGAGGGATTGGGGGCAGGAGGAGAAGGGGACGACAGAGGATGAGATGGCTGGATGGCATCACTGATTCGATGGATGTGAGTCTGAGCGAACTCCAGGAGTTGGTGATGGACAGGGAGGCCTGGCGTGCTGCGATTCATGGGGTCGCAAAGAGTCAGACACGACTGAGTGACTGAACTGAACTGAACTGATGGAATACTCTATAATCAAGAAGTTCCTATTTAGATGTGATAAGTACTTCATGGTGATGGGGTGAGTGATACTATTGGAGGAAGGGGTTTGAGTCATTAAGACCAGGCTACCTAAGAATGCCAGAATCATAGGAGTGAAACAGGGTGGCAGGCAGAATTCAGGGTCAGGCATCTAACTTCATTCAAAACATGCAGCTCTCACTCTTGAGAGAAATAAACTCTAATGCTGGGAAAGAGCGAAGTTCAGGTACGCAGTACTAGTGCAGGGGTTTATATGTGAGTGTGGTATGCTCAGTTATGCCTGGCTCTTTGTGACCGCATGGACTATAGCCCAAAAGGCTCCTCTATGGGATTCTCCAGGCAAGAATACTGGAGTGGGTTGCCATTTCCTCTTCTAGGGAATATTCCCTACCCAGAAATGAAACCCAGGTCTCCTGCATTGGCAGGCCGATTCTTTACCACTAGCCCTACATGGGAAACCCTACAGGGTCTTGTGTAGTCAGGACTAATTGTTGATTTTAAGTAGAAGATTGGAAGTTGCCTGATTGCCCCAAGTCAGGAACATCAGACCCTAGACTCAGGTGGTCCTGGCTCTCCACCCAGATTTCCCTCCCCCCGTTTCTCAGGTCATCTGCTCTGTTCATTGCACAGAAGAACCAATCCTCTTCCCAGACCATAGCCAGCCAACCCATGTAGACGGGATTGTGGAGCTGGGAGACCTGGGTCTTTGCTCTGCATTGGGACCAACTAGGAGTGTGGTTCTGAGCCTCTGGGCTCTGGTTTCCTCATCTGTATGAAGAGGGGATTGAGCTGGTTGTCTCCTGGAGTTTCTTCTTGATTACATTTCTCTACCATGGCTATATTGACTAGGTAGGATGGCTAAATTCAATTTTCAGTCTTATTGCTCAGAAAAGCTTATAATGCAGGCAAATAAGTATGAACTTTTCTGTGTATTCAGGCCCCCTCTTCCATCCTTAGATGTATAAGTAAAGCTGGTAGGTTTTTGTTTTTGTTTTTTTTCCATTTACCTGCAAAGTGTGCAAGTGTCCACAAGATAATACCAATATAGGGGGCAAATCTTGATGAAGGTGAATGAGTAGAGTGGAAAAACCTGCCTTAAAACTCAACATTCAGAAAACTAAGATCACGGCATCCGGTCCTATCACTTTATGTCAAATAGATGGTGAAAAAATGGAAACAGTGACAGACTTTATTTTCTTGGGCTCCAAAATCACTGCGGAGTGTGACTGCAGCCATGAGATTAAAAGATGCTTGTTCCTTTGAAGAAAATTTATGACAAAACTAGACAGCATATTAAAGAGCAGAGACATCACTTTGCTGACAAAGGTCTGTCTAATCAGAGCTATGGTTTTTCCAGTAGTCAGGTATGGATGTTGAGAGTTGGACCATAAAGAAGGCTGAGCGCCGAAGAGTTGATGCTTTTGACTGTGGTTTTGGAGAAGACTCTTGAGAGTCCCTTGGACTGCAAGGAGACCAAACCAGTCAATCCTAAAGGAAATCAACCCAGAATATTCATTAGAAGGACTGATACTGAAGCTGAAGCTCTATACTTTGGCCACCTGATGTGAAGCTGACTCATGGGAAAAGACCCTGATGCTGGGAAAGATTGAGGGCAGGAGGAGAAGGGGCTGACAAAGCATGAGATGGTTGGATGGCATCACTGACTTAATGGACATGAATTTGAACAAACTCCAGGAGATGGTGAAGGACAGGGGAGCCTGGAGTGCTGCAGTCCATGGGGTCACAAAGAGTTGGACACAACTAACAATAACAACAAACAACAAGTGTACATCACTGTGATAATTGTCAGTTGAACAAAATAATCTGGTTCCTATCTTCATGGAAGTAAGAGTTAGACAGCAAAAGACAGCAAAGAATGAATGTGGAAACAAAGAAAGTATATATAATTTAAAATTGTGGAAATTACTGTAAAGGAAAAGAACAGAGTACAATAATGAAGAAAACCTCATTTAGATAGGATTATAGAAATGACCTCTCCTTGGAGGTAACATTTGAACTGTGGGAGGAGTGACATTTTGGTTGAGAACTAAAAGATGAAATGGAGAGAGCCAAGATAATCCAGGAGTAAGCACATTATTACATTTGGAGAACTTGGTGATTGAAGGAAATTAGGGCTCATTGGTGAGCTGTAGCATGATGAGTAAGCAAGGCAGAGGAGAAGATGAGAGGCATGTAAGATATAACAGGAGACAAATTACCCAGTGTAGGGTCCATGGAAGGCATCTACATGTTATCTAAAATATAACTGAAAGCCACTATGGTTTTAACCAGGGGTGTAATGTAATTTGGGACTTCCCAGGTGGTGCTAGAAGCCGCCTGCCAATTCAGGAGAGATGCAGGTTCAATCTCTGCATTGGGAAGATCGCCAGGAGAAGGCCATGGCCACCCCCTCTAGTATTCTTGCCTGGAGCATCCCGTGGACAAAGGATCCTGGCAGACTACAGTCCATAGCATTGCAAAGCGTCAGCCATGACTCATGTCACTTTACTTCAAACTTTTAGTGAGAACTGTAACTGTTGTGTAGAGAATGAATTAGACTGTTCTATACATCAGTGTCTCTTTTGCTGTCTCGTACACAGGGTTATTGTTACCATCTTTCTAAATTCCATATATATGCGTTAGTATACTGTATTGGTGTTTTTCTTTCTGGCTTACTTCACTCTGCATAATAGGCTCCAGTTTCATCCACCTCATTAGAACTGATTCAAATGTATTCTTTTTAATGGCTGAGTAATACTCCATTGTGTGTATGTCCCATAGCTTTCTTATCCATTCATCTCCTGATGGACATCTAGGTTGCTTCCATGTCCTGGCTATTATAAACAGTGCTGCGATGAACATTGGGGTACACGTGTCTCTTTCCCTTCTGGTTTCCTCAGTGTGTATGCCCAGCAGTGGGATTGCTGGATCATAAGGCAGTTCTATTTCTTTTTTTAAGGAATCTCCACACCATTCTCCATAGTGGCTGTACTAGTTTGCATTCCCACCAACAGTGCAAGAGGGTTCCCTTTTCTCCACACCCTCTCCAGCATTTATTACTTGTAGACTTTTGGATCGCAGCCATTCTGACTGGTGTGAAATGGTACCTCATAGTGGTTTTGATTTGCATTTCTCTGATAATGAGTGATGTTGAGCATCTTTTCATGTGTTTGTTAGCCATCTGTATTGGGAGAGGGAGAGGGTGGGAAGATTTGGGAGAATGGCATTGAAACATGTAAAATATCATGTATGAAACGAGTTGCCAGTCCAGGTTTGATGCACGATACTGGATGCTTGGGGCTGGTGCACTGGGATGACCCAGAGGGATGGTATGGGGAGGGAGGAGGCAGGAGGGTTCAGGATGGGGAACACATGTATACCTGTGGCAGATTCATTTTGATATTTGGCAAAACTAATACAATTATGTAAGGTTTAAAAATAAAATAAAATTTTAAAAAAAGAGAATGAATTAGAGTGGGGAAATAGTGAAACAGAAGACAAGATAAAAGGCTATTGCAGGACTTCAGAGAAGTTTGAACTGTAGTGGTTGTGCTGGAGAAACTGTGATTAAGAATTGACAAAGAGCTGATGATATATTTGATGTGGAGAGGGAGAATTTGGAATCAAGGATGATTCTCTATGGGTCTTTGATATTAATGTGGAGTGAAGACCATTTGCTAAAGGGAAAAAGGCTAGAGGAGGAATGAATTTGGTTGGTGTGAGGATCAAGATTTTAATTTTGGACATGTTTGAGATGCATGTGAGATATCTGAGTTTACTCTTCAAGGAAGTCTTTAGATATACGTTCATGGAGTTCAAAGAAGAGGTTTGAACTAGAGGTTTATATTTGGGCATCATTGGCATATATGTACTTGAAGTCTTGAGACATATATGTGGTTGAAGTGATGGGAATTACCGAGGGAGAATATATATAAAGCTGAAAGTACCTAGGCCTGAAACATGCAGCAGAAAAGATGACACATGGAGGCAAAAAATAACTAATGAAAATTAGAAAGATGGAAGGTTCGTTGTCACAGGAGCCAAGACTAGAGAACTGTTCAAAGGAGGGTGTGGTTAAGTTTATTAAGTAATGCTGAAAACTGAGTAAGGGGACAGAAAACAGTCCACCATATTTGGCAGCATGCATGTTATTAATGACCCTAATGAGTAATTTCAGAGCATGATATGGACAAGAATCAAACTGGAGTGAGTAGAAGAATGAGAGGGAATTCTTCTAGTAAGACAGTGGACCAAAGTCATCATAAAAGTTTGCTGCCGAAAACATTTATATACACTGAATAAACTACAACAATACTAATTTATACGTATGACTGAACTTTCAGTAAATGGAAATTCCCCAAGTGCTGGAAATTCATATGAGAAATAGAGTAAAGAAATGAGCATGTGAGCTAATTTGGGGCTATTCTGGGAGAAGTTGTCCAGCTTCATCATCTAGGGGTTTGGGTTTTAATAGTCCAAAAGCAATGAAAGATGAGACTTTCAGATTACTTGAGGTGAGGAGTCAGAACCCAAGGTATTGGCATAAAGCTCAGATTGCACCATCAGTGAAATCATCATCATCATCATCATCATCATCATCATAAGAATTTAAAAACCTGAAACTGAACTTCACGAAGAGTTGGGGTTTATAGTTATACTGTTAGATACAATATACTGTTAGATACAATTAGAAACTTTTAAGCTAAGAATTCCGCTTGAAATTTGGTTTCAGGATGAAACAAGCATTAAACTCTGGAGGGACATTTCCTTAACCCATATCACAGAATTTCCATGGGCAAAGACTTAGTATGGATGCGCTCATAGCCTGAAATTACATAGTTCAGTTCAGTCACCCAGTCGTGTCTGACTCTTTGTGACCCCATGGACTGCAGCATGCCAGACTTCCCTGTCCATCACCAACTCCTGGAGCTTGCTCAAACCCATGTCCATCGAGTTGGTGATGCCATCCAACCATCTCATCTTCTGTCGGCCCCTTCTCCTCCTGTCTTCAATCTTTCACAGGATCAGGGTCTTGTCCCATGAGTTGGCTCTTCGCATCAGGTGGCCAAAGTATTGGAACTTCAACTTCAGTATCAGTCCTTCCACAGAATATTCAGGACTGATTTTCTTTAGGATTGACTGGTTTGATCTCCTTGCAGTCCAAGGAACTCTCAAAAGTCTTCTCCAACACAATTTAAAAGCATCAATTCTTCGGCGCTCAACCTTCTTTATGGTCCAACTCTCACATCCATACATGGCTACTGGAAAAACCGTAATTTTGACTAGATGGACCTTTAGATGGACCTTTGCAGACATTCTGCAAAGTAATGTCTCTGATTTTTAATATGCTGTCTAGGTTGGTCATAGGTTTTCTTCAAAGGAGCAAGTGTCTTTTAATTTCATGGCTGTAGTCACCATCTGCAGTGATTTTGGAGCCCCCCAAAATAAAGTCTTTCACTGTTTGCATTGTTTCCCCATCTGTTTGCTATGAAGTGATGGGACTGGATGCCATGATCTTAGTTTTCTGAATGTTGAGTTTTAAGCCAGCTTTTTTCAATCTCCTCTTTCACTTTTATCAAGTGGCTCTTTAGTTCTTCTTCACTTTCTGCCATAAGGGTGGTGTCATCTGCATATCTAAGATTATTGATATTTCTTCTGACAATCTTGATTCCAGCTTGTGCTTCTTCCAGCCCAGCATTTCATGTGATGTACTCTGCATATAAGTTAAATAAACAGGGTGACAATATACAGCCTTGATGTACTTCTTTACCTATTTGGAAACAGTCTGTTGTACCATGTCTGGTTCTAACTGTTGCTTCTTGACCTGCATTCAGATTTCTCAGGAGGCAGGTAGGGTGGTCTGGTATTCCCATCTCTTTCAGAGTTTTCCAGTTTGTTGTGATCCACACAGTCAAAGGCTTTGGCATAGTCAATACAGCAGAAATAGATGTTTTTCTGGAACTTTCTTGCTTTTTTGATGATCCAATGGATGTTGGCAATTTGATCTCTGGTTCCTCTGCCTTTTCTAAATCCAGCTTGACCATCTGGAAATTCTTGGTTCATGTACTGTTGAAGCCTTGCTTGGAGAATTTTGAGCATTACTTTACTAGCGTGTGAGATGAATGCAATTGTGCGGTAGTTTGAGTATTCTTTGGCATTGCCTTTCTTTGGGATTAGAATGAAAACTGACCTTTTCCAGTCCTGTGGCCACTGCTGAGTTTTCCAAATTTGCTGGCATATTGAGTGCAGCACTTTCACAGCATCATCTTTCAGGATTTGAAATCGCTCAACTGGGATTCCATCACCTCCACTAGCTTTGTTCCTAATAATGCTTCCTAAGGCCCATTTGACTTTGCATTCCAGGATGTCTGGCTTTAAAGTGAGTGATGACACAATCATGGTTACCTGGGTCATTAAAATCTTTTTCGTATAGTTCCTCTGTGTATTCTTTCCACCTCTTCTTAGTATCTGTTTCTGTTGGGACTATACTGTTTCTGTCCGGTCTGTACTGTTTCTGTCCTATGTTGTGCCCATCTTTGCATGAAATGTTCCCTTGGTATCTCTGATTTTCTTGAAAAGATCTCTAGTGTTTCCTATTCTATTGTTTAGATAACACATATGGAAATAATCCCTCATTATCAAAAGTCCACCAACATACTTGCACACACTCATTATATAAACAGGAAGGTTAGAGTCTTAAGAGAGTAGAATAATCTGATGAAGACTGTATATTTATTATAATTAAAGCTATAAAAGAAGGAATAAAAACCTTAAGAATTTAACAATGTGAGAAATAAATAAGAAGAAAATCAAACAGAATTTCTGAAAGGCAAGTTAGTCTGTTAAAGACTCAATTGTTGGCTTTCTGGTTGGTTTGCATCTGCAAATGGGAAGCTCTGTGTTGTAGGTAGACATAATTGAGATACTGTACTTGTTCTCATGGAGCTTATCATCTTGTGGGGATGACTGGCATGATTGAAATCACCAGAGAAACAAAGCAAGTAGTTAATACATTGAAAAGTTATTAGAATAACTAAATATAATAGAAGAAAAAGCTAGCAAGCTAAAAGAAATATCTGAACTAAAAAGTGAAGAAATAATTCAGTCACCCAAAGACTGAAGACAAAAATAGATACAAATATGAAAAGAAGTTTTAAAAATATTGAGGATAAAATTAGAAAGATCAACATATACTTAAAAGGAGTTCCAGAAAAGGAAGCTAGAAGTGGCAGTATTCAAAAAGACAATGGCTGAGAATTTTCTAAAACTAATAATATACGGACATGAAGCTACCAATTCAAGAAGCAACATCTTCCAAGCAAGATAAATAAAAATACATCCACAGAAATAGATCAGAGTGACTCTGCAGAACACTAAAGACAAAGAGAAAATTGTAAAAGTAGCCAGAGAGAAAAGACAGCTTTACTAAAAATTAGGAAAAGTCACACTGACAGCAAATGTCTAATTAGTATAATGCAGAAGACAATGGAACATCACCTTCAAAATACTGTTAGTGAAAGTGAAAGGTGCTCAGTTGTGTTTGACTCTTTGTGACCTCATGGACTATGCAGTCCATGGAATTCCCCAGGCTAAAATACTGGAGTGGGTAGCCATTCCCTTCTCCAGGGGATCTTCCCAACCCAGGGATCAAACCCAAGTCTCCCACCTTGCAGGCAGATTCTTTACCAGCTAAGCCACCAGGGAAGCCCAAAATACTATTAAAAAAGTATCAGCTTAGAATTTGACACATACCTATAATATAAATAAAGACTGAGGGTAAGATAAAGGTGTCTTTATTAAGACTAAGATCTAAAACCTGAGAAAAAACTTCTCAAATGTCTAGTTGACTCTATAAGATATGCATATAAATGAGCGACTCCTCAAGTGCCCAGAAGTAAAGCACACATAGATAATAGAGGTCCATCCTTGAACAGAAAGCTTGCTTGAATGAAAAGCATCCTTGGAAGAAAAGCTAGGACCAACCTAGACAGCATAGTAAAAAGCAGAGACATTACTTTGTTGACAAAAGTCCATCTAGTCAAAGCTATATTTTTTTCCAGTAGTCATGTATGGATGTGAGAGTTGGACTATAAAGAAAGCTAAGCACCGAAGAATTGATGCTTTTGAACTCTGGTGTTGGAGAAGACTCTTGAGAGTCCCTTGGATTGCAAAATCAAACCAGTCAATCCTAAAGGAAATCAGTCCTGAATATTCACTGGAAGGACTGATGCTGAAACTGAAACTCCAATACTTTTGCCACCTGATGCAAAGAACTGACTCATTGGAAAAGACCCCAGTGCTGTGAAAGATTGAAGGCAGGAGGAGAAGGACCAACAGAGACTGAGATGGATGTCATCACCAACTCAATGGACGTGAGTTTGAGCAAGCTCTGGGAATTGGTGATGGACAGGGAAGCCTGGCATGCTGCAGTCCATAGGGTTGCAAAGAGTTGGACACAACTGAGCAACTGAAATTAACTTATCCTTGAATGACAAGATGCTCACAGTCAGGGTGGGACTTTGCTTAGAGTTTGACAGATGACTTCCTTACCCAGCACAAGGCTGATGCTGCATATGTGCTGTGTCTGATTCTTTGCAACCCCATGGACTGTACTCCCAGACTCCTCTGTCTATGGGATTCTCCGGGCATGAGTACTGGAGCAAGTTCTCATTTTCTTCTCCAGGGGATCTTCCTGACCCAGAGATTGAACCTGCATCTCCTACATATATTTCATCCCAAATCCTTGACCAATCACTAAATTCCTCAGAAAGAGGGGAGATTCCTAGGGGGCCAGGCTAAAAATCAGAAGCTGAAAGGGAAAAACCTAAGCAGAGACATCAGTGGTTGTACACTACAGGTGGAACAGATTCTTCATTTAGAGTCCAGGAATTAATTGTCAGTTGTCAGTAGAACAAAACAAAATCCATAGTCTTCCCACAATATATTATGTACAGTTTTGAGTTTGACCAAATTTCTTAGACATTCAAAGAAGTAGGAACTTGTGAACCTTACTCAAGGGGAAAAAGTATAGTTAACACACTTAGTGCATCCAGATATTGGATTTAGCAGATGAAACCTTCGAAGCAAATCTTATATTTAAAGAAATAGATTAAAATATTTTCAAAGAATTAAAGCAAAACCTAATAAAATAAGAGAATCAATGGGAAATCACAATGGCAAAATGAAAATTGTGAAAAGAACCAACTGGAAATTTTTGAGCTGAAACCTATGTTAAATGAAAAATTCACCAGATGGGCTGAAAAATGTATTTGAATTACTGTAGAAAAGGATCAATAAACTTGAAGATAGTTTAATAGAAATTACCCAATCCAAAAATCAAAGAAAATATGTAAAGAAAAATGAACAGCCTCAAGAACTAAGAGGCAATATTAATAATTCCAACATATATGCTATTGGAAACCCAGAAGGAGAAAAAAGAATTATTTAGAGAATTATTTGATGAAATAAAGGCTGAACATTTCCGCAGTTTTGTCAAAAACATTACAGTTCCCAGAAACTCAATAAACTTCATGGTAGATAAAGTTCGAGAAAACTGCAATTCAAACAACTCATAGTTAAATTGCAGGAAGACAAAGATTTGGGGGATTATGGAATGTTTTGATTGCCATGTTAGTTACAGGACTATATACATCTCCCTAGACTCTTCAAACTGTATGGTTAAAATAAGTGAATTTTATTTTTTTCATAAACTATACTGAAACAAAACTATGGAAAAATATACATAACTCACATATGGGTATATGCTTATCACATTTATCTCTTTTATAGTTAATCTGGATTTATCTCAAAAAAACAAGGATAGTTTAACATTAAACAAATCGCTTATTTTAAATCAGTAAATTAAAAGATTAAAGGAGAAAACTGTATGATCATTTCAATAGATACAGAAAAAGTATCTGATAAAAATCAATAATTCCTGATAATCTTGTTTATTAAGCTATAAATAGAAGGACTTTTTCTTGTCCTGAGAAAATATATTGTCCAAAAAACTACATCAAATATTTTAAATCATGAAATTTGAGAAGCATTCGAATTCACTGATACCATTGATCTCAGCCTTAATCCAACTTTTTATTGGAGGTCCTAGCTAGTGAAATGAGACAAGAAAGTAAAAGAAACGCATAATAGTTAAAATGGAGGTTATGTAGCTTTTCTTATGGAAAAATGATCTCGAGTGCATAATATTCATAACAGGATATTATCCATTATGCTGCTGCTGCTGCTGCTAAGTTGCTTCAGTCGTGTCCGACTCTGTGCGACCCCATAGACAGCAGCCCACCAGGCTCCGCCATCCCTGGGATTCTAGATGGATAAAAAACTTAAAAGTAAAGTGCCACACTACAAACCTCATAAGTCAGCAACATTTTGTGGTGTGTGTGTGTGTGCTCAGTTGTGTCCAACTCTTTGTGACCCCATGCACTATATAGCCCATCAGGCTCCTCTTGCCTGGAATTTTCCAGGCAAGATACTGACGTGGGTTGCCATTTCTTTATTCCAGGGGATGTTCCTGACCCAGGGATCAAACCTGCATCTCTTGCATCTCCTGCATCGACAGGAAGATTTTTTACCACTGAGCCACCTGGGAAGTCCAAGTCAGCAATATATGTGTTCCTAAAACCACCCCCCCGCATACAAAATCTCACAAAAGCACAAGGTTTAGGGGAGAGGTTGGACTGGGGGTGGAGCAACACTCAAAACCTTTATCATTGACACACACAAAAATAAAGGGAGAAAAAACTGGAAGCATGTTTTTTTCAGATGCTAAGTAGCTGCAAAATACACACTACAATGAATATGGCACCTTACCTTGAAAAAATTGGAAGGGGTTGCTTATGGAGCAGAGATGAGAAGAGTTTCATCTGGTGAATTATTGTGAAAGCAGTGGGAAGAGGTTATCTGAGATCTCATGGAAAGTTGTAACACCAGATATGGACGGGCTTGGCATGTAACATACCTGTGACCTGTACTGGTGGATGTTTTGAGGCACATGCATGTGTGTGCTGTGTGTATTCCTACACAGTTCAGTTAGGCTGTGTGCCATTCTCTGCTTTCACCTGGTGTTTCTGGCTGATGAAATTGTATATAAGCAAATTGGATATTTGTATTATGCTCATATTTTTTCTTGTATCAATTGTATTGGAACAAATTTACACTTTCAAAACAAACACTGTAGCTGAACTGACTGTATAAGAAAATTTAAGTGTGCATGTTTTTTTGGCATTGTTGTATGAGAAAAATTGTTTTCCTAAGACATAAGAATTAAAAGCCATAAGACATGGGTAAATTTGACTATACTCAATAATAATAGTAATTATGATGCTGATGATAAAATTTTACATATAGCAAAAATGATACAAAAGACAAAAAAATAAGCTATTGACTGACTTAGAGAAGATGGTGATGATATTTACATTTGGAACTTCTGCAAATCAATAAGAAAAAAGCAAGCAACTTAAAAGAAAAATGGGCAAAGGCAATTTACAAAGCAGATAAATGTCTAATAAGCATAAGAAGAGCTACCCTACCCCTATAATAATTAGGGAAATGAAAAGTAATTCACCAGTAAGCTACCGCCTACATACTAGTTTGGCAATTAGTAAGTTTGATTGCACCAAATGTTGGCAAGAATGTGGGAAACATGAACTTTCATAATTGATGATGAAAACAAGAACTGATGCAATCATTTTGGAAAGCAATTTTTCAGTCTAGTAAAACTGAAGGTGCTGATAGTTTAGGACTGGTCCCCACCCTGGAGAATATATGTAACACATATGCATGATTGAGGGAGCTCAAAGCAGATTACAAAAACACAGATTACCCCATGTTTTTGTGATAAATATGGGAAAATCTATCTGTTATTAAGAGAATGTATAAAGCTTTGTTTATTGAAATGATCGGAAAGTATAGAGCATTGAAATTATGCCCTAGATCTGAGGATATCAACTTGAATAAATTGCACAAAGAAACAACATTTAATTGCATGTGTGTGTGCTCAGTCATGTCCAACTTTTTGCGACCCCATGGACGGTAACCTGCCAGACTCCTCTGTACATGGGATTTCCCAGACAAGAATACTGGGATTGAACCTGGGTTTCCTGCATTACAGGCAAATTCTTTACTGTCTGAGCCACTAGGGAAGTCCAAATATTATGTACAGCATGGAAATTTTTAAAGATACAAACTGCTAGTGTCTACATATTTTGTGGATATATGCGTGTGTGTTAGAACACTTGGAAGGCAAAATTGTACACTGCCTTCAGAGTTGTGGCTAACCTGCCAGAGGAGGAATATGGTGTGGGGTCAAGTGTTCCTGAAGCATTGGATATCTTATTTTTTTAAAAAGAGAGAATCATTGGATACAAATATGGCAAAATGATATATCATCTGCTTAATCTCAGTGGTGAAGCCATAGGTATAGTTTGTGTTATTTTCTGCACTTTGTGTGTGCTTGAAATGTATTCAACAAGTATATATTGACTGCCTTATTTTATGTTAGACAATTTTTGTAAGTGAAAAACAAAATATAAAGGAGTAAGGAGTAGATGGAAAGAGAAATCTTACATTGACACTTATATAGAAGCAGCGAGTCGGAAGTGTGTTTGGGCTGGTGGGGGCCCGCGAGGGTTTCAGCAGCCTAAGAGGGCTACGTGTGAGCATTGCCTCTGTCAACAAAGATATCTAATCCTGGGAGTCCCCTGGGGGTCCAGTGGTTAAGACTCTGTGCTTCCAATGAGGGGCATGGATTTGATCCCTGTTTGGGGTACTAAGATCTCACCTGCCATGTGGCCAAAAAAGAAGAAAAAAATAAATAAACCTGAACCCAGTGCTTATGTCTGGGGAGGCAGGTGGAGCATGAACAAGTTGCTTTTTCCATTGAAAGCATGTGTGCAGGCTGTCTTCCTTCAGGACCGGGGCCAGCAGTGTGCTTGAGGAGTGGACAGCAGGCCTGCCTTAGCAGGATGTTAGGACAGCTGGGTCTGAAAAGACCTCTCGTTTCGGGAAACTGAAAGGCTCTGGGGTGCAGGGCAACAAAATGGTTTATAGTGGAGCCAGGAAGCTATGAATTTTCTAACATAAAGACAATTCTGCCTGGAAATGCTGAGAGTCATCCTTTTCTGATGGACACGGGGAAGGGTCAGAAGACCTCTGACCACCAACACTCCCTGTTGGCCTTACCCTTCTCACAGCTGGACGAGAGGATTCTGGGAAATAGCACATCCCAGACAAGGAATGCTGGGGTGCCAAGGGGTTAACAGGCACTTCGTGTGAAGTTTTAATATTCCACAAATGAAATGTGCATGTGAAATGGGAAAAAAAAGAGGAAAAGATTATATTTGTCAGCTGGGCTGCCATATGTTGTTCTGGCCGGAGCACAGCAAAAATGGTGACAATTCTTTCCTGAATGAGAATCTCTGTCAACTCCTGATTTCATGCCTTTCTTTGGACAAGCAGGAGGTTTCTTCATGACCAGGCAGTCTAAGATTTTTGTTTTTGTGGGGGCAATCTCTGTCTACCCCTAAAAGGTAGAATGTTGTCATTGCTTGGCTTGAATTTTCAGGCAGCAGAAAAAGCAGGAAAATTATAAAATTCATCAGCATGGTTTCTTCTTCTTCTTTTTTTTAAAAATGCAATTGGCCCTTAGGGTAAAAACAGTCCTCTGAAAGAACAAATAGCTCACTGAATGACACATGGAGAGGAGGTTATGTTGGCAGATCCATTAGTTCCCACAAAAGTCAGCATCACACAATTTTGCAGAATTGACTTTGTCACACAAAAGACTTTTCTTATTCATATTTGTTGAGTTATGATGTATGTTAGTAAAAAATAAATCCTTGAGTCTTTCTTTGTAAGGAAAACAAATAAGATGCAGCTTTGATGTAAGAAAGTTAGTCTTTTCTAATTATATATTTCTGTCTTGTTTTGCATTTGAAAGTGCTACACTAGACACAGTTACTTTTTTCTTTAAATAATGTTTTATGGATTCCATTTACTGATTGTCTAAGTAATATAATCTAAAAGATTTGAACTTTATAGAAATTTAGAAAAGAAGACAAACATCTCCCATAATCATACAATCTAGAGATAATACTAAAATATTTTGATATATTTTCTGTATTATAAATAAGTAAATGCATAAATGATTTTTACATAGTTGAGATCATCTTATTAAAGGTTGGGCTGTCAGTATAATTCTTAATAGTTTCATATATCCTATTGAGAGGATGTTCCATTCATTGTTAACTATTCCCCATTATTAGGCATCTAGTTTCTAAGTTTGTCTTCCTCTCACTGACAAGTAAGACACATCATCCTTTTTCTTGCATGACTATTCTTTGCAGAAGATGGCACTGTTTGCCTGAAAAGCAAGTGAAGTTGCTGCCCTTGACCAGTTAAGGTAGAATTGAGAATCTTGCAGGGAGAATGCTCACTGAGCTGAGATTCTCTGGGAAGATGAAGAATTAAGAGATGAGACCATGGAAGGGTCTGGAAAAATGCGAGTGAAAAATGGTGGCAGACTCAGACGGTGGTGAAGATCCCCAGGCTCCCACTAGGGAGATAACCTGAAGTAAAAGGGCATCCCTGCAGGAATGAGATCCTTTTTCTTCCCTGGTTAAATAGAGTGAGGGGCTTCCCAGGTGGTGCAGTGGTAAAGAAGCCACCTGCCAGTGCAGGAAAACACAGGATACTTGGGATTGATCCCAGGGTCCAGAAGATCTCCTGAAGGAGGAAATGGCAACCCACTCCAGTATTCTTGCTTGGAGAATCCCATGGACAGAGGAGCCTGGCGGGCAGGCTCTAGTCTGTAAGATCACAAAGAGTCGGCCAAGACTGAGTATGCATGCACTAAATAGAGTGAACTCCGGGGACTGCAGCTCATTTCCTGAAATCTAGGAAGGGAGAGCAGAGATCCAGCACCCCGGCCAGGACAGGAGGGCCCTCTGCTCAGCTATCCTCCACTTCTCATGCCCTTCCCGGGCTGTGGACTATACACAGAACACTAAACACTCGGCATGAAAATACCGGTGTGTGAGGAAATGGGATGGAACACAGAGATGATAGAGAAGACAGGTCAAAGGGAAGTCAGTCATGCCACATCAGAGTGAATCCAAAACAGAGATGAGCAGCTGAGCCTGAGTGAAGCGAGAGGTGAGAGCGAGGCAAGTAGGCGAGGGTACCAGGAAGAAGGCAAGGGAGGAGGAGTGAGGAGAGGAAATGACCACTGAATGCAGCCTGGCGAGGAACTAAAAATAATTCCCTGTGAACCTTTCCCATGTTAGACCAACCTGAGTCACTAACACACTATTATAAATCAATTACACCTCAAGAAAACAAGAGAAAACAAGAAAATGAATAGCTTAAAAATGATAAGGAAATAATAGAATGAGAAGGAAAGGGAGACAGCAGAATTGGAAAAAAAAAAAAAAAAACTTCTGGGATCGAACCAATATCATGAATGGGCTGATGAAGTGAATAATAATAGTAGCTAACATTTATTGAGCATTTGGTATGCTCCGTACCCTGCTCTAAATTCTGTGTAAGGATTACTTCTTTTAATACCTGCAAAAATACTATGAGTAAGTAGTATATTCATTATTAGATGAGGACACTGAGATACAGTGTGGATAAGACCTATGTACTCCCTGGAAAGTGGCAGAGGCAAGATTTCAACCTCAGACAAGTTCTATGACTCTGTGCGTGTATGATTTGATCCCGATTATTAAAAACAATTGTTTGCATCCATCCATTCGTCCATCCTTCCATCTTACATATGCAGAGTTGAAATTCAGCTAATACTAATGATACCTATTTTTGGATGATTTCTTCTCTTTATAAGTTTCTGTACTGATTGAATTAGAAATAATATTTTTATCAACTTCAAAAAACAGCTGAGTATTGTAATATAGCAATAATATAATGATTGTGGTAAGCTCTTACACTTGTATTCCTATATCATGCCTTTAATTTCCTTATTTATATTCCAATGATTCCAATAATTCATTTCCTCATTTATCTTCCAATGATTTATCTTCTAATGATTTTATGTCAGTCACTTCCTAAACAAAGTTGGCCATTGTGATACACTTTCTCTTGAGCGTTTGCCATTTGGAGATGTCTCCAAACATCAGTCAATCAGACTTTAGTTTTTCTTTTTAAAAATTATTTATTTATTTATTTTGTTTATGCTGGGTCTTTGTCGCTGTGCAGGCCAGCCTCTAGTTGCGGTGTACAGGCTTCTCTCATTGTGGTGGATTCTCTTGTCGTGGACCAGCTCTAGGGCATGCAGGCTTCAGTAGTTGCGGCATGTGGGCTCACTAGCTGTGGCTCTTGGGCTCAGTAGTTGTGGCACACGGGCTTAGTTGCTCCGGAGCAGGTAGAGTCCTCCTGGGTCAGGTATTGAGACCTCGTCTCCTGAGTTGGCAGGTGGACTCTCCACCACTGAGCCACCAGGGAGGCCCCAGTTTTAGACATTCTTCACATTTGAACTGAAACTTCTGAACCTGAGTTGACCTACACTCCAACATTTCCGGTTTTCCTTCCCTAAATGTATGGTGGAATTGGCTTTATAAGTTATTATTGTTTTTCTTTCCCACTAGAATGTAAGTTCTATGAAAGTGAAAGTGTTAGTCGTTCAATTGTGTCCAACTCTTTGTGACCTCATGTCTTTCCATGGAATTCTCCAGGCAAGAATATTGGAGTGGGTTGCCATTTCCTTCTCCAGGGGATCTTCCCTGACCCAGGGACCCAACTGGGTCTCCTGCATTGCAGGCAGACTCTTTACCAACTGAGCCACCAGGGAAGCTCACAAGTTCTATGAAAGTAGGCAAATTTGTCAGTCTTATTATATTTCCATCTCCTAGAATAGAGCCTAATACATAGGTATACCATACATCTTTGTTGACTGAGTGAACAGAAATGGACTTGGTTAACAGAGTGGAGAAAGATTCATGGAATTGTTGAATTCTTGAAGTGAATGTCACTTTTGAGTACGATTCAACTTGACTTTGATTGTTAATATGGCAATTTCCCACACTTAATTCATACAGTACACCAAAAATACACAATAAATACTTATTTCACATGGGGAAAATATTTCAAAGCCTGTGTATCACACCCACACGTATCCACAAACACTCCCCTTAAAAGGCTTCCTTTTTGAAAGGATCAGAGAGGTAAGGCAAAAGCAATGATCCTGGCTATGGGAAGAAAAGCCCTGTTTTGGTTTTTTTTTCTGCAGCCATGTACCAGTCAGAGATTTTGTTGCAGAAGTCCCAGACTGGCAGCCCTGAAGACTAGGTTTGATTTGCTGAGCTTTCCAATTGATTTCATTGCCAACATTAAACAAAAACAATTTTCTTTTAAAATTATGGTTTTCTAGTTTCTTTTGAAAGTTGGCAGAACTGGAGACCCTGGATGCACAGTTTCACAGAGCTGGCTGTTGCTCAGTAGCTGCCGCTTTTAGCTAAAGCACGACTCTGCAGTTGGTCACAGTCCACACCCTTCCATTACATGTTCCCCACCGTCTTGTGCCTGAGTCACTTTGCTCATTCGTATCAGTTGCCCGTTCCTGTAGTCAGTGAGTTTGCCATCCATGTTCTTTTTTGTTTATGCGCCTCCTTGCCCCAATGATTGTTGCTTCCCTGGAGCCCTGTCTCTCTGCTTTTTCTGTTTTTGGTGGAATGTGTGTCAATTGCTCAGTCATGTCTGACTCTTTGCGACCCCATGGACTGTAGCCCGCCAGACTTCTCTGTCCATGGCATTTTCCAGGCACAAATACTGGAGCAGGCTGCCATTTCCTCTTCCAGGGGACCTTCCCGACCCAGCGATTGAACTTGCTTCTCTTGAGTCTTCACCAGGCGGAGTCTTTACCATTGCATTACCTCAGGTGAAGTCAATTTTTGATAGAATATTTTCCTTCTTTAAATTTCATTCCCCTGCCCCCGCCAAAAAATTTCATCTCATATAATTTTTTAAATCTCCTAAAGTGTTTCCTAAGGAACCAGTCTTTGTTTATTTTTTCAATTTGACTTATGCATATATGTTTTTTAAAACTTTTTATTTTATATTGAAGTACAGTTGACTAACAGTGTTGTGATATTAATAGTTTCAGGTGCCCAGCAGAGTGACTCAGCCACACATAACATGTATCCATTCTCCGCTCCCATCCAGGCTGCCACATAACCCCAAGCAGAGTTCGCTGTGCCTTGCAGTAGGTCCTTGTTGGTTTTAATGACTTAGGCATATATGTTGTGCCATTTAAATGTAGATTTGAGATGGGACACAAAGACTCTGGGCTACTTCTTGTCCCACAGACTTTAACCACACCCTATAACCTTGATTGTCTGGCGTCCTTCCTTCCCCTCTCAATAATCTCCTGTGTTGTCTGAGAAGAAAAAAAAAGAGAAGTAGAAAGAAGACAGGAAGTAGGAAGAGACATTCTGGAGGAGTTTATCATGACTCATGAGTGGGAAAACTGAATTAAATGCATTTGCAGGAGAATCATTTCACCACTCCTTTTTCTCCTTATCTTACATATAGGTATTTTAATGCTTTAAAGACATTTATTTGTAAAAATATTTTGAATAACTTAAAAATACTTTAACATAAAATTTAAATATTTAATGATAATTTAAAAATATTTAAAAATTGTATGAGTGTATGTAAAATTTCCCAGTGTTGAAAAAGGGACAGGGGTTTACTTGTTCACATCTTTGTATCCCCAGCACCTGGGACCGTACCCAGTCTAATAAGTGTTCGTGAAATGATTTCCCATCTAGTCTTTATTTTGTATCAAACTGATGGATCTGAGGGACACAGTCTCTTTTTATTGCTGGCTAGTCTCTTGTGAGTAACCACCCAATAAGAAATAAAAGAGTTTATGAAGTCAGGTAGCAAAAGAAAGCAGAAAAAGGGTACTGATGTTGTCTTGGTAATATTGAAATGAGGTAATCAATACAGTGACCATATGTCCTTATTTTTGGGGACAATCCTGGTTTATTCCTACTGGCTTGGCACAATTATTAATAGCATTGCTTTTCACTCTCAAAGTGTCCTTGTTTGGATGATAAATTATATAGGCACTCTATTAATCAGGCCCTAGATAATCAAAAAGCTATTTGTAATCTAATTGCAGGGACTTAAGCTTTTGTATTGTTTTGGAAGAAAATTGGAGATAATAAGATGCATTCACACTTTTTTAGAGATTTTATACACACACACACACACACACACACACTCGTATATAAGGCATTTTATAATACTGCTTTTTATTCTATTTATTTGTACAATTATTTCCATTGGCTTTTTAGGAACATTCGTCCACACTTGGGAATATGCACATTTTTATTTTCTCTTAATGCCTTGCAAACGGTTTTGCACTTTGTAGACATACAGTAAATATTTCTTCAGTGGGATTGAAGAAAACAAAATCAAATTATTAAGTTGTCCCATCAGCTATAATTTGTGTTGGTTTATCTTCAGATCCACAAACTGGGAGGAGTCAGTGTTCTACAATAAATTTTACATATTTGGCACACTAAATCAATTTTTTGTGCTTCTCATCTTTGCTATTTCCTTAAAAGCTCTAGTTGTGTGTTATTACAGAGATGGTTCTTTCTTTCTTGAGGTGGTTTGGTTTAAAGAAGTTACATTCATTGAGGCACAATGTCCACAGTGGCTTTGATTTCTTTGGGTGTGTTGGACAGAAATGGTATTGGTTTTTTTTGGCCAAGATTTCCATCAGAAGGACAACAGGGGACTACCAATAGGATATTGGCCATAACTTGCAAGTTTCATTAGTCAAAAATTCAATGAATAAATTTTTGGCCCTGTAAAGATTTCAGAGACTCAAATAAGACCAACAGAGAGGACCAACCTTTGAGAATCTGTGTATTTTGTGTTTGAGAACTAAACTCCTGGCCAACTGGCAAGGCACTAAGCTCTTCTAACAAGTTATAGGGTGGAAATTATTTCTCCTCTCACCCATCTGCTCTAGGAGCCATAGCTCAGATTTAGCAGTAGAACTCGTTACAGGGTGGGGAAAAAAAGACCATCAATGGAAGTCAAAAAAGAAGAAGAAGAGGCCATCATCAAAGTAACAGCAAATACAACAGCAAAAAGGTAGAGAAATCACTGTGTAATATTCATGCAGAAGTCCAAATTTTGTATTATCACCATCTGCCATAATCAGTCTATAGAGGTTCCTGCACTACCTTTTGAAAAAATGAAGGTGCTTACTTTTAATGACATATGAGAGTATTTCTCTGTGAAGGAAAAGCAATAGCCCTTCACTAAGTGCTTTACCAGAGGCAGAGCAGTGAGGATTGAGCTACAGAAGGAGAGTCGCCATAAACAGAGGTAAATATCCAAAGGAGGAAAGAGAACAGGGAGTTGGGTAAAAGGATAACTAATGAAAACATTTCTCTCTATAATTTTCTTTTATCAGCTTTGAGCAGCTAAAGGAATCAATCACACATTTTCTTAGCTTATATAGAATGTTTCTTAGCAACATTCCTTTAAAAGGTAAAGCCCTCTGAAACTGGCAGAGAGAAATGACCTTTTAACCCCCTTCTGCCACTGCATTTGCGGAGGATAAAACTCTTCAGTGGTTCAGCCTAGTTCAACCGGGCAAGTAAACCTAAGCTAAGAGACTTGCAGTATAGCAACTGCAGAGACGTTATTATTCAAAAGGATGGACACATATTATGGGAAGGCAGCCTTTCTTTTTAAATATAAGCAAGACCAGTGTAAATAAGTAAGGAAATCTAAAAAGGAGTGGATACATGTATATGTATAACTGATTGGGCTTCCCAGGTGGCTCAGTGGTAGAGAATCCGCCTGCCAATGCAGGAGATGTGGATTCAATTCCTGGGTGGGAAAGATCCCCTGGAGAAGAAATGGCAAACCACTCCAGTGTTCTTGCCTGTGAAATACCATGGACAGAGGAGCCTGGTAGACTATAGTCCATGGGGTTGCAAAGAGTCAGACACAACTGAGTGACTGAGCACTCACAGCACATAATTGATTCACTTTGCTATATGGCAGAAACTAACACAACATTGTAAATCAACTACACGCCAATACAGTTAATTTGAAGTATTTTTTTTGTTTTTGTTTTTTCCCATGGGAGCAAGCGAATGGGATTTATTAAAGAGAAGGAAAATACAAAGCTCTCAGCATAGACACTGAGAGTGGGTAAAGAGTCCCCTAAAAATATGTTTTTAAAAAAGGAAAAAAAGTCATTTTCAGGAGTGATCTTGTATTAAAAATCATATGGAAATACTTCTTACATAAGTATTATCTTAAAATACTAACATTTTGGGAAACCAGTTGTACTCAATGGTGTAATGAGTGATATGACTTGTAGATATATATGTTTTCACTTAAAACTGTCTTTAGCTAATTGTTGAATCCTTCATCCCTGCATACACAGGATATATTGATTTTATTTATGGGAAAAGGGTATTATTAAACCTCTGGCCTAGAAGATGAGAAAAAACAAGATCCAGGTAAGATATGTTTTAAAGAGATTCTTCACATAGATTTTATTTCTTGGAATTGTCTCATACATATGTCTTCTGCTCTAGTGCCATTTGATATGCAAAAAATGTTTCTTTGTTTGTTTGTTTTTACTAATTGAGGACATCTCTCTGGGTCACGACGTTCTAAAATATTCTCTCCTTTTCACATGTGAGTGGTTATTTAAGACCCAGGCAACATGTTACCTACTCTGATGACTACCGACTCTTTTAAAAAATTATTTATCCATCTATTTTTGGTTGAGCTGGGTCTTCAGTGCTGTTGCGGCGCGTAGGGGCTGCTTTCTAGTTGTGGTGCGTGGGCTTCTCACTGCAGTAGCTTTTCTTTGCCATGGAGCACAGGCTCTAGGGTTTGGGCTCAGCAGCTGTGGCACACTGGCTTAGTTGCCCACATCATGTGGGACCTTCATGGACCAGGGATTGAACCTGTGTCACTTGCATTGGCAGGCAGATTCGTATCCTGTACCACCAGGGAAGTCCTCCCCTGACTCTTCCATGGACTCCATTGCCCTCTCTCCTGACTCCAAGCTGCACTATATCTGTAGGCTATAGTTATTAGGAAAAGTGTGGGCAAGCTGGGATGTGGGCCAGTTTTGCCTGCGGGCATCAAGAAAGGCTTCAGAAAGGTGACATGGGAGTCTGATCTAGGAAGAAGGGGGTTTGCCAGGTGCAAAAAGCATACACTTAGAGTTCAGGACTGATAAACCTCTCCTTGATGCATAGAAAAGAGTCCCACAAGAATATCTTCAGCAATTATCTGTCATGTTTAAGTACTTGGTATTTGTTGATGGAGACTTGATTGAATGAGTGCTAAGCTGAGACGGGCATATTCCTTTATCGTCCAGTCCCTCAAATGGGCTCATTTCCTTCTCTTACATTTCTTCATATATCACAAAGCCCTTACGGATCTGGAAGTACCAAGTGGCTTTAAATATATTCAGTATCTCTGTTTATCTCTCTGCTCCATCCCAGGTTTTTCAGTGAAAGATTTTATCTCCACTCATTCTGAACAGTGTTGCTCATGGAGCCTTGTTATTCAATGTATGGTTCAAATAACCTGGCATTGTTTGTTCGTTATTAAATGCAACTGTCAACATTTTAAAAAACATCATCTTAAAAAATAGTGTGTGGGACCTTGTATTGTGAGATTTTTATATTTGGTTTTGGCTTCCAGCAGGACAAATTTCTTTCGATTTCATCACCATATAAACGAAAGGGGGATGATTTTAGTACTTCTCAGTATGACTGGATATCAGGGGATAGCCACATGGCCGTGCTCATATGCCATGACTGTTCTGTAGGAGACATTGAAATGTGTCATCTGATGGGCCTTGACCCTAATAATTCATGCTCTCTTCAACTGGAGACGTAACCAGAAATGGTTAAGATATACATTTTGGGTGGGTTTTGTGTTGTCTTTTGCAACGCACCATTCACAGATTTTCATGAGTGCTTGATACAAGCAGTAAAATATTTTTTTCCATATCCTCTTGATCTTTTATCTATTGCCAAAGAAACCCTCTTTTCTGAGACATGCACACAAGTAGGGAAAGTGAGAAATCTTCCTTAGGTAACCTCGGAACAGAGGAACTTTGTTCATTATGCAGCCGAGGCCATGCCAAAATGCAATTTGGAGGGTGTCCAGCCCTTCATTGGAAAGTAATGGTTTTCACTGAACTGAGTTATGACCAGCTGTTTACAGACAGTCTGTGACATACTGATAGAGCAGAACACCGTATGTTGCTTTCCAAATCAAATGATACAAGAAGTGTGACAGAGTGGAGAAACATCTGTCATTAGCAATTTTCAGCACGCTTCACTAATTCTGGACAAAATACGAGTAATGAACTTACCGCAGGAAACTTCAAATACTACCACTGCTGAAACAAGGATATAAACAGCGAGTCCTCCTAATGGCTGCTAATTTAATTCATTTGCAGTAAGAAACAAACAAAGTGGGTTATTTGTTTTTGATCATAGGGTAGTAAATACTAATGCTGATCACAGACGCTTGTTTTAATCCAAGAATATGGATGGTGGGTACAACTTTCTTCAAGTTCAGACAGAAAGCCTTGTGCCTTCTTTAATGGTTGAACAGGGTGGGTATTTGGTGGGTTTTGTTTTGGTAAGTAGGGTTGGAGACTGCCTCCTAACAGGGATGAAAGCTTTCCCGGTTGCTGTGTGAGCGCGACAGTCTGAGTCCAGGGTGGCTAGGGTTCTGACAGATTTTGTTGAACCTGTGGTGATATTTACATAATAGTCAATGTTCCTAGTCTTTCTCCTAAGAAGCTTGTATTAAAGAATGTGTTAGGTCTGTCTCAAGCTGCTTTCCCTCAACCACGACATGTCTTGCTGTTTTTTTTTCCTGGCTGGTAATTTTCATTTTGGAGTCCCACAAATTTTCACAGTTCTGTAACGAGCGCATGGTTCTCATACAGCATCCACATGGTTCTCTACCGGTCGACGTCACACTGTTGATGAGATCTCAGAGCCAAACCATGTGAAGGCTGCAATCTGTGAACATTTTTCTTTTGTATCTTTGCAATCAATTGCGCTATTAAGTCGTTAACATTCAAGGTCTACTCAGCTCAATTGATGTGCGGTTAGCGCCAATACGGCAAAATTCCTAAATGGATGGAATTGAGTTGGACTTGAAAAGATAAAAAAGAAAGAAGGGATGTTATTCTTTATCGGAAGTTTCAAATAATGTTCAAAAAATGGCCGTGGAAAATGCAGACATGAGATCTTGCCAATCCATTGGTGTTTTACCGATGGGACCTACGTTGGATCTTGTCCCAGAACAAAAAGACTGAACGCCATTCGGAACTGATGACTGTAAAATGAGTGTAGGAGGTCTTTGAGGAGCTCCTTAATTACAAAATTATTCATGATAAAAATTGCACTGATCTCATATTCCCAGCTTCTTGTAAGTTTTAGTATGGTACTGCATAAAAATGGTTGATAGCTTTTTAACATCTTAGGTAAACCAGATTCAGCCTCGGGATGTTGTGAAGGAAATCACCTCCAAATAACTTTAAATCTTTCACTCTTCTTCTTCTTCTTCTTTTTCTTTTCTTTTTTTTTGTAAGGGAATGACACATACTGAATTATCTATCTTTTTTAAAGTGATCCCTAAATTATGTTATGGTTGAGAAGAAATCCTCTAAGATATGTAAATGCTAAATTCTTCTGGTTTTATAGACATCTGCATTGAAAAACAAAACAAAGCAAAAATATAGATGCCATTGAAACCCATCATTACGTTTGTGATCTAGATAATAAAGTAAGCAGACCCGAGCAATTCGCTAACACTAACGCTATTCTTTACATAAACAGTAAATGTTTAGATTTTCCTGTTCACTGACTAACAGCACACATATCATAAACACTAAGCTGTTATAGTACGTTTCGTGTGTTGATTCACTTTAACAGTTGTTAGTGTGAAGACAGGAAAAGAAAAGTGGGTGTAATGAGACCATGTGCAGTATGCTGTGAAAACAGAGGCCCTTATTTGGCATAATGGGTTGCACCATAAGGGCCATAAAATTGTGCATGTGTTAGTATCATTTTAATTATTACGGGTGCCACATGTTAAGCAGAATAGCGGAACTACTAAAACAGCTTCAAAATCCTTACTGCTGATCGCTGCATTTAATTACAAATAGGAACATTTGGAGATAGGTCACCATAAAACCCTTCTGTTGTCAAATGAGCTCAAATCTGATTTTTGTAATTATGTTTTTATACCACAGATCCTGTTGAATAACTATAGGGAATAAAATTTTAATAAGTGCTGATTAAATGTAGGTATATCTTGCTTCCTAAGAATATTTATGAATGCTCATCACACTTAAATCAAGGTGCCATCACTATTTTCCTGTGGACAGTGCTTTGATCATCCACCCTTCATGCAAATAAGCTGAATAAGTTTATGTGCCATGAAATATTGTTTTTTTTTTCATTGAAGCATAAAAGCCCTGGATTTCAATTATTCATTCTGTTTGTGAGCACTGTGTACTGTACTGTAATTCTCTAGAACCAAAGTGTTTTCATCACCCCATTCCATGTCAGACTCAGTGGGGTCTTGTAATTCACTTTTCTAAGGCAGGATTTTATCAAGGAAGATGACAACTTACATTGATCTTTTGTTCCCTCCTAGAATAAATATAGTTAGAGACAGTAAGTTCATTTGTTTTTTTTTTTAATCTTTCTTTTCTTTGGAATTGTTTGTTTGTTTATGGGTTACTTGGGTTCTAAAATCACAAATGCATTGTTTACCAAGACAAATGGTGCTTTGGGGTGCTTCATATGTGTCATATTCCCATCTTGTCAAAGATGATTTTGAAATTTTGCATAGTGGTTAGGCCTTCTAGCTCTTTTGAACGTGAAATTATCACTGTGTTTCCAATAGAGATGAGAAGTGTGAGGTGAAGTGAAGAAGGAATTGCTAACAGGTTATGGTGCATGAAAGTCTTGAGTTATTACAAGGAAATAAGCCAGACACAGAGCTGGCATATTTTACAAGTGGTATCTGTTAATGTTGGTATGTGATCTCACAAGATATTAAAGCAGGTACACTTAAGAGCTATCCATATGGATTCATACATTTCTGGCCTTTGTTAAGTGCAGAACATATAAAGCAATTCTTATTCTATGGAACAGAGAAGTTGAGCCTTTTGATCAATAATATTTCTTTGGAAAAGACATGTCCTTCTGTATATTCCAGAAGACCACATCACTGAAGAAGTTGCTCATTGAATTTGGAGAAAGGAATCTAGTTTTCCAGCAAAAATATTTCTCAAGATCATGACATAGTTCTCTTTATAAAACTTTCACAGGTTATCTGTTGTTGTTAAGGACTTAACACACATTTTAGACAGCTGTTTTAATCCCCAAATAGTTCTGCAATGTAAACATTCAAAGAGTAGTACATGTTCTCCATAGTCCCTGTTGCAGATAAATGTCAAGGCAGCACTTTGGTAAAGACCTGGAAGACTTGTACGTCATTATGAGACAGATGCTATCCTTTTGGCAGCTGTGTATCGCTGCCTGAATACATCATTCTGATCCAGTACCCAGAGACACAGAGGAACAAACAGTGCTTCTCTTTGAAGTAAAAACACAATATTATGAGTGATCTTTGGAATGCTGGGTGGCCCTCACTTGAGATTCACGGCTTCCCCAGTGCTGTATATGGAGTCTCATAGTCCTTGTCATCTCTAAGGAATGGGGAAGGGGAACTCAGGCAGTGCCGAAGCAGAGGTTGCAAAGTTCTGCCTCTGTCGTTTGAAAGCATCCTTTGACAGTCTTCAAAGGATGAAGATCAACTTCTTCATTGATTCAAAGACAGAAGATCAACTTCTGTCTTCAGATCAGTTCTGAGAAGTCAACTAAATATCTCCAAAACTCAGGTGACACCTTTTTGAACCCTAGGATTGATATACTGTAGGAGATAATAAGACTGAGTTAGAATTTATGAGCAAATTAATTAATTATTGTGGAAAACCTGAGAATCGCTGAAATTGCTCATGGGAATGGATAAGGAGAAAACTCCTACAGATACAGGAATCATTTACCAGGAGCAATGTTTAGCACAGTAGTTATATTACTATATAATAACAAATAAATTATATAATAATATATGTAACATAGGAGCAGATTTTTAAATCAATAGGAATAAAAAGATGGGTAAGCAAAGATGAATAGCAGGGACTTTCCTGACAATCCAGTGTTTTAAGACTCCATGCTTCCCATGTAGCGAGTGCAGATTCAATCCCTGGTTGGGGAACTAAGATCCCACATGCCTCTTATCTATTTTTGGCTGTGCTGGGTGTTCATTTCTGTGAAGGCAGAGATGGGGAACTATTCTTCAGTTGAGGTGTGCAGGCTCCTCATTGTGGTGACTCCTCTTATTGTTGAGCACAGGCTCTAAGGCTCACAGGCTTCAATAATTGTGGCCCATGGGCTCAGTAGCTGTGGACCATGGTTTCCAGAACTCAGACTCTATAGTTTGGCACACTGGCCTAGTTGCTCTGTGGTATGTGGGATCTTCTCAGATCAGGGATTGAACCTGTGTCTCCTGCATTGGCAAGTAGATTCTTTACTACTGAGCCACCTGGGAAGCCCACCTTCTTTTTCTAATATTTAGCTTTAAACAAAGATTGATCACAAATTTTGTTTTAAATAGTTTTATAAAAAGATGCAGACATTTTTGGCTAGTAGATATTGAGAGAGTCCCTTGGACTGCAAGGAGATCAAACCAGTCAATCCTAAAGGAAATCAGTCCTGAATATTCATTGGAAGGACTGATGCTGAAGCTGAAACTCCAATACTTTGGCTATCTGATGCAAAGAACTGACTCATTGGAAAAGACCCTGATCCTGGGAAAGTTTGAAGGCAGGAAGAGGAGGACAGAGGAGGAGATGGTTGGATGGTATCACCGACTCGATGGACATGAGTTTGAGCAAGCTCTGGGAGTTGGTGAAGGACAGGGAAGCCTGGCGTGTTGCAGTCCTTGGGGTCGTAAAGAGTTGGACATGACTGAGCGACTGAACTGGACTCAACAGAGATATTCCCACTATTGGCTCGAGTCCTTTGGGACTGCAGGACACTCAGCCACCACTAGGTGTCCACAGAGTTAGCATTTAGAATTTTCCTGCTTGAAGAAGAACATCTTGGATGAACATGGTTTGAATGAACATCTTGACCCCTTTCCAGTTCTATAACCCTTCGATTCCTTTGAAACCTGGAATGCACCTGATGCTGGAGATACAGATGATCAGCCTGCAATCAGGGAGTTGAAGAGATAGAAAGACCAGAAAACATATATCAATCCAAGAAAGTATCCGTTAGAGCAAAAAGATGTGACCATTGTTATAAAATTTAAAATGTGGCCATGCTCATTTCCTACTCTGTTGGACAAGCTTCATCACAACCATCAATTGTAGATCAGAAGCCAAAACTAGCCAACACCATCATCTGTGAGCCCCTCTGAATCCTCACGAAGTTTTCACTGGAAATCTTTATGTCTCCTTTGAGAAAAATGGATGATTCACTCCTACCACAGAAGGACCAGTAGGGAACATTGATAATTTTAAGGGGAGTTACCTCATAATTATTTTCTTCATGTCTTTGGGGTCAAGAGACCTAAGTGCCAAAGGAAAATCTATATTGTGGAGTCATCTCCTGTTATTTCTAATGGGAAAGTTTCTGTTCTATTTTTCTTTCTTTTTTTTTTATTAAGAGGATGTAACTACTGGTGAATTTGGTCAGAGAGTTTATTAGCCAGTTGACAGGGATGTCTTAGACACCTGCTGTGCTTGAGATGAGCCATGCTAGGGGAGAAGCAACAGGTAAACAGCATCGTGATTTCTGGCTCACTTTCTATCCTGGTGTTTTTTCAAGATGGTAACTAGGTCATGACCATTTTGTACAATCTCCCAAAGTTTTTATTGTTATGAAATTTAATTGTTTTCCTTTTCAATGGGAAATTTGATTTCCATTATCCTACATGCCTTTATTTTTTTGAAAAAAATTATTTTCAAATTTATTTTATTTTTGGTTGTTCTGGGTCTTCATTGCTGCACAGGAGTGTCCTCTAGTTTTGGCAAGCAGGGACTACTGTTCGTTGCAGTGCACAGGCTTCTCACTGAGGTGGCTGCTCTTGTTGCAGAACATAGGCTTATTGCAGAATAGGGCTTCAGTAATTGCTGTACGTGGGCTTTATTGCTCTGCAGCATATGGAATCTTCCTGGACCAGGAATCAAACCCATGTCCCCTCCTTTGGCAGGTGGATTCTTATCCTCTGGACCACCAAGAAAGTCCCTACATGGCTTTTTTAAACTCAGAAGTAATGGTAACTACAGTTTCATTTTCCTAAGACATATGTTTATTCATGTATCATAAAGTACTTCAAAGTATTTTCCCAAGCTAAGTTGGAGGGAAAAAAAAAAATCTGATACTCCTTCTGAGAAATTTAAAAGAAAAATTTTCTAGAAGCAAGTCTTGTTGCAGTTATGCCATGAGGCATATTACATTCATTGGTTGACCGCAATTGTCCCAAGGCTCCTGTTTCCATATGTCATTTCTGAAACTTACTGTACAAATTCTAAATTAGCAGTGAAACTATTCTCATTAATATTTGGCATTTATAATTATTAAAATGTTTGACAGCAAACATAAGCAAATATATCATCAAGGATATTAATATTATCCATGTATGTATATATAATAAATATTTATGTATCCTTAATATAAACATATATACTTATATTTTAGACTTATATATAAATGTATATCAGCTCCCACAGTGGCTCAGTAGTAAAGAATCTGCCTGCTAATGCAGGAGATGCAGGGGACATTGCTTTGATCCCTGGGTCGAAAAGATCCCCAGGAGAAGGAAATGGCCAATCCAGTATTCTTGCCTGAAAAATCCCATGGACAGAGGAACCTGGGGCTATAGTCGATGGGGTCACAAAGAGTCAGACATGACTGAGCATGCAGGAATAAATGTATACATTGTATGTTTTTATGTACACACAGTTCTTTTATTAGTTTCAGGTCCAAACTTGATTTACATCAAAAACATTTTGTAAATTCAGGGAGTAAAGGTGCATAGTCATGACAACTCAACTGCACAAAATAGACCTCAGAAGATTTAATTTACCAGATTTTCTATCTACTCACCTTTTAGGAGAGGAACAAATCAAAAGGCAACAAGCTGTTACTGGAAATTTTAAGAACAAAGTGTATCAGCCTTGTTGTTTAGGGTCAACAAAGTTCTGGAAAGTGTCCTGGGTTAGGACACATTCAGACCTTTGCAATTTACATCCCTTATGGAAAGAAGTCTGCTTGACTCTCCTTTGCTCTGTCCCTTTCTCAGACCTCTGAGATCAGTTCTCATGTCTGGCATATTCTTCTGTTGTTTCTCTTCTTACTCTAAATTACGGGTCCTGTGAACTAGCCCACTCTTCTGTCCTGGTGGGTGGATGGGCACTTACCCCTCCTTCTCCTTGCCAAGCTGGTGGCTTCTCACCCTGGCATCCCCAGTGCCTAGCACGGTGCAGAGTCTACGGGAACCATTTAGTGCTTCCATCGGGTTGAACCAAGTTCCAGATGTTGAGCTAGTTGGATGTTAACTGAAAGAATTAAGCAGTAAGAGTGGGCTGGTTTCCACTTAATTGAATTTTCTAGTTAACTAAAAATAAATGAGTTTGGTGTGTGTGTGTTTCAGCCCTTGCCGAGACATGTTCTTGCTGAATTAGGAAAAGTCTAATTAATATGTCAGCTCTTCTACTGAACAGCAGTGAGTTTCTCCCCTGATAGCTCAGATGGTAAAGAATCCGCCTGCAATGCAGGAGACCCAGGTTCAATCCCTCGGTCGGGAAGATGCCCTGGAGAAGGGAATAGCAATCCACTCCAGTATTCTTGCCTGGAGAATCCCAAGGACAGAGGAACCTGGCAGGGTACAGGCCATGGGGTTGTAAAGAGTTGGGCACGAATGAGGGATTAACACTTTCACTTTCCACATCTGACTCACCTTTAAATCTAGAGCAGATCACATTTTGGCACATCAAAGGGGCTTAACAATTCTTTGTGGAATGAAAGAGTTGTTTATCTTATTTATTCCTATAACAGATTTTTTATTTTTTTAATAAAAAGTATATTTTTAAAATGTATTTATTTATTTATTTTTGGCTGTGCTGGGTCTTCCTTGCTGCTCGGGCTTTTCTACAGTTGAGGGGAGTGGGGGCTCCTCTCTAGTTGTGGTGCGCAGGCATCTCACTGTGGTGGCTTCTCTTGCTGCAGAGCACAGGCTCTAGAACACAGGTTGATAGTTACGGCGTTTGGGCTTACTGGCTCTGCAGCACGTGGGATCTTCCTGGAACAGGGATCATACCGTGTCTCCTGCATTGGCAGATGGATTCTTCAACACTGAGCCACCAAGAAAGCCCCTTAATTGCCTATATTTTGCTGGATTTTCAACAAACAGGATTGGTGAAATTATAATAGTTCTTAAAGAGGAAATTTAGTGTGTTGAAATCACAGCCACACCAAAATTTCAGTTTCCTCAGTATCATAATATTTGAGGCTTAAAGATTAAGATTTTGGTGAGAAATACTTTGAGGAAGACATGAGTAGAAACTGCCTTGAGGACAAGGATTTCGAATGCTGGTTTTTATACTAATCTTTGATAGTAAGAATGTTGGTGAGAGTCAGAAATGTTAAATATGCTTCAAAGACACAAAACAAAAAATTTAAGTTGAAACCAAATACCAATATACTTACATGTGTGGTGGATTTTTTTTTTTAATTATTGACAATGACACTGAACTAGAAAGATGTTGAGGCTCCAATTTAATTTTGCCCTCCCTCACGTTTCCTCCAACCTTCATATTGTTTGACAGTATGTTGCATGACTGTTGCCTGTAAGTGTGGAAAGTCAAGATGAGAGTTCACAGCAGGTTGATGGCCTAGAGATGAGGACACTTCAAAGTTGTAAAGGTATTATTCTCACATGGAGTTATTTCTCAGTGGGTGTGAACAACAGCTACTCATCAAGCTGCTGTAGTGTGAAATAGAATTTCCTGAAAAATGATGTGCAGACATATGCAGAAAGCCACATGCTTAGTACATGCACAGACTGCCTGCCTAACTTCCAAGTGTGGGAATAATTGCCATGAGATGAGCTAGAAATGCAAAAGTCCCCATCATAAGTAGCCAGAGAGAGATGTGGCTTGGAATCACCACCTATACTTTGGGTTCTGGGCATGCATGTTGTTGGAGGAGAAGAAGTGAATAGTGAAGCTGCACTGGAGAAATAGGAAGGATCTGGTTTTTATACAGGAGTCCCCAACCTCCTAGATCTAATGCCTGAAGATCCGAGGTGGAGCTGATGCAATAGCAATAAAAATAAGGTGCACAGCAAATAATGAGCTTGAATCATCCCTCCTTCCCTGGTCTGTGGAAAAAATGTCTTCCACGAAGCCAGTCCCTGGTACCAGAAGAGTTGGGCACTGCTGGATAAGACACTGGAAACCTTTCTATTAAAGCTTGAAGCCCTACCAGTGGTGGGAAAGCGATTTTGTTCATCCTGCCACGTGTCACAACCCGGTGGTCCTGATGGGGTTTCATGAGTTTCCACTGCTGAATGAAGAGATTCATATGCAGAGGGAGACCCATGCCCACTGTGCTGTGCATCTGCTGAGCAACTCTCTGCCCCAGACCACACATGCTCCCAGGGTCCAGGTATTTGTACTAGATTTGTTTGCAGCTTTTCTCCAAATAACTCTGGTGCTGCACACAGACCTCTACATTAATATTTTTCTCAACTTCATGGTTCTCCTTTGATTCTGATAAGTGTGCAGTCAGGAGGCAGGCAGTTCTAGAAGTGACTAGAATGATACACAATTTTTTTTTAAAGATTTTTTTGACATGTGGACCATTTTAAAGTCTTTATTGAAATTTTTTGGCTTCCATGGTGGCTCAGTGGTAAAGAGATGCAGGAGATGTGGGTTAGATCCCTGGATCGAGAAGATATCCTGGAGAAGGAAATGGCAACCCACTTTAGTATTCTTGCCTGGAGGATCCCATGGACAGGGGAGCCTGGTGGGCTACAGTCCATGGGGTCACAAGAGAGTCAGACATGACTGAGCAACTCAACAACAACAACAAATTGTATTTGTTACAATGTTCTTTCTGTTCTATGTTGCGGGGTATTTTTGTTTTGTTTTTTTTTTTAGTTGCAAGTCATGTGGGATCTTAGCTACCCAACCAGGGATATCGAACCTGCACCCTTCTGCATCCAAAAGGTGAAGTCTTGACCACTGGACCGCCAGGGAAGTCCCATGATGCGTGATTTTGAATAAGACATAAATAAAGCAGATCTCCTTGGAGTGGGGTGGGGTGGAGAAAAAACATCCAAGTGTTTATGTATGTATTTATTTTACCCTACATGTTTAAAACAGGATTCAAGTGGCTTACCAAAAAAAATAAAATAAAATGGTATGTATGCCATAAGGCCTATGAAAATACTAACAGAAAATATAAATTTTGAGGAGGAAGACTCAAATATGCTAACCAGGAGGGTTAATGAGAATAAGGATGACTCATCTCACTACACAGATGGAGGTTTACTTCTGTGGTTTGGTTGCCAGGTGTGCCAACTCCGTGGTGTTAATCTCCAGGTTCATTGTGTGGGAGGCCCTAGTGAATTCTTGTCTTCAGTTAGAAAAGACCCAGATAAAGAGATGCAACTCACTAGGAATCCTGAAACCGGGCAGGCTAGGGGTCAGCTGTTGCTTCAGATTCTAGAGCTGTTGCTTGCTGTTCTGTGAGGCTCGATTGTCGGGAGACAAGAGACGGCTGACCAAAAAAATATATACTGGGGCAGATTGTTTCTCATTCTCATTGGCATTCATTTGTTTTTTAAAAAATAGCTTTTAAATTATTGGAATAACACATGTTCCTTGCATACTCCCAAACACAAGTATGAGGATGAAAATAAAGATCTCCAAGCCTATTACTCAGCAACAACCCTGAGGATGGGAGGATGCATTCTCTTGTGCTTGGGTCTCCTTGTGCACACACACGCCAGCTTAATAAAAGCCTGGGGTCTTCTTTGACTCTTCACTTTCTCTTACACTCAATAACCAATCTATCCCACTTTCTTGACCTTCAGTATTCATTGACTTGGAGCTCTTCTTCCTACCCCCTGATGCTGCTAACTGCTCTGAGCCATCATCAACCTTCCCTTGGCACATCCTTATCACTGTCTCCCACAATCCTGCCATAGCCTCTCCTCAACACTGTGTCAGAGTGATCCTTTGAAGATGCAAGTGAAATCCTGTCTCTCCTATGCTCAAAAACTTCCAGTGACTTTCTGACTCACACAGAGAAGAAGCCCAAATCCTGCACTGTCGTAGCGTGCCTAGTCCTACACTGTCTGGTCTACACCACCCATCCTCAGCTGGCATTCCACTGCGTTTTAATTTCTGGTGACATAGTATTCCAGCTAACAGCTGTGCCATAGTTTTGCAGTAGTTTAGTTAACCAACTAAACTATGATGAATACCGTCTCTTCTCATTTTTTTCCTGCTGTACACAAGGCTGAAAGAAACATGTTGGCATGCACCTGACTACACAGTTCTGCACTTTTTGCCTTCATCAGAAACGTGGCACCAGACTTCTTTTGCAGAAACATTATACCAATTTGCACGGCTACCAACCTTTTTCTTTCAGAAGCCGCCTCTGGTTAGAGTTCAGCTTTTCTGGTGGCCAGGGAAGACTAAGCGAGTCTTGGAATTTTACATCTGAATTCCTATTTTGATGCTGGTGAGATTTTGAACTACTGCTGGCATCAGATTCAGTGCCAGTCTTCTTGCTTTGCCTTGTCAAATTGGACAGGGAGACGGCTGTCTTGCAAAAGTGGAATTGTCACTAATTGGCCACAGAGGAAAGATCGGAAATCTTGCCAAAAGTCTCCTGCCTTCTAAGGGAATACAAATCCTCCATAAACTTTTCCCTCTCATTAAAAAGAAACCAACCCAATATGAAAAGCACCTTTATAAACTAGGAGGCACCGTAGAAATTCGGAAGCATTGATATTCTCGTAGGGGTACTGCTGGTACCGCCTCTGTGTGAGCAGTATTAGTGGGGCTCATGGATGCACAGATCAGGGGGCTTGTCTGCCCAGCCTTCCTGTTTCTTTCTTTCTTTTTAACCAGCTTGTTATGTCCTGTTAAGAAATGTCAAAGCAGAAGCAACGGTAAATAACTTTTGACTTCACTTTGGCGTTTTCATTTAGATGAAAGCCGAGCACTTCAGGTACAGTCTACATACAAAATGCGTGCTCTAGAAAATGTTTTGTCACTTGTAATGTTTGGAATTCAAGTGGGTTTTCTTTATCATGACAAAATGAATTTAGCGAGAGGTAAGCATCACTTCATATTGAGAATGACAATGACATACTTGCGTCCACTGAGTGAATACGGTGGAAAACTTCATGTTCCATAAGAAACCGAGTTAAATCATTAATTCTGGTTTCCAAAGAGCATGTATTCCATAGTATTTTATTAAAAATATTATATGCACTTTATAAAAATCAAGCCAGATGACACGCTCCTGAATATTTCAGAGAACCGGATTTTAACAAATCTATTTCTGTTTAAATTTAAAAGAATGCGAATATGTTTACAAGTCTAGAAATATGTATGTTGGAGTTTAAAATGTGATTGAATAAATTTTCAGGAGTTAAACCACTTATTTTTAGAATTTAAAGTAGGCTTTAATTTTAGATTTTCCTAAAATGAAACAAAAAAAGACAAATGCTGCCTTCTATAAGATGTCAGAGTTTGGGGGAATAGTTAATCTTTGAATTTTTCACTGAGATAAATAATTTATATTAATATATAAATGCCTTGATTTTGTTTTATTAAAAATTTTTTTATGGCAACTCTGTCTTTACCTTTGGTTATCACTTGGCTACACCTGGCAGGGTATCCAACTTACCCCAGTCCACTCTTCTCAGCTTCCCAGCATCAAGACTGGAAAAGGAAGGGATGAAAAAAATAAATGAAACATGCTAGGAGAATAAATGATGGCATTGGTTTGGATTAACGTATTCCTAGTCCAATATTTATGATTTAAATAGCATTCAAGATTGCTAAAGATCTCTCTGCCCATTGTTTCATTGTCAAGTTTTTGTATCCAACCACAAACAATTTTCTTCGGAGCATTCTAAAAAGTGAATTAAAAAATTAGTTTGAAATTTTAGATTCAAATAAAACAAATCTTTTATTTCATGAAACTTTAGAAGTGAGAAGAATCTTAAAATAACAGGTTCTGACTTTCTGCTAAGCTTGCCTACACCCTGATAGAACTTAGCCTTCCATCCCTCCCGGCCTGTACCAGGGGAGCCGAAAGTTGATGGAGGAAATTATCCCATCAGCATAGCTGTAACCACCTTAACTTTTGGGCCATGAATATCAACTAGGCACTTGGCACTGTCAGAAATTACACTTCCCACAATAATAACTATGAAACAACGACCTACCTCTTGCCAAAGACAGCGTTTGATACTCACGTATTTGTTCAACAGCAGGCGTTGGCGCTCTCTTCTTGGAATATCTTCTATCAAAAGCTAGGGGACAACACATGCCTTTTCTCTTCTTCTCTACCTAACTCTCTCTCTACTTCCTCTGTGTCTTTTGTGGGTGCTTTTCCTAGATCTGCCCATTGGCAAGCTTTAGGGCTTTTCTCTTCAGCTCTTTAATTTTCTCTACATTCACCCTTTTTTTCCTAAGCAAATTCATTTAATTTCATGACTTTTTCTATCAACATTCTGATGGTTCACAAGAGGAGACAGACTCAAAAAGTGATTCCCAGACTGTCCACTCCCGTGAGCTGTAGATTCAACAAATCCACTGCCCCCTTCACATCTCCATTCAGGTGTCCAATGATACCTCAGTCTTGAGGCTGAAACAAATCTACTCCCTTGCCCAAGCTTTCCCCACCTCGTCATCCAGTTGCTTAGGCTCAATGCTCAATGCTTAGCAACCATTCTTTTCTTTTTTTTTAAATTAGAGTGTAATTGCTTTATAATGTGTTAGTTTCTACTGTACAAAAATGTGAATCAGCTATATGTATATATATATTCTCTCCCTCTTGGACCCTCCCACCCCTCTCCTCATCCCCTCCCTGTAGGTCATCACAGAGCACCGAGCTGAGCTCCCTGTATTATACAGCAGTTTCTCACTAGCTGTCTATTTTACATGTGGTAGTGTATTTATGTTAAACCTAATCTCCCAATTTATCCCCTCTTTCCCATGTCACACGTCTATTCTCTGCATCTGCGTCTCTATTCTTGCCCTGGAATAAGCAATCATTCTTGATGAATTTCTTTTCTTGGCTCCCTACACCTAATGTACTTCGTTCATTCTAAGTTGCTTCAGTATGTCTGACTCTGTGGGACACCATGGACTAGCTCACCAGGCTCCTCTGTCTGTGGGGATTCTCCAGGAAAGAATACTAGAGTGGGTTCCAGTATTCTTGGGATCCCCTCCAGGGGATCTTCCTGACCTAGGGATCAAACCTGTGTATCTTATGTCTCCTGCACTGGCAGACAGGCTCTTTACCACTAAAATGCACTGGTGATTCATTTTGGCTCTACCTCCAAGATATACCTGACTTTCTTAATTTCACTGCCATGGCACCACCAAAAACATTACATGGCTCACCTGTCCTGTAGAAATATCTTCCTAAATGGCTTTTCAGCTTCTATATTCCACTTAACAAAATCTCTCCTCCACATGGCAACCAGGTTGAGCCCTCCAAAGTATATGGCAAATTATGTCAACTGGTTAAAACGCTCTGATGTTTTTCCATTGCAACAGAATAAAATTTAAACTCCTACAAGGCCCCACATGATCTGCTACCTGCTCACGTCTCAGCCCTCATCTCTCCTGGCCCTGCCTTATTTACTCAGTCTCAATCCCTGCTGTCTCCTTCATCCTTGTGAACACACCTGGAGGATTCCCACTGGAGCATCTTTGATGTTTCTGCCGCTTGGAATGTAGACACAAAGCTTGACTGTGTGTCCAGTTCTGTTCTCAGCTGATGTTGTCTTTCCTTAGAGAGGTTTCCCCTTCTGTGCTAAGTTGCTCTAGTAGCGTCCGACTCTTTGTAACTCTATGGATTGTAACCTGCCAGACTCCTCTGTCCTTGGGATTCTCCAGATAAGAATACTGGAGTGGGTTACCATTTCCTTCTCCAGGGGACCTTCCTGACCCAGGGATCAAACCCACATCTTTTAATGTCTGTTGCATTGGCAGGTGGTTCTTTACCACTAGCACCACCTGGGAAGCCCGACTTACCTGGGCTAAGATATCCTCCGTCCCTCATCACTGACTATAGCATCATCTTATTTTATTTTCTTCATGGCACTGGTGGGCTATAGTCCATGGGGTCGCAAAGAGTGGGACATGACTGAAGTGACTTAGAACGCATTAAGCTGTGTGGATCTTGGAATAACACCAAGTACTCTCATGCTCTTTACTTACAAGAGTGACATGATCAGACCTGGATTCCAGATAGATGAGTTTGGGGTCTAAGCGCTTTTTGAGATGTCAAAGAAGACAGGAGCTTGTGAGCTTTACTTTTCTGTGTGATGGACAGGAAGTTTTAGAGCCATCAGGGAAAGTACTGGTCACCTTGCTGCTTCGTTGAAGACCCATATACCTAGTGCCTTGTTAGCTGGGTAGGATGAGGAAGGAGGGCTCTCTCTTCCTAAAGGGGACACTCTTCCAGTTGCTGTGAAGACCCATCTTCATTCAGGAATCTCTTTGGATAGCAACAAAGAGCAGCCCTCAACTTTGACTGAGTTCTGTGTTCAAAGGCAGGGCTGCCAGATGGTAGAGGCCAGGCAGTCCTGCCAGGTTTATACCCTGGGCAGTTCTGGTCAGGGTCAGCCACCGCCATGACCAAGTTGAACTCTTGCCACATTCCTGACCTGTCTTCTAGGTAGCAATTGTCTTCCAGGCCAACCTACTGAATGTATATTTCTCCCTTTCTGTTTAATGTAGTGCTTATCTGAAGTCATAAAGGGATTCATAAAGAGAGGTCCTTAGGAGTGCTGAGGGATTGGCTTGACTGCTTTGATTGAAGTGAAAAGATTTACTTTTCCTCTTTGATTCAGGACAACGCATTGTCTTTTATCATCTGAAAAGGGGGCTGCGTTGAGAACCTCTGCCAGTTCCTTCTTTCCAAAAACCTGTCATCACTTAACCTCCCTTAATGACAGTCTGTGTGTAAATTTCCCAAATTTTCACTTTTATAAATTCCAACTACAATGCAAATCATGTATTATATGTATCATACACACTCATGTCTTGATATCGTTATTATCCCATATTATTTTTACTTAAGATAATTTGTCATATATTTTTTGTTATCATAATCGTCAAGCGTTTTAAAAAATCTTCTGTGAAAATCCAACACAAAATATTCTTCTGTCCTAAACATATTTAGTTTACTCAAGAACCTGGGGTCTGTGTCATCAAGAAAGACTTAACTATCCCACAAATTTATACTCTGATTTTGAATACATTTTGGCACAAAAGGAGCATGTAAGATTGAAAGTAATTTTGGCTTCCACACTTGGTTTATATTTGTTTGTGAACTATGGTTCCATTGGCTGAAGTGCTTTGAAAACTGACAGTAATGAGATTTAAGTTCCTGTGAAATCTGATTCTCAGATGCCATCATGTTCTAGAGTGTGATTTTTCTCTCGATTTTTCAATTTTTATTTTGAAGGTCATTATTATCTTAATCTATTTCCAACAATCCAAAATCCGCAACTTGCTTTAATCCCATAACTCTTTATAAGACAGCAAAGAAGCAAGCAGGCATGTGTGTGTGTATGTGTGCACACTGAGTGTGCTGAGTCTCTTCAGTTGTGTCCGACTCTTTGTGACCCATGGGGTGTAGCCCGTCAGGCTCCTCTTGTCCATGGGATTCTCCAGGCAAAAATACTGGAATGGGTTGCCATGCCCTGCTCCAGGGGATCTTCCCGACCAGGGCATCAAACATGCGTCTCTTATGTCTCCTGCGTTGGCAGGCTGGTTCTTTACCGCTAGTGCCACCTGGGAAACCCATGTGTGTGCTTAATGACTATTGCAGAGATATAGAGCAAAGATCAATACAGGACTTTTCCAAGTGAAGTATGATATATACATATCTGGGAAGCAGTATAAATAGGCGATCATTCTCATAAACATTGTTCCCTCTCATGTTTAGCATAAGAAATGACCAAGTAGTTGTACCATATCTGTGTGTCTATGCTTGCCCAACTCTCAATGCACAAACATTTAAGAGAGTGGTCAATTCTATGAATTATCTTTTGAAGCTACAATAAAAATAATAACTCAGATGAACATCTTGTCTAATTGACAGGACAAATTTTGATATGCTGAGTTTTTGTTTATTCAAGAAATATTTATAAAACATATATTATATGTTTGCCCTGTTCCAGCCCACGGGAGTAGAGCAGTAAACTAAACAGTTGTCTTTTACCACCCAGAGTTTATGTGTTTATATCTAACCTGATCTTTACCCCCAGCCCCTCCTTCCCCCCCACAATTATTTGTTTGTTCAGCTACATTTCGTGCTGAGCATGTAAAATCAAATAAACATGAAGTAAAAATTGTCTTGTTTTTTGAGTTCTCACTCTCATTCTCTATTTCCCTTTTCCAGCTTATACTTTCCAAGTTACATGTGAGTTAAACTGCACTTTTAAAATGATATCTTCTGAAGCTAATTTAGACTATCAAATACTCTTTCTTATTCATTTCCTTTTTTATTAACTTTTTAGTTTGCACTGGAGTGTAGCCGGTTAACAATGATGTGATAGTTTCAGGTAAACAGCAAAGGGACTCAGCTGTACATATACATGTATCCATTCTCCTCCAACTCCCCTTCCATCCAGGCTGCCACATAACATTGAACAGAGTTCCCTGTGCTGTACAGTAGGTCCTTGTTTGTTATCCATTTTAAATATAGCAGTGTGTACATGTCCATCCCAAACTCCCTATCTCTTTCCCCCCAGCCTTCCCCCCACCGCCCCAAACAACAATAAGTTCCTTCTCTTATCCTTTTTCAAGATGGCTTCTTTAAAACAGATATAAAGAAATCCCTAATCTAGAACTTAATGACTGTATACACCTTTTATTTATAAGTTTACTTAAAATATAAAGTTCTGGGCCACACTTGAGGCAGCCCTGATGTCACCTACCCTTAAATTCAGATCTGTGTGTTGGGGCTTTCATCTCGTTGCCTATCATGTTTGGCTTGAGGTGTTTTGGGCAATAGGATACTTGACTGCTGGCATCTCAAAATTGACCACCATCTTCATGGACCAAGAAAGCTTCATAAGCTTTCTTCACCAGCTTGTAAGTAAGCCAGATAGATAAGGAAATAAAAGGCAAACATATAAACCCAAGGAAACAATTAGCTTCCCATTACAACCTTTTATCATCCAGTCCTGTGTAGGTCTGTGTCAACACAGATTGACAAAGTCATAGAATTTTATTAGACAATGTGAAAACTCATTTGCAAATTTTATGGCCGTCCATCACTGCTCGCATTCACAGTCCAGAGGCTCTCCATTGTTGGAAATAACAATTGGGAGCAGTGGTTGGACACAGCCAACCATAGAGTTTGCGATTTCTCAATGACAGGTGTTCTATCCTAATTACCTCCATTAGTTCCTCTTTACTGCAAGATTCTGTGTCCTGATTCGTATTCTCCTTACCAAACACCAGACCAGAACTAACAGCGCCAATGTGCAGCAAGACAATCACCTCCCCACCCTCCATGGACTATTTCAGTTCAGGGGCTGTTGTCAATAGGACTGTCCTGTGTGTATGGTCTGATGCCTAGCTTTCTAACCTGGGCAAGACTTCAGGCTACAGGAAAAAACATAGCCAGTGAAGAGTCAGACCTAGGCATCTGTAATCTGTGAAAGGTGCTAATGAAAAAAGACACTTTCTTTGGAGGCGGTGGGTTTGAGCTGAATGGCCTAGAAAGCCAGGCCCCCGCTGCCACTCAACAAGAGCAAAGAGCAGTGATCCAGGGGTGCAGATTCTGCAGTTCATCTCAAAGGGATGCTTTTGCTACGTATTTGAGCAGGCATGGCTCGTTTCTTGAATATTTTTTCAAAATGTAGGGGACTTTAACAGTATTTAAAGTACCATTTTTACAATTCATGTATGTGTGTGCTTAGTAACTCAGTTGTGTCAGACTCTTTGAGACCCCATGGATTCCAGGGGATCTTCCTTAGGGATCAAACCTGGGTCTCTGACCTTGTAGGTGGATTCTTTACCATCTGAGCCACCAGTCCTGCAATGCTGTACTTAAATAAATTTTGCATTGTATATATTGCTTTTAAATAAATGATATAGCTCTCATTACCACCCTGCTGCTGCTGCTAAGTCACTTCAGTCATGTCCGACTGTGCAACCCCATAGACGGCAGCCCACCAGGCTCCTCCGTCTCTGGGATTCTCCAGGCAAGAACACTGGAGTGGGTTGCCATTTCCTTCTCCAATGCGTGAAAGTGAAGTCGCTCAGTCGTGTCCAACTCTTCGTGACCGCATGGACTGCAGCCCACCAGGCTCCTCCGTCCATGGGATTTTCCAGGCCAAGAGTACTGGAGTAGGGTGCCATTGCCTTCTCCTCATTATCACTCTAGGAGATAGGTAATCTGAGTTCTTGTCTACTTTTCTTCTCCCTTCCTTTCTTGTCTTGTTTTTTCCTCTTCTTTCTTCCTTCTTCTTCTTTAGCAGTGGAGGGTCCTATAGGTCAATTCATTTGACTGAGGCTACATAACTTTTATTTTTATTTCTTTTAATTGGAGGCTAATTACTTTACAATATTGTAGTGGTTTTTGCCATACATTGACATGAATCAAGCCACGGGTGTGCATGTGTTCCCTATCCTGAACCCCCCTCCCACCTACATAACCTTTAAGTAGATGAGCTGGGAGTAAAATGCAGCCCTCTAGATCCAAAGAGTATACTTTTCCTATGTCCCATAGGTTCCTATTCCATTTGATGTTCCTCAGTGAAATGATGACAGCAGACAGGCAGCCTGTTACCTTTATGAATCTAAATTCTTGAGTATCTGTTATTGCACGAGTGAAGCATGGAAGTGACTGACTGCATTTTTTTTAATTGATTTTGGTTGCACTGAGTCTTCCTTGTTGCATGAGGGCTTTGTCTAGTTGTGGTGAGCGGGGGGCTATTCTTTGTTGTGGTGCTCGGGCTTCTCATTGTGGTGGCTTCGCTTGTTGCAGAGCTGGGGCTCTAAGACAAAGTAGCTTCAGTAATTGTGGTTGTGGTACATGGGCTCAGTGGTTGTGGTGCCTGAGCGTACTTGCTCTGTGGCATATGGGATCTTCCTGGACCAGGGATCGAAATGATGTCCCTTGCATTGCGAGATGGATTCTTAACCACGGTACCAACACACAGGGGAGCCCTGATGACATTTTTTATTTTCCTGTGTACAGGGTCTGAATATGATCAGTCTTAAAAGCTCTAAGGGCTGTACTCTTGTTAAAGTTCTACATCTTTTTCTTTTCTTTTCCAAGGGTACCCTTTCTTTAGCCGTGGTCCTGTTCTTTTAGGAAATAAGTCAATGAGACAACGAGATGAAACCCAAAAGACTAAAAAAGTGAAAATTAGGTATCAACAAGGGGTCAGACATCACAATATATCAGGGTCAGAAATTTAAAGTGCCAGGGTATGGAGGTGTTTTGATTTTAATGTTATAAAAGGAAATGCCATAATTCAGAGCAATTGAAAGAGGCAGAGGTATAAAAGTGACATGGATAACTGGCAGTGGTTTCTCAAGGTCATGTCAAAGACACTGCTCATTCTCGGACCATGAGTTTTTAAGACTTTGGAATATAAATCTCACATTAAGTTACCATACTGCTAAATTTTGTTGTTTTTATTCTTTAGGTATTAAAAAATGTCTGGTGCTGTATGCTTACCTGAGCTGCCACAGAACAGTTCATTATCTCTAAATCAGCAATGTAACTTAAGACTGGGATGTGGGAGTTAGGCTAGCAGGAAAAGGATTATAATAGGGAGGGGTAGGATGTGAGTGTGTGAATGTCTATTTTTCTACCTTTGTCTTATGGGTAGTAAGACCAGAAGAAGGCTTCGCTGTTCCCACAGTGATGTCTTTTCAGTTCTAGTACCATTCCTTACATCTGTTATAATTCTTTTTTGCTTGCGTGGAGAGATTTAAGTGGACATAAATATTGCCCTTAGCAGAGTGGGTTGCCTGCATCATGTCCTCTCTTCAAGTGGGCTTCTTTCCCCTTTCTCCTGCTTCTTTTCATGATGCTACTATCCACCTGACATTATCCTAGCTCCTCCAGTGGTGCTCTGGACTATGATCAGGCTACATCAGAGAATGGCTCCCACAGTGAAGTCCTCTAGTTTGTTTAATCACCTGCAGAAAACCTCTACTGTTTTATCTACTGGTAAGCTTGTTATGTTCTGGTTTATAACTTCAAAAATATTTAGGATTGTTTAAAGGAGGCTTAGCCCCTTTAAAAAGCAGCTTCAGCTGAGTAGGATGACACAGGCAGAGATGAAAACCAAAGCTGTTGAGAGCTACAGCTGTCTGGTCCTTTCGTATGCAGATTTATGGAACAAGGAGGGGATTTGAGAAGGAGATGAGGGAAGACTCGAGAGAGTTGGTAAACACACAGTGAAGAACAGGGGCTCAGGCTTCAATCTCCCAGGAAATCCAGGCTGACTCAAGGAATCAATAGCTTTTACCATCGGACAGTACTTTTCATAATCCCAATAATGTGTTCTAGTCCAGTCTCCATATTTTACAGAAAGGGCAAATGCTTTGCTAAAGGTCACACAGCTAGCAGACACAGCTTCAGGAAGCTTCTGAGGCCAAGTGTCATGGTCTTTTCACTCACTCTTGCCCTGTGCTGGATAAATAATAGGTTGTCATTATGTGTGTGTCCAGTGAGTGAATGACTGGATAAAAGCATTTATGACAACCAATGGGTATCTTAAACGTCTAGCGTCATCCTGTACAGTTTTAAACAAGCTAGGCACTGAGCTGAGAGAAGGCAGACAAGTAAGTCTTGTGGCATTGGCATTTTTATCTGGATGAAGTCACATTTATTTGATGGCTTAGTTAATGTGTGTGCCCACAAATGCCTGCACAGCTTTTAATAGGCGCTGACTGTACCATGAGCCATATAAATGATTATGAATAAAGATAGGCAAGCAACTCCAGGTTAAAGTAAAAAGGTTTTTATAAATATTATGCTTCTGAAAAGCCATACAGTTCTTTTGATTTTTAGATACTTTTAAGATGACATCTCATTTTCTGCAGTTTTCTTGATGGAATAAAATGTTTTACTTCCAGTAATCATTTCCTACTTATTTCTCAACTTGATCACTGCAATGCAATTCTGATGCCAACTATCCAGAGTTAGGGCAGATGTCCCTTCACTTCAGACACCAGCTGTAAGTTCAGAGGTTCCCAGACCACTCGTACTTCAGACCAACTGGTTATAGATTTGGGTGTTTTCAGGTTTGTTAATTCACTAGAATGACTCACAGACTTAAGAATTTCAGATTACAGATTTTTTATAAAGGATATAAATGAAGAGTGGTCAAAAGAAGAGACTCATAAGGTGAAATCTGGTAGCACCCCAAATATGAAACTTCTACGTCCTCAGGCTTCAAATTACCCAGCACGTCAATGTGTGTCACTCACCACGAAGCTCACCTGAGCTTCAGTGTCCAGAGTTTTTGTTGGCAGTCTCACTATGATGACATTCGTGACTGAATCATAGGCCATGAGGTTGGACTCAATCTCCATCTCCCCTCCCCTCCTGGAGCTTGGACTGATCTTATATGTGGTTCAAAACCACACCCCTCCAATCACAGAATAGATCTTTCTGACATGGCCAGCCCTCATCCTCATTAACATAAGCTATCTGGGCCCATCATGAATAACTAAGAGACCCTATCACTGGGGAAAGTCTAGAGACTTAGAACAAATTCTGTATTATACAGTAAACACGGGAGATAATCTGTATTATCTCCCAGGAACAAATTCTGTATTAATACAGTAATCATGTTACTCTATCACTATGCTGTTAAAAAATATCTGTGTCAGTAATGGTCCTGACCAGCCAACCTTTGAATAAGAAAACTGACCTACTTGTGCTGCCCGTCAAGGAAGTTCTACTCTCTGGTCCCAGTCATTGGGATTTATCAACACCAGATCCCTTGATTATTAGTAAAAAACTGAGGTCCGTGCCTTACCGACTCACCACCACCACATAGGACAAAATATCGTGGTACCACGTGGAGGACTTGGTACTGCTGCTACTCCACAGAAGAAGAGGGGAGTTTTATACCTCCAACCACAATGCTCTTTTACTTCTCTGGCGTTCTCTTCCTATTGTTGTTGTTGCTCAGTTGCTAAGTCATATTGCTAGGTGTGTCCAACTCTTTGTGACCCCTTGGACTGCAGCATGCTAGGCTTCCCTGTCCTTCACTATCTCTCACTGTTTGTGCAAACTCATGTCCATTGAGTCAGTGATGCCATCCAACCATCTTATCCTTTGTACCCTCTTCTCCTCTTACCCTCAATTTTTCCCGGCATCAGGATCTTTTCCAGTGAGTGGGCTCTTAGCATCTGGTGGCCAAAGTATTGGACTTTCAGCTTCAGCATCAGTCCCTCCAATGAACATTCAGGGTTGATTTTCTTTAGGGTGGACTGGTTTGATCTCTTTGCTGTCCAAGGGAGTCTCAAGAGTCTTTTCCAGCATCATAGTTCTAAAGCATCAATTCTTAGTCACTCAGCCTTCTTTATGGTCCAATTCTCACATCTGTACATGACTACTGGAAAAACCATAGGTCTTACTATATGAACCTCTGTTGGCAAAGTGATGTCTCTGCTTCTTATTGTGCTGTTTAGGTTTGTCATAGATTTTCTTCCAAGGTGCAAGCATCTTGTAATTTCATGGCTACAGTCACCATCTGCAGTGATTTTGGAGTGCTTCTCTTCCTATTCTAGGTTAACTGTTACACAACCCTTTCCATCAGCATTGTAAAATAAACAACAGTTATTAAATATAAGTAGCTAAGGTTTATTATTCACTTACTATGTACAAGATAATGTGTTAAGTTCAGCATCTACATTAGCACATCTAATTCTCAAAACATGCTTATGAGATGGGGACAGTTGAAGAGTGAAAGCATTATAAGGACTTAGACAGGCCTTGTGTCTTAGTTTAGGGGAGTTCTGAAGTAGACTCTGAGACAAGTAATTTATTTGCAAGAGAATCCCAGGAAACTTTTGTGGGTGGGGGTGAGGGCACAGTTTTGGATAGTCAAGTTAGCCAATGAAGGGTATGCTATCAAGTAAGTGACCACTATAGGAAACAACTTTGAACCCATTAGGAGAACCTGGGAGCCAGTGCCGTTCTTCCGAGGAGTGAGAGAGCTGGCGTATTTGTACACCAGTTTCTGTTCATTGTTGGTTGAGAGCTGATCCAGAAGGGAATTACTTCCTAGGCAATTCTGCTGTGTCTCAAGAGCCGGCCAGGCAGGCAACAGAGGGAGGAGAAGTCATCAGGAAAAGAAATGCAGCTATGGGTTGGAAGTCAGTGTTGTTAAGAGGCTGTCAACAAGGCACCAACAGCATTTACTGCAAATAAGTTTGAATCCTGGTTCTGCCACTTATGACTTTGGACAAGTTACTTAATACCTCTGTGTCCCAGTTTCTCATTTGTAAAATGGGGGTATCAACACCTGCTTTATGGTAGTGTTAGGATTAAATGGGATCCTGAATGTAGATTACCAGACATACAGCAAAGCCTCAGAAGTCATATGGTCTTATTAAATTGGTGTTTGATATGTATGAGTATTTCATTAATTGCCTGAGTAGTTCAGTTATCAATTACCTGCATTTCCAGGACTCTCACTGAGCAAGCAGCAATCATAAATGTCCCAGCAGTTTTAGGCTTTGGGTGTCAAGTTCTGGAGTCCTGGACTTTGTGCTGTTTAGTTCAGAGTTCACCATCCGCCGATGGTGGCAGCATCCGCCCATACTTGGGGGCATGTAGTGGGGGTCACCTGTGGCGAAGTTTGGGATCTTTCAGTTGTAGGCTTGTGTACAAATAGGTTTTTCCAAATTTTCAGACTAACATCCCTTATTGGTCATTTTTTTTCCCCCACTGATTGCTATGCCTACATTATTAAGATTCTGCCACCTCAAGGGGCATCTCAATTTAAAAGAAGAATTATTTCAGCTTTCCTCATTTCCTGGGCAAAAAGAATGCCAAGAAAGAGCAATTTCCCTGGAGTCCCCATGGAGAAAAATTTCTCTATGGCCAAGTTATAATTATATACAGAATTTCGGAACATAATCTCACATGGCTTATTGAAGATGGGAGGGTCAAGGATGACCTTGAAATGCTTAATTGTGGGAACTGTGTGTTGACTTCTTGTGACTACTATAATCTAATTGACTATAGCTTTATAAACATGGTACGCTAAATATTAAAAATAGTAAGAACAATTAACCACATGGCAAATTGTCTTTGCTGGTCATCCCAATTAGCAAGGTCCTGAAAGTAATTAGTCTAGGCTGAACAGAAGTCAGGCGATAAGGGAGTAAAAAATTTAATCAAACTTGGAATTCTGGCCTATTAAACTAAAACAGGTTTAAAACCTCCAATTGTGCTACTCATCACTTTGGAGCCTGTTTACTTAACAGACCTGGTAAATTTTCTTTCTTTTTTAGTTTTTTAAATTATGAAAGCATGATAACACATTTACAGGAGACTTGGAAAATACAGAACAAAGTTGCATATAGTTCCACCATGTTTTACAATTTTTTTTAAGTAGATAAATTAAGGTTTCTAGTTGGAGTTTCAATATCAAACTCTCAAAAATTAATAGAATGACTAGACAGAAAAGTAGAAGGCTATAGTAGACCTGAAAAGCCCTAATTATCAGCATAATTAGGATTTATACAATTTTCACACCACAGCAGGGTACAAATTCAAGTTCCCATAGACTATAAACCAGGAGACACTGGAACATATCCAGGAACATAAAACAAGGTGCAAAAATGTCATGGTCTAAAGGTATTGAAATCATACAGGGTCTGTTCCCTTATCACTGTGGAATTATGTTAGCAATCAATATCAAAACATACTTGAGAATAACCCACATATTTTCAAGTGCAATGTGACATTTATCAAGAGAGATGATTGACGTAGCCATTGAAAGCTTCAGTAAAGTTGAAAGACTGAGAAAACACAAAAGGTGATTGAAGAGAAGAAAGCATTTAAATGAGAAATTAATATCAAAATGAGCAATTAATATCAAAGATACTTAACCCCATATATTTAGAAATTAAATCAGACCTGGTAAATTTTGCAGTGAATAGACAAACTTTAAAAGGCAGAGTTTTCCATTTCATGTGATTGGTTTCAGGCCCATTCTATATCATATAGTCTGTCATATAAATGCAGATTGCAAAATCTTGACAAAGTTTGGAGCTTTAAATGGAACAACTCTTTCCCAGCAATTCCCATGGCCTGTATTTAGGCACCCCTGATAACTTTTAATTTCTTTCTTCTGAGTTTTCTTTTCAATTTGTTTCCCTCTCCTTAACAAAGGGATTTCATTGTTGCTGGACTATATAACCTCTTAGTAATTGTGTTTGTCAGTTCAGTTCAGTCTCTCAGTCGTGTCCGACTCTTCGCGGCCTCATGAATCGCAGCATGCCAGGCCTCCCTGAGTTCCAGAACTCCTGGAGTTCACTCAGACTCACGTCCATCAAGTCAGTGATGCCATCCAGCCATCTCGTCCCCTGTCGTCCGCTTCTCCTCCTGCCCCCAATCCCTCCCAGCATCACAGTCTTTTCCAATGAGTCAACTCTTCGCATGAGGTGGCCAAAGTACTGGAGTTTCAGCTTTAGCATCATTCCTTCCAAAGAAATCCCACAGCTGATCTCCTTCAGAATGGACTGGTTGGATCTCCTTGCAGTCCAAGGGACTCTCAAGAGTCTTCTCCAACACCACAGTTCAAAAGCATCAATTCTTTGGCGCTCAGCTTTCTTCACAGTCCAACTCTCACATCCATACATGACCACTGGAAAAACCATAGCCTTGACCAGATGGACTTTTGTTGGCAAAGTCATGTCTCTGCTTTTGAATATGCTATCCAGGTTGGTCATAACTTTCCTTCCAAGGAGTAAGCATCTTTTAATTTCATGGCTGCAATCACCATCTGCAGTGATTTTGGAGCCCAGAAAAATAAAGTCTGACACTGTTTCCACTGTTTCCCCATCTATTTCCCATGAAGTCATGGGACCGGATGACATGATCTTTGTTTTCTGAATGTTGAGCTTTAAGCCAACTTTTTCACTCTCCTCTTTCACTTTCATCAAGAGGCTTTTTATTTCCTCTTCACTTTCTGCCATAAGGGTGGTGTCATCTGCACATCTGAGGTTATTGATATTTCTCCTGGCAATCTTGATTCTAGCCTGTGCTTCTTCCAGCCCAGTGTTTCTCATGACGTACTCTGCATATAAGTTAAATAAGCAGGGTGTTTGTAGAAATAGGGATATTTCTGAAAAGTGAAGCAATAGAAATGGAGTTATAAACATAGTAAATGAATGAAAAGTCCTTGTTAATATTAGTGATATTTATTTAGTTATGTTTCTTTTTAAAAAACTTTTATAATTTTCATGGGGGAATTTTCAAGTCTATGCAAAATTAGACAGCAATTTCATTTTACCCAACATGAAATTTCAACAAAATAGATTTTATTTTATTTTTTAAAATTGTATTTTTTAAAACTGAAATAGAGCTGATTTACAATGTTGTGCCAGTCTCTGCTGTACAGCAAAGTGACTCACTTATACACATATAGACATTCTTTTTTTTATGTATTCTTTTTCATTATGGTTTATCACAAGATATTGAATATAGTTCCCTGTGCTACACAGTAGGATCTTGTTGTTTACCCACAACAAGATATATTTGAAATGTGAAAAGAGCCTCTGTAAATTTTCATGTCCATTTCCCCAAAGTAAAACCCTGAGTTACACTTTTCAACCCTATAAGAAATGTCTAAAGTCTTAGAGCTGTTAAATTTTTAATTTGTCAGTTGTCTGTGGATATGTTAGAATCTTGTTTCTTTCTTTCTTTTTTTTTTATCCTGGGTCAAATATTGTCTTTGATTCTGTGTCTTCCTCTCTTTCTCTTCTTGTTGGCTGGTTCAGTCTTATACACCTGGGGCTTTTCATGGATTAGAAATGGCCCAGAACATATTACCTTCTCCTGACCCATGGAATGCTCCAAATCCCCCTTGACATGAAGATAGCAGCTGGTCGAGGTGAGATGACCAGACTGGCCAACAACCTGGGACTGATTTACAAGGTCACTGAGGAGAGAACCGTAGCTCTTCAAACTTTGCTTAACTTTAGGGGGAAAAGGTTTCCAGACCAGTGGAGAGTTTCCATTAGAGATTGGAGATGATGCTTCATTTCTTTGGGGGTAGTTTTTAGCCATGTGCCCATCAGAATATGCGCTTATTGTGAGTCATGAATGAGAGAGAATGAGTTGGGGACGCCAGAATATTATTCTTGTATTTCACTGGAACTATTTCTGCTGAGCTGCTCTCGCTTACTACCTCCTGTGCTACCACCTGCCAGAAGCAGCCCGCCTCATCGGAGTGCCGTCTGGCATTGCTGGAGCATGAGGGCCTTGGCCTCCCTGTGAAGGTGCTGTATGTTGGCACTGCGGGCCAGCAACCCTTCATGCTTGAACGTAGTTGGCATCCACAGGATGAGCAGGAGTCATTTATTTTCTGGTCCAAGGATTCTAACTAAACCATATCCACTTACTATGAAATCACCAAGTGATAGACAAAATATGCAGTCTTTTCCGAAATGCACGTTTTTCTCTATTTAGAGTAATGTGTAATGTATTGGTGAGCTAACATAGGACTATAATGTGTGTGTGTGATAACGTCAGCTTTATTTTGACTTCTATCAAAATGTTTTTAATTGTATTCTGTATACAGAGTGAAAGGGACATTGAAAAGCATCTTTCCAGTCTTTTGATGCAAATTAATAGAGGTGAAGAGAAGAACTATAAGTAAAAAGAGAAGTAAAATAGATTTGTTGGTAAATTTTGACAACTACCGTGGTTAGGTCTAGACAAAGCTTCAGCTTCAACAGTGAGCCTGTGGCAGTTGGAAAAGTTAAATGTATTCAATTGTTCCCCAGCTTTGGGTTCCTGACTACAGAAAGAAAAAAAAAACCTTCTATAAGTGATCATTCACTTTTGCTATCACCTACTTGACCGTCTAAATGAGAATGAAACCTATGATTTTGTAATATCTGTTGTGTTTTAATAGAAGCAGTCATCTACTGACTGCAGATAGTGGTGGTTTATGATCCAAATGGAAGGAGACATCTTTTTCCAACATTCAGTTGTATCAATTAGCATCCTAAAGTTTCCTCTGTACAAAGAGCTAAGACATTGATTAGTGTGGATAAGCTTACTGTTATAATAAATAGATCAAAGATAACTAATGGCATATGCAGATAGAAGTTTACTTTTCATTTCTGTAGAGTCCAAGACAGATCCAGGTACCTAGGGGACCTATTTTATGACCTCCTTTGACATGGGCTCTGCCGACTTTCGATGACTTTGTGGGTGTCACATCCAACAAGGAGGATCAATGACCAAGCTTGGAATAGGCACATTTCTAGTGAGTCACTTTTTGCATACCATTGGCTGAAAGTTAGTCACGTGGTCATATCTGCAAGGCAGGGTGGGATATATAGTCTAGCTGTGCATCTTAGCAGCAGAATAAATCTTCTTTGCCACATTGTCCCTCCTCAGTTAGTAGTATAGGAAGAATGGACTTCCCTGGTGGCTCATATGGGAAGAATCTGCCTGCAATGCAAGAAACACAGTTTTGATCCCTGGGTCAGGAAGATCCTCAAGAGAAAGGAATGGCAACCCATCCACTCCAGTATTCTTGCCTGGAGAAATCATGGACAGAGGAGCCTGGCGGGCTACAGTCCATGGGTTCACAAAGAGTCGGACATGACTGAGCAACTTCCACTTTTCCTTTACCTTTTTAGCATAGGAAGAATATGAAGACACAACCAACTATAATATGAGGTAGAGATTGACATTCTACACAGTAAATATTTGGTAAACATGTACATTCAAGGCCGGATGCTCACACCAGACAGAATATAGAAGATGAAAAGATGCGAAAGTTTGCAATTTTGGAGGAAGGATACCGCAGTCATAGTGGCAGGGCTGGAATGTAAACAATATGAGGGCAGGGCTCTTGCTTGAACTGTTAATAGCAAAGTCCCTGATTTCCAGCACACTGCATGACATACACTAGAAATCAGTAAATATATGATAAATTATTTAGTGAATAATTATTAGAATTAATGTTTATTATTAATATTTATTAATAATTTATTGGTTATTAGAATAATTATTAGAATTATTCACTAAATAATTAATTCAGTAATTATTTGGTGAATAAGTTCTAAGTCAAGGTAGATCATCTCTCAAAGTCAAAGAAAAGGATAGACTAGACCTGGATTGTATTGCATTAGCTTTTGAAGCTGATATCACAACCACACAAAAGAAGGCAGCTAAAATCACTTCCTAATCATGGCATCTGGTTCCATCACTTCATGGGAAATAGATGGGGAAACAGTGGAAACAGTGTCAGACTTTATTTTTCTGGGCTCCAAAATCACTATAGATGGTGACTGCAGTCATGAAGTTAAAAGACGCTTACTCCTTGAAAGAAAAGTTATGACCAACCTAGATAGCATATTGAAAAGCAGAGACATTACTTTGCCAACAAAGGTCCGTCTAGTCAAGGCTATGGTTTTTCCAGTGGTCATGTATGGATGTGAGGGTTGGACTGTGAAGAAGGCTGAGTGCCGAAGAATTGATGCTTTTGAACTGTGGTGTTGGAGAAGACTCTTGAGAGTCCCTTGGACTGCAAGGAGATCCAACCAGTCCATTCTAAAGGAGATCAGCCGTGGGATTTCTTTGGAAGGAATGATGCTAAAGCTGAAACTCCAGTACTTTGGCCACCTCATGCGAAGAGTTGACTCATTGGAAAAGACTGTGATGCTGGGAGGGATTGGGGGCAGGAGGAGAAGCGGACGACAGAGGACGAGATGGCTGGATGGCATCACCGACTCGATGGACGAGAGTTTGAGTGAACTCCGGGAGTTGGTGATGCACAGGGAGGCCTGGCGTGCTGCGATTCATGGGGTCACAAAGAGTCGGACACAACTGCACGACTGAAGTGAACTGAACTGAACTGAATGCCAAATATTAAAAAACATTATCAAGGACATGATTTTTCCTCTTTATGAAAACAGACTTTTCTGTACCTTGACTCTACATTTCATGCAAACTGAGAAACCTCCAGCGGAGGTGCTATAAAGAAGGTAAGTTACTCAGTGTTTTCAAGCAGTAGCAGTCTTCTTTTATCACTCACCACATCAATAATATTTAAAGGACCCTCTAAAGACACACTTATTAGTAGACAAATGAGGTAATAAGAATTTCTTTTACTTAAGCATGGCTACCTACTGGATTTATCTCCCCAGTATGGGTCATTACCAATGTCGTAAGTGATTCCAGAAAAGACTTCTGCCATCATTACCAAGTTTTTATTAGCAATTGAAGAGTGGGGAATGTGACAACAGATTTTCTGCTCAAGTCTGCATATTTCTCATCATCCCATATCCTCACTGACTGCAGAACCAAGACCATTTTTGTGTTTTTTAGATTCTGAAAACTGTTCACTCTACTTCCTAAGCAAATATCTTTAGGTTTGTGGTGTGTGCATGTGTGCTCAGTCACTTCAGTTGCGCCTGACTCTTTGCGATCCTATGGACTGTAGCCCTTCAAGCTCCCTTGTCCATGGGATTCTCCAGACAAGAATACTGGAGTGGGTTGTCATGCCCTCCTCTAGGGGAATTTTCCCAACCCAGTGATTGAACCCTCATCTCTTATGTCTTGTCTCCTGCATTGGCAGGCAGATTCTTTACCACTAGCACCACCTGGGAAGCCCCAGGTCTGTGGAGCCAAAATCCAATGCACTCAGTAAACACATGGTTTGAAATTATGGGTGTCACTGGAATGAAGGAATAAGGATTAGGATTTGGGAACTTTAAACATTACTGATTTGTCTCTAGAATATACTCCAGATGGGATTTGTATGATTCTATTCATCGTTCCAAACAAGGATGAATCTCAGAGTCATTTCACTGAGCGAAAGGAGTAAAGTAAAAAAAAGAACATACTGTGTGATTCCACTCACATAAAATTCTAGAAAAGGCAACTGTAATGACAGAAAGAAGGTAAATGATTGCATGGGATGGGGTGGAGTTAGGGATGAATTACAGAGGGAAACTTTGGGGGATGGATATGTGTGTAGTTCTGATTGGAGTCTGGTTTCATGGGTGTATATGTGTGTTAGGGGTGGTCAAATTACCCAGCCTATAGAGGAGTGGTTTATTTTACTTTGATCATATCTTAATAAATTGGGAAGTGTTCCTCAATTAATACCAAGTGTGTACTAACAAACTGATCTTTTATTCCTTTCTGGGTGGCAAGGCATTTGGTGGTGGTGGTGGTGGTACTTAGTCACTCAGTCCTGTCTGACTCTTTGCAATTTCATGGACTGTAGCACGCCAGTCTCCTCTGTCCTTCACTGTCTCCCAGAGTTTGCTCAAATTCATGTCCATTACATCGGTGATGTCTAACCATCTCATCCTGTCACCCCTTCTCCTTTTACCTTCAATCTTTCCCAGCATCAGAGTATTTTCCAATGAGTTGGTTCTTCATATCAGGTGGCCAAAGTATTGGACCTTCAGCTTCAGCATCAGTCCTTTCAGTGAATATTCAGGGTTGATTTCCTTTAGGATTGACTCATTTGATCTCCTTGCAGTGCAAGGAACTCTCCAGCACCACAATTTGGAAGCACCAATTCTTAGTCACTCAGCCTTCTTTATGGTCCACTTCTCACATCTGTACATGACTACTGGGAAAACCATAGCTTTTATTATACAGACCTTTGTTGGCAAAGTGATGTCTCTGCTTTTTTAATACACTAATACACTTGGACCCTTCAAGGATCAAGTGTCTTTTAATTTCATGGCTGCAGTCACTGTTTTTCCCTTTTCTTCTTCCCCTGAAATGTCCTTCCCCTCCCAATTTTCATCACTCTATAACTTAAAAAACTCCATGCATTTGATTAATCCACACATTTGATAGAACTCCATACATTTGATAGAAAGTTTTAGAAACTTTCTATTCTGCTTCTCCTGCTCGGATATCAATGTTTTTCTGATAGTGTTTGTAATACTTCTCATTCCACTAATGGTGAGTGTACACTTGGTCCCTTCTTTAAAAAAATTGTTTATTATTTATCTATTTGGTTGAGTCAGGTCTTCATTGCAACACACAGAGTATCTAGTTGTGGTGGGTGGGCTTAGTTGCTCCAAGGCATGTAGGATCTTATTGCCTGACCAGGGATTGAACCTGTGTCCCTTGCATTGCAAGGTGGATTCTTAAACACTGGACCACGAGGGAAGTATTTATAGCTTGTTCTATTAAATCATAGCTTTCTTAATTATGACTTCCTCCAGTCATATCTCAATGATGTGAAAGATACGGGGAATAATTTTTACAGAAAAGGTGGCATACTTTCCAACCACTGACAAATCTGAGAATACCTCTTTTTTTTTTTTATATATATATGAGTGACAGGTTGGAAAGGAGGAGGAAAAGAAAATACATTTGAATATCTGCTATATTCTAAGCACTTGAAAAAACCATTGTCTCCTATATTTCTTCTATCAACTCTGTGAAATATGATTTCTATTATACAAGTGTAAATTATTAATGCTTGGAAAGATGAAGTATTTTGTTTATATACCTAGTAAGTCAAAGAACAAGGGATGTGATTCCAGCCCTGGCTGTTGTGCTCCGAACCCCTGCACTTTCCTCTACATCACACTTCACCGTGATTTGTTTTCACATGTAGAGGCATCAGTTGGCCAGCCCTTGCCTTCCTCAGGCCCTCTCAGCATCAGACATGGATGTCCTCACCCTGCTGATTCAGAACCTCTCTCGGATCCTCACCAGGCAATCTGTTAGCAGCCTCTCTACTAGAAGAAGCTGGAGTGATACCATCAATCACTAGCATCGATAGTGCTAGGCATGGTGCCAAATGTTTTACTATTTAAGTAGATAATTTATATTTTCCAGACAAAAAAACCTGAGGCAGCCTATTATCATCTAGATGGTGGAGGCAGGATTAGCCTGTGTCTCTCTGACTCCAAAGCCCATGCCTCAACCTACATGTTATTTTTGCCTTCATAGAGTCAGTATTTGGTGTCCTTGGGCATACATATGCCTGCCTAATCAAAATTTTCCATTATTTTCCATTGTGTTAGCTTATAAAGACTGATTGAATTTCTATCTTGGCACTCGGATGAGCTCTCAATTCCTGTTGTTGAGTTTGGAACTTAACCCTGAATTTCAGCTCATTTTGTTGAATGTCATGCCTGACCTTTCCATTATTTCAGTGTCATGCTTTCTTCTTTCCATTATTTTTCACTGTGCTCTACATGGTCAGCCCTTGACTGGGAGCACTGGATCTGGTAGACCCTCCTTGTCTTCTAGTATCTCCACTGGCTAGAATTTTTCTTTTCTTGTTATAACTCCCAGATTGGACTAGTTTGGATATCTTGTTGAGACTCCATTTGAGGTATCATCTTCACAGCCAAGTTTAGTCTCCTTGCCTTTGTTCTCCATGTAGTCGGTGTACATGGGTGAAATCCTTTCCTGGTAATTTGAAGACAAGATGACCTTAGAGCATGACTGGTAATAATGAACCCCAAAGCTATTCAAAGCAGGAATACACATAGACTCTACTTGTCAGTGGGTTCATGAAGATGGCTGGTCCTAGAGATACACAATTGTTTGTAAAATGAAACAACTTCACTTAAATTATGCATTGAGAATGAAAGAGAAAAGAGTAATCTACAAGGTGTATAGAAAAGGAAAGTCAAACAAACAAGAATTTGTCATTGTTTACCCAGCATTTAACAAAAGAAGAAAGACAAAAATATGTGGTCATTCCACTGAGGGCTAGAGATAGTGGTTTACCGGGTCTTGATGAAATTACCCCTGTTGACTATGACACTTATTTTTCTTCAGTTCTAGTTACAGAAAGAATCTGATGGTTAGGAAATTAGACTCTCAGGTGTCTTTTTAAAGAGAGGTACTCTAGAGAAGGCCAATACTACAGGCAGTAGAAGAAAGTTTCTCTTATTTTGATAAATTTGTTTTCTCACGTATATAGAAGGATAAGGATCATCTTGGGAAAATGTTATATTTAAGGTATTGTAACAAAATTGCATCTGAAAACCAACAATGCAGATGATTAGACACTGAGACACGGGTTACCATTTCAAGGCATTGCCATCTCATGGACTGTCTTCTGAATGTGTGCTCAGTCACTGAGTTGTGTCCAACTCTTTGTGACCTCATGGACTGTAGTCTGCCAGGCTCCTCTGTCCATGGGATTCTCCAGGCAAGAACACTGGAGTGGGTTGCCATTTCCTCCTCCAGGGGATCTTCTCGACCCAGGGATCAAGCTTGTGTCTCCGGCATCTCCTGCATTGGCAGGCAGGTTCTTTACCACTGCGCCACCTGGGAAGTCCCCATACAACACTTGATCTTAGTCAAGAGGTCTTCTGTTTACTACTGCTTACTGTTTACTACTCTCTAGTTCTCTTAGCAATGAAAATACAATCCAGTGGAACTCACTTTCCTTTCTCCACTGCGCTTTGCCACTGGGGCTCTGAATGCTTTGCATTTCAATCCGTGAAAAAATTTATACACAGAAACATGAAAATGCAGTCTGTGGATTGAAGACAAAGTCTGAACTTAACTTGATTAATAACTAGAGTCTAGCTTGAAACTGAATGGTAACTTATTTTGCAGTGTAGCTGCAGCACTAATTCTCAGATCTCACAGGGCTCTCTTGACCCGGGACTCTGTGTAACCTCTATGTGCCCAGTAGCTCAGTCGTGTCCAACTCTTTGAGACCACATGGACTGTAGTCTGCCAGGCTCCTCTTGTCCATGGAAATTTTTTGGGCAGGAATATTGGAGTGTGTTGCCATTGTCCTCCTCCAGGGAATCTTCCCGACCCAGGGATATTTTTGTACTTGACTCTTAGGTATAATGGCAATTTAATTTTGTTTCTAGAGATACATGACAGTGAGAATCATTCATCTCTAATTTTGACATTATTTCCTCCTTGGAGCAGAAGTTAATCCTATGAAAATTTAACACCAATATCAAAACATCAACATCAAAAAAGAAAAATAAACTTAGATATTGAGGTAGGGAAATGTAGACACTGATGGGGCCCTTGGGTCCTGCCTTTAACAAAGGTGAGGACTCAGCTAGAGGTGTCACTGTGCTCAGTCCTTTCCTTCTTCAGGCTGGGTCCAAAGTCCACTGCCATAGCCACCTGGCTCAGCTTACTCCTGTCACCCACTGATTGGCTGAAAATAAGAATCCCTGACGATAAATAACACAGTGCCCCAAGAAGTATCTCAAGCATTACTGAAGCATTACTTTGTATCTAAAGTAGCTCAAGCATTACTCAAGCATTTCTTTGACTAAACTACTTGACTCAATGCTATTGGCTTTCTAAAAGGAGAATTGAGTTTAAAGTTTCGTACTGCAGTAAATGAACCATTATTCTTCAACCTCATTATTCCTCCTCACCTCAGCACCCTCAGACACTCCCTTCAGACTGACACAGTGTTATCTAGGAAGATCCAAGAATGAGAAGGAGGGATGCCACACAACTGGAGAGTTTCCAGTACTATCTTTCCCTTGTTAATTTTGAGCCATTTCCACTTGCTCAGTCATTTCCATGAACAGGAGGAAAAATAGGCTTTGTTGTACGAATAAAGCCCATTCATTGAGAGTATAAATTCTGATAGCATGTCATGGTATTAAATATTTGAAAATCTGAGTATAATATTAATATAAACATGCCATTTTTCTCGGTTTTACTTCTCTTCTCACTATATACAGCTCTACATAGCATTCGTGATGTTGAAATTTACTGATATTTTGGTCTAGTTTCCAAGAATGTGAATTCCTTAAAAGAGTTAAGACTGTTTAGGTCACTGCTTTAACCCCAAAGACTCACTCAAGAAATCTTTACTGAGAGAGTCACTCTAAAAAGGATATTTGTACAAGGCAAATAATTATAAATATTTAACCAATACCTTATTGCTAGCTTGTAAAGTAATTTCTCAACAGATTTAGTAAATGAGACAAGACTATTGAATAAATTATAGTGTTCAATCTTAATTTTCCTGTCCCTAGTTTTCTGTCTTCTTTTTAGAACTGCGTACACTGATTTGGTATGCTTTCCCACCAACTTCAGCGTTTTGTTAATTTTTGTAAGAAAAAATTTTGGAGCATGGTTCAAATTTAAATCATGGCGTATACTTTAAGAATTCTAGCCTATGAATAATGATTTTCCTATTATATATTTGGGTCAGTTCTCATGTTTAGAAATTTAATAAAATTATTTGTTTGCTCTTTGTATTAATTTGCTATTGACTCCATAATGCATGGCCACACAAATTTATTCTTTTGTAGTTGTGGAGGTCACAAATCGGAAATCAGTTCCACTGGGCTGAAGCCAAGGTGTCATAAGGCTGGTTACTTCTGGTGTTTCCAGGAAAGAACCCATCCCTTGCTTCCTCTAGCTTCTTAAGGCTGCCCACAATCTTTGGTTTCTCCCTCCTTCCTCCATCTTTAAAACCAGTACTGCCGCATCTTTCTTCTGTTATCATATCACTTTCCTCTTCTGAAGTCAAATCCTCCTCAACCTTCTCTTCTAAGAAAACTTATGATTACATTTACTACCCACTCCTGTAATCCAGGAAAAGCTCCCTATCCCAAGATCTTTCATTTAATCACATCTGCAAAGCACCTTTTCCCACATAATGTAACATCCACAGCTTCCAGGAATTAGGACCTAGATATTTGGCTAGATGGGGAACGGGGGGAGGGTGTCCATTATCCAGCCTGGCTTACCGTTTTCTATTAATTTAACTTCTGTACTGAATCTGTGATGCTCTTCTAATAAAAAAGTTTTAAAATATGTGCTAAGACATTTATTTCTACTGATCCTGTTCACTACTTGGTGTTTTAATGGATTAAATAATTTTAATAAAACATGCTAAACTGTATTTTCATGGGAGATGCAAATTTTTATTAAGGTATCATCTCCAGTGCATCCTGACTCAGTTCTTAGTGGTGGGATTGAGAAGGTCAAGAGCTGGAGAGGAGGTTAGTTAGTCAGTATATTCTTCACACCTCAGATAACAGCAACAAAGACCGATGTTATTTATTTCCTTCTTCTGATAGCTCTCCCCTTCTGTTAGCTTTTTCATTCATGGAAGATGAAAATGATAAAACAGAAAACATATGTTTACTCAATTTTATGTCCCCCTGTAGACTGATGCATTGTTCTGAATATGTCATACCCTGTAGACTATCCTTCTCTCTCTTTCCCATGCTGGCTCTGAGCCTCTGAAAAGCTCTATCCAGTCTCTCCTTTATTAATAGTACTTTCTTAGCCTTCAGAACATAGCCGGAGAATCCCTGTCTAGGGAAGTGTCTGTAAGCCCCTCCCACGTGAGCAAGACACGCCCAGCCTTGTCACTCTCCTGTCACTCGTCATGCTGAATCACAGGTATCTATTCACTCACCTGCCTTTTCTTCTAGGTTGTGTGCACCGTGAGTACTGGAGAAGGAAATGACAACCTACTCCAGCATCCTTGCTCGGAAAAGCCTATGGACAGCCAATGGGGTTGCAGAAGAGTTGGACACGACTTGGCAACTAAACAACAATAAACCTTCAGGCTGTAATAACTAACATTCTACCTGGCACAGAGTGGGTGTTCACTAAATATGGGTGAATAAGCAAAGGCTCGTTCAGTAATTGTGTGCTGACTAAATGAAGGGAAGTTTCATTTACGGATGAGTTTCCTAACTTTTCTAACATTGTAACTGTTGACACATGAATGTTCCATAGACTGTGAAGTACAGTAGGAAAATCAGAAAAATTTATCATCTATCAATGTTGATATCATGAAAACATAGGTTTATAAAATATTTTATATATCTTGGAGGTGGGATCATATGGATTGCATCTTACATTGACACATGAATTTGTGGTTCTGTCCAAATGGGGTAGTCAAGATGGAATGAATATGTGTCAATATCACTCTGAAAAGAGTCTCAGCACAACATATAAGTTCCATCTTAGAACTCTGACCAAGGAAGTATTTTTGCATAGGGATACTAGAATTATATCTGTTAACCACACACAACTAAATAAAATTTTACTTCTAATGAAAGCATTTGTTGCTTAATACTTAGCTAAATGGATATGTTGGAGAAGGCAATGGCACCCCACTCCAGTACTCTTGCCTGGAAAATCCCATGGATGGAGGAGCCTGGTAGGCTGCAGACCATGGGGTCGCGAAGAGTCAGACATGACTAAGCAACTTCACTTTCACTTTTCCCTTTTATGCATTGGAGAAGGAAATGGCAACCCACTCCAGTGTTCTTGCCTGGAGAATCCCAGGGACAGGGGAGCCTGGTGGGCCGCCATCTATGGGGTCGCACAGAGTCAGACACGACTGAAGCGACTTAGCAGCAAATGGATATGTATACCTCAAAATAATCCTGTAGACTATCAGAATATTGGACTATGAAGGACTGTAAAAAATCACTGATTTTATTATGTGTGTTATTTTTAAGATGAAGACCCTGTGGTGATAGGATGTTGACTTGCTCCCAATCAGAATCACACCTGGAACTAGAATTCAGTCCTCCTGCCAGTTAGTCTATTGCCATCTCTACTACACCAGAGTAAAGTCATTTAAACCCAGTTTTCAAACATCATGCTGCTGCTGCTAAGTCATGTCAGTCGTGTCCGACTCTGTGCAACCCCATAGACGGTGGCCCACCAGGCTCCCGTCCCTGGGATTCTCCAGGCAAGAACACTGGAGTGGGTTGCCATTTCCTTCTCCAGTGCATGAAAGTGAAAAGTGAAAGTGAAGTTGCTCAGTTGTGTCTGACTCTTCGCGACCCCATGGACTGTAGCCTACCAGGCTCCTCCATCCATGGGATTTCCCAGGCAAGAGTACTGGAGTGGGTTGCCTTCTCCATCAAACATCATGAGGTCTTCTCAAATTCTACACCAGAATAGAATTTGCATTATTCTTCACCTTGTGGTAAGAATAGAACCGTGAAAAGAGCACCAGGTTGGGATCACACAACTTGGGATATATGAGTGGGGGTTTGTGTGACAGCCCACAGAATTCACCCTGGCCCACGGAGGAGGAGAGGAATCCCCCAAACACTGAAGAGCAGCCGCTATAAGGTAGCTGCTGTCCTTGTCTCGAACAGGAAGCTGCTGAACTAGAAAACTGCTCAACAAAACAAGAAGTTGCCACCATGACTGCTGGCTCCAAAATCCTGCTGCTTTTGTCACAGTCTGATATGCTGCAATGGATACCCTGCAACCTGCCTCTCTCTCTTTCTGCAACTCAGATCTCATAGTTATTCATCTGAATGGCAGTGCCTAAATCTTTCCCAGAACCCTCACTTCCACAAAGGAGTCTGGGAAATGATGTTTTCAGCATCAGAGAGAGGCCCACCAGAGTGACTGATGAGTCAGCCAATCCCTGGCACCCAACACACTGGTTTTCATTTTTCTTGGATATTCATGGGACACATTTAACCTCTCTAAGCCCCAAATAAGACAATGGATGCGAAAGCAGTTTGCTGCAAAAGATGCAAAATGCCAGTCATTTAGTATTATACTCTGTGCCATTTGTACCCTCCTGGTTACTCCTCCCTCTGTTTAGATTATGTGGAGCTCTAGTAGGATGAAGTACAACTATCTTACTAGAATACCACCCTTTTATCCAATCCCAGAATATATCTTCCCATGAAAATAGTACCAAAGGGAATGGGGAATATGATATCTTTAGCTTGGACTTAGTTCCATGGCTAAGTTTAGAAAAGTGTTTTAATGAGTGTTCTTGTTAGCAGGCTATAGCTTAATGCCATTTGGCTCTCCCTGAAGACTCTTCTAAAATTATTCCTGATCTTGAGACATTTTACTTTAAAGTAAGTTGGCATGATCTGAGTCTTCAGATGGTTCATTAATTGCCTGGTCCTCACCTTAGAAAACTTAACTGGTGTCCTTTAACACAATTTTGGCCTGTTAAGAATATTTTAAAACCACAATGAGAGTCTCTCTTGCTGATCTGGGGAAGCAGACCCTGGATTTGAACACTTCCCATTTTCTAGTGGTCTGGGCTGTTTTGTGTCCTCTCTAATGGTCCATTGACCTTAGGTTTCTTCCCTTTCTTCACAGTTCCCTTCCACCCCTTCCAATAAAAATATCAAGTACATCCCTACATATGCTTTTTAAATTCTCTTGGATAATGAGCCATCGTTATCGTGGGTGAGAAGGATGATCACTGATTCATTTTGTGGGGAAAACATGACACAAATGAATTTTCAGCATTGGCAGGTATTTGTACTTATGCTTCCCTGTGCTTAAAATAATACTTCTTGCCATTTGAAAAATGTATTCAACATTATGATTTGTAAATATTGCTTATAAGGATTATCAAGCTTTCTGTAAAATGTAGGTTATCTCAACTGCGATTGCACAGCAATCCACCTGAACTCTTTCTGGTGGTGCTCTGCTTCTTGGGCAGTCTCGCTGGCCTTCTATTCACCTGTGCATAAAACAAGAGGAGTTTCATCTCTACTGTTCTAACAGGCTATGAATCAATGATTGTTTAGCTACCCAGTTAAAAATATGATGACTCTTTCTGATGTTACCAATCCAACCCTAGATAAAGATATTAGGATAGAAGATTACAAAGACATGACTAAATTCTCTTCTCTCTTTCTCCTCCCTCTGCTCTCTACTCCTCCTTCCAGCTATCTCTTCTCCCTCCACTAAAAGATTTTAAGATGAAAAAGATAGACCGTTAAGGGTGGTCTTTCTTTACATGATCAGAGCTGGCCATGGACAGGGCCATTAAGAGCTAAGAGTGGAATTATTTTTGAGTCTTCCTCTTCCTGAAAGGAAGTAACAGGACATCCCTCGCCAGAACAAGTCAACAGGGCAAGTTTGCACCCTCTTCCTTAGCCTGGTAGCTCATCTCAAGCAGTTACATATTCAAATAAATCTGTCAGGAACAAGAATCTGGTGCTTGAGTTCCTACTCGGCCCGATGACATTGATTTGTGAGCATAATGCTCGGCTGCGGGATGTGTGACAGATAAATTTTATCAAAATTAAGGCACAATTAAACATTTCATCTTCCTAATTACTGGCTGTAGATTCAGCCTGATGACCATGTGCTGTAAGGAATCAGCGACCATTACACATTTTAATGGAGCACAGCTGTCTTACAGCTTGGTAATATTTGCACAGTGCCACAGAACTGTAATTTATGATAAAAAGAAAAAATGTGTATTGGTGCTTTTTTGCCAAAATAGATTAGGGATTCATATACTTTAATGAGATTTGGACCTAGTCTTGGATTATCGTTATAAATGATTTATGTGCTTGTTGGTGGACTCCTGGAGTTCAGAGTTGATTTGTGTTTGGGTCTACCAGTATGGAATTCAATATTTATTCTTGAGCCAGTATCTATCACTTCCCCTCTTTTCCCTTTCTTGTGTGTCTCTGCATTTCTTTCAACTCTCACAGAAGGACAGATGGGAAGGGAAACAAAGCAAAAATGCAAGGGCAGGAAAGGCCTTGTTGAAAATAACTGTAGCTTTTGTAAAACTCATGGGGATCCAGTTCAGAGGAGGGGGAGGTGCTGCTGATGGCAGGAGCAGCGGCAGCCCTGTGGGCCTCTCTGCATCAGCCCCAGCCTTAGGTGCAGCCACAAAAATCCATGCCCACTAGGGCAGAGCAGCAGATGGACCCACAAGGAGGAAGCCTGACTGCAAAACTGGCCTTGGCTCTTCTGAGAAGAGAGGTGACTGACAGTTAAACTCCTGTCCTCTGTTTCTTCATTTGTAACATGAAGGGAAAGTCTCATTTCACCTCATTAACTGGAATTCAGGATAGTACTACTAAGGATGATGGTCAGTTATTTATAATTATAAAAGGCAGTGTGGCAGAGTAGCATCTCCTTATTACTGTTGTAAGCATTTTCAGGCTGTGAATTTGACACCACTTGCTGTTGGTGTAGGAGAAGGCAATGGCAACCCACTCCAGTACTCTTGCCTGGAAAATCCCATGGATGGAGGAGCCTGGTAGGCTGCAGTCCATGGGGTTGCACAGAGTCAGACACGACTGAAGCGACTTAGCAGCTTAGCAGCTGTTGGTGTGGGGCTTCCCAGGTGGCGCTTGTGGTAAAGAATATGCCTACCAATACAGGAGCCATAAGAGACGTGGGTTTAATCCCTGGGTTGGGAAGATCCCATGGAGGAGGAAATGGCAACCCACTCCAGTGTTCTTGCTTGGAGAATCCCATGGACAGAGGAGTCTCACAGAGTCAGACACAACTGAAGCAACTTAGCATGCACACATGCCTGTACTGTTGGTATATGCCTCTTTATCACCATTCTTACCAAAGGGGGAAAAAAAACACTTGAAAGTGCATGTATTTATGAATGAACTGCTCTCAATAGATCGGTCACCAGTAGGGTCATGAGCAGTCCAAAAACGTAGCCGGAAACTGTATGTAAGCCATCTGTACCTGGTGCCTACTTGTTAATAAATTGGGGAGTGGCTGTAACTTGTTATATCTGCTTAGTAATTATGATGATGATTCAGTTTGTCCAGGCACATTGATGCCATCATCTCCAATCCTCCTGATATGAAAAAGATGCCTATCTCTTCAAAAATATGTCTTTTCAGAAAGCACACTGTGGATGAGAGAAAAAGGCGAGATACCAGAATCTACACGAATCTGCTCAATTTAGGTGTTAACTTGCCTACTGAAAACAGAGAACATATCCTAATGAATTCAGAAGGCCTAAATATATATCTGTAAAAGGGAAAGAAGATTCCATCTTTTTATCATCCCGATCTTCTCCAGGCTTGATTTATTTCAGCACTCAGATGCTGGAATGTTTCATGCTGTACCAGGTTGCATATGCTTGTACACTAATTCTCAATTGCCGTATGCAGTTTGTGACAACCATCTGCTTCGACCTCCCTTTCAGTTCTTTCTCCCACTCAGCCCAGCTGAAGGAAAAATATGGACAGAAACAACTTCTGCAGGGAGATGAAAAAGTTAATAGGAGAGTTAAAGTTACACTGTGTGTCTGCCTTTCGCACGGGTGTGCTCCTGCAACTTATGCTCCACTTATCAAATATTTGAAGTGCAAAGCCTGACACTTAGCAGAAAGCTGTAAAAAATGCCATGTTTTTTCCTCTGACAGTCTTGGCTGTGGAGGAAAGGTAATAATAAAATATGTACGTCTAGTGCACATGCCGACGCTGGAGCCCACTTGGGCTGCTCTAGCACCTAGACTTACAGTACGTGGCGCCTTGTCACTTACCAGAGGGAGGCGGAGGGCAGGGGGCAGTGGAGAGGGTAGAAAGGGAGAGATAGGCAAGCAGATTTTGGATGCCTGAAAAAATCAACAGCACCTTTTGGAGTTTGATTTGAAAAGGAGAGTTGATGTATAATTCCTAAAAATTACGGCCTTGGAATATAGGAGAAAGAGCCCCCATAATTATGGAGCTCTGATCCTATATCTTTTTGTGTGGAGCATGATGAGAGAAAACAGGCAAAGGTGTCTGAGAATTTTAAAACAGACATTAAGTTTGTGTTTTTGTGTTGTTTGAGAGAGAGTTTTGTTTGTTTGTTTTTTTTTTTTTTAAGTACTGGAGTTGCAAGAAAACCTACCACTGTCATAGAAATGGTTGTATTTGTTATAAGTCATCATATCAAAGGCACTGCCAGTTATTCCAGACCTGATCTGGTGAATGTAGAAATGTGGAATAAATAATCAGGTCTCAAAATTAGTGAAGAATCAGTGAAGAGTTATCTATATCTATCTATCTATCTATTAATATCATCTATATCTTCCTATATATTCAATACTATACCTAATCTGTATCTGTATTTCATTAAAGTGATCAAAGGGTTAAAGTATGGTATTTAGCCCGTTGGAGTTCCCAGATGGCAGTGGTGAAGGCGCGGTGGTGCAGCCAACGCAGGAAGCACGAGAGACGTGGGTTCGATCTTGGGTCAGGAAGATCCCCTGGAGAAGGAAATGGTAACCTACTCCAGTATTCCACGGAGCAGGAACCTGCTCCTGGAAAATTCCTTGGACAGAGGAGCCTGGTGGGCCATGGTCCATGGGGTTGCAAAGAGTTGGAAACAACTGAGCACACACACACACACACACACACACACACACATTTAGACCTTTCATACCATGACCATGCGTCCAACTATAAAAACAAAAGAAAAATGACCTTGGGACCATAAGAAGAATGGATGGTACAGGACACTTATGGAAGAAGAACGAAAGAAGAAATAACTGGACAATGAGAAAGGAGGGAGGAAAAAACTGGATGTATAGAGAGAAGCTAGAAAAGCATCTGGAGTAATACTGGTATAATCAGAAGACTGGCATCAGAGCCTCTGCTTGCCAAATCGTTACTATCTCTACAGGAAAAGCACAAAGCAAGACCATGAAATCAAACAGGCAGATAAAGAGAGAAGAAATGTCCCAGATAGAGGGCTGATGAGTTTCAGATGGAATCAAGTATTAAAGCCTGGTGAATCATTACTAAAATAGGCAAAATACAAGTTTAGTGTGTTCTTATGCTGTCTGAACCACCAGATTCTGTCTAATTATATAACTGATCAATTCTTAAAGCCACAAGCCATGCAAATGTCATTTGTTGCATATTACCTTTTCCTTTAAACTTAGTGTTTCATCGGAAGAATTTCAGTAAGACTATATTAGAATCAGATTGTAGGGCTGGAATATATTCTTACAGTTACTGACAGCATTTTAGAATTCTTTAAAGAAATCCAAAGGTAATAGTTAATGATCAGTTATATAATGGTGAAGAGCTTTTGAATGAGGGCTTTTGAATGAGACTAGGATAAAATTGAGGTCGAGTTCTGCCTCTGCTATTTGTTAGCTTCTGAGCTTAAGCCAGAGAAGGCAATGGCACCCCACTCCAGTACTCTTGCTGGAAAATCCCATGGATGGAGGAGCCTGGTGGGCCACAGTCCATGGGGTTGCTAAGAGTTGGACAAGACTCAGTGACTTCACTTTCACTTTTCACTTTCCTGCACTGGAGAAGGCAATGGCAACCCACTCCAGTGGTCTTGCCTGGAGAATCCCAGGGACGGGAGAGCCTCATGGGCTGCCGTCTATGGGGTCGCACAGAGTCGGACACGACTGAAGTGACTTAGCAGCAGCAGCAGCAGCAGAGCTTAAGCCTCAGTTTCTCTATTTGTAAAATGACTAAACACAGCACCTATTTGATTGTTATTGGGACAAAGTGAGAAATGTAAATCACCTGGCACAGTGATGAGTACATAATAAATGCTCAATGAATGATGGTTATCATTGTCAAAAGTCTGGAGGGAATGAATGAGAAAACAGCTTCATGGGGTTTGGAAGGGAAATCCTGAGGAAAAGACCTAGGATAGTTTGTGATTGAATGGGACAAAGTTCTTTCTCAGGCAGACAGGGACTTGAGATGTTAAATTTCATTATTCAAGAAAGTGTGATCTTTTGTCATTATATGACAGTGAAACTTAAATATGAGGGTTATGCATGCCTTTGGTTCTTCTGTGAATATTCTCTGAAACCATAGCATGTTGTTCCATCACTGGAATTACAATTGCTTCTCTACTAAGCCAAACTGGTTTATCTTAAGCTTTTTGCTACCTTTTGTTCATTATGCTTGAGATCATCTAAAATGTATGTGTATATACATATCACATGAATGCATGCTCAGTCGCTTCAGTAGTGTCTGACTCTTTGTGACCCTTGGACTATTGTCCACCAGGCTTCTCAGTCCATGGAATTCTCTTGGCAAGAATACTGGAGTGGGTTGCCATGCCCTTCTCCAGGGGATCTTCCCGACCCAGGGATCAAACCCGCGTCTCCTGCATTGCAGGTGGATTGTTTACCAACTGAGCCACTAGGGAAGCCTGTGTATACATATTACGAGCGTGACTGTATTGGAACATGTATTTGTTAATATTTTTAAGAATCTTTAGTAATTTGGATTTTCAAATTATTTTGAAATAATCTTAATTTTTAAATATTTTTTCTATTTTGTTTCTTAGCCTCTTCCAGAAATGGAAAAGCTTGTTCACCCTCATTTTTATTTTCTGCCAACTGGTTTCATCTATTTTGATTTGTGCTGTACAGCAGAATTTTTAGGTGCCAGATGCCTAAAACACATAGGTTAAAAGCAGGTCAATTTCAATACAAGACTATCATTTTACAGTTTAGTGAATATATTTACAAATTCCATAGTAACAATCCTGTTGACACAGGCACAGTGAAATTATTATCCTCAACAAATAATCACATACAACATTGTTTCCTTCAGACCCTGTGCACCTTATCACTCACTAATGAGGCCCCAGCACCTGACTATAGGGATTACAAAAGTTTGAAGTGGAGGAAGAGGAACTGTGGCTTAGGGCTCCTATGAATGACTGCAGAATCCTTACTTTGCAGCCAAGGCTGGCAAAGTCCACAAGAAACAGCAGGGCTTAAATAGCTCACTGCTAGTCCTAGCAGGGTCCTTGTCAGTCAGATACATTCACTGCCTACCTATTGTGTGCAGAACACATTCTTTCACTTGCCAATTCAGCACCAAGAGGTGGGTTTAGCTCTTTTTATCTTTATGACCTGCAGACTGGTAACAGCATTTCTAGCAGTGTGTTCAATTTAACCATAATTTATTCCAATAAAGCAAGGTGGATGTTCCCTAGATATGGCCACCATATGCCCTGAATTTTCTGAGATAATCCTGATTTTATGTAATTTTATTTTCATTCCAGTAAAGGCGCTTGGTGAAACACATAATGAAACATGATTTCAATTTCTTAAATATTATTCTGAGATTTTCTGTAATGAATTGGCATATCAGAAAAAAATTTTTTTTGCTAGATTATGTTTATGGATTTCTGGTTTGGAAAATGTGGGCAAGCCATGATATTACTTAAGAAAGGGTTTTATTTTTTACTTTTTGCACACAAACTGTGGTATTTCAGGAAGGTGTGCTAGCATCTCTCTACCTCTGGTGCTGCTGATGACTTCCTAATTCCTCTCTGTCTTCCTTCAGGGATCACTGAGGGATATATTTGATACAGCCACAGATCTTACATCTGTTAGGAGTCTTCAAGTTTCCAGTAACAGAGACCCCAGCTCAAAATGACCTAAACTGCTGAGGAGATTTGTTAGGTCACATACTCAAAAAGGCAAGTGGGAGCTGGAACTGAGACTTAGGGTTAGTGTTGGAAACTTGTAACATGGCCCTTCCCTGGTGGCTCAGAGTTAAAGAACCTGCGTGTAACTCAGGAGACTTGGATTTGATCCCTGGGTCAGAAAGATCCCCTGGAGAAGGAAATTATAACCTGCTCCAGTATTCTTGCCCAGGAAATCCCATGGACAGAGGAGCCTGACTGGCTATAGTTCATGAGGTGGCAAAGAATCAGACATGACTTAGAGACTAAGCAGCAACAACAGCAATGTCAGGCTGCTGCTGCTGCTGCTATGTGGCTTCTAGGACTGATTTAATCTCAGTTTCTCTGACTTTTGTATTGATTTCATCCTCAGACTCTATCCGGAGCCTCTGATAGCCCTCAATTGTCTCAGTATGACCCACACAGTTCAAGACCTCACATTTTCACACTCATTGGCTAGAAAAAGAAAGGTTTCTTTTGGTAGCCTCCAGGGAAGAGAGATGTTTTACATTCCTGGAAGTTTCAGCAAACATTTCTTTTGCTTCACTAGTTCTACTGGGCTTCACTTGTAGCTCAGTCAGTAAAGAGTCTGCTTCCAATGTAGGAGGCCTGGGTTTGATTTTTGGGTCAGGAAGGTCCCCTAGAAAAGGAAATACAACCCACTCCAGTATTTTTGCCTGGAGAATCCCACAGACAGAGGAGCCTGACAGACTACAGTCTATGGGGTTTCAAGAGTCAGACATGACTGAGCGACTAAGCACAGCACAGTTCTACTTAGGTTCTGTGCCCTGCACCGAACCAGTTACTTAGCCAGAGGAGGGAATTCGCTCATAGATTTAAGCCAATCAGACTCCACTTTAAAATTTGGGGGATGAGGTCAATTTTATCCATGCTGTGCCGTGTGATAAGAAATGGTTCCTCCAAAATTTGGGATCTGTTACCAGGAGAGGGGAGGGGGAGGCTGGGAAGAATAAAACAACAAATGTCTCCTCCAAGGCTCTGTGATTGTGCATACCATTAAAACACAGTTTCCTAAAATAAAAGATCATGCAATGCAAAAACAGTCAAATCCTGTCATCCAAGGATGTTGAGTGGTCAGCTAGACTCCCACACTAGCTGAAAGTTTTTATTTTCTCAAAGACCAGGCACAGAACTCCTAAGATTAAATTTCATGCCTAAGCCAAAGTGCTCTTCAGTTTCAACATTTCAAATGTTAAATCAGGAAATTCCAAGTGGGCAGAACAAAGAAGTGTCATCATATTAACATTTCTTTTAATAAACATAAGAATTGTGAATTCCAGAAGTCCTTTTGATCACTGAACAGAGAGGAATGTTGTAGAATTATGGATCTAAGATGGTATGAACCTGTAATATGGTATTTCCCAAGTTTGCTCTGTTGGTTTTCCCTAGGGCAGCTGGTTTAAAACTTCGGTGCTTGGGTTCCACCCCATACCCTCTGAATCAGCCATCTCCATGGGAAAGGTCTGATAATCTGTATTTTCAAAGACAGACAAATTGAGGAAACATGGACTTACTCTACACCCCCCACTTATCTACTGTAAAAGTCACATGAGTTTATGAAGAACTGGGAGGGTGCCATTTGCAATTGCCTCCTTCATTCACTCATTTAAGAAATGAATATTTTACATTTATTCTGACACTATGCTTCTAGGCAATAAATATATAGTCAGATATAGCCTCTGCTTTCGTAAGATTTATGGTGTTACAGGAACACAGTTAATGAACAAGAAATAACATAGGTATATGATTATAACTGTGATACTTAACTGCAGAGAAGAAGTCTAAGATTCTAAAAGAATAATTAGGAGACCTCGCATCATTGGGATATCCTTAAATACTTATCCAAAGCCTGTCCAAGTATGGGATACAACTGAATCTCCAGCAGTAAATGACCAACATTAGGAAGAGTTCAAGATAAACTGAAGTCTACTATAGCATGACTAGGAAGAAAACTTGCCCAGATTGTGTAAATTTAAGAACATCACAGAAAGAAGTCTTGGAGTAACAGCTTCATCACTGGTGTCTATGCATGTCCCTAATGTTTATTTAAACTGACAGCTGAAACTCTTGATTTCCAAGACCAAATTCCTAGAACCAACCAACTATTGATTTTACCATCTTTGGTATTTACAATCATAAAGGTCAAACTCCTGTGTAATAATAATAGCAACAATGATAATAATGTTGATACTGTGTTTCTGAAACAGGTCTTGCAGATCATTGCAGTTTAGTCAAATAAACCAAACTTTCTATTATTTCTTCAACATAAAATTTGAATACCACAAAGGATCAAAGTAGGAGATGTTTGTCACTTGCGTTCATAGTCATAGTTGACTTGCTAATCTATGTCTTTTCTGTTGTTACTGTCTTAGGGTGATGATTCAATATCAAGTGAAACAATACTTAGTTTTTAAATGAGAGTCATTGTTGGGATATATCACAAAGTTTCATTTTAAATATTAATACAAAACTTCTGAAGTTTATTGATTCAAATAATAGAGCAGAAATGAATATTATGACTTTCTGAATATGTTTGCAGCTTTCAAATTGGTATAGAAACTGTAATTCTATTAACTCTGCTAAGTGGAAACTAACACATTGTTCAGTAAAGATGCTATTTCTTTTTGCTTTTCTTCCAGTTGTTTTACATCATAAAGATATAGCTGTAGAAAATCCCCTATACTTAAGCAAGTGAACATGCTTGTCTTTCTTGTTGAATAGCTAAGATAAAAGTGACTGTAATCAGGGCCTGTGCTTAGTCTCTCAGTCATGTCTGACTCTTTGCGACCCCATCGACTGTAGCCCACCAGGCTCCCCTGTTCATGGGTATTCTCCAGGCAAGAATACTGGAGTGGGTTGCCATGCCCTCCTCCAGGGACTGAACCCAGGTCTCTCACATTACAGGCGGATTCTTTACCGACTGAGCCACCTATGGATAATTATTTAACAGTCTTTTGTCTCAGTAATACCTAGCTTAGAAGCTACAGTATCAGCATAATAAGATGCAGTTGTTAGAGGGAAAATGTTGGGGGGAAAAGTGAAAAAATTAAACTCTAATTCTCTACTTACGAGTACTGTGTGTTTGGGGGTTTGGATGATGTGCCGCTTGTCAGACAGGAGAGAATATGCAATTAACAAAAGAAAACAATTAGAAAATGAAGAGACAGAACCTTGATAACATCATTTGAATTCCTGTATCCAGCCATGCTATAATACAACTTCAAACTTTCCAAATTTATGAGCTCATAATCTTGTTTTTTAAGTTACTTTATGTTTGGTTTCTGTCCATTATAACCAAAGTCTCAACTAATATATCAGATGTTGAAAAAATACCAATGATGCAAAGTTCTGTTTGTGGTTATGAGAATAAAAATACAACACAGTGTTATGATACATTTATGATCATTCCTAGAAATATTCTAAAGTTTGATAAGATGTTATTTCCTTATGAATGAAAAGCTAGTGAGTTAGAAAATGGCTTAAAGGTGATGACAGTTTTATTGAAGGCAAAATAACAAACTAAGATAAAGTTTTTATGTCTTTAATTATTACTTTAATCATTACATGGTAGAAGATCCTCCGCTAAAGCACTTTCTCAAACTCTTTTTGTAAGAAAAAGACAAATGAACAGAATTCACTGAAGATGCTCCATGATTGTTTACAGTGTTTGATAGAGTCAACTTAGTGTTCCAAACATCTGCCTTCATAACACGGATGACCTTAAATTCAGTAAGTTCTATGTACTAACACATAGAACTATGCACCATACATCTTGGGAATGTTGTTGTTTTAAAAAGGAAATTAAAAACTCCGAGAACTTGAAACTATCCATAAAGTTATTGATTCATCCCACATAACTGAGATCTTGCAGAAAGATAAAAAATTTTCATGACTCTTAAGCAAGAAAAATACAACCTGATATGTAGGAAGGATTGTAGAATCCTTGGGACTTTCTTCTTGTTTAGTATTTATGGCACATGTCGAGTGACTGTCTTTAACGTTTTAGTCCAGTGTGTGTTTCCTCATACCTGTGTCATTGAATGAAAGTCTGCATTTGTATTTTATTTAAATGCTTACTGTAACAGAAGTGCATTTACGGCTTTGTACCTTATCGAATAAATGCTCTTTGTTTTCCACACCCAGCTCTACTTCTACACCATGACGGTCACAGGAAAACAAGCATCAGGTTCATCCCTACCATCAAAGATAAGATAAAGGATGCTCAGATGTTTCAGTTGTGCTAGGGAGCCACCTGTCAATCCCAGGTTCCCTCTTTGACAATTTCTTCTCATCTGATAAACATGCTTTCCCATGAGGGACTACATGTGCTCCCTAAACTTGGTCTATTCTCTCTGCTTTAAAAAAAAAAAGATTTGGGACTTCCCTGGTGGTTGAGCAGTTAAGACTCCATGCTCCTAATACAGATGGCCTGGGTTCTATCCCTGGTTGGGGAACTAGATCTCACAGGCCACAACTAAGACCCAGCAAGCCAAAAAAAAAAAAAAAAAAGAGTTTCTTTATATAAGTAAAACTTTCATACATATATATATGTATACCTTTGGCTGATTCATGTTGAGGTTTGGCAAAAAAACAACAAAATTCTGTAAAGCAATTATCCTTCAATTAAAAAATAAATTAAAAAAAATCTTTTCTCTGCTTCTTGAATTTCCCTGTCAATGTTAGTTTCTTCTTTCTTACTGACAGTGTGGCTTCCTTCAGTTCGGTTCAGTTCAGTTGCTCAGTCGTGTCCGACTCTTTGCAACCCCATGAATTGCAGCACGCCAGGCCTCCCTGTCCATCACCAACTCCCGGAGTTCACTCAGACTCATATCCATCAAGTCAGCGATGCCATCCAGCCATCTCATTCTCTGTCGTCCCCTTCTCCTCCTGCCCCCAATCCCTCCCAGCATCAGAGTCTTTTCCAATGAGTCAACTCTTCGCATGAGGTGGCCAAAGTACTGGAGTTTCAGCTTTAGCATCATTCCTTCCAAAGAAATCCCAGGGCTGATCTCCTTCAGAATGGACTGGTTGGATCTCCTTGCAGTCCAAGGGACTCTCAAGAGTCTTCTCCAACACCACAGTTCAAAAGCATCAATTCTTCAGCGCTCAGCCTTCTTCACAGTCCAACTCTCACATCCATACATGACCACAGGAAAAACCATAGCCTTGACTAGACGGACCTTTGTTGGCAAAGTAATGTCTCTGCTTTTGAATATGCTATCTAGGTTGGTCATAACTTTCCTTCCAAGGAGTAAGCGTCTTTTAATTTCATGGCTGCAGTCACCATCTGTAGTGATTTTGGAACCCAGAAAAATAAAGTCTGACACTGTTTCCACTGTTCCCCCATCTATTTCCCATGAAGTGGTGGGACCGGATGCCATAATCTTCGTTTTCTGAATGTTGAGCTTTAAGCCCACTTTTTCACTCTCCACTTTCACTTTCATCAAGAGGCTTTTGAGTTCCTCTTCACTTTCTGCCATAAGGGTAGTGTCATCTGCATATCTGAGGTTATTGATATTTCTCCTGGCAATCTTGATTCCAGTTTGTGTTTCTTCCAGTCCAGCGTTTCTCATGATGTACTCTGCATATAAGTTAAATAAACAGGGTGACAATATACAGCCTTGACGAACTCCTTTTCCTATTTGGAACCAGTCTGTTGTTCCATGTCCAGTTCTAACTGTTGCCTCCTGACCTGCATACAAATTTCTCAAGAGGCAGATCAGGTGGTCTGGATTGTGTACTGGTTATTAAAAATTATTGGGAGAATTAGTTCAAAGCATAGGATGAGGATGTCTTCCTCTGCAGAGAGCGTTAGGGGTTGGAGCATGGATCTCAGAATCCTAGTCACCAGAACCATGAGACCACATTTCTGTGGGTTGCAGCTCTTTGTCATGGCAGCTTCAGCAAACTAATACAGAGGGTGTGCTTTGCTTGCAGTTAGGCTGGGGATGAAGAAAGCCATAACTTTGGGCAGAAAGGCCAATCCTAGCTTAGAGGATGGTGCTCTTCAGCTCATTTAGAGTCTCTTGCCCTCCTTCAGCAACCTAGTAGATGGAGACCGTTCCTCAGTCAGCAGTCAAAGACGAAAGCCATTCAAAGGCAAAAGAACACAGTCATGGGAAAGCCTTTAAATCCTGCATTTATCACTGTTTTTCTGCTGCATATTAGCATGTCTATGTTTACAACCTTAGGATATTAGTGAGTGTCTCTACCCTACACTACTCAGCTTGAGTTAAAATATGCTTTCATGAGAGGGCCCAGATACATTTATAGTTTAATGAGCCAGATAGCTCAGTTTCCTAAAGATAGGTCATTTGAAAAACGGGTTCAATACACTTTTTCCAGTCAATTAAATATTTTTTAAAGTAGCCCTTTAGTTAGACAGTTACACTAAATATTCAGAGAGACAGCAAAAGTAGATTAACAAAGGAAACAAGCCTTTAACTATAATTAAAGACTTTATTAATTGAAATTAAATAATCAACTAAGTTAATTCTAGATTTTTATCTTGGCTTGAGCAGAATGCATTTGCAAGATTTTCTCACTTTCCCTATCCATCAGGCTAGTTTCCTGGCTGCTGTTTTTATATCTGTCATGCATCACCAATATCCAATCATAAATGTCTATGTGTATAATTCTTAGCACCAGATCTTACACAATGGAATATTACTCAGCCAGTAAAAGGAATGGAATTGGGTCATTTGTGGATGGACCTTGAGACTGTCAAACAGAGTGAAGTACGTAAGAAAGAAAAAAATACCATATATCAATGCATATATGTGGAATCTAGAAAAATGGTGCAAACGAACCTACTTGCAGGGCAGGAATAGAGACACAGATGTAGGGAACATACGTGTGGGCATGGGAGGGGAAGGTGAGTGGGAGGCACTGGGGGACTGGGATTGACATATATACACTGCTGCTGCTGCTGCTGAGTCGCTTCAGTCACGTCCGACTCTGTGCGACCCCATGGACAGCAGCCCACCAGGCTCCTCTGTCCACAGGATTCTCCAGGCAAGAACACTGGACTGGGTTGCCATTTCCTTCTCCAGAAATATATATACTACCATTTGTAAAATGTCTATGATTTTTATGTAAGATTCATGAAGAAAACTCATCTCGTCAGCAGAGCCATGTTGTGGTTGGTAACATACTGCCCCCACCCCAAAGATGTCCACCTCCTAAACTTCAGAACCTGCATATATGTTACCTCATGTGGCCCAAAGGGAGTTTGCAGATGTGATTAAGTTAAAGATTCCAAGATGGAGAGATCTTCCTGGTTTATTCAGTAGGACTCAGTGTGATCCCAAGGGTCTTTCTAAGGAAAGGAAAGAAGATTCGGTCAGAGAAGGAGGTATAACAAGGGAGGCAAGACTGCAGAGGGGATTGCTGGCTTTGAAGATGGGAGAGAGGCAGGAGATAGATGGATTCCAGGTTAGGCATTTACAGGGAGCCTTCTGTTTGTACTTCCGAATAGAAATAACAGAAGCTGGGTAAAAAGCCAGACTTTGTCTCCTAAGGACATTTGAAGATAACAGTCAAGGCGGGAACAGAGAGGAGCCAAACCCTGTTTGAGTAAAAGATCAAGAGATATATCTCCCATCCTTGGGGCAAGGGAGACATTGCATATGCTCCTTAGGGAGCAAAAAAGAGAGGGTGCCATCCTATAACAGGTGATGTCAAGCCCCCCACCCCCCACCTCCATAGGCCTCTGAGCTAGAATCCACCTTGGAATACAGTTGCACATGCATGTTGGGAATGGTCCTAGAACAGGTTGGGGGTGGAAAAAGAAACTGAATATCTGGCCAAAGGTAAACAAAGACTGGGAAGAACTGCTCTGTGTAAGTGGCTTGACCCACACTTTACTGCACTCCTCCTCACTGGGGAGGATGCCCACACCCTTTCTCTCCAGGTGTCTATTTGCCTTGTTCTGTCTTAAACAGTTTCTCTGTGTGCTCTCCCACTTGTTGTGCTGTGTCTCTAATAATAAACTTTGAACCTATTTTTACCTCCTTGAGAAATGCAGTTTTTCAGTGGGGTCAAGAGCCAGGGGAACCTTGTTTCTAGCCTCTACCCCTGGTTGACAAGGGGCCAGGAGTCAGAGTTTTCTTTCAGGCTACCCAGGTCCAATTTCTGGGCAGAGAACTAAGATCTTGCTTTGAGCCACCGCCCAGCATTGTCCCTCTGATATCAGGAGGGGGTCACAAGCCAATGGCTATGATTTCCCTCGTAGCTCAGTAGGTAAAGAATCTGCCTGCAATGCAGGAGACACAGGTTCAATTCCTGGGCTGGGAAGATCCCCTGGCAAAGGGAAATGGCAACCCACTCCAGTATTCTTGCCTGGAGAATTCTATGGACAGAGGAGCCTGGCAGGCTACAGCCCACAGGGTCACAAGAGTTGGACACGACTCAGCGACTAAAGCACCACTACATGAGCCAAGGAATGCGGGTGGCCCTGAGAAGCTGGAAAAGGCAAGAAACAGATTCTCCCCTGAAACCTCCAGAGGAGGCTGCCCTGCAGCCCTGCTGACACCTTGATTTTAGCCCAGTGAGATCCATTTTGGGTTTCTGACCTCCAGAATTATAAGATAATAATTTTGTGTAATTTTAAGCCTCTATGCTTGTGGTAATATTTTACAGCATCAGTAAGAAACTAATACACATATTGAAAGGAAAATTTGTCTATCCACATATGGAGAGGTCTTCTTTGGTGGCTCACATGGTAAAGAATCTGCCTGAAATGCAGGAGACTGGGGGTTAATTCCCTGGGTTGGGAAGATCTCCTGGAGAAGAGAATGGCTACCCACTCCAGGATTCTTGCCTGGAGAATTCCATGGACAGAGGAACCTGGCGGGCTACAGTCCATGGGGTCACAAAGTATCAGACACAACTGAGTGACTAACACACATACACATACGGAGAATAAGTGTATATTCATGTTTAAAATTAAAATAAAATTACTGCAGTATCATGCATCATTTTTAAATGATTTTTATTTACCCAATTTTTAATTAATTGACAAACTGCAGGCGCTAATTGTTGCAAATGAAAGGACAACTACTCTATATGGTATCTCATTTTATCCACAGGAATTATGTGGAGTCTGTTTCACAATTACATTCAAAGTTGTAGTTTCGTGTCTGTTTTGGTGTTGTGACTCAGGTACAGAGAGTTATTTCAGTTCTTAATTATTTTCATTTATGAAAACTAGGGGTTTCTCTAACAGTATATGATTTTAAAATTTTCATAAAATAATCTGAATTATCTTCTCTCACCTGTTTAATTTGGAGCAGAAGCCCTTGGGTTTATCTGTGCTTTAGCTCTGATTTTACTCAAAATTAAAGTCCATGTGCTTCGCAGCTGCTGACTTGCCCTAAACCAGGGAATTAGGACTGAATATTTGAAGGACACCAGAGTCAAGAGACCAGGATTTCAGAGCTGATTGACACTAACTAACTGGGTGTCCTTTAACAAATCTTTTAATCTCTCAGGGACTTCATTTTCTCATTTATGAATTATGAAGTTGGGGTCAATAATTTTTGAGGTCCTTTTTAGCTTTATGGGCTTCCCTAGTGGCTCAGATGGTAAAGAATCTGACTGCAATGCAGGAGACCTGGGTTCAATCTCTGGGTCAGGCAGATCCTCTGGAGAAGGAAATGGCAACCCATTCCAGTATTCTTGCCTGGAGAATCCCATGGACAGAGGAGCTTGGTGGGCTATAGTCCATGGGGTAGCTCTACAGTTTTATGATTCCATAATTTTAGTTTCAGAAAAATTCAATTCTGAGGAATGTTAAATTTCTCTCCAAGGTGAGAAGAAAGATACTATGGCTTATAGGCTACCCATGTTCCCGTATATTCCCATGAGTATCTCTTCTAAGAAATGGAAAGTCTTTTAAGTCCTACAGTTTGCCTTATTTCCCCCTTATCATACAACCCTAAAAACTACATTGAGATACAAATTACTTTTTGTTGGGATGACTCTGTAGGAATCTAGTCCATTCCACAAGGCAGAGCAAGTTCCCATCTATTATGGATGTGGAGCTGAGGACTGGGAAAGCTCCAGCATCTCAACCCTTATGGGGGAATCAGACTCCAAGACTGATTATAATAAAAGATTAAATATAAGATAAGACTGAATATAAGAGTGATTAAAATATCACCTGGAAGTGCTGAGACAAGGGGGGAACCCAGTGCAGAGTACAGGCAAGGGTGTAAGCGGCTAACCTCATCTGGAGAAGTGACAGTGGCTTTGGACTTGTGAGATGCATCATGAAGATTCTGAAAAAGCAAGTTTGGGGGTTGGGAGGAGCATTTCAGGCTGAGAAAATAGCCTTTTCCCAGTGCGGAGGTGTGAAAGGCGTGGCGTATTTTGGAAAAGGTGAATATTTCATGTTTAAATAGAGAGCAGGTGGGATAAAGGACTGGAAATATGTGGATGAGAAGACAGAAAAAGTGCCATTTAATGCCAAGCTAGAGGCGACAAGGAAATCTACAAAGTTACGTGGTGAAATGACAAAATCAGATGTTGTTTTTAGAGTTAACTCTGGCTGCTATTGGGACCGTGCAGATTGGTGGGTGAGGCTTTCTGGAGGGAACAGGGACATGAAACTTCAAGAGATAGTGAACTCTGAACTATAGCAGTGATGCCGGGCATCCATTTCGGGAGAAGAAAGCCTTGGTTTTATAAATAGGTATCCTTTTCCAGAGCACTGCCTTTTACCCCAGCAGGGCTGCCAGGTCACTATAGGAGTCTTGGTTTACTCTCCAGAGCCTGAAGACTCTTTGACAATACAGAGCTCCTGACCTTCACGACTGATGCACAGAAATGTCATGTTTTAAAAACACGTGTAAACAGAATTTACAAGGATTCAAAGGATTATAAAGTGGTTTCTTATCTCCTCTCAAGCCTATGAATACATTGTAAAATCTAGGGCAGTTAGATACTGTATTTAAATTCAGATGTGATATTTACATATGTTTCTTACTCTTTTTATAAAGATCTGCCTTAGTGCAATTTAATCAGCTTTTGCAAGTTTATAGACCATGTGGATTGGGAGGTTGGTTTAAACTAAGCTGATAGTTTTAACCTGGCTAAATTCTCCAGCCAATCTGACAGCAGACAGATGTATCAGAATCAGGTTTCACTACAAGTGACAGAAAACCCAAATAGCAGTGTCTGAAAAAGAAGTTTGTCTCATGGATAAATAAGCATGTGATGCAGCACAGAGCCGGGAGTAGGTAGAGCAGTCATCAGGGGCCGAGGCTCCTTCTATCTTATTGCTCTGCCATCCTTAGCCCGTGATTTCCTCATTGCCCCAAATGGCTGCTAGAGCACTAAGCATCGTTTCCTCCTTTGCCAGTAGGAAAGAGGAAAGAATGGAGACAGCTGTACCTCCTGAAGGACTTCTCAGAATTCATTCATGACACTCCTGTTTATATACAATCAGAATGTTTACATAGCTAGGTAGCTGAAAAATATAATCATTATCCCAGATGGCATTATTCTAATAATTGGATCATCTATAACTAAGGAAGATGAGCCAAATATGTATTTAAAGATAAATAAACCAGCAGTCTCTGCTGGAAGAAGACACTGGACAAAGAGTGGCAACAACTGTAGGGCCAACATTAACTGCTTCAGGGGTCTGACATTTAGTAACCAGTTCCACAATTGAAAAAAAAATAATAGTAGTTTGGACACAGTTGCCTTAGAGGTTCATGACCTAGAATACTGGGAACCAAGTGGTTTAACTGCTCCAAGTTTCTTATCCTGTTGAGATATGTATATGGAAAACTATGAAGTCAATATGTGTCTGTCCATCTTCTATTAGTATATGGCATATACTAAAAGAAAAAATGACAATGAAAAAGGTTGGTATGGTAGTTTATCTCCAAGATGGCTGCCATCAATTCCTTCTCTCTGTGTAGGTATATATACAGAATGGAAACTCTTCAATTATTTGTATTCTTAGGGGAAAAGAGAGATGACAGGTAATATATATTCTTTTGGTTTTAGGCAGATAAATATTTTATATTATTACATCATCTGCACATCCTTGCCAATACTCACTCACCAAATGCTACCCTCCACATCAACCCCCTCCTTCCAGACTGATGAACATAAAACCCAGAAGCTCCCCTGCAGAAGTGCCCCACAGGTGTCCAGCATCACACCCAGCTCCATGCACTCCAAGGGGTTGGTCCTGTTCCCACACTATTTCCCACCACTCCATACTCTATTTAGCCCCCTGGGAAAACCAAAACCTCATATTAATGAATTGACCAATTTTGGATTAAGAAGTGCTCATGTTGAGTTGGCCACACCTCTCTTTCAGGACACATGTAAGCTTGTGCCTGGCCTTCTGCCCACCAGAAAGATGTTGGTGACTCAAATCAGAGACCTGGGAGGCTGGATAAAGGATGAAGTGTCAGGACCTCATAGTGGCTTTAAATAGCTTCCTGTGGGGTCAGGTGGGGCTCATTTATTCTTTAAAAAAAAAAACTTTTTATTTTGTATAGGGGATTAGCTAATTAACAATGTCATGATAGTTTCAGGTGGACAGTAAGAGGACTCAGTCATAAATATACATGTGTCTATTCTCCCCTGTTTTTCCCTCCCATCTAGCCTGCCACATAACATTGAGCAGAGTTCCATGTGTTATACAGTAGGTCCTTTTTGGTTATCCATTTAAAATATTGAAGTGTGTACATGTCCATTCCAAACTCCCTAGGGGCTCACTTTTTCTTGAACGTAGACCTGGCACAAGTGTGAAACAAAGTGAAAGTGTTAGTCACTCAGTCATGTCCGACTCTTTGCAACCCCATGGAATTTAGCCCACCAGGTTCCTCTGTCCATGGGATTCTCCAGGCAAGAATACTGGAATGGGTAGCCATTCCCTTCTCCAGGGGATATTCCTGACCCAGGGATTGAACCTGTGTCCCCTGCACTGGCAGGCAGACTGCTCACCACTGAGTCACCAGGGAAGTCCATTTTAAAAACAAAACAAAACAAAACACTGATTTGGATCTTCATATTCAAAATTAGATTTGCTGGCAGAAGAGTCTTCCCATTTAGCAATGTAATGGGGAGAAGAATTGATTTTTTAAAACACCAAGATCTATGTCAACAGTAAAGAATATTATACCACCCTTAGGTATAATCTGCTGCTGCTGCTGCTGCTGCTAAGTCGCTTCAGTCGTGTCCGACTCTGTGCGACCCCATAGACCGCAGCCCACTAGGCTCCTCTGTCCCTGGGATTCTCCAGGCAAGAACACTGGAGTGGGTTGCCATTTCCTTCTCCAATGCATGAAAGTGAAGAGTGAAAGTGAAGTCGCTCAGTCGTGTCCGACTCAGCAACCCCATGGACGGCAGCCCCCCAGGCTCCCCTGTCCCTGGGATTCTCCAGGTAAGAGTACTGGAGTGGGGTGCCATTGCCTTCTCCATAGGTATAATATACCTGGTAGTTTTAGCCAGTTTCTTGCAGTGACCTCATATTTCCTTCCCTCTCACTTGGCCAGTGTTGGTGCATGCTAAGTCTCTTCAGTTGTGTCTGACTCTTTGCTACCCTATGTAAGGTAGACCACAGGCTCCTCTGTCCATGGGATTCTCCAGGCAAGAATACTGGAGTGGGTTGCCATGCCCTCCAGGGAGTCTTCCTGACCCAGGGATGGAACCCAGGTCTTGTCTCCTATATTGGTAGGCAGGTTCTTTACCACTAGCACCACCTGGGAAGCCCTCTCAGTTGGCCTAATCTGTTCTGTAAACTTTGGTTCACTCTTGCCTGCCTTCCTGCTTACCCCGCTCATTGTCTCTGTCCCTTTACCTGTGGCATTTTACACTTGAGGGGAGCTGTGGATGGTTGCTGACAAAAGGCCTGCTAATCACACCAATTAAGAGGTGTGACTGTCGCCTTTTACCTACCAGCTCTGTTACTGAACATGCTAATTAGGAATCGTACAGGTGCAGGCGTTTAAGTTCATCAGGATTAACACTGATGCACAGCTTTGTTTTGGCTCTCTGTTTAAATATTGAAAAATCATGGGTAAAGGGCTGGTTTCTGTTGAAGGATGAACAGATGTCATTGCTGTATTTCTCGGAAAATCTTTAGACCGACTTAAAGCAATGAAAGTGACCTTCCGAGAAGTGATTCTCCATGGTCAGGCTTTGAAACGGCAGGTGTTTTGGGCTCTCTTTCCCTCGGGGAGGAGCGGGGAACTTGTCTTTATGTTACAGGGCCCTGGAACTCCACTGGAAGGTCAGCTGAGGGCATTATACTAGAAGCATGTAGAGTTATTTAAGGATTTTTCAGAAGACCGAGAGTTGATATATTTCTTTCTGAAATCTGAACTCATGTCATCGAATAGTGTTACAGATATATCCTCTAGACTTCCCTTTAAAATTTTTTGGATAAAACACCTGGGTGAGGGAATCTGTTTTAGAATCCTGTATCCTCAATTTGATAGAAACCAAGGGGTCATCCTGACCAGCCTCTAATTAGGGGAGTTAAAAATTCATTCGACAGAGGGAACAACTATGGCCCAAGACATTTTATGACCTGCCCAAGGCCACTGAATCAAGATAAACCTCCATCTGCGGAATGAGATAGATTTGGGGGAAGAGCTAACCCTTCCATTTTTCTCTAGCAGAATGAGTAATTCCTATGAGGAGCTGGTAATTTTTAGCTTGTCCTCAAGCCTACTGAAATATCTTTGCTCTTTCCATGCATCTGTAAGAGCAACTGTTGTTTTCAGTCATTCAAGGGGAAAGTGTGTGGTGAGGGCCTCTTCTATTTTTGTGGTAGACGCCACAACAAATACAGAACGTCTCTCTGGCTCCTTGGAACCTAAGCTGCAAGGTTTGGAGCTGCTGTGTGATGGAAAAAACTAGTTGATGGGGTTGAGACCAGTGAGCAGACCACATTTCAGGGAACTGATCAATCCAATCCAGGAGGAGCATGGTCCCCTTGCTCTTACTCAGGATGGATCTTGCTTGTTACCTGACTTATAGTAAGGGGCAAAGTGGGGGTATGAATGGCTGGAAGTCCAAGGCTCTGGGCTGCCCTTCTCTCTCAACACAGGGGATAAACTCGAACCTTAACCCATTTTAAAACAAACAAATGCACTCTGGATTCTTAGCATGTGTCTGGTACATTGTAAATGTGCAAGAAATGGAAGTCTTTATTATTAGAAGCTTACTCACCTCTGGGGACATTTGCATCATATATTTATTAACCATAAAAACAACTAACATTTCCACTGGACTTCAGTCTTTTTCCTTTCTTCCCTCCATTTTGCATCTGAATTTTATTTTTGGCTTCTTGTTGTTGCATTGCCAAGACCTGAAATATTCAGTCTAGAAAATTATAAAAATACATGTCTTTCAATAAAACATCTATAATCCTACCCCTCAGGGATAATTACTATTAACACTTTGGTATATAACTTCAAGGATTATATTCTATACATGCATAAACATTTAAAAATTAAAATGGGAAGGATGATGTAAGTTGGCTTGGAAAATTTATTTTCATTTAGTACTATATTTAAACATTTTCCTTTAAATATACATATTTCTTTCCATCAGAAATTTTGTTAACTGTGGATTTTCTATAATTTAACACATTTTCTATTTTTGCATATATTAGTTGCTTCTAATTTTTCATAATTATAAAAATACTACAATGAGTATCCTGTAGTTAATTTTTTTATATAAATTCTTAGAAGTAGAGTTTGAGAGTTAATACACAGGTAGTAGTATGACATGACAAATTACTTGAAACTCATCAGCTTAAAATGACACACCTTTATGATCTCAGTTGCTGTGGGTAATGAGTCTGGGCATAATTTAGTTGGTCCCTCTTCAAAGTGTCACTCATCATTGGAGGGTGTGGTCTCCTTTGAGCTTCTCTTAGAGGCTCTACCCCTCTACTGGAGCATCCAATTCCAAACTCAAGTTGTTGGAAGGATCCATTTCCTTGCAATTGTCGGGCAAAAGCCTCATTTTCTTGCTTGCTATAGTCTAGAGGGTTTCTTCAGCTCCTACAGATAGCCTGAAAGTTCATTGTTACGTGGCCTTCCAACACAGGCAGCCCACAATGTAGTGGCTTCTTCAAGCCAGCAAGGGAGAGAGAAACATACTCCAGTGAGAAGTGTTACAATCTTATGTAACATAATCATGTAATCACATATATCCTGCTTCTTCTGCTGTATTTATTCTCTTGGCTAGACCTAAGTTAGACCTAAGTTGACACCTAAGTGTCAAGCTTCCTTGACACTCCAAGGAAGAGCCACAACTCAAGGACATGAATACCACAAAGCAGGGTCATGAGGCTTTCCTAAGAACCTGTCCACAAAAATCCATGTTTAAAGCTTTTGATGAACATAACTGAACTGCAAACATATCTCTGTTAGTACAGAATTAGTGTGCCCTTTTCCCTACAACACTGACCAATTTGTAGGAAGTAAATTGCCAATTTGATGCTGAAAAATGATACATTTGAACTTGAATGTATTACTTTATGAATATATATTACTATGTTCTTTGCTCATTTGCACATTTCACTTTTGAGAACTGCTTTTCCTGTTGTTTGGGTAGAGCATTAACATTTTTCATTGTTATACTTGGTATATTTTCCCCTATGTGTTGATCTTTGTCTTTTGGGGGTAATATTGAGGAATGTGGCAAATTTATTTTTATTGTAGTCAAATCAGACATTCTTTACCTTATTGATGTTCTCTTTACCACCATGTGGGCTTCCCTGGTGGCTCAGCTGATGAAGAATCTGCCTGCAATGTGGGAAACCTGGGTTCAATCCCTGGGTTAGGAAGATCCCCCGGAGAATGGAATGGCTATCCACTCCAGTTGGAGAATATCATGGACTGTATAGTCCATGGGGTTGCAAAGAGTCAGATACGACTGAGCGACTTTCACTTTACCAGCATGTAGAGTGTTTTTCTGCCCCAGGATTACAGAAACATTCTAAAATGTGGAATCTAAAAAATAATACAAGTGAATCTACACACAAAACAGAAATACACGCTTAGATGAAGAAAACAAACTTATGGTTACCAAAGGTGAAAGGGAGGAGGGTTGTGATTCTCAGTGTGGGGTTACCAAACCATCAGCATCACTATCACATGAGTACTTGTTAGAAATGCAGATATTTGGGTCCCACTCTGACCTACTAAATCAGAAACTCTGGGGTGGGCTCAGAAAGCTCTCCATGTGATTCAGATTCTGGAAAGCAAGGACTACAGCAGCCAGCTTTTGTATGGTCAGTGAGCCAAGGATAGTTTTCATATTTTTAAAGAGTTGCAACAACCACCATCACCACCATCAACATCAAAAACAAAAGCAAAGAACACCATATAATTGAGACCACATGTTGGATGTAAAGACTAAAATATTTACTACCTTGTCCTTTATAGAAACAGTTTAACAACCTCTGCTTTAAAGTTTGAGAACTCCTGCCATAGTAGTTAGTACCAATCATTGAGATAGATAGAAGGAACTTAGATCTCTGAATAACTTTGTGGAGCAGATCTTCTCTTTCGATTTGGTCTGCTTATCTCTGGACTACTAAGCACAGGAAAAATAAGTCTCTGTCTTATGTAATCCTCATTCTGTGTGGTCTCATGTTAGAACCGCTGAGCCCATACCCTAACTAATGGAACCAGTAAGAAGATGCTGCTCTATAACACATTGATCTCCCTTTCCACACCTCATCATTAGCTAATGGTCTGTGATTTGCTCTTAAGTTTCCTATATCACATCTCTCCCGGTGTCTCTCTTCAAAGATTCAGATGTTGGATTTGTCTAATGATCTTCCACATAACTTGTGCCCCAGAGGCTTCAGAAAAGTTTACTTGGAGCTTCAAGGTCAAGTTCAACCTGGCTTAACCGTTTTCCCCTGAAATAATTCCTTCAATCTAACCAGTAATCTTGTAACTGGTAATCTTGTACTTTCATAGTTTTTCTTTGATAATATATTGATTAGAAATCTTGGTGTATCAGCATTGAACAAACCCTCATGGTTCGTTTTCTGGCTGATGCAAACAGATTCATCCTTATTTGAAAAGGTACATTGAGGGGTGCATGTGTGCATGCTAAATCAATTCAGTTGAGTCCGACTCTTTGTGGTCCCATGGACTTTAGCCAGCCAGGCTCTTCTATCCATGGGATTCTCCAGGCAAGAATACTGGAGTGGGTTGTTATGCCCTCCTCCAGGGGATCTTCCCAACCCAGGGATTGAACCCATATCTCCTGTGTCTCCTGCATTGCAGGCAGATGCTTTACCACTGAACCACCAGGGAAGCCCACATTGAGGGGTATCCCTTCTTAACAGGCAAGATTTAATGATGACACTTGCAGCATCAGCTGTGAGATTTCTTTGTGAGCGGGCAGTTAGGATTTATTGCAAGACTATTGGAATTAGGGAGGTAACTAAAAAGGTAAATGACCTTGTAAGGAGACGGGGGTGGGAGGGGGTGGGAGGGGGTGGGGGGGTGGGGTCTGTGTTCCCGGCTATCTGTGTTCCCAGGGCCAGGTAAACCATCCTGTCCAGATCAGGAGACGGTGTCCTGGAGACTCAATCCCAGGAAGCAGATGGGAGGGGAAAGAAAGGAAAGGGTGCTTTTCAACTACAAAGTTCAGTTGGCTAAGACAGCGCTTCTCTGAGTCTCTCTAGAAATGCAGACACCAAACAGCGAGCAAGGAGGAAAAGCCTGATTTCCAGAGGGCGCGCAGTGTCCCCAGGTAGGGCAGTGCACACAGGCTCAGAGCTCAGGTTTGGGGCACCGGGGTGGGGGGCGTGGGGAGGAGCGGGCAGGACGCAGGGGTCGGGATCGCGCGGAGGCGCAGCCGCTTCGCAGCGCTCCATCGGCGCGGTGTGTCATTCTGCGTGCAGTAATGAAGCCTGACGAGAGGTCTCCTGCTTGCCCAGAGCCGGCTGTTGTCCTAAAAATGCAAACCATCGCCTCGGGCCATGGAATCGGGAACAGGCAGAGGACAGAGGCTCCGGCTGGGCGCCCCACTGCTCGCCCTCCCTTCAGCACTCCCGACTTGGACGTAGAAAGCTGGTCTTTACCCTTGTACATAAGGACACAGAAGAAAGGGATTTTTTTTTTTTAAGGTGTCCCAGAGGCCGATGGTTTTAATCCTGACTTTATTTTTTTTTTGCTGAGCAGATACTAAAGCCGGGGGAGGTGGGGACTGCCTACCACCAATCCTTGAGTCCTCGTGTGTTTTCTCATGCAAAATAAGCCCTTTGAACTTGAAAGCTGCATTTGCGCCTGGCTCCCCAGTGCCTCCCTCCCCCGCGCCTGCTTCCTCTTTGTTTTCTCTAGAGTGTAGGCGAGTGCATCGCTTCCTCCCTCGGCCAGCCTTTTATTTTTTTTTAAGTCTGGCTCTTTAATAATCGATGGGCCTGGCGGACTCCTCGCCCCACCTCAGAAACCCTGGCCTGGAGGGTGACCCATCAGGAGGCCGGAGACTGCACGGATATCCACACACCCGCTGGAAGCAGGCCGGGCCTGGAGCATCTCTGCCTGGGCCCCTCGGCCTGGCAGGAGGATTCCTCCCTTTCTGCAGCGTTGGTTGGTTTGTGGCTTGTTTTTGTTTTGAACTCTTGCCTTCAGGGCTTCCCTGCTGGTCCTGAGGCTGCAGAGGCATCCTTGACCCTGGAGGACCATGTCTGGGAAGGCTCTCATCCCCTGCCTCTGAGGGTCTTTGTTGCTCACCACTCACATTGCAAAAATCCCCCCTCCTCCTCCCCCTCATCAACCTCCTTGGAAGCAAAGCTCGAAGTTGGAAAAAAAAAAAAAATGCACTTTTCCTTGTGTTTTTAGGCATCAATTATTTCTATGGAATTCTTGACAGACAACAAACGATTAAAAAAAAAACAACTCGATTTTCTGCTGTCAAGGAAACAAGCTGTTAGCACCATTTCAGGCTCCCTTGGTAAACCTGGGGAAAACTTGGGCATTCACCACCATGGTCTCTCACAGAATTCACCTGAAGTTGTTTCTAGAGCTTCATTGAAGCGGGGACCCTAGGCCCCAGCTCTGGTGAAGGTCCCTGGTTTTCTGGAAGGGTTGGTGAAAGGGGTGGAGCCAGGAGGTTAGCCTTGTGCACCCCTGGGATGAGTGGAAGGAAGGTCTGGGTTGGCGGGGGAGGCGTCAGGTCTGTGAGCTGCCCACTGGAGGTGAGGGGTGGTGGAGGGTGGGCCCCACTACCCAATCAGCTGCCCCATGGTATCTCAAGATCTGATAGCATGTAACCCTATCTTTCGCTGTACGTCTCCATCTTCATTTTGCCCATTGAGTTGAGTTGAATGTCAGTCGTGTCTGACTCTGTGACCCCATGGACTGTATCCCACCAGGCTTCCCTCTCCAAGGGGATTCTCCAGGCAAGAATACTGGAGTGGGTAGCCATTCCCTTCTCCAGGGGATCTTCCTGACCCAGGGATTGAACCCGTGTCTCCCGCATCACAGGCAGATTCTTTACTGTCTGAGCCATTCCTCCCCCTCCACTTTATTCTCTATTACTTACTTGCTCACCACTTTCCTTAAAATTCTACCATCCAGGGAAATTCACCAGGTCTTCAGGTCTTTCCCACGTCTCTCCTTACTGTGCTCAAGTCCCCATTGACTGTCTTTCCTTAAGACTTGATCTACCCAAGGAACTGCCCTGACTTCAGTGTAACTACATAAACTTGAATGGTACAGGTTGGTAGAACTCTGTTCTATTTGGAGCGATTTAGACTGTATTTTCTTATTAGACCTGATAAAGGTTAATTCATATCTTCAGACTTCCCTGGTGGCTCAGACAGTAAAGCGTCTGTCTGCCTACAATGTGGGAGACCGGGGTTCAATCCCTGGGTTGGGAAGATCTCCTGGAAAAGGAAATGGCAACCCACTCCAGTATTCTTGCCTGGAAAATCTCATGGACGGAGGAACCTGGTAGGCTATAGTCCATGGGGTCCCAAAGAGTCAGACATGACTGAGAGACTTCACTTTCACTTTCATATTTTCAGACCCATGGAATGGAGGCCATCCCAGTGGCCTGGCCTCCATCACAAATCAAAACCTAAGTCCGCCAGCACTCATCAGAAATACCTCAGTCTCAGGGAAACTACCACACACCAATCATACTCTTCTGCTTAGTTTTTGGGAGTTCACTTTGCCCTAGAAAACAGGGTTTGCCTGGCTCAGAGGGAAATCTCCATCGCCTGCCCTGCCAGTCATGCCTTGTTTCCACGTTGCCGCTTCTGATCTCCATAAAACCTGCTCTTGCCTGCATCCCCAGGGAAGAGCACCCCACTGCCTGTGAGGCTCTGTACTCTCCAAATCCTGGATGGCTTTCCCTTGGATAAAGAATTCCAAATTGGTTCCAAATTGGGAAAGGAGTACATCAAGGCTTTATACTGTCACTCTGCTTATTTAACTTCTTACATCATGCGAAATGCCATGCTGAATGAAGCACAAGCTGGAATCAAGATTGCCAGGAGAAATACCAATAACCTCAGATATCCAGATGACACCACCCTAATGGCAGAAACTGAAGAGAACCAAAAGAGCCTCTTGATAAAAGTGAAAGAGAAGAGTGAAAAATCTGGCTTAAAACTCAACATACAAAAACTAAGATCATGTCCTCTGGTTTCAAAATATCATGTTAAATAGATGTGGAAACAGTGAGAGACTTTATTTTCTTGGGCTCCAAAATCACTGCAGATGGTGACTTAAGCCATGAAATTAAAAGATGCTTGCTCCTTGGAAGAAAAGCTATGACCAACCTAGACAGCTTATTAAAAAGCAGAGACATTTCTTTGCCAACAAAGGTCCGTCTAGTCAAAGCTATGGTTTTCCGGTAGTCATGTATGGATGTGAGAGTTGGACTATAAAGAAAGCTGAGCACCGAAGAATTGATGCTTTTGAACTGTGGTGTTGGAGAAGATTCTTGAGAGTTCCTTGGACTGGAAGGAGATCAAACCAGTCAATCTTAAAGGATATCAGTCCTGAATATTCATTGTAAGGACTGATGCTGAAACTGAAACTTCAATACCTGGCCACCTGATGTGAAGAACTGACTCATTGGCAAAAATGCTGATGCTGGGAAAGATTGAAGGCGGGAGGAGAAGGGGACGACAGAGGATGAGATGGTTGGATGGCATCACTGACTCAATGGATATGAGTTTGAGCAAGCTCCAGGAGTTGGTGATGGACAGGGAAGCCTGGCGTGCTGCAGTCCATGGGGTCGCAGAGTCAGACATGACTGAGTGACTGAACTGAACTGAATAAAGAATATCAAACTCATTGCTAAACTGTGTTGTTGGTTTCATTTGAGAGCAATCCCGTGAGCTGGGGATTTTCTAGCTCATTCTCAAGTAAGGCAGCTAAAGCCCAAACAAAGTGTGAATTTGCTCCTCCATCTTGGTCCTCTTGCCTCCTCTCCCAGGTACCTGCCAGGCATCCTGGGTATGTTCACAGATGCATGAGGCTTATTCTCTGTTTTTGTGAAGCCTGTAAACCAGTAGATAACCTGTGATATGCAGAAAAAAACTGTAATTCAAGATAAAATTGTATTCCCATGAAAAGAGTATGAACAAAGTACAGTACTATTTTAGAATAGGGAGATATTCTTTTCCATGGAAGGAGCATATAGACCGGTTGGTTCAAGTGTCCTAGGGCCCTAGGACTGAATCAGCCTATTTGCTGGGCGCTGACATGGGACAAATTATTTAACCTCTCAGAATTTTAGATTTCATGTCTGTAAATCTGGGTTTGTTACACTTAGAGCATTTCCACGGAATTAAATGAAATAACATATGTAACTCGCTGGGCCTAGCACAGAGTGAGGACTCCACAAATGGAAGCAGTTATTGGAATTCTCTGCATGCATAGGATTTTGACAGCTAGAGATGGGACGGATGATGGCATTTCTTTTTTTTTTTTTCCCCAGTGTGATAGAATTTTAAGAAGGGGTAACCAGGTCTCATTTACATTTTATATAAATCACTTTCTGACATTTTTGTAGTCCTAAAATTGCATTGCACGATACAAGTCGCTTACAAAGAAGGTAATTACCAAGATAGTTTACAGTTTGACCAGTACTTTACAAAGTACTTTTATTCACAACGTCTTGTCTACAAGTGTGAATAGAAATTGCTGTCTGTCCTGCTCAAGACTTCTCTTTTTGAGACCATCCTGCATGTCACATTTGCCTAGCACTTACATTATCCCAATGGCTCAGTGGGTAAAGCATCTGCCTGCAGTGCAGGAGACACAGGAGATGTGGGTTCAGTCCCTGGGTCTGGAAGATCCCCTGGAGGAGGAAATGACAACCCACCCCAGTATTCTTGCCTGGAGAATCCCACAAACAGAGGAGCCTGGCGGCTACAGTCCATGGTGTCACAAAGAGTAAGACACAACTGAGCTAGAGCTCAATGGTATTTTTATGTACATTATCTTAGGCATTGCTTCAAGCACCTTTGTATTTTAAGTCAATTAATCTGTACTGCCTTTCCTCAAAGTAAGTCCTATAATTCTCCTACATTTGAGGGAACTGAGGAACAGAGAGGGTAAGTAACTTGCCCAAGGTTGCACAGCATGTGCTGTACCTCTGCATGGCCCAGGAAATTGAGCATCCTCTGGTTGGGCGCTCTGTGTTCTCCAGTTTCCCTTCTATGATTCCTTCCACCTTGTTCCAAACTACAGAAGCAGCCCGAGGTGCATAGGTGGGCAAGAGGTGCTTGTTGGTACAGGCAGCTCACGGCAGCAGGAGACGATGGCGGCCAGGGTTTGAGTCGCTCCCTTGTGGTGCAGTTCCAGGGTCCCTTTGCTGTGGGATGAAGTGACCCTGAGGCTGTACAAGTACTCAGATGCTGGGGCAGCTGGGAAAGGCAAGGACATGGGATTTGGAAGAACACACTTGGACAGAGACCAGTCAACAATGGGGACTTGCTCTTCTGGAACCTTCAGCACATGATTGAAAATTTGGACTCTTAGTTACTATTAATACATCTGAAAAAACACTGGGAGTTATGGGAACACTCTTTCCACCTGCTTCACACATTGTTCTGAGGCTAAAAATAAAGTAATGAGTGAATATGCAATGTGAAGACTCTATACAGTGTATATAAATATGAATCACCAAAGGACACAAACTATTTTAATATCAAATGAAATCTAGAGTTGTCCAATTGACTGGAAGGGCTAGTAGATATAATTTGCTTCTTATATTAAATCCAGACCAGACCTCTGGAGATCAACCTTCTTTTAAACCTACCTTGATGGTTTTGTTGTTGTTTGTTTGTTTTTTAATTTTTAACTTTGTATTGCATGCCTGAGTGCTTGCTCAGTTGTGTCTGACTCTTTGTGACCCCATGGACTGTAGCCTACTGTGGGGTTGCAAAGAGTCAGACACAGCCTCTGTCTATGGAATTTTCCAGGTAACAATACTAGAATGGGTTGCCATTTCCTACTCCAGGGGATCTTCCTGATCCAGGGATCGAACCCTTGTCTCCTGTATCTCCTGCATTGGCAGGCAGATGGTTTACCAACTGCGTCACCTGGGATGCCATTCTGTATTGGGGTATAGCCAGTTAATAAACAATATTATGATAGTTTCCGGTGAACAGCGAAGGTTCTGTAGTCAGATAAATGGATGGATGGAATTACTGAATGTGTTAGGGATCACTGCAAAGTAGCCACCCGCCAGGTTCGTGTCAAACCACCACCACCATCAACTCATTTATACTTTTCCCCCAGAGCAATGATTTCCCCCCAACCCTAGAACCAAGAAGATGAGCTCTAAGTGGACTTGATATCTCCACTCGCAGAAATAGAAATAGGTAGCACGTTTTAAATAGAGAACAGTCTGACTCATTAGTATCCCAAACACATTCCCAAGGAGAGGAAATGCTTTCGTAGGAAGCAGTCAATGGCTTCTCAAAATAAATAAGTACCAGTAACAGTAGTGACTTCAGGTGACTTTTGGACCATCCAAAGACCAGGAGACATGAAATCAGTCTTTCTTGAAAGATTTTGTGAGTGCTAATCTTTATATTGAAAAACATTCATGAGATAAGCCTAGGTTTTCAATAGCGCTTGAGATATGTTGACCCAACTGATTAAAAACGGGAATATTCACAATGTAGCTTGGCTTTTCCTCTCTCCCTTCAAGAGCCTTGTTGTACAACAGCCTGAGCTAAACATGCTGTGTCAATCTTATCTTTTACATTTCCCAAGTGTTTTCTTCTTAGATCATGCAACAACCCTCTCATTATTTTAAATATTTTTGCCTGTAAATTTCAGAATACTTGATCTGATTTTAATAGGACCCATGTGTGAAATCCTTTATTTTTTTTTTTTTAAATCTATCGCTCTGAGTCTTTCTGCTCTTCAGTACAGCACAGCTTGGTAGCACTAGGTACGTCTTGTTGAAAGTATGTCCATAAATATGTACCTTGCAGCAGGGAACAGCTTGTTAAATTGGCAGTCCTCAGCAGTTTGCCTAGAAAAGTTTGCCTCACTTGTGATAGTCCAAATGTAGGGCAGAACACAGCGTAACTTTTTATCTAATTTTACCAATTGACATATTCTTCAAATTTTTAACTACCTCATGTCTTTTCCTTACAGTTCTACCACCTGACGTGAAAGTGGCTAAACGTTCTCACCGTTGCCAAATGTGGATAGGGAAATTGACTTTCATTACTGGATACTAATTTGGAGGGAAATTCAGGAAAATAATTCTGTCATCTAAAACAGGATGCTAAAGCCACCGTGAGAAAAGCATCCTGACAGGCTGAGGCCACTGCTCTCTATTCCTGAGGTTGGATGAGTACGGCTTCTCCTTATGGCAAGGGTGGGGCTCACCGGTTTTAGTCTTTCTAGTTTTATTGGTATACTTGATTGGTTTACAGTACCCGATGAAAACCCCATTATTGATATATGTATCAATATTTTGATATCATTGATTCATATATCAATAATATTTTGATATCAATATATTTTATTGGTGTGTTGATATAGTCTGGTTTTCATCTCTCTGGTTAGGATCCAGTTAGAACTAAGGATAAGTATGTGTGTTAGTCACTCAGTCATGTCTGACTTTTTATGACTCCATGGACTGTAGCCTGTCAGGCTCCTCTGTGGGATTCTACAGACAAGAATACTGGAGTGGGTAGCCCTTCTTTTCTCCAGGGGATCTGCCTGACCTGGGAACCAAACCCTGGTCTCCTACATTGGCAGGTGGATTCTTTACCAATGAGCCGCCAGGGAAGGGATAAGTATAGATGACCCTCAATTCAAAATTTAATGTCATAATCCTATGGTTGCCAGTGGGAAGAATGGGGTAAAGGGATGGTTAGGGAGTTTGGGATGGACATATACACACTGCTATGTTTAAAATGGAAAGCCAACAAGGATCTACTGTATAGCACATGGAACTCTGCTCAATGTTATGTGGCAGCTTGGATGGAAGGGGAGTTTGGGGAAGAATGGATACATGTATATGTGTGACTGAGTCTCTTTGCTGTCTAACTGAACTATCCCAACATTATTAATCGGCTACGCCCCAATACAGATAAAAAGTTTATGTCACAGGATGAGCATCCGTGCCACAGCTGACAACCTGCTTCCCTCCCTCTCGGTCTCTGTTAGCAGCACCACCTACCTGTCTCCAGGCCTCAGCACATCAGGAAAATATCCTTTGTCAGCTTGTAATTGTACTGTTTAGAATTTGCCAAACCTTGTCCTGGGGAGAAAACATCACAACAGAGGATGACAAAATGAAGCACAAATCTGAATATGGCACCCAAGGAGGGATTCGGGGGCTTGGCGTGGCGCACAGCGCGATGACTGCGCTCACTGGCCGTTTGGGTGACCACACCCTCCAGATGGTCCTCTGTGCGTTCGGGGGAGTGGCCTGAGGATGCATTTTCTGTGCTTGGTTCCTGTCTGCAGATTTTAACCACCCGGCAAAGGATTTGCCTATTTCTGAAGAATCTATTAGAAAGCACTATTTTAGGAGCGATTCTTGAAGAAAGTCTTTTTAGAAATTCAAAGCGGGTTTTTTAGAAATGACGCCCGACTTTCTATCCTCTTCTGAACAAGGTCTCCTAGATTCAGGTAGGTAAGCACCTGCATTTAGATCTTTCAGTTTTACACAAACGTTTTCACGGGCGAAAGTTTATAGTCCACACCTTTCTGAAGATTAAGAGACAGAATCTGAAGCGCTGTTTCAGTATTTCTCAAAAATGGGAGTCTGAGTCCCTCTTGCTTCAGAATCACCTTGGGTAAATATTACAAGTGCATATTTCCAGGATCTACTTCTGACCCAATGAATTAGTTGCTTTAGGTAGAATCTAAGTGATTCTGATACACATGAAAACTTTGCAATCATTACATGTATTGCCCTGTACACACATAGCTGGTGTTCGGTACATTTTTGTGGAGTGAATCAAAATAATTCAAGGGAATAAAACAAAATCATTCAATCAAGCAAAGTACATTCTTTTTTAAATTAAATGTCCTTCAGGCTTTATGTTGATTTAACCACATTAAAACTGTGACCAAAGACATTCTAAATTGTGGATCTGTGGTTGATAATTGAAAGAGAAAAACCCCTTGGCTGGTGCCTTGAAGAATATTTTCTTATCCTCTTGGAGGCGTATGTCAAGCACATCTAAAATAGCTATTCTGGATCATTCTACTTTTTTAAATTAAAAAATTTAATTATTGACAAAAGCTATTTGCTGGAATTGTGTAAAAAATGTTTACAGATGCCTTAGGAAGGAAATGGCAGAATGTGGAACTAATTGTGTTGATTCAAGATAATTATGAAACACAAATGACCATTACTTATAACAAGTCCCTGATGGTCAGGGGTTGACTCCAGGGATGAGGCTCGAATGAAGGAAAGGAAAAGAAAATAAAAAAGAGTGGTGATATATGTATGTAGTTATAATACAGCTAGAAACTGTGCCCTATCTTCAAGTTCATAGAGGTGTTTTGTGACATTTCAGTATTTGAATTATACATGCTATATTTTTATTAAGTAAAGCTTTTCTTTCTAACTTCAAAGGAGCATAGTTTTTTTTTTTTGTTTTTTTTTTTGTTTTTTAATCTTTACTTCCTGTCACATTGACTCCTCGGAATAAGAGGTGATTGTGTCTTCCATTTTCTGACTTCCCTTTACAGTGGAAAGTGACATATTTAGATATGAAGTGTTTTCATTTGTTTTCCATCCTAGATGGTCAGTGAGCTTTTATGCCAGGATTGTAAGAAGAGGCCCAGAAGAGACCTTCTGGATGTTAAAAGTTGTCTTGTCACAAAAGTCCTGAGCAACCTGAATGTAATTTACATCATCGGATGTACACCGGCTGTCCCCAACATACATGGACCTCTTGGTCTACTGTGATTTGATAATCCTCTGTTTAGTGTGGATTTCAGTTTATTTCAGTCTCTCAGTGTGTCTGACTCTGTAACCCCATGGACTGCTGCACGCCAGGCTTCCCTGTCCATCACCAACTCCTGGAGCTTGCTCAAACTCTTGTCCATCCAGTCAGTGATGCCATCCAACCATCTCATCCTCTGTTGTCCCCTTCTCCTCCTGCCTTCAGTCTTTCCAAGCATCAAGGTCTTTTCCAGTGAGTCAGGTCTTTGCATCAGGTGGCTAAAATATTGGAGTTTCAGCATCAGTCCTTCCAATAAATATTGGTGTGGAGAGGTGGATTTAAAAATATAGAAAAGGCCAGAAGCTTCAAGTAGGAATCACCACTGACAAGAAATGCTAGGGGACCAAATTTGCATCTTCAGTTGAACATTATCATCCAAAAGAGAGAATCTTCCACCTTTGAAGGAAAAAAACCGGCTTTGTTTCACATTCCTAACTGAAAGAGGAGCTCTAAATCAACATGCATGTTTCTAGACCAACGTTGTCTAAGAGAAATAGAAGGTGGATTATAGATGTAATTTAAAATTTTCTACGAGCTGCTTCAGGGAAAGTAAAGAAAAACAGGTGGAAATAATTTAATAATAATATATTTTATTTAACCTAGTTTTTCCAAAATATCATTTCAACATTTAATGAATATGAAAATTATTAATGAGACTTCTGAGATTCTTTTATCATACTAGATCTTTGCATCTCAGTTTGAATTAGCCTCATGTCAAGTGTTTAATGGCCCCATATGACTATTGTTTAGTCGCTCAGTCGTGTTTGACTCTCTTGTGATCCCATGGACTGTAACCCACCAGGCTCCTCTGTTCACAGGATTTCCCAGGCAAGAATACTGCAGTGAGTTGTGTTTCCTTCTCCAGGGGATCTTTCCAATCCAGGGATGGAACCACATCTCCTGCATTGGTAGACAGACTCTTTACCACTGAACCACCTGGGAGGCCCCTCACATGTGACTAGTGGCTGCCATATTGGGGAACTCAGCTTTGGACTGTTTATTCTTCATCAACATGTGAATCCTCTAAGAGGGACTCTTGTGAAGGATGAATTCATTCAAAGGCAAGAAAATGTGATTTCCTTTGTGATCTTGGGGCCTGAGGCTGTAGTGTATATGGGTAAACGACTAGAAGAAAGAGTGATAGTGAGGAGTCTACTTTCTATTGACATATGTGAAGTCTGCCTTTTGGTTTGCTCAGGTTGCAGAGACTGAGCTTTTCCAGAGAAGTTACTTGATCAGTTGCTGCATTTATCAGGTTGGGCCATCAGCCATTGCCCCTTGCTGTATTCTATGGCTCTGCTATACTACTGAATCAGTATTGATACTACTCTAAGATACCTTTTCTGGGTGTTTATCCCCCTTTGCTGGTGGCTGCCTCACTTCATCTTGCCATCCAGCAGCTGCTCATGCCTCCTTTGTTAAAGATGCTGAGCCTATGGACTAGTCCCAGTCTAGGCTTTCAGTGTTGGTGGATAACTAGAGATATGTCTCAAGGAGCCAGATGTGATGTTCATGGCAATTCCAAGTGTCACAGACAGAGTGAGGGCTGAGCAGTGCCACAACTCAGTGTTAAGCTTTGATTCTCAATTTCAGGTTTGCCTCAGTGATAGTGTCCTATTGCCCTAGAAACTGACCAGCTTTCTTGGACTGTTTTAGTTTGCTTCTGGATTTCAGGTACAGAGCATTGTTAATTATACGTCTTGGTACATGACACCATATCATTGGTTTCACAGACTTCTTTCTTGACCAACTGGTTGGCTTACTTACATGTTATTGATCTATTTGTTATCTACCTATCCCTCTACCTATCCATCCATCCATCTAACTGCCCATCCATTCATTCATCCATTCATCTATCTATTTATCATCTCTCTATCTCATTTGGCCTCCATTTCTCAAGTTCTCACCGCCATTCTCATTTCTCCCTCTACCACAAACAATCATATGAATGTGTTTGATGGTATCCTTTTGTTTTCCTGTGTTCTTATATTTGTTTACATATGCTAATTTATACAAGTATCATCATATTAGATAGCTCATTCTGTTTTCTTTTTATCATGATGACCCATTGTTTCTAAGACCTACCCAGGTAGCTGTGTCAGCATCCAGTCCTTTGTTTCTGATGGCTGCGGGATCGTGTTGGCAGCTACTGTGCTCTCCTTACCTCTGGTGAGACCCCGTGATTCCCTCCTACCCGCACAAACAGCATGACGATAAACATCGTGGAGTGTGCCCCCCAGTGAGTGAGAATATTTTTAAGAATTATATTCAGGAACAGTACTGCTTGTCTTAGTGAATGTTTAATTAGCTAAATATTACCAGGCTGTTTCCAGAATGTCTGCATCAGTCTGTGTTTAAATCAACAAGCACATAAAGATTATGATGTACCCATATACCAATAATAATGATATTCTCCAGCTTTCCAATTGTAATCAATCTAACGAGTTTCTTGAACTTTTTCGTGACGTCGTGTCAAAGTGAATGGTAAAAACATATTCTTGTGAAGCAAAACGAGGGGATAAAGGCCAGTTTTCTATTCCTTTTTAAAGCATTTGACACATGCTGGTTGCTATAGTACTAGAAGCAAGAAATTCACTAGTGTCATATTTTAGAAGAACCACAGGCTAGAGCGTAAAATATAGCGATACAAGGAAATACACTGAGGATGTGTTGCGGCCACTAGTCACTTCTGCATCTCAGCCTAGATAGTGAAGGGATGTAATCTTTGTTTAATACTCACAGGAAGCCTATTTATGGTCTGGGCTGGTCTTGGGGACCTGGACATTCCCCAGGAATCGGTCACTTCTAAATGAACCTCACATGCAATAAAATGCTTATAATCTACTTATGCTTTCTTCTGGAGAAGGAAATGGCAACCCACTCCAGTAATCTTGCCTGGAAAATTCCATGGACAGATGAACCCGACAGGCTACAGTCCATGGGGTTGCAAAGAGTCGGACACAACTGAGTGACTAACACTCTGCTTTCTTACATTCTTTAGAAGTCTGCTCCAGTAGGTCCTAATAGCATAACTCAGAAAAGATTGCCTAGGATGACATTGCTAGCATGAGTCAAAGGGAACCAATAGGATGCTCAAGCCAGATGGGCAAGGGGTACTGACCTCAATATCAATATCTCTCCGGCACTGAAAGAGTGGCCAGTGTGTAAACAAGAGTGTCTGATGGTTCAGGTGTGACTAGAATCCCCCAGTGATGGCCATTCCAGAAGTAATGAGGATGGTATTTTCTTGGGAGATCTTTCTGTTTGGGAGGAAACTATAATCATTGGCCAAAAGTATGAAAAATAGGATCTAGAACCATATAATAAAGGACTGCAAGAGCCAATCAGGGTTTAGGGGCTTAGTCAATTGGACTATGGCTTGGAGGGTCTGGAATTGAGATCAGGTCTGGTTATTCAATCTGAGCAAATGTAGATAGTCTTAGAGAAGACCTGGGACTGAATGGCCATTTGAGGACTCAGAGCCCACTCCAGATCCCAAATTTATGAACATGAAGATTTGCCAAATTAGACATCACTGGCAGGTGGAGCCAAGTTTTATTCTCTCTGGCTGAGAGCCTGGATGGAGTTGAATATGCTGTTCAAACTCCCATTGCCTAGAAGTAAAAGGTTAGTGAAACAGATTGATGAGAATCTAAGTTCTGGATCCAGTGTAAAAATGGGCTCTCACACCCTAGAATCTGTATTCCCAATTTAGCACTGGAATTCATTGGAAATAGATTTCAAGATCTTACCATTTCCCAATGGTCATCCATGCACTTTTCCCCCTTCTGATACTTTGACCTGTTTTTCTCTCAGCAGTCTCTCTAGATTATACCAGCATATGTGGACTTTTCTTCCAAGAGTCAATAGAAACTCAAAAGGAAGAGGTAAATCTGAAGCCAGATGAATAGTAAGAGGAGAGTGGGGTGGCTGTGACCCTCATGTATGTCCTCATGGAGTAGGCTTTTGTCACGGTCTTTGGGTCTCAAGAAAGGGACTGGTTGGAGATTGAGTGACTTCGCATTACATTTTGGCAGGGTCTCAGCATATGTAACATCCACATATCTGTGGTCCCTTTTTTGGACTCTGCATGGAATGTACCAAGGGGATCTATGTATCATTTTAAATCATAGTGTCTTTATGTCCAAGCACTTAGCAAACTTTTGTAAATAGTTGAATGAATGAATAAAGGAATGAGTAAATGAATGGCAGAAGAGAAGAAGGCTATTAACTTACCCACCATGAAAAGGCAAAAGAGTGCATCTGTTATTATGTAATGTAGGTGGATGGGGTTACAGATAATGAGTCTAAATATCCACAGGGATAAGATCATGTGTGTGTGTGTGTGCTGAGTCGCTTCAGTTGTGTCCGACTCTTTGCAACCCCATGGACTGTAGCCCACCAGGCTCCTCTGTCCATAGGGACTCTCCAGGCAAGAATACTGGAGTGGGTTGCCATGCCCTGCCTCTTCCAAAGGATCTTCCCAACCCAGGGATCAAACCCACAATTCTTACATCTCCTACATTGGCAGGCAGATTCTTTACCACTGGCACCACCTGGGATAGCAAGTCATAAATACAGAAGCCAGTACTACTGAGTAGAGGGGAGAGGGAGCTGGAGCCAAACACATAAACCAGAGACTTAAGATATTTGTCTACCTTATTAAAACAAAGGACTGAATATCCTAGACTGTGCCAATTATGTGACACAAGAGGAAGATGCTGAAGTTAGCAGCGCTGAAATCTTCACAGAGGTTGGCAACTCTGGGGTGGGGAACACGGTCAGCTGGGGGGGTGGCTTGTTGTATTGTTGTGCTGGGGCAGAAGCGTCTCACCTTTGTCTTATCCCCATATGCTCGGGGGCAAACCTAGAAGTGTAGCGTCTCCATCTAGACAAAAGTAGAGAAAGTCAGGAGAGGGATTCGCCCCAGGATTCCCCCGTTGGTTACTGAGCACCCAGTTTTTCTAGGCTTCCATGGAAGAATCAAAGAAGTGAGAGCTGAAGGAGCTGATGGAGTCTTTACCTCTCTTTCCAGACTCTTCCACCAATTTAGGAGCTGCACTCAGGGCTGGGAGGGATCTTTTTCCTCTGCCTCATTTCCTCACATCATGAGGAATTAAGGGATAATACAGACTTTCTGCTTTTAAGGGTTGGCCAGTATTTTAATTAGACCAGATCCCCTTGACTCATGTTAAATCAGTAAGTGAAAAAGTAGCTGAGTGGCAAATTAATCTTGTCTAGCAGGTTTGTCCTTTCAGCAGCCAAGGTTTCTAGGGGCAGGGGATAATTTTCATAAACAACTGACACAAAAAATATCTCAGGCAAATAAATTTACAGCACATTCTGGGGTGCAGACGTTATAAACTTCTGATTAGCACGACACATACATGTTTCAGTGAAAAGTAGGTGGTCAAATGTGCCAAGCAAGCAAGCCAGCCAATTGGTTTAAAAGAATTTTTTTTTTAACCTTTCCTTGGGTAGCAAATGAATCACCACTATCCTTCTTCTAACCATCTCCCTATACTACCGTATCTCATTGTTACTGTTTGAATTTGGTGAATAATGATAAAGCAGCATCCTGCGTCCTTGTGTGCTCAGTCATGTCTCTTGGTGACCCCATGGACTGTAGCCCCCAGGCTCCTCTGTCCATGGGATTCTCCAGGCAAGAATACTGGAGTGGGTTGCCATTTCCTTCTCCAGGGGATTTTCCCAACCTGCGGGATTGAACCTGCATCTCTTGCATCTCCTGCATTGGCAGGCAGGTTCTTTTACCACTGCGCCATCTGGGAAGCCCTATAGCAGCATCAGGGCATCTTGATTAATTTGATGTGGGCAAGGCTAAATGCCATAACAGTTGCTGAAGAGCTGTCCTCATGATACCAACCAGGGATTTTGGCCTTCCCCAATCAATAGATATGGACTAGAGGCCAGACCAAAAATTCAGGCAAGGTGTTATTGGGGCTCCCATTGCAGCAGTGGGGAATGAGAACATTTCCTTGAGGTGGGGTGAGTTTGTTCCTTATAGGGGGTGAGGGTAGGGGTGTGTCCAGGCGATCAGGCTGGAGGGATGGCTTAACTGGTTTGTGCACCCCTTAGATGGTGTTTTATGCAGCCTGCAAGTACGGTACCCTGCTTTTGCTCCAGGCTCTTCAAAAGTGGCAGTTGGGTTTTTTGGTCTCTTTGTATCTTTTGTCCAGAGTTCGCCCTAACTGCTCAGGCGTGCCATTATGTTTAGTTCCCATATAGTTTCTCTGTATTTTGTGATTCGAGGAGAGGTTTGTCCTGCACAAGCACTGCGGCATTGCAGCACAGGGTCCCAGGTCACAGCCTTTCTCACTCAGACTGAGATTTTAATGGAAGGATGTTCCTTTCCCTGCTTTTGTGATTCTGCAAAGGTAACTTAGCAATCGTTCTCTTCTGAGATAGTTTTCCAACTATAAAATAAATATCTGGCTTTAAAAATGTTTCTGCTCCAGAATGAAATGAGAAGCAAAAGGCAGTGCCCATTAATTTATAATTAAACTGGTTGGGAAAAGGGAAGCACATGCTAGCAGATTGGTCCTCGGTGACTGATGCGTTCCCTGCCGCAGAGCCATGGCTGGAGAATGATTTATGGTTTTTCCTAATGTTTCTCATTCTTGTTTCAGCCGAGAAGGTCACCCACAAAAGACACGATCTGGGAAAGAGGCGGCACGGTTTCACTTTGGGTGACTGCCTTTTTCTCCTTCCTTTCACTTAAATTTCAGTATTTACAGCTTATGGGTCTTAAATTTGACACTCAGCAGACATAAACTGTATTCTTGAGAGGATTAAAGGATTATTCACTCACTAGCTTAATCAGATTAATCAGAGATTTTGAACAAGATATCTAATGCCCAATCCTGGTTGGGCATTAGAAATGCCATTCACAAGATGGGAAGTGTGATCACTGCCTGCTAGTTGAATTTGGCTTGGACACCCACAAACACACACAAACACGGACATGTACTCATGCACACACACAAACCCAGATATACACACACTGACTTTTATTTTATTCACTGTGATTTATTCTTGAAAAATACTTACTTTGTAATTATGATCAATTATCTTCTAATGCCTACTTTATCTAAAGACAGAAAGTAAAGATTAGGTGCCTGTATGTTTCCTAAATGTTATTTAAGATTTGAATTACTTTGTTCGTTATAGGTTACTTGAATTTACTTTTAGTGAATCTGCCTTATTATGTCAGACCATGCCTTGAAAGACTCCCTGGAACCTTTTAAGGAGAAATAATTATTTCTTTTCTTTACATTCATATGAAGTAACCCTGGATATTTTACTATCACTAAGTTAAATTACAGTTCAAGAATAAGAAATATCCTGAAAAATAGACTTATTGTTTTCTGTTATTATTATATCAATTATTGCTTTTCCATTCCTATTAGGAGCTTAAATTCTCTTCTGCATTTATTTTAATAAGCTCCTTTTTTCTGCAGAAACAGGAGGCAGCAAAGACCCTTTGTACTACAGACATATTAAACCAGGATTGGGACCAAATGTCCTATTGTATGAACTCTTATTTTAAAGCAGCCTGAGTTAAGCAGATTTTGTTGGATTTACTTTTATTTGGGTCTTATGCTATTTGGAAGATAGACATTATAATATTGGAAATATTCTCAAAGAGAGGAAAAAGCAAAATTAAAATGTGAGCCCTATTCGTCCACTGTATTAATGAGAATCTCTTGATCCAGGGATGCCTGAGGTCCCTGTGAGCAGAATTTGGATGTCTCACGATATCAGCCTTGTGGTTTAGAACACACTGAATGTTGATGTCCTTGCTTTTCAGCCAGACTCTAAGTTATTTCTGACAGATACACATTTGTGATAAAATCTTCATTAATCCATTTATCACACTCATGAATGTTTGGTGGCAAAGCTGTCTTGAATATATAACACCCCTACCTGATATTTAAGCCTATAGAAGGTTTCATATTGTTCAAAGTCCTTTCATAGATTTGATTCTTACAGCCATCCCATGAAATGAAAACACATTCCAAGACCTCGTTCACAGAGAGGATACATGCTTTACCCAAGGTTAAATGATAGAATCAAGGCCAATCTCTAAGTCTTTTAATTTTGAGTGCAAAATAATGTCACTCCTTTTCCTGTTGTACTTTGAAGAGTTTTCCCAGGAACAGCTGTGGGTTTGGATAGCTCCAGCTACACTCACCCTACACGTGTGTGTGTGTGTGTGTGTGTGTGTGTGTGTGTGTGTGTGAGGGAGAGAGAGAGAGAGAGGGAGAGAGAGAGGGAGAGAGAGAGAGAGAGGTGACACAGTATAGTGAGTTTATAGGTATGGTTTGCAGCAATGAAATAAAATAAGCAATAGCTCCAACTTAGCAAACACTGAGAACCAAAAACATCAAATAAAAGTGAACAATGGATTTTGGTCAGTTTCCTGGGCTTTTGAGTAGCAATAAGATTTTATTGCTGCACCACAGCCAGAAGAGAGGAGAGGATAAAATCATGAGCCACTATTTCACAGCCGTCTGAGCACTCAGAATGCTGGCTAAGTTGTACAGTGCTTAGAATTTGCCAGGCATGTTACCTCTATTATCTCATCTAATCCTGGGGTGGGTTTCTTATTATTGCCCCCTTTCTCAGGTGGCAAAACTGAAAACCAGAAAATTTAAGTAACACGCACAAGGTTACAGCAGTTACCAAATGGCAGATGCATGGCTCTAGTCTGTAGTCTGCCCCCTTCCCTCCGTCAAATGTGCATTGACCATTCTGACTGCTTTACAAAGTAGGATTTCTGCATTGCAACCTAATCATCTTAATGATTGCATTGTATTTGCGTTGGCAGCACTATTTTTTAACAGAGCCGGTGACGTTTGCTCTGGCTTGATCTCAGTTGTTGCATGCTTTAAGGGCTTAGTACGCGGCAGTTACATGGGACATGTTTTCTCCTTCATGACAGTTAATCCTCATTTGGGAGAATGGATTTGTCTTGCTTATTAGTAGACAGAGAATGTGAAGCTGGGAGAAAGTAAGCAACCTGGCCAAGGCCAAGGCAAGGCTGTAATTCATCCCCACCTGATTCTATGTCCTCTGGCCTCTCCAGGCACCTGAACCCGAGGCCAGCCCTGGGGGCACTGCCTTGAGCCCCCAGCTGCACTAGAAGTGCCAGAATCAGAAGTGGAAATAAACACAGTGTCTCAGACTTGCAGCGTTATCTTCTGCCCACGTGGGGGCCCAGAGGCCTTCCTGTATCTTGGCACATTTCATCAACACTAAGTCATCAAACCCAGTTTCCTTTTCCCTTTCCTGGATCTTCATGGTCTTTTTCATTTTTGTAACACCACACTTTTATTTTTAACCAAACGTACTGTGTTATTTCTGATTATCTTCCTTCTTTTTGGAGTGTGTGACTTGTATTTGGTGATTCAGTTTTCAGTGTGCCTCCCTATACATAGTTTTTGCACCAAACCACAAACCGAGGTGATGGGACAGAGGTCAGGATCATCTGTTTACTTAGGTAGCACTAATCCCAAACTTATCCCTGTCTGTGCTGGGCAGAAAAATAAGATACACTGGGGGAGAATGCTGATATTTTAAAAATCTGTGTGCTTAGGTAACAATCTATGTGAGGTTAATGTTCAGAGACCAGGAATTATTTTTGATAGGCATGACTGCTTTTTCTTGTTTGAGTCTTTAAATAACATTTGTAAACTATCTTAAGTATAGGGAGTACACAAGCCTATTAAATATACACATTTCTTGCATACACTCAAACCTTCACATGGTGTTATGGACACATATTTCCTGATGTCCCAAAGTAAAAAAAAAAAAATAGTTTAAGAATAAGAGCTTACCGTTAACCTCTCCTCTGAAAATACATTTGTGTTGGATGATACACTAAATTTCTTCCTCTTAAAAATATTCAGCAGTGACTATATTCTCTTATGGGCTTCCCAAGTGGCACCAGTGGTAAAGAACCTGCCTGCCAATGCTGGAGACATAAGAGATGTGGGTTCAATCCCTGGGTCGGGAAGATCCCTTGGAACAGGAAATGGCAACCCACTCCAGTATTCTTGCCTGAAGAATCGCATGGACAGAGAAACCTGCTGGGCAACAGTCCATGGGGTCACAAAGAGTCGGACATGACTAAGTGCATACACACATACTTTATTATAATGGCTATTTTTTTAATTGTAGAAAGTGTAAACAAAGTAGCAACAGGATGGAAGTTGATAGGTTAAATGACATTTACCAAAAAACAAAGAAATTAAGTCAGTCTGTTTAAACATTATTGTCTTCTGTTCAGATATCGACTGGAAAGATCCCTAATGTGTCAACCAGCACGTGGAATAACTTTTGGACTTGTGTTTGGGAACAGACTTGGACTCTATTACTTTTTAAAAAACGTATATTTATTTATTTGGCTGCTCCGGGTCTTAGTTGTGGCATGCGAACTCTTAGTTGCAGCATATAGGAGTGTGGCGTCTTAGCCACTGGACCACCGGGGAAGTCCTGGGACTCACTTACCTTTGGAAGAGCTGGGATGTGTAAGTAGCTTGTGAGTGTGTGTGTTTTCCAGTGGGATGTCTCACAGTCATTTTTTTCATAACTACTCTATGGTAGCTTATCCTGCACTTCCAACAAAGGCTGATACTACTGGAAGAGCCAGACCGTTGGAAAACGGTGTGTAAGAGATGGTGGACTCCTCATGTCATAGAGAAGTCCCAGGCCACTTTAACCTAAATCATCAGGGATTGTGTGACTGTGGTAGCAGGCACAGGGATCACTTGGCTTCAGTGTCTGAGCAAAGATACTGAATTTTGGTAACCGCAACCATACAGTTATGCAGAGGAACAAAATTTGGTACCTGTACATCCCATGGTGTAGATGAGGGCCTGTTCCTGGAACTGGGCTCTCACCAAAGAGAACTGAAAAAGAATATGAGCTAAATGGGGTGGGAGAAAAGTCAGAAAGGGCCTAATGATCAGCGGCTGCACAGGGCCCCACTGTCCATGCAGGGTCCTGCAGAGTCCTTTACTAAACATTTGTTTGCCTTTTTGTCTCCAATTTGTCAGTTACCTTTCTCCCCTTTAAAGTCCCAAACTACTACTCCCCGCATCCTCTTTTTGTCTTTTGCTGAAGATGGTGTCTAAAGTGAAGATTTCATTTTGATGAGTCATTTAGTTTTCCTGGATCTCTCCCACATACACCTGTCATTAAACTTTTGCTTGATTTTCTCCTGCTACTAATTCTCATGTCAATCTAATTTTTAGACCAGCCAGAAGAACCTAGAAGGGCAGAGGAAAATTTCTTCCTCCTTGACAGCTAACGTGGCAATTATTCTAAATGAATGACCCTTGTAGATGAGATTTCAAGGTTATAGATCACTGGAAATCTTTCCTTGGTTTCTGCGACCAGCTGCTTCCTGGTGGGGGCTTTCCCACATAACCGAGGAGCTCTTGGTGTCAGTGTTCAACAACTGCTGTTTTTCTTCCCTTTGTGTGTGTGTATGTGTGTGTGTGTGTGTGCGTGATAGAGAGAGAGGGAGAGAGGGAGAGGAGACTTCTAAGCTTGGGTGTATTGTTTATGGGAAAAGCATTGGAAGCAACAGAGGTGGACTCCTTAGTGAATCTGTTTATGAACATTTATTTCTTTATCACAAGTATGCTGGAGTCCTAGAAATGTCCTATATCTTGACCTGGGTGGAATATTTATATGCAAAAGTTAAAGTGTACATTTCAGATGTATGCATCCTTATATAAGTTATATCTATAAAATAAAAAGTTGAGAATCACTTTCCTTACCACTGAGGTGTATTTATTTTGTAGGTATTTCTTTTTGCATGTGTTATAGCTCCACTGAGGATTCCTTTAGATCCTCTGTGAATTCCTAATAAGTTTCAATGGTGGTTTGTGAGGAAACACACATTTTTTTTTTTTTTTTTAACCAGCTCACCTGCTCACCTCGGATGATTCTCTGAGCTGGACTCATTCAGCCTTCCAGCCCTGTTCCCAGCCCTCCATACTGTCTTTTTCCCATTGAGAGTTTACTAAGGGGAGCTTCTCTAGAGTTCCACCATCCTTGGGGTTTTCTAGTCTTGTTCACAGTTACCGGCAACCAAGTCTCCAACCTGGACCCTTGTACCTTGACCCTTATTGAGACACAGTGGATCCCACTCCTGGAATTATTGCAGGAAAAAAAAAAAAGCAGAATTTAAAAATAGGTAGAATAAACACAAGATCCTTAGATGGAAAAGAGTGAGGCCAATACAGCAGAAGCCATAATCCCAAGAACAAAAAACAGGACCATCTCACGTTATTTCCTAGCCGCCTCTCTGAATCTGTAAAAAAAAAAAAAAAAAACCACCACGTTAAGGTGGCATTTGCAAACGCGCTTGTTTTTACCTAGTGCCGCAGTCAGGCGCAGTGGGGCTTCGAGGGAAAGAAAGAAGGCAAGGCCAAAGGGATGGCTTGGCTGCGTCCTCTCGGCTTTCCGGCCGCGGCTGATGGAATTATTGTTTATTTTTGTAATTTTCAGAGGTAGGTCGGTGACAGCTGAAGAAGACTGTATTTGCTGAGGAGCAGCATGATGGTAGAGGGGAGCAGAGCTCCTGAGGGAGACCTAATGGTTCCTCTCCTTCCTGCACGGAGATAAAGACTTATAATAAGCGTGCATGTTCGCCATCTGGCTCTGCGCATGTGGTCCTTATGGAGGCGAGCGCTGCACAATCTGTAAATGATCGGAAGCCATGGCGCTCTCTCCAGAGACTCCACGATGCAATCAAGGTGACAGATGGCACGGCCACTGCTGTGGCCTCACGGAGAAGATCAAAATCACCTTCAATAAACTCTGACTGAAATGGGCATGAGCACCTCCAAAGAGTCAGTTTGTCAGTCAAACGGCGACAGTGGAGCCGCGTCGCAGGCCAGCTCTGTGTTTCCATCGTTTCCATCTGACTGGGCCTGAACTGTGATCTTTCTCAAATTGTCCTTTCTGTTTAGCTGGAGCAGGCCAGCCGATTGCCAGATTCATGGCTTTATTGAGGAAAATTGAAAACACGATGTCCTCAATTTCCGGGGTCCGCGCACATGCACGAGCCTGGCAGGGGCTTGGGACACCCAGGCGCTTTGCAGGGAACGGACCCCCACGTCTTGAGCCCAAGTTCGCTCAACCTTATAGGCAGATTCTTGGACATGAAAAATAAAATGCAGATGTGTGCCTGGCCCGTAAGCTCAGCTGGCAGTGGCTACAGAAAGGGTATTGGGTGTCCAATAAATGTGTGTAGAATTAATAAATGCTTGAAAAGAAATGGAGGAAGGGAAGGGAAGAAATGATGTCTCCCGGTTGCTAGAACTATGTATTCCAAGGGCAGACTGCTGCCCCCATGAGGGATCTGATACTGGTTTCCATTTCTATGCATCTTCATCGCATATGGCTTTCAGTGAACTTGAAGCCTGGGACATAAGGTCAATGAAATGCAGACATATTATTTTGTCCTAAACAAATCATAGCAAATTTGTAGAAGTCAGCAAGTTTAGACAAATTTCCATTCCTCCCCTGCCCCTCTACAACTGAAAATTTTTTCCAAAGCTCCAACTGATTATAAAAGTTACCTGTAGCGGGAGAAAAATATACCACTATCTTTTCAGAGGTAAGGGCACTGATTTCGGGTCAAAGATGATGGATCTTAATGAAAGAACTCTCCCCCTCCCTCTCCCTCTCCTCCCTTGGCAGAGTTCCACTGTTGTTCTTCCTCTTAGGCGCCAGGAAATGTAGATTTCAAGCAGAAGTCGAGTTTTCCAACCTTGCGGTTCCCCAGGAACTCAGCATCTTTTATCTTATACAGATGTTCATACTCTAAGCCTATGAGGAGACCTCAAAATTCCCACTTCCCATTGATATTCGTGCTTGAAACTGTCATCTTTTAGTTTTGCCTACTTGCTTTATTTAAAATCCAAATCCTGTTCCTGCCTCCTCCCTACCTGCCTTATGTAAATTATTTGTTTGCCAGCTGAGAAATATCTTGTTGTTGGGTCCTGTTTTCTCTTCGAGTCTATTCCTCTTGTAGGTGCTTCTGCATGTTAATGTCCTGCTGGAGAGAGTCACCCCCTGGAGGAAGGCATGGCAACCCACTCTAGTATTCTTGCCTGGAGAATCCCATGGACAGAGGAGCCTAGCGAGCTACAGTCCATGGGGTCGCAAGAGTCAGACACGACTGAAGTGACTGAGCACACACAGAGAGATTTATAAACATAACGAAAGGGCTTCTTCACTCCTAATTTGTGTATACCAAACAAGAGAAACTGCTTAAAAAGCGGGGGAGGGGCTCACATTTTGAGTGACAGGAGTAGCAAAAACTTTGTACAGGGACTGTCTGTTTACTAGGCGTGTCAGTGTAGCTGACGTTGTGCATCACAGCTCCGTGTGGACTCCTGGGAGCAGAGGGCTAAGTTTATTCAGCAGAAAGGAAGGATATCTTTTGAAGACTGAACACCTACTATGTGTAAGTTATGCTAGGAGCTGAGAAATAAATCTTTGTGAAGGAAAAGCAGGCATTAAGTGGCATTTTTATGGCACTGTGCTCTGCCTGCTTCTTCTCTCCTCTGTCTGGCTGTCTGCTGAGCAGGCTTGGCATCCCCATCAGTAACAGGTCTTGGGGAGCTTCAGGGCCCTGAGGGACATGTGTCTGGTGGGAGCCTGTGCCCTCTCCCAGGAGACCCTATGTGTACTCTCTGTCCTAAACCGGCTCCCTGGAATGACAGGCTCTGTAATTGACAAGTTCATCCACATGGCCACAAGGAGGGGTGGCAGGCCGGGTCATTTCTGTTTTTTTGGCAGCAGATTTTGGCCCCAGACTGCACGTGCTTTGAGGAGTGATGCTTCAGAAAGACAAATGGGTCTAACCCTTCCCTTAATGGTGTATGTGTGTGTGCATGCTCAGCCGCTCAGTTGTACCTAACTTTTTGCAACCCCATGGACTATAGTCTGCCATTCTCCCCCGTCCATGGGATTTCCCAGGAAAGAATACTGGAGTGGGTTGCCATTCCCTCCTCCAGGGGATCTTCCCAACTCTGGGATTGAACCCAAGTTTCCTGTGTCTCCTGTATTGGCAGGTGGATTCTTTACCATAGTTCCCCCTGGGAAGCCTTCCTTGAAGGGTAAAGATTAAGGAAATTCAACAGGGCCCAGGTGTCAAAGGAGCTTATATTGGAATATGAAGGCTCTGAAACATCCATCTAGCATGAAATTTTATAATCAGAGCTTGGCCTCCGTTCAGACAATGATGTTCTAGTCTTCTCTGGAGAGGAGTGTTACCTGATCATATGCAAGTTGAGTAACCATAGATCATCACCCTCCTTTATGTGCTGTCACTCTTAAATAATACATTGCTTAGAGGAAGATTCTCTCGGAAGTTATGTCTGTCAGCATAGCTGCTCCTTTATAACACTGCATGTAGGCATCTGCCACATCCACCTGTGAGGGCGGCGGGTCAGGGGACCTGTGGCTCTTCAGGGTCTGACCAGCCCCTGGAGTTCACAAAGAAGCTGGCACAGGAGAATGGCCTGTGGTCATAATAAGGACAGTGGCTCCAAGATAGACTAATTTTTAATTGTGAAGCATACTTTTTATTTTTTTGAAAGATAGACTCAATGGTGAAAGGAAAGTTAAGCAGAAATTCAAAACAAGGACACTCAATCTTACTGAAAACTCAGATCTCTGAACCCTGCCACTGGCCTGGAATGGTGTTAAATAAAATAAGCTTTAATTTCTCAAGCTGTCTATCCACCAGGCTGTTTGGACTTCTCTCCAAGAGGACTATGCTCTCATGTCAAATGAGGGAGGGGATGGCTTACTACACATTTAAAAAAAATATATATATATATATATATATATTTAAACTTATTAATGTCTTTCTGGATCTTAGTTGAGGCACGTGAACTCTTAGTGGCAGCGTGTGGGATCTTGTTCCCTGACCAGGGATGGAACCCAGTCCTCCTGCATTGGGAGCATGGAGTTTTAGCCACTGGACTGCTAGGAGAGCCCCACACACTTTATCACTATTATTAAAACAACCCAGACATAGCTCTCTTAATTTTGGAACAAGAAATGGAATACTGTTTTGTGTGTTCAGATGTCCCTGTATAAGCACACACCAGTTTTAAAGTAGGTATTTGGAGGCAGTTGCATTTTGGGGTCAGATTCCAGCTCAAGCCCTCAATGTCTGCATTTTTTTCTGTCTTTTCATATCTGACCAAGGATGATGGCAAATAAAAATGCCATCCAGTACATAGATGTTTCCCAAGCTGCTTGTGTGTTTCTGTTCAGTTTTTGGAATTTTTTTTAAACCAGGTTTGTGATTTAAAAAAAAAATCCTCTCTACAAAATATTTCTGTTATAGCATGATGTCTTGCTTAGAGAGGTTAATAAACATTTTACAGGACATATTCCTGTTTTGTTTTAATGATTTCTTGACACTCATTTTCATCTTCATCAGGCTTGCAGTTAGCAAATGGCTTCTATTTCCCACTAGAGTCCTCCACCCTCTGTAATGAACGAGCTGTTGATTTGATTTCAATGACTTCTCTTTGGTGAACAATCCACTATAACAAATGCTTTCTTTGGCCATAAAATCATTTCCCTTCAATACAAAAATGCTATGTCTGGGATATTTTAAGCTGATGTAGGGCATAATTCTTTTCTTGGGGTTCTTATAATCAGCAACAACCTGCTTTCCTTTTTCCTTCATGACACTTGCAAAATCCTTAAGGTAGTTTTTTTTTTTTCACACATCTCCATAAGTGTATGAAGACTCCAACAGTGTCCAAGGAACATATAATGCAAATGGGAGCCACCTACGTTATGTTTCCTTTTCTAAAAGCAATATTTTTGAAAAGTGAAAAGAAACAAATGACATTAATTTTGATTGTAGACTTAATTTAACCCGTTGGATAAACAAAATGTAGTAGATCCCTACAGTGGAATATTATTTAGTCATAAAAGGAATGAAATTCTAATACATGCTACAACTCAGTATGAACCTTGAAAACATGCTGATGAAATAATCCAGATGTGAAATGACAAACATTATATGATTCCACATGTGTGACGTACCTAGAGCTGTCAAATTCATAGGGGCAGGAAGTAGAATAGGGGTTCCCAGAGGCTAGGGGGAAAGGGGAGTGTGGTGTTAGTGTTTAATGGGTACAGAGTTTCAGTCTGGGAAGATGAAAACATTTTAGAGATGGATGGTGGGGATAATTGCAGTATACCGTGAATGATCTTCATGCCCCTGAGTTAGACACTTAAAAACAATTAAAACAGGACTTCCCTAGTGATCCAGTGGTTAAGAATCTGCCTGCCAATGCAGAGCACACAAGTTCGATCTCTGGTCTGGGAAGATCCTACATGCTGTTGAGCAACTAAGGCCACGTGCCTCAACTACTGAACCTGCGTGCCCTAGAGTTTGTGCTCTGCAACAAGAGAAGCCACCACAATGAGAAGCCTGGCACTGCAGCTAGAGAAAACCTGTGTGCAGCAACGAAGACCCAGTGCCGCCAAAAATAAATGAGAATTTTTAAGTGGTTAAAATATTCTGTTATGTATATTTCACCATACACATCCCCCCAAAGGATCAGATTCTGTCATTCTTTGCTCAGAAACCTTCACTATCTTTCCCTCACACTCTGAATTAACACTCAACAACACTCTGCATCCCTGTGATCTGGTGCTGACTTCCCCAGCTTCCTTTTCTTTCCTTTGCTGCTTACAAACCATGTGACCTTCTGTAACTTACTTAACCTGCTTAAGCTTCAGCTTCTTTATATGTAAATTGCTGATAATTCTGATATCTATCAGCTGCATGGGATTGGTGAGGATTAAAGGGAATAATGCACATAAGATGTTTAGAACAGTGCCTGGCACACAGTAAAGTCTAAATCAGTTCCGTTCAGTCGCTCAGTAGTGTCCGACTCTTTGCGAGCCCATGAATCGCAGCATGCCAGGCCTCCCTGTCCATCACCAGCTCCCACAGTTCACTCAGACTCACGTCCATTGAGTCAGTGATGCCATCCAGCCATCTCATCTTCTGTCGTCCCCTTCTCCTCCTGCCCCCAATCCCTCCCAGCATTAGAGTCTTTTCCAATGAGTCAACTCTTCACATGAGGTGGCCAAAGTACTGGAGTTTCAGCTTTAGCATCATTCCTTCCAAAGAAATCCCAGGGCTGATCTCCTTCAGAATGGACTGGTTGGATCTCCTTGCAGTCCAAGGGACTCTCAAGAGTCTTCTCCAACACCACAGTTCAAAGGCATTAATTCTTCGGTGCTCAGCTTTCTTCACAGTCCAACTCTCACATCCATACGTGACCACTGGAAAAACCATAGCCTTGACTACAGTCCGTCAACCATAGCCTTGACGGACCTTTGTTGGCAAAGTAATGTCTCTGCTTTTCAATATGCTATCTAGGTTGGTCATAACTTTTCTTCCAAGGAGTAAGTGTCTTTTAATTTCATGGCTGAAGTCACCATCTGCAGTGATTTTGGAGGCCCCAAAAATAAAGTCTGACACTGTTTCCACTGTTTCCCCATCTATTTTCCATGAAGTGATAGGACCAGATGCCATGATCTTCGTTTTCTGAATGTTGAGTTTTAAGCCAACTTTTTCATTCTCCTCTTTCACCTTCATCAAGAGGCTTTTTAGTTCCTCTTCACTTTCTGCCATAAGGGTGGTGTCATCTGCATATCTGAGGTTATTGATATTTCTCCCGGCAATCTTGATTCCAGCTTGTGCTTCTTCCAGCTCAGCATTTCTCATGATGTACTCTGCATATAAGTTAAATAAGCAGGGTGACAATATGCAGCCTTGACATACTCCTTTTCCTGTTTGGAACCAGTCTGTTGTAAAGACTAGCTATTAAACTTTGTGGATGCAGTGTACGTATTTGGCTTCCCAGGTGGCTCAGATGGTAAACAATACGCCTATAATGCGTGAGACCTGGGCTTGATCCCTGGGTTGGGAAAATCACCTGGAGAAGTAAATGGCAACCCACTCCAGTGTTCTTGCCTGGAGAATCCCATGGACAGAGGAGCCTAGTGGGCTACAGTCCACGGGGTCAAAAAAGAGTTGGACGCAAATGAGTGACTAAGCAGGCATGCATGCCTGTGCATATTTATATTTTCACATGAAATGTTTAACACATTATTTATCATTAATTCCTATGTAAAGTCTGGAGAAAAGATACAGCAGGCAAACAACCAGTGTGTGAGTACAGATGAGGCAAGAGTTCATTTATGGGATTAATAGCTTACTGGTCAGTGTAAACATCCTGAATGGAGATTAGGAGAAATTATTCTAAAATGAAAACAAACACAGGGATGAAAATAAAGCTTTCTCTAGAACAGAGTATTCCCATGTGGCCAGGACTTCAGCGGTCGTGTTCTGTTGATCTGGTCATGGGACATTTTTCAGGCATTTTGCAAAGCACTCAGCTCTTGGTAGCGGAAAACTGAACCATATCAGAAGCATCATACGTTTTCACAGTTCAACACTCTTCTGCCAACAACATTTAGAGAGTCCATGGTGTCACAGAATTAGGTATGCACAAAGAGCGTGCATGCACGAAGAGCTGTTACTGAGGGAGGGTTCCCTGGCACCTGGCTCACCTCAGTGGCCCTCACTTCATCCTCGCCTACAGCCAACAGGCACCACTGAAAGGCCAAACCTGGGCACCTGAGGATGTGGTCAGACAGGGTCCTCTGAATGTGACCAAACGTTCTTGTTTTCACTGAGATGAAAACTGGAATCAATACAAGATAGTTACGTTTTGCTTGTGTTATAAAAACTTAGAAGCAAGCTTTTGGAACAATTAAAGGGTAATCACTTTGTTTACTAAGTGTGTGTGTGTGTGTGTGTGTGTGTTCAGTCAGTCAGTTGTGTACAACTCTTTGCAGCCCCATAGACTGTAGCCCTCCAGGATCTTCCTGTTCATGGGATTTTCCAGGGAAGTATACTGGAGTGGGTTGCCATTTCTTACTCCAGGTGATCTTACTGACCCAGGGCTCGAAGAAATGCACCTTGGATCCTTTTTCAGTCTTCTTTGGCCAAGTATTTTCTCTGTGGGCCTTGGTTTCCTTCCTAGTTAATAGCAGTATCGCTAGTTCTCTAAGAAGTGTTAGCTACAAAGCAACTTTTATCACCTTACAAGCTAATTAGGAGTCAAACACCCCAGGGTGAAGGTTTGAAATTTTTTATCTGGTTTTCCACAATTTTTACCTTGAAAGGATGGGAAAGTTATTTAACCTAAATCATTACTATCCTCCAAGACTACTGGAATCATGGATTTGCATGTGGGTGCTAGCTGGACAAATTTTGCATCTTAGTTTGACAATTCAAGTTTTAAACAATTCATTACTAGTAAGAAGCTGTCAAAGACATAAAGGATTTAAAAGTCTGAAAAATGTGAAGGAATAGTTAAGGACTGAATTAGATGAACAGAGTGAGATCTGTGTTTTAGCTGGTCTACTGGTATTTCTCATTTGTTTGTATCTCTTAAATGTGGCATTAAATGAAAGAAAAAAATCACTGATCCCGACTCTATTTTGCAGATGACTAAAGAATTTCAGGCTATGACTTAATTTTATTTATTTGATGGCTGCTGTGTCAAAACAAAACCATAGCCAATAAACATTTTATCAAAAGGGTATAATTTCCACAATTGTTAGGAGACTTCATTGTCAGAAAACAGTGTAGGCAGATGATTTGGGAGGGTGTTTATAGAAACCTTAAGCACAGAGAATCAATTATCAAAAAAAGTTATTTTGTTGGGTTTGAGGATATGAAAATACAATACTTTTCATTTTATATTTCAGTTGATCACTGGTTTTTATGTTGAACTGTAGAGTAAAAGGGCTTTCCTGGTGGTTCAGTGGTTCATCCACCTGCCATGAAGGGAACATTTGATCCCTGAGTTGGCAAGATCCCCTGGAGAAGAGAATGGCTACCCACTCCAGTATTCTTGCCTGGAGAATTCCAAGGATAGAGGAGCCTTGTAGGTCCATGGGGTTGAAAAGAATTGCACTCGATTCAGTGACTAACACTTTGACTTTCATAGAGTAACAGTGAAATGTGTGAAATTGTGGACATTTGTAGACTATCTGAGGAAGTTATTTACTTTTGATTTTCTTCTTGTCAAAGGCAAGGTATCTTTCTTGTCTGTTTTGCAAATAATGAGAAAAGTGAGAATATACACAGACATGGGAAAGGAAGCCATCAGGTCTAGAATTCGACAACTCAGACTCAATTTTTGGAAAAGACTTCTCCATTCAGTGTTCCCTGCCCAACAGACTCAGAGCCTCAGGGAAGGGACCACAGGAGTCCTGGTCTCCAGGCACATGTGTGGGTTCTTACTTGGGGTGACCATCTCTAGGTGCACCTCTAAAAGTTGTAAAAGGCTATCGGAAAAAGCAATAGCAAAAATATGCTCCTATTTGAAATACTTAGGTCTGTGTCATATTCAACTCCTCTGAATAGGATATAACTGTTTCTACTGTTTCTTCCAGTGGCCAGTGCAGGTGGGGACCGCTGAGTCCTGTTGTCCCTCAGCCAAGTGTGGCAGTGTGCATGCTAAGTCGTTTCAGTTGTGTCCAACTCTTTGCGACCCCATGGACTGTAGCCCACCAGGCTCCTCTGTCCATGGGATTTTCTAGGTAAGAATACTGGAGTGGATTACCATTTCCTTCTTCAGGGGATCTTCCCAACACAGGGCTTAAACCCACGTCTCTTGTGTCTCCTGCATTGGCAGGCAGGTTCTTTACCACTGGTGCCACCCGGGAAGCCTTTTTGTACAATGAAAGGCATTTCCTCTTCAGGCAATCCTTCTGTGTGCACATCATCCAGACAGCCACCTTTGTTTATCTCCAAGGGTGAACAAGAAATATAGCAGCATGAAAGTAAAACAGTATTTTCCCCAAAGTCTATTGTCCCTAACCACTCTGTTTCCCCTTTAAACACATTACATACAATTAGAAGGACTTCCTTGGTGGTCTAGTGACTAAGACTCCACACTCCTAAAGCAGGGAACCTGAATTCCATCCCTGGTCACGGGGCTAGATCCCACATGCTGCAACTGAGTTCACATGCAGTAGCTAAAGCTCCCATATGCCGCAACTAAGATCTGACTCAGTCAAATACATACATAAATTCAACTAGAAACTACCTTGTTTCACAAGATTTTGACCTACTTATTCAATATGTTCCTCAGGGTTTGGAGGAAAGAATGCCTGAAGCCCATAAGACATACAGATTTCCTCTTCCAGATTCAATGAACTTCATAAATCGAAGGATGGTACAAAAAGGAAACGTTTGAATAATATGAGATGAGACTTTTCTAGAGATTTGAGGAGAGCCCAGGTGTTTCTTGGGCTTCCCAGGTGGTGCTAGTGGTAAAGAACCCGCCTGCCAATGGAGGAGACATAAGAAATGTGGGTTTGATCCCTGGATTGGGAAGATCCCCTGGAGGAGAGCATGGCAACTCACTCCAGTATTCTTGCTGGAGATTCCCATGGACAGAGGAGCCTGGGGGGCTACAGTCCATGGGGTTGCAAAGATTCAGACAAGACTGAAGTGACTGAGCACTGGCACACAAATGTTTCTAGGTGATAGAAAACTTCATTCTTATTCTTATTTGGTTAGTTCCTGGTTATTCAAACTTATTTAATGGATTCATTTTGGAATGTTTCATTATCAACTACTTTGAGTGAGGAATATGCATCAAAGGAATGTACCCTATTAAGAGAAAAAACAAAAGCAGATAATGGCATTAATAAATTCATAGCTTAGATACTTTGCTCCAAATTTTATGTTCTTACAGATTCTCTTTGTCTTGCAAACAATAATGAAGCAATATGATAAACATAAGTAAGGAAATGAAAAAGTGGGGTATATTAGACACATAATTATTGCTATTTTAATTATTCAGTGTATTTTAGATTATTAGACTGCAAGATACACTTCTGAGATACATATAAAGTTAGTCTCTGTTAGAATAAACCACTTTGCTAATTCATAGAATTTATAAAGGTAAAATATTGAACCAACGAGTTGAATAATGCCATAAGTTTTGGAATGGAATAGAAAAAACACAAGAAAGCAAAAGGCTACATTTATACATGCATGTTCTTTCTTCCAATCCGCAGTTCATAAACATCAAAAATACAGGTTTCTCATCATGAGGAGAGGGTTTAAGGGGATGAAACAGGGACCCAAGAAGATAAGGATGAGAACTGGTATTGGTTAAGGACAAAAAGGAAGAACAAGGATTCTCAACTCTGGTCTGGGGTTTGCATTAGACTGTCTGATGTCATGTGAGTCACTCACTCTCGTTTTTTGTTTACTGAGATAGCAGTGTGTAGGGAGAAGAGGCACAGCCTTGAGAAATACATAAACTCGATTGGAACCTTTATTTTGGCTCTTTCCACCCATTTGACCTTGGGACAGTACTTACTCTCTTTGAGCCTCTGTTTCCTCATTTTCAAAGTGTGAATATCAATAACCACCCCCCAGGGTTGTTCTCATTGGAGAATCCAATGAGATTATAGTAAAGCACCTAACATGGTGATACATTGTGTTGGTATATGACACATACTCAATAAGCAGAACTTTTCATTATCTTCAAAGTAAGTGGTGAGATCAGTTCCCTCTGAGCTTAGTATTTTGTGATTCAGGAACTGGTTGATGGGAATCCAGGTTTTGTCTCAGCGACAAGTAATTTGCTGACGCCCTACTCCCATCACATCAGTGATAGCCGTCCCCTAGTCTGGTTCCCGGTCACAGTGGGCAGGTCACATTCCAGGCACAGACACTGGCTCAGGTTAGTTTTGTGCCTGGCATGGAAACTGGACCCTTCATAACTGTTGGAACATTTGCTTGCTTGAGTCACATTTTAATCCCTCACCAAGACTGAATGATTTATTATTTTTTTTCAAGGCTGCTATAAAATCAGAGATAGAAGCTACACTGAATCAAAGCATTACAGTTCTCTGTGGCATACACTCTCTTGGTTTCTATCCAACCTTATTTTAAATATCCTTAGGGATGGGCTTTTATCACTTTTCTTGGAAGACTTTTCTTAAATAATCATTTTTACTGTCAGGAAGTTTTCTCTCCCATTCAGGGTGAATTTTTCTTTTCTTCCTTGTACTCTTCTAGCTACCCTGCCTTAAATCTGATTAAATAATTCCTCCTGCCTGTTCAGTATTTCTCCTGTCAGATTTTTGTAGCAATTATTGGTCCCCCCTCAGTCATTACTTAGCAACACCAGACATAATCTTTATCTTTAATCATTTCTCATAACTCACTCTTCCATTGCCACAATCACTATTCTCTCCTCTCTGAGTTAATCCATCTGCTCTTCTGAAGGTAACCTCTATGTATTAGGTGCATGATCCCTTGGAAGAGGTAAAACACATAAGCATATTTATCTTAAATTTTTATTGAAATAATAAAAACAAAGAAAAAATCAGCGTGCTATTCTGAACACAATGGCTATGGTTACTTATGTCTTTTCCATTGAAATCTTTTCAATTATAAATATACTTTATGCTATTTAGTAGAAATTATGTATCAGTGTGAGAGATCCTTTATGTGGATTGTCCTGGTTATCACCATAGCAGTTCTGTGAAAGAGCTTTATAGCCCCATTTCACAGATGAATAAACTAAGGTTCAAAGAAGTTTAGTAAGTTGCTCAAAGGCTCCAGGGATCACTCTCATCTTTTCCCATTTGTGTCATAGAAATTATTTAATGGCAGTATATTGGGTGAGAAATAATTTAATCATTCCCTATAGAGTCGGACATGACTGAGCAACTTCACTTTGACTTTTCACTTTCATGCATTGGAGAAGGAAATGGCAGCCCACTCCAGTGTTCTTGCCTGGAGAATCCCAGGGACGGGGGAGCCTGGTGGGCTGCCGTCTATGGGGTCACACAGAGTCGGACACAACTGAAGCTACTTAGCAGCAGCAGCAGCATAGATCTTTAGAGAGATTCCAGCTTTTCACCATTATTTTTTGAGCAAAAAATACCAGAAATTTTCTCCTACTTTATACTTCTAAAAATTATTTACCTCAAGGAATCATACAAGGAAGTATTGATGGATGGACTAAATATTATTGTTTTAAAAAACTGAGTTCTGACTGGCATAATATACCATGAATAATACTGAAAGACAAATGTTGAAAGGGGAAAAATTACCTGCATAAAATTTGACAGGTAAATATTCATTTCTAAATATGTAAAGAGTTCAAATAAATGAATTTTAAAAATGCTCTAATAGAAAAATGAATGGAGGAGGAATATAAATGGCAATAAACATTTGAACTAACGTTCAACCATACTGGTAAAGAAATATAAATATATTTACATATATGTAAACACTAATAGTTTCACTTGAAATAGCACAGTATTGTAAATCAACTAAATTTCAATAAAATTATTTTTAAAAAACAACAAAACCCACTAATAGTTTTCCTTATGTAACAGGCAGCACAAAAATGATGATAATATCCATGTAGCAAGGACATAGAAAAGCATGTTTACTCATATAATATAGGTGGGATTAAAATCAAGCAATTATTCTGGAAGTAAATTTGCAATATTTATCAAAGCTTTCAGCTTCTCCTCTTCAGTGTGACACTTTCTCCCCCAGGAAGGATAAAAGACCTTTATATATGACGCAGCAAGTTACTGAGAGAGCCGCCTGGAGCCTAACCTGGTTTGCACAGGCAAGATTCAGGTAACACCTAACAAGCCAGCATCATATTGCCTAGGACTCTGTGGAGCAGAAATGCTTGTCCATTTTGGGGAGCACTCTTGTAAAGAGGATGGACATTTTGTGATAGCCTTTCCCCATGAGGAGAGTCTAACACCACCCTTCCAAAAAATTAGGTTTGGAAAACCGAGATTTCAGTCGTGTGAGGAGAGACAAGTCACAAGCAAACCCCTTACATGGAGGAGGGGGCAGGCAGTCCAGCTGTCATCTGATGAGAACCTGAGGGAGAAGTCTGGAAACACCATCTTTTTTTTTTTTTTTTTAAGGAGGGAGGAGCCTCACATTTAAATCCTAATAATGTACTGTCACATCTGATTCAATATCAGTTTTAAATTTCCCTGGAAGGAACTTCCCATGGCATGCACCATTCACTTCATTAAAGCATTCTGCTAATCTGGCTGCACTGAAGAAAATTTTCCAGAGAAGAAGGTGAGGAACTTCACTTAAGCCCCACCATAGGGTGGACCTGGGTGTTACCAGCATCGATATAGATCCTCAAAAAATATGGTTGCTGTGTCTTTTTTCCATGAGGGAAAGAATTAGCAGCATAGATTTGCTGGGAATGTGACTGTTTTTCTCAGGTCAGGTAAAACAGAGAGAAATGTGTTATTTCTTAGTCTCATTGCTGTCTAGCTGTGTGTGGGGAGAGGGGCTGGTGCGAGGTGGGGGGGATAGAAGAGTGTTCTGGAAGCTGATTTGAAAAGTGCTGTCAATTATATGGGTGTACAGGTCATCGATTCATTTCTCCATCTTGCATTCATTCAACAATCATTTATTGAATGTCTATTATAGGTCTTGCATTTTCTCAGGTGCTGGAGACGCAAGCAAACCAAACATACCCAATTCCTCCCTCGTGGACCTCACTTTCTCATAGCAACTCAGACTCAGGGCTGGATTGCTTCTCACAATTGAGCTGTTGGAGGGGGATATGCAAGGAAACGGGTGACAGTGAAACTGAGGTCCTTTGGGAGAAAGAATGGAAAGGAGCCCATGGGGGAGATGGGAGAAAGGGTGGAAAGGGGAGCCTATGGGGGAGATGGCGGGGAGGGACGCTGGCTGGGAAAGCATCATTGGAATTTGGGGTTAGATGGAGGTCACATGCTGGATGCTGTGTAATGGATCCTTTTCACATCCTTTTCTTTTTTATTTGATTTTTTGGCTGTGGTGGGTCTTTGTTGCTTCGGGTGGTCTTTCTCTAGTTGTGGTGAGCAGGTGCTACTCTTTGTTGCTCTGTGCCAGCTTCTCATTGTGGTGGGTTTTGCTGTAGAGCATGGGCTCCAGTGTGCACAGGAGTTGTGGCTGGAGTTGTGGCTCCCAGGCTCTAGGCAGGGGTTCAGTAGTTGTGGTGAACAGACTTAGTTGCTCCTCAGCATGTGGGATTTCCCCAGAGTTGTTGCTGTTGTTCAGTCTCTCAGTCATGTCTGACTTTGCAACCCATGGACTGAAGCCCGCCAGGCTTCGCTGTCCTTTACCATCTCCCGGAGCTTGCTCAAACTCATGTCTGTTGAGTCGGTGATGCCACGCAACCATCTCATCCTCTGATGGCCCCTTCTCCTCCTGCCTTCAATCTTTCCCAGCATCAGGGTCTTTTCTGATGAGTTGGCTCTTGGCATCAGGTGGCCAAAGTACTGGACTTTCAGCTTCAGTCCTTCCAATGAATATTCAGGATTGATTTCCTTTAGGACTGACTGGTTTGAGCTCCTTGCAGTCCCAGGGACTCTTAAGAGTCTTGTCCAACACCACTGTTTGAAAGCATCAGTTCCTCAGTGCTCAGCCTTCTTTATGGTCCAACTCTCACATTCATACATGACTACTGGAAAAACTATAACTTTGACTATATGGACCTTTATTGGCAAAGTGGTGTCTCTGCTTTTTAAGACACTGTCTAGGTTGGTCATTGCTTTTCTTCCAAGGAGCAGGTGTCTTTTAATTTCATGGCTTGTCACCATCTTCAGTGATTTTGGAGCCCAAGAAAATAAAGTCTGTTACTGTTTCCATTGTTTCCCCATCTATTTGCCCAGAGTAGGGATCAAAATTGTGTCTCCTCCTTTGGCAGGCAAAGTCTCAACTGCTCAAGCATGAGGGAAGTCCCAGGTCTCCTTTTTAATAGCCTCTAAAACAAGAAACCAAAAACCTAAATGTTAAATTTCTTGTGAAAAGAGATGGCAAGACCAAGGCCTGCACTTTCAAGGCTGAGAGATTGAGAAGATGCGTGAGTGGCTGCAGAGGGAGGTGCACTTCCGGGTAGCAGCCCCTCCACGTGCGTCTGCCTGTAGTGAGCCTACAAAGAGCCCTCAAAACACTACCTTCACCTCTGTGTCTCTGGGGACCTTTTATCCATGATGTTTTTTGGTATTGGTTTCTTTCTTTCTTTTTTTTCAGTTAGCTTACATTATCTCTATAAACAGAAATAATGTTTAAAATTGTACTTACAGTTTTGCTTTCTGTTTCTTGAAGATTTCACCTATGGTTCTATTTTTTTTTTCCTTCTCATTGGACTTGGGAATTTTGTAACTGTTTCTGATTACAGAACAAGTTCTATTTTTTTGGTTGCTTTTTCATTTTTGTTTTCATTTGTGTGTCACTCTGTTCTGTTTTCTTTGTTTACTACCAGGACTTTTCCTAATTTACCTTTGATATGGAAGCTCAAAACTTTGTTCTTTGCTTAGTAGTATTCAGTTTGGGGACCCACAACTTAAGATGAAATTGGAGAAATTTTTTAAGCCAGAAAAATAACAAAATGATTACGAGGTAAAGAAGTAAGAATCATACTGAAAGAGTACAGGAGGTGAGATCCTTTCATCAAAAAATCTGAGAGAATTCTGCACCACCAAACCAGCTCTCCAACAAATACTAAAGGATATTCTCTAGACAGGAAACACAAAAACGGTGTATAAATTCCAACCCAAAACAATAAAGTAAATGGCAACGGGACCATACTTATCAGTAATTACCTTAAACGTAAACGGGTTGAATGCCCCAACCAAAAGACAAAGACTGGCTGAATGGATACAAAAACAAGACCCCTACATATGTTGTCTACAAGAGACCCACCTCAAAACAGGGGACACATACAGACTGAAAGTGAAAGGCTGGGAAAAGATTTTCCATGCAAATAGGGACCAAAAGAAAGCAGGAGTAGCAATACTCATATCAGATAAAATAGACTTTAAAACAAAGGCTGTGAAAAGAGGCAAAGATGATTACTACATAATGATCAAAGGATCAATCCAAGAAGAAGATATAACAATTATAAATATATATGCACCCAACACGGGAGCACCACAATATGTAAGACAAATGCTAACAACTATGAAAGGAGAAATTAACAATAACACAATAATAGTGGGAGACTTTAATACCCCACTCACACCTATGGATAGATCAACTAAACAGAAAATTAACAAGGAAACACAAACTTTAAACGATACAATAGACCAGTTAGACCTAACTGATATCTATAGGACATTTCATCCCAAAACAATGAATTTCACCTTTTTCTCAAGCGCACATGGAACCTTCTCCAGGATAGATCACATCCTGGGCCATAAATCTAGCCTTGGTAAATTCAAAAAAATAGAAATCATTCCAAGCATCTTTTCTGACCACAATGCAGTAAGATTAGATCTCAATTACAGGAGAAAAACTATTAAAAATTCCAACATATGGATGCTGAACAACACGCTGCTGAATAACCAACAAATCACAGAAGAAATCAAAAAAGAAATCAAAATTTGCATAGAAATGAATGAAAATGAAAACACAACAACCCAAAACCTGTGGGACACTGTAAAAGCAGTCCTGAGGGGAAAGTTCATAGCAATACAGGCATACCTCGAGAAACAAGAAGAAAGTCAAATAACCTAACTCTACACCTAAAGCAACTAGAAAAGGAAGAAATGAAGAACCCCAGGGTTAGTAGAAGGAAAGAAATCTTAAAAATTAGAGCAGAAATAAATGCAAAAGAAACAAAAGAGACCATAGCAAAAATCAACAAAGCCAAAAGCTGGTTCTTTGAAAGGATAAATGAAATTGACAAACTATTAGCCAGACTCATCAAGAAACAAAGGGAGAAAAATCAAATCAATAAAATTAGAAATGAAAATGGAGAGATCACAACAGACAACACAGAAATACAAAGGATCATAAGAGAGTACTATCAACAATTATATGCCAATAAAATGGACAACGTGGAAGAAATGGACAAATTCTTAGAAAAGTACAACTTTCCAAAACTCGACCAGGAAGAAATAGAAAATCTTAACAGACCCATCACAAGCACAGAAATTGAAACTGTAATAAAAAATCTTCCAGCAAACAAAAGCCCAGGTCCCGACGGCTTCACAGCTGAATTCTACCAAAAATTTAGAGAGGCGCTAACACCTATCCTGCTCAAACTCTTCCAGAAGATTGCAGAGGAAGGTAAACTTCCAAACTCATTCTATGAGGCCACCATCACCCTAATACCAAAACCTGACAGAGATCCCACAAAAAAAAGAAAACTACAGGCCAATATCACTGATGAACATAGATGCAAAAATCCAAAAGAAATAAAAGGAATCCAAATTGGAAAAGAAGAAGTAAAACTCTCACTATTTGCAGATGACATGATCCTCTACATAGAAAACCCTAAAGACTCCACCAGAAAATTACTAGAACTAATCAATGATTATAGTAAAGTTGCAGGATATAAAATCAACACACAGAAATCCCTTGCATTCCTATACATTAATAATGAGAAAACAGAAAGAGAAATTAAGGAAACAATTCCATTCACCATTGCAATGCAAAGAATAAAATACTTAGGAATATATCTACCTAAAGAAACTAAAGACCTATATATAGAAAACTATAAAATACTGGTGAAAGAAATCAAAGAGGACACTAACAGATGGAGAAATATACCGTGTTCATGGATTGGAAGAATCAATATAGTGAAAATGAGTATACTACCCAAAGCAATTTATAGATTCAATACAATCCCTATCAAGCTATCAACAGTATTCTTCACAAAGCTAGAACAAATAATTTCACAATTTGTATGGAAATACAAACAACCTCGAATAGCCAAAGCTATGTTGAGAAAGAAGAATGGAACTGGAGGAATCAACCTACCTGACTTCAGGCTCTACTACAAAGCCACAGTTATCAAGACAGTATGGTACTGGCACAAAGACAGAAATATAGATCAATGGAACAAAATAAAAAGCCCAGAGATAAATCCACGCACATATGGACACCTTATCTTTGACAAAGGAGGCAAGAATATACAATAGATTAAAGACAATCTCTTTAACAAGTGGTGCTGGGAAATCTGGTCAACCACTTGTAAAAGAATGAAACTAGAACACTTTCTAACACCATACACAAAAATAAACTCAAAATGGATTAAAGACCTAAATGTAAGACCAGAAACTATAAAACTCCTAGAGGAGAACATAGGCAAAACACTCTCCGACATACATCACAGCAGGATCCTCTATGACCTACCTCCCAGAATATTGGAAATAAAAGCAAAAATAAACAAATGGGACCTAATTAACCTTAAAAGCTTCTGCACATCAAAGGAAACTATTAGCAAGGTGAAAAGGCAGCCTTCAGAATGGGAGAAAATAATAGCAAATGAAGCAACTGACAAACAACTAATCTCAAAAATATACAAGCAACTCCTACAGCTCAACTCCAGAAAAATAAATGACCCAATCAAAAAATGGGCCAAAGAACTAAATAGACATTTCTCCAAAGAAGACATCCAGATGGCTAACAAACACATGAAAAGATGCTCAACATCACTCATTATCAGAGAAATGCAAATCAAAACCACTATGAGGTACCATTTCACACCAGTCAGAATGGCTGCGATCCAAAAGTCTACAAGTAATAAATGCTGGAGAGGGTGTGGAGAAAAGGGAACCCTCTTACACTGTTGGTGGGAATGCAAACTAGTATAGCCACTATGGAGAACAGTGTGGAGATTCCTTAAAAAACTGGAAATAGAGCTGCTTATGATCCAGCAATCCCACTGCTGGGCATACACACTGAGAAAACCAGAAGGGAAAGAGACACATGTACCCCAATGTTCATCGCAGCACTGTTTATAATAGCCAGGACATGGAAGCAACCTAGATGTCCATCAGCAGATGAATGAATAAGAAAGCTGTGGTACATATACACAATGGAGTATTACTCAGCCATTAAAAAGAATACATTTGAATCAGTTCTAATGAGGTGGATGAAACTGGAGCCTATTATACAGAGTGAAGTAAGCCACAAAGAAAAACACCAATACAGTATACTAATGCATATATATGGAATTTAGAAAGATGGTAACAATAACCCTGTGTACGAGACAGCAAAAGAGACACTGATGTATAGAAGAGTCTTATGGACTCTGTGGGAGAAGGAGAGGGTGGGAAGATTTGGGAGAATGGCATTGAAACATGTGTAATATCATGTATGAAACGAGTTGCCAGTCCAGGTTCGATGCACGATACTGGATGCTTGGGGCTGGTGCACTGGGACGACCTAGAGGGATGGTGTGGGGAGGGAGGAGGGAGGAGGGTTCAGGATGGGGAGCACATGTATACCGGTGGCGGATTCGTTTTGATGTTTGGCAAAACTAATACAGTGTTTGAGGTTTAAAAATAAAATAAAATAAAAAAAAAATAGTAAAAGATGTCTTGCTGGTCTCCACTCTCAAGAAATTCAGTTGAATTTGGGACAATTTTCCTTAGAATTCTGGTTAGAACTACTGTTCTCATAAACCATCTTTTTAAAACTCTTGTTCCTTCATCTTTATTTATGTAACAGTAGAGCAGAAGTTGTCTTGGATACAAAATATGTGGTTTACATACATAAATGAATGAATAATGACTTAAATGTCTTCATTTGGAGAAAAGGCTGATAACCACATGTTTTTAGTTTGTACTCATAAATAAATAAGAGGAATTGTTCTAAACTGCAGCTTAAAGTCTTTTGGTATTTACACAGTGTGGAATTACCAACAGTTGTTTTTGTTCAGTATTAGAGGAAGAGCCATCATTTTTTTCTGGAAGAAATCAGTGTGAGTCATTCAGCATATGCCCCAAGAAGCAGCAAATAACCTCTTGTGTGTTGCAAGGAACTGGTCTTTCCCTGGGGCTCTAACTCTGGTGTTTGTCCTGTGGGAAAATATTGTTCTCTTCTGCCCTTTTCATTTTTCTACTTTTTAGTGACTTTTCCCTCAATATCTTTATCAATGTTCTTAAATTTTTTTTAATTGGAGGATAATTGCTTTATAATGTTTTGTTGGTTTCTGCTGTACATCATTGGAAATCAGTCATAATTATATATATGTATATCCCCTCCCTCTTAAGCCTCCCTCCCCCTCCAAATGTACATATTTTAGCATTCATTAAAAAAGGTATAGTTTTGTGCGTGTAAAGATCATTTAGAATTGCTTGCATTTTAAATTAATATTCAGTGTTTATTAAATTATTATTTAGATTTTTAATTATAAGCTGAGCATAGTCACCTATTTTTTATCTGAGGAAAACTCAGTGAGTAACCTGGACCTGTGCAAGTGAGGAATCTGAAAATTAGCTTCAATGCCTGATGGTTCACCCACATGTGGTACTACTGATGAAATCTTGGATAAAAGTTTTAGTGTGCCAGAGACTCTTGGGTTATGCTTGTTATTCTTGTTTCAGATTCAGATTCAGATCAGTCGCTCAGTCGTGTCCGACTCTTTGCAACCCCCATGAATCGCAGCATGCCAGGCCTCCCTGTCCATCACCAACTCCTGGAGTTCACTGAGACTCACGTCCATCGAGTCAGTGATACCATCCAGCCATCTCATCCTCTGTCGTCCCCTTCTCCTCTTGCCCCCAATCCCTCCCAGCATCAGTGTCTTTTCCAATGAGTCAACTCTTCACATGAGGTGGCCAAAGTACTGGAGTTTCAGCTTTAGCATCATTCCTCCCAAAGAAATCCCAGGGCTGATCTCCTTCAGAATGGACTGGCTGGATCTCCTTGCAGTCCAAGGGGCTCTTAAGAGTCTTCTCCAACACCACAGTTCAAAAGCATCAGTTCTTTGGCGCTCAGCCTTCTTCACAGTCCAACTCTCACATCCATGCATGACCACAGGAAAAACCATAGCCTTGACTAGACAAACCTTTGTTGGCAAAGTAATGTCTCTGCTTTTGAATATGCTATCTAGGTTGGTCACAACTTTCCTTCCAAGGAGTAAGCATCTTTTAATTTCATGGCTGCAGTCACCATCTGTAGTGATTTTGGAGCCCAGAAAAATAAAGTCTGACATGAAAAAAAAAATAGTCCTAATTTGCATGATAAACTACACAGACACTCTTAATTATGTTGGACACCTCTGTGACTACACAAACTTGGTCAGGATGGGAAGCTTTCAGTCCTGATTTCAGCATCTTCATTTACCTTTTTGTCCCAATCTTAAAGTAGGGATCATCACTGACCTACTCGTAGTGGGTTGCAAGGAAGTTTCTTGTTGTGTGTTTTTCTATTTTCTTAAAGGTCATTGTTTTGACCTTAATTTACTATATAAATTAGACCTAAAAAAACTCAGTGAGCAATAAGCTGAAGTTGCTGTTAAGAAACTCCCTTAAACAGAGCCAGATTTACAATGTATTCATTTAAATTCTCTGAAATATTTAAATGTGTATCTTTCACTTTAAGATTACTTACTCAAAACCAACTTTTCAATTTCCTACTTTAAAATGGGATTACAAGGCACATCTGTCAGAATCTCAATGTGCAAACATTTTTATCCATTTTGAATGAATTAAGGTTGAATTTAAAATATAATTTTAATACTATGGGTTGGTTTATTACATTAACTATTTACTTCTAAACCTTATCAAAGCTGGAAATACCTATTAAGACAATAGTTTTATCTTTTTTAAAAAATTTGAGGATATTATCCCCAAACTGGTGGAGTTAACATCCCAGAAGGTATAGATATATCTGAAAAATGAGTAGAGTGTGTTTTTCTGGATTTTAGTCACCTATGCTGGGTAACAAACTCCCCTCAACTGAGGGGTATTAAACAACTGTTTTTTTTTATGCTCCCTGATTCTGTTAGGGGAGGCTTATCTCTGCTGCCTGATATCAGGATGTCAGAGACCGTTATTCCATCTCTGAGGATGGAATGGCAGTAGGTAGGCAGGAATCATCTGGCAGGGTGCTCACTCACGTGTCTCAGTCTGGTCTGGGATGAATTCAGGCTGAGTTCAGATGGGATGCTTCACCAGCTACCCACCCATGGCCCCTTCCTGTGGCTCAAGCTTCACTCAAAGAGGCATCTGAGTTCTGGAAGGAAGCATCCTTAGAGCAAACATCTCAAAGGAATCAGGTGGGAGTTGCATGGGTTTGACCCTATAGCCTCAGACATTCCATGATATGAATTTGTAGTATTCTGTTGGTCAAAGCAGTCAGACTCCCAGACTGAAGAGGTTCTCTTAATGGCAGGAATGTTAAAAAATTTGTAACCATTAAAAAAATTTTCTATATTCTGTTAGCCCCTTTGATGGAAATGGAAGTGCTCGGATTGCAGATACCCAGAGCAACTCATCTCTATCCTAATGGGACTGTTTTATAGTTGCTCTGAAAAGAGGAGCCTCCACATCTACAACCTTGAGAGGGAGTCTTCTGAGTTCAGCATCATCTCTTGAGTGTTTTCTATCAGTTTTCAAAATTTTGCCTGAGTCGGGCAGATGAAATTCAGTAACGTTTATCCTGATTCCTACCTGACTGTATAGCACTGATCTCCTTTCTCTCACTATTGGTCATACTATCAGGTCTATTTTAATCATAGTATTTTTCCTGAGAAAGTAGTTTTTTTTCTAGAACTTTAACCTCTTTTGGTTTCTCATTTCCTTTTTAAAAAATTAAGTTTGTTTGGGCTGCATTGAGTCTTAGTTGCAGCCAATGGGATCTTTCATTTGGGCTCCAGAGTGTGTGGGCTCTGCAGTTTGCAGCACTCGGGCTCTCTAGTTGAGACATGTGGGTTCCGTTTTTGCGGTACGTGAGTTTAGTTGCCCCATGGCATGTGGGATCTTAGCTACCTGAACAGGGATCAAAACTTCTCCCCCTGAATTGCAACGTGGATTCTTAACCCCTGAACCACCAAGGACCCTCATTTCCTTTTTTATTTGCTCTTTTCTGTGATCTTAGATACATTTCATTGACAGCAGCAGCATCAACATCCCTCTACTTGCTTTTAAAGGCCAAAGCACCTCTTTTGCTTCTTTCTTTTCTTACATCTCCCCTTTCCTTGTCTTGTTCCCTTTGTTGTAAAAACAATGATTCCACACCACATGTGACTCTATGTCACATATGTGCCACCTAATGCCTAGGTCAATTTTCAGCAGAGTTCTCTCCATGATTTCTCCCATTTATTAGAGTGAAACCAGGGAAGCATTTGGGAAACAAATGGCTGGACTGATTCTCCTCAGGAGCCTTCCTAAACCCTTTGAGTCACGAGTCATAGGGAGGTTTTGTTACACTCAAAATAGTAATAGCTTCCCCTTTCCTGGGGATGTTTATTAAGGAGTAAATTACCCTCATCCCCTAGTTGTTTCATTATCATTCTTAAGAGCATCATTTTGGGAGAAACAAAGTGAAATTGCAGTTAACTAACTGCTAGCATCTGTTTAATTGTTTCAAATCTACAAAATGTGGTGATTTGAATAAATTCTCTGCCATGATATACTGTTTATAAATCTCTGCAGCTGTAATCATAATTTAGTAATTGATTCCTTCATTTACTTGGTTTTCACTAAACATGTTTTAAATACTCATTAATTCACCAAGCACTATACCAAGATAGTGGGTTACAAAAGATACAATAATTAAAGGGACTTCTGTTGAACTATTTTACTGAAATATAAAATAAAGCTATTTAAATAAAGTAGTTTTTGAGGTTCCTGTAATATATTCTGAACCTTACAATTAGTGCTTTGATACTGAGAATAAGATAGGTTATTAGGCAGAGTTCAACCAGAGAAACACACCAGTAAGAAACACACATTAAAAGATTTAATGTGAGCATTTGGCTCACGTGTTGTGGTGTCTGGCTAGGCAATTCTGATATCCAGAGGGCAGGCTCTTGGGAGGGCAGCCTTGAACTCTTAGGCATGGGTCACAGCAGCTATATAGGCAGGATTTCTTCTTCTTCAAGAAAATATCAACTCTTAAGAACATTCCACTGACTGAGTCAGTCAGGCCCACACAGATTATCCAGGGTAATCACCCTTCTGCACTCAACTGATTATGGACCTTAATCATATCTACTAAACACCTTCATAGCCTTGGTATTTGAATAACTCAGGACTGTAACATAGCCTAGCAGACATTTAAAACATTTCATCCCTTTTCAACTTGGCATCCAAACACATCTCTTTTAAGACATACTTAATCTCCAAATAAAGACAATAACTAAGTTGTATGTCTGCCTAACATGACATGACTATCCTGAGTACAACGAAAAATGTGGTCATTCTTTACTCAGAAAAGGATGCAAAGAACTTGGGTGGTGTTTACTCTTCTTTTTTGATTGTTTGCAGTTTGAACACTGCTATGTAAAGTTAACTGATATACATGCACCTTATGTTAGATTAATAAGGGGATAAGAGATGAAAGAAAACAAAAACATTTTATACACACACACACTCACAAATATATTTATAACACAATAAGGAAGAAATATTCATAAGTATTACAGCTCTTATTTTCGCTGCTCATATTTCTAACTGTCCTTTTCCATCATCCAGGACATGTTCCCTCTGCTTTTAGTGAGCACCTTTGTTGGCCATGGTTCTTTGCTTGGTAAGGTGACCCAGACTTTCATTCCTGAAGGCTGTGGGCGATCATTTCCTGCCTGAATTGATTGTTGTGGTTTTCTATTGATTTTAATGATAAGACGTACTGGGAGAACTGCCCTAAGAAACGGATCTCCTGTGGTTTGTGTATATTCTTCCTTACTTCTGTTGTGTACTAACAACCTGATTTCCTCTTGGTAATCAGGATTAGTCTACCCAGCCAGTACAGTAACCTCCTTTTTTCTTATTCATTCAAATGAATGAATAGTCCAACATGCAGATATCAGTTCAGTAGGACCACTGTTGTGCCTCCTGGTGAAAACTTTCTTCACTCTGGAATGAAGACCTCTAGATCAGCCGTCACCAAGGGACCAGGGACCAGGATGGGGGAGGGATGATTTCAGGATGATTAAAGTGTATTACATTTATTGTACACTTTATTTCTATTATTATATTATTACATCAGCTGCACCACACCTCACCAGGCATTAGATCCTGGAGGCTGGGGGCCCCTGCTCTAGACAGCCAGAGCCTAAAGCTCAGATGACAGCAGAAATTTTGCTGTTGGGTCATTGGGATTAAAAATAGGGGGAGCAACTCCTATTTCTACCCACTGATTCCTGGACCCATGAGTCTTGGCTATGGGAAAACCGGCACCATAAGTTGGATATTGATTTAGAGAGTAGATAGCCTCCTTACTCCAGACCTGCAAGGTTTTCCTACCCCACTGGCATTCTAACTGTGGCTGTAAGTTCACTTAAGTCTGGGAATTGATTGAGGGGCTAGTATTAACACAAGTTCATGTGCCCAACACACAGTAAGGTCAAACAAACTGAAAAATTGAGAGTTTGGAACAGAAAAGGGTTTATTGCAGGGCCACACAAGGAGACAAGGCGGCTCACACCCTAAAAAGCCTTGAGCTCCTCAAAGGGTTTCAGCAAAGCATTTTTAAAAGCCAGGTGGAAAGTGAGGGTGTCAGATCAGATCCTGCACAATTCTCCATAGGGTCCTTCTCAGTTATGCCAGGATTCTTTGCTTTGATGATTCAAGTTAGGCATCTGTTCACTAGACCTAGAACTCTTCAGTTTATACAGATCAACTTAAAATTCAGCAGGCTGCCAACTATGTATTTTCTGAGGATACTGTGATCAACTAGTCAACATCACATAGATCTCCAGAAGTCAGACTATTTTTCCCACCTTGTCTTTGGTGATTAAGTGCAGTCATCCTGGGATCCCGTCTCCCCCACTGAATTGAGGGATCCCCACTGAATCGAGGGATCTCATTTTGAGTAGAATTTCTCACTGTAATTTCTGTCTTACAGAGAAGAGTCACCATAGGCCTCTTCAAGAACGCAGAGGCTCTTCCCGCAAATGCCTTCCCTTCAAGACTGGGAAAGTTCTAGTGCAAGCTGAGTCCTCCGTGTGCTCCCATGGTGGATGTGTAGGTCTTACCTGATACATTTGCTCGGAGTCCTCTTCCACATGCCAGCTCTTTAAAAATCTGACAACACTATTTACTTCATTTGTGTCAAAGGGCAGAAGAATCAAAAGAGGTTATTGAATTTTCCACAGGAAAATTTGGGAGTGGAATTATGGTTTCCCCCATCAGTTAAAAAAACAACTTTTAAAATGACTTGACCTTCCTATACTAAGGTGACACAGTTGAATATTTCATCCTACTACAATTCAAGGGAAGAAATTTATATAATAGAAAACAGTTGGGGAAAACAAGGATGTTGTTCAGTCGCTCAGTCATGTCTGACTCTGTGACTTCATGGACTGCAGCAAGCCAGGACTCCTTGTCCTGCACTATCTTCTGGAGTTTGCCCAAGTTCATGTCCATTGAATCGGTGATGCCATCCAACCATCTCATCCTCTGATACCCCCTTCTCCTTCTGCTTTCAATCTTTCCCAGCGTCAGGGTCTTTTCCAATGAGTTGGCTGTTTGTATGAGGATATATTTGCTTATTTTCCCCCTTCCTTAATTTCAAGCTTTCATTTTTTCTACTTATATATTTTTATTCTATAGAAATAATTTTCTGGACGGCATACCATATCATCTAAGAATTATGCTTAGGTTCAGGATTGTTGCTGACTTTGATGAATCTGATCACTTACTTTTAAAGGTAGCCAAGTTGTGTTTATAATTCTGAAGTAGGAGCTTCTGATGTCCTTCTGCCATGTTCATACATATGATATAAAGTGATTTCCTAGATTAAACTGAATGTACTTGATGCTGCTGCTGCTGCTAAGTCGCCCCAGTCGTGTCCAACTCTGTGCAACCCCATAGACGGCAGCCCACCAGGCTCCCCCGTCCCTGGGATTCTCCAGGCAAGAACACTGGAGCGGGTTGCCATTTCCTTCTCCAATGCATGAAAGCAAAAAGTGAAAGTGAAGTCGCTCAGTCGTGTCCGACTCTGTGCAACCCCATAGACGGCAGCCTACCAGGCTCCCCCGTCCCTGATGCTAGAAAAAGAGTTAAACTGATACAAACAAAAAACTGTCCATTAATAGCTTTTCACCATGAAAATGGACTTTATTTACTTGGATTTCTAACTATATTTGCTCAGTTATAAAAAGTGGCCAATTAATTTTAAACAGCTTCTTTGAACTTTTTCACAAAAATTGTCTTTAAAATCAGACATTGTATTCTAAGCTCTAAATATGGTGATTTGTAGAACTCTTCTGCTGAGACTGGAGTGGCACTACATTTAATAAGATGCTTTATCTTCCCAGGGGGATAAACAAATAAAGACCACCTGCTTCCAATCTAGTTTCTTTCCAGACTGCACCAACAATGCATCTGAGACAAATTACAATATTTTCCTGCTTAAATAACAAATGGTACTTACAATAAGTAGAATTTCATCACCTTCTTATATTATTGAATTGTATTAATATTAAGAGAGCAAAATTCTTGATTGCTCAAATATTTGTATATTATGAACATAAATATGATAAATTACTATGTCGTTTCTATCTAAGGATTCCTAATCCAAGGAAGATTTCAGGAATTTAAATAAGATTTAAAATACTAACCTTTGAGATTAACGACTAAGGAAAGTTATGGATTCTCTCTTACATAGAATTAAATGGCCATGAATTGTTTTTTACCTCTTTGAGATACTGGAAGATGGTAAAATTAACTATACAACTTTTCTCTTTCATCAAAAATTTATTTCATATATTAAAAAAAAATTGACAGTAGAAAAATGGGAAATATAGGACATAAAAAAGTGAAACAATAAGATTTATGGCCATTCTAATAACCAGAAATAAAACATGTGATATATTTTTTGCCAATCTTTCCCTTAAATCATATATGTGTGTTATATGCTCACACATACATAACTATATATTTTGCATAATTGAAATTAACTGTATATATTCTTCTCAATACTTGCATTTTTATTTCTCATATTACAAGCATTTTTTCTCATACTGTTGAATATTTTGAAAACATAACTGTAATGCCCACAAAAGATATCTTTTTATGGATGCATCTTAGAGTATTTCTCTATTATTTCTGTTTATTTCTATTTCTGTTTATTTCTGTTTCTGCCTCAGATATACTCACTGCTCCAAATTTTATCATAATAATTTCCTTGACTTCTTAAATATATTTAACATGTATGTGTGCATCCCAAATATTGTGTTTTAATTTTGCCTGGTTTTGAACTTAATATAAATGGAGTAACACTGTTTATATTATTTTGTGCAGGGCTTCATCCACCAACTTTTTCATTCATCTATGTAGTTTCACGTACTTCAGTGCTTTCTTGGTCTTTGCTGTAATGTATTTCTTTGTAAGGATATGTCATGTGGTATTTATGTGCTTTGGGCTCTTTTTCTTCCAATTTGTGGCTGTTACAAATAGCTCTGCCCATGCATGTCTCTTGGTTATCAAACTAAGGTGGGTCCACCAGATCTCTGGGCTTCCCTGGTGACTCAGACAGTAAAGAATCTGCCTGCAGTGCAGGAGACCTGGATTTGATTCTTGGGTCAGGAAGATACCCTGGAGAAGGAAATGGCTACCCACTCCAGTATTCTTGCCTGGAAAATCCCATGGAGAGGAGCCTGGCTGGCTACAGTCTGTGGAGTGGCAAAGAGGGCCCCACCTTTGGTTGGCTGATTCTCCAGCTCTCTTCTCTTCAACCCCACAAGGCTGTGAAAACATCTGTTCAGCTTCTCAATGCTCTCTTCTGCCTGTCAGCAAATGGCCCCAGGAAAAGATGGCTCTAAATGATAAGTGAAGTGAAGTCGGCTCAGTCGTGTCCGACTCTGTGTGACCCCATGGACTGTAGCCTACCAGGCTCCTCCATCCATGGGATTTTCCAGGTAAGAGTACTGGAGTGGGTTGCCATTTCTTTCTCCAGGGGATCTTCCTGACCCAGGGATTGAACCCGGGTCTCCTGCATTGTAGGCAGAAGCTTTACCGTCTGAGCCACTAGGGAAGCCCCATAAATGATAAGACCTCTCTGCTAAAATCAGTCTTATCCTAAAGATTATCCCAGTGGTTCTTCATTATTATTTAAAGTCTTCCATGACTTCAATCTCCTTTCTTTTTATTATTTTTGTCCAGCTTTTCCTATTGTCTTGGATAGAAAAAATGGTTCAAATTACCATTAAAGGAAAAAGAAATTTTCTAATTTCTTTAATTAACCCAGTGCCATTTCCTCAATACATTTGTTGAAAATTTGATCCCTCTTCATCATTCTCTGGTAGTTTATTTATCTCTATAAATATGTACACAATTATAAATAATATATACACATTTACCATGTATTTCTTCATTGTATGTTAGATTAGCAGTTTAGTATAGTGGTTAAACATAAAAATGAGGACTGCCTAAGTTCAGCTCTACCAGTTAGTAACCATGTGACATAGAGCATTTTGCTTAATGGCCTTGTGTCCCCATTTTCTTATCTGTAACATGAGAGGAATGAGAATGTAGTACCTAGACTAGAGAGTTGCTTATAGGTTCAAATGAATAAAATATGTAAAAGCCTGGAAAAAAAAACTGGCACAAAATAAGCTTTCTATAAAGTGTTTTTATTTTTGTTTATTTTAGATTATAAAATAAAATGTATTATTTATTAAATGTGAACTAAATACAAGGTGCTTTTAACATATTGTTTTCTAATCATGCAAAGTAGACACAGTCATTTCATTTTTCTTGAGGTTTAGAGTGATCCAGTAATCTCCCCAAACACAGAGCTATTAAGCAAATTAAGTGACAGGGCCAAGGATCAGACCTAGTACAGTCTTCCTTCAAAACGAAATTTTAAAAGTTTCCAAAAACTTAGAAAAAAAAATGAATTGCTCTGTAGCCATGGTAATAAGTAGCTCCCAGAATGTATTTTAAGCCTGTTCAATTAATCAGTGACAACTCAATTCAGGGAACATGCTTTTGCAAGTCAGCCAATCAGTGTCAATCTCTGGTTTCTGTAATTTAGCTTATGTAGAGATAGACTTGATCTACACACACTCCACAGAGGGCTAATCCGTCAATAGCAGTCACGCGTGAGCAAGCACACTTCTGACAATGCCAGCCCTCTTCCGAAAGCCCACTGGTCCCTTGGTTCCATGCTTCTCCAAAACCCAAATAAGATTAGCACTCTGCTCTGCTCAGAGAGAATGTGCCTGGCCAGCCCTGCTCTCCCTGACTACAGTGAGCAATGCATGTAAATGTGCGTATTTTAGAAGTTAAATGGTAGCCTCATTATTCTTTGAGAATTCTGCAAGTGCCACCGACATAATTCAGAAGACCCCTGCACGGCATCATCCAAGGTACCTCTTAGGTGTGCTCACTGGGACCTCTGTGCCCAAACTCCACTCATCTGCTGCCAGAGATGCAAGTCCAGCAATGATCTGACTGGTATTGCTGAGCTGTTGTTGCTGAATTCATTTTGTTCTAGGATCTGTAGCCAAATGAATCTTTGCATAAGGCCACCAGAGTCAGGTCTTTATATAAGGTAATGAGGTGTCGGGTTTTTTTCTTTTCTTCAGTAATTAGTTCTTTGATTTGGAAGTGCAACATTTGCTAATTAAGCCTATGTCTTTGTACAAGGTTACTCGATTTTCTATTTTGGAGTTAGACCACTGGATAAATATATTTTCCATTGACCAGCTTATTTTCCTGCTGCTTGCTTTGTTTTTTCTTTTGTTTCTAAGTACAAAGTTTTACTTTGTGTAGTTTTGTTTTGTCCTGGAGTTTCTGTTGAATGTATGTGTCAGAGAGCCGATGGATGGTATCTGTCTGATAAGTCTCCAGTCCAGTCAAAGTAGGTTCTGACTTCAGAGATCTGCTAAATCTGCAATGAAATTAAAAGATGCTTGCTCCTTTGAAGGAAAGCTATGACAAACCTAGACAGCATATTAAAAAGCAGAGACAGAAAGAAAAACACCAATATAGTATACTAACACATATATATGGAATTTAGAAAGATGGTAACAATAACCCTGTGTACGAGACAGCAAAAGAGACACTGATGTATAGAACAGTCTTATGGACTCTGTGGGAGAGGGAGAGGGTGGGAAGATTTGGGAGAATGGCATTGAAACATGTAAAATATCATGTATGAAACGAGTTGCCAGTCCAGGTTCGATGCACAATACTGGATGCTTGGGGCTGGTGCACTGGGATGACCCAGAGGGATGGTATGGGGAGGGAGGAGGGAGGAGGGTTCAGGATGGGGAACACATGTATACCTGTGGCGGATTCATTTTGATATTTGGCAAAACTAATACAATTATGTAAAGTTTAAAAATAAAAAATAAAAAAAAAAAAAAAAGCAGAGACATCAGTTTGCCAACAAATGTGCATCTAGTTAAAGCTATGGTTTTTCCAGCTGTTATGTACGGATGTGAGAGTTGGACGATAAAGAAGGCTGAACATCGAAGAGTTGATGCTTTCTAATTGTGGTGCCAGAGAAGACTCTTAAAGAGTCCCCTGGATTGCAAGGAGACCAAACCAACCAGTCCTAAAGCAAACTCCAGGAGATAGTGGAGGACAGAGGACTCTGGCATGCTGTAGTCCATGGGGTTGCAAAGAGTCAGATACAACTTAGCAACTGAACAACAATAAATCTGCAACAAATTTGTGGAATAGAGAGTGGCCAAACTTTGTAGGTCCCTAGAGAACTTTCCTGTGTGTACGCCTTGTCTTGTCAATCTGTGGTCTCTTATCAATCACAGTTTCCCTTCCCCACCTCCACCTGGTCTATGAGCTGGGCACAGATTAATTGATACACACAAACTGTTGACCAACTGTCATGGCTTTTTTTCTAGTTCATCATGGATCTGTTTATGTCAGATTCTCAATCTTCTCATAGGAAAGCTTCCTTTTATACATAAAGTTGCACTATAATCCTAACTGTTGCACTTAACTTAGTTGTAGTAGTGTTAGTCGCTCAGTTGTGTCCAACTCTTTGTGACCCCATGGACTGTAGCTCACCAGGCTTCTCTGAGTGAGCTACATGGGAATCATGGGATTCTCCAGGCAAGAATACTGGAGTGGGTTTCCATTCCCTTCTCCAGAGGATCTTCCCCACACAGGGATCAAACCTGCATCTCCTGCATTGCAGGCAGATTCTTTACCATCTGAGCTACAGGGAAGTCAATAAACAGTAAAAACATTTTTTTAATTAAAAAAAATTGACTTAAAATAATTTTAAAATAACATTTGAGATTTGAAATGTCAAAATGGATAAATTAATCTGTTTAAAACAAACAACACTAATTAGTCAATAGCAGTTTTTTAAATAGATAGGCTAAATCTTCTGAAAATTGTGATCCAACATAGTCTTTCTCCAAGACTTTGAAACTTTCTGGAACTTATCCTCCCTGAATTTCTCTTGTTTGCTACTGAGCTTTACCTGATCTTACATCTGAGTAATCTCCAGGGTTTTCTAAGGAAAGAACAGTCGCATTGTAAACGTGCTTGACAGAATACAAATCTATAGAAGGTGAATTAAGACACTCTCTAGACCCAAATTAATGGCTATAATTAAAGAATTTCCTAAACCTCAAAAGGACAAGTAGAAATTCCTATGGAATTTAGGACTTTGCTAGCCACTTATTATCCTGAACTAAAGATCTATACCAACTCATCAATTCATTGTTAACTCTTCAGTTAGTATGCTATTTAGGAGAAGCAGTCTAGAAAAGAAAATATTTAAAAAACTTAATTGTGTAATTTTTTAAATTAAGCCTTTATTTTATTAAAAGTTTAAATTAAGCTTCAAAATTTTTGGTAAATAAAGATAAAAAATAGATTTTAGGAAATTTTCAAGCTGTTTTCTAGGTGTAGACTCAAGGACAGAAATAAAAGGAGCTTTGTCCTTTCTTTTTGTAAATGGCTTCAAATCTGACTTAAAGACTTTAATAAGAAAAAATAAATTAAACTATGGAGTTTTCAACTTAGAATACATCCAATAAGTGGTTAGGCATTTCTAGATCATCTTAAAAATAATGAAGTTATAAATCAGTGTAACTAATGGTTCTCCACATAAACCAACTGAAATGGTTGTTTTCTGTTTTTTAAGACCTTGGAACTTCTGGAGCAGGATACCTGCCGATATTATAAACAGAAGGGCCATTGTATGAACCAATGTTTGATCTTGGCTAATATATAAAAAGACAATGGTCTAAAATCTATCCATTGACACCACTCCATGGAGTACACTAGTACCAATATTTCCATCTTCCTCTTAAACTCCTAAGAGGTATTGTATTTGCTTACACAATAATACAGCTTTCTACCATTAATTCCATCACCATAGAACATCAGATCCTTCAAAGTAAAATGCTGAAGTTGTCTGAAAAAAGAAAAGCAAATTGACTTGTAATAAGCAAACTATGCTTTAAGAAAAAAAATGTAACCTTAAAGTAAAAAAAAGACAACAAAAGGCAAATTGGAGGATGCATAATACATTGTAGAAAGCTTACAGGAAAAGAAGCTTCAATTTACCGAAGTTTGTTAGAATCATTCAAATAGTGAAAATCTCTAACAGTTCTGTGACCTAATCCAAGATGGATGTTTGAAATCATTTATCAAAGGAATACTTATTCTTTGTGATAAAATACCTACAAATTTAAAGGGTAGCACCTGCTTCTAGACAAAATATTCTAAAGTTTTTATACATTATAAGACAATATAATAGTCCTACTTTATAGGAAAGTCCTACTTTCACTATATATGATTCAAGGAACTACCAAAGAACTACTTGTGGTCTTGGAATTCCTATGGATGAAAGACACCAAGACAAGGGCAGATTAATTTGGATCAGAGTTTTTAAGAATCCAAATTGATTCCTCCAGGACTGTATAAACCTTTCTTTCCGTGCAAACAAGAACAAGCTAAGTCATGCATTAGGGTAATTCACTCAACAGCATGACATTATCAAAGAATCCTCAACTTTCAACTTATCTCTTAATTCAGTAGCAGGTGCTCAGACCTCTACCACAGAACAATTACAACTATCAACTGTTACAACAAGTATCAACTAAATCAGGGAAAACATCTTTAGAACTTGCGCTAGGCTTTCAATCTAAGGTAGCCAGATGTAAGAAATTCTTATTGCTATTGGAAGCCATTCACCATTTTTACACTAGTTGATTAACCATGAATTATTGGAATCCTCTCCTGTATTACTATTCACTGATTTAACACTCTTAATACAGTAACTCTATAACCCTTACTCAATGGGAAAGAATCCATCATTATATTTCTTTAATTCAAGAAGTGTCCATGCCCAGAACAGAATTTTTGGACACTTCAGTAACAAATTCTGACCTCATAATGTTTGTTGATGGGTCTTATATTTATAACAAAATGACAATATTAGGCTTGATTTTTGAGAAATAGTCCAGCTTCTCTTATAAAATCCAGTACTTTACTAGATGCCAAGTTCAAATGTCTGACCTGTTCAGCCTTCTTTATGGCATATGATATTACTAAAATAAAACAGTAAATATAACTGGTATCTGGTGTGTTTTAAAATAATCCCCTTATTTAATATGCTGCAGAAAAAAATAGTTTAAAATTTTTTCCTAGGTACTTTATAATAATGAAAAATAAATTTATTAATGAATAGCGAATAGGTGCCATGATGCTACCCCAAATATTTATTGTCCAAAATTGGATTATCAGAAGTGTTTTAAAAATAGATTGTAGTGATAGTTACACAACTCAAAAAATCTATATAAAGCCATTGAATTGTATACTTTAGATGGATAAATTTTGTGTGAATTATAGCTTAATAAAGCTGTTTTTAAAAAGTAAAGACAGAAAAAAGAAACTACATAGTATGCTATATATATTCTAGATCTTATAAAATACTTAAAATCTTAAATACTTCAGAAGGAAAAACACCAATACAGTATACTAACGCATATATATGGAATTTAGAAAGATGGTAACAATAACCCTGTGTACGAGACAGCAAAAGAGACACTGATGTATAGAACAGTCTTATGAACTCTGTGGGAGAGGGAGAGGGTGGGAAGATTTGGGAGAATGGCATTGAAACATGTAAAATATCATGTATGAAACGAGTTGCCAGTCCAGGTTCGATGCACGATACTGGATGCTTGGGGCTAGTGCACTGGGACGACCCAGAGGGATGGTATGGGGAGGGAGGAGGGAGGAGGGTTCAGGATGGGGAACACATATGTACCTGTGGCGGATTCATTTTGATATTTGGCAAAACTAATATAATTATGTAAAGTTTAAAAATAAAATAAAAAAATAATATAAAAATACTGTGTAAATATATAAATAACCTTCATGCTAAACAAACTTAAAACTTATTTTTAATTGGAGGATAATTACTTTACAATGATCTGTTGGTTTCAGCCATACAACAATGTGAATCAGCCATAAGTATACATATATCCCCTCCCTCTGAGCCTCCTTTCTCCACTCCCCACCATCCTACTCCTTTAGGTCGTCATAGAGCACTGAGCTGAGCTCCCTGTGCTGTACAGCAGCTTCCTACTAGTTAACTATGTTGCACATGCTAGTCAATGCTACTCTAATGAGGTTCCTATACAAAGATTTCATTTATTTTTTTTTAATTTTATTTTATTTTTAAACTTTACAATATTGTATTGGTTTTGCCAAATAGCGAAATGAATCAAGAAAGTCAAAGATTATTCTATAATAAATACTCAGAATATGGCCTGCCAAATTATGAAAAGAAACTCTAGAAATGACCAGGTTGTATGATTTGTAAAGTAAGATCTGGCAAAACCTGCATCGCTACCTGGAAGAACTAAATCAAATTTCAAATGCACACTTGAAAAACTTCTCTATCAGACAAGATGACCCATAAAGACACATTTGCTACGATAGTAAACACTGACTGGGACACTTTTGCAGGCTGGCAGAGGACACAGGCAATTCATACTCTATCTGTAGTTAATCTGAGAAAGCCAGAGATACAGTATAGATGGGTTCCATGGCCAAGGCACTGTTTGGATACTTCCAAGTAGATTTTAGACAGTTGTCTTCCTCTATGGGTTCTAAATATGTAATAATAATATTAAACTTACTTTTTTCTAAATGAATCTACCTGCCTTCCCCAGTGGCACAGCGGTAAAGAATCCACAGGAGACATGGTTCAGCCTGGGTCAGGAAGATCCCCTGGAGGAAGGCATGGCAACCTAATCTAGTATACTTACCCGGAGAATCCCATGGACAAAGGAGCCTGGTGGGCTACAGTCCAAGAGGTGCAAAGAGTCGGACATGACTGAACACGCCCTTCCTTAAAGTAGTTATGGATAATAAAATATCTACAGATTTTCCTTTGGCCAATTAGGGAGGGGTGTGTACCTTTTCATTATAGGGGACTGGAATGCAAAAGTAGGAAGTCAAGAAACACCTGGAATAACAGGCAAATTTGGCGTTGAAGTACAGAATGAAGCAGGGCAAAAGCTAATAGAGTTTTGCCAAGAGAATGCATTGGTCATAGTAAACACCCTTTTCCAACAACACAAGAGAAGACTCTACACATGGACATCACCGGATGATCAATATCAAAATCAGATTGATTATATTCTTTGCAGCCAAAGATGGAGAAGCTCTATACAGTCAGCAAAAGCAAGACCAGGCGCTGACTGTGGCTCAGATCATGAACTCCTTATTGCCAAATTCAGACTTAAATTGAAGAAAGTAGGGAAAACCATTAGACAATTCAGGTATGATCTAAATCAAATCACTAACAATTATACAATGGAAGTGAGAAATAGATTCAAGGGATTAGATCTAATAGACAGAGTGCCTGAAGAACTATGGATGGAGGTTCCTGACACTATACAGGAAACAGGGATCAAGACCATCCCCAAAAAAAAGAAATGCAAAAAAGCAAAATGGCTGTCTGAGGAAGCCTTACAAATAGCTGTGAAAAGAAGAGAAGTGAAAAGCAAAGGAGAAAAGGAAAGATATACCCATTTGAATGCAGAGTTCTGAAGAATAGCAAGGAGAAATAAGAAAGCCTTCCTCAGTGATCATGGCAAAGAAATAGAGGGAAACAATAGAATGGGAAAGACTAGAAATCTTTTCAAGAAAATTAGAGGTACCAAGGGAACTTTTCATGCAAAGATGGGTACAATAAAGGACAAATGGTATGGACCTAACAGAAGCAGATGATATTAAGAAGAGGTGGCAAGAATACACAGAAGAACTCTACAAAAAAGATCTTCATGACCCAGATAATCACGATGGTATGATCACTCACCTGGAACCAGACATCCTGGAATGCAAAGTCAAGTGGGCCTTAGGAAACATCACTACAAACAAAGCTAGTGGAGGTGATGGAATTCCAGTTGAGCTATTTCAGATCCTAAAAGATGATGCTGTGAAAGTGCTACATTCAATATGCAAGCAAATTTGGAAAATTCAGCAGTGGCCATAGGACTGGAAAAGGTCAGTTTTCATTCCAGTCCCAAAGAAAGGCAATGCCAAAGAATGCTCAAACTACTGCACAATTGCACTCATCTCTAGTAAAGTAATGCTCAAAATTCTCCAAGCCAGGCTTCAACAGTATGTGAACCATGAACTTCCAGATGTTCAAGCTGGATATAGAAAAGGCAGAGGAACCAGAGATCAAATTGCCAACATCCGCTGGACCATCAAAAAAGCAAAAGAGTTCCAGAAAAACATCTATTTCTGCTTTATTGACTATGCCAAAGCCTTTGACTGTGTGGATCACAACAAACTGTGGAAAATTCTGAAAGAGATGGGAATACCAGACCACCTGACCTGCCTCTTGAAAAATCTGTATGCAGGTCAGGAAGCAACAGAACTGGACATGGAACAACAGACTGTTGCCAAATAGGGAAAGGAGTACATCAAGGCTGTATATTGTCACCCTGTTTATTTACCTTATATGCAGAGTACATCATGAGAAATGCTGGGCTGGAAGAAGCACAAGCTGGAATCAAGACTGCCAGGAGAAATATCAATAACCTCAGATATGCAGATGACACCACCCTTTTGGCAGAAAGTGAAGAAGAACTAAAGAGCCTCTTGATGAAAGTGAAAGAGGAGAGTGAAAAAGTTGGGTTAAAACTCAACATTCAGAAAACGAAGATCATGGCATCTAGTCACATCACTTCATGGCAAATAGATGGAAAGACAGTGGAAATAGTGACAGACTTTATTTTTTGGGGCTCAAAAATCACTGCAGATGGTGATTGCAGCCATGAAATTAAAAGACGTTTACTCCTTGGAAGAAAAGTTACGACCAACCTAGACAGCATATTAAAAAGCAGAGACATTACTTTACCAACAAAGGTCAGTCTAGTCAAAGCTATGGTTTTTCTAGCAGTCATGTATGGATGTGAAAGTTGAACTATAAAGAAAGCTGAGGACCAAATAATTGATTCTTTTGAACTGTGGTGTTGCAGAAGACTCTTGAGAGTTCCTTGGATTGAAGGAGATCCAACCAGTCCATCCTAAAGGAAATCTGTCCTGAATATCCATTGGAAGGACTGATGCTGAAGCTGAAACTTTGGCCACCTGATGCAAAGAACTGACTCATTTGAAAAGATCCTGATGCTGGGAAAGATTAAAGGCAGGAAGAGAAGGGGATGACAGAGGATGAGATGGTTGGATGGCATCACCAACTCAATGGACATGAGTTTGGGTAAACTTCAGGAGTTGGTGATGGATAGGCAGGCCTGGCGTGCTGCAATCCATAGGGTTGCAAAGAGTCTGACATGACTGAGTGACTGAACTGAACTGAACTGTACCATTGCTGCCTGAATGAACACTGTGCAAGGAGCAAAAGCAAGTGATAGTTAAGCTAAAGAAAAGCCAGTCTTCACTTATCATACTGTTAATAAGTCAGAGAAAGACAAGTATTATATATCACTTTCTAAAAAAAAAAATGATACAAATGAACTTGTTTAAACACCCGGAACAGTCTCAGAGAATGAATTTATGGTTACTGGAGGGGAAGGGTGGTGAGGGAGGGTTGGAATGGGATGTGGGATTGACATGTACACACACATGCTATATTTAAAATAGGTAACTGACAAGGACCTGCTATATAGCACAGGGAACTCTGCTCAATATTCTGGAATAACCTAGGTGGGAAAAGAATTGTACAACTGAATCACTTTGCTGTATACCTGAAACTAACACAATTAATCAAAGTTGTTAATCAACTATACACCAATATAAAATTAAAATTAAAAAAAGAAAGAAAAGCCAACTGACATCCGACTCTTTGCGACCCCGTGGACTGCAGCACGCCAGGCTTCCCTGTCCATCACCAACTCTTGGAGGTTGCTCAAACGCATGTCCATCGAGTTGGTGATGCCATCTAACCATCTCATCCTCTGTCGTCCCCTTCTCCTCCCACCTTCAGTCTTTCCCAGCATCAGGGTCTTTTCCAGTTAGTCAGTTCTTTGCATCAGGTGGCCAAAGTTTCGGAGTTTCAGACATAGGAAATTGCTGGAACTTATCTTTGCCCCTCTTTATAAAATATAAAACTTCTTATTGGCCTCATTGTTGTTCGGTGTCTGTTGCATAGAATCTTAAATGCTTCTGGGCAGTCATTATGCTGACAGATGATTCTCCAAATGATTCAAGCAAAAGCAGATGAAATCACACTGGCTCAACTCTCAACCTGAAAACCAGATGTCTGTAAACAAAGGTTGTCTTCAAGAATGCTTCACCTGTGGTGAAGACTTGACCAATCACGATAATCTCTTGTGCAGTTTTGACTGAATGAAGACCGAAAGACAAGCAAAATAAAACAGTTTCTACAAACTGAGAAAAAAACTGATTGTTCTGTAACCATGGCAACAAGTAGTCCCCAAAACCAATTTTAAAGCTGTTCACTCAATCAACACCAACTTATATCAGTGAATAGACTTTGGCAAGCCAGCCTATAAATATATTTAAATATATATATATTTAAGATATTCCAACTTACTGATCCAGTAACCCTTAACTACTTGCTTCTGAATATGATTTCCTTTTTGAGAAAGTAAATGTTGCCTAAATTTCTTTTCACAAAAATAAAACTTTCTTCATGGGTTATGAGGCAATTTGGCTCATCTCCTTGCTATCCCAACCCCTTTACAAGCTTTTAAAATTTTATCTGGGATTATAGTTCCATCACATTATTATACAATTTAATATATCTTACCTTGAAAAAAGACTTAGACACTTGTAGTCTTTAAAAAAATTTTTTTTTCCTGTGAGCCATGTGGGATCTTAGTTCCTCGACCAGGGATCAAACCCACACCCTCTGCATTGGAAGTACAGAGTCTTAACCATTGGACAGTCAGGGAAGTCTCTGACACTTGCGTTCTGCTGTGTTATGTATTTACAATAGTCCTTTATAACTTACAGTATGTATTTAATCTATTTCAGGGCTCACCTCTTACATACTCTGACTTTGCCCTTCTTGATTTACAGACATCTTTTGAGTGCACTGGTGTATTTCTTCTGGTTGCCTGAGCGGGGTTCATTTTTGAAGTCCCTCTCTAGCTGAGCATGTCCCTGTTGTTTTTGCACCTGGGACAGTTTTACTTGATATCTAATCCTTTGATCAAAAATTTGCTCCTGTTTGTGTTGAGAAGGCTGAGAAGACCCTTACTTTGATTTCTTTGTAAGTTGCCAGACATGACGCTCCCAGGATTCCTCTTTTTTCGGGGAAAAGGAGGGAAGGCTCGGTGGCCGGGGAAGGCACATGGGTGTCCACCACAGGGGATGAGCTGGAGGGGCATGTAGAGGACAGGATGTTCATGGGGACCCTGGCAGGACACTGCTTCATAGGTGGAGGACAAATGACACTCTTCATCGCAGCGGAGTCAGTGGTATGGTTTGTGCAGATAGCACAAGGCCGGAGCTCCTGCCAAATGTGAGTGGAACCTGGGATTCCTACAGGTCTTTGGGGCCTGGCGGTCCAAAGGTAACTGACTTGAGACCCAGGGGCTTGCTGTGACAAGGGGCCAGGGACCCGCAGCAGGAGGCAGGCTGGGGAATCTAGGGAATCTGACTGAGAAGAGACCCAAGCAGCTGGAGAGAACCAAGGGTCCTGGGAAGCCAAAAGAAATCTAATGGTGCCTTCTTTGGCCTCTAACTTCAGCCACGTTCCCTGTAGAGTAACACCAACCCAGCAGACAAAGGCGATCACTCGAGAACCTGAAGGAATGACAGGAAGCGAGGTGGGTCCCCGAAGCCCTTCTCAGCCCCTGGCTCTGAGGAGGCCCCTGCTGCTGCAACAGGTGGAAGGGTGGACTGGGGGCGGGGATTGGAAAAGAATCTGTTCCAAATGAACTGAATTAAAACTAAAAAAGACTGTTCAACTTAGTGAATCAGATTCGTGTTTTTCACCAGATTGGACTAAATTTACTACACAGTGAATTGTGAGAAAGAGAAGACAGTTTTAAAGAAATAAATGAGCTATATTTTCTTTGTAAAAACAACATCAAAAGGCAAGTTTCACTGTATTCTGAGTGTGCTTTTTTCATTCATTTTCCCTGGGGCTCGGATCACTCTGTGGCTTGTAAATTCTTCAGATGAGATGTGAAGGCTATGAACACCTAAGCTGAGCATTCCTGTATCATGGTACTCATCCTTTCTTTTGGTTTTCTGTCCTTTAAAGAAAAAAGTGAAAGTGTTAGGCGCTCAGTCGTGTCAGACTCTTTGAGACCCTATGGACTGTAGTCCGCCAGGCTCCTCTATCCATGGAATTCTCCAGGCAAGAATACTGGAGTGAGTTGCCATTCCCTTCTCTAGGGGATCTTTCTGTCCCAGGGATCAAACCTGTGTCTCCCGCATTGCAGGCAAATTTTTTTTTTTCAAACCATCTGAGCCACCAGGGAAGCCCTCTATCCTTCAAAGCAGAGGTTCCTTTAAAGGCTCCTTTTTGTCTCATTGTTTTCTTCTATATTCTGGTTGAGTGTCTCAGGTTTGTCTTCTATCATTGATTTCATCTTCTGAAGTGTCACCTCTGTGCTTTCTTGCCTCCAAAGTATATTTAAATTCTGCTACTGTTTTGGAACATATTATTTGTTTATTGGCCAAGATATGCAGCATGCAGGATCTCTTAGTTCCTCCCCTAGGGGTCGAACCTGTGTGCCTTGTATTGAGAGCACAGACTCTTAACCACTGGACTGTCAGGGAAGTTCCTATTTTTGCATGTTTTTAATGAAACTGTCTAAAATATTAAAAGATATATAGCAGAGTCATGTAGGCTGGCTTTTGTACCAGTGATGTAGCCTGGGAGGTGAGCCCTTTGTCTCTTTCATCTGGAGGAAACTTGCCCTTGAGCTGGAGATCAGCAGTGTCTCCAGACACAGCACTTGGGGGACGTGCCCCGGTACCCATGCCAAGATCCTCTTGCTCTAGGGCAGTCTCCAGCCAGTGAGCGAGCACAGAGCGGCGAGGGCTGAGCTCAAGGAGTCAATGGAAGCTGACCCACTGGATCAGCCAGCATCGTCAGATCTTCACCATGGTCACCTCCTCCCTCTTCCCTCACAGTGGGGAGGTGTTAGCACGACCCACAGGCTTCCCCTGACTAATCCTGCTTCCTCCCTCTTTACCTTTCTCAGGAATTACCCTCCAGAAACATCTGTCCTCCGACTCTGCCTCAGCATCTGCATTTGCACCACCTGCCACTCATCTGCACAATTCAGATTTCACTACGTTCATACTGTGTGTCCCTTCTCTAATTTTCTTTCTTTTTTTCATTTTTTGCTGAAGTATTTTAAAATAAATCCCAGGCATCCTACCATTTCACCTGTTTGTACTTTGTTATCCATCTCTTAAAAACAAGGAGAATTGATTATATGTTCCTTATGCATGTGTGTGCGTGCTCATTCGCGTCTGACTCTTTGACATCCCATGGACTGTAACCTGCCAGGCTCCTCTGTCCATGGGATTTTCCAGGCAAGAATACTGGAGTGGGTTGCCATTTCCTTCTTGAACCTGTGTCTCTTGTATCTCCTGCATTGACAGGCAGATTCTTTACCAACTGCACCACTTGGGAAGTATCTTAGTATCATCCAATATTTAATATATAATCACATTTTCCACTTTTTCTAAAAACTTTATGAATTTCAGCCTAATATTTTATTTTTCTGTATGTCTCTTTTTGCTATTATATAAAATCTGCATTTATACTTTAGTCAGCTCACTTAAAATCTCTTTTTCATGATTTTTTAAAAAAATTCAGCTTTCTCTGCAAGGTCCATATTCTCCTGTAATTTTTGGAGGCCATTAATCAAATTTATTTTAAAATTTCCATCTTTTTTTTTTTAAAAAGAAAACAAGAATCAGAGATACAATCTTTTTAACCTTCAGAGCAATGCTTCCTTTGCCTTACATCTCTAAAGTAGATAATTTTTCTTTTCCAATTATGTTTCAGAACGGAAGATCTATATTTATTTCTAGAGCTTCCAACAGACATGGCAGAATATTCTAAATTCCTTGACTGCAAACTTGTGCTAGATTATTTTCCCTCTCAGATTTAAACCTAAAGTCCCGAGTTGGTGGAATTTACATTGGCTAGTTGTTAGTCTTCTAATGCAAGTCTCCTGGATTGAGGATTCTGAACTCAGTTATGGGATTTCCTGACCCATCTAGATAGTCAGACATAGTTTCCAGGTTTTTGAACAATTTGGAGGCATGTCAAAATGGTTTCCCTCATCCTCTTCAAAGTGAACTGTTGTGCTTGATTCAGAGGCTGGAGTTGGTAACGGTCTACCGTCCAGAAGCGTGTTGATAGAGTCATCTTCATCAACGTTGCAATCAGTGCACATCCCACTTGGACTTTATGTCATCTTCTCTTACAGCTAGTGTCTAATGCAGTTGCCAGTTTTGTCTCTTTTGATATCTTCATGGGTATTTTAAAGGGAAGTTGAGCAGAAATGTTTCAGGCATGATTCCATGTTAACCTGGATGTCTGTAAATACCATCATTACCCTTTATTTGCAGAACTCTGCCAAAGTAGAGAAAAGTAATATGATAAACAAAGTGAACAATTGCAAAGGAAAAGCTATATACATTTGTATTTAGGTGGAAAAAGCTAATACAAAGAGAAGAAAGAATACTCTAGAAATAAGATCTGTTGCCTTTTCCATGAGAAAGAGGGAAAAGTAAAATGTGAACATGAAACCAGAGGGGACTGTATCAGATCCGAGTGTTTGACACATGCCAAGAATTCATCAAATGTTTCAATTTGAATACTGTACATGGTTATAAACTGATTAATTCCCACTGAAACTATGTTCCTAATTTAGGTGGTGATTATATATCTCTAATTAGCTGGTAGTTATGAAATGCTTTGTTTATGACAGTGTTTGTCAATGGACTTTCTCTAAAGTGAGTTGTATGCTAAGCACATGATGTAATTAAGCTTGTTTTCTTAAACAAAAGAAGAGATTTTCATGGAAATAATTGCATAAACCCACATATATAAATTCTTAGGGGAATACTTGTATCCAAAATATATTACTATTTATAACTTTTTACTTTACGAACATTTCAAAATGTTAAATAAAACAAGATTTAAGGAAGGCAGTGGTCCTAGTGGTAAAAAATCTGCCTGTCAATGCAGAGACACAAGAGATGAGGGTTTGATCCTTACTTCAGGAACACCCCCTAGAGTAGAAAATGGCAACCCACTCCAGTACTCTTACCTGAAAAATTCCATGGACAGAGGAGCCTGACAGATTACAGTCCATAGGGTCTCAAAGAGTTGGACAGAACTGAGCGACTAAGCATGCAATGTAATATATTTAACTATCACTTTTTTTCTCTGTTTTTAATGTAATTTTTCTTGTTTTCATAATTGATAAAAGTTAACTTAAAGTTTTTCTGAAGTGTTTCTTGTAAACAGTTTATCTTTCTATTCCTGCCTTTTCTGGCAATGGCATCAAAGCCATCAAATATTGGCTTTAAACTTCTTTTAAACTCCTCATCTTTTATTTTGAGAATTCCCAGTTGAGATGACCCTTCTATCTCTTTTCATACAATTTTAAATATTTTTTTTTCTCCACACAGTTTATCAGCATTAAATCCTTGTGCATTCCCCTTTCTGGCTAATAAGTAAAATTAAAATTTGAAAGTGACCTTCTTTGAATCATTTACTTATCATTGCTCTTCACTGAATTAAGAAGGTACTATTTTTGGAATGATTCTGCTGGATCACTTGCAGTGCTTCCTACATTTTCCTACCAGCACTCAACATTGATGGATATATCAGTTATAGGATTTTAGAGCACCAAAATATGTCTTTTATTTTAAAAGGGATGGAGAATTGTGATGATGAAAGTTTCATATATCAAGTGAAAATGCAAATCATGTGCTTAGACAACTTGTGTACACAGTGACATCTGCCTATGGAGGTCCATATGTATTTAACACATGATTTTACCTGAGCTAGTTTATATTCATTTGCTATCATGACTCAGCCAATTATCTAACGTAATGGCTGGAACACAGGATGTAAAAAAATTTAGAATGGAAAGCTCTAAATCATTGCTTCAAATGAAAACAAATGCACATTTTCTAGCACACCATAATTGCAACCCCCCAAAGACACTGCAGGATAGTTGTATTGAATTGATGTAGTGAATATCAGCGCTGTGTTAAAAATTATATACATGTAAAATTCTTTAACATTAGTTTTGTTGTTTTAGTTGCTAAGTCATGTTCAATTCTTTTGCAACCCCAGGGACTATAGCCTGCTAAGCTCCTCTGTCCATGAGATTTCCCAGACAAGAATACTGGAGTGGGTTGCCATTTCCCTCTTCAGGAGATCTTCCTGACCCAGGATTGAACCTGCATCTTCTGCACGGCAGATGGATTCTTTACCACTGAGCCATCAGGGAAGCCCACTTAATATTCATTACTATAATTTTAAGTTTTGCTGATTTTCTTTGGTCATTGGCGATTGTAAAACATAAATTCTATTTGTTTAAAATTGTGATGTCCTTCTAGGGGGAGGGGTTTAGCTTGTTTTTGAAACAAACTTTTTATTTTGAGGTAAGTATAGATTCACATGCAGTTGTGAGAAATAGTGCAGAGATCCTATGCATTCTTCAGCCAGTTTTCCCCAAGGTCACACTTATAAAACAAAGGTACAGGATGGCAACCAGGATGTCGATATTGCTGTAGTCAAGATACAGAACATTTGCATCACCACGTATTCTCTCTTGTTGTGCCTTTTGAGCCGCCTCATCTGCCTTCACCCCTCATTACCTGGCTCTCCTTGCCTGGATCCCCATCAGTCTATTGTTGGTGACCATGTTATTTCTCATTTAAAGAATGTTATGTAAATGGAATCATCTCAGTTTGTAAGCGAGGTAGCTTTTATCTTTTTACACAATGCTCTGGGGACTCATCCAGGTTCTGGTAGCGTAACTGACACCATCTTGGGTCCACATGGCTCCTTATGTCTTTCCATTGACCCTACACAGGAATTTACTGTACCATGAGTCACTTCTCTGTCGTTGAGAACTTTGTAGTTAATAGATATTGTTTCATAATCATTAGGACCAGGTGGCCTGTATGCTCAGTTAGTCCCCAAACAATGCTGAAAACCTTCACTGACATATTCCCAAGGCCCACAAGAGTAGTTACTCGTTCATAGATCTTGACTTACTATTTATAACTTTTTTTAAACTTCACATTTCAAAATGTCAAACAAAACAAGAGTTAAACAAGCCCCATCTCCATACCTTAAGTTAACTATAAAACTGTCCCAGGGTCCTCTTGGCACTGGGTCACCCGATAAGAACTAACTCACTGGAAAAGACCCTGATGCTGGGAAAGACTAAAGGCAGGAGGAACAGGGGATGATAGAGGGTGAGATGGTTAGATGGCATCACCAACTCGATGGATATGAGTTTGAGCAAGCTCCGGGAGTTGGTGATGGACAGGGAGGCCTGGCATGCTGCAGTCCATGGGGTCATAAAGAGTTGGACACGACTGAGCGACTGAACCGAACTATCCCCTTGGCAGTGCAGAGTGCAGCTATGAATGCTTCCAGATCACTGTTGACACCATCTACCTGTGAGTGCGTGTGTGTGCCAAGTCACTTCAGTTGTGTCCACCTGTGAGTAAGTTACTCTATAATGAACTGATCTATTGATTGATTGCAGGAAGGTGCCTACCTCATTTTTCCATCTCAAGATGGCTTCTCAGTTTGGTGAGCACTTTCTGTTTTCTCCAACATGTGTGTATCAATAATCCATCCCTTTTTGCTGCTCAGTGGTCTTCTATGATGCAGATAAACTACAGTGAGTTTAACCAGTCACTCGTTGAAGGACATCCAGATTACTTGCAGTTTGGGCTATGAAGAATGAAGTTGCTATAAACCTTCATTACAGGTGTTTGTGTGAATGTAGTCTTCATTTTGGAGGAATACTCAGAATTACAATTGCTGGGTCGTATTGTATTTACATGTTTAGGTTGTTTTGTTTTGTTTTTTTCTGTTTTTTTCAATCTGTTTCCTAGAATGGCTATGCAATTTGCAATTTTATGTTATCTCCAGCAATCTTTCTTCAGTTCTCCACATCCTTTCTATCAATTAGTATTGTCACCATTTCTTATGTATCCATTCCAATGAGTGTATAGTAATATCTCACATTGGGTTTCAGTTCAGTTCAGTTGCTCAGTTGTGTCCGACTCTTTGTGACCCCATGAATTGTAGCACGCCAGGCCTCTCTATCCATCACCAACTCCCGGAGTTCACCCAAACTCATGTCTTAGTCGGTGATGCCATCCAGCCATCTCATCCTCTGTCGTTCCCTTCTCCTCCTGTCCCCAATCCCTCCCAGCATCAGAGTCTTTTCCAATGAGTCAACTCTTTGCATGATGTGGCCAAAGTATTGGAGTTTCAGCTTTAGCATCAGTCCTTCCAAAGAACACCCAGGACTGATCTCCTTTAGAATGGACTAGTTGGATCTCCTTACAGTCCAAGGGACTCTCAAGAGTCTTCTCCAACACCACAGTTCAAAAGCATCAATTCTTCGGGGCTCAGTTTTCTTCACAGTCCAACTCTCACATCCATACATGACTACTGGAAAAACCATAGCCTTGACTAGATGGACCTTTGTTGGCAAAGTAATGTCTCTGCTTTTGAATATGCTATCTAGGTTAGTCATAACGTTCCTTCCAAGGAGTAAGCGTCTTTTAATTTCATGGCTGCAGTCACCATCTGTAGTGATTTTGGAGCCCCCAAAAATAAAATCTGACACTGTTTCCACTGTTTCCCCATCTATTTCCCATGAAGTGATGGGACCGGATGCCATGATCTTCGTTTTCTGAATGTTGAGCTTTAAGCCAACTTTTTCACTCTCCACTTTCACTTTCATCAAGAGGCTTTTTAGTTCCTCTCACTTTCTGCCATAAGGGTGGTGTCATCTGCATATCTGAGGTTATTGATATTTCTCCCGGCAATCTTGATTCCAGTTTGTGTTTCTTCCAGTCCAGCATTTCTCATGATATACTCTGCATATAAGTTTAATAAGCAGGGTGACAATATACAGCCTTGACGAACTCCTTTTCCTATTTGAAACCAGTCTGTTGTTCCATGTCCAGTTCTAACTGTTGCTTCCTGACCTGCATACAAATTTCTCAAGAGGCAGATCAGCTCTCCATTATTTAGATCTTTGATTTCTTTCATCAGTGTTGTGTAGTTTTCAGCATTCAGGTCCTGTAAATGTTTTGGCAGGTTTATACCTAAAATGTCTCATTTTTATTAGCAATTAAAAATGATATTTTATTTTAAATTTTAGTGTCAACATTTTTACTGCAAGTATATAGAGTTACAATTGATTTTAATATGTTTATCTTTTATCTTATGACCTTCTGAACTCACTTATTAGTTCTAAGAGTTTTTGTAGATTCCTTCAAATATTCTATGTAGACAAGTATGTCATTTGCAAATAGGTAGTTTTATTTCTTTTCTTTTTTACCCTTAATTTGTATGCCTTTTATTTCATTTGCTTTCCTTTAATAAGGTGACTAGAACTTCCAATATGTTGAAAAGAGAGATTAGAGTAGACATCTTTGCTTTGTTCCTGATCTTGAAAAGAAAGCATTCAGTCTTTTACCATTAAGTATAATGTTGGCTTATGTATCTTGTAGATGCTTTGAATGAAGGTGAGGAAGTTCCCCACACTTTCTATTTTTGAGGGTTTGTTAATCATTAATACTTTTGAGTTTGTCAAATTATTTATTTGCATCAGTTGATATGATCATGAGATTTTTCTTCTTTAGCCTGTTAATATAGTGGATTATGTTGCTGCTGCTGCTGCTGCTAAGTCACTTCAGTCGTGTCCCACTCTGTGCAACCCCATAGACGGCAGCCCACCAGGCTCCCCCGTCCCTGGGATGCTCCAGGCAAGAACACTGGAGTGGGTTGCCATTGCCTTCTCCAATGCATGAAAGTGAAAAGTGAAAGTGAAGTCGCTCAGTCCTGTCTGACTCTTCGTGATCCCATGGACTGCAGCCTACCAGGCTCCTCCATCCATGGGATTTTCCAGGCAAGAGTACTGGAGTGGGGTGCCATTGCCTTCTCTGAAATTATGTTGATTGTCCTTCAAATATGGAACCAGTCTGGCCTCTCTGGAATAAACCCTACTTTGTCATGGTGTGGGGTTTATCAAATATATATATAAATAATAATTCATAATTTATCAAATGTATGTATTTGATAAATTGCTGAACCCTGCAAATATTTTTAAAGGATATTTATGTCTCTATTCATAAAGTATACTGGTTTGTGGCTTTCTTTTTTGTCTGTGGTCTTTATCTGGTTTTGGTATCAGGTAATAATAAGTCATAAAACACACTGAGAAATGTTTTGTCCTCTTCTATTTTCTGAAAGAAATTGTGTAAATTGGCATTAATTCTTCCCTAAATGTTCAGTAGAATTCTCCAGTTAAGCCCTGTGGATTTGGCGATTTCTTGATGAGAAAATCATGGTTGAGAGATTAAGTAACTTGCGCTAGGTGACAGCAATCATAAATGATGAAACTGAGGGTCAAAACTCATGACTAGCTTCCTACATGGTGCCAAGTGCCTTTTCCCATAGAGAAATTATCATTAAAAATACTGACAGTCCTATTTAATTGACCTTTTAATGTGGAGAAGAGAGTGATCTTAATCTTCAATTACAACAAAGCCTCATTTATTTAGATAAACCAAAGCCAAAAAGAAAAAAACACAGCTCACAAATAAGGGGGAGAACTACTGAATTCTTTTTCAGAAAATGTTATTTAATCATTAAGTTTCAGACTATTGATTTCTCATATAATAGATTTCCTCAAGAGATCCGTTTTCTTGAGTGATAATATTTGGAAAGGAATTTTTCAATTGCCTGAAGATAAAATGTTTCTCATGTGCTTGAAATCACTTTGTCCTCTAAGAACTTGTTAATAATCCCATTATAATTTTATTTATAGAATTTGCAATACCACCTCTATGAAGAAAGAGTGTGCTAAAAGAAGTTTAATTTCAGTCTTGTTGCTGTTCAGTCACTCAGTCATTTCCGACACTTTGCAACCCCATGGACTGCAGCATGCCAGGCTTTCTTGTCCTTCACCATTTCCCAGAGCTTGCTCAAACTCATGTCCATTGAGTCGGTGATGCCATCCAACCATCTTGTCCTCAGTCATCCTCTTCTCCTCCTGCCCTCAATCTTTCCCAGCATCAGGGTCTTTTTTAATTTCAGTCTAGATTTATATAAATTTCCAAATAGACTGTAGCCCACCAGGCTTCTCTGTCCATGGGATTCTCCAGGCAATAATACTTTGGTGGATTGCCATGCCCTCCTCCAGGGGATCTTCCTGACCCAGGGATCAAACCTGTGTCTCTGTCTCTTCGCCTCCTGCGTTGGCAGGTGAGTTCTTTACCACCAGCACCAAAGATATAATAATGGACAAAGAGAGTGTGTGAGAAAAAGGATGTTCTGAGGCCCTGTGTACAATATAGTTCTCCTACTAGAAGTTTAGGAACTGGTTTTAATGTTAAAGAAGCCCAGAGTTCTCTTTTGTTCTGTAGGCAGTCTTTATCCAAGCATTGTTCATTAATAATTTCAAAAGAGAGGACCAAGTGTAAGTTCCTTGAAAGCACGCTTCATGTCTTGTTCATCTTCGTATTTCGATTTCTAAAAATTGCTTGGCATCTAGTGGCTACTCAGTATTTTCTCGCTAAATAAAATTGAACTGTTTGCAAAATTCATGCCAATTTTTTCAATGTCCTTATCTCCATCATATCCTTTATTGTAATCAGCCTGACGAGAATTCTTCTCAAAAGATATTGTTTACAAGCTGACCATTCTATAGAGGGCAAGCTCAAAATGAGTGTAGGAATGATGCATAGATAACCATGCTATCCTTCTTTCTCTTGTTTAGGAATAAGAAAATGAGAACATATCTAAACTCTTCTTCCTAAGATATAAGAATTTTTATAGTAATTTAATGCTCTATACCAATGGACTTGCTGTTGCTATATTTTAATTTGGATTACTCAAAAAGCTTGGTGTTCTGTCAAAACTATGACCTTCACCAAAACACTCAAAAAAAGTTAGAGTCTTTTTTCCTTGCCTCTCAAATAACTGTAGATATTTTGATCTAATTTGCAGCTCATTTATTTGAACATTAAAGAAAAGTTTCCTAAAAGATCAGTGTGCCTATAGGCTTCAGAGTAAATTCAAATTAAATTTGAATGTATTTCTCCTTGCTTCTGAGGTATATTTATGTAAACATTGCTTTGTGAAAAAAAATTGGCAATGATGTGTTTATAATGAAAATAATTCATTATATTTATTGAAATCATATCTTCTGTAATGGCAACATCCTTAGGGAGGGGATGGAAGATAGTACTCATTAGATTCTTTTCTTCATTTGTGAGCCAGACAGTATATTAGTTTTATCCAATTGCCATCTGCCATCCATTTTATATACAGTATGCCTAAAGAGCTCACTCCATATAAGAATCTAGAAGATAAAGGTAGACCATATTGTATTTATATTTGTAAATACTGTATGTGCTCAATTACAAATATTTGTGTGCCATTAAGGTTTAAATAAAGGAAATACAGAGTTGAAACAGACATGCCTTTCTTGCTCAAAGCTGGGGGTTGAGGATGAAGTTTGGCTAGAATGTGTTTCATTTGGGTATACAGTTGTATTTGTCATAACTATTTGAATGTCACTTTGATTTCATTTTCCACTTACTTTGCTCAGTCCCTGTTGCAAAGTAATAGAAAAATTTTCTATGTAGATTGAGTTGACTTAAAAGAGTGAACTGTTGAAATATGCATGGTATAAACTCAATGATTTAATAGATCTAATGAGAGAACACATTTAATAAATTTTTTAAACATTTAAAGAATTAATTTTTTATCATGCAAAATTAGGTAATGATATCACACAACAGCTAAAGCAATAGATTCTTTAACACAGTGGCACATATCGTTTTGGAAATGAGAAAAAATTATTTCATTTTTTGCAGATATTTATATGCTTTTAATCATACATAAAAAGATTAGTTTTCAGTATAAAGGATTTTTGCTGTCAAATCTATTTCAGGGAAACCACCTTTAAAAAAACAATGACAAGAGTGAAAATTAAGCCCTAATTAAATAGCCCTAAAACATTCAAAAATTTGTTTTGGTTTTTTTTTGCTCAAAATCTACATAGATTTGCAAGAAAATTCTTACTCAGTTTGAAATTTTGAAAATAAAAACCTCAGTTATAGTGTTAATTGATTAATTATTATTAATTTCTACTGATGAGACATTTTAATGGAGCTGCTGGAATTGCGTGGATTAGAACAGTGTCATTATAATATGACAAAGAGGGGTGTGTGTGTGTGCAAGTGGGTGTACATGCATGTGGTGTGCATGTGTACAGGCAACATGGCACTCAAAATCAAAGGAAATGAGCCAGAAACTTCTCACATTCTGTTGGCATCTGTGGAGTCTCGCCATATGAGAACCATATGACTGCTGGCAGATTGGTGTGTCAGCTCAGGCATGTAAAACTTGACCACACTGAGCTCAGGGTTTATCAGTTTATCACAGGAATACTGATACAAGTTTAACTGCACTCTTTTTGTGCAGGGACATTTTATCTTTTCCTAACACCTCTAGTTCCAGTCCCATCCGTTGAAAACAACCCCAAGCAGAAATAGGACACAATGTTTTCCAGTAGAATTTAGAACAAAAATGCTGAAAACAGCAGCAATGTTTTATGGGGAAAAACTGGCATTCCCTCCATGTGTCTGCAAATGCTGACCACCATGTCCTGTTCTGAGTCATAGATTTCAAAAAGAAATAATTTTAATATGATATCTAAGTGTTAGAAAGTCGGATCATAATCCTTCTTCCAAATGGGGTAGAGGAGACCTATCTTCGTGTGATCTCCACTGTCTACAAGTCGGAACTCTTGGTGAATTAAGTATCCAGTATCTTTGGACAGCAAGAAGATGGTTTCAGTGTTTGATATTTGCAAGGAAAGGGAAGAGTGGATGTAAAGGAAACAATGTCTATCATCTACACTGTTCAAAAGGTAATTGGAGGGGACCTTGCTGGCAGTTCAGTGGTTAAGATTCCACATTCCCAATGCAGGGGGCCCGGGTCTGATCCCTGGTTAGGGAACTAGAGCCCATCAGCCTCAATTAAAGATTCCTTGTGCTCCAACTAAGACCCAGCACAGCCAAATAAATAAATATATATATTATATATATATATTTTAAAAAGTAATTGCCTTCTGTTAGTACAGTTTTAACTGGTCTATCTTTGAGTGACTTATATTTTGAAATAGTATGTTCTATTTAATCTTCATAGCCAAGAAAGAGAGAACAGAGAGGCCATTAATCTAATATTTTTCCTAGGGTCTACTAAAATCACATTTCTGGTTATGGGTATGAATTAAAAATGGAGATAACAAAACTTAGGACAAGTCCTTGATACGCCTGGCATGCCCTGGCAGAGCTCCACATCTCCTCTCCTCTGGTGGCCTCCTTTCAGGACAAGGGTGGCAGATGGCTTCCTGCACAGGGTCCCCTATCAAGTATAATGGCTCCATCTCTTGCTTTTCATCCTTGGAGCTTTCTTTAAAGCCTGATCACCACTGAAATGTAGACGTGAAGTTAACACCTTGGGGGGCAACCCTCAAACAGTGGGGCAAGGGAACAGGCGGGTAAGTGCTTGATCTTCCTGTCGGTACATAGGACAATCTTGAGGCACAGATGTGTGGTGTGTTCTTCAAAGGGCTCCCAGAGGTGTTGAGCTCCAGTTGTCTTGAGCAGTAACGGTTCATTAACACAATTTTCGTTGGCTTTGTGCCATCCCTACTTCATTGTCCCCACTACTTCACTACCACTTTCTGGGATCAAATTCAAACTTGAACCCAAGACTTTATCCCAGGCTTTGCTTTGGGGTGAACTCAAACTAAGACAGGAAGAACATCTTGCATGTCCTATCTCCTTTTATATCCTCTTTGGGAGGATCTATCTTTAGATGGCTTGCACCCCTTGATCAAGATGAATTCTGGCCCCATATTCTGCTATCCTAGTCATCCTTCAACTCTGAACTTTGCCCCATTCTTTCATATCTTATAGAAAATTTTCTTTTCTTGTTTGTTGACATTTACAGGGCAAGAGAATAGTAGATGTAAAGGAAACTGTTTCTATCATCTACACTGGTCAAATTCTCCAGGATAAAAGGTTCTTTCAGTATGTGTTCAAATGGCATTCATTGATAGGCTCCTGGATTTATGGTACTTGCTATATCATGTTGATATTTTATCAAAGTCTTTACCCAAACCAGGGAGTCCACTGGTAGGAATTTGGGTTCCCTCCAGGTCTTGTCAAAGAATCTTACAGCAATACTGCTAACACTGGAAACTTGCCCTGCCAATACCTTTCTGCAAGAAACAAATCCCCAAATGTGTGGGTCCAATGGGAAATTGGAGGGCATATTGGAATGCATGATTCAAGTATCATGGTGTCTGTTGTGTTTATTCGAGAAAATCTGGTTAGAATTGTTGACTAGAGCACCTGATACCAGGAAAATAAAAGGTATGAACTTGGTCAAGGCACGATTCTACTCAATAGGTGAAATATTTCTGTGCTTTACAAAGTATTACCCCTCTTACAGTGCTCTTTACAATGTAAATACACAATGTACAGTTTCCTGTAGTTATTTACCCTATAGTTTAATGCTCCTTGAGGTGAGGGGATCATCTTGCCCATTTTTTATTTCTATCACCTAATCCCTTGCCTAGATTGGACATTGGGCAAATATATGTGGAAATGAATGTGTGAAATATCTAAACACTTCTGTTATTTATGTAGCACTGACTACTAGCAAGTTCTGTTTAGGCTTGAAGAAGGGCTCTCACAGTACAATTTAAAATAGTGGTGCTGTCAGCTGAAGATCACTCCGAAATAACCCATTATTTTCTGAGCTGCAATAGAGCAGGGACATGTTAAGCCTAATATTATTGTCAAGAGCAGGAGCTTAGAAACCAGGCAGGCATTGGTTTCAGTCCTAGTTCCGCCCATTCAAAGCTGAGTGACCCTGAACAAAAATCTAACATCTCCAAATCTCATCTTAAAAATAGTATAATAATATTTATTTCACAGAGTTTGACGGGGGCCGGGGAGTAAAACTTAAATAAAGCATGCGTGCATGCTAAGTTGATTCAGCTCTTTGAGATGCTATGGACTGTAGCCCACCAGGCTCCTCTGTCCATGGAATTTCCCAGGCAAGAATACTGGAGTCGATTGCCATTCCCTCCTTCAAGGGATCTCCCCAGTCTAGGGATTAAACCCATGTCTCTGTGTCTCCTACATTGGCAGGTGGGTTCTTTACCACCAGTGCCACCTGGGAAGCCCAAATAAAGCATATAAAGCCCTTAACAATATCCATCCTTGGTCTGTGCTCACTACTTTGTTACCCCTACACTGTTTTTATCAGTGTAATTCAATTTCCCTGGTACCACACAGCTGGTGCTTGACAGATCCAGGACAAGAGTCGGGGTTCATGATTTGCAAACCATTTTTCTTTCCATTGTAAACAAGGGATCAAAACAATGTTTCTGAAATTATAATCTTAGTTGATGAGAGCAGAGGATTGATACACTGGTATTTTTCTGAAGTTTTTTTTCTAATTTTTTATAGATCACGACTACGATCTAATGTATCATGTGACCAGTCCATTAAGAGATGCACAGACTTCTGGGTGACTGTCTTACTGAATCTCACTGTGCACACTGTTTGCTGAACCCCGGGTAGGCAAGGCGCAAGTGGAAGAGCTGGAAGAAGATGTAAGGAGCTGCAGGAACCGCAGACATACTTGATTCACAGCAACAAGGCAGACATGCTTTACTCTCTACTGGCCGACAGCAGCGGTGATGGGATGCGACTCTCCTACAAGAACTTTTCAGGTGGTGCTTATATAAGTCATTGCATGTGCACAGTGCTAGGAATGATCTCAGCTGTTACCCAATCGTGTATATTTACAACTTGTGGGGTGAGAGCAAGAGGCCGAGCGGGGAGAGTGCCTGACCACTGCAGTCTTGGCTAATTTGCTCTTTCCCTACAGTGAGGAAGTTGGCAACCGTTAGGGTTGTATTTATGCATCGGAGAAGGAAATGGCAACCCACTCCAGTGTTCTTGCCTGGAGAATCCTAGGGACAGGGGAGCCTGGTGGGCTGCAGTCTATGGGGTCGCACAGAGTCAGACACGACTGAAGCGACTTAGCAGCAGCAGCAGCAGCAGCAGCAGGGTTGTATTTGGTGGTGGTGGTGGTGGTGGTGGTGGAATGTAAAGTAACTAATTTGTACCCTTTGGGTGCATGCTACAAGTCACTCAAGTCATGTTAATGAGGTAACTAGATGTCTTTTTCCTTAAGAAAGTACTAGCCTAACAGATGTCCTTGGGGAGACAAAAGCGGTATAGTTGGCCACAGGCACTGTGATCCATGGCAACCAGCTGATAAAGCAACTGTTCTATGGCGGTGCTTTGCACCACTGTCTCACGATGGGTTGTACAAGGCCCAGGATCTGCTCACATCAGTGCTAAGCTTCACATTGCTATTTGCCCCAACTCTTCACTAGGAGCTAGACTTCAGACTAGACTTCTTCTCTCTTTGAACTATGGTTTGCTCTTAACATAAAATCTGTAACTGGAGCAGATTTTGCATTCTCTGTCCTGACAACGAAATTGATCTAGATACCTAGTGTCAAATATTTAAAGAGTGTTTCTAAGACAGTGGGTCTGGTTGCATATTAGATTCAGGTGGAGAACTATTAAAATCCCTGATGCCCAGCCCCTACTCACCAATTAAAGCAGAATCTCTCTGGTGGAGGCCCAGGCACGTGTCTTGTTAACACTCCCGGATGTGTGCACTCAAGCCCCAGGAGAAGGACTTGATCTCACCTTTCCTCTTACTCTCCACTCCAAGGGACAGGAACCCACAGAAGTGTGGCTACAGGGAGTCCCTCCTCAAAGCTGACTCCGTGTTACTCAAAGGACTGGGCTTTGAGACTCCAATCGCTTCAGCAGGTGATTTTTAGGAATTGGAGAAAAATCCAGACCAAGTGGACTTTTAATTAATTAAATAATTTTCATAAAAGCAAACCTGTTTGTCTTAGTGTTGACAGCTGCAAATTACTTAGAGTTGTGAAACCTTCTGTATGTAGTTGGAATTTTGACTTGGCTTGCAGAATTAGACATACCAGAAACACACAGGAGAAAGCCTGATATTTTAGCTACTTAAAAAAAGATACCATCGAGAATAAGCATATAAGGGGGACTGCCCTGGTGGTCCAGTGGCTAAGACTCCACACTGCCAATGCAGGGGGCCTGGGTCTGATCCCTGGTCAGGGAACTAGATTCTGCAGGCTGCAACTAAAGATCCTGCCTTCTGCAACAAAGATTGAAGATCCTGTGTGCTGCAACTAAGACCTGGTGCAGCCAAATAAATGAAAATAAAATTAAAAAAGAATAAGCACATAAATCCAAGATATCTTTGGAACCTTTTCAGTGTGCCCCTGTGCCTCTCCCTGGCAAGAAGATGCCCTTTTTTACTCACCCACAGTAGAATCCACAAGAATAACTGTGGGTTCAGCTCCTCCTTTTCTAAGCTATACATAATAATTGAGCTGTCCTCAGAGCTCAGTTAGTAAAGAATCTGCCTGCAATGCAGAAGACCCCGGTTTAATTCCTGAGTCAGGAAGATCCACTGGAGAAGGGATAGGCTACCCACTCCAGTGTTCTTGGGCTTCCCTTGTGGTTCAGCTGGTAAAGAATCTGCCTGCAATGTGGGAGACTTGCATTTGATCCCTGGGTCTGGAAGATTTCCTGGAGAAGGGAAAGGCTATCCACTCCAGTATTCTGGTCTGGAGAATTCCATGGACTGTATAGTCCATGGGATTGCAAAGAGTCAGACACAACCGAGCAATTTTCACTTTCTTCATGGATATCACTCCTCTCTGCATAGCTTCAGGGGATTTCTCCGTGCCTCCTTATGGACAAACCACCCCAGATTGATGAGTCTCTCTCCACTATCATGAAGGCCAGTGAAACAGACATGCCCCTAGCCTCTCCACCGACAATGGCTGGTCTAAATCTTGAAGGTGCAGGCTCTACACGGGCTCTTGCAGTCTTCTGTATTACAAGAATGGGTTTTGTGAGTAAACCCAATTAGAAAGATCAAGATCCCTCTTTTGGGAAGAAAGATGAAGTCATATTGCAACAAAAATCTGCCTCTAAAAAAGCTATTTCTAAAAAAAATCTGTTCAGTATGTATCAAAGCATCTAATTACACCCATCTGGAGAGACGCATGCGTCAGAAAAAAAAAAAAAATGCATGAAACAGCAAACCACATCTATAGTGTCTCTTGCAGAAAACAAAGAAATGCTGGGGGTATCAACAGGCAGGGAGGGCCTCTTTTGATTTAAAAAAGTACAAGAGGAGGACAAATCAAGCTCTTAACCTTTCTGGTTCTTTTCATAAGGTGAGGATGGTGGGGGAGCTGGGGGCAGCTGCACATTGTAAGTAATTCATACAGGAAAAAAAAATCATTTTCAGCGGCCTGTGCATGGCTTTGAGTGAAAGCAGATTTCCACACAGAAATGATCTATGGGCCAGGGATTACACCCCTTTTTGCTCTCACAAGAACTGATTGCATGGCCCACAGCTGGAGCTAATCCAGATATCTGTTTAATTAAATAGGAGCTGTCATTCTGTTGAATTACATCAAAGCCCAGAAAGGTGACACAGAGGTGAGATGGCAAATGTAAGTTTTTACCCCTTAGCTTCTTATATAGTAAAGGCATAAAAATTCTGGGTTTTCAGCAGGATTTTTTTTTTTTAACCTGTGTGTGTGAGAGAGAGAGAAAAGAATAGAAATATAATTGAGACATCTGTGACTATTTAAATTTCCCATCAGAATCATTCCTTCCTAAAATGATATATTTTTCTGGGGTGGGTTTGAGAGGATAAATCTAAAAAGATATCAGTGAGGCAATACTTTCCTTCAAGAAAAATCCACTGCCTTCTATAGAAATGGCCTTACAGGGAATATAAGGGACCCAACCAAGACTAAGACTTGCTAAAAAGAATACCCTAGCGGCTCCCCTGATGGCTCAGTGGATAAAGAATCCATGTGCAATGCAGGAGATACAGGAGACACAGGAGACTCAGGTTCGAGCCCATGGACAGAGGAGCCTGGCAGGCTATAGTCCATGGGGTCGCTAAGAGTCGGACACCACTGGGAGACTGAACATGCACACAAATGTTTATCTAAGAAGCCTCTTAGGACAACATACCTGGTCTGTGTAGGTCTCTTACATTGATCTTTAAATTATAGATTTATGAGTCACAGCTGCCCTGAGGAAGACACATTGGTAACAAATGTGAACTGTGTGATTTACATGGAACTAGAAATCTGTATGCAGGTCAGGAAGCAACAGTTAGAACTGGACATGAAACAACAGACTGGTTCCAAATAGGAAAAGGAGTTCGTCAGGCTGTATATTGTCACCCTGCTTATTTAACTTCTATGCAGAGTACATCATGAGAAACACTGGGCTGGAAGAAGCACAAGCTGGAATCAAGATTGCCGGGAGAAATATCAATAACCTCAGATATGCAGATGACACCACCCTTATGGCAGAAAGTGAAGAGGAACTAAAAAGCCTCTTGATGAAAGTGAAAGTGGAGAGTGAAAAAGTTGGCTTAAAGCTCAACATTCAGAAAAGGAAGATCATGGCATCCGGTCCCATCACTTCATGGGAAATAGATGGGGAAACAGTGGAAACAGTGTCAGACTTTATTTTTGGGGCTCCAAAATCACTGCAGATGGTGACTGCAGCCATGAAATTAAAAGACGCTTACTCCTTGGAAGGAAAGTTATGACCAACCTAGATAGCTTATTCAAAAGCAGAGACATTACTTTGCCAACAGAGGTCCGTCTAGTCAAGGCTATGGTTTTTCCTGTGGTCATGTATGGATGTGAGAGTTGGACTGTGAAGAAAACTGAGCACCGAAGAATTGATGCTTTTGAACTGTGGTGTTGGAGAAGACTCTTGAGAGTCCCTTGGACTGCAAGGAGATCCAACCAGTCCATTCTGAAGGAGATCAGCCCTGGGATTTCTTTGGAAAGAATGATGCTAAAGCTGAAACTCCAGTCCTTTGGCCACCTCATGAGAAGAGTTGACTCATTGGAAAAGACTGTGATGCTGGGAGGGATTGGGGGCAGGAGGAGAAGGGGACGACAGAGGACGAGATGGCTGGATGGCATCACTGACTCGATGGACGTGAGTCTCAGTGAACTCCGGGAGTTGGTGATGGACAGGGAGGCCTGGCATGCTGCGATTCATGGGGTCGCAAAGAGTTGGACACAACTGAGTGACTGAACTGAATTGAAGTGATAAAGAAGATGTAAAGATGGGGACACCCTAAAAATAGGCAGTATTCATGGGGTCACTTGTATTGACACTTCACACATAGTAATTACCTGTTAATTCAAAACCAAAGTGTATCTCATCTCAGGAAAAGGAAATTCTATCCTAGAGTTCAGGGTCTCTCAGATAGTAGTTCTGTGTCAATGGTGGTTGCTTCCTTCCTCTTTCTTTCACTGGTCATTTGTAAAACTCTGTGTTGGGTAAGACTTATACTCAATGTGATTCTGTTTGGATCAGTGCAGTTCCTCATGGAGATGTTGCAATGAGTGACTTGATTTCTTAGAGTGGCATCTAGTAAAAGCATCCTATGCAAGTGTCATCTATGAATAGTGTTATAGTTTAATGGTTTCGTAGAACAGCATCATATAGGTTACTCTAGATGGCTGGGTATGAGTGTATACATATATTTGCATCTTTGAAAGTTCACAACTTGAAAGTTCATATGTGGGGGATTTTCTGTGCTAGCAAACAGCAGTAGGTCGTAGGGAAGTGAGACAGGGAAAGCAAAACAGCCAACAATGGTTGAGTTATCAAGCAGATTTCCATTGTGAATACTTGGGACTTTTTTCCACTGGGCAACTCTTGGAGCCAGTGTTGAGCATGTGCTCAGAGTTATTCTAGCCACAGGAGGAGGAAACCAGTATATTTATGGACCACCTCCTATCAGTTCCTGGTTGAAGGAGGAGTTAACTGTCTAGTCCTTCCACCTCCCCAGATAGGGCTGTGAGAGCTCAGAGAATACCCTCAGGCAAAGAGACGCAGAAGCTGACAGCTGGCCGTTGGGCAGCATATAACCACTATGGTAAGACTGGAGGGGTTACACTCAGGCTGTGGGCTGAGGCTGCTCTGCTCCACAAATACTGGCATTTTATTCCTGAAAATAAGAGGAGAATCCTCAGTTAAGTTTAAGAACTGATTAAAGCAAAATTAAGGTAGATGGCACTTAAGTCAGAGAGTATACATGAAAGTTTTTATAAATACTCATCTCTGGAAGCACAACGATAAAAATGTTACAGTAAATAAAGAGCATACATACTTTATATATTTCAACTTTAAAAAAATATATATTATTTTTGAAATGTTTTTGGCTGTGCCATGTGGCCTGTGGGATTTTAGTTTCCCAACCAGGGATGGAACCTACGTCCCTTGCATTGGAAGCTCAGAATCTTAACCACTGAACTTCCAGAGAGGTCCCTATGTATTTTTTATTAGCTCGAATAGTAATTCTGTGCTCAGTAATATTAATGTCCATCTATAGGAGCTATTGAATGGAAACTATTTGGATCTCACATGTGGTCTCAATGAACTGTTCGTGTCAGTTTATTACTTTATTGTCAGTTATGTGCACGGTTATTTTACCCTTGCCTCTGGCTTCCCATCCAGATATTGAAAACATTCGATTTTATGACCGAGGAGTTTTTGTCTCCTGCTTCAGGTAAAGATTCACTCCATCCCCTGGGGGTCCACTTTCTGTCTCCTGAGCCCACTTCCTAAAACCGCAGGTCATTCCCCTCACCCTCTGTCTCCCTGATCCCATCTCAGTAAGTACCGGTATCCATGTTACAGCTTCATATTTTCCAGACCCCACTAAAGAACTGTTCTATCATGAGCTTTTCCTCTCATTTGGTTGTATCTTTTCCAATATATTGCCACAAAAATATCTTCTTCCTTACTGCCATTTTACATTCCTTTCTTATCCCAAATATTGGTTTTTAAGTATTTATAGTTATGCAAAATGGACAAAAACTTTCTATTAAGATCTAAGTGTCATGGAGGAAAAAATGCTAGTTAAAATAGGCCAAACAGGGCTTCCCTGGTGGCTCAGTGGTGAAGAATCTGCCTGCCAATGCAGAAGACATGGGTTCTATCCCTGGGTCGGAAAGATCCCCTAGAGAAGAGAATGGCAACCCACTCCAGTATTCTTGCCTGAAAAATCCCATGGAGAGAGGAGCCTGGTGGGTTGCAGAGTTGGATATTCTTTAGGCTGAGTATCTGACTCTTTGCAGTCAGACTGAGCGACTAACTCTTCCAGTTCCACTGGCAGGAATACTCTGTACAGGGATAACAATTGTGCCTATGATTCCTCCAGTAGGAAAAGAGCCTGTTCTGGGGAGGAGCCTAGAGGGCAAGTGCAGTGTGGTGAGAGGTGCAGCTTGAGGGACTGGCAGGACAGATGAGGCTGAGAACTATGGGCAGCTGTCTTTATCCAAAGACAATGAAGAGCCGCTAAAGAGTTTAAAATAAAGGGTGGTCTGATCGGAGGGCTTCCCAGGTGGTACTAGTGGTAAAGAACCCACCTGCCACTGCAGGAGACATAAAAGACCTAGGTTCAATCCCTGGGTGGGGAAGGTCCCCTGGAAAAGGGCATGGCAACCCTCTCCAGTATTCTTGCCTGGAGAATTCCATGGACAGAGGAGCCTGGCAGGCTACAGTCCATGGATCACAAAGAGTCAGACATAGCTAACATGACTTAGCACTCATGCACTGACTGAAATTTTGTTTTAAAATGAGTGTTCTTGTGTTGAGAATGGGTTGGAGGAGTTGGAGAGTAAAAACAGGGAGACTCATTGACGAAATGTGTTGCAAAAATCCACGTGAGCTATGATGGTACCTGAGATTAGCTTGGTGTATGAAAATGGAGTGACCCAAGCATGTTCAGGAGATATTTAGGAGATTCAGTTCACTTCAGTTTGGTTGCTCAGTTGTGTCCGACTCTTTGCGACCCCATGGACTGCAGCACGCCAGGCTTCCCTGTCCATCACCAACTCCCGGAGCTTACTCAAATGGACAAGAGTCCATTTAGTTGGTGATGCCATCCAACCATCTCATCCTCTGTTGTCCCCTTTTCCTCCCGCCTTCAATCTTTCCCAGCATCAGGATCTTTTCCAATGAGTCAGTTCTTCGCATCGGGTGGCCAAAGTATTGGAGTTTCAGCTTCAGCATCAGTCCTTCCAATGTATATTCAGGACGGATTTTCTTTAGGATGGACTGGTTGGATTTCCTTGCTGTCCAAGGGACTCTCAAGAGTCTTCTCCAACACCACAGTTCAAAAGCAATGATTCTTTGGCACTCGGATTTCTTTATAGTCCAACTCTCACATCCATACATGACTACTGGAGAAACCATAGCTTTGACTAGACTGACCTTTGTTGGCAAAGCAATGTCTCTGCTTTTTAATATGCCATCTAGGTTGGTCATAACTTTTCTTCCAAGGAGCAATTGTCTTTTAATTTCATGGCTGCAGTCACCATCTGCAAAAATTTTGGAGCCCAGAAAAATAAAGTCTGTTACTGTTTCCATTGTTTCCCTATCTATTTGCCATGAAGTGATGGGACCAGATGCCATGATCTGAGTTTTCTGAATGTTGAGTTTTAAGCCAACTTTTTCACTCTCCTCTTTCACATTCATCAAGAGTTCTTTAGTTTTTCTTCACTTTCTACCATAAGGGTGGTGTCATCTGCATATCTGAGGTTATTGATATTTCTCTCGGCAATCTTGATTCCAGCTTGTGCTTCATCCAGTCCAGCATTTCTCATGATGTACTCTGCAGATAAGTTAAATAAACAGGGTGACAATATACAGCCTTGATGTACTCCTTTCCCTATTTGGAAACAGTCTGTTGTTCCATGTCTAATTCTAACTGTTGCTTCTTGACCTGCATACAGATTTCTCAGGAGGCAGGTCGGGTGGTCTGGTATTCCCATCTCTTGAAGAATTTTCCACAGTTTATTGTGATCTACACAGTCAAAGGTTTTGGCATAATCAATAAAGCAGAAGTAGATGTTTTTCTGGAACTCTTTTGTTTTTTCGATGATCCAACAGTTGTTGGCTATTTGATCTTTGATTTCTCTGCCTTTAGGAGATTAAGCCCACACAAATGAAGACATCCTAAATAACAAAATGCACACAGATGTACCCTGCTTTATTGTGCTTTCCTTTATTGTGTTTTTTTAATTTGCTTTATTGAACATTGGTGGCAACTCTGCATTGTCAGATGATGGACAGTACTTTTTAGCAATAGAGTATTTTAATTAATTAATTAACTTTGGGCAGCTCTGGGTCTCCGTTGCTGTGTGAGGGCTTTCTCTAGCTGTGGTGAGTGGGGGCTAGTCTGTAGCTGCGGCACATGGGCTTCTCTTTGTGACGGCTTTTCTCGTTGCGGAGCACGGGCTCTAGGGTGTATGGCTTCAGCAGTTGTGGCACACAGGCTTAGTTGCCCCATGACATGTGGAACCTTCCCAGACCAGGACTCAAACCCATGTCCCCTACACTGGCAGGTGGATGCTTGTCCACTAGACCACAAGGGAAGTCCCAGAGTATTTTTTAATCAAGGAACATATATTGTCTTTTTTAGACTACAGTGTAGTGTAAACCATAACTTTTATATGCACTGAGACTCCAACAAATTGGCGTGACTCACTTTATTGCCATACATGGTCTGGAACCCAGCCCATAATATCTCCGAGGTGTGCCTGTACAGAATGAGTTCGATCTGTTTCATACTTTATGATGTAAACTATGTTACATTTTTTCAAAAATATTCAAATTAAATAAAAACCAAGTGAAAACCCTGCATGCCTTGTCGGCAAGAAGTTTATTATCACAGTCTTGGGTTTACCTGGTTCACTGAAGGACCCCAGCCTTGGCCTTACACGGGCCATAAATGAGGCACACTGACTGGTCAGCCACGCTGGTGGGGAGTTTGACATCGCCATGGCTACCTGAGTTCCAAACTGCTCCACAAGGTGTTGCCTGGTATGAAGCCGTGTGGACGCATGCTGTCTACTCAGTCGCTTAGCCCCCGGCACTTCTAGGGCATGGAAGTTTCAGATAGATGTACTGTTCCTTTCTAAAAGAAGGTGTTGCTCAGCTGTGTTTGACACTTTAAAACCCCGTGGACTGTAGCCCGTCAGGCTCCTGTCCATGGGATTCTCCAGGCAAGAACACTGGAGTGGGTACCCATTCCCTTCTCCAGGGGATCTTCCAGACCCAGGAGTCAAACACAGATCTCCTGCAATGCAGGCAGATTTTTTTTTTTTTTTTTTAACCGTCTGAGCCCTTTCTAAAGTCCTGCCAATTAAAATGTGTGTGGCCTGAGTGATTTGAGGCCTCTGTCCTTTGAGCAGCTTGCAAAATATCACCCTTTTGCTAATCCCAGGAAGCCAACTTGGGGAGTTGGCTGCCCATCCACAAACCACAAAGGGCTTGTTCAGCAGCTTCCTTCTACAATGAACTTGGTTTCCTTTCAGGAAGCCTCCAGTCATTAAAAATATATGAAAACATAAAAAGGCTGTTTACTCTCCTTGAGGTGGGAAGGATGGAGGAGGACTCTTATTTCTTCCTGAACTCCCACGTTTCTACTGCTACTTCTCCCAAAGTCAAAAACTGGATTTCCTTGTCCTCTCCCACAAAAGTAATGCAAAACAGATCAAAATTTAATTTTCAGGCCACTGAGAACACAGTGGATCATGCTTGAATTGAGATTTCATGTGCTTGTGGTTGACGAGTTAATATGTACAAATAAATTGCTATGGCATTCAGAGGAAGGTGCAATGGATTGCTCTTGAGGTGGATGGGGGAGGGGTCAAGGGACTAAGAGTACCTTGCAAAGGAATACAATTTTTTTTTAAGTTATTTATTTGGCTACACCAGGTCTTAGTTGCGGCATGCAAGATCTTTAGTTATGGCATGCAAACCCTTATTGGCAGCATGTTGGATCTAGTTCCCTGACCAGGGATGGAACCTAAGCCCGCTGCATCGGGAGCACAGACTGTTAGGCACTGGACCATCAGAGAAGCTCCACAAAGCAATAGGATTTGAGATGGACCTTGCAGGATGAATAGGAAATGGCTGCAAGCAGCAGGAGAAGTAAATAAGGTCAGCAGAGGTAACAAATTGTAGAAGGGAATTGAGAATTAGTGAGTAATCTGCTCTGGCAAGGACGTAAGAGGATGAATGATGGATGCAGAGCGTCAGAAAACAATTCTAGAAAAGTAAATAGCACGATATTGTAGAGAGTTTTATAATAGCATGTTTAAGAGTTCAGGCTTTTTTTTCTTTAGGCAATGGGAAAATATTATAAATATATTTTCTATATTTAATTGGAGACAAAATCAGATTTGCATTTCAGAGAATTGGCTGTCGAAGAACTTGCAGGATATATTGGAAGAGAGTAGCATCTGAGTCCGGAGAAGGCAATGGCACCCCACTCCAGTACTCTTGCCTGGAAAATCCCATGGACGGAGGAGCCTGGTAGGCTGCAGTCCATGGGGTCAGTAAGAGTCGGACACAACTGAGCGAGTTCAGTTTCACTTTTCACTTTCATGTAGTGGAGAAGGAAATGCCAAGCCACTCCAGTGTTCTTGCCTGGAGAATCCCAGGGACGGGGGAGCCTGGTGGGCTGCGGTCTATGGGGTCACACAGGGTCAGACACGACTGAAGCGACTTAGCAGCAGCAGCAGTAGCAGCAGCATCTGAGTCAAAGAAATGCATTAGAAGCTGTTGCAGTTGTTCTAATGAGACATTTATTTAGCATGTGTACCAGAAACTTCTGTGTACCAGAAACTCCACATGTGCTTAGCATATGCAGCGAAGCATGTGGTTGAGAGTGTGGTTGCTGAATGCTTCTAGAGCCAGTTTGCCTAGATTCAAATCCTGACTCCGCCCTTACTAGCTTGATGATTTTATGCAAGTTTACTTAACTTACCTGTGCCACAGTTTCTACATATATAAAATGATGTTAATAAAATAACATAAATCAGGATTGTTGTAAGACTAAATATGAGAATACATCAAAGCACTAGACATATGATACTTATTTTTATCTATTTTATCCAAAAATAAAAATAATTATTCTCACTTTGCAGATGAAGAGTCTCATATAGGTTATGTGCTTCACTCAAGTCACGGAGGGAGTAAAGAGATGGAGCTGGTTAGATGAGCCCGATTCTCTTTGAGTCCAAGGTTCATGATGTACTCCTGTTACTGGCTCTTTTCAAAGGGTTTGTGTAAAACACTAGACTGGAAGTGGGAGGACCTAATGAATTAAAGGATAGAATCTGTAGGAAGAGAGATGGCTTCTGCAGTCACTTAAGTCATGAAAGGGAGAATGTTCAAAAGATCTCCAAGTTCAAAAGATCTTTTGGCAGCATAACATGTTCTCTCTAAATCAAAGCTGGTGTAGTTCTTCCCACAGACTAGCCTGGATGGAGGCCAGAGACCATGATATCTGTCTCTGGTGCATTTTGTCCAACTCAGATGTACACAGTTATCAGAGATCACGTGATTACAGAGTTAGCACATACTCTGAGGAAGGAATACCATGTCATCCATCACTCTCAGGCTTTGATTTAATAGAAGCTGTGCTAAATGCATTCTTGAATTTAGAACTCCAGGACCAGAACAGGGTCTGTTCTCAGATTACTCTAAGAATTGTGCTAGCAAACCTACCTTACCAGTTTGATCCACCTTGACTTCACAAAATGAAATAGTCATGAGTTTCAGATCTGGGAAAAATAATGGAGTAAATATTTTTTGAAAGGGTGATCTTTCATTGTCCCTTAAAAAAGAGATAATGTAGTTAATGCCATAGTCACAATGCGGCCAGAACCAGCAGACAAGATATTCAGACAGGTAGTTATAAGACATGAACACGCTAGAAGTTGCCATACTTGGTATAAGTCACTACTCATCAGGGTCTGATTTTAAGCTCTGCACATTCAAAAGCTTAATGTTATCAGTTTTTCAGGTTATAGGAAATAGATTGTTGCTGACCAAATTCAAAGAAACCATGACATAAAAAAATTATCTTTGAAAATCACTTTGTGCCATCTTAGTTTTTTACTGATATATCTTCATATTGATTTTTCTCCATTTTAATTTTTTCTTGAGACTTTTTTCCTTCTCTCGCTTCTTTCTTCTTCTTCTCTCTTTCCTTCCTTCCTTCTTTTTATTTTCTATACATAATTAAAATTATTTCTTAAGAAAGGTAAAAATGTTGTGATCTAAATTTCAGTCTATTTTCCCATATATTTAAATTTCTAATTTCACAATGTGTAGAGTGGGAGCAAAGTAACAAAGTAGATTCAGACAAGAGGAATAACAGGAGGCTAAAATATATCTTTCCAAGAAATGAAGTTTCAGTGTTAAAGAGTCATGGGTTGCTGTGTAATTTCTTTAGCAACAAAATGTGAAATCCTGAAATTTAGTACTGAAGGTCATTTAGGGTAGTCTTGAATTTGATTTTAAAATTTTAGAGGGAGGAGGGTTCAGGATGGGGAACACATGTATACCTGTGGCGGATTCATTTTTATATTTGGCAAAACTAATACAGTTATGTAAAGTTTAAAAATAAAATAAAATTTAAATAAAAAAAATAAATAAATAAAATTTTAGAGGTAGGACAGAAGGAAGTAAACTATAGGATGAAATGTGATTCATATAAATAAATGTGATTAGGTTGACCACTTTTCATATTCAATTTGGATATATAAATCTAAAATAAAAAATATAAATCTAATATACATCTAAATATAAATTTAAAAGACTACTACAACTTTGTCTGAATCCTTTCATTCATTCAAAAACATTTATCGAACATCCACTAGGACCTATCTTGGGCCTGGGATTTATAGCAGGTGAAAGTGAAAAAGGAGAGTGAAAAAGTTGGTTTAAAAATCTTAAAAATCATGATCTTAGAAAACTAAGATCATGGCATCCAGTCCCATCACTTCATGGCAAATAGATGGGGAAACAGTGGAAACAGTGGCTGACTTTATTTTTCTGGGCTCCAAAATCACTGCAGATGGTGATTGCAGCCATGAAATTAAAAGATGCTTGCTGCTTGGAAGGAAAGTTATGACCAACCTAGACAGTATATTAAAAAGCAGAGACATTATTTTGTCAACAAAGGTCCATCTAGTCAAGGTTATGGTTTTTCCAGTGGTCATGTATGGATGTGAGAGTTGGACTATAAAGAAAGCTAAGCGCCAAAGAATTGATGCTTCTGAACTGTGGTATTGGAGAAGACTCTTGAGAGTCCCTTGGACGGCAAGAAGATCCAACCAGTCCATCCTAAAGGAGATCAGTCCTGGGTGTTCATTGGAGGGACTGATGTTGAAGCTGAAATTCCAATACTTTGGCCACCTGATACAAAGAGCTGACTCATTTGCAAAGACCCTGATGCTGGGAAAGATTGAGGGCAGGAGGAGAAGGAGATGACGGAGGATGAGATGGTTGGATGGCATCACCGACTCAATGGACATGGGTTTGGGTGGACTCCGGGAGTTGGTGATGGACAGGGAGGCCTGGCATGCTGTGGTTCATGGGGTCGCAAAGAGCTGGACATGACTAAGCAACTGAACTGAACTGAATAGACAAGAATTCCTGCCTTCATGAAATATGCATTCTAACCTGAATGCTATTTTTGTGAAAACAAACCAACAAACATCTTGCTTTGCTATGTCTAGTGATACAATATGCTGGTTTTCTGAAATAACTTATTTTTCAATACTTTAAAAAATGCTTAAATGTTAAATATTTTAAACAGTGCAAAATATGCATTTCCTTTCTTAAATATATGATCAATCAGATGGGAAGATTTTTAAAACACATGCTTGTGTGTACCTATGGATAGAAGAGAACTGACAAGAAAATAATTTGGAAAAGTAATGAAGAGTTAGAAAGAGAAAGCAAACCATGCCTTTGAGAGAGAGAAAAATCACTAGCACAGAAACGGTTTATCAGAATATTGTCCTTAGTAGTTTTTCAAGTTCATCAATCCAACATTTTCTTTATGATTTAAGTTCTTAAATTCTGTGCTGGATCTTTGGTTAAATCCAAGAAGTGTTAAATTCTAAGAGACTATTTCTTACCACAGATGATATTAAAATTGCCTTCTCATAAAATAATAAAATTACCAGCATTATAATTAGAATGTCCTATTTAAGCAAAAATCATGCTTCTTTAGTGTGGTCTTCTGCTTTGCTGAAGTTCTACATCTTTTAAATCCACCATGAAAAGCTGTTATAATGTCTTATGACATTTACTTCATATTTTCAAACCATCCAAGTTTTGGGGGAAAAAAAGGAGCATTGTAAAATTGTTTGTTACTTCATTGGAAGGAAAAGTGTTTCATGTGCACCAAAATAAAAGTTTGAAAAAAATAAAATAATGAAAAAGATTTGAAATGTGAAATAATGGCCGTGCAGTTTAGAATGTGAGAGCGCTGGCCAGGAAAATTATGTAAAACACTGCTCTGCAAGGTCCCCTGATGCATTCTGGGAGCTCAGATAATGAAAAATATCAAATGAGGATAATTCACAAATTCACAGTAACTCTATGGTATTTTTCACACCCAGGATCTGCTGAACTACAAAGGAGTTTAGGAGTATATTTAGAGAGGAAAATGCAAGTCAAATGTATTCCTCTCACACCTGTTTATACTTATTGATTCTGGTCAAGATCGTTTCTCTCTTAAGAAAGTTAAGAGGCCTGGTTATTTTGTTCACATCACTTATAAAAAAAAATAAACCAACCTGATCTTATTCATTCTGCTAAGTCGCTTCAGTCGTGTCTGACTCTGTGCGACTCCATAGACGGCAGCCCACCAGGCTCCCCCGTCCCTGGGATTCTCCAGGCAAGAACATTGGAGTGGGTTGCCATTTCCTTCTGCAATGCATGAAACTTATTCATTATGTTTTAACTATTTTAAAATGATTAAATCCTAAACTTGGCTTATTTTTAAGAAAAAGACAGAAATCTGAGTTGACTTTGTAAAAAGAAAGTGAAAGTGAAAGTTGCTCAGTTGTGTCCGACTCTTTGTGACCCCATGAACTATACAGTCCCTGGGATTCTCCAGGCCAGAATACTGGAGTGGGTAGCCTTTCCCATTCTCCGGGGGATCTTCCCAACACAGGGATTGAACCCAGGTCTCCTGCATTGCAGGTGGATTCTTTATGAGCTGAACCACAAGGGAAGCCCAAGAATACTGGAGCGGGTAGCCTATCCCTTCTCCAGTGGATCTTCCTCACCCAGGAATCGAACCAGGGATTCCTGCATTGCAAGCAGATTCTTTAACAACTGAACCGTCAGGGAAAGAAGTAACTGCTATTTTTTTTGACAGTTGATCAGCAGCTATTCAATTTAATAGATTAACAAACATTAACTGAAAGGTAATGCTTATCATGGGCTTCCCTGGAGGCTCAGATGGTAAAGAATCTGCCTGCAATGCAGGAGACCTGGGTTTGATCCCTGGGTCGGGAAGATCCCCTGGAGAAGGGAATGGCAACCCACTCCAGTATTCCTGCCTGGAGAATCCCATGGGGTTGGTGACACAACTGAGCAACTAACACACACATACACACACACAATGCTTATCATATGCCTAGTTTAGCATTAAATAATCTAGCCAAAATGTTCCTTAAAAACAATCTGGCCGCTCATTGATTCCATCACCTGTGGGGTTCTATTTGGCTGCATGGAAATGACATGCGCTATTAGGAGAGCCAGCAGAGGTCACTCCAAGAGGCAGAGCTGGAGGTTAGAGACCATGACTTACCTAGGCAGAGCCAGACACTCTGTCATTTTAATAGCTCACTAATTCCAAAAAGTTTCAACACTTATGGCCTTGAAGCTTAATTACTCTCATTTATCTTCCTAATAAATGATGCCAGAGCTTAGAAATGCAAAAGATTTACCCATGGTAAGTCAATAAGTGAATCTGGGGTACAACTATATTGGAACACCACGGCTTCACTGGTGGCTCAGTGGTAAAGAACCCACCTACCAATGGAGGAGATGGGTTCGATCCCTGGGCTGGGAAGATCCACTGGAGAAGAGAATGGCAACCCACTCCAGTGTTCTTACCTGGGAAATCCCATGGATAGAGGAGCCTGGGAGCCTGGCAGGCTACTATCCATGGGGTCACAAAGAGTCAGATACGACTTAGTGACTGAACAGCAACAAATACTGGACCACCAGACCTGTGCATGACTTAGGTTATACTGAAGCCAAACTAGTCAGGAGGTGAAACACTCAACTCAAAATCACTGTACCTGACAGGTGATTGCCCCCCTTCCAACTGATGTGTCAACAGCACTGGCTGAGACTACACCCTTTGCCATAGTGAAATTTCAGTCCTTAAATAAATATATACAGAGATGAATAAAATGAATCAATGAAATAATTCCAAGAATGAGAGGTGGGGGCAGGTTTGATTTCAGCTGTTTCTACTGAAATGCAATAGAAACAAATGCAAAGATGGAAAAGAACTGGCAGTTAATAGAGATCCTAAAATCAGAAATGTATTAAGTAGAGCTTTGGACTTCCTAGGTGGTTCAGTGGGTAAAGAATCCACCTGCAATGCAGGAGACACAGGAGATGCGGGTTTGATCCCTGGGTCTGGAAGATCCCCTGGAGGAGGAAATGGCAACCCACTCCAGTAGTCTTGCCTGGGAAATTCCATGGACAGGGGAACCTGGCAGGCTACAGTCCACAGGGTTGCAAAGAGTAGGAAAAGACTGAAGCGACTGAGCATAGAATGAGCTTCAGATCAATGACCAGTTCAAGTGAATGGTAAAAATATCCAGGGAATAAGAATGATCTTCTCTGCTTGGAAATGCAAACCGAGTGCTGTTGAATATGAAAATATTCCCTTTGTTAACTAATGTGAGGCTCTCTTCTTTCTTTAAAAACTATCAGTTCAGTGAAATGGGAAATGTCAAAACGCTCATTAAATCAAGCCCACGTTGCAGACATCTTCTGTCCAGGCCTCGAGTTTTCTTCATCAAGTTTCTGTTTGCAGTCACTAGAGGAAAGACACACGTTTCCATATGGTGAGCATTAGTCTGAAGTGGTCTTTTAGCTTTTGTTAAGTACTCTCATTAAATTCCTTGAATGGATTTCTATTCAGCATTCCAAATCTAAAGTTTGCTCAGGTGTTGAGAGTGAAAAATTTCAAAAGCAAGTAAACAGCCTCATGAGCAGTTACTGGTTCTGTCATAAGAACCAGCCAGAAACCTCAAATGAACAACAGAAGTGAAAAAATAAGGTGGGCCTATGGCAAAAAGGCCCACCAGACACTGGTGCTTGGTAGCATTTTACTGAGCTCTGAACACTCAAATTCTAGCAAAGTCTGGACTATTTTGGTGACCTAAATCACCAAAAAAAAAAAAAAAAAAAAAAAAAATCTAAAAAACTAGTACTAATTACATTTACATTTATAAAACATTTTCTCAGTTATGTACTTTTCTAAGAGCTTTGTGTATATTGTCTTGTTTTATCTTGTTTTTAAGATTTTTTTTTAATATGGACCATTTTTAAAGGCTTTATTGAATTTGTTACAATATTACTTACGTTTTTGTTTTGTTTTTGTGGCCCTGAGGCATGTAGGCTCTTAGCTTCCCTGCTGCTGCTGCTAAGTCACTGCAGTCCTGTCTGACTCTGTGTGACCCCATAGACGGCAGCCCACCAGGCTCCCCCATCCCTGGATTCTCCAGGCAAGAACACTGGAGTGGGTTGCCATTTCCTTCTCCAATGCATGAAAGTGAAAAGTGAAAGTGAAATCACTCAGTCATGTCCAACTCTTAGCGACCTCATGGACTGCAGCCCACCAGGCTCCTCCATCCATGGGATTTTCCAGGAAAGAGTAGTGGAGTGGGGTGCCATTGTCTTCTCCTTAAGCTCCCTTACCAGGGATCAAATCCTCACCCAGTGCACTGGAAGGTGAAGTCTTTGTGTTTTGGGAAGGTGAAGTCTTAACCACTGGACTGCCAGGGAAGTTCTCAGACTCATTTTGTCTTTACTAGTCTTATTAGGTAGAAACTTTTATTATCCCCACTTTACAGATATAAAGGGGCTTCCCTGGTGGCTCAGCTGGTAAAGAATCTACTTCCAATGTGGGAGACCTAGGTTCGATTCCTGGATTGGAAAGATCTCCTGGAGAAGGATAGCTACCTACTCTAATTCTGACCTGGAAAGTTCCACGGACTGTATAGTCCATGGACTTGCAAAGAGTCGGACACGACTGAACAACTGTCACTTCAGAGATATAAAGATTGAAACAAAGGGTGCAAAGGCATTAGTCCAAGGCAACACAACAGATAAATGGCAGAGTTGGGATTAATAAGCAATAATAGGTGATATCCACTACACATGAATTCTCATCATGGAGTGACCCACTGAGAGGGAAGGTTTCCTGTGCAGTTGTTGGTGCTGGACAAGCAAAGAAACACTCTTTTCTGAAATCTGAGGCTGAGGATGTGAGAGCTTTGTCCAAATTCCACCAATTCAATAACATAATGTTTACTATGCACTTACCAACAGTAAGTGCACCTACTGTGCAAAGTATAGAGGACATGAATGAATCATTGGATGAGTTGGGTGAATCCATGGGTGGATTAATCATTGGATGGATTCTACTTTTAGAGCTCACAATCTAGTTTTTGAGTAAATTATTTGGGAGGGTAGAGTAAATTAAAAATAAACAGAAGAATAAGAAAAACAATAACTGCCTCTTACTGAGCACCCATTCTGAAAAAGGCATTATATTAAGAACTTATTTCATGTACTCTTCATGGCAATACTATGACATAGATAAAACTGTGCTTACTTTGCAGATAAGGAAATAAGCTCAGGTAGGCTAAAGGAGGACTTCTGAGGTGACGCTAATGGTAAAGAACCTGCCAATACAGGAGATATTAGAGACACAGGTTCAGTCCCTGAGTCAGGAAGATCTCCTGGAAGAAGGCATGGCAACCCACTCCAGGATTTTTGCCTGGAGAATCCCATGGACAAGGGAGCCTGACAGGCTACAGTTCATAAGGTTGCAAAGAATTGGACACAACTAAAGTGAGTCAGCACACACACACACAGGCTAAAAGGACATAGCTAACCTCATTCAGGTAGTAAATGACTGAACCAGGATTTGAGCACCACAGAGACTACAAATGGATCTTAAGAGCTTGTGTGGCAGTTGTAGCAGGTGAGTGAAGTATCCCTTTTACCCATGACCAAACAATCCTTTGTCTGGAAATCTGTACTCTTTGAATGGAGTGGGTAACTCTCAGAAGAAAGCACATAACATTATTGGAAGGAAGGGGACATCTGCTTAGACATCATAGCAGCCAAGTAATGATGTGAGCATGGCAGATTTGTTACTTGTATACCCTGGCAGTCTACCATAGAGAATGAAACATACCAGAAGCAGATTCACTGGTATCTCTATTCTATTTGCTTGAAAGTGAAAGTCATTTAGTCATGCCCGACTCTTTGTGACCCCATGGACTGTACCATTCATGGAATTCTCTAGGCCAGAATACTGGAGTGGATAGCCGTTCCCTTCTCCAGGGGATCTTCCCAACCCAGGGATTGAACCCGGGTCTCCTGCATTGCAGGTGGATTCTTTACCAGCTGAGCCACAAGGGAAGTTAGTGATCAGCTAGATGCAGAAACAGTGGAAACAGTGTTAGACTTTATTTTGGGGGGCTCCAAAATCACTGCTGATGGTGATTGCAGCCATGAAATTAAAAGACGCTTACTCCTTGGAACGAAAGTTATGACTAACCTAGATAGCACATTGAAAAGCAGAGACATTGCCAGCAAAGGTCCATTTAGTCAAGGCTATGGTTTTTCCAGTTGTCATGTATGGATGTGAGAGTTGGACTGTGAAGAAAGCTGAGTGCAGAAGAATTGATGCTTTTGAACTGTGGTGTTGGAGAAGACTCTTGAGAGTCCCTTGGACTACAAGGAGATCTCATCTTCAGCGAAGATGAGATGGCTGGATGGAATCACTGACTTGATGGACATGAGTGTGGGTGAACTCCGGGAGTTGGTGATGGACAGGGAGGCCTGGCGTGCTGCAGTTCATGGGGTCACAAAGAGTCGGATACGACTGAGTGACTAAACTGAACTGAATGATTGGACAAAAATTTCTTCAAACGTTTTGAACAACAACAACAACAATGTCCCAGTTTTTGCAGAAGGTCACTGTGTGTGTTGGGTTATACATCTGAAACTTCTTCAGGTAGTTTACAACACTGACTTAGCCTTCATTCTTTTCCTTGCACATAGCTTCAAAGTCAGCCAGAGGTGAGAGCTTAGGATCCTTTTGAGCCTTCCTTGAGCGTGCACACAACCCTGGGCATGGGTGTGGTCTTCTCAATTCTCAGAAATACCTGAAAGATTTCAGATATTTTCAAATATCAAAGCCTTTCAAAGTTGTCACTTCGGAAAGCATCTTATTCTTTAGCCTTTCGTTCCAAGCTTTTTGATTAGTCTGTTGTTTTCTCCAACAGTTATGCATTGCTTCTCACAATAACAACTAAAAGATTTCCCTGTAAATGTTTTAACTAATGTACCAACCTCAGCCTCCTATTCCTACCCACTATCTGCAGCTTTAGCACTGGACATGTTCTTAGATATGTGTGTGTTAGTTGCTAAGTTGACTCTTTGTGACCCCATGGACTATAGCCCTCTAGGCTCCTCTGTCCACAGGATTTTCCAGGCAAGAATACTGGAGCAGGTTGCCATTCCCTTCTCCAGGGGATCTTCCTGACCCAGGGATTGAACCTGGGTTTCCTGTATTGCAGGCAGATTCTTTGCCATCTGAGCTCCTGGGGATAAAGACAAATCTTTTAAGCAAGACTATTCAAAACGAAAAATAACAATTCTTTGCAAATAAGGTCCATTCTTCTCCCTCCAGCACATGTGGGCTATTATTTTCAAGTCTACTACAAAGGGACCTGTGGTGAGACTAGAGTAAATTAAAATGCCACAAAGCTCATTGTCCTTTCCAAAAATCATCCATTTGCTTGAATAGGCAGTCCTCACATTGCTTCAAGCTTTCAGTTAGTTTCTGAGGTTCAAAGATTTTGTTTCTGCCAATTTTTCAGTTTTGTCATTGTTGTTGCTCTTATGAAGGGGTGGACTTTGAGAGTTCCTTATTTCGCCATTTACACTATCACCCCCAAAACATTCTCTTTTGTAAGTATATTAGTATTTGTAATTTTTATTTTTTTTTTATGGAGATCCCCCAAATTATGTAAGCATGAAGCCCTATAAAAACCTGAATCTATTCTTATTCATGACAGTGACTGATTGTGAATGGAGCTGTCAACTTAAAAAATACCCACAACCTAAAAGTTGAGAGTTATGATTATTTGGTGGAAATTTTTAGAAGCTAATCCCAGAAGGCAGCATCTCAAGTAACCCTGAGAGAACTGCTCTGAAGAGATGAGGGGACGAGCCAGGTTATATAGAAGTTGGGAATTTCCCAGGCAAGAATACTGGAGTGGGTTGCCATTTCCTCCTCCAGGAATCAAACCCAATTCTCTTGTGTCTCCTGCATGGGCAGGCAGATTCTTTACCCCTGCACCATGAATGTCTGGGATACATGAGATCACAGTATGAGATCACATTTCAGAGGCTCATTCATCACCTCTCTGGATAAACTTTTAAGTACTGGGCATCCTGATTCCGGAGTCTAAACAGACCATGACTGGGAAAGAAGAGGTGTGTGTGTGAGAGACAGAATTAGGGAAGCAATAAGAGATAATTACTCAGAGCCAAAAGGAAACACAAAATTCTACAGCCTAATTTTTGGAACTGGTGAGGCTTTATAATAGCTATTCACTTCTAATCATCCTCAAATAATAAATGAATAGAACAGTCAATGCTATTAGAATAATTTACTATTCATCAAGAATAATAAATGAGGGGAAGAGGTTGTTATTCAGATTTCTCTAAAAATAGCAAAGAGGGAGGAAAAAGGAGAACTACTATTGTCTTTCTGTCTGGCAATGACTTGTGCAGTGGCAGTAGGATTTCTGGGACACTGGGGTTGGCAGAGGGGGAGATGGAGCCAAACGTGCTTGTAGCCAGTGCCTCTGGCTTGGCTGGACCCCAAAGTCGGCTGCAACAATGATGAATCCTCCTGGTTATTCCAGCTCCAAAAAAGCAAAAGACCTTCCTGCTTTTACTAATGTTTTGTCCCCAGTGGGTTGCCTCTTCCTCTCATTAATCTTTAGTTTATGAACTCCGTTGGCAAGAGGCACACAAATCATGAACAAAGCACACACAGAGGTAGATGGCGTTGACAGCTCCTGGACACAGAGGGCAGTTCACTCACTGGCAGTAGCTCTGAGTCAGCATCAGCCTCTGGCATCTCTGGTTTAGCCACACGAAGCCGACATGATGCAGATGTGGTCTGTGTCTCCTCACCTGTAACTCCTAGCCAAACCCTCTCAGTGGAAATATGAAGTGGGGATGAGCCCTGGGGACAAAGTTAGGCATGGGAAGAAAGGGCAAGAATTCTAGACCAGCCTCCCATCGGTTCAGCCTTCAGGTCTTGAACTGCCATTCACCATCCGTTGGCTGTTAGTGGCAGCCTGCCTGTGTTGCTGGGCACCAAGATGAAGCCTTAGTAGGGAGTTATTCTCAATTCATCCCTTGCTCTTATTAGTGAAGATCCCGAGAATGCACACAGTCCAGGGGAGGTTGTGTCAAGACAAACCAGAACCTGCATCCAACCCCCTTTTGTACCTTGGCTCTGTCAGGGGAGTTAAAACTTAAGGCCAGCTTCCATCAGTGTTGATGGTGGGTTTCCTATCAGGGGCTCAGTTGTGGTTTTCTACAACCCAATCTCATGGGCTGGGCGACACCAGCCAATCATTTTTTTAAATAATTAAACTTCCCAGAGGGCTAATGTAGTTCTAAATCAAGATCTAAAAAAATTTTTTTACACCCATAGTTTCCTCCACACAATGTAATTCACTAGATCTAATTTATAGGAAAGGGCTGTCACCCAGCTTTCTTTGGCAACTTCCAAGACCCAGAGGGCAGGGGCTTTGTTGGGAATGGAGAGTTAATAGCTTAAGCCATCTCTAAAGAGCTTTCCTCATGGATCCATTGGTAAAGAATCTGCCTGCAATGAAGGAGACCCAGGTTTGATCCCTGGGTCAGGAAAATCCCCTGAAGGAGGAAATGACAACCCACTCCAGTAATCTTGCCTGGAGAATTCTATGGACTGAGAAGCCTGGCAGGCTACAGTCCATGGGGTGCAAGAGTGGGATATGACTGAGCGACTAAACCAAACGTCTCATTACTGAAGTGAAATTTCTTTATGGCCTGTACTAGCTTGAAATATCAGTGGTTGAATATTTTAAAAAGTAATTAACAAGTCCATCTTTCACAAAGGGGCAGGATTCTCAGATAAAATACAGAATGCCAGGTTAAACTTAAAATTTAGAAAAACGATAAATAACTGTTAGTATAAGTGTGTCCCCAATATTGCACGAGACCTGCTTATAATAAAAATTTATTCATTGTCCATCTGAAATTCAAATTTAACTTAGTATCCTATATTTTAATTTGCTAAACCTGGCAACCCTAGAAAGGGGATTATATCATACAAGTATTCGTTCAGTGGTGGAAGAAATGCTGCTTTTTATGTGTGATTAGGAGTTCTTCATGAATATGTGTACCTTGTGAAATTACTCATGAACTTGTTGAAAAGGTAACACTCTAAAGTCTCTTAAACTATTATTAACATGTGACTTACATTGTGAATAAAACACCAATGAATATGTATTGTGCTGAAATAAATAGGATACACAAATGGCTCCAAATACAATATCATTTGATTCCTAATGCCATAATCAAATGGTTTCATGCGAATGAAATGACTCTGGTTGTTATCAGTGCAATGATGCTGTGAAAAGCCCTACTGTCAGGTAACCTTATCTTTTATGCACTTTTCAAAATGCCTAAAATGTCACACTAAAGAACTTCTGGAATTAAATAATGCCTTGCTATTTCTGAGGTGAGATGCCTGCTGAGTTTAAATCATCAAAAAAAAAAAAAAAAAAAAAGAAATGCTGGTAATTTTTCTACAAAATTAGGTAGTTATCTTATTCTGTAAGAGAACTATATTAACATATTTTAGGTTAAGCTAAACATTTTGGTAAATGTTTAGCAACAACAATCAATGTTTCCAAATAAACTGATCATTCCAAGGATAAGTCGAAAGTTTGAGGTGCAGAGGTTGAGTCCCTCTGTATCAATATCCAGCAGGGTCTTAAACTGAGAGTTACCAGTGCTCACTGAACAGTTTTCTACTAAATTTTTTCTTTTATTTGGCAATAATGATGTTTTCCTGTCAGGTTTTAACTCCTTGAATCTCTCATCCACTTCATTCCTCACTGGGGCCATTTGATATTGTTTTGTTAGATTCATGCTATGTCAGTCTCATCTGGCACCATCATCTCAACCAAAGGCAGGAGAAAATTAGGGAAATCTGGCCAATATTTGGTGATTCTGCATCTCATCACCATCACAGCCTGTCTGTTCCTGGTCTTGTGTCTCAATAATAGTAATCATGACTGGTTTGGCTCCCAGATATGAAACTCAAAGTATATTATACACTTACACCTCATCAATAGGTGGTTCCATGAGTTTCCAACATCCAAAGTTATCTTTTCTACCCAATTACCTCTTCTGTTATTCAAATAAAGTTCTTACAATTTAGAGTAAGACAATAATACCGTAGGGTGGTGAGGAGAAGCCCCATATAGTCTTAGGGACGGGAGATTTTACAGCTCTAGCTTTTCCTCATTACAATACTCATGTTTTAGCTAGTTGTGATCTTGATACATAAAGGAGAGAGAACATCAGCTAAAAAGAATAATATACAGATAAATCAAGTGGGCACAGTTGGATATAGAGAAAGAAGAAAGGACACGACAGTGTGGAGCTCTGAGCACCTTAAAGTTGGGATGCATGTTACAAGCTTGGAAAGGCTTGAGATCTTGGGATTCCACTGAATGTGCAGGAAGAAAGCACCAAAGACAGTTTTTCTCTTTTACACGTTTTGCCTTCAACTAGTTGATTTTGCTCATGGTTATGAGTTACATTTTCCTACTTCTTTTCAAGTGTGGTACCTATTAAAAATTAGATGATAGATATTCTAAATGTTACAATAGCCAATGTTTGAGTTTTCTTGTTTTCGTTGTTTGGATTATGTGTATGGATTCTGTTGTCTTTCTTTAGAGTGTTGATTTGTCTTACAGAGAGTGGATTTAGTTATAGATTAGCTTGAGAGTTTTAAGGTTTGTTTTTTTTTTTTTTTTCTTTTTTAGGCAGGTCTTGAATAGCCTTTTCTCATGGTCGAGTTTGGTACTAAACTCCTAGGTCATGATCTTGACGGAAGCTTTACTGAGTGCACTTGGTGTTCAAGGAAGTCTCTGCACTCTGGCCATCAGGGCTATCATGTTCAAGCTTGAGTAGCTTTATAGCTTGCAGCGCCAAGTAATTATTCTTTCCCGGGTATTTGCTGTTTCCCCAGCTTCAAGGAGTCTTACCCCTATACATGTCACATTTAGTATTAGACAGAAGATTTAAGAGTGTCCATATTTAGGTTTTTGGAACTCTTCATCTTATACTCTTCCATGTAAATTATGTTAATCTTTGCCTCCCCAGTCTTTGATCTGCCCTCCTTAGCTTAGAAGCCTTCATTCATCCAGTCAGTCAACAAATATTGATTGTGAACCTACTATATGCCAGGTATACTGTTTGGGATGCATGGAAATATTAGTGCAAAAATCACGCAAACCCCCTAATTTTAGAGGGAGATTACATTTGCATATGTTGGAGACAAGCCAATAGAATAAAAAGAGAATAAACAAATAATAAAAACATCAATCATATGTTAGAAGATGATAAGCAGCTCTGTAGAAAACAAAATTGAGCAGGTTACAAGACATCAGATAGAGGTTACATTTTTTTTAAATAGGTGATAAGCATGTGTGCATGCTATGTCGATTCAGTTATGTCTGACTCTTTGCCACCCTAGGGACAGGGGCCCGCTAAGTTATTCTGTCCAGTTTTCAGTTAAGAATACTGGAGAGGGTTGCCATGCCCTCCTCCAGGGGATCTTCCTAACCTAGGGATCGAACCCTCATCTCTTACATCTGCTGCATTGGCAGGCAGGTTCTTTACCACTAGTGCCACCTGGGAAGCCCTAGGTGGTAAGGGTGGGACCTTATTCAAAATGAGGTAAAGGATATAGTGTGTGGATATCTAAGAGGAAAGCTGAGGGAACAGAGGATGTTCTTGGCATTCAGAAGGATCAGCAGAGTCACTGTGCGTAGGTCTAAGTGAGCTCTGTGAGGCCCTTGTGAGCCAAATCACCAGGACTTTGGCTTCTACTCTGAGCAAAGTAGAGAGCCCCTGCAGGATTTGTGACAGAATGATATGGTATGACTTACATTTTAAAAGAAATACTTTTGCTGCTGTGTTGTGAATGGACAGTAGAGACACAAACTGGGAAATAGAGAAGCCTAGTTAAATGGTCCTTGCGGTGTTCGTAATCAATGGGCAAGTGTGGTGCAATAGAGACAGCAAAAAGTGATTAGATTCAGGTAAATATTTTCAAGGTAAAGGACACAGAATCATATAAAATAATGATTATGAGCATGAAAGAGAGATAAAGAGGAATCTTAATTAACTAGAAAGTTTGGGACTGAGACACAGGAAGGGTAAAGCTGCTCTTCAGCGAGACAGAGAAAGCTATGGACAAGGCAGATTAGTGGGAAGAATATCATGAGCAGAGTTTTAGTTTGAACTATGCGATTTCCAATAGATATTCAAATGAAGATACCAAGTGGGCAGGGGAACATAGGAACCTCAGAAGAAATATCTGAGTTAGAGATATAAATTTTGGAGTTTTTTGCATAGAAATTACATTTTAAAACATGAGATTCAATGCCATCACCGAGGTGGGACTATAGAGTAATAAGAAAATATAGAAATATGGGGAACCACAACATTAAGAGGTCATGGAGAAGAAGCAGCAGCAGCAAAGAAGATTGAGAAGTATCTAGTAGGTTGTTAAAACCAAGCGAGTATGATGTCCTAGAAGCAAAATGCTGAAAGTGTATCACAGAGAAAGAAGTTCTCAACTCTGGTAACTGCTGCTGATTAGTCAAGTATATAAGGACTCAAAACTGGTTATTGGATTTAGAAATGTAAAGGTTATTGTGTGTTCAGATGCTCAGTAGTATCTGACTGTTTGTGACCCCATGGACTGTAGCCCACCAGGCTCCTCTGTCCTTGGGATTCTCCCCACAAGAATGCTGGAGTGGGGTGCCATTTCCTCCTCCAAGGGATCTTCCTGACCCAGGGATTGAACCCACATCTCTTAAGTCCTCTGCATTGTCATGCAGATTATTTTACCACTAGCGCAACCTGGGAAGCCCATAAAGGTTATTGGAGACTTGATAAGAAGAGTTTTGATGGGGTGGATGGGGACTAAAGCCTGATCAGAGTTGATTCAAGAGGGAATAAGAGAAGAGGAACAGGACACGCTAGTTTGGTAAGAACAGGAAGCAATAATTCAGTAAATTTCATCAAGAAGTTCATCAGTTAGGGAAGAAGAATGAAGGCATGGTAGCTAAAGAGGAAAGAAGAATCAAGCAAAGATTTTAAGATAAAAGAAATAACAGTACATACTTTGTTGATGAGGAGGCTCCCTATTTGCAGGGCCGGAATAGAGACATAGATGTAGAGAATGTACATATGGACATGAGCAGGGGGGAAGGGCAAGGAGAGGGTGGGACAAATTGGGAGATTAGGATTGAAATATATATGTTACCATGTGTAAAGTAGGTAGCTAGCGGGAACGTGAGGTATAGCACAGGGAGCTCAGCTCAGTGCTCTGACCCAGAGCGATGAGTTGGGAGGTAGGGTGGGAGGCGGGTCCAAGAGGTGGGGGATATGTGTATTGGAAAAGACCCTGATGCTGGGAAAGATGGAAATGAAAAGGAGAAGAGGGTGGCAGAGGATGAGAGGTTAGATAGCATCACCGACTCAAGGGACATGAATCTGAGAAAACTCCTGGAGACAGTGCGGGCCAGGGGAGCCTGGAGTGCTGCAGTCCACGGGGTCGCAGAGAGTCAGACACGACTTAGTAGCTGAACAACAACCACATCCAGCTGGGTTAATGCTGGTATTAGAAATCTGATCGTGGAGAAAGACATGGCACCTTTATCTAGGTAGCAGGGAAAATGAGCAAATTTGTCAGCCAGGCAGCTGCCCCAGGGCACTAGGATCTCAGGGACACGTTGTTGAGGTGATGAAACATCACTGGAGATGGAAAAAAACAGAAAAAAATGAAATTTCCCCAAACTCTTCACAAGGGATTCTGTGGTTGTTAAAAAATATTCTTCTCAGATCTGAACTTTATTTTGTCAGTGGATCTTCATAATGGCTTCTTTCTACTCATTTTGATTTTGATTTTTAATATTATCTCTATCAGGGCTACTTAGGGATATATGGAGTTGTGAAGCATGGATATTTTAGGCAAAGCTCATTGTTTACAAGGATCCAAAAATCATTTTAGCTGACCCTAAAAATGAGGGATTTATTATAAAACAAACAAGCAAAAGAACATCCTTCCCCCACAAAAAAGAAAATCTCAAGAATACTGACACTCCTCATGGGTAATGGCATGGGAAGAAATTCGAGGTTCTGTCTTGTCCAGCTCAGAAGCCATGTGGCTACAGCCCTCTCTGATTCTTTCTACTCTTCCTTTCAGTCAGTTTCATGTTTGCAAATGAACCAACCAACCACAGAGATGCCACCGGTGACCAAGGTCTTTCTGTCTCTATATCAACCTTTTCAAGAGGGAGCCTGTCTCTCAGAGTTACTCAGAGTAACTGGCTTGTCAATTGATAGGTTTCAATAGATAAATGTCTACCAAAGGTGAATCTATCAGCTGTAAACAGAGAAAGCTCTGGTTACACAACCACAGGGGCCATCAATGATGATTATTTCCAGAACAAAGGACTACAGAGGGATAAACATGTCTATCACAATAAAAATCAAAGGATCCCTTTTTAATATGCTTTCTATCAATGCCAACTTCATGCTTTTGATTAAGTAAGCAGGAAGAAATGTCTAAGCCATAACAATTCCACCTCTGGCCACTTCCCTTTCCCCTGGCCACTTCAGAATGAATTTTGTAAATTAGATTTTTTTTCAGTTAACTTTGTATATAGACTCTCTGGTAAAGCTGTAGCCAATAAAGGCAGCAAAGTTAAAATGAAACTGAATTTTACCAAAAAGCTTCAAGAGGAACAAGGAACCCATGCAAGAGGCGGGGGTGTGGGAAAGTGCCTGAGTGAATATTTTAATTAACTCACATGCAATTTTAATTAAAAACATAATGTGTCAGGGAAATGAATAATGCCTTAGGGCAATAAAATAGCTGAGTTTCTTGCTTAATCTTCTGCTTCATCTCTCTCATGGCAAGTGTATATTATTGTTAAGAAAAGATTTTCTTCTTCTCTTTCATAGTCAAAGAGAACCCCTGCTGACAAAATGAGTTGAACAAAATAACAAAATTATACAGAAATATGCTGTGTGAGGGCTCTCCTTTTCTTTGTTAACTTAGAGTCCCTGGTTTCCTTTGGCTTGGTTACTTCCTTTCTTAGAACACACTGTTTCCAGAAAGCAGATAGCTGGATTTAATCAAGGCCTCTAACCTCATTCTTGACAAAATTTGTTATCCTTTTGTGATTAGGATTATAATGAAAGGGCAACAATCTCTTCCTTCACCCTAGAGGTTAAGTATCCAAGAATGTCTTGTTCCTTGTGTGGTTCAAAAATAAATAACCCTGACTTGGAGTTATATAATTTGGATTTACGTCATCTCTTTTTGCAAATTCACTGTGAAGCTTCCTAAACTTTAGTTACCTACCAGCTATAGAGAGTAATTCCTACCTCCAAAGGCTGCAGAAGAGGATACAAGGTACCAGGGACATGGCAGTGGTCACCTCTCATTAAGGATTTTACGCTGGTGTAATACAAGTATTTTGTTGCTTTGTTTTTGTATAACTCACCATTGCCCTCTAAGAGAGACTGGTCTCAGTAACTGTGTCATTAATAAAGGGAGGAGAGGAATCCGGCAGAAGGTTCTGGGTACTGTGTGATGAAAAAAGAGAAGAAAACTACTCTGGGTCCCAGTTAGGGAGATGAAAATTTGGAAGAAAGTTTGGAAAACAAACATATCCCATGAGCATTTTTAAATGATACAGTGTTGATATTTGTATAGTCTTCTCTTCTATTTCCCGGGTTAAACCTACAGAAAATTCCACATTGCTCACTATGGATCTGTGGGCTGATGAATTCCTTATGAAAACTGCATGGAGCTATTATACAAAGTCCTATCCCAAGTAGTCTGGTAGAGGGGACAGCTGACTTCTAGGTTTCACTAGAATTGTGATAACAGCCTGACCCTTCTAACGGGAAGTGCTCACCATCATGATATTCTGTCCTCTGATCCCAGCACCAGCACCTGTTGGCTTCCAGGACCAAAGGAAAGGGGGTGTCCCTTACAGTCTTGCATTTCAGAGTTACTCGTAGTTCCTGGAAGTCCCAGGGTCCCTCTTCTACCACCTCTAGCAGCCAAATTATGGAAAATACAGTACTCAGCATTAATGATAGCCACTGTGATACTCAACTTGTCTCCAAAACTTGTCCAAAGCCTTGTGGTTAAGCCAGGAAGACAAATCTATGTTGTTGTGTCTGTATAGCGCTTCTTCTTCTGAAGGGTTCTGAAGCCAGAGTAGAGTGAGCCTACCTAAACTGCCTACAACCACAAAGATGTTGCTACAAGAAAAAATGGACAAGATCAAAAGCTGGGCAGGATGTTAAGGCCTGAGAAATCAGAATTCGTGTCCACACATTGGGAAGTCCAAGAGATCCAGCCACCAGTAGTAAGTCAGGTCACTGAGTTAGCAATATGGACCCCAAAGTGTTCACTTCCTAGGAGTCACAGCTCTATATTCCTTGAGGAACCAACCATGGTGTAGCCTATGGGTGGCTTGGACTTGAATAAAGGGCTAGCATCACATAATCAGCTATGCCCGCTAATTTTTTAATTTGTAGCCACCTGGCCAGGTCCTTACTTTGCACTGAGGAGGAGCACAGGCTTCCTGGCTCTCCCTAGGCTCAAGGAGAGCTCCTAGAGTGCCAGGAGCCAGCATGAGGAACTCCACCCATGGCAAAGGTCATGAGGAAGGAGGCTCGGCATACACAAAGGCGGCATCGAGCCTCAGGAGTCCCCCTGGAAATTCTCGAGCATCTACCCCCAAAACCAGAGTCTGCCTACTTTACTGCTTTGTGCTCTCACCTACACCTCTGACTTTATGGGGGGCTGTCCCCCACCACCTCTCTCTGAAAAAGAGTTAAATTACAGCTCCAGTTAATAAAGTTCCTGGGCGTGACAAGAGTGTTTTAGTTCACAACCGTCAGAGGCATGAGATGTTCTAAACTGTCTGAATACAGATTCCTTTGAGCAGTTAAAAGATTGATTAGAAATTGTATTGGTGAAGGGTTTTTCACTTCTTGGGCCAATGCTTGCTAAGTTTCCATATCCCTTACCTACTGTGTCCCTGGCAGTGTATTGATTAATATAATTGGTGTATAGGAATGTAAGTAGTAGCTTTAATGTTTGTAACCTTGGACCCTTGAGTTAATTCTTTTTCTTGTTATAGCCCACCACACCTTTGCCCTATAAGAATGCAACTTTATCTAATGCTTTCAGAGGGTGGCGCCTGACTTTAGAATAATCACCTTTAGAGAAAAATAAGTTTTCTGAAGAAAGGGTCTTAAAATGTTAACAGGCCTCCGGGCCAGAAGATGATGTAAATCACCTAAACTTTTGCATATGATAAGTTTGCAGGAAGAAAGCCTGGCTTACTGCATGACTCTACCCCTTCCCCCATTATCCTCTATGCATAACTTAAGGTATAAAAACTACTTTGGAAAATAAAGTGCGGGCTTTGTTCACCGAAACTTGGTCTCCCCATGTCGTTCTCTCTCTCACCTTCTGGCTGAATTTCCATCTGGGGCGTGGAGGCTCGTCAAGCCTACTAATTTTGCCTGGGCTTTTAAGATCTGACCAGGGAGGCCTTAGTGTCTCCTCTCCTTCGGGAGAACGGGAGGACGCCTGCAGCCTACTTAGGTGATGCAAATTCCTTATTTTGGAATTTTATTAGCTTTCCACGTAAACCAAGTTATTCAGCCTATTTTCTCCACTGAATTTCCTCACTGAGCTATCCTTATTTAACCACTCTTTATATCCTTAATTAACGTTTAATTAAGCAATTGTTTCCTGATCCTCGCCGACGCCGTCCCCGCTTCAAATTCCCTGGATCCACCTTGGCTGGACCCTGGCACTAGAGTCTGGAAGGATGTTCTCTGTTCCTTACTCTTCCTCTGACCTCTTATGAATCAGTGAAGTAGTCACTCCAATAAACCGAGCGGACTTGAGAAAAACCCCTTCTTACTTCTTTCCACATATTATCCATAAAGCACTTGTTCCAATTAGTTTTCCAATCTAGATTAGTTACCCTAAACTCAACCTATATGTACTAAATCCTATCACTTTCTCCAGATTTCCCAAAGGAGACATACTCTATCTTTAAGGAGATCGTAGGACTGCCAATGAGCATGCGCATAGTTTATTAACTATGTTGTGATAGTTTCAAGTATGCTGTGGCTGCTTAGTTGCTTGAGTCGTGTCCGATTCTTTGCGACCCTATGAACTGTAGCCCGCCACACTCCTCTGTCCATGGAACGCTCCAGGCAAGAATACTAGAATGGGTTGCCATGCCCTCCTCCAGGGGATCTTCCTAACCCAGGGATCAAACCCAGGTCACCTGCACTGCATGCAGATTCTTTACCACTGAGCTACCTGGGAAGCCCAGTTTCAGGTATACAGCAAAGTAATTCAGATATACATATACTTATATCTATTCTTTTTCACATTCTTTTCCCATTTAGGTTGTTACATAATATTGAGCAGAGTTCCCTGTGATCTACAGTAGGACCTTATTGGTTATCCATTTTAAATATAGAAATAGAAATCGATCCTAAAGTCCCTAACTAACCCTTCCCCTCTGGTAACTATAAGTTTGTTCTTGGAGTTTGTGAGCCTTTGGTTATCTTGGAAGGATTTGATTCTGGTCACACCGCAGATAACTCTTAGTTTTCAGTCTCTACTCTGTAGTGTATGTAGCTAAATTCCTAAAAATTTCTTGAGCTCAGCTTTTTGTAGAACAAAAGTCAAGTGTGTCAGGCTCAGTTGAAACAGAATAGGTAGACATGTCATGAAGAGAAATGGTAGGAATTGAGGCTGGGGACGATGGGACTTGGTATTCATCACAGTTTTGAGTATGACTAGCCTGAAATCAGGGGCTTCCCCAGGGACTGCCAGTTCAGGGGACACTAAGAGCTGCCCTAGCAGCCACTCAAGTCTCTCTGGGACAACCAAGGCTCAGGATGGTGCTTCAGGACACCCATAGCTCCATCCAATGTCTTATTGCAGACAGAGCATTATCATTTACTAGGGTTCCTGTTTTTCTCCCATTACCAGAGAGGATGGTGGTGAATGGATACATGTTTGCCTGTCCCTTGAAACCATAAGAAAGTGAACTGCCCTAACTGCCTGGACCACACTTACGGAGAAAGGGATGCTTAAAGAGAAAAGTCTAAGGTATAGAAATTGAGAATATTCCGGCTGCTTTGGGTGTGGATTCTCACCGCTGCCATGGCAAAGGGAGTAAAATTATTTTCCAACACACAGGGGACTTTCCACTTCCACTAGATATAAAGTAATTTTTATTAGATTATTATTATTTTAATGGGTACTAGTCAGCTGGTAAACATACGCACAAAGCTTACCTCAACACCTGTTCTCTGCTGGTATGGCGATCTCTTTGCAGCATTCCACATAACCGGGCTTAGTTCATTAAATACTAAATACTATATTAATAATTGACTTCTTTGGAAACAAACTGGCCCCAATGCTATGTGTTCTGTTTTAATTTTCCTTGTAGAGGAGCAAAAAACATAGAAAGCTTCTTGTACAGGATATTTTAACTAAGTAATCACAATTATTACTGCAAACAACAGTTCTGATGCTTTTTTGCTGGTTTCCAGAGACTTGTGAAAAATTCCGCCTTTATTCCCTTTGCAAGACTATTCATTTCATTTAGCTTTTAAGGGCTATTTCTATCATGTTTCAACTGCAGGATCTCACTTTTTGAAGCCAAAACACAATCTACATTTCTTTCTTTTTTTTTAAGGAAAATAAGAAATCAGAATCTTATCTACTTAGTTTATTAAATTTACCATCTGCAATTTGGGTTCAATATTTTTAAAATAATATTTAACTCTTAATTTGATATTTACTTAATCTATAAGAATAAGGATAAAAACAAAGAAACCAAAATAGGGAAATAAAGTCAAATGAGGCCAGGAAAATAGGGTAAACTCATTCTTAAATTTTTATTGGAATATAGTTACTTTACAATGTTGTGTCAGCCTCTACTGCATAGCAAAGTGAACCAGCTATTTCTTTTTGGGGATTCCTTCCCATTTAGGTCGCCACAGAGCATTTAGTAGAATTCCCTCAGCTATACAGTATGTTCTCACTAGTTTTCTATTTTATACATAGTATCAGTTTGATTCAGTTCAGTTGCTCATTTGTGTTGGACTCTTCCGGACCCCTTGGATTGCAGCACGCCAGGCTTCCCTGTCCATCACTAACTCCCAGAGCTTGTTCAAACTCATGTCCGTCAGTGATGCCATCCAACTATCTCATCCTCTGTCGTCCCTTTATCCTCCTGCCTTCAATCTTTCCCAGCATCAGGGTCTTTGCCAATGAGTCAGTTCTTCTCATCAGGTGGCTAAAGTATTGGAGTTTCAACTTCAGCATCAGTCCTTCCAATGAATATTCAGGACTGATTTCCTTTAAGATTGACTGATCTCGTGGCTGTCCAAGGGACTCTCAAGAGTCTTATCCAACACCACAGTTCGAAAGCATCAGTTCTTCGGTGCTCAGCTTTCTTTATAATCCTACTCTCACACCCATACATGACTACTGGAAAAACCATAGCTTTGACTGGAGGGACCTTTGATACATAATACATAGTATCAATAGTGTATGTCTATCAACACCAATCTCCCAATTCACCCCACCCACCCTCTTTTTTCTCTTGGTCTACATGTTTGTTCTCTATATCTGTGTCTCTACTTCTGTTTTGCAAATATCTATACCATTTTCTAGATTCCACATATATGCATTAATATATGATATTTGTTTTTCTCTTTCTGACTTCACTCATTTTTTAACCAGCAAGTCACTGTAAGTATGTTCCACCTGGGCTCCCACTGGGAAGCTTAATATAATATAAAAATGCTAACCCTGATGATGTAGTGACTACTACATAATATACCAGGGTTGTTGTTTACATTTTTTTGTTAAAGCCTGTAAGGTAGCTATTTTTATCTCCATTTTTAAGATGAGTACACTTAGGTTCGGGCTTCCTTTGAGGCTCAGCTGGTAAAGAATCTGCCTGCAATGCAGGAGACCTGGGTTTGACCCCTGGATTGGGAAGATCCTCTAGAGAAGGGAAAGGCTACCCAGTCCAGTATTCTGGCCTGGAGAATTCCATGGACTGTACAGTCCATGGGGTTGCAAAGAGTCGGACACGACTGAGCAACTTTCACTTCACTGGATCACCTAATGCTTAGTTGTGTTTAAAAGTGACTTACTTACATGATGTTCTGAGAACCATCCTCATATAACTTCAGATCTCTGAGGTGGGGTAGAGGGCAGCCACCCCATCAAGGTGTCCCAGTGGTCTTCTCACTGCCTTTTTAGTCCCAGCTCTCCCCACCCACAGGCAGCCAACAGTGAGGCTTGCAGCTTTGGTCTCACTTTTGTCTGAACAACTCAGGTCTGCCCAGAAGCACTCTTTGAGTAGCTGGAGCCTGCTGCTCCGGTGAGTGAACCCAGATGGTGGCAGCCTCCTACTGATTCTTCTCTGTGGGCCACAATTTCTTGTTGTGACCTTGCCACCACTTCTACAAACTCCAAGCTACTTGTTGTCTGAATTATTGTTAAGCTTGCCTTAACACTTGGACACTTTCTTTGGCCTCTTAATAGCACCTCCACAGCCGTCTTTCAAACCTATTCAGTTCTTGTGAGCTTCATTCACTGACTCCGCCCAAGGATGCCTCAGTGCTCTGTTGTGTCTCAGTCTCAAGATGGAAAAATAACTCTGTCATTCCCACTCGACCGGTCTTGAGCATCTACACCGCCAATACAACTCCCATTGTTGTCATTTTTCTCCCCATAGCATTATTTTGCTTTGGCATTTTTTTCCTTTTTAACAATTTTTAAATTTTATATTGGAGTATAGTTGATTAACAATGTTGTGTCAGTTTCAGGTGTACAGCAGAATATATTAATATATGTAGCTATCATTGCAGTTATTTTAATACAAGTCTTTTTCTTCTTTTCTATTAGCCTCAGTTTTCCCTGAAATATTTGTCAAAATAAAAATAAAGTAGTTAAAAATCTCTGAAGAGAGCCTCTCCATTTTTGAGCCTGGTATAGCAGCTTAGTTCTCCAGTTACACTTCTGTGCATCCAACTAACGAATGTGTAACAACACTCACCCAGGAGAATTACAGTGGATTGAGGCTGCCAATTTATTGCTGCTGATAAAAAGTTGTGAGGCAGTTGCTGCCCTTCTAGGCTAGAGCTCAATGAACAAAACAATCTTTCCCTATGTCTTCACAGAGCTTGTGTGACTGGCAATATTATTTTTATTTAATTAGCTTTCAGTTAGTATTTCTCAAGGGTAGATAGGAATAAAAATTCTAAAGTTTTCTTATAAGATGTGAATAATTCCTGAAAATACTTTTAAACAGTAAGAAGAAAAAGAACACAACTTCAGTATTTCATCACTTTATTTGTCAGTTCAGTATTTGTCTGCCTTATCAAGTGCAGGAGAAGGCAATGGCAACCCACTCCAGTACTCTTGCCTGGCAAATCCCATGGACGGAGGAGCCTGGTAGGCTGCAGTCCATGAGGTCCCTAAGAGTCAGACACGACTGAACAACTTCACTTTCACTTTCATGCATTGGAGAAGGCAATGGCAGCCCACTCCAGTGTTCTTGCCTGGAGAATCCCAGAGATGGGGGAGCCTGGTGGGCTGCCATCTATGGGGTCACACAGAGTTGGACATGACTGACCAATTGAACTGAACTGACAATGTACAAAGCACCCATTCTGTACAAGGCACCCACCATGGGATACTCTCAACCTAAAGCTTTGCCTCCTTCAGGTCAAACATCTGCTTCCTCCTTGTTTTCTCGCCATGATACTAACTGACATGCCTCTCTCTCTTAACGGTCACGATAGCACCAGGGACAATTTTTGGAATTTCAGTGGCTATGTTGGGGAGTTTTTAACAGGAAAGAGATTATTTAACTGACATTAGCTTAGAACCAAAAGCAAAGATGCTTTTATGAGAAAGTTGTTTCCTTTGTCTAAAAGATGACTTTGTTTAACAGAGGGGACAAGCTTTTCTCTATGGACTTCTGTTGTTTCTTTTTCTTAAAAAAAAAAAAAAAATATATATATATATATATATATATATATATATATATATATATATATATATATTCAGGGATTAGTAAATGCTGGCTTTCCCCCCTCCCCATACCATGTGGTTTGTGGGATCTTAGTTCCCCGGTCAGAGACTGAACCCTGGGACACAGCTGTGAAAGGGCCAAGCCCTAATCACTGGACTGCCAGGGAGTTCCCAAATGCTAGCTTTTTAATTGTTATGATGAAATTGTCAAGCTCTGTCTAAACCAGTTGTAGATCACTCTCTTGTGTACATGTATGTCAAGCTGTTATCTACATCCAAACTTAATTTTCTTACAGAGGAAACGTAATTGCTTTTGTATATTAATCTTCTATCTTGCAACCTTGCTAGAATCACCTAGTAGTTCCAGCAGCCTTTGTTGTTGTTGATGATTCTTTGGAATTGTTTCCTACATAGACAATTGTGTCATATAATTACTTTTTACAGCAGTAATTTCATATTTTTATGAAGCTGAATCCCTCTCATTTGTTTTCTATTCTTCTTCCTTCTTTTTCAACTCTTTTAGGAAACATTCAAGGTTAACTGATATAAAAAGTCAGTACCCACTCAAATATTTAGTCCAGATAAATAGTCTAAAATGTCCCAAAGAAAGTAAAAATTAGTTATTAACTGTGTTTCTCTTTGTGTTTTGTTTTGTGTTTCTCTTTATGTATTTTGTGTTTCTATTTATTTATATTTATATGGTAGCTTCTGTTACTATAGTTACAAGATAAGAAAAAGCTTTACTTCTGAGACAAAAGATATGCATTAGTATGATTAAAAGACACTAAAAAAATTAGCTTACTGTATAAGAATAATGTTACAGTAAATTTCTTAAGATTTAACCATCTTTAATATCCTACATTAGTTTGGTAAATTAAGTAGAGTGTCACTGTTATCATAGCTTGTTTAAAATTTAAAATTATATATATTAAATTATAATCAACTAAATGGAATGATAATGATGAATAACTTCTTTAAGATTTAATTGTATGAAATTCTTACAATCCTGCAAATCATATGATTTAAGGTGTTAACTAAAATTAGTAATTTCTAGATACTTAATTAAATTTCAATTTTAAGAAAATGATTAGGTTAATTAATAGGTAATCTTTGGAAGTTCATAAAATTTCTAAACAAGCAACAGACACAAGCATTGAGTAGTTGAGTCTAATTTTACTTTACTCTTATTTATTAAAATGGTAATTTATTAACAAAATATGCAAATAGTTTTGAATGACATTATACATATTAAAATAAATAAATAAACATTAAAATAAACATAATTTATTTATATTAATAATTTAATTTATTGTATAAATTATAGAATTATATAAATAATTTATTTATATTTTTATAAAATAACATAATTTTTGACTTCTTAAGTAAGTGTTCATGTAATAGAATAACTAAACAATTTCACGATCTTTTGTTCTCAGGTTTTCTGTTATAATGAAGAATAAAAAAATTGTTTTTTTTCGAAACAATTTTGATTAAAGATAATCTGTATAAATGATTAAAGTAGGTACAATAGCTATAGAAAAAGACAAATGTGTGTACAAGTCAATGGATTTTTTCTAATTTTTAACTTTAAAACATTATATGATATACTTGTGTTTTGCTGTATTATATTATACTGTGTGTGGGTGTGTGTGTGTTTAGTTGTGTCTGACTCTTTCAACCCCATGGACTGTAGGCCACTAGGTCTCTGTCCATGGGATTTCACAGGCAAGAATACTGGAGTGGGTTGCCATTTCCTCCTCCAACGGATCTTCTCAACCCAGGAATCAAACCCATGTCTCCGGTGTCTTGTGCATTGGCAGGTGGATTCTTTTCCACTGCGCTACCTGGAAGGCCCATATTATACTTCACATAATATTAAATAATATACTAAACTTCCAAGGCCCCCAAATTCCATCATTAACTTTCATAATATTAAGACGAATCCTTTCTAGGATGCACAAGTTATCTCCTACAATAAAAGAATTACTCGGGCTTTTGGAAATTACTTTCAATTGTAGATTCTGCCCCTTTTCAAGCTGATATGACTATTAATGCAATAGACTTGTATGATACCTAAGGTTTGTCAGCAGTAAGTAGAAATTGCCTTTCTAAAACATCCACCTAAGTTGTCTCTGCACAATGTACAGATTTGATCTTTTGAAAAAGGCACCAGAGACAAATTGCCCTTGAGCCTTGATGAAAAAGAAGCTAGCAGGTACTGTTAACAACTCACATAGTAGTAAAACTCCAGGTTGTTAACCACTGGGAAAATGTTTGCCAGCCCAAAGGCATACATTGCTTCCTCCTTACTATTGGACATTCATTCCATAAAGGGATCTTAAACAGAGGATTCTCAGGAAATCTGTATAAGTGACAACTCAGTTCAGTTCAGTTCAGTCACTCAGTCGTGTTTGACTCTTTGTGACCCCATGAATCACAGCACACCAGGCCTCCCTGTCCATTACCATCTCCCTGAGTTCACTCAGACTCACGTCCATCGAGTTGGTGATGCCATCCAGCCATCTCATCCTCTGTCGTCCCCTTCTCCCCTGCCCTCAATCCCTCCCAGCATCAGAGTCTTTTCCAATGAGTCAACTCTTCACATGAGGTGGCCAAAGTACTGGAGTTTCAGCTTTAGCATCATTCCTTCCAAAGAAATTCCAGGGCTGATCTCCTTCAGAATGGACTGGTTGGATCTCCTTGCAGTCCAAGGGACTCTCAAGAGTCTTCTCCAACACCACAGTTCAAAAGCATCAATTCTTCGGCGCTCAGCTTTCTTCACAGTCCAAATCTCACATCAATAAATGACCACTAGAAAAACCATAGCCTTGACTAGACGGACCTTTGTTGGCAAAGTAATGTCTCTGCTTTTGAATATGCTATCTAGGTTGGTCATAAATTTTCTTCCAAGGACCAAGCGTCTTTTAATTTCATGGCTGCAATCACCATCTGCAGTGATTTTGGAGCCCCCCAAAAATAAAGTCTGACACTGTTTCCCCATCTATTTCCCGTGAAGTGATGGGACCAGATGCCATGATCTTAGTTTTCTGAATGTTGGGCTTTAAGCCAACTTTTTCACTCTCCACTTTCACTTTCATCAAGAGGTTTTTTAGTTCCTCTTTGGAGTTCCGCTTTGGAATAGTTAATAAAGCAGAAATAGATGTTTTTCTGGAACTCTCTTGCTTTTGCAATGATCCAGCAGATGTTGGCAATTTGATCTCTGGTTCCTCTGCCTTTTCTAAAACCAGCTTGAACATCAGGAAGTTCACGGTTCACGTATTGCTGAAGCCTGGCTTGGAGAATTTTGAGCATTACTTTACTAGCGTGTGAGATGAGTGCAGTTGTGCGGTAGTTTACTACATAAGTAGAAATCTCCAATCAAAGCTTTGGAACAAGCTGGTGATTGCAAAAGTAGACAGATTCCATGCAAGACAATGAAATAAAGCTGATTTTCTAATTCTTCAGCACCCTTTTCTAAACTTTTGCTGCTGCTAAGTTACTTCAGTTGTGTCTGACTCTTTGTGACCCCATGGACTGTAGCCCCCCCAGGCTCCACTCTCCATGGAATTCTTCAGGTAAGAATACTGGAGTGGGTTTCTATTTCCTTCTGCATGAGATCTTCCTAACACAGGGATTGAACCTGCATCTCCTGCTTGGCAGGCAGATTCATTACCACTGATGCACCAGGGAAGCCTGAACAACGCATCCTATAATATATAAAAAAAGGATGGATTAACCCTGGTACAGGGATTGACTATGTTCTCTGGACACCCTCCTGGTCCTGATCAGCACAGTCTTGACAATGGAGAAAATTTGAATATCATGGATTAATAACCCATGGTCTGTCTGTCTTCCTCTGACTGAAAAGGAGGGCTGATAAAGAAAAGCAGGACCTGACAGCTGAAACCTGGCCTGGCACTATCCATCCTCTGATGCTGCTGGAGCAGGCCAGGCACTCAAAGCTAGGCATTGATGTTTTCCAGTTAGACATAAGCCATTCCACAGAACACCCATATTGGATCAGGCCACTTCTGTGACCATGAAGCATCAAGGCAAAAACAAGAGCACATCCTAATCATGTCTGAACACAAACACAACATGAACATTTTTAAACCCCATCATTATCAAGCATTCCCCTCTCATGACTAATACACGTAAGCACTGATACTTTAGCAATTACAACTTTAACAGCAGTCTTTATTTTCCCCCTTTTAGGTGAGATATTTTAAGATTGTCCATCAGAATTACTTCTATTTCAACTCGAAATCAAATCCAAAACAAAGATTTGCTTCCCCAAATACTCCCCCAAAGCAACTAAGACAAACCCAAATGTGATATCTATCTATCTATCTATCTATCTATCGAATCCTCCCCAAGGGGCATGTTAGAGTACTGCTGCTGCTGCTAAGTTGCTTCAGTCATGTCCGACTCTGTGCGACCCCATAGACGGCAGCCTACCAGGCTCCCCCGTCCCTGGGATTCTCCAGGCAAGAACACCGGAGTGGGTTGCCATTTCCTTCTCCAATGCATGAAAGTGAAAAGTGAAAGTGGAGTCGCTCAGTCGTGTCTGACCCTCAGCGACCCCATGGACTGCAGTCCACCAGGCTCCTCCGTCCATGGGATTTTCCAGGCAAGAGTACTGGAGTGGGGTGCCATTGCCTTCTCCGTGTTAGAGTACTATACTCTCTCTCTATATATATACTAGTACTATATATATATATATATATATATATATATATATATATATAGTTATTCCTAGTACTCTAACATGCCCCATGGGGAGTATTCTTTCTCTCTGGAATAGCAATAAGACCAACTATGGATGTGTTCTTGGTGTTCTTGGTTGTCACTGGGTAAAGGACATTGACAGGGTCAATAAAACACAACTCCTGATTTAAGACATGTTCAATCCAATGTGGAAGCAGGCAACTATTTACCAAAATTTATTATATGAAGTTGGGGTGTCCCTGGTGGCTCAGCTAAAGAATCCACCTGCCAATGCAGGAAACATAGGTTCAATCCCTGGGTCTGGAAAAACCCCTGGAGAAGGAAATGGTAACACACTCCAGTATTCTTGCCTGAGAAATCCCATGGACAGAGGAGCCTGGAGGGCTACAGCCCATGGAGTCACAAAGATTTGGACACAAGTTAGTAACTAAACAACAACAACAATTACATAAAGGTACATAATATGATAGGTTAAACAGTAAAGTGAAGTGAAGTGAAAGTTGCTCAGTCGTGTCTGGCTCTTTGCGACCCCATAGACTGTACAGTCCATGGAATTTTCCAGGCCAGAATACTGGAGTGGGTAGCCTTTCCTTTCTCCAGAGGATCTTCCCAACCTAGGGATTGAACCCAGGTCTCCCACATTGCAGGCAAATTCTTTACCAGCTGAGCCACAAGGGAAGCCTGGGGTTAAACAGTAGCATTACTGAACTCAGGAACCAATAGCATACATGAATTTAAGATCCAGAGAGGACCAAAAGCTAACTCTAGCCTGAAATCTGAGGAAGATATAAATCCCAATTTAGATCTGTTAATATTGCTGTATGTTGGCGTATTCATCTGAGTATATGAAAAGGCTTCTGGAAATACAGATTTGGAATTTAGAAGAGAAATCTAGCTTGGAGAAAGAGATAAGTATGGAGGTCAGAAATGAAGATAAAGGTTCTCATGAAGAGACAGTAAAGTAAGTAGAAAGTTGAGGACTGAAATCTGGAAATTTGGAGAATCCCATCAGTTAAGGGTCAGACAGAGATGAAACAGAATGTTCAGAGAGACGAGAAAGGATACCCAGAACAGTTTATGGAATGTGGTAAACACACAGTATATTTTTTTTTCTGAATGAATACACAAACGTTATCATTTTCAATTACAATTTTACCTCTCAAAATATCAGCATTTCTCCATTTTTTGGTAGAATTTACTATGCTTTTTCTGCTACCTTCTTTGGTTAATCTAAAAATCTTGCCATGATCAATGTCAGACTTTTAGACTTCTCTTTGAGAAACACTGGCAAAGCAAGGATACTCAATCCTATTTTATTTTAAAAATTACTTGCCTGTGTGGTACTGCCTGAGTACCACACAAGAACCCAGAATATTTAAAATCCATAAACAAAGAAATAGGAAATAGTTAAAGCCTGCTTCTGCAGCAGCTTGGTAAATTTGAATAATCAAATGCATCTTGGAGTAAACTCTTGTGCACGTGGCTGTAAACAGCAATCTCCATTCTTTTAAAAGCACAAATCGCTTATTACAACAATTCATAATCATTCTCATTTCAGGTTCTAGATGAGAATAAGTCATAATGAGGGAATTTGTACTTTCTAATTAGAGTGGATTTTTTAAAAAGCAGAGAAACAAAATGGCGAATTACTACAAAGGAGAGGAAGTCTACAGTCCATTAATTGAAGAAAAAAAAAAAAAGAGAGAACTTAAAACATGTCCACATCAAATGAGATAAAAAGTTTCAGTCCCTGGGGAAACCCACAAAGCATATATCCTTTCTCCCAGAATCCCATGGGACTTTGTATAACAGAGGTAAGACCCTAGCTTGAGTTGTTGTGGAAGAGGAATTTGGTGGGTTGGCCATGCTTTGAAAAGGCCTCCATCCTGGGTGTGTGCCAGGTTTCCTGAGCACCCAGTGCACACAATTACTGCATTTGCATGTGTAAATTGGGTAATGGCGTGCCTAACTATCAGATTTGTATGTGAAAATGCTATCAGCATATGCACTATTGGTTGTGTGCCCACTCAAAGAGGACTTTTAATGGGGTTGCTTTAGTTGGGGAATAAAATTTCTAAGAATTTGAGAGTCAGTCCTACATCCCTGGATCCAGTGTCGATGACCCTATGGATAATTGGCACCCCTTGATAATTACTTTTTTGTTGTATATCCTCTCAAATTCTATCCAGGGGAGGAAATTCATCAGAGGACCATTTGACCAATTCTAATTAGCACGGAGCAAAATTGTACCCAAGTTCCTCTTGGCACTGCCTATCTGAGCCAAATGAACAGACTGCAGCATAACCAGTCCATCCATCTTGGCCATCATAACGATCAACATGGATCTATGCAGAATCGACTTAGATTCTTTCTGTCCCCTCCCTAAGATACAATATTTCTCAAACATTTTTTTTGTCACATCATTTTACTTTTCAGAAGACTTAAGTGGTTCTCAGTGACACCATAGAAGGAAACAGACAGAACTATTTTCCCGCCACCTTCTGAAATAGGTAAAACATAATAGTAATTTGTTCACCCTACCTTAGCAGGTTTCTTTCTTCCAAAAGTTCCCATGCTTATTAATCAGTACCCTAGAATGCAAAACCTAGTCTGTCTAAGAATTTGCCCAAGAAATATTGTAATCATATTTCCTGAATCAAACATTATTGGTCCATATGGTGTGGGGATAATAGAACTGACTGTTTCAAATTGGAATTTGATCAAAAAAATTCTGAGAGGTTTGGCTGTTGTGTAGCTCAAAGGTGCCTTATTCTGAGCAGAACCCTTCTGATAATCCTTACTCCCCCTGCCTTCCAAAAAATCCACCTCAATATAAAGCAACTGTCATAATACTAATACATCTCCTAGAGCCCAGCTTTCTGCTGTCTGCAGTATAAATCACTCATCCCAACTCAGAATTTAATCTCTTAATATAATCTTATGTCAGACTGCTTGGGAACAAACTGATTATGTATAATTTGATCTTCTTTTTCACCCATTCATCTTTCCATCAGTCTTTCTCAAAGTTTGTTCTGAGTAACATTTAATAAGAAATGAAAAATGCAGATCCTATGCCTCCTTCCAGATCTACTGAATTAGAAGTTGTGGGAGGGCTTCCCTGCTGGCTCAGTGGTAAAGAATCCACCTGCCAAAGCAGGAGACAGGGATTCGATCCCTGATCAGGGAGGATCCCACAAGCTGTGTAGCTACTAAGCCTGTGTGCCACAACTATTGAACCTGTGCTCTAGAGCCTGGGAACCACAGCTGTGGAAGCCCACATGCCTAGAGCCTGTGCTCTGCAACAAAAGAAGCTAGGCAGTGAGAAATCTGTGCGCTACAACTAGAGTATCCCCTGCTCACCACAACTAGCGGAAAGCCCTTGCAGCAACAAATACCCAGCACAGCCCCAAAAATAAAAGTAAATAATACATTTTTTTTGAAAACTGGGGAGAGTGAGACCCAGGAATCTGTAATTTAACAAGTTCCTCCGGTGACTGTTGCAGACCAAACATGCATGTTGTGCAGTTTTATCTTAGTTGTGCTGTTTGCCTTCCATTTAGCTATGAGGGGGGGTCTCAGTGTTGAGCTGCAACCTATCAAAAGCAACCATTACATACCCCTCCTTTAATACAGATGGGATCATCATACTGGTTTGTAGTTATGAGAAGGAAATCTTAGCAAGAAAACACAACATGAATATTCAAAATAAGTGTCATAACATAAAACATGGTTCTGTCCAGGGAGATCACTGCCTGACTCAATCTGCCTGCTTCGCCTACAGATCTTGTCGAGAAATGACAGTCTGCAAGGCCCCGGATCATCCTTACTTAAGGTCTGCCATGTAATGGGTATCTCTCAAGCAGTTATCCCTGCCCCAAGAATGCATGCAGTAGGTGATAAGAATGGACTGATTTATGATCCCTCAATATCGGCAAGGTGTAGCATCCCATTTCACAAATAGTATTCTGCTAGATTAGAAAGTATCATAAACACATTGGAGAATCCCCAGCCCAGGAACTATAAACCACTGTATTTTCCCCCCAACATTTTAATTTAGCTATCTGTTTTGGATTACATAAATAAAAACGAGCCTGTATTTTCTTTATAAAATAAATCAGTCGCTCTACATAGGAATCGCTAGTTAGATGGAACATCAGGGCATATATAAAATTACATGCTTGAAAAACACGAAAACATTTCTCAATGAGAGCAAGCTGCTCACGGTGACCTTCATGTCGAACAGTCGCGGGGGGTTGGGGGGCGGTCAGCATGGCACTAAATCATTTTGATTCACAGATGAGATCAACATATTCATATTTGTTTGCCAAATGTGTATTTTAATTTAGGCTTTTCTGATTGATGCGTGTAATTTATGCTGCCCAGAACTAAGGCGTCATATTTTTCTTTTTTCCTAACTAACAGGGGGAGACTTTCTTGGAAATAGATAAAGGAAAGAGTCCAGTAATTTGTAGCAATGTGACTACAGCCACACATGTCCTAGAATTAATGTTCTTCATTAGGGTGGGTAGGATCAGCTGTATGTATACATCAGGTTTTTAATTAACTCAGTCCCCACAACAGGAATCATGATTCAAACTGTTAGCATTTTTTTCTAAAATCACAAAATAAAAAAATTGGATGGCACATCTTTTTCACACACACACACACACACACACAAAAGGGAAGGGATGCTCAGAGAATTGAAAGGCTCTTTGTATTATACTGAGAGTGCTCAGAAGATCTTTATAATCCTGTGTTAATCAGATAAAGAAGAGCTTGGCATTGGGTGATTCCAAAGAGATGCTGAAAACTCGACCATGGTGACAGTTTTCTCTCAGTAGCATAGATATGATTTCAGCTTATTTGTATTGATGTCTTCAACATTTGGGATTTGTTAGATATTTTTAACTGTCTTGTTCTTGCAGAGTTGACCTAGTGGTATTTTAATAAGACACCACCAATGTAAAGAAACTTTAAGAAGGCAGCCTGAGGAGCTTAAATGAAGGGTGAGGGGAGAAACTTTTTATAGCAGCTTCATTCTCTGAGATCATATTAACATAAATTTGACAGTTAATCTCCATATTGCAAAAAGGCTGCCCAGACTTATTTAATTAAACTTAGAAAAAATGTGTTTCTTTATTTGCCAGGTACAGCTTTTATCTTAAAATATCCACTTCCAATTATGATGCAAGGCTATGGTTTGGGGCAGGACCATGGGGCAAAGGATGGTAAGACCAGCACAGGTGAAGGGGTAGGCAGCGATGCAGAGAGCCTTGGTACCAGTGATGTAGCTCTTGGTACCAATGATCCTGAAGAGTCCATGAGAGAGGCTGCTCATTTGTAAAAGTTATTTCTTTGCTTTAGACTTTAAATGTCAGAATTAAAATTCAATTGAGATATTTTTCTCAAACACATTTGGAATCTATTCTTTAATAAGTATTTGTTGGATAAACGTCCAAACTATTTATCCAGAGAACTATAGAGGAATGAGCCAGGGCTTTTGACATCAGGAGGCAATGAATTTATGCTTTGGATCTGTCTGGTATTGAACAGCCAAATGATTTAACTTTTATGAACCTTGGGTGCCTCTTCTGCTGAGATTATCCCATCATTTTTGGAGAGGGTAAAATAACTCATTCATTCCAAAGGAATTCATGAGACACCGTCCTTGTGTAAGTCCCTCTTCTAAGCAATAGTGAACAAAACAATATTCCTGCCTTCCTAGGACTTACATTCTAGTGGAGGAAACAGGAATACATAAATGGATTTTATCATGTCAGTAGTTTTAAATTCCATGAAGCAGCACCACAGAATCAGAAGATAAAGGGGCAGTGGCCATGGGAAGGTGGTGTTGTGATAGGTCTGGGAAAGGTCTGAGAAAGGGATGTTTGAGCAGAATGGATGGAAGTGAGAAAGCAAAGCCTGAGAATTAGGGGAAGAGAATTCTGGATAGAGGAACAGTTAGCTCAGCATTACTGACTTGGACCTGACTTGCTTAATGAAGTAACAGCTGGGCGAGGAGTGGGTGAGGATCTGGCGGGAGGAAATAGGCTTACTAAACCTAACTCTGGGCTGACTTTCTCACCTCCTTTCCCACTACCAAACCTTGTAGCATTCGGTCCGCCACTGATGGGATACCATGGAAAGACTGATGGCAGGGAAGTGACAGGATGTGGTTGCATTTTACAAACACTGTTTAGGCAGCCATGTGGAGCATGGACTTGTAATATGGCTGGGGCCGGGGGAGAACAGGAAAGATAGATGAAAAAGATGATTGCAGTATTTTTAGGCAGGCCATTACAGCAGCTGGGACTGTGGTAATAAGGATGGAGGAGACTAAAGTGCTCATTTCAGGATATATTTTAAGGTAGAACTGACAGGATTTGCTAATGTATTAGATCCCGTTTCTCTTAAACAAATTACACAAATAAAGAATATATTTACTTAAGGTCACTCTACTACAAAATTAACCAATAAGAATGTCAAATTGCTTCAGAAATGTGGCAAACAGGCAAGCCTTCTTGAGAAAGGCAATAGTATCCCTCAGCCAAAAAGAGGAACAAAATTGTGCCATTTGCAGAGACATGGATGGACCTAGAGATGATCAAACAGAGTGCAGTAAGTTAGAAAGGAAAATACCAATATCATATACTAACACATATATGTGGAATCTAGAAAAATGGTACAGATGAACCTATTTGCAAAGCAGAAATAGAGACGCACACATAGAGAACTAAGCTGGGGAGGCAGGGCTGGGATGAACTGGGAGATTGGAATTCCCGTACTACTATATACAAAATAGAAAACTAATGAGAACAGGGAATTAATAACACAGGGAACTCAACTTAACGCTCTGTGGTGACCTAAATGGGAAGGAAATCCAAAAAAGGGGATATATATACACATAAAGCTGATTCACTTTGCTGTACAGCAGAAACTAACCTACCATTGTAAAGCAACTATATGCCAATAAAAATTATAAAAAAGAATGACAGATCAAGTGGACCCTCTAAAAAGTCATATGGTTGGGTATCACACAGGACTAGTCGCACAGTTACAGTGATGTCAGGATGATAGAAAGCCTCAGCCTGCGTTCACCATGTATGTATCCTAAAGTACAAGGAAACATTTGGAAAATTCCTGCAGGGCTGCCCCTGTATGCACTTACTATTGAGGTAGTAAATGTGGGATTCCACACTGAGCAAACAAAAGCAGTCATCTGAAAGTGTTAGTTGCTCAGTTATGTCCGACTCTTTGCAACCCATGGACTGCAGCCCATCAGGCTCTTCTGTCCATTGGATTTTCCAGGCAAGGATATTGGAGTGGTTTGCCATTTCCTTCTCCAGGTGATCTTCCCAACCCAGGGATCGAACCTGGGTCTCCTGCACTGCAGGCAAATTCTTTACTAACTGAGCTACCAGGAAGCCCTTGCCATCTGAAATCAGAGATAGTTGGATGGAGAGAACAAGATGCTGGAGGTAATCTTCTCCATTACTCAGATAGGAATAAGAGGTAGGAATTAATTCTGTAGAGTTTTCATAGCAACAGAGGGCAATCCTCCATGTTATAAATCCCAGGAGAATGAGACTGTGTTTGGTCTTCATATCATCAGAACCCACTTCATACTGTGTGTTTGTGTATTGTTAGTGGTTCATTCCCTTCCCCATGAATTTCTGAGCATCCCTTGTGCTGTGCTGTGCTTAGTGGCTCAGTTGTGTCTGACTATAGCTGGCGAGGCTCCTCTGTTCATGGGATTTCCCAGGCAAGAATACTGGAGTGGGTTGCCATTCCCTTCTCCAGGAGATCTTCCCAACCCAGGGAACAAGCCTGGGTCCACTGCATTGCAGGTGAACTTTTTACCATCTGAGCAAGCAGGGAATTCCCTACTTCATGCTAGATGGCCATTAATATTTGTCTAAATGAACAGAAGTGAGAAATAAAAGGTTTTTATTTATTTATTTTTAGGAATAGCTCAGAAAACAACATTCAGATATCTAGTCTCTACAAGCAACATTTTGGGTTTTGGTGAAGCTTGCAGTAATTTGTCTTTACCAGTTATAGACACAAAATGTTTGTGGTCTTTTTATTCCTCTCAATAAAACATCCTTCTGTCATATCATAGCCTGGGCGCTTGCACAATTTGGAACCATTGCCAATCAATTTGGAAGCCCAGTTTTCATATTTCTCAGTATGACCAAAAGCCAAGGCAAGTGTCACTTGCCCACAGAATAACTTGAACCCTCCAATACCACACATGTCTCCAGCGTGTGGTTTCTATTGCCCTAATCCCAGGCATCTGTCTAAGTGATGAGCCGGAAGTTGTAACCCCGAGGAGAGAAGATGCACTAAGAAGATGTACTAGAGGGAGGTGATAGTCTCCCTTCAAGACATGAGTGGCTGGTCATGAACTTGGCTGCCAACACCCTGGAAACAGACTGATGAGTTGTAAGCTTTCTGCTCCTTATTCTCCCAACTTCTGATTCTCTTGTCTGTTGAGTTTCAAGCCCCCAGAGATACTCTAATCTTTCCATCGTACAGAGGATTGGCTGAGTAATTTTCTGAGGACTTCTTAGCCTCCTTCAGAGAAACTAGGAGGAAGAAAGAGAATTTTCTCTCTTCCGTGGAATAATATTGAGGCTTTGTGTCTTGAGAATACAGAAGATGACAGTAGAATGTAAGAATCAGGAATAAGTTAAATTTCCCACTTAGAATAACATCCAAAGCAATGCATTTATAGTTTCTCACCAATTGGTGAGATTAATCTGGACAAACAGTACCTTTGCCTTTCTTTTGTTGTTGTCGTTTTAAGGATTTTTTTAGGTGGACCATTTTTAAAGTCTTTATTGAATCTGCTACGGTATTACTTCTTTTTTATTTTTGTTTTTCTTTTGGCCGTGAGGCATATGGGATCTTAGTTCCCTGACCAGGAATTGTGCCCACACCCTCTGTATTGGAAGATGAAGTCTTAACTACTAGATCACCAGGGAAGCCCCTCCCTTTACCTTTTAGAGCATACACCACTTTACATTTGACAGAGTAATTGTGCATGCATTTACTTGTTTGATAAGGGTAGATGGGATGGAAATTGTTTCTGAACAATTTATCAATATAAAATATGCTCATCCAGAGTAAGTGACGTGTCCAAGGATACATATGCTATAATAAGCCCAGACTCTGACGTGGGCGTCATACTTGACTGGGTCCAGAAACTTTGGAGGGCTTTGCAACATCTATTGATGAAAGTTACCATATCACTCAGGGTTCTTAGTAGCCTGAAAGCAGTTTTGGCTGATGGAAGCAGAAAGTTGATTTATTGGAAGGCTCCTGGGTGGCTCTCAGCATTGCCAAGAGGGCTGAGAAATGATCCCGTCTATGTGGGGTTGCAGAGAGTCGGACATGAACACACACATGTGCCCAAAATCTTTAATGAAAGATACTTTTGTCACATCCAGTAGTAACACTACCTGGTCACTAAATATCTGCTTGAAGGAATGCTTTTTTCAGAGAAATATTTAATTCATGGATTAGCTGAACATAATCTATCTTTTCCTTCCCTCACATAGTACTAGGTGATTTTAAAGGCAGAGGAACTCAATGAGTTCTTTTCCCTTTTATTCCCGCTTATCTAAACCTGTAGAAAGCAGAAGATTAGGTACCTTGAAATCCTCTGAGTCCCAGATCAACACTTACTGCCCATGTGAATTCAGATTTCTTACATTTCTTATTTACTTCAAAGAGTTGATTGTTCATTCATTCATTCAGGAAGTATTCATTGAGGGGCTGAGATTAACACTGTGAAAGTGGTTTGGAGACTATAAAGTTCAATGACAATTGTGGTTACCACACAGTATAAGCTGGCACTCATTTTAACCTTCCTGATGATATTTCGTATTTCTGGTCTTTCCTCCTGGATGGAAAGATTCCTTACCATAGTCATTCCTCCTTTAACATTTGAGGAGATGCCAGGGCATAGCAGGTTCAGACTGTGCTACATGCTTCAGTGCTAAGATGATGTGTACAAAGCAAGCTCTGACTTTGGTTCTGAGCTGCAAAAAGCCATCTCCCTCTCCCACTGCTCTGAGTCACATCTAAATTCCTTATAGCATTCATTCAGGACCTTTCCTCATCTAGCCTTAACTTACCAGTGTTTTTCCCCTAAATTTCAACCTTCTCTTGCCAAATTACCTTAAAACTCTTCACCCCTATAATGTCTGGTACTCTCCTTCCATCTCCTGAAGCTTAATGCTGTTTCTTTCCTGGGAAGTACCCCCATCTGATTAATCTCTATATTTCAAAGCCCAGCTCAAATGCTAACTTTTAAATTACTCAAAGTAGGCACATGTCTTTGCCTTGTGAACAAATAGAAATGTCAGTGTCCATAATATTTTTACTATCATGAAGTCATCATTCATCTGATTTCTTTGTCATCTCAAGGAGATTTACCTTCCAGGAAGTTGCATCTCCTGTGTCAGGGTACCACGATGTTCAGGACAAACTCCTGAACATGAGGAAAAGTGAAAGTGAAAGTTGCTTCTTTGTGTCTGACTCTTTGCAACGCCATGGACTGTAGCCTGCCAGGCTCTTCTGTTCATGGAATTCTCCAGGCCAGAATACTGGAGTGGGTAGCCATTCCTTTCTCTAGGGGATCTTCCCAACCCAGGAATCAAACCAAGATCTTCCACCTTGCAGGTGGATTCTTTACCATCTGAGCCACCAGGGAAGCCCAAGAATACTAGAGTGGGTAGACTATCTCTTCTCCAGCAGGTCTTCCCGACCCAGGAATAGGACCAGGTCAAACAATTCCAGGTGGATTCTTTCCCAGCTGAGCTTTGTGGCAGTGTATTAATGCCTGGGCAATCTATAGATTTTTAGTTCTTAAAGCTTATTGTATTTCTTATTGTGACAACTTTTCAAAACTTTATTACTTACATTTTATAGACAGAAGAGTTAATTCAGGCTATAATAAAATCAGGTAGTTATGGACTGCAAAGAGATCCAACCAGTCCATCCTAAAGAGATCAGTCCTGGGTGTTCAATGGAAGGACTGATGTTGAAGCTGAAACTCCAATACTTTGGCCACCTGATGTGAAGAGCTGACTCATTTGAGAAGACCTGGTGCTGGGAAAAATTGAGGGCAGGAGAAGAAGGGGACTACAGAGAATGAGATGGTTGGGATGGCATCACTGACTCAATGGGCATGGGTTTGGGTAGACTCCAGCAGTTGGTGATGGATAGGGAGGCCTGGCGTGCTGTGGTTTATGGGGTCACAAAGAGTCAGACACGACTGAGCAACTGAATTGAACTGAATGATGAAAACAGGATTCAGAAGCCAGTCTCCTTGGATGTGAACTTTATATTGCTCATATTCAGGTTTTGTCTACATTTCTCCCTATATAGAAATAGTAGTGTGTGTTTGTGCATGTGCACATGTGTGCACGTGTACACACTCAGTTATGTCTGACTCTGTGACCCTATGGTCTGTGGCCCACCAGGCTCCTCTGTCCATGGGATTTCCCAGGCAAGAATACTGGAACTGGTTGCCATTTCCTCCTCCATGGGATCTTCCCAACCCAGAGATCGAACCTGCATCTCCTATGTCTCTTGCATTGGCAGGCAGATTCATTACCACTGCATCACCTGGGAAGCTTCAGATAGTAATAACTGCAAAAAAATTAATATCCACAGTTGATTTGGTTTGTAAGTGACTATGTTGCTCCATTATTTCTTTCCTTCTAGGCATGGTATGTTCTGCATTCTACTTCATCAGATTTCCATCTAATCTTTGCTAAGGGCACAGACTCTGAGAAGCAGGTCAATTTTCATGAATGAAAAGGAGCTTTCCACGCAGCTAGAGTAAAGTATTTTGTTATACAAATAGCAAGTGATGTTAAGTCCTTAAGATTCAGGCAAGAGTAAGATGGGAGTGGATCAGAGAATACCTACTGGGATTTTGTGGAAATTTTCCTTTTGAATTGATAAAACAAGGATTATGAATCTCTTATATTGCTGTCCCTTGTCATCAGGAGAGACATAATCCTGGACACTTAGGATATAATAAGATGCTGCAGTAAATCTTCTCTACAACTGGAGACTGTGCCTGGAAGCCCTTTTAGCAGGTGAAAACTGGGTTATGCATATCCTTTGTTTAAGAAAGTTAGTGATGGGTTTCCTTGGTGGCTCAGTGGGAAAGAATCTGCCTGCCAGTGCAGGAGACACAGGTTCGATCCCTGGTCCAGGAAGATCCCACGTGCCACGGAGCAACTAAGCTCATGCGCCACAACTATCGAGCTTGTATAGAGTCCGGGAGCCGCAACTACTGAAGTCCGTGCACCCTAGAGCCTGTGCTCTGCAACAAGAGAAGCCAGCATGATGAAGAGCAGCCTCTGCTTGCTGAAACTAGAGAAAAAGACCTTGCAGCAACGAAGACCCAGCACAGCTAAAACTAAATAAATAAATAAAATTATGTTTTAAAAATTCCTTAAAAAAATAAAATTTGGGGTTCCATTTTCAGCCATCAAGACAGATACGATCAATACAAGAATGGGGAGAGGATTAGCATTTTGGAACTAGGATTTCATATATGTCTAGTTACCAATACCAGGGAATGTTGTCAAATATTTCTGAGAAAGCTCACACTGTCTCCGTAGGTTGATTAGATGAGCTTTCGTACACTGGAAACCTGACTACTTTCCAACAACTTGATTTCACAAATGGAAAAACAGCATCTGTTTTCCTGCAGCTTCACATATGGCAATCATTGTTGCTAAGACAAGCTGAAGCAGGTAGTCGGTGCGACAGTGCCCCTCTGCAGCGCTGCCGTCTCCTGGGACCAGATAACACTGGTCTGCTGTGAGGGGCTTGGGCTCCCCAGGCAGTGGAAAGTGCATATTTAATCAACATATGCAAAGCATCCGTATGAACAGCAAATTACAGAAAAAGTGATCAAATGCAATATTTAGAACCTCTCTGTTTGTATTTGCAGTGGCTAATCTGAGTAGGTATTCTTCATGCTACATTCTTTGAGTTTGAGTACTTAAAAAAAAACAAAAAGAAAAGAAAACATAAACCCAGCCAGTGGCCTGCAGAGGGAATGGAATTGAAATGCTTCTATATATGCAGGAAGGTGAGTAGTACTTCTTACGAGAGAATAAAATTTGTCACACTATCCAGCAATGAAAAATGAAAAAAGAGAATCCATGTTGGCCAGAAATGGGAAATATAGTTTGCATATAAAAGAGCAGATTCCTCTACAATTTCATTAAAGGGGCTCTCTGTCCCTCTGAATACTCTGATTGTATTTTAAAATCCTCAATGTATATAATGTAAATAAGATCCCCTAATCAGTGGCCCATTTGAGGGGAAAATGTCATGAAACTGAACCACCAAACTATTTTTTCCCCCCCCCAGGATCAGTGTTTGTGTTTTGAAGGTCAAGAGATTGGCAGCAGTAGAAACTAACTTCCAGTCTCCATCCACCAGCCAGGTATATTGCAAGCAAATTTGCTCTTTTTCTGAAATTGCCATGCCCAGTGGCCTTAACCCTGATTTGGAAGGACAACTCAATCAGCTACAGAAAGGACAGCCTTCAAGAATTCTGGAGCCATCCTTGACTTGCCAGGTGGCACGTGGTAAAAAACCTGCCTGCCAATGCAGGAGACACAGGAGACATGGGTTCAATCCTTGGGTCAGGAAGATCCCCTGGAGGAGGGCATGGTGACTCACTCCAGTATTCTTGCCTGGAGGATCCCATGGACAGAGGAGCCTGGCGGGGTATAGTCCATGGGGTCGCAAAGAGTGGGACTTGACTGAAGCAACGGAGTGTCCATGCACGCAAACTTCTGAACCAGAGGATCACCAAATTCCATTTTAGATTCAGTAAATTAGTCTTTTATCCAATCATTTAATCTCATAATCTATCGTCACTTGAAAATTGAAGAGCTAGCCTTCTCTGATGAAAATGTCCAGGATCAAGGTGAATTATAAGCAACTTGAGAGTGGAGAATACACATTTTAGTTCCTGCATCACACACACACACACACACACAGACACACACACATATATATATATACTTTTTTCATGGGGTAAATTGTACTGCAGCACTTAATACAATTCAATAAACGCAGAGTGTCTGTTTTATACCAAGACCTTCTTATTTCCTGGGATGCAAAGATAAGTCAGGCATTCTAGAACAGATCCAGTGACTGAATATTGGCAGCATGAAGAAATGAATATAAAAAAACAAGAGGGAAACCTCAGGGCAAAATTTTAGCAAAGTTGACATGAGATAAAGATTAGCAACCCACTTAATGCTATAATGTATTTTATTATTTATCTAAGTTTCAATGAAAATTAAAAACCTAATAAGATTGACCACACTAATTTTACCTGAGGAAAATTTTCCTTTTCTGGGTTTTTAAAGCCTCAAAGAAGTCCTACATGTTTTATTCTATCCATAAAAGAATAATTTTCATGTCTGAAACTATTTTACCTGAACCCTAACTACTCACAAAATTTACAAACAAGTTAAAGAGAAGTTACGATGTTCACAGTGTCCCTCTTGAACTCCTCTTTGAAACATCCTCTGAGCAACTGTCTGTTCACTGTCTGATGATCCTTTCTGCTCTCTGCATCCCTAAGCAAACTTCAAAGGAAAGCTTATCCGTTCCATCAAGTCTTACCTGTCTACTTGTTTTTCAGCCAGATGACTCCCAGAAACAGTGTCATGCACAGATATAAAAGCATAGCCTCTGAAACCAAACTATTCTTCAAATGCTTGTTTTTCCCTGGTTTCCTAGCTGGGAAGAACAGATTACAAAATAGCACAGTCATCCCTGGGTATTCACAGGGGATTGGTTCCAAGACCCACTGGGGGTACTAAAATCTGTGGATGATCCAGTCCCATAGTCAGGGCTCTGTATCCATGGTGACTGCATCTGGATACAGGGGGCTGCCTATTCCTCAGAGGCTGCTAGAGGATATAGCAGATGTAAAACACTCAGAGTGCTATTGCACTTAAAGTGTTAGTCACTCCATTGTGTCCAACTCTCTGCAGCCTCATGGATTGTAGCCTGCCAGGCTTCTCTGGCCACGGGATTCTCCAAGCAAGAATACTGGAGTGGGTTGCCATTCCCTTCTCTAGGGGATCTTCCCGACCCAGGGATCAAACCTGATCTCCTGCGTTGCAGGCAGATTTTTAACCACCTGATCGATCAGGGAAACCCTGCTCTTAAGAGCATTCTAAATGCCCCAGCTACTATTACCATTACATTTTTTCAGAAAATCAGTGAGTTCAGTAAGGGGCATGATATCCACATGGAAGATTTCTCATACCTGCTTTAGGAAACTTCCACTTTTGGGAGACCGTGGGGCCCTCTGGCTGAAGGGTGATCTTTCCAGAGTGGGAAATAGCAAATGCTGGGGAGTCAATATGCTTGAGTACTGGTCCTACTTCTATTGCACTCAGGAATCACCAGAGATGCTGTAAAATGCAAACTCCAAAGTGAAAGTGTTAGTTGCTCTGTCGTGGCCAACTTTTTGGAGATCCTATGGACTGTAGCCCGCCAGGCTCCTCTGTCCATGGGATTCTCCAGGCAAGAATACTGGAACGGGTTGCCATTTCCTTCTCCAGGGGCTCTTCTCGACCCAGAGATTGAACCCCATGTCTCCTGCATTAGCAAGCAGATTCTTTACCACTAGTGCCACCTAGGAAGCCCAATGGGGCTGCTTGCTCACAAACACATGTAGCTCACAAACACAAGAAGACAATGAATGGAACTCACAAAGCTGGACTGGCACAGAGGAAAGGGGTATTCGTTTCTTTAAGCTTTGTCCATGTAGAGAATTAAATTATCAGAAAGCACAGACAAAACTTTTTGGACAGTCCTGATGTATGCATTAACCTCTGTTGAGGAGTAAGTGTCTAGATATTTTTGTATTTTGCTGAATTAGGAATCCTTCTTGTGGTGGGCTTGAAGGTAGGCTGAGAGGACACCCATTCTTCAGTAGTAAACCAAGTACATTGATGAAGCTATTTGCAGGAAAGGCATGGAGACACAGAGGTAGAGAATGGACTTCTGGACACAGTGGGGGAAGGAAAGAGTGGGATGCATGGAGAAAGTAGGATTGACATACACACACTCCATGGGTAAACAGATAGCTGGTGAGAAGTTGCTGTTTAACACAGGGAGCCCAGCACTGTGATGATGGAGAGAAGTGGGACGGGGAGCAGAGGGAGGCTCACAAGGGAGGGAATGTATAATTATGGCATTGTTGTACAGCAGAAACCACACAACATTTTAAAGCAATTTTCCTCCAATTAAAAAACAAATTTTAAAAAAGAACCATAAAAAATTTTTTTAAAGAAACATTGAAAAAAAAATAGAGTAACTAGTGAGGCTGAGAGTGTATTGAAACTCTTTGTTGTGCTGAGGCAGAAAAACCACTGCCCTAAATGGACATGTATAATTTTTTTTTCCAGAAAATATAACTCCTCCTAACTTTCTCATACACAATACATAGAATGTCACCTTCTGCCACCAGCAACACCCATTGACCTACATCTGACATTCTATGTATTGTGCATGTGGAAGTCCATGAGAATAGGAAGGATGAGAAAGGGAGAGGGATGGATATAAGGGAAAGATGAAAGAAGAATTTTACTATTCTCCACAGAACTTCCCCTTTAACCCCAAAGAGAAAACTTAGAGCTTGGTGTCACGCACACATTTTTCTGGTACAGAGCTATTGAGGATCAACATACGCATTTGCATGTGAGCTTTTCCCCACCAATTAAACCAGATGCAATGAGAATTTTTTTTTCTAGCATATTTGAATGTTGTTCTGGGGGAATAAAAAGAGTATCCAGACACTTAACTGGCACGGGATGTTAAAACGAGAGAGAATTTGTATGCATTAGGCAGCAATATGCAAAGAGTCAATTCCCAATGCTCTATGCCAATGGAAGATGCACACTATCACAAACTGTGGATGATCTAACAGCCATTTGTGCTTGGCATTGATATGCTTTTGTAATTTAGTTTTGCCAGACATTTTTTAGTTTAGGCAAAAATGAAAGTGTAGTATTTCTTGAGTATACAGGAATGATCCATACGAATAACAGGTTGAAGAAGGATGATTCAAAGCATATAATCTAGTCCCCATTAATTTTTGATGGAGGGGAGACAGAGAAGAAAGTCATCATTGGATGTCTGGGCTTTTTACATTCAGTGTATAAGAAAATCTAAAAAATAATCCTAGGTTTTAAATTTGTCCATTTTGTTAGATGAGAAAACTGATTCTCAAACAGTTCAGTTAACTTGCTTCTACCATTTTCTAGACCTTATGTCGGTGAGGCACTTTTGTTTTGTTTTGGGATTATTGTTGTTTGCATGTGTTGCTTATCTACAAAGTGTCGGGCTCTGTGTCTTTTTCTTCCACATCCTTTTGTCTTTCAAGTTCATCATTGTCTCAGAGTGGGTCTGTGAAACTCCAAGGGCTCCAAGGGGCAGACTTGAAAACTAGGCCATTTTTCTCTAATTAAAATATTTCTACCATAACTCCTAAAGTATTGTTATGATTTAATTTGAGAGAAGTTTTAGGTTAATTATAGAACTGATGGGAAGGTAAAGAAATTTCCCATATCCCCCGCCCGGCACATGCATAGCCTTCCCCATAATGAACATCACGCTCCTGAATGGTATTAATGTATTTTTTACCAAAGATAAATCAACACATCATACTCACCCAAAGTCCACAGTTTACAGTAAGGTTCACTCTTGGTGTTGTATAGTCTATGGGTTGGTACAGATGTATAATGATGTATGTGGCTCAGCTGTAAAGAATCCACCTGCAGTGTGGGATACGTGGGAAACTCGGACTTGATCCCTGGGTCAGGAAGATCCCCTGGAGAAGGAAATGGCAACCCACTCCAGTATTCTTGCCTGGGAAATCCTACGGGCAGAGGAGCCTGGTGGCTACAGTCCATGTGGTTGCAAAAAAGACACAGTTGAGCAACTGAGCAACAACCAAGTCGGAGTGAGCCTTCACATAGTATTTTTAGAAGTACACATTGATGTTTATTTTCTGATTTCATGTATACCTGATAAAATATTTGCTGTTATTTCTTCATTGAAATTTATAGAGTTAGCTTTTCCCTACAAACATTGAAGAATTGATGCTTTTGAACTGTGGTGTTGGAGAATATTCTTGAGGTTTCCGTGGACTACAAAGAGATCCAACCAGTTTATCCTAAAGGAAATCAGTCCTGGATATTCTTTGGAAGGACTGATGTTGAAGTTGAAACTTCAATACTTTGGCCACCTGATGCAAAGGGCTGACTCACTTGAAAAGACCCTGATGCTGAGAAAGACTGAAGGCAGGAGGAGAAGGAGACGACAGAGGGTGAGATGGTTGGATGGACTCACTGAGTCAATGGACGAGTTTGAGTGAACTCCGGGAGCTGGTGATGGACAGGGAGGCTTGGCATGCTGCAGTTCATGGGGTCGCAAAGAGTCAGACACAACTGAGGGACAGAACTGAACTGAACTGAACAAACATTGTTAAGTATCTATTGATTTTCTTCCTACTCATATATTGTGGGTGAGGTTTGAGGCTAACCTGATTCAATGGTTTTAAAGATAAGCTGTTTTTAGTGCATGAGTCTTTAGGGAATATTTTCACTTTCCTGGCAGTCCAAAAATTTCAGTAGGAAATATGTTGGTATGTGCCACTTATTAAATTGGGCTTCCCAGGTGGCACTAATGGTAAAGAATCCACCTGCCAGCAGAAGACCTGGGTTTGATCCCTGGGTCTGGAAGATCCCTTGGAGAAGTAAATGGAAACTCACTCCAATATTCTTGCCTAGGAAATCCCATGGACAGGAGCCTGGTGGGCTATAGTCTGTGGGGTCATGAAAGAGTCGGCCACGACTTAGTGACTGCTGCTGCTGCTGCCAAGTCGCTTCAGTCGTGTCTGACTCTGTGCGACCCCAGAGACGGCAGCTCACCAGGCTCCGCCTTAGTGACTAAACAATAACAAAAACTTATTAAATTTACCCATTTTATGGTGGGGACTTGCAATGTGCATACTTTTGCCTTCCTTTAGCTCAGGAAATTCCCAATATTATGTCATTGCTGTTGTTGCTGTGGCTAAGTCGCTTCAGTTGTGTCCAACTCTGTGCGACCCCATAGATGGCAGCCCATTAGGCTCCCCCGTCCCTGGGATTCTCCAGGCAAGAACGCCTGAGTGGGTTGCCATTTCCTTCTCCAATGCATGAAAGTGAAAAGTGAAAGTGAAAGTGAAGTCGCTCAGTTGTGTCCGACTCTTCAGGACCCCATGGACTGCAGCCTACCAGGCGCCTCCGTCCATAGTTACTGATATTTAGTTCATCTTTTTTTTTTCAGACACATTATTTGTATATTGAGTCTCCAGGCTATATCTTAAAAAAGTGTCCCATCATTTTTATTTTTTACTTTTTCTCTGAGTTCTAAGAAGCCTATACTCCATATTACTGGCTCTATTCTCTGCCTTGGCAATTCTGCTTTTATTGACCCCACAGGGCTTCCCTGGTGGCTCAGAGGTAAAAAATCCGCATGCCAATGCAGGAGATGTGGGTTCAATCCCTGGGTCAGGAAGATCCCCTGGAGAATGAAATGGCAACCCACTCCAGTATTCTTGGCTGGGAAATCCCATGGACAGAGGAGCCTGGTGGGCTACAGTCCATGGGGTCACAAAAGAGTAGGACATGACTACGTGGTTAAACAAATGATGATTTTGCATTTCTTCAGTTTAATCTTTGCTTAAAAAATAAACTTATGGAGTTTGTATATGAGTTTAGTAGCTTGTTTTGTACATATAAGTTTATGTACATATAAGTTATACAGTTAAAATTAATTTTTATTTCCCTAAGCCCTGATTAACCTCAGCCTGAAGCTCATTAATGAGTTTTCTTTTGGTGCAGTGCATTAACTTCTCAGGTCTATATTTACTTATTTGTTGTTAGATAATTTAGTATAGTACAGAGAGAGGTTAAGAAATGGATGCAGTGAATTCAAGTTAAATTAATACAAGTGATAGGAAGAGCTATTTAGAGTCAAATGTTACTGTGACTGTTCAGCCTTTACAAGACAACTGAAGAATCTCTTGTATTCTGGCTAATGGTAAAGTTAATTGAGGAGGGAGAGAAGAGGAAAATGGCTTTAGAGGCTCTTAACTATACAAGAACACAAAATCAGAAAGTAAACCTACATCATGCCTTGGTGATAGAAAGTAATGTGAATATCCCCAAATCCCATAAGTCACTTAGAAAATTGCTACAGAAGATAGAAGCCTGCTGCTGCTGCTGCTAAGTCGCTTCAGTCGTGTCCGACTCTGTGCGACCCCATAGACCGCAGCCCACTAGGCTCCTCTGTCCCTGGGATTCTCCAGGCAAGAATACTGGAGTGGGTTGCCATTTCCTTCTCCAATGCATGAAAGTGAAAAGTGAAAGTGAAGTCGCTCAGTCGTACCCGACTCTTCGTGACCCCATGGACTGCAGCCTACCAGGTTCCCCCGTCCGTGAGATTTTCCAGGCAAGAGTACTGGAGTGGGGTGCCATTGCCTTCTCCGAGATAGAAGCCTAGAGTTAGTTTAATGGGGACATCATGATGAGAGAACTTGGAAGTTCATGATTACAAGATCATTTGTTATCATAGTTTGGCAGGATCTAAAGGTATAGGGGTTTTACCAGCAATTTCAGCATTACAACACATTCTATTAAATTATCCCAAACACTTATGGTGATGTTTAAGCAACCACAACATGAAAATCCCTAGCCTCCCTCTCTCCCCATGGAGAGAGCTAGACTTAGAATGGGCTTTAGACATTGGGATTGGAATTGCAGCCTACACCATAGCCTCTAGTCCCAAAGCTGGGTGATTTCCCAAGTTTCAAAAATATCCATTTCGGCTCATTGCCCTTTCTATGTCTATTGCTCTTTTATGTGGGAAGCTGGACAAATTTGTAAAATAAACTTCGAGTTTCTTGCCTTTCTCCCTCTGCTTATTGCCACCATTTGTATTCCTTATGGAGTAAATATTTTTGAATCTGAGCTGGGAGTTAAAACAACTGGGAAACACTCACAGACTCTGAAAGTTATTGGCTCGCTCCTATTCCATCACATTCTTGTTCCTGTTTAGACTCTTCTCATACTAGGAGGCAGGGAAATGAATCACTTCTCCAGAACTTTAGTGCTCTCCTTGTGCAACTTGATAAGGGCCAGCCAGGATGGCAGAGATCCAACAAAAACAAAAAAGGGCTAAAATACGATTATTTTAGGGTTTTTTTTGTCCAAATATATAGAAGAGCCAAAATGCATTTTCACACACAGCAGTTTTTTGTTGTTGTTGCTTGCTTTTTTGCTTTCACTGCCTATATAAAGGAAAACACCTTGTCTTTCAAAAGGGGAACTCCACCTCTGAAATTATGGAACACTGACACAGCATCATTCATCTTGGCAAAAGTTGACTGAGCAGATGATGTAGATCCACTTAACTTGGACTCAATCAAAGGTTTTGCTATTTTCATTTCACAGGCCAGATGTAGCTCATCATCGGTTGGAATCAATTCCAGAAGAGGTGTTAGAGTCTGTTGGTCCAAGAGAAAGTCTGATCCAGACACTGAAAAGAGCCATGAGGAAAATGGATACCATCTCCACTGATCTCCCAGCAATTTAGTTAGTCCAATATTCAGTTCAGATTAAGCACTGGGATAATCGAGAAGTGGTGCTGTCAATATTTTAGTTAATTTAGAAATTACTCAGTCCCCAGTCATTGTGAAATCATCTCCTACATTCTCTCTCTGTGATGACACTCTCATATCTGAATGGATAGGAAAACTGAATAGTTAATAATACACACTCTTGGTTTCAAAAAAATGTAGGAAGAGCTAGAGACCAATTACATGCTCAGGATGTGTTTCATTGGGTTACTTGTCATCTATGTTAACTTGAATCTGACCACCAAATGCGTCATAATTTGTTGCTGCAACTCCTGTACCTCAAAAAAAAAATGTTTAACTCATTGTATTGAATAGAATACAATGAGTCAGCACTACGAAATTGAAATAGAAGTTTAGAATCTTTTTTTCTGATGCATGTTCCTGATCAACTGTCATCTTCTCATTGCAGCTTTTCCGAATAGCCATGTCAAATGCGACTCTTTTTATTCTCCATTGTAATTATATTATATGTAAATGTATTGGTTTAATGACTGTCTCTTTCAATAGAATGTAAGCTTCAGGAGGGTAATATGAGGTTTCCCTAGCAAAGAGACAGTATTTTGCAAATAGTGATAATTTAATATGTATTTGTTGAATTAGGATCCCCATCCAAAAATCTTGTGGTTAAACTCAAAGATGTTCAGTGACTAATTTCTTGCCCCTATCCTTTTATTTTCCTTTTTTGCAAGGCTAGAATAATTGGAAGAGAGGAAGTAAAACAATAAATAGATTTTCTTGGCTGGAAGCAAGGTAAAGAAAGTACAGTACAGAGTCATTTTAGTTTTAACTATTTAAAAAGAAGGTGAAGAATAGGACTAAGTCTTTGGCTCAGAAAAAAACGTGAAAAAGAAAAAAATAATGTATCTCACCTTCCATATCCTTTTGTAAAAATAAAGTCAATATTTTGAATATAATTCAAAATTTCTAAGTCTGCTTTACATCAACTGCATTTTTTTTTTCCTTTTTGATACCCTTAACCTATTTCTCGGGATGTGTTTCACTGGGTTATAAGCAATCCAGTCCTGGCTCCATTACTAGCCTTGTTACGTTACCCTTTGTAAGATGGGATAATTAAAGCAATCAATTCCAAGAGCTTTTATAAGGATTAGATCAAATAATGCAAATGAAGTGTTCAATGCATAGTAAATGCTCAGCACACGTTAGTTAGCTGTTGTTAGTTAACATATGAAGAAACTAAGGCTAATAAGGGCTTCCTTGGAGGCTCAGATGGTCAAGAATCTGCCTGCAATGCTGGAGATCTGGATTCAATCCCTGGGTTGGGAAGATCCCCTGGAGAAGGGAATGGTAACCCACTCTAGTATGCTTCCCTGGAGAATTCCATGGACAGAGGAGCCTGGCGCTACAGTCCATAGGGTGGCAAAGAGTTGGACACAACTGAAGCGACTTGGCATGCATGCAAGGCTAAAAGTTTACTTGTCTTTCAAGGCCAGTAGGCTACTAAATGGTGGAGACTGGATTAAAAACAGATCAGTCCATGGGGTTGCAAAGAGCTGGACACCACTGAGGGATTGAACAACAACTCCAGTTTTGGAGTTACGCTTTTTTCTTGAGACCTGTATCCGGACTTCTAAGTTACATACTTAATAGCACAGAAAAAAAAAGAGAATGTACTTCAACCATTTATTATAAATATTACCTGTAATAGTCTAATCATAAGAGTGTATACATTACAAATAACACACAAAATTAGAAGTCAAAGGAAGGCTATAAGAAATAAATACAAATTTAGTATACTTTCACTTCATATTATCACTCTTACTACCTCTAGGTAGGTGTTTGTCTAACTCTAGTTTGTGTCCCTGACCCTAGTGTAAAATAGAAAGCCTTGCCTATAGCAGACGCTCAATAAGTGTGGTGAATAAAAGAGTATGAGCTTTTACTTTATGCTGTTATGCTCTATGCTCACTGCTGTAACATACAGACATGTTTGAATGCAAATATGCTCAAAAGCAGCGTCCTTGAATTGATTTTTTATATATCTGCTAGCTTTCAGCTGCAAAAGGTCAAGCTTCAGTCATCTTCCTCAGAGCATTAGTTAAAAGAGAGAGTTTGTTATACCAGCATGAACAGCTGGTATCCCAAAAGGCACATTTACAAGGAAAAGGAGGAAGGTCCTCAAAGGCCTCCATATCCCATTCAAAATTGTTTGCTTAATTCTCCTATCTGTATGCCTACAGAAAATAAATGCTGTAGCTATCTCTTTAAAAACTCTAGATATGCTGGGGAATTTGTGATTGTTTTCTAACCACGGCTCTCAATCATTTTTTTTTTTCCGATGAATGGAATAAACGATAAGTATAGATCTTCAACCTGGAGGTGATTGCTTGTGGACCGGATGGAAGTGTGTGTTTTATTTCCTTCTCCACCAGATGAGAGGGTATAAAAGCAGTCACCTGTCAACCCACTCCAGCCATGAAATTCAGCAGCCTATTGTCCCAATCACTGCTCTCAATCACTCTAAACGGCCTCCAGGGGCCATCATTATTATAGGACATGTTCCTAAGAGTAGATAAATGGAACTCCACCTGCCAGCCTGCATAGGAAAAGATGGACATTCTTGGCCAAAAATATGAAAGGGCCTGGAGCTTTATTGACATTTACATCAAAAATAGTTAGCAATGAAAGCAGCTGTTGTGGCGTGCTTTCACCACGACGTGTTTGGAATATGCTGTGAATTGAAATACAGACCTCCTGACAAGCAATTTACCTTCTGTCAGTCTCCATGTGCTTGCGGCATTACAGGGTACTCACTGTGATAGGCCACTTAAAGCCACACATGTGTACAGTTTGGATGAAAGATTAACTACAATTTGAGGCAGGAAGTAACGAATTGTGGAGTGTCATTCATAATGGCCGACATTGTCATCTGCAGGGTGACACCATAGCAAGAAGGTGCCTCTGTTGTGACTGCCTTATGGAATCAGATGTCATTCATTCTAATGAAGTTCTGACTGCAATTCTAATAAGCAGAGTGCAAGACAGCTCAGGACTGGAAGCATTAATCTGCCTTGTTTGTTGACATTACAGTGATGACTAAAATGCCATTATGCAAGAAATTCTTTCAGAAGTGATTCAACAGGGCCGACTGTAACACAATGTATAAAGGGCCAGAACAAAGGATGTGCCAGGAGTTAATTTCTGTATTTATTCTTCGCAGTTGATTCAGTCCATTGAATTCTCCCTCCCTTTAAACATTTCTACTAGATGAAATATAAGGATGCCTCATAAGTAAAGTACTGGCTGCTTTGGCTAAGCAAAATCTAGAATTTCAGTCTTTTCAATACACAGTTCTGTACCAAGTTTTCGTGACAGTTTCACAAAGCAGTGTAGCACGACAAATAAGAGTAGATTAAATATTTAGCTGTTCTTTCTCTAAAACTGTTGCCCCAAACCATGCTATCTGCCATTCTAGAAATAATCTTTAGTGAAATCAAAAGAGAATTCTAGGGGTAAAGAACCCACCTGCCAATGCAGGAGACATAAGAGACTTGGAATCTATCCCTGGAGGAGGGCATGGCAACTCACTCCAGTATTCTTGCCTGAAGAATCCCATGGACAGAGGAGCCTGATGGGCTATAGTCCATGGGGTTGCAAAGAGTCAGACATGACTGAAGTGACTTAGCATGCACACAGAGAGAAACAAACAACTGATGGAGGTTTTCCTCACTTGGACAAGTTCATTTTCAACCTGATAAACTGCTCAGCAGTGTAGGGGTTAGTGGGCACCTGTCAAAGCTGGTATTTCTACAAGAATCGAACATCTCCTGAGTCAGTATCAACATCATGAGTCATTACACATTTCTTTTGAAAAGAGGACACAGACACAGGGTGTCATTTCCTTGCTTAGTGTTGAGAAGCTGCTCTGTATTTTTCTCTTCTTACTAACATTGAATTCTTTGGGTTCCTGGGGGTAGTGGCTGATAAGGAAATGACTCATACCTGTTTAGGTCTTCACAGTTCAGGTAGGAAGAAGGCATTTAGTACAAATGATGTCTCAAATATCCAATGCATTTGTCTTATGATCGCGTATCCAAGATCCCTGCAGTTGATAATCAATCCAGGAACCATTGCGCATACAATTCTATCAATTGTTGCCCCCCACCTTCGGTCCTAGAATCACAGACTGTGTGTGTCCAGTGTTTCTATTTCTGCTTCAGATCAAAGAGAGGTCTAAAGTCCTTAATAAGCTCAGGAATCTAGACTTTTAAACCTCCCAATGCTAATAACCAAACTGCTCTGGGAATCTAAAACTATCAGCAAAAGCAATTTTTGTTGTTTTACACTGTATTTTGTCAAAAAAAAAAAAAAGAGGTGGATATTAACACTGATCTAAACTTACTTCTGGAGAAGGAAATGGCAACACACTCCAGTGTTCTTGCCTGGAGAATCCCAGGGGCGGTGGAGGCTGGTGGGCTGCCATCTATGGGGTCGCACAGAGTCGGACACGACTGAAGTGACTTAGCAGCAGCAGCAAACTTACTTCTACTAACAACAATTCCAAACATGTTCCCCTGAGTATAAATATAAGCATGTATTTTGGAGATCATAAATTCACGGACTCGTGTGTTGCGATTGGTTCCTGGGTGTTTGTCAGGTATTGCTGGCTCAACCCAGAAAATCTATGTGAGGTGGGTTCTAACAGGTCTGGGCATATCAGAACAGGGGTGATATTGTGGGTGACTCATTTGCAGTGAAACTGCCTGCATTGAGTCTTCTGGTAACTTCCAGCCAATGAAAGGCTGAAGGGAATCCCAGGCTACTGTCTAGCTGCTGGCAGACCCAGACGTCCGAGGCCGTTATGCAAATTAGCATGTTCCTGGAGCCCCTCCCCCAAAACAAACAGGCTGCAAACACCAGCATTTCTTTTTATGTTTGTTTGTTTGTTTAATATGTTTATTTATTTTAATTGGAGGCTAATTACTTTACAATATTGTATTGGTTTTGCCATACATCAACATGAATCTGCCACGAGTGTACACGTGTTCCCCATCTTGAACCCCCCTTTCACCTCCCTCCCCGTACCATCTCTCTGGGTCATCCCAGTGCACCAGCCCTAAGCATCCTGTATCATGCATCGAACCTGACTTATGATCCATTTCACATATGATAATATACATGTTTCAATGCCATTCTTCCAAATCATCCCACCCTCTCCCACAGTCCAAAAGACTGTTCTATACATCTGTGTCTCTTTTGCTGTCTCACATACAGGGTTATCATTACCATCTTTCTAAATTCCATATATATGCGTTAGTATACCATATTGATGTTTTTCTTTCTGGCTTACTTCAGTCTTTATAATAGGCTCCAGTTTCATCCACCTCATTAGAACTGATTTGAATGTATTCTTTTTAATGGCTGAGTAATACTCCATTGTGTATATGTACCACAGCTTTCTTATCCATTTGTCTGCTGATGGACATCTAGGTTGCTTCCATGTCCTGGCTATTATAAACAGTGCTGCGATGAACATTGGGGTACAAGTGTCTCTTTCAATTCTGGTTTCCTTGGAAATACCAGCATTTCTATTGAACAACTTACTTTTGACTGTTAACTCAGGCCTGTTCCTAATTCCTATTGCTTCTGTAATAATTTAGTGACTGAAAACAATACAAATTTATTATTTATACTTCTGTAGGGCTTCCCTGGTGGCTCAGAGGTAAAGAATCTGCCTACAATGCAGGTGACGCTACGCAGGTTTGACCCCTGGGTTGGGAATATTCCCTGGCGAAAGGAATGGCTACCCACTCCAGTATTCTTGCCTGAAGAATCCCATGGACAGAGAAGCCCAGTGGGCTATAGTCCATGGGGTTGCAAAGAGTCAGACACAACTGAGCACAACAGTATCAAGAAGTGAGCTATCACAGAGAGGACCTGCTCTTGTTTGATGACTTTGCTGGTTCTTTCCCATACCAGCCTCTCCTGCTTGAGTCTTTGCTTTCTCTGGCCTCTGAAGCTGGGTTTAACAGATAGCACATCTTTCACTTCCCTTTGTTAGACCTCCTAGTTGCTCTTGGTCTATGAAGCACTCATGTACCTTAATCTTTCATTTCCATTCATATAACAAGTATCTTAAATATTACTAATGAGGTAGTGTATTAGATTAAACTTTCTGGTAGACTGAAGGCAAACATTCACAGTATCACAATTCCAATCATATAATCCTGAGACCTGGATTCAACTCTCAGCACATTCTTTTCTATCTGAGTGACCTTGGCCAAATTACTTTGTGCTTCTCTCAATCTTAAGGGCTTTTTTTAAAAAGGTGATAACTTGGCACTATTATTAATGATTAAAAAGGATGACATATGATGGTACCAGGTGTGTGGAATGGTTAACACATGTTTTTTTCCTTCTTTTTCTCTCTTGTTGCCCAAGACAAACAGGAGAGCTGAATCATGGAACCAAATTAGAAGCATTTGAACATAAAAAAAAAAAGAGGAGAAACTTTATTTGGCAATATTTAACGTTGGGAATAACTCTAAAAATTTGGAATCTCAAGCAGAATGGCAGGTGCAGAGGTGTTTCTCGGTGAGCACCTTCCAGCTATTTGTCAAATTTCGTCACATAGGTGTAGATCCCAGATTGCAGGGTATCACAGTCATTCTAATAAATTACATGGGCGATTACTTCAGATATATGATTACAAAATGACTGTGTAATACAAATTTCTTTCTTTAATACAGGAGAACATAGGGAAGTGGAAAATAGTAAAACAAAAGTCCTTGTCCTATCTCCATTTCATACATTCATTTTTTTGCTTATGCATTAACTCACTTGATATTTCTTAAACATGTACCTGTGCCACTTTCATGAACCTGGGAATACCATGATTAATAAAACTAGGCTGTCTCCCAAGATGGCATAGACAAGTATTAACAACTGAGGAAAATGAATACTATGACAAAGAATATCAAGATGCTTTAGGAGCAAAATAGAAGGGCATCCATTGTAACCATTAAGGTAAAGGAGTCAGGGATGTCTTCGTAGAAGGAGAAAATCTAATATGAGATCTGACTGATGAGTAGGAGTTACCCAGGTAAAGACAGAGAGGAGCAAGGGTATTCTAGGCAAAAGCAGAGAATATACAGAGTCGTGAGGAAGAGAGCACATGCCATGTTGAAACGAATACAAGATGGTAAACATGAGAGGGATGACAGAGTCGTGAGGAAGAGAGCACATGCCATGTTGAAACGAATACAAGATGGTAAACATGAGAGGGATGACATTGTATACATGCATGCTAAGTCACTTCAGTCATGTCTGACTCTTTTCAACCCCTTGGACTGTAGCCCTCCAGGCTCCTTTGCCCATGGGATTCTCCAGGCAAGAATACTGGAGTGGGTTGCCGGACCCTTCTCCAGGGGATCTTCCCAACCCAGGGACTGAACCTGCGTCTCTTATGTCTCTTGCATTGGCAGGTGGGCTTTTTTTTTTTTTTTTTTTTTTTTTTACCACTAGCAACACCTGGGAAACCCATGGATGACATTAGGAAACTCCAGACCGTGAGAAACTACAGAAAAACCACCTGGACTCCTTGATAAATTTCATAAAAGGTGGGGGAGAAGCAGGATTGAACAAAAGTAAAAATTAAAAGATATTTAGAATATCAAACAATTACAATCGAAGTTCTTACTTGGATCCTCACTTCAGTTAACAAATAAATTGTTAAATATTTAAAATGGCTCTTGGCTTCAGGGTTGGGAGCTGTGGTTTTAATGCCCACCAAAGAGGTGAGTCACAGGCTTCGTGAACCAGGGAGGTGGAGCTGGGCTTTCTGCAGTCAGGAGCCACGGAAAATCTGCTGGTCTGTGAATTAAGGACAGGAAATGCCTCTATGAACTTGGGAAATGGTAAGGAAGCTGGTTAATTTGGGGAGCAGGGTGGAGATGTGTTTCAAATTCAGTGGATCCAAAATACTCTGAAATATTTATCAGAAGATGAATGTAGGATACTTCTTTAAAAGGAGAATAAAAATGTTAATTAATCTTGGGGCTGTCCTGGGTATATATATCAAAAGTTAAAAGCAGCCATTGGGAGAATGAAAGAGTCATGTATAACTTCCAAAGAGAAGGGAGCTTTCAAGTAGAGGAAAACAGAAGATGGAAAAGTCCATTAAGTCCAACAAGAAAAGGAAAAGGCAACAAAGAAGAACCATGCTTTTTTTTTTCAAGTAGAGTTGAAATAATTTTTAAAAAAATGACCATATATGATGTCCAATAAATATGTCACATGGTTCTAAAATACTGGAAATTTGTAATAAAGATCTATTCCCCCAAGCCCATATATTTAGAAACTAAAGTGAGTCTAGCTAATTAAAGAAAAGGAAAATCATACTAGAAATTTCAAATATTCAGATTTCATTAATTGGTTACAAAAGAAGATGAAACTATTTCCTTGTCCCTCAGTCTTTTAAGAGCCCACTGTTTCCCTGAGTTTCGATTTATTCTGCATCTCAGTGCCTCTTTTCAAGGCCCCCGCTCTATCCAGGCTGTAGGTCCCCCAGCTTCTCAGAGCCCTGTGGGAGCTCTGACGACTTCTCCCTTTATAGCTCCTGATCTCTTCTGCCCTACCCAGCAGAGGTTGACCCTGGGTGTGCCCAGATGAGTACAACGACCAGTCCAGGACCCTGTGTGTCCTGGAGCTCTTTGTCTGTGGCCCACCTGCTATCCTCTCTGGTTCTCTGCTCCACAGACTCCAGTTCCCCAGCCTCCCCTCACTCCAGACTCAGCCAATGCCCTGCATGCCAGGTAGGAAAGTGCCTCCAGGCAGAAAGCCAGGGCAGTCATTCTCTGGGATCGCAGTCCTGCAGGGCTATTACTCAATGGCTGAAAGCAGGCCCATATATTTTTGTCCAGTTTTGATTATTTATAGCAGGAAGACAAGTCCAGACCCAGTTATACTCTCCTGACTAGAAGCAGCAGTGTGACTCGCATTAATTTTAGCAATTTTCCCATTCACATAGAATGGGAAAAGGCTCTAATATGAGACGTTTTCTTTCTTGTTGTTCCCCACTTCCCTCCTCCACCCAGAATTTCAAGGCAATTTGAAATTTGATTTCTTTTTTTAAAATTGAAGTACAGTTGATTTATAGATATCCCAAGTAGCTCAGTGGTAAAGAATCTGCCTGCCAATGCAGGAGATGGGGCTTTGGTCCCCAGGTCAGCAAGATCCTCTGGAGACGGGAATGACAACGCACTCCAGTATTCTTGCCTGAGAAATCCCATGGACAGAGGAGGCTGGTGGGCTACAGTCCATGCAGTCACAAAAGAGTTGGGTACAACCTATTGACTGAAAAACAACAACAATGTAGTTTGTTTACAATACTATGTTAGTTTCAGGTATGCAACAAGAATTTGATATTTTTACAGATTATGCTCCATTTAAAGTTATGAGAAAATACTAACTATATTCTCTGTGCTGTACATTTCATGCTTGTATCCTATTTATTTATGCCTAATAGTTTGCGCCTTTTAACGCCTTTTCTCCGTCCTGCCCATCCCTCCACGCTTCTCTAGTCAATTAACTACTAGTTTGCTCTCTATTAGCGGTGAGTCTGTTTCCATGCTATTTTCATACAGTATCTGTCTGTCTTTGACTGACTTCACCAAACATAATACCCTCTAGGTCTATCCATTTACAAATGGCAAAATCCAATTCTTTTTTACGACTGAGTAGTATTCCATTGTGTGTACACGTCGCAGCTTTGTCCATTCATCTACTGATAGGTTGTTTCTAAATCTTGACTATGGTAAATAATGTGACTCTGCAAATATCTTTTCAGATTGGTATTTTTGTTTTATTTGGATATGTATATCTAGAAGTGTAACTGCTAGATCATATGGCAATTCTAGTTTCAGTTTTCTGAGGAACCTTCACACTGATTTGCATAGTGGCTGCATCAATTTACATTTGCACCCATAGTGGCAGGGTTCCCTTTTCTCTACATCCTCACCAACATTCATCGTTTGTTCTCTTTTTGACAATAGTTATTCTGAGAAGTGTGAGATGATATCTCATTGTGGTTTGGATTTACATTTAATAGATGATTGTATGTTAGTCGTTCAGTTGTGTCCAACTCTTTGTGACCCCCATGGACTGTAGCTTTCCAGGCTCCTCTATCCATGGGATTCTCCAGGCAAGAATACTGGAGTGGATTGCTATTCCCTTCTCCAGGAGATCTTCCCAACCCAGGGATCAAACCCAGGACTCCCACATTGCAGATAGATTCTTTACTGTCTGAGCCATCAGGAATGCCCAATAAATGAGTAGTGATGCTGAACATTTTTTAATGTGCCTCTTGGCCATCCATATGTCTTCTTTGGAAAATATTTTTATTCAGGTGTTCCGCCCATTTTTTAAATTGGATTGTTTCTAGATATTGATTATATGAGCTCTTTATATATTTTGGATATTAACCCCTTATCAGACTTACCATTTGCAAGTATCTTCTCCCATTCACCAGGTGGTGAGTGCACGCACTGGCAGTGGCTGGCTCTGGCCTGATCAGAGACGGGACTGGCATCCACCCAGCTCTGTTCTAAGTGTGCACACTCTCTTTGGCAAAGCAGCCTCTGCCTTAGTGGGAAGCAGCACATGATCCAGAGAGCCTGAAGCAGGAACCTACTGTGTGCTGGTGGATGCTTGGGGTGGTCCTGGCCACCTGGCCAGAGCACTAGGCAAATGCCTGAGATATTTTTGGTTAAGTTCATAATAGCTTATATCACAGATTAAGCTCCAACTTGGTACCAGAGAAATCTTTCTGTTTTGCTTGCATATATTGTCTTTTGCCTTATTTTAATGGGTAGGTAGCATTTGGGAAGGTTTTAAGTTAGAGATGATTGAAATATTAACAACTGACTTTATATCATCCCAAATAATTTTCTTGCATTTGCCTAAAAGACTGAAATTATGGCCTACATCCTTTATTATTTTCAATTCTTATGGAAGAGCAAAAAAAATATGTAACTTGCATTTATATACTCTCCATGGTAAAACATAGAAAAAAGTTTATGCAGATAGAGAATATTAAAGTATAAAAGCTACCAAGATAAAAAGGACTATTTATTTACTTATGAATATGGCAATTAGAATTGTCTAAACTGTACGGTTTTTTTTCTTATGAGATTCCCAAAGAAACTTCACAATAACATTTGCAAATGCTTCCATAAGAAGGAAAGTTTATGAAACATGTTTAAATATTTATAGAATGTTAAAACTGAGGCATTAATTGGCAAACAACTTAATTAAAATGCTTTCTCAAGTAATTAGCAACAAATACGTCCCTATCTGTTTTGCATGCCATTTGTCTTGTTGTGTTTGTTAAACCCGCCTGTCAGTCAAACTTTGCTTCAGGTAATTTTTTGGCTCTATGGGGAAAATCTTCAAAAATTACATCTGAATTTAAAATATTTTGATTATCATTTTTATCTAACAAATCCTCTTTTTCACTTCATCTTCTATATGTCCCTGTAAACCACCATCCTGGGAATTTAGGGCCTGAAGATGAAATTCCGCATCAAGGCAGAACTGAGTTTCCAAAAACACTCTCCAGAGAACAAACTGAATCAATCTAGAATCAACAAACAGTGCAGTTAATTAATGAGAACACCATAAGGGAGCTTTTTTAAACAATGTTGACGGCGCTGCCCCAGGACCAATAGCACCAGAAGTTATTGCTGGTTTGAAAGAAGTGACTCTGAGGGGTCCCCCAAGGCACCTTGTGCTTACATTAGCTATTTACCACAACTTTTCCTTTTATTTGCACCCCAGGGGGAGTACACTTATTTCCTAAATTACTTTTTAAGTGATGCTTCTTCCTGCCAGTAGCCTGAGGGGCAGCGAAGGTACCACAGAGTGAAGAAACACAGAAACCAAATCCGAAAAAGCACAGAACAGTCTACCGAAAAACCCCTGTCCTAGAGGGTTGTTTTCTAAACCACAAGGCCTGAGATGGCACAGAAAGTATAGGGGCTCCTTCCTCCGGTCTGGTCTAACTAGGGGTGGCGGGGGGAATGAACAGGGAACGGTGAAGCTGCAGGGAGCATCAGAAACAGGTGGTAGTGTGAGGTGTGATGGATTAGAAAGATGTAAATACTTAGCTCACAGCTCAAGCCTTCCTAAAACCAAGGCAGCTGAAAGCCACTTAGACCTCATAATGAAGTCTCACTACATCTTGTGGTTTAGAGGCACTGATCCCACAAAACTTCAGTTCAGTCACTCAGTTGTGTCCAACTCTTTGTGACCCCATGGACTGCAGCACACCAGGCCTCCCTGTCCATCACCAACTCCTGAAGTTTACCCAAACTCATGTCCATTGAGTTGGTGATGCCATCCAGCCATCTCATCCTCTGTCCTCCCCTTCTCCTCCTGCCTTCAATCCTTCCCAGGATCAGGGTCTTTTCAAATAAGTCTGTTCTTCACATCAGGTGGCCAAAGTATTGGAGTTTCAGCTTCAATTTCAGTCCTTCCAATGAACACCCAGGACTGATCTCCTTTAGGATGGACTGGTCGGCTCTCCCTGTAGTCCAAGGGACTCTCAAGAGTCTTCTCCAGCACCACAGTTCAACATCAATTCTTCAGCGCTCAGCTTTCTTCACAGTCCAACTCTCACATCCATACATGACCACTGGAAAAACCATAGCCTTGACTAGATGGGCCTTTGTTGGCAAAGTAATGTCTCTGTTTTTTACTGCCCACAGAATATAAGTGCCTCAAAGGCAGGCAGCTGTCATTGTTCACTGACAAACCCCAGCTTCAGGAACAGTGCCTGGGGACGTCCCTGGTAGTCCAGTGGTTAAAAATCTGCCTTGCAATGCAGAAGACACAGGTTCAATCCTGGGTCTGGGAACTAAGATCCCACATGCTGAGGGGTAACTAAGCCAGTGTGCTGCAACAAAAGGTCCTGCATGATGCAATGAAGCTCCCAGGTGCTGCAAGTAAGACCCAACACAGCCAAATAAATGTTAAAGCAACAACAACAAAAACAATGCCTCGCACACAATAAACACTCACAAAAAGCTTGCTGAATGAATGATTAAATGCTTAATGACTGAAGTGAGTGGATTTGGTAATCACTGCCAGTGATTCTCCCAGCAATTGAGAGGACCTTGGATCTTCCCTGGTGGCTCAGACGGTAAAGCGTCTGCCTACAATGCGGGAGGCCTGGGTTCAATCCCTGGGTCTGGAAGATCTCCTGGAGAAGGAAATGGCAACCCACTCCAGTATTCTTGCCTGGAAAATCCCATGGATGGAGGAATCTGGTTAGGTTACAGTCCATGGGGTCGCAAAGAGTCGGACACGACTGAGCGACTTCACTCACTCACTCAAATAAATCCTGAGATTTTAGAATTAGTCATAATGGCAACCCACTCCAGTAATCTTGCCTAGAAAATCCCTTGGACAGGGGAGCCTGGCAGGCTATAGTCCATGGTATTGCAGAAGAGTTGGACGTGACTGAGCAACTGAACAACAACATCAAAGTCTAATGCGTGCTACAAAAAATAAGACCTATAATATTCAGTCATCCCTTGTTGTTGTTCAGCCGTCCACTTGTGTCCGACCTTCTGCGACCCCACGGACTGCAGCATGCCAGGCCTCCCTGTCCCTCACCATCTCCCGGAGTTTGCCCAAGTTTATGTCCATTGCATTGGTGATGCCATCGTACTGGTGTAAAACCTAGTTGACATCATGTGTTTTGACAGATTTGTAGATCAACAGTGATTAAAAGACAACTTGGTTCCTGCCCTGAGTTTGTGGTCTGATCAGGAAATCAAATATCAATCCAATAATTATACCAATATATAATTAAGAAAATGTAATCAATGCCTGAAAACAATACTGGGGTCTATGAAAGTATATAAAAAGTGTTCAGAAAATTGGAGTGGTCATATAAGGCCATTTTATTATATGATAAAAATATTTTAAATGCAGAATAGATAATTTAAGGAAGATATGGGGTTTAGGGGTTCACAAAGCTAGAATATCCATCTCCCATCTTTTCTTGTGAATTCCAGTCTCAACTAAACCTCTGAAATACAGTTATTCAAAAAAAAAAAAAAGATGTCAATTGTTTCAAACTATGTCATGCAATTCCAAAAACTTTCAAAAGTTGTACACCCACATAGGACTATTTTAGTAGACTAAGTAGGCATTAAATTCAGTAAGTCTTAATTCCTTTTCCTATAATTAGGATGTTTAAATATCTTAACAAAAAAGAGATTAATCCTTTAATTAATGAATAACAAGCTTCTAAAAGTATTGACTTAAAAAAAAGTTTAGGTTTCATACTAAGCACAGTAATAGGGGGGAAAACACTGCTTTTTGTGCACCAAGAACAATGCTAGTCTTTTACTCATTTTAAATACTTAATTGGGCTTCCAGGTGGCACTAGTAGTAAAGAATCCACCTGCCAACGCAGGAGATACAAGAGACGCAAGTTAGATCCCTGGGTGGGGAAGATCCCCTGGAGGAGGGCATGGCAACCCATTCCAGTATTCTTGCCCAGAGAATCCCAAGGACAGAGGAGGCTGGCGGGCTAAAGTCCATAGGGTCGCAAAGAGGCAGACATGACTGAGCAACTGAGCTCACACAAATACTCAATCATAGTTTAGTTTGCTTTCTAGACAAGATTTCTGTTTTTATACTCTTCATTTTACTTATTTATGTATTTACCTATCTATTTATTTAATGTAAGAATGAGTAAGGTGAAATAGTTCACATGCTGGTGACTATTTTTAAAAGTTTAAAGAAAAATATGGATACAGACACAGAAGCATAAAGCATACAGACCAGTGTGTAAAGGATTAGGCAAATAAAGATGCTCCACTGTGGAATCAATAAGTGAGTTATCTGGAGATCCCCTTGATTTTTTTTTGTTGTTGTTTTTGACTGTGGGTGTCTGCATGTGTTCAGGAGAAGTAAGGATAGGGGAGGGGAATAGACTATTAGTGTCTTACTGCTCACACTTCATTCTTCCCAGTTTCTTGATTTTGTAGGCTATTGCTACCTAATAAAATTAAATGTCATCAATGATAAAAGCTACCAGAATTGGTTAGGAGCTATATTTAAAAAAATGATGGTGTCATGAGAACCCATGGTGGACACAGGCAAAGGCTAGAGAGCCTATTTTCTAGGCTGGCAAGCTTCTAGGAGTACAGTGGGGCTGGGGATGCCAATCTACATAAACTGCTCTAACTGACTCCATTTCTATTCAGAAATACTCAAGTGTTTACGTCTTGGCGAACATGGTACTTCTCTTCAGTTTGGTAGTCACACATCCTCCTGATCTCTTTCACAAGTTTGGGAATTCCAGACGGCAGGGCAAGTTACCTAAATTGATAGGACATACAGATTGGACTTGAATCCAGGGAAGAAAAGATCAGTAAAAGCTGGAGAGACAAAGATCTTACTTATTAAAATAAGTGTTTTTAGAAATAAAAACATACCTACTTGGCCTCCAAAGAATTTGATGTGTACCATTCAATGACCAAAAGAAGACTGAAGACCATAGGCAAATAATAAATGTGTCACAGAAAAGTGGACCTGGAGAAGAAAACTGAAAATAAAGGCATTGAAAAATAACTTTTAAGGTGACAATATTTAAGAATAGTACTAAATGAAATACCAGACCACCTGACCTGCCTCTTGAGAAATCTATATGCAGGTCAGGAAGCAACAGTTAGAACTGAACATGGAACAACAGACTGGTTCCAAATAGCAAAAGGAGTACGTCAAGGCTGCATACTGTCATCCTGCTTATTTAACTTATATGCAGAGTACATCATGAGAAATGCTGGGCTGGAGGCAGCACAAGCTAGAATCAAGATTGCCAGGAAAAATATCAATAACCTCAGATATGCAGATGACACCACCCTTATGGCAGAAAAGTGAAGAAGAACTAAAGAGCCTCTTGATGAAAGTGAAAGAGGGGAATGAAAAAGTTGGCTTAAAGCTCAACATTCAGAAAACAAAGATCATGGCATCTGGTCCCATCACTTCATGGGAAATAGATGGGGAAACAGTGGAAACAGTGACAGACTTAATTCTGGGGGCTATAAAATCACTCCAGATGGTGACTGTAGCCATGAAATTAAAAGACGCTTGCTCCTTGGAAGAAAAGTTATGACCAACCTAGACAGCATATTCAAAAGCAGAGACATTACTTTGCCAACAAAGGTCTGTCTAGTCAAGGACAGACCTTCCAGTGGTCATATATGGATGTGAGAGTTCGACTATAAAGAAAGCTGAATGCTGAAGAATCGATGCTTTTGAACTGTGGTGTTGGAGAAGACTCTTGAGAGTCCCTTGGACTGCAAGGAGATCCAACCAGTCCATCCTAAAGGAGATCAGTCCTGAATATTCATTGGAAGGACTGATGCTGAAGCTGAAATTCCAATACTTTGGCCACCTGATGTGAAGAACTGACTCACTGGAAAAGACCCTGATGCTGAGAATGATTGAAGGCAGGAGGAGAAGGGGAGGACAGAGGATGAGATGGTTAGATGGCATCATCGAGTCAATGGACATGAGTTTGAGTAAACTCCGGGAGTTGGTGATGGACAGGGATGCCTGGCATGCTGCAGTCCATGGGGTTGCAAAGAGTTGGATATGACTGAGCAACTGAATGGAACTGAACTAAATGAAATATTTGCTGAAACAAGTGTTAAGTGTTCAAGGATGGTAGAAATGCATAAAATGAAGAGTGTAGAATAATAGAAAGGATATAAAATGTATTAACAAAAGCAAGAGAGGAAAGTATAAAGACATTATTTTGGGACTCTTTCCATTTATATAAAGTGATTCTCTGGTAAAGGGGAAGATTAATGTGATGCCAGGAAGCAATAAACATGAACAGGAAACAAGTGTGCTTCAACAGTAACAATAAAAAGTCATATTTTGGTGAAACTAGTAATGACTTAACACTGTCCTCTTCTGTAGCAACAAATTACAAATCAAGGAACTGAATTAAGTAGCAGCAAACTTTCAGAGAACTAAACAGTAGCATTCAACTATCACATATCTTGGCACATTAACATTCAATCTAAAAAAGTAGGAAGCAATGCCAGACACTAGAGATCATCTACAAAAAGAAGAACAAAAATAGAAATATTAAATGCAATAATTTTAACCCAGATGATGTTTGGCAGTCTGTGTAAATATTAGTGTATAACTAAGTACACTTAAAATAGAAGTTCCCCAAAAGTTTTACATGACAAAAAACAATATCCAATGTAATTTTAATTCTGAAAAAAAAAATCAGTCCAATTCTATATCATTCTGCAGATTCATTCTTGAATATGAAGATGAGTTTTAAGTGCCTAGGGCTATGGGACAAGCCTAGGTTATTCTTATATTACAAGCTGGCTTATATCTTCTCTAAATCCATAAGATTCTTTTCAGCTTGACAGCAATATGTGAATGGGGTTGTGGATTTGTATCAAATTAGATTCCCAGATAGCCTCTTTCTTTGTGGGTAACTTGCTCTTTTCTAGAATTCTCTCGTTGGGGCTTCTCCACAGTTTAGCCAAACTCCATGGTGGCAAGGACATCTGGACGTTTACCTCAATGTGTTCAACACGTTGTCAGATCGAGAGATATATATGCATCACAGAATGGAAACTTTTGGTTTCACAGAGCACTGGAAATACCTCCTAAGAAGAGAAGTGTCTGTTTGGATTAGATGGTTTCCAGTGAAACAGATGGGGTACCAGCCTCCTGGGTTTAAAACTGGCAGAACCTTTTAGGGCATTCAATAAAAGAATCAACAGTGTTTGAAGAGGAAGCAGAAACACTGGGGTCAAAAATATGACATATTTTCACATGCCAAATAATAAAGTTAACATATCTACAAGTTAAATGTGCCAATAAGTTTGAAAATTTAATTCTTTGACAGAGTACAATTGCTTGAAGTAATGGAAAATTTGATTTACTTTTTAAGATTTCAATATTTTTGTCCTGTAGTCATTCAATTTAGCATATAAATTTCAATTTTATAGAAAACATTTACTTTCCTATAGTCTAGAGTTAGGATAAACTAACCTAGAGTGAGTTCAACCAAGGCTCAACCAAGAGTGAGTTTAGGTTAATTTAATAATCACATATTGGCTACTTAATATGCTCAGGTTGGTATGCTAGTTTCAAAAGATGAGTAACACTCAGTCTCTGCCTTCAAGGATTCACCATTTAAGAATAAGTTCCTAGGATTTTTCCTGTTTCCACATGCAGCACATGGGCAAGACATTCCAGAAGTGAGTTATAACCTGGAGGTTTTATTTTCTTAAGAGTCTGACAGACTGGGGGCTTCCATATTCTCCAGCTTCTTATCTGAATATTGTTGATCTAGTACACTGAAACCAATTTAGACTCGGTGGTAAAGAATCCGCCTACCAATGCGGGAGACATGGGTTCGATCCCTGGGTTGGGAAGATCCCCTGGAGAAGGAGAAAGCGATTCACTCCATATTCTTGCCTGAGAAATCCTATGGACAGAGGAACCTGGCAGGGCTGCTATCCACGAGGTCTCAAAGTGTTGGACATGACTGAGCATGCATGCACTTATAACAAAGGCTTTCAGGTGCTATGTAGAAATCTGAATCAAACACAGTTGAGGGAAGACAATGAACTCAGTTTTGTATGTATTCTCTTAGATTCTTTTGGGATATCCACGTACACAATTCAGCATTCCAGCATTCTGGGAAAGAGGATTCCAGATTGAGAAAACAGCTGTTTCTTATACAAGGTACTTAAGCAGACAAGTGAGGATAGGATGAAATGAAGGGGGTGGGGAGATAACTGGAGATGAGAGACAGGAAGGGCCAGTCCCTGCAGGATTTCCTAGGACAGTTTAGAATTTTGGCCTTTACTCTACAAAAAAGAGGAGTCCTTGAGGATTCAGAGTAAAGGAAACCCTTGGCTGAGATCAGCACTGAGGAAATACGAGTGTTATTCAAAGGACAACAGTGGCCCGCACAACAGTCTTGCTCAGTCACATTCATGAGGTCACGAAGGATGTCCTTCAAGACAGCACTATACAAACGCATAAGACAATTTATATCAAAGAAGACTTTTTATGTCAATTACTAATTTTTATATGTGTGGAGAATGGGTTATATTCTTCCATTGAGTTTTAATCTTTTGCCACAATCATGTTATCAGACAAAATAATAAAGTTACAATCACAGGCAATATATAGACAATGAGAAAGGTAACAAAGAAAAAAGCAATCTAGGATCAAAATCACAGAAAAAAGTAAAGGAAATAAGTAAAGAGTACAGGGGAAGGACCTGGTTTAATAGGCCAAGAACACATCTTTCCAAAAGACAGGAAGAAAAATAGAAGTAGGAAATAGATGTGTTTTTAGGCATGATGATGGGAGAGTTAAGGAATTTCCATTAAGAAATGCTTACTCTCCTCTGTAACATATAAAAGAGGTTAATTTGCTTAGAGAAAGATTCTAGATGTTGGAATTGGGGACTTGAAGGGGTTGGCAAGCATTTGAAATAGCTGTAATGGGAAATGGTGCTGAGAAGGCAGCTGAAATTGAGAACCATAAAAATATAATGTCACCATTGCTCACATTTATGTGATTTTTTTTCTCCAGCGGCCCCCCAGCATCTCAGAAATAGAAGTAGAGAAGGCAGATGTTTGGATTAAACGAAGTTTCAAAAAATGATATAACAAGGGACAGGCTCTGGGAGACTTGAACTTCTGGCCATGATGTACTAACAGGGATAGGGTTTGCCCTCACACCTTAAAAACTACCTGTGTGTGTGTTAGTCACTCAGTCATGTCCAGTTCTTTGCAACCCTGTGGACTGTTGCCCATCAGGCTCCTCTGCCCATGCGATTTCCTAGGCAAGAATACTGGAATGGGTTGCCATTCCCTTTTCCAGGGAATCTATCTTCCTGACCCAGGGATCAAACCCACGTCTCCTGCATTATAGGCAAATTCTTTACCATATGAGCCACCAGGGAAGCCCCCAAATTTTTATTAGATGCTAGCCCCCAGTAGCTAGCATCTAATAAAAGAAACCCAGTTCAGGCAAAGCAGCAAAAAAGTAGAATTCAAAATCAGGAGATAAATCAATCAATATTAAACAGACGTGGAAATAGCATGTTGAGAAAATTATCAGACTATTTAACACTCTCAGATAGTGCTAAATCTACTCTCTCATATCTATATAATAAAAAAAGGACCTCATGAGCATCATGAGAACAGTAGTGGAGTACATGACAGAGACTTCCAGAGTGAAACATTCCCCATCTCCCCATGGGATTGAGGTGTCTAAGTTAATGGTCATGCACGTAAGTGATGCACTGTGAGTTTAAAAGATGCAAACTTTATCACTAAATGTAATCTCAAAGAAAGTAATATTTCTATTGAAAAATACAGCCAAACCAACTGATATAAAACTATATCTAAACTCAGCTAAACTAAATCTAAAATTACAAACATTTTAGAAAGAAGTAGAAGATCTTTAGGCATATATTTCATCAATAAATCACTAAAACCACAATTCAAAAGGGAAAAATTGATAAATTGATTTTATCAAAATTAACAGTGGGACTTCCCTGGTTATTCAGTGGCTAAGACTGCATGCTCCCAAGGCAGGGGACCCAGGTTCAGGGACCTGGTCAGGGAACTAGATCCCACACGCCACAACTAAGAGTTTTCATGCTGCAACTAAAAGAAAAAAAAAGATCCTGCATGCCCCAATGAAGATTGAAGATCCCACATACTGCAACTAAGAACAGGCTCAGCAAAAAAAAGAAAGAAAGAAAAATAAATATTAAAACAATTATTAAGATTAACAATGTCAGTTCTTTGAAAGAATAAAAAGATAAGTCACAGATGAGAAGAATACATTTACAAGTTACATTATCTGATTAAAGACTCGTGTTTAGAATATATAAACATGCTCAAACCTCCAAAATAAGAAAACAAACAATTCAATAAAAATGGCAAAAGATTTGCACAGAGATACATATATTATCTTACCAGAGATACAAATGACAAAAATACACCCCCAAAGATATTTAACATCATTTGTCATTAGGAAATGCACATTATAAATCACAAGATACAACTTTACACCTATTAGAATGATTAAAACTCAAAAAACCAACACTGACAACAAAAACTGCCAAATACTGATAAGAACATAGACCAACTAGAACTCACATTCATTGCTGGTGGGAAAGCAAAATGGTAGACACTCTGGAACACAGTTTGATATTTACTCATAAAGTTAAACATGTGCTTATCATATAATGGGAAATTCCCTTTTTTTAAATATATTTTCCCAATGAATACCCATGCTTATGCAAAAACCTTTAGGCAAATAATACAGCTTTATTCATAAACACTAAATCCAAGGACAAACCAAACGCTCTTCGGCTGGCAAATAGATAAGTGCTGGTACAACCATACAGTTGCATATTACTCAGCAATACAAAGAAATAGACTACTGATATGAGCAACTAGATGGACGAACTTCAAATGCATGATGCCAAGTCCAAAAGCTACATACTGTTTGGCTTCATTTCTCTGATATCCTGGAAATGGCAAAAATAGAGGAGTGGGTATCCGGGGAGGGATAAGGGCTGATCTTAGAGGGGTGTGAGGGAAGTTTTGGGTTGGTGGCACAGTTCTACATCTTGACTGGTGGTGAGAGCACAACCACACATATGCATCAAAGCTCACAGAACGGTATTCTTTAACAAGAGAATCTCACTGTAAAGTATACTTCAATATCGCTCACTGAAAAAGGAATTACTGTGGAGACAATTATAAACAAGTGTGTACCTATGGGCCAAAATTTTTTGTACTTTTAAAAAGTTTTAATTCACCTAATAAAAAAACACACCTCCCCTTGATGATTACTCCTTGGAATCTTTGATATAGATATTAACAAAAAACACATAGAAATGTAAGAATAAGCATGTTTATAAACATGTCACTGTTTGTATTAAGAAAAAATCAACAGTTAATGTAGCAAAACATAAAGGATGAAACAACAACCATTAGGAAAATGGTCAAATAAATTATTGTGTGTGCATATACACACATGGGCTTCCCAGGTGGCTCAGTGGTAAAGACTCTGCCTGCCAATGCAGAAGATTCAAGAGCGACTGATACATACACACAACTGGTGGCATCACGGTCAGGAGCATGGACTTGGGTCAGATCTTTCTGTTCACATGCTGGTTCTACTATGAGTTGTGTAACTTTAGACATATTACTTCCTCTCTGTGACTCCATTTTCTTCTCTGTAAAATGGAAATAATAACAGTATTGAACTCACAGGATTTTTGTGAAGATTAAATGCTACATATATGTCAGTACATATAAAGTGCTAGGTACACCACCTGATACATAAACAGTCAATAAACGTTTGCTATTGTTAGTAGTAAAAATGGAGATTTCAGCTCATTCTAGAATCTCAAGAGATAAGATCATGATTGCTTCAACAAGAGGATCAGAATCTAAGCAAGTCTCTTTTTCTTAGTCAAGGGAAAGTAAAGTGAAGTTGCTCAGTTGTGTCCGACCCTCAGTGACCCCATGGATTGCAGCCTACAAGGCTCCTCGGTCCATAGGATCTTCCAGGCAGGAGTACTGGAGTGGGGTGCCATTGCCTTCAAGGGAAAGAATAAAAAAAAAAATCCACATATCCAAAATGGATAGGAGTGAAATTGTCTTTTCACAAAAAGGAAAAGTACTCTCTACTTGTAATGTAATCCTGTAGATTAAGCCTGACACTTTCCCCCCTTTCTTCACCTCCTTATCCAAAACTGTGCCCAGGTGCAGAAAAAGGATTTGAGCTAGTAGAAGGGAATTCATTGCCATCTAAACTCCATATGGTCACAAGAGATACCAGAAAATGAAAGAAGGTTCAGTCAAAAAGACACTCGCAGTAAAACTGAATTTTTAAAGCTACATCTGTCATATTATTTGTGCCACATGAATCATTTGGTTGCAGTAAGGACAAAAGGAACTCAGTGCTAGAACTACAGGATGTGTGTGTATCCGTGCATGTGTGTGTGTGAGCACGCCTGTGCCTTTCCCAGAACATATGTCATCCCACTTGGCTTTTGCCAAAGGTGAAATTGGATCTTGTACTAAAATATAGCAATACACAATCAAAATGTTGGGGTTTAGTCCTCGTTGGGGAAAAAAAGCATTTGATTTGAACTTGGGTTAGGCGGCTTTGTTGACATTTTCCTACGAATGAAACAAACAAACAAAATGATGCTTTTATCTTTTCCATAGTAGCTCCTCTTGTTTCTCCCTCCCTGCCTTGTTTGCGGCATTCCACAACAAGAATGGAAACTTTGCAAGCAATCAATGCAGCCGAACCATGTGAAAAAAAAAAAAAATAATAAAATGGAGGGAATGGAATCACTGGGCAACTCGCATGATATGGCTACAGTGAGGCAGATCCTGGAGTTGGAATCATATCATTGTAGCATCTGCAGCGGCCTCCTTAGAGAGTACACAGTAATCATCTCTCTTCATGGTCAGTAACCACATAAGGACAACACCAGACGATGCCAGTGGTTTTGGTCCTGTAGCATTTATATGCTTCCCCGCGAAGACAGTCATGCCAGATAATATTCGTCAACCTTGTCCTTGGTCTTCTCTCTCGATGGAGGCAGATGTTTATTCTCCATCTGTACTATATGTCAGTGTGACTGCAGCCTTAATCTGGCAAAGGGTGCCTCTGATATGATGAGGCCATCACAGAAGCTGCTGGAAAGATTACTCTGGTGAATAAAATCAGTTTATGGCTAAAAACATTTATTCTTCATTTTGATAAGCTCTTAACAAATGGAAATTTGCCTTCCTACACTTTTGCCAAGCATAGGACTATGTTTATTTCTCGCTATATGGGTCACCGAGGATTCCCAGCTGTTAGCTAGAGTCAGTTGTGCATTGCTGCACTCAGCAACATCTGTTTCGCAAAAACAGTATCCAGCTTTTAGCGCTCAAATGGAGGTTATACCATATGCCGGCAGACCACTTAGTTTTTACCTTGGGAACTAACTTTACTTGAGTCAAGGTAACAGAGGAAAAACTGAATATTTAAATGTTACCCGGCTTCAGTCACATCTTCATGTGTGCCTGTCATTTCCAACTATATATAGTAAAGTTACTTCCAAGCATACACTGCAAGCTGTTCCTCTGTTTAATTATTAATTGGAAGAAAGTTTGTTTGCAAAACAGTTGAGATGTATTTTGTGATAGATGCGGATGTTGAAAGTAGTGCCATAAGGTGATTTTGCTAAGAGAGCATTCTGTTAAAACGCCAATTATTAGCTACGGACAAAAGCAAATCAGGTGCATAGCCCCTAAGGTGTGCCGTGATGGAAACCTACAGCATACCAAATATTTTCTTACATTACAGAATAGTCTTCATTGCTTGACTTTTGCCTTGGTTCCCTTGTCTTAGCCCAACATAGTTTTCAAAGGAAAATAGAAAATAGGACTTGTGTTTTCAGTTTATAAGAAATTTAAACTTAAAAAAATATATATTCAAACCAATACAATATTGTAAAGTAAAATAAATAAATAAATTAATTAAAAAACCCAAAAAACCAAATGCATGTTGGTTTAAAGTTTATACCCCTGTTACTGTTGTTGTTTAGTTGCGACGTCGTGGCCGACACTTGTGGCCTGTGGACTGTACCAGCCAGGTTCCTCTGACCGTGAGATTTCCCAAATGAGAATACTAGAGTATGTAGACATTTCCTTCTCCAGGGGATCTTCTCCACCCAGGGATTAAACCTGGGTCTCCCACATTGCAGGCAGATTCTTTCCCTGGTCTGAGCCACTGGGAAATCCCTATAACTTTGGTTACCTTCTATTTTAAAGAATTTTCTGTTTCAAAAGCTAAGTCAAGGCCAGTCCTAGGTAGAAATGTGAATTTCTTCATCTTGGCTCCCTCTGTAGCTGAGCCTCTCTCTCCTTTCCTTGAAATCTAAAGTTGTCTACCTTTTGAGTTATCCTCAACAAACTTCACTTTCAACTATTTGTCAATAAAACTTTTCTGAAACATTTGCTAACAAAATTCAATCCCCTCCCACCCTTTTGCCAGAAATAGTTTTTTTTTTTTTTCCCCTCACAGGTAACCTTGGGAAGCAGCAATGGTGAGGATGAGAGTGAGAATGGTAATAAATAACTAATAGCCTTGTCCACAAACAAGAACCAAGACGACCAGTGTGGCTGTTAGATATCCACAATTTGAAAACTTTGATTATAACAATAGAAATCTCGTCGTATCCAATGAAGCCAAGGCAGGAAGAGCAGATAGATCTGACAATGAACTCAAGGTGGGAACCGGAAACCAGAAATCAAAGTCCTTCTTTCCATTTCTCTGAGGCCATGCAGCCTTAACTTTTCTCTGCGGTGCTGCATGTGACTCACAAACAGCACATGAGCATGCCCTGTGGGAAATGGTTGTGTAAGCCCTGACTTTACACACCCTCTCTCTACAGTCCTGGTGGGGTGCTGATGCCAAACTCCTAGGATAGGGAACCTTCCTGGCCCAGGTGGAGTCATGTGTCCAAGGCTGATCCATTCAGAGACAAATGACCTCATAGAAATAACATCAAGAGAAACTTTGTTGTTGTTGAGTCACTCAGTTGTGCCCAACTCTTTGCGACCCCATGGACTGCAGCACGCCAGGCTTCCTTGTCCTTCACCATCTCCCAGGGTTTGCTCACACTCATGTCCATTGAGTCAATGATGCCATCCAACCATCTCATCCTCTGTCACCCCCTTCTCTTCCTGCCTTCAATCTCACCTAGCATCAGGGTCTTTTCCAGTGAGTCGGCTCTTTGCATCGGGTGGCAAAAGTATTGGAGCTTTGGCTTCAGTATCATTAGCTACTGATGAATCTTTTTAGGCTAAATCTGCCTCAGTGAGTATGGTTCTGACAACACAGAGAGCAAAAATATTTCATAGGTTTAATCCTGCTCTTTCACAAGAAATGTATATCTGTATACTTTGCTATAATTCAGTTAATATTCAATTAAGAACCAAACTTTTACTGAGCATTTACTATGTGCTACTGAGTGTTCAAGAACATTCCTTCTCTGGTCTTACCCTTTGGGAATGCACAAGCTGCTGGGGGAGGTGAGGAGGGGAGTAGGTGGGTGATGTTTACAACATGACACTGGATCCTGCACAGGGTAGGGGAGGTATTAGACGTTCTGTAGAAAATTCAGAAAAACCCTTTCTTATGAAGGTGCAAATACTTCTAATTTTTTAGGATCAATTCCTCTTTCATTGGCATAGGTGGGGCTGTGTGTTCATGCACACCTCATAAAAAATACGATGGGAATTTTTTTTTTCTGAAGAAAGCAAAGAGAGGAAAGAACTCTGTGATAAAGCAATCAATGGGCTCTAAAGAATTTCTGATTTTCCATGAGGCTTGGGGGCCCATCTTGGTCCATGAGGAGGCTCACAAGCTCCTCTTTTCTGTAATAAAGTCAACTTTACAGACCAATGGTCTTTCCTTTCTTTAGGATCACTGGGCCCATGGTAATCTGATGAAGCTGGAAATCCTCTCCTCAGGAAGAAAAAAAACTGTCTCCTAATTTTTGCATATATTTGGAAGAAAACTTTTCCCCTCCAAAATTCTAGAAGAGTATATGGATTCCTGACACCCATCCACAGAATCCTATTTAAGAACCCCTGTTTCACACTGAACTCCCACAAGGTGGGGACCAGGTGGGGGATGTCATCATATCCTCTTTTATTCCTACATCCTGGCAGAGGGTCTCCAAGAATTTTTAACAAATATTGAATGATAATAATAAAATGGATATTTAACATCTAGCATTTTTCAATGATTAGTAGCAAAATTTTTCTCTAAGCAAACTATAACTAATTTAATCTTCACCACAACTTTTGAGGTAGATTTTATAACCTCCTTTTTATGGATGAGAAAATTGGTCAAAGAAGTTGCATAAGACATAAATGAATTAATTAAAATCCTTTCTAGGTCTCTTAAACCTAGCAGACCAAGGCTTAAGTTGTATCTTTCTTTAAGTTCTTCTTAAGTGCTTACCTAAATTTAGTTGAGAGATAGTAACTCAGATTTCCTATAAAGAAAAAAATCCCCATAAAGGAAATAACGTGTGTCATTTCACAGAGAATTTAAAAAAAGAGGACGAATGCCATGAAGTCCAACCTCTTCTTGTTCTATAGATTATAAACACCAGTAACTTCCCCATGTGGTTTCTCATTCATCCCTTATTATTAAAAACAAAGTCTGTCCTGTGATTACCAAGGCAAAACTTCCAAACACCTAAGATAAGCAAATCTCACTATGGAGTTAATTTTAATGGCAGATCACAGATTCTTTCAAATGGACTGTCTAACATTTCCCAGAGAAGTGCACACTATTATTTGATTTTTGACTCCATCTTCCTTCTCCATTGGTATTTTTATTATGATTTGTTGTTGCTTTATTCTCCTCATTTCTTGTTCTATATTACTTTCATTTAAGTTCTCCCTAACCTACAAGCTTGATGAGCTGTCTATAAAGAAAGCAGGAAAGATATTAAAAATAAGAGGATTTTCCAGGTGGGTTCTCCCAAGCTCTCGGCTCTCTCGTTAGAATCAAGATTTTACAGTTACATCTGCATAGTTCTTTTTTTTAAAAAAAAATAAAAAGTTTTATAAAGGGGAAAAATAGAAAAGGGTCTGAGATACCTCATTGCTCTTCACCCACCACCATCCAGCTGTGCAGTGGCATCAGAGGATAGTACAAAGACCCAGGGCAAAACCAATTATGAGTACACTGCATCAAAGGACTCCAGCTCCCTTTACACAGGCAACAGGAGCATCAGTATCTACCTGTCAACGTGCCAGGCTAAAAGTCTTCCTCCCATACTTACATATTGTATTACATCATACTGGGATTCGACTAGTTAATAAGAACTAAGGAAAGGGCTTTCTCAGGTGGCTCAGTGGTAAAGAATCTACCTGCTAATGCAGGAGACACAGGTTCTATCCCTGGGTTGGGAAGACCCCCTGGAGGAGGAAATGGTAACCCACCTCAGTATTCTTGCTGGGAAATCCCATGGACAAGAGGAGCCTAGTGGGCTACAGTTCATGGGGTGACAAAAGAGTCAGACACGACGTAGTGACTAAACAACAAACAGCATGCATTTAGTGTCTAGAGAAATGAAAGAAAATAAGGTGCAAATCTGTTGAACTAACTTACTTAAATACTCTTTTCCTATCTCTAGAATCGGAAAGAAAGTGAAAGTGTTAGTCGCTCAGTCATGTCTATTTGCAACCCCATGGACTGTAGCCTGCCGGTCTGGGATTGGTTCCTCTGTCTACGGGATTCTCCAGGCCAGAATACTGGAGTGGGTAGTCATTCGCTTCTCTAGGAGATCTTCCCGACCCAGGGATGGAACCTGGGTCTCCCATGTTGCAGGCAGATTCTTTACTGTCTGAGCCACCAGGGAAATCCCTTTAAATACAAATATGAGTCTTATTTTAAACACAAGGGTCAGAGTGTCTTATTTTAAATTACTCATGGGATATCCTGATGAATGCCAAAGCCTTTGACTGTGTGGATCACAATAAACTGTGGAAAATTCTTAAAGAGATGGGAATACCAGACCACATGACCTGCCTCTTGAGAAATCTATATGCAGGTCAGGAAGCAACAATTAGAACTGGACATGGAACAACAGACTGGTTCCAAATAGGAAAAGGAGTCCGTTAAGGCTGTATATTGTCACCTTACTTATTTAACTTATATGCAGAGTACATCATGAGAAACGCTGGGCTGGAGGAACCACAAGCTGGAATCAAGATTGCTGGGAGAAATATCAATAACCTCAGATATGCAGATGATATCCCCTTATGGCAGAAAGTGAAGAATAACTAAAGAGCCTCTTGATGAAAGTGAAAGAGGAGAGTGAAAAAGCTGGCTTAAAGCTCAACATTCAGAAAACGAAGATCATGGCATCTGGTCCCATCACTTCATGGGAAATAGATGGGGAAACAGTGGAAACTGTGGCTGACTTTGTTTTTCTGGGCTCCAAAATCACTGCAGACGGTGATTGCAGCCATGAAATTAAAAGATGCTTACTCCTTGGAAGGAAAGTTATGACCAACCTAGATAGCATATTCAAAAGCAGAGACATTACTTTGCCAACAAAGGTCCGTCTAGTCAAGGCTATGGTTTTTCCAGTAGTCATGTATGGATGTGAGAGTTGGACAATACAGAAAGCTGAGCGCAGAAGAATTGATGCTTTTGAACTGTGGTGTTGGAGAACTCTTTGGAGTCCCTTGGACTGCAAGGAGATCCAACCAGTCCATCCTAAAGGAGATCAGTCCTGGGTGCTCATTGGAAGGACTGATGTTGAAGCTGAAACTCCAATACTTTGGCCACCTGATGTGAAGAGCTGACTCATTGGAAACGACCCTGATGCTAAGAAAGATTGAGGGCAGGAAGAGAAGGGGATGACAGAGGATGAGACGGTTGGATGGCATCACTGACTCAATGGACATGGGTTTAGGTGGACTCCGGGGGTTGGTGATGGACAGGGAGGCCTGGCGTGCTGCGGTTTATGGGGTTGCAAAGAGTCAGACATGACTGAGCGACTGAACTGAACCCAACTGATCCTGATGAAAAATTTAAATACTCACCTATTGGGTTAACTTATGCTCCTCGACTCAGTATATGGAGCTCTATGAGATCTGAACGCATGTCTTGATTTTACCCTCAGTTTCACTTTTCACCTCCCACCTCTGCTTCTAGCTCCCTGCACCCACCACTGCTGCACACACCTTGCCTTTGCTCAAATCTCTTCTGCCTAGAGTCCCTTGTCCACCTTTGTCTACTTCTATTAGATTCAGCAGAGGCAATGCCTCCTACAGGAAGCTCTTCTTCTCCTGTTCCATGCTGGTCAGGTCAGGTTCACTTTATCTATGGTCCAGTAAGACTAGCACCTACTTCTATCACTGGATTTAAATTGTTTTTATAAATAGGTGCTATGATGTCTGTTCAGTTGAGGTCAGTGTTATTTTGAGTTTGTATTTTCTGTCCCTGGCACTTAGGGAGTTTGTATTTTCTGTCCCTAGGCATATAGAGAGAGCTCAACACCCTTCTTTTAAATCAAAGAAAGAAACATAAAGATGTTTTAAAAATAAATTATCCAGATTTACTGTCTTCTTTTAGGGGTCCTCTTGCTACTTATGCATCAGGAATCACATCTGAAGTCAAGATTTTATTACTTTATAACATGAAGTTTTTCCCTCTAATTCAAGTCTTAAAATGTTTCCCTGTTTAAATTCTTTGGGAAAATATTACAGTTGCTTTATGTTGCAAATTGCTTTTCATAAAATAGAGAACTTTAAAGTGCTTATTTTAAAAAATGAATCTTTTGAATGCAATATTCATAATATTCCATATCAGATAGTGATATTTCATCACTTACTTTAGTCCCAGCATGTTAATATAAAAAGGTTTACATCTAATTTGGGCACTAATGTTCAGTGTATTTGAGGAAAATGGGAGTTTATAAATTTGAAATTTATAAAGCATTAATTAGATAACATGCTTAGTGCTTTACATAACAGATGTAATCTTCAGAAAATGTCCATTATTTGAGTGCCATTATTCTAACTTTACAAATGAGGAAACAGTCTTAGAAAGGTTAATGAACTTTAAAAAAATTTGATTATTAATTAATTTGGCTGCACTGGGTCTTAGTTGCAGCACGTGAGCTCTTAACTTGAGGCACATGGGATCTAGTTACCTGAGCAGCGATTGAACCCAGGCCCCCTGCGTTGGGAGCCCAGAGTCTTAGCCATTGGACCACCAGGGAAGTCTCCAAACTTTCTTAATGAAGAATGTTTATCCTTTCTTCCAGTAGTTAGATTTGCTAAAATCAAGGAGCTTGTTCATTATTATCTTCTATGTCCTCATTCTTACCTCTGAAGCCACTCATCCTAGCCTCTAACTTCCTTCTTTTTCTTTCCACTAGGAACCTGATTATAGAGACAGAAAGGGCTAGTGTATGCAACCAATTCTTTAGAAATTGGATAGAAAATAGCATTTATTATTACTTGCTCCCGGTAAGAATGCCTTTGAGAAAGTCAGATAGACCTGTTCTGTTTCTGTGGTCAGTGGAAAAGTCACTCTCAGATAAAGCATGCACCGAACTCTTCCTTCAACACATAAAAGGTCTTTGTTTACAGAAAAAATTCCATTTCCCCTATGCAGAGCTCAGATATTAGAGTCTTGATCCACCTAAACACAGAAGCAACTAAAAATACTCTGCCCTTGTCCACAGAAACAAGCAGAAGAGAAGAGACTCATTGAAGTTCATTCGCTCTGCTGAGCTGTCAACCTCCCTTGGTCCCTCTGAGCACATTCACTCCTTGCTTTTAGCAAGTTTCTTTACATTGTTTCCAAGTCCACTTCACGTAAATAGCAGAAGGTCATCCGGAGAAAAGTAGTCAGTCCTCTCAGATAGACTGACAATCACAAGAGATGGCAGCTGAAAGCAAGGGAAGACCCTGGGACACTTCAGAAGTGTGTAGAATGTTAACATCCACGAGTGGCATATTCAAGAAGTTTGTCTAGGATCAACACAGTAGACTGACTTTCAACTTGAAATTCTCAAATAAGGGTGTTATAGGAACAAGAACTTCTGGCCAGTGCCCACTGCCTCAGCTCAGAGTGCCACACACGGGTCCTCACTGGAAATGCTAAGTTGAAATTTTAGTAAAGCTGTTTATGACCGAGTATAAAACAGACCTCGAACAGTCCTGCAGTATTACAGGTTAGGAGTCACAGCAGATGACAAATACCTTTAATTAAACAGGGATGCAAATGGTCTCAACCTGAGTTTGCAGTGAACCAGGCTGCAAACATTAACTTCACAGGCAAGGTCCTCTCAAACACAGTTCACTTTTCTCCTTTCTCAAGTTTTTTTAAGTATCTTTCCTCCTCTGTATATTGTATGCAATTTCAGCGTGTTTTGTTGTTTTAAAAATACTGTTCGGTAAGGTGGGAACATGCATGTTTGAGTGTGTGTGTGTGTTTAATTTTTTGGTGGCAAGGAACTGCTATCTCTGATGAATTGGTTTCATTTAACCAAATTAACTGTTAGTTATATGAAAAATTAGGCAGTATTATCTTATACCAGTATGTAGAGAGTTACACAGAAGTACAAAATGTACATCAAGGGCCAATTACACATGAAGAACTACTGATAATTATGAGAGTTGGTTAATATTTCTGAATTATTAAGTCTGACAGCATACTCCTGCTTTCTGTGTTGTTTGGTCTATTGATACCAGATGCTTAATGCATAGTAAAATGTGACAGTGCAGTGGAAGTTAATGCTATTTTGCAAAACAAGGAAAATTACTGTGTGGAACATGAATGCAGCAGGCAGAAGTTAGAATTAGTTTTAAACAGAAGGGTGGCTGTAAGTCTGAAACCGTATTAAACTTCAAACACTGTTAGATCTTATTTCAGCATGGAGAGGAAGTTAGAGGGCTGCAGCAACCTTCCACCATGACACCTGCTTAGAGACTATCCCTTCCCAGTGTCATTGGAGCTCTTTCATCTTTGAGGACAATGCTTTGGGGTCGTGGGTCATTTGCCATCACAGTGATGTTCAACAGTGGTTCACTGATGGTGATGGAAAACTTTTTTTCTTAAGTACTCAAAACACTTTCTACAAAGCAGCACCAGAGATAAGAGAGAACCATGCACCAGAGGAGTTTCCCAGGTGGCTCAGTGGTAAAGAATCCACCTGCCAATGGAGGAGACCTGGGTCGATTCCTGGATCAGGAAGATCCCCTGAAGAAGGAGATGCCAACTCACTTCAGTATTCTTGCCTGGAAAATCCCAGAGACAGAGGAGCCTGGCAGGCTACAGTCCAAAGGGTCGCAAGGAGTCGGACATGACTTAGTGACTAAACAGCAACAACAACAAGTGATACAAGAGAGAAAAATTCACAAGGCCTGATAATGCATTATACATGATAGATTATTATAAGAGCAGATTAATACTCCTGAAATATTAACTCTGACAGTACAATCATGTTATTTTCTTGTTTCTTCTGTTGATACCAGATGTTTAATGCAGAGTAAAATGTGACTGCAACATTATCTGTCTGTGTAGCTAGAAAATACAAAAGTATACACTATCATGAATGTAAAGACATATAAAACATATAAGACAAACCACATATTCTTCAGGATTTTTACTCTCATTTAAAGTAAGTGAATCCCCCAAAGACATGGTAAGGGAATTTTCTATGACAAATGAGATAGCATTTTTATCTCTTCGATTATAAAATATGTCACTTTTGTTAATTGGGCTTCCCCCGTGGCTCAGCAATAAAGAACCCGCCTGCAATGGAGAGCAGCAGGAGCCATGGGTTAGAGTCCTGCTTGGGAAGATCCCCTGAAGAAGGAAATGGCAACCCACTCCACTATTCTTGCCTGGGAAATTCCATGGACAGAGGAACCTAGCAGGCTGCAGTCCATGGTGTGGCAAAAGAGTCAGAAACGCCTTAGCAACTAAACAACAAAAAATAAGTTGCAGAGGTGTGGGATATGATGTATCAGACTCCGTTCACATAAACTGAAATTTCAGTTGGTATCCATCCTGGACAGTGAAATATCTTAATGATATTAGCTATGCATGCATGCATGCTAAGTCGCTTCAGTTGTGTACAACTCTTTTTGACCCCATGGACTGTAGCTCGCCAGGCTCCTCTGTCCATGGGATTCTTCAGGTAAGAATACTGGAGTGGGTTGCCATGCCTTCCTCCAGGAGATCTTCCTGACCCAGGAATTGAACCTGCATTTCCCATGGTTCCTGCTTTGCAGGCAGAGTCTTGACTGCTGAGCCAGTGGAGAAACCCAATGTTATTAGCTAAGTAATGACATAAAACATGCTAAATATATTTATGTATGTTATTTAGCTCTTAAATAATAGTATGCTTATCACTATTATATTAAATAATATTAAATAACTATTACATGTATTTATTTAATTTTATAATAGCCCTATGAAGTGAGAACTAGGATTATCCGCACTTTACAGATACAGAATAGATAAAACCAGGTTAAGCAAGTTAGCCAAGACTATTCAGATATTAAATGACAGAACTGAGCTTTGAACTCAGAGAATCTGGCTTCTGAGGCCACAAACTTAAAATAAATGTTAAGGTGAGCAGAAGAAGATGGTGGAGGAGTAAGATGGGGAGATTGCCTGCCTCCCCACACATACATCATAAACTCATCAAAATAGGGAACAACTCCTACAAATCAACTTCTAAACAACAGCAGAAGATCCCAGGCCTCCAAAAAGGCAAGCTAATCTCTTTGGAAGGAGAAATGAAACCAATATTGTAAAGCAATTATCCTTCAATCAGGATGGGAAACACATGTATACCTGTGGCAGATTCACTTTGATATATGGCAAAACCAATACAATATTGTAAAGTTAAATAAAATAAAATTAAAAAAAATAAAAATAAATAAATAAAAAATACATGTTAACACTATCACTGCCCCCAGGCTACCTCCAACACCCTCATTTGACTCTCCCTTACATTCAGCCTAACTGTTGTTTAGGACACAAAGTCATGGCTCTACCTGATGGGAAGCCTCTATCTTCTTGTTAATAGGACATGAGGATTAAAAAATATGCAAATATTCATACCTTACTATATGCTCTTAATTCTTTAACAGTGGTTTTTCTACTTCATAGCATAAATGAGCTCTTTCAGGTGAAACAGCTTCTCTTTCTTACCAGATCATTCAATGGCTAGAAACTTAATCCTCAAGTTTCAGTTTTAAAAGAACCTAAGATAGCATATTGAAAAGCAGAGACATTACTTTGCCAACAAAGGTCCATCTAGTCAAGGCTATGGTTTTTCCTGTGGTCATGTATGGATGTGAGAGTTGGACTGTAAAGAAAGCTGAGCACGAAAGAATTGATGCTTTTGAACTGTGGTGTTGGAGAAGACTCTTGAAGAGTCCCTTGGACAGCAAGGAGATCTAACCAGTCCCTTTTGAAGGAGATCAGCCCTGGGATTTCTTTGGAAGGAATGATGCTAAAGCTGAAACTCCAGTACTTTGGCCACCTCATGTGAAGCGTTGACTCATTGGAAAAGACTCTGATGCTGGGAGGGATTGGGGGCAGGAGGAGAAGGGGACGGCAGAGGATGAGATGGCTGGATGGCATCACTGACTCGACGGACGTGAGTCTGAGTGAACTCTGGGAGTTGGTGATGGACAGGGAGGCCTGGCATGCTGCGATTCATGGGGTCGCAGAGTCGGACACGACTGAGTGACTGAACTGAACTGAACTGAAGCAATAACAGGAACAGAAAATGCAGAGACCAGAGATGTTGTATTAATAACTGGTGTCAGGGGATTCATAGTAGTTCCCCCTGCATAAATGGCAACCCTGGTTGTATCAGCATTTAACTTGAAATAAAACAAAATATAAAGCTCCAAAGAACTCTAGGTTGTTTATATACAAGAGTCAAATTCCATGTTTTTTTCCCACTTTTGAAAAGTATTTTGACAAAAAATAAGGTTTCATTTTAGCAAAGTATTTTAAATGGTTGTTTTTTCTTTTAAAAAATATTATTTATTTACTTATATGTTTATTTTTGGCCGTGCTGGGTCTTCACTGCTGCATGGACTTTAGCTGCTGCGAGTGGGGGCTACTGTCCAGTTGCAGTGTGTGGGCTTGTCATTACAGTGGCTTCTTTTGTTGTGGAGTGACTCCTGGTCTCTAGAACACAAGCTCAATAGTTATAGCATACCAGTTTAGTTTCTTCACGGCATGTGGGATCTACCCAGACCAGGGATTGAACCTGTGTCTCTTGCATTGGCAGGTGGATTCTTAACCACTGAGCTACCAGGGCAAAGTATTTTAACAAAAATACTTGCTTGATATTTATAAGAGGATTATATATAGTATGGGCTTCCCTGGTAGCTCAGTTGGCAAAGAATCCACCTGCAATGGAGGAGACCCTGGTTCAATTCCTGGGTTGGGAAGATCCGCTGGAGAAAGGACAGGATACCCACTCAGTCTTCTTGGGCTTCCCTTGTGGCACAGCTGGTAAAGAATCCACCTACAATGCAGGAGACCTGGGTTCGATCCCTGGTTTGGGAAGAACCTCTGGAGAAGGAAAAGGCTACCCACTCCAGTATTCTGGCTTGGAGAATCTCATGGACTGTAGAGTCCATGGGGTTGCAAAGAGTCAGACACAACTGAGCAACTTTCATTTTCACTTTATATACAGTATACATATATATATCGATACTTGTTCAAATTTCTTTTTATGTAGCCCATATTATTAGAACAACTGTCATCAGAATTTCTTTTAGGAATAGGGATGTCTTTCTAAACAGACATTCTTTAGAGGGGAAGGAAGTGGTGAATTACTAAAAGGAAGAAAGAAAGAATGTATATTGAAGAACAATTAGCAGTTTCTCTCAGACAACACTCCTCTCACTCTCTCCCCTTATTGCCAACATGGTCAGGTTGTATAATAACACTCAGGAATGCTTGTACAAGGATGTGAACATCAAAGAAGGACTCAGTTTTCAGCCACAGTGCACCTGGTTCAGGCACAGGTAACAAGAGGCACAAGGTAAAGAGCCCAGAAGAGGACTTCTCTGGTGGTTCAGGGGTTAAGAATCCGCCTTCCAATGCAGTGGATGCTGATTCAATCACTGGTCAGGGAACTAAGATCCCACAAGCCACAGAGCAACTGAGCCTGAGCACCACAACAAAAGATCTCCAGGTGCTGCGACTAAGACCAGAAGCAGAATTCTGAGGATGCAAAAATCTTAAAGAAGGCTTTCAGTCATTACAGGCCCAGGAATTAAAATGCTGGAGGCGATTTCCACTGACCCATCTGTATAACTGAGCAGGATACTATGGGGTCTGTCAGGGACAGGCCCTTCCCCATATCCTCTGCTGTAGCTCCTCTCTGAAGCACTTAGATAACAGTATCTGATGCATACTTCCTGAGTTATTTCAATACAATTCAGTCACTCAGTTGTGTCTGACTCTTTGTGACCCCATGGACTTCAGCACACCAGGCTTCCCCATCCATTACCAACTCCTGGAGCTTGCTCAAACTCATGTCCATCGAGTCGGTGATGCCATCCAACCATCTCATCCTCTGTCTTCCCCTTCTCCTCCTGCCTTAAATCTTTCCCAGCATCTGGGTCTCCTCCAGGGAGTCAGTTCTTCGAATCAGGTGGCCAAAGTATTGGAGTTTCAGCTTCAGCATCAGTCCTTCCAATGAATATTCAGGACTGATTTCCTTTAGGATTGACTGGTTGGATCTCCTTGCTGTCCAAGGGACTCTCAAGAGTCTTCTCCAACACCACAGTTCAAAAGCATCAATTCTTTGGCACTCAGCTTTCTTTACAGTCCAACTCTCACATCCATACATGACCACTGGCAAAACCATAGCTTTGCCTAGATGGACCTTTGTTGGCAAAGTAATGTTTCTGCTTATTAATATGCTGTCTAGGTTGGTCATAGCTTTTCTTCCGAGGAGCAAGCATCTTTTAATTTCATGGCTGCAGTCACCATCTGCAGTGATTTTTGAGCCCCCCAAAATAAAGTCTCTCACTGTAACAGATGCTAAAACCACCACCAAATGAAACCACCACTACTTGATGAGCATGTAGCCCCCATATGTCCTAGCCCCTAAGGTTTGATCATGTGAGAGTGGGCCCATAAAGAAGGCTGAGTACCGAAGATTGATACTTTCAAACTGTGGTGCTGGAGAAGACTCTTGAGAGTCCCTTGGACAGCAAGGAGATCCAACCAGTCAATCCTAAAGAAAATCAACCCTGAATATTCACTGGAAGGACTGATGCTGAAGCTGAAGGTCTAATTAGCCACCTGATGTGAAAAGCTGACTCATTGGAAAAGACTTTGATGCTGGGAAAGGTTAAGGGCAGAAGGAGAAGCGGGTGACAAAAGATGAGATGGTTAAATGGCATCACTGACTCAATGGACATGAGTTTGAGCAAACTCCGGGAGATAATGAAGGGCAGAGAAGCCTAGTGTGCTATAGTCTATGGGGTCGCAGAGTTGGACATGACTTAGCTGCTGAACAACAAACACCAAGCACCCAGGTAAATGCAACCTGGGTCCCATTATCAGCATTTGGAAGATATTGCAGTTTGTATAGACAGGCATTTGTGGATATGGAAGTTTTAGGATACTCAAAGAACAGTGAACTAGAGGACAAACTAATTATTAAAGTTCTATGAAGAAAAAAAAACAAAGACTTAGGATATTTGAGAATTGCTTCTCTCTGAGAACAATTTTATTTCCAGTATATTTAATGACATAGTACACTGGGCAACTGCTGAATTCGGAGGGGTAGCTCTCAATACTGATTGAAAATTATATTCACCTATGACGAGGGTAAATAAGTAGCTGTAGGAAATGAGGGAGCCAACCCAGTGAACACCTGAGAGGCCGTTCAGGGTACTTGGCGGAAAAGATAGAACGAGGGTGAAAGGAATTGGAGACACAGTCAAGAGGGGTAATGTTGGGTCTTCTGGCTTATACTGAAAACTCTGACTTTCATTCTGCTGTTTTTCGTAACAAAAGCATTTTATTTGGAAAAAATAAGATTAGACTAAAATAAGGAAAGTACTGTTTGTATTGAAAGAAGATAGCTGATAACAGAATAATTATAGCAGAAGCTGGCATTTGATGAGGTCACAATTTGAAGAAGATGAAGGAATTTGAACTATTATTTTAAAATTTATTTTTAACTGGAGGATAATTGTTTTACAATGATGTATTGGTTTCTGCCATACAACAATGTGAATCAGCCATAGATATACATATGTCCCCTTCCTCTTGAACCTCCCTCCCACCGCACCCCTCATCCCAACCTTCTAGGTTGTCAGAGTACTGGTTTGTGCTCCCTGTGTTATACAGCAACTTCCCACTAGCCACCTATTTTACATACGGTAATTTATATGTTTCAATGTTATTCCATTTGTCTCACCCTTTCCAACCCCGTAGGGTTTCCCAGGGAGCTCAGTTGTAAAGAATCCACCTGCTATTGCAGGAGATATGGGTTTGATCCCTGATCCAGGAAGATCCCTTGGAGAAGGAAATGGCAATGCACTCTAAAACCCCTTGGAGCCTGGAGGGCTACAATCCAGGGGGTCACAAAGAGTCAGACATGACTTAGCAGCTGCATTTTGGTTTAGCTCCTTCCTCAACTGTGTTCACAAGTCAGTTCTCTATGGTTGCATCTCTTCTCAGTAAGAAAAGAATGTGCTGAGGAGTTTTATGCAGAGGAGACATAGCCAGACTCATGTTTAACAGAATCATCCTGGGTATTGTGTTGAGAATGACAGCAAAGGGACACAGGCAGGGAGACCAACAAGGACAACTGCAGTCATCCAAGGGAGAGATGATGGTGTCTTGGATTAGGGTGATTTTTGATGAAGGTCAGGGGTCTGAGGATTGACGTTACCTACTTATAAAATAATACGCTAAACTCTGTTTCATAGATTCTGGCAGAAGACACGAGACTCTTGGGTCAGAGACAAAGGACTTTAGTGCTTATAGCATAACAAGCAGCATGGGTGTCGAATTTGTGTGGGTTCCCCTTGTCCTGCCAAGTCCCTTGGAGGCAATATGGGTGGGCCCAAATGGACGCTGCATAATTGGTGGGCCTGTGTTGCAGCTGTGGAACACTGAGCTTAGGAAATCCATCTCTTTTGCAGCACTAAGCAGTAAGCCAACCTGTTTTTTATCCCTCATGCCATGACATTGCCCCATCCCTTCAGGTTGCTCACTGCAAACACAACCCTAAGAAGTGTAAGTGAGGAGTGGGCAGGACCTGCCACTCTTGGGGTACTTGGGAAGAATGTGCAGGGACCTTCAGGTGGGTGGCTAGCAACTTGGAGTGAGAAGTAATCAGATCCTCAACATATTTTTTAAGTAAAATTAACAAGATTTTTCTGGGGCCTTTGTTCAAAATATTTTTCTAAATGATCCCTCTTTCATTGGTTTATTTTGTTTGAGAATAGTTTCATCTACAAAGCTCTGGGAGTATCTTAAATTCATTTCCAGTATACTGAATACATCTCACCCCGCCCAAATCTAAACTTCAAAATAGTGCATTCGGGTCACAACATGCTTAAAGATTCTCAGATGAAAGAACAGATTAACATCTGAGTATTTTATTTTGTCAAAATCTGTCAACTAATAAGATAATGCAGTAGAAACAATATAGCTTATAAAAGGTGAAGAAATTATAATTTAATTTTTCTAACCAAGGAAAACATTATTTTCTTGTCACAAATTCTACTACTTGTATCATCAGCTTCTAGAAGATACCCACTTTCAAACCATGTCTTAACATTTGTGTAAATTTCCAATTATAACCTTCTTTAATTTTACCAGAGATTCAAATATCCAAATTTGCAAGCTAATACTTGCATTATCTTTACCAAAGGGCCAAATGTATAAACTTCCTGTATCATGTGCTATTTAAAACTAACAGGAATGATTAAATTAATATTCAAGTTGTTGCAAGCAACACTGCAGAAAACCAAGGTATGTTTGAACTTCTTAGTTTCTTAGTATAAGTTTTTTAGTTCTCCAGATTACAGTCATACAAAATCAAAGAATAATGAAAGCTCAACCACTGGAGTATGCTCAGTGAAAATCTTTATTAATATGTTCCACTGAAGCATGTTGTCCTGTTAGAACATTACTTCGAGCTGTTGTTCTCAATACTGACTAGACATTGAGTCACTATCTTTGAAAAATGTAGTCTGCCACAAATGATTTTTGGGCTTCCCAGGTGGTGCTAGTGGTAAAGAATCCACCTGCCAATGCAGGAGACATAAGAGATGCAGGTTCAATCCCTTGGTTGGGAAGATCCCCTGGAGAAGGGTATGGCAACCCATTCCAGTATTCTTGCCTGGAGACTCCCATGGGCAGAGGAACCAGATGGGCTACGGCCAATGAGGTTGCAGAGTCAGACACAACTTAAGCTACTTGCTGCTGCTGCTGCTAAGTCGCGTCAGTCGTGTCCGACTCTGTGTGACCCCATAAACGGAAGCCCACCAGGCTCCTCTGTCCCTGGGATTCTCCAGGCAAGAACACTGGAGTGGGTTGCCATTTCCTTCTCCAATGCATGAAAGTGAAAGGTGAAAGTGAAGTCACTCTGTCATGTCTGATTCTTAGCGACCCCATGGACTGTAGCCTACGAGGCTCCTCCGTCCATGGGGTTGTCCAGGCAAGAATACTGGAGTGGGATGCCACTGCCTTCTCCGAAGCTACTTAGCAACACTGATTTTCAAAGAAGAGTAAACTATAAAATTGGGGAGCACACATTTAGCAGTCTTCACACAGCTTGAATGAAGGCAAAAGACCCTGATTTTACCAGAAAACAGTGTTCCATTAATGAGAGCTTGGACTTGACTTTGCTACAGGAAGTTGGTGAGTGCTTTTCCCCCCAGGATAAAGGATATTCTCTTCTCAAAACCATCTATTCCCCAGTGCTTTCTTTTCTCCCTTCACCAAATCACACATTTATTTCACTATTAATGACTTCAACAGAGAGTTAAAGTATTTCCTGCTTGACAAAGAAAATTAACACACTCTTATTTTGACTTACATGTTCATCTTTAGTCACTTTATTTAGAATGAACCTATTCTGCCTGCTAAGTCATTTCAGTCATGTCCGACTCTTTGTGACCCGTTAAACTGTAGCTCAACACTCTCCTCTGTCCATGGGATTCTCCATGCCTTCCTCCAGGGGATTTTCCCCATGGAGGGATCAAACTCGCATCTCTTATGTCTCCTACAGTGGCAGTGGGTTCTTTATCACTAGCGCCACCTGATCGACTCTGCTCCACAGAAAGCAAATTTCTCCCTTTATAAAACCAGAACCCAGTGACCCCACTAACAAACTACCAGCTTGTGAGGTGCCATATCAGCAGCCAACTGATCTTTGATGTCATATGTATCTTACCTCAACTTAAGATTCTAGGAGTTTCAATGTGTATCATATTTGCTTATAAAATAGAAGACAATACTTTGGAAAGCTGTTCATGTAGATGACAGAAAAATCTATTCAGTATAGTATGTAGTCATAGTCACTTCAGAGTCCACGCATCTGGTTCTAGGATTTGACTCATTGAAAGTTTACATTTATGGAATTCTTACTAAGTGCTAGGCATTGTAGTAAATGCTTCATATGCATTATCTCACACGGGCATGGGTTCTATTATTCTCAATTTCTTACAGATAAAAATAGAAAGCTACAGGAAAGGTAAAGAAGTTGCTAAAAGCCACTTGGCTACTAATGATCCAGTGATTCTACTCATCTAATCATTTCCCTGTAGACTACCTCACTTTATATTTCTTCTTGTTTGCAAAACAAATATGTAACGCTCAAGAAAACAATAATTGACTATAAAACTATTTTCACCTACAATGCTAGTGTCAGCATTCAGTGTGTTTTTTATTTTATATAAACATACATTATTGTAAATATATTTACATAGAAATAATGTATAACTGAGGGCTTCCCAGGTGGCTCAGTGGTAAAGAATCTGCCTGCCAATGTAGGAGCCGCAGGAGACTTGGGTTTGATCCCTGGGTTGGGAAAATCCCCTGGAGAAGGACATGGCTACCCACTCTAGCTTCTTGCCTGGAAAATCCCATTGATGAAGGGGATGGCTACAGTCCATGATATTGCAAAGAGTGGGACATGACTGAACACACATGTACGAATGTATATTTATAAAATATGAATATTCATAATATATTTTAAAAATTTAAAGTCTATCAAACCCCCAACTAAAGTTAGCTGATTAGAAATTCAACTTTCTTTGCTAATGTTATTTACAAAAATTACTGAAAGGAAAAGATTCTGCTATTTCTTCTTTCAGGGTAATTTATGGTCTTGGCAAGATTAGCCTGCCTAATCTCTTTTGTTTATACTCTGCTAATCTGGGGAGAGAAAGCAGAAGTTTTACAGCAGCTTAATTTAGCAAAACATTTGATTAAACCAGTTACTCTTTTATAGTAAAAACACAGAAGCTATCAGAATGCATGGTAACAGTGCTCTGATAGGACTTGACCTCCATGGGTTTGGACAGTATCTGAGAAAGAGATCTGTCTGGTATTTGGAAGCTTTTAGAATTCTTCCCCTACTCAAAATGCTCTGTTATCAAGTTGGTGAGAGGTAGGAGTGTGTGTGTGTTCAGTCATTAAGTTGCATCCAACTCTGAAACCCCATGAACTGTAGCCCACCAAGCTCTTCTGTCCATGGGATTTCCCAGGTAAGAATACTGGAGGACACAATCAAAAAAGATTCTTTATTCATAATGCTATTAATATTTGAAGTGATGTTCTTCTCTAAAAAAATGAAAGTGTTACTAAATTACTGCTATGTTAAGATGCAGTAACAAAACTTCCATTCATACTAAGTGGAAAAGCACAAGAATTCCTAAGGATCTGCTGACGATGTACATGGGTATACCTAACTGCTAATTCTTTGTTGGGTATCTCACATCAACTTCCAGGAACCTTCTAGTTGTCCACTGTACCCCTCAATTTTGAATGAGACTCAGTACTTCTGATCCATTTCCATAGATATGATTGCTTGAAGTAGCACTGTTTTAGTAGGGTTTCAGCCTCCACATGGCTGAGATTAAAAATGAATACAACTACACATCTGTCAGATGCAACTCATTTTTTAATGAGGCCTCAGAATGTTAAGTGATGTTTGTTTGCTCGTTTTGTGGTATGGCATCACTTTTCTTATGAGCTCAGGAAAGTGACTATTTTCTTGTATTTCTCTATTTTCTTTCATTTATTTCCATTAGTCTGTTGAAATTGAGCATATTCTTCTTTCCCTAAGGCATGCGACATGTATAAATATGCATCATCATTTTACCTTCTCCTTCTTTCCCACTCTCTCAAAGTAACCACTATTTACAAAAACTGACCACTTTTCAGTTATTGGGTAAAAAAAAGTTACTTGAAGATGCTCAGAAGACAAATATGCAAATAAGAATCCTTAGAGAGATCTCACACATATTTTTTATTCATAAATGAACAAGTGTGTTTAAACAGCAAGTGATTCTGTGAGTAGTTCAACTGTATAGTAACTAGAGGCAGGTAAAAACAGCAAATCTAGATAGAATGCTTATAATCCAAAAATCACATTGGAAAGGATTTAATTTTCCATTCAGGAAAGTCTTCCTCTACTGATTATCCAGTGGTTTGTGGAAATTGGGGGGGCGGAGGGAACCCAAGGAGGAAATCCATGAAAATTAATTGCTATTCTTGCACAAATCAAATAAATTCTTTTGCATGATCATCAACAACAGGATATAAACAAACTGTCCTGATATCTTTCCTTTTCTCAATATCACTTGGCAGGAATCTACATTCCAGCTGATGAGGATCAGTCAGTCTAACTGAATAACAGGCTTATTTTATTCCCCAGTGGCCACCACTGGAAGACTTGTGTGAAAATGATCTTTGTCACTTTCACGATCGCTAGTCATGCTCTGTAGACTGAAAGAATGACTGTTTCCAGAATTCAAAAGAGATGTGTGATGTGATGTTTATTTCAATTTCAGTTAACTCCGCCCATCTTACAGAGAATTTGCTGTGACTATTCTGCTTTGCCAGTTTAAACTTTGGGAAAAACTGCTCTTTAGTCATGCTGACTTAATCTTTTTTCTCAGCTTCTTACAGTGATTAACCTATGTTTCAGTTCAGTCAGTTCAGTTCAGTCGCTCAGTCGTGTCCGACTCTTTGCGACCCCATGAATTGCAGCACGCCAGGCCTCCCTGTCCATCACCAACTCCCGGAGTTCACTCAAACTCACGTCCATCGAGTAGGTGATGCCATCCAGCCATCTCATCCTCTGTTTACTCTTCCACAAATAGCAAGGGAACACACCAAAGTTATTCTAACTCAAAGATACAGAGAACAAATCAGTGGTCAGGGAGGAAAACAGGTGAAGAAGATGAAGAGGTTCAGACTACTAGGTATAAAATGAGTTAGCCAACATTTTACAGTAACTTTAAATGGGGCATAATCTATAAAAATATCAAACCACTATGTTGTACCTCTAAAACTAATATGATACTGTAAGTCAACAATACTTCAATTGAAAAAAAAGAAAGGTAAGTTTTTCTAGCAATTACTCTTAGCAAACATTCTTCTATTAAGGTCCTTTATATACCTGTCAGCAGCATTTGAAGCAGGGCAGGAAAATTATAGTTACCTTTTGTGGTAGACACAGAGGAGCACCACCTAGACTCCCTCTAGGGATGACCTGCTGCCCCACAGAAGGGACTGTGGTCAACGACAGGCTCCGGATCTCAGTATCTTCAGGATCTGCCTCAGCTGCAGAGAGAAAACTGCCCAAGAGTACATGCTTCCCAACCTGTCCACACTCAGTGTCAATGGCAGGTAGGGCCATAAAGGCCTGGACAGTTTTGACCCAACAAGGGACACTCTGATGGTTGAACAGTCATTCAGATTCCCAACGGGTTGACCAAGACTTTGCAGGTCTTATATTGATCACAATTGAACTTCTTGTTCCAACCCATGCTTCCTTCCCCCTTTCTTTCAGTTATTGATCCCTAATAAACATCTTGCACCCCAAACTACATCTCAGGGTTTTCTTCTAGAGAGCCCACCCCATGATAATTACTTTAGCTCTTTCTGTTTTTATTGAAGATGCTTTTCTTATGACCCTGAAATTAATGATTGGTAACAAAAGCTGAGGACAAAGATGCCAACAGCCAATATTGATGAATTACAGACCAGACTGCCTTCTTCTCGATCTGGCTTAGAGTGACCACACTGGCCTTGTTATATCAACCTATCACCCCAGGACCCTCTCTCCACTCAGCTTTTTAAGCTGAAGGACAGCTGGACAGGGAGGAAACTTCTAGGAGGGCTGCTGCTCCATTTTCATCCTCTCCATTATACAAGAGAGGAGGGGAGTATGCCCCTTAAAGAGGGTACCAAGAAAATCAGTCATGGAGGTTCAGGATACTTGCAAAGTGGAGACTCAGAGTCTATCCCCCAACTTTTCTGTCACTGAGCTTCTTTAAGAGGCAGGAACACAGGAAGAGATAGAATTGGAAAATAAAATGAACAGCCTGCATTAACACATTTCAGGTTGGCAAAGATGTATGAGTTTCTAGTTGGTCAAATGAACACCATTTGATACAAGGCTTAGCCCGTCTTATGAGTTTCCCATCCCATCAAGAGGGCTGGTCACCTGGAAGAAGACCTATCAGAGCAAAATCTATGGCTGAGATCTTAGGGAATGGTGTTGAAAGGGCAGAGTTCCTCCAGAAAACATCTTCTGTCCCAGGTACTGGGGAGCAGGAACTCAGGTAGTAGACAAGATGAAGTGGCAGCCAGCAGTGGGCGATTCCCTTGTAGCTCAGTTGGTAAAGAATATGCTTGCAGTGCAGGAGACCTGGGTTCGATCCCTGGGTTGGGAAGATCCCCTGGAGAAGCAAATGGCAACCCACTCCAGTATCCTTGCATGGAAAATCTCATGGACAGAGAAGCCTGGTGGACTGCAGTCCATGGGGTCACAAAGAGTTGAGCACGACTGAGCAACTAACACTTACACTAAGCGATCAAAGAAGTAAATATATTAAGGATTATAGGAGCTGTGTTTCTCAGAGTTGCCAAAGGGGCTACAGTTACAGAAAAGGAAGAAAACTAAAATGAATTTGGCACTATTGGACTGGAATTAGATGTATACATGTGAATTCACAGTGTTCAATTTATCAACTCATACCCAGTGCGGTCCACTAAGATTATCTGAGAACAACTTCCCAACAGCAACTGATACTTAGCAAAAAGAAGCTGACTGCCCAACACTATCCTCCTCAAAAAGAAACCAGAGCTTCTTGGAGGACTGAGGCACAGAGTGTACAAGAAAGCCTGGAACATCTTGTTTGCCAGAAAGCAAAGAAATGCTCCAAAAAATGATAAGAATGTATCTGAAGAACACAGATTCCATCTTGAAGTAGTTTCCACTGCCCAAATGTTAGATAATTTGAGTCTGAAAGAGTGACAGGAAGGAAAAATAAAAGAATGGCAAGAACGGAGTATATGCCTTTTAATAAATTAGGAATCATGCATCTACACTGATCGAAATAAATCAACAAATGAATAAATAAAACTCTGACAAAGAAGTCGGACACAACTGAGAGACTAACACTGAAATTCTGACAAGGAATACAATATTTACAAAGTTTCCAAATTTCTCCCAATAATGTGCATGCATGCTAAGTTGCTTCAGTTGTGTTTGACTCTTTCGCAACCCCATGGACTGTAGCCCGCCAGGCTTTTCTGTCCATGGAATTTCCCAGGCAAGAATACTAGAGTGAGTGGCCATGCCCTCCTCCAGGGGATCTTCCTGAACCTGTGATTGAACCAGGGTCTCCTGCATCTCCTGCACTGTAGGCAGATTCTTTACCACTGAGCCACCAGGGAAATCCAAGATAGCCCTTAGCAATGCCGTTGAGGACCTCTTTCTCTAATTATAAAAAGTGATAAGAAAAATTACTTTCTTATAGTAATTTTAGGAGAATATAGACATATATATATATAGGAAAATATGTGAGTGAGTGAAGTCGCTCAGTCGTGTCTGACTCTTTGCGACCCCGTGGACTGTAGCCCAGCAGGCTCCTCCGTCCATGGGATTCTCCAGGCAAGAATACTGGAGTGGGTTGCCATTTCCTTCTCCAGGGGATCTTCCCAACCCAGGGATCGAGCCTAGGTCTCCCGCATTGCAGGCAGACGCTTTAACCTCTGAGCCACCAGGGAAGCCTAGGAGAATATAGACAAGTATAAAAATATTTTAACCACTTTAGCCCCCGCCAGCCAATGTTAATATTTTGGTATGTTTCTGTCTAATCTCTTACTCTGGAGATGTAAATCCCTAAAGCATTTCTTCTGTTTAACTCATATGAGCTTAATGATTAACCCTGGATACAAATACAGACCACTAACCTTAGAACTAGTTATCTTAATTGTTAAGTTACTTTTTTAGATCTTTAAAATAAATTCAAGAAAAATGTATAGACAGCTTAAATACGAAAATAAATGCTCGGTTCAGTTATTGGCAAATCTTTAAGCATGCTTGGGACATCTTGGGTATGTGAATCTGCTTTTCAACTGTCATTTTTATGAAATCCCAATGCAAACTCAGTACGTTGAAAAAAATTTAACATTCAAAAAAAGCAGAGATTCATAAAGAATAAAACAATGGTCATTTGTATTAATAATTTGATTGGGTTGGCCAAAAATTTGTTCTGGTTTATCTTAAGGAAAAACCTGAACAAATTCTTTAGCCAACCCAGTCCTATCAAGTGATAATCACTGGCTCTCATAATTTAAATAAATCCTTACATTCAACAAGGAAAGTCCCCACACTACTACCTAAAACAGTGCAAGTTATTAAAGCTAGTGTTCTGGTCTCGCTCAGACCACAGGCAACAAGGGCCACTCCACTCACACAAGGCATTGGTAAGCTCCTGCTAATCATTTTTCTCTCAAGAGAATTTAGGTCAAATTTCTCAAAGTCTCAAACCAAAGATGAAAGGGACAAGATGAAGGCATACAGAGGACAAACGAAATACTTTCCTGACAACCAGAAAGCCCTAGTCACACTTAATATGATTTCCTTTGCTAATTCATCCTGGAAGTTGAAGTCTAGTCATTGACAACCTATCATTAATTCTTTAAAATAAAACAGATCAGTTAATGTATATAAATATGGCACTCTGAGAATCAATGATCTGGAGCTAACTTCCATGTCATGTTGGCCTTTTTGTTTTTTCAATTGACAGAAGTACAGAATTTCACAAGAACGAGGAGGAAATAATATATTAAGAATGATTGCTTTTTTTTTTTTTTAAACAAAGTCCTAACAAAAGAGTTTGGGCAATATCTAGAAAACCCAACCAATTTTCTTGGCACATCTCACTTTTCACACTCCTTTTTCCAGTTATCAAGCATTCCCTTAGTTGTGCTCTGTACTTAAAACAGAATAACTTCTAATGACTCCTTTGTCACTATAACCATAATAATAATTATGCTCTAACCCCGTAACTGGGGCTTCCCAGGTGGTGTAGTGGTAGAGAATCTGCCTGTCAATGCAGGAGACACAAGAGACTAGGGTTCAATTCCTGGGTCGGGAAGATTCCCTGGAAGGGGAAATGGGAACCCACTGTAGTATTATTGCCTGGGAAATCCCATGGACAGAGGAGCCTGGCAGGCTACAGTCCATGGGATCACACAGAGTCAGACACAATGGAGCAACCGAGTGCACGCGCATGCGCGCGCGCGCGCACACACACACACACACACACACACACACACACACGAAACCCTGTGGCTACTCTGGGTTGCTCTAGGAATGTTGGATAATAGAGAGTTGGGGACAGGGGTTGGCTTTACAAAAAAATATTCAGCAACACACTATCAATTCTGTGTACAGAGAGCATGGAATTCAGCAAGAACATGGAAATTTCATCTTATGTGTCATCAGGGAGATGCTAATTTCTATAAATAAAGGGGCTGTTTATTTAACTCCTTTAAACCACACACTATGAAAACAAATAGATTTTTCACCCAATTTTGAGAGTATGTTTGGAATGCTCTGATTTATAATCTAAACTATATACTGTGCACGATCATGCAAATTATGTATGGGGGTTGAGGGAGCATAATTTTAAATATTTCCATTATTTATGCTGTACATATTTTGAAAAAAAACCACACTTTTATGTTTTAAATGAAGAGAGCTCCAAATGTTCACTGATGTTCTAATACCATGAATTTCAATGTTCTTTTGGCTACAGTCATGAGAAATTATCCCAGAGAAAAGGCAAGCTCAAAAATGAGTAAATCTTAAATTCACATCATCAAAAGCCTGAAAACAAAAGTGAGCATTCTAAGTGAGTCCGAAGGTAGTCTGGAAAGGTTAATCTTTTGAGGACACTTCGGAGAGGCATGTTTTGCCAAAGACACTGAGGCTTGAAGTTTGGTGAAAGGAATAGCCAACCACCCAGTGACGGGCATCTTCAAGAACCACTGAAACCCAGGCATGCCCATGTGACTGACAATCCAATGGGCTTGCCACGGGTAGTTAAAAGTCCAGCCTGAGGGAAATTTGGCGGCTACTCAAGAGAGACATGCCATGCATATTAAGATTCCATGGACAGAGAAAACAAACAATGGTTTTAAATACAAGCCCGGAACCAAGGAATGTAATATTGGTTCAATGGCTGCAATGTATCATTATCTATAAATACTGAAAATAAAAGATCAGTGCGAAGGTTCCACACTGAGGTCAATTAATGAGCTTCCAGAACTACTGAAATGGTTACTAATAAGGGAAAAAAAAACAGAAAAAAATTTTTTAAATGACATCAAGATCAAAAACATTGTATGAACATAGGGTATAGTAAAAGGAAACCAGTGTTTTAGACACTGGCTCTCACTGCCTCCCTTGGGCCAGCTTTCCCTTTGTAAATCTCGATGGTTTCCGTGGAGTGTTTCTTTCACCCTGGACATGAACAGGCCACAGCGTAGAGGATACAAACTGTAGGCACTGGCTGTGACTGAGTTGTTTCTGTGTGTTACATGCTGCACAGTGAGAATAGCATCCATGTGTCAATCATACAGCAAATGTATGTATGCATGAAACCAACTTTTATAAAACTATAAATTATTAACTCTATCTTAATTTTATTATACTTATAGAAAAATATTATAGCCTTGACTTTATTTTATATAAAGATGGTTGAGTATCTTTTCAAAGAAAGCTGAAAAAGTATACTGAAAAAGTATCTTTTCAAAGTATCTTTTCAAAGAATTGCCTAGATATAAAGAGAGAAAACCTTCCCTGGTGGCTCAGATGGTAAAGAACACACCTGCAATGCAGGAGACCCTGGTTCGATCCCTGGGTGGGGAAGATCCCCTGGAGAAGGAAATGGCAGCCCACTCCAGTATTCTTGCCTGGAGAATTCCATGGACAGAGGAGTTCTATGGTGGGCTATGGTTCATGGGGTCACAAAGAGTTGGACATGACTGAGTGGAAACTATCAAAGAAAGAAACAGGAGGGAACAGGAGAAAGAAAGAAAGAGGATGAGGGGGAGAGGAGCAAAGGAGACAAACAGCATTGTAGGTGCTGATTCAGTTTTTAAAAAAAATTTTATTGGAGTATAGTTCCTTGACAATGTTATATTATTTTCTGCTGTACAGCAAAGTGAATCAGCCATATATAAACAAATATCCTCTGTTTTTTGGATTGCCTTCCCATTTAGGTCACCACAGAGCATTGAGTAGTGCTATACAGTTGGTTTTCATTGGTTATCTATTTTAAACACTGTTGCGTTTGTTGTTCAGTCACTAAGTCATGTCCTACTTTGTGACTCCATGGACTGCAGCAGGCCAGGATTCCCTGTTCTTCACTGTCTCCTGGAGTTTGCCCAAAATCATGTCCATGGAGTCAGTGATGTCATCCGACCGTCTCATTCTCTGTCACCCCCTTTTCCTCCTGCCCTCTATCTTTCCCAGCAACACGGTCTTTTCCAATGAGTTGACTCTTCGCACCAGGTGGCAGCTTCAGCATCAGTCCTTCTAATGCATATTCAGGATTGATTTCCTTTAGGATTCATTGGTTTGATCTCCTTGCTGCCCAAGGGACTCTCAAGGGTCTTTTCCAGTAGTACATTTGGAAAGCATAAATTCTTCAGGGCTCAGCCTTCATGGTTTAACTCTCACATCCGTACATGACTACTGGAAAAACCATACATAGTACTGTATATATCAGTCCCAATCTCCCAATTCATCCCACCTCCCTTTCTTCCTTTGGTGTCCATACATTTTTTCTCTATCTGTTGTCTTCATTTCTGCTTTGCAAATAGATTCATGTGTACCATTGTTCTATATTCCATATATACGCATTAATATACAATACTCATTTTTCTCTTTATGACTTACTTCACTCTGTATGACACTCTCTAGGTCCATCCACGTCTCTGTAAATTGAACAATTTCATTCCTTTTTATGGCTGAGTATAATATACAATATTCCATTGTATTTATGGGTATCTCTTCTTTATCTGTTCAGTTTTAAAATACAAACTATTAGAAACTAATGAGCTGACTTTTCTATAAGAAGATGAACCAGATACAGATTTTAGTTCATGGCTGAAAATTGAAGTAGACATTCCTACCCACAATATACTTTCTTTTCCTTTCAGTGGAAACCCTGCCCTCCCCGTTATTTTTTTAACCTTAATGAACACCTTTTTTTTTTTTTGTACTTATGGTGAAACTACCATTTACAATCACACAACGATTCCCAGAGATAGAAACACAACACAAGCTACATCAACCATACTCACCCTTGCGGGATTTAAATAAGAGCAAAGATCCATATATGCAGAAGGTGTCCATGACTGGATGATCCAATAGAATTATTAAAAATAGAGTTCTCAGGTTCCTGAAGCTGAAAGCCACAGGGATATTCTAGAGCTTATCTTTCATTTTGTCAAGCTAATCTAGGTTCTGTACATTGATCTCATTTTCTTGCTTAAGTTATAGCTCCTTTTGCTTTCGTCAAAGGGTGATATATCTCCATGGATGCAGGGACCATACTGAATTTCACTCATTGTTAGATTCCCTGTGTTTGGCTCCACTGAGTTCTTGGTAGGGATTCAACTATATGTTGAATCATGAAACAACAGAGTGAATAAGTTCACCCAATGCCTAAAAATATTTCCTGCCTTTACGATTTAACATTTTAGGGGCTTCCCTGGTGGTCCATGCTTCCACTTCAGGGGGTATGGGTTCAATCCCTGGTCCAAGAATTAGGATCCCCATGCTGCATGGTGTGGCCCCGGAAATTTAACATCTTAAATCTAAATAGTTGAGGTAGTTCTCATTAAACATCTATTAATAAAATAATGTGACAATTCAGTTCAGTTGCTCAGTCGTATCTGACTCTTTGCAACCCCATGAATCTCAGCACACCAAGCCTCCTGGTCCATCACCAACTCCCTGAGTTTACTCATGTCCATTGAGTCGGTGATGCCATCCGGCCATCTCATCCTCTGTCGGCCCCTTCTCCTCCTGCCCCCAATCCCTCCCAGCATCAGAGTCTTTTCCAATGAGTCAACTCTTCACATGAGGTGGCCAAAGTATTGGAGTTTCAGCTTCAGCCCTTCCAATGAACACCCACGACTGATCTCCCTTAGGATGGACTGGTTGGATCTCCTTGCAGTCCAAGGGACTGTCAAGAGTCTTCTCCAACACCACAGTTCAAAAGCATCAATTCTTAGGCACTCAGCTTTCTTCACAGTCCAACACTCACATCCATACATGACCATTGGAAAAACCATAGCCTTGACTAGACGGACCTTTGTTGGCAAAGTAATGTCTCTGCTTTTGAATATGCTATCTAGGTTGGTCATAACTTTCCTTCCAAGGAATAAGCGTCTTTAATTTCATGGCTGCAATCACCATCTGCAGTGATTTTGGAGCCCCCCAAAATAAAGTCTGACACTGTTTCCACTGTTTCCCCATCTATTTCCCATGAAGTGATGGGACCAGATGCCATGATCTTAGTTTTCTGACTGTTGAGCTTTAAGCCAACTTTTTCACTCTCCTCTTTCACTTTCATCAAGAGGCTTTTAATGTGACAGAGATGAGTATTAATATGAAAATTGGATTTAAAAGGGCAGAAAGTTTTGACAAAAATTTTAAAAAATGATTTTTGTGTTGTCCATTATATGTCCTAATAGAATTAAAGCGCAATCCCTACTCACTCTTTGATGAATAACATTTTAACATACTTCTTTTCATTCTCATCTGTGCACATTATTGATTATCTGCACAAACTGTTTTTCCACAGCCATCAATTCACTATTTAATTTTGTAAAGCACTGCTATGGACTGAATGTCAGTGTCCCCCTCGCAAAATTCTTATGTTAAAATTTAATTCTTAATATGGTATTTGGAGGTGGGGCCTTTGGAGGTAATTAGATCATGAGGGTACAGCCCTCATGAAAAGGACTAGTGCCCTTATAAGAAAAGGCCAGAGAGCCTCTTTCTACAATATGAGGATACAACAAGAATGTAGCCATCTACAATTCAGAAGAGGGCTCTCAACAGAATCCTTGATCTCAGACTCTCAGTCTCAAGAAATAAGAGAAATAAATTTCTGTGGTTTATAAGCCATAGAGTCTATGGTACTTTGTTGTAGCAACTCAAATTGCCTAAGAGACAAATACAAAGGCCAATAATTACCAAATTCAGTAGATATGCCTCTGAGTATCCATGAAGATTTTTCAAGAACTTTGTAGGCAGTAGACGAAAATCCATTTTCATATTCTCAACTTTTTGCAAAAATTGATCTGCCTGAGAATAGGTCTCGGGTCAAGGCATCAATTTAGTTTATTTTTTCCATTTCCTTCTAACAATCAAATTTCCCTCATATTAGGGAGGGAATATTCCCTCATATTCCCTTTCTTCTGAAAGGGAAGAAAGGGTTATGTTTCACCCAATCCAAATCTTAGGGAAAAGTATCTGAAAACTTCCTCAACTGAATCAACATAAACTTTTGATAAGACTTTGATAAGGCTTATCTTTCCCTTTCTACTATGTTTTTGTGTTACAGACAAACTAGGGCATTAGAAATAGGGTATTCTGCCCATGTTGGAATATTCTGAAATCAGATATATATGTAGAGTTGGGTTAAAGAAGAAGTGACAATCATCTCTAAAGATCTATTTTCTTCTATACCCCTAATTCCCATCAACAAAATTGTGGATGCTGAGGAAGATCCTGAGAAGAAAGCAACAAAAGTGTGCCAGTAATAAATACTAAAGGGTATTGTAGGCTATTTCTCATAGAAACTCATAGAAAGGCTGTAACTAATTATGTCCAATGTCTATTTCAGAATTAAAAAGTTAAGATTTGTAAACATGCATGGTCCCTTCCCTCTCCCTATCTGGTTTCCTTTTAGAATAACTGAGTCCACACACCAGTAGTTAGGGCAGAGCAAAATAACATGAAGAGGGGAGACAGGAGCACATGCCCAGTGTTGAGTGTCTGTCTGAGCATCATTAAGAAGGTGTCTGCACGGTGGCCAGGGCTTCCAGGTGGTGCTGTGGTAAAGAATCTACCTGTCAAGCAGGGAGACACAGGTTTGATACCTGGGTGGGGAAGATCTCTTGGAGAAGGAAATGGCAGTCCATTCCTGCATTCTTTCCTGGAAAAATCCCATGGACAGAGGAGCCTGGTTGACTACAGTCTATGGGGTTACAAAGAGTTGGACAAGACTTAGGATTGAGCATGCATGCACTCTGCATGGTGGCCACATGTGGGGTGTCGGACCTAAAAGGTGTAAGGCGCTTATGGCGACAGGGCAGTGGTGATGGGAAACTGTCCATAGGCAGGATTGATCAGATAAGTAAATATTTTAAGGGTGATGGAATCCATGTTTCTCACTGTCAGAGGAGAGAGTTATATATGCATATATATTCATATATATTATACATCTGGTTTCCCTTGTAGCTCAGTCATAAAGAATCTGCCTGCAATGCAGGAGACCTGGGTTTGATTCCTGGATCAGGCAGATCCCTTGGAGAAGGAAATGGCAACCCACTCCAGTACTCTTGCCTAGAGAATCTCTTGGACAGAGGAGCCTGGTAAGCTACAGTCCATGGTGTTTCAACAGTCGGACACAACTTAGTGACTAAACCACCACCATTATAAAATTAATATAAATTAACCACCAATAATATAATAATTTTAACCATCAATATTAAAATGTATATTTCTAACTAAATTGTACTTTCAAGGTTTACCTATCCATTTTGTAAAATACTAAGTTTCTTTGATCAATAATAAGCCAATAATAATTGTAGTGATAACTTAATCCAGATGAAGGAAGAATAGCACTTAGGTCCTCTGGTCACAGAGAATATAAAAAAATTAATTTCAATTTATATACCTTATTTTATAGCAGAAACATATAAAATGTGATCAATAAAAGACCATCAAGCATAAAAATATATTATGTTAGGATAAAATTCTGTAGGAGAAATGGAATGGAAATATGAGTTCAAGGAGAAAATGGGACAATGTAAAATTTCTGGTTGTTAAAGAAGAGCTTATTCATGGATTTTTAAAATGAGGATGGTGGGCATAAAGTCACTATAGCACTTAAATTATATTGATTAGAACGTTTGAAAGGATGACAATATGATTTCTATATCAAATGTCAATAATTAAAATATGCTGAAAGTCACATCTTTTGATATTATTTTACCTTATGATGAAAACGTTTCACTGTTAATTTAAAATGTGGGAAATAGGTAAAATAGTTTTTAAAAAATATCAGAGGTATGCAAGCAATCCCTAAATGTAAATATTTCATCTGTCTTTTCCAACTAGAAAAACAGAAATTCACAAAAATTAATTAAGGTTCACAAGTTCACAATAGTAAATGATGAAAGCAGGAAGAATCTCTTTGACTCTTATCTTCTAAAGTTACCACTGCACCTTCAATTTCCCAGATTTTCCTCACTTCACTTCACTTCCTGGCCTGTTTGTCTTTCCAACTGTTGGCCTGGCTGACCCACAGGAACCCCAAGATTACCCCCGATGCTGGAGTGCAGACTTGTAAAAGCAAGAGCCACACAGAGGCCCCTACTTCCCACACACTTCTCGTAAGTCCATGTGGGCAGATGCGTCCATGACTTCTCTGTAAGCTCCACCACGTCCACCTGCCACAGTGCTTCAGGAGGCCTGGTTGTTGCTTTGCTCAGTGGTCTTCTGAGTTTCCCTTCTATGCCTTCACTTCCCTAGCTCCTACCATAATCATGTAAAGCTTAATCAGATTAATAAATTTCCTACTCTCACAGTATGCATGAGGCTCTGCTTCTTGATCAACACAATTATTTTTACCTAGAATAATTCCAGAGTAACAGGATCTTAGTATTAGCAATCTAGAATGGGTTCTTTGATCTGGCTGGATTTAAAGACCATCATGATCTTGTTTCAGAGAAGGCGATGGCACCCCACTCCAGTACTCTTGCCTGGAAAATCCCATGGATGGAGGAGCCTGGTGGGCTGCAGTCCATGGGGTCATGAAGAGTCAGACACAACTGAGTGACTTCACTTTCACTTTTTACTTTCATGCATTAGAGAAGGAAATGGAAACCCACTCCAGTGTTCTTGCCTGGAGAATCCCAGGGATGGGGGAGCCTGGTGGGCTGCTGTCTACAGGGTCATACAGAGTCAGACACGACTGAAGCGACTTAGCAGCAGCAGCAGTATGATCCTGTTTCCAGTTGCAAATAGGGCAGTGGTAGTCCATGGCATGCAATGGGAAAACACTACCTATATTAAAAAAATTTTTTTAGCTAATTTATTTTTGGCTGTGCTGAGTCTTTGTTGCAGTGTGTGGGCTTTCTCTAGTTGCAGCAAGTGGGGGCTACTCTCTAGTTGAGGTGTGCAGACTTTTCATTGGGATGGCTTCTCTTGTTGCAGAGCCTGGGCTCTGGGATACACAGGCTTCAGTAGTTGTGGCACATAGGCTTAGTTGTGGGATCTTATTAATATTAATAGTTCCTGGATTAGGGACTGAACCCATGTACCTTGAATTGGCAGGCAGATTCTTAACCACTGGACCACCAGGGAAGCCCTCAAAGAACACTACTTAAAAGTATCACCTCTAGCCACCTAGAAAGACCTTGCATATCCAAGTGGTTCCTGCCATAGGACAATTTAGTGGAAATAAATATGAAACTACCATGGATTGATTTGGTTGTTTCTAAATGTGCTGGGCAATATGGAAGGGGGGAAAATGGGATTAGGGTTTTAAATTCGTAACTCAAGGTCTTGGTAAGGAATTGAAAACTTCTAGAATAGCCCTTAGGTGACTTATTTCTAAAAACTAAAATTGTAGTCAAAGAATTGAAATTCCTAAAAACTAAACCCAAAATTCAATCATGTGGATGGCTGAACTGCAAGGCAAATTTAATTCTAAGTTCTCAAGGTCTTTTAGAAAATTAATTAGAAATTAATTAGAAAAGAGTTGAGTTTCTGAAATTTGGGAGGAGGGCACATACACAAATTCCAAGAAAGCTGAGGATTTTTAAGACCCAAATTCTACCATTTTCTTTGACAATCAAAGTGAGATTTCTACCATTTTCTGAGATTAGTTACCTTCTGTCTGAAGAAACTGTAAAAGATCTCTTATTTTCAGGGCATTACTATCATCCTTAAGCCCTACTCCCATCACCTCTCATTGGTTCTAACTCTACAAACAGATTCAAATCCCAGATGACTCCAGAGGTTCAGCTACAGAGTATGACCCATGAGGATGTCCTCCTAAGGGATAGGAGGGAGAATAAAATTATTTTTTATTATAAGGAATTTGCACTACTTGTGAAGCAGTATGGTGTTATTTGAAAGTGGTCTTGAATTAGTTGTAAATGTGTATTGCAAGTTCTAGGAAAGCCACTAAACAGTGTAAAAGGAAGAAGTATAATTGATAGGCTGAGAAAGAGAAAATGGAAATTCATATGAAATATTCAATGAAAACCTCAAAAGGCAGAAAAAGAGTAGAGAACAAAATAGGAACAAGGAACAAGGATAACAAAGAGAAAACAGTACCCATACTAATGCTAATCAAAATAAAGCTATAATAATTTCTGAAAAAGTAGATTTTGGGACAAGGAAAGTTATCAGGGATAAAGAGGGACATTAAATAATGATTAAGTGGCCAATTCTCCAAGAAGGCATAACAACCTTTAAAATGTATGTACCTAGCAACAGAACATCGAAATACATAAGGCAAAATCTGATGGAGCTGCAAGAAGAAACAGATGAATCCACTACTATACGTGGCTTCCCTGGTGGCCCAGATGGTAAAGAATGCAATCTGGGAGACCTGGGTTCGATTCCTGGGTCAGGAAGATCCCCTGGAGAAGGTAATGGCTACCCACTTCAGTATTCTTGCCAGGAGAATGTTACAGACAGAAGAGCCTTGTGGGCTACAGTCCACAGGGTTGCAAAGAGTTGGACATGACTGAAGTGACTTAGCATGCAGGCATGCACTTTTATATATAGAGGCTTCAACATCCCTCCATCAGAAATAGGTAGATAAAGCAGACAGAAAGAACATAGTTGAACTCAAAAACATTGTCAATCAACTGGGTATCATGGACAGCCATAGACTACTTCATCCAACAACAGCAGAATATACATTCTTCCCAAGCTCACATGGAACATTTGCCAAGATATACCACATTCTGGACCATAAAGTTCATCTTAAATGTATTTATAAAGATAGAAATATTACAATGTCAGCTCTCAGATCACGATGAAATTAATAGATATCAAAAGCACAAAGACAGCTGGAAAATTCCCAAACACATGGAGATTAAACAATATACTTCTAAATAACATTTGGGCCAAAGAAAAAGATCTCAAGAAAAATTTTAAAATATTTTGAAGTAAATGAAAATGAAAATACAGCTATCAAAATTTTGAGATGCAAAAAGCAATGTTTAGTGGGAAATTTATAGCATTGAATGCATATATTAGGAAAGAGGAAAGTTTAAAATCAGTCATCTAAGGAAACTAGAAAAAGAAGAGCAAATTAATCCAAAATAAGCAGAAGAAAATAAATAATAAAAATAGAGTAGGAATCAATGAAATTGTCAGCAGAGACAATCAATGAAATTAAAAGCTATTTCTTTGAAGAAATCAACAAAATCTACAAGCCTCTAGCCAGGTTAACTAATTTAAAAAGAGATGCTATGCAACTCATTAACATCAAAAGTGAAAGAGGGGCCATCACTACAGACCTCATGGGCATTAAAAAGATGACTAAAGAATATTATGCCTCATCAAAAACATAAAGAAGGCAGGAGTGGTAATTCCTACTGTATCCCCATTTCACTTGCCTATGTTGACTATGCAGGACACAGGTAAATCTTCAAGAATGACAATAGTATATTGTGAGCTTAATAAGACAATGATTTGAATTAGAGCTGTTGCACCACGTGGGCTTCCCTGATAGCTCAGTTGGTAAAGAATCTGCCTGCAATGCAGGAGACCCCAGTTTGATTCTTGGGTCAGGAAGATCCCCATTGCAGCACATCAATACATCCCTGGACACCAGCTATTAATCTCAGAAATGCAGTTTGCTTTCACCTAGAAGGGTCAGCAATAAACAGTCACTGTCCCATCCACTTATATCAAGTCTGTAGCCCTTGTCTTAATCACAATCCAATTAGGAGAGACCTTTATTGCTTCTTCATTCACGTTCACCTATTCACATATTCCTCATTCACATATTCATTCTTCATTCCTGATCCACTACATTGATTGTTATCATGTTGATTTGACCTTATGAAGAGGAAATTAAACTTTTCTAGACATCCCATTAGACACATGTATGCCACCTTGATGGATTTTTTTAAGGGGATGGTGATCAAGGGTCAAGAAAAGCAGGTTGCTGCATCTGATTCCTCCTACCTCAAGGAAGAAGCACAACAGTTACTGAACATTTTGGATTTTTAAGGAAAACAAGTGTCTCATTAGGGTTTGATACCCCAATATGTTTACTGAATAACCCAGAAGCCTGCCAGTTTGATAGGGTTCAGAGCAAGACAAAGTCCTGAACAGGTTCAGGCTGTTATGTAAGTGACTCTGCTGCTGGGTTCATTTGATCCAACAGGTCCGATAGTGTCTGAAGTGTCTATGGACAACAGAAATGCCCTCTGGAGCCACTGGCAGGTCTCTGAAGGTGAGTCACAGAAAAACCTATAACATTTCAGAGCAAAGCCATAATTTTCTGCCTATAACAATTCTTTTGAAAAAGTTTTGTCTTGCCTCTCGGTCTCATGGAAACAAAACATTTGACTGCGGCCAGCAAATTACCATGTAACCTGAGCTGCCCATGGAGAACTGGGTCTGACTCATCAAGCTATGAAGTTGGATGTAGAGAGCTGCACTCCATCATCAATTGTAACATGTATATATCAGGCTCAAGAAAATCTTAAAAGCACAATTAATTTCTAGAACCAATTCTCAGATTTCTGCTACATTACCTCCTTTCACAACCTACCACAGTTTTCTGCAGTGTGATGACTTAAAAAGAAAAAAAAACAAAAAACTCAGCCTGCTGTATAAAGAGTATTGCATGATATGGTGACACCACCCAAAAATAAATGGCTGCAACAGTACAGCCCATTTCACAACTGAAAAATGGTTTGAAAATAAACCCTCCAAATGGACAGAACTTCAGGCAATGCACCTGGTGGTTTGTTCTTCCAGAAACGAAAGATGACCAGAAATACAGATCTTCATTGATTGATGGGTATTAGATGAGAGTTCAGTTGTACAATCAGTTATTTAGAAGAAAAACGATTGGAAGACTGTTTACAAGAGGTCTAGAGCAGAGGTATGTAGATAAGCCTTGCCACATGGTTATTAACTGTAAAAGCATTTTTTTTGTTGTTTCATATTAATGCTTCCCAAAGACCAACTTCAGCAGAAGATCTCAATAAATAGCCTCTTTTCTCAGCTATTCCTATTGTCAATCCATGAGTTCATGGACAAGATGGTCATGGTGGCAGGAATGGAGATTATATGCCTGCAAGTTATTCATCTTCCTGTACCTGTTTTCTCATATTTAAGATAGAGATTATAAAAGTACCAACTCAGTGGGGTTATTGTGAGGGCAGATGAAAATATACATGAAAGAACACAGAACAGTAAGCAACACATAAACAGTGACTAATAGATACTGAGTGATTTTCTATCTATCAAATATGTATAAAGCACTGACTATACTGAAGGCCCTGTGTGAGGATGTTGTGAACTAGACAGTCAAAGTCCCTGTTTTCTGAAGTTGACATTCTTGTGGAGAAGGTTTTCAACCGTTCATTACAGTAACTGTTATTTAATGATCATGTCATAAATGCCAGCAAAATGAAATTCAATACTCTAAGGAGGCAAAGAACAGGTTGAGATGTTTTCTTTCTAAAACAGATAGCTTAACTAAGCCTTAAGAGAGACTGTTGTTAATCATTCCTGTTATTTTGACAAGCAACTCTTGTCCTGTCTACAAACCATCTATTCTAGGTTATTCCTTTAGAAAAATAAAACACACAAAATTATCCAGCCTCTACCCTTAAGAGCCCCTATTGTCTGTTCTTTTTATTTCTCAAAAACAACCAACTAAACCTACCCTTTGCTCCTTCTAAGTTAGTTCTGTAATCATGATGTTTTCCTCAAATTAAAGCTTTGATATTGTGTAAATATTGACCCAAGATCTAGAAATATCTTTTAGAAAAGAGAAAAATTATATGGTAGGTTGATATGCATTATACATAGTACATATTTATAATATATTTTCTAGAAATAATCTATAAATGCATTAAATATAGTGAGGCAACCCTACACAGTAGAAAATGTGCCAATAAAATTCAGATTTTATTGAAAATCCATTTGCTTGCACAATCTAGCTCCTGCACTTGGTCAACCTCATAGGAATATTGTGTAGATAAAATGTAGATGAAAATATTTAGATTGGTGATCAGCCCCCTGTGGGTACTCAATAAATATTCATTCTATTTCATTTGTGAACATTAGTTTTCCAATGTTCATTCATTTAACAAGTATTTATTGAGACTCTACTAAGTGGCACATACTCTGCCAAGCATGGTGTGTACACTGGTGAGACAGTCAAGGTGTTTGATGGCAGGGAAGTTATCGGGTATGTGTGTCAAGTGAAGATAATAAGATTCAGCCAGCTGGATTGTCCAGTGGTCACATGAGATAATGTTTGAAAAACCAGCAAAGAACTATGCTAGTTCATTTTCAGACTTCTACTTACCAAATAGTTATGTTCTGATTCCAGATGCAGAAATGCAGAGAAAAGTAGGTGGGTAGAATTCTAACCTATTCCTTAATTTCTGTGTGAGCATAGAAAGTACCTTACAGCATTGTATTACACTTTTCTTGGCTCGGAGCTTGTATACATGCTAGAGGGCTAAGCGGCTTACTGAGAAATGGCAGATGAGAAATCTAGGTAAGGAACAGATTTTCAGGCTGTTCAAAGAACTGATACAGAAGAAGCAAAAACCCCGGAGACATGAGAAAAGAGTATGGGATTTTGAGATTCTAGAATACCGAAGGCAGAAGGAGGAAATTCTGAAAAGTTAAACTGGCCCTTGGACCTTTCCAGATTAAGAATCGTTAAAATGGTGGGGAGTAACAGGTAAAGAAAAGACACAATATGTCTATAAGTGGGACTCTCTGAGACACCTACCAATGTAGAAGGGGCTCATGTTATTATTATTTGTCCACCAAGTATTCAGTGAATATCTGAATATTCACTGGAAGGACTGATGTTGAAACTCCAACACTCTGGCCACTTGATGCGAAGAGACGACTCGCTGGTAAAGACCCAGATGATGGGAAAGATTGAAGGCAAAAGAGGAAGGGAGCAGCAGAGAATGAGACTGTTAGAGAGCATCACCGACTCAATGGACATGAATTTGGGCAAACTCTGGGAGATAGTAAAGGACAGAGGAGCCTGGGGTGCTGCAGTCCATGGGGTCACAAAGAGCTGGACACGACTCAGTGACTGAACAACAACAAGGCGCTCTGATTGACCAGTCACTATCATCTCAGTAACTTTAAGGATGGGAGGAAAGGAACATTAGTATTCTCTAATTTTCTTAACATTTACTTATATTTTTGAAAGACAGCATAGTTAAATTTGCTTTAAAATTTTTTTAATTGATATTTTTGATGATGATAATTGTATTTGGAAAATATTATATGCTCATTGTTCAGAAGAAATTTTTCTATTGCTTCTTGACATGAGAGTGGTTGGCACAAATAAATGGTGTGGACTGAACTGCTCGGCTTCACAAAAGTAGGAGGTATTTGATATTTGAAGAGGAAAATTCTGGAGGGAGAGAAGAAACAGAGAGGCTGGCCTCCGTCAGGGGGAAGAGAAACATATATAAGGTTGGACATTTTGGGTGTCCACTGGGGATCCTGGAAGGTATCCCCTGTAGATAAGAGGCCTACTGCAGTCTACAGGCTTTAGTCTAAAGTTTTTTTCTTTAACATTAGAAGCATTTAATAAACATGATTGCTATGTCATCACAGAAGTTGAGAGGCTAGTGTTACTGTGGTTCTGCTAGTAAGAAACAGAGCAACTCCAAAATGGATGAATACAGGAATCATCACCACCTATTGTCACCTGCCCTGTTGTATTTCTGTGGCACTGGAGCAGACACTGCATATGTACTGGTCACTGAATATGGTGGACACTGTGTATGTACTGGACACTGTGTATTTAGTGAATAATGCATATGTGCTCACGAGGTTGTGTCACTCAGATTCTGTCAGGGTGGGAGGACCTGTGTTCCCAGCTTCTGGGAATGTCACCAGTTGCTTTAGGAACTGCCTTCAGCTAAAGAGAGCTCCTTTCCAAGGTTGTGCCCCTCCGCACCACCGGCCTTCAGTCACCCTGAGGGCAGTCCATAGCCAATGGCATGTTGCTACTGAGCTCTGAAAGCCTGGATCTTCACCCTAATCATGGGACAATTCTAGGGGCAGTATGGGCTCTAGATATCCTTGTGGGCTGAGTCTTTGGTTTTTTAAAAGTTTTTAATTGGGGACTAAATTGCTTTACAATGTTGTGTTGGTTTCTGCTGTAAAACAACATGAATGAGTCATAAGTATATATTAATATATATTCCCTCCCTCATGAGCCTCCCACCCCACCACCCCGAGTCTTTGGTTGAGGTTGCATCCCAAGCAAACTTCTCCCTCTGTCTGTCTGTTTCAATCCCCTGGCACTTATCCTCAGACTCTGTCCTAGTAAAGTCCCATGCTGGTCTATCTCTGTCTGTCTTCCTGGATCTCTTCTGTAACAGGTAGAAACAGCAGAACCTGGTGGTGGTGGAGAGGTGGTGTGGATAGACTTTATTTCAGACTAGGGCCTTTGTGGCTTCTCTAAGAATCATCCTGGCCCAAACCACCCACCTCCTCCCCCTAGAAAAGAGTTTTTGGGTGTCTAGGTTAAGAGGCTAATCAGAAAATGAAATGTTGGAAAAGCCAGTGAATCAGAAACAGAGATGGAGTCTCAAATCTTGGCATGGGAAGTAGGGTCAGATCATGAGAATGAACTAAGGTTTAGCATGGGATTGTGAATTTATAAGCCAGAGTATTCAAAACTCAAGTGTGAATAAGGAATGCCAAGACTATTAAACAAGAAATGACAAAACTCTTGAATCTTTTCCTTCCTCTTGGAGATAATCAGAGCCATCTGTTCCACCATTTTTAAAGCTGCTTCAAAATAATTACATCCAGGCCTTACCTAAAATTGTACTTTATTAAGAAAAAGATTTACATTTAACAATGGTCTCTACTATTGGGTTACTCTTCATTCAACAGCAATTTTTTTTTTTAATATGCATTCTTGCTTGCCATGTCTGTATGTGTAAAGTGAGTACTAGGTTGACATTATAAACTGGCTTCTTAGGAGAAAGAAAAACTAAAGGAAAAATAAGTGCAATTTTTTTAATTTTAAAGAAAGAATAAGAGGAAGCATTTGTGATTTAAGGTATTTTTGGTCAGGTCCAGGGCCAACATCTGAAGTGCCTTGCTATTTACTATGTGATAACTAAACAATACTAACAGCAGTCTCAGGATATATACATATATACACACATATATATAAATAAATATATATATATAATTAAATATATATAATTACTGTCTCAGATGCAATCAGAATAGCCACCTTAAGCAAACAAGAAATGGCACATTTTACATTTTAATTGGGCAGAAGTAATTATCAACAAGCTAACACCTTAGCTGGGCTGAACTTGCCTGATAAGCTCATTTCTACTTACACCCTCTGCCAATGGAGCAGAAGGTGCTCAAATATGAAAAAAAAAAAAAAAAAAAGAGAGAAGCACCAGGCATTTTGACTGTCATTTATTTACTGCTCACAATTTCATTCTCATAAATCTATAGGGAAAGCAGTCTGCCATTTTTCAGATGGAAAAACCAAGACTAGCCTCCGAGCTAGTGAGAGAGCTCTGAGGTAGGCCAAGGTATAAAGCAGAGAAGCAACTGTCCTTGTGGGGTGCTATGGTTATGGACAGCTCAAGGTAAAAACAGTATCCCTAAAAATGGAGGCCAGAAGGATTGGGTGGGAAAGGTTCGTGAAAGAAAGCTCTAAAGAAGACAGGATGGTACTCTGGAAGGAGAATGACTCTATAGTACAAGCTGAATAATCACGGGTAACCTGAAGCTCTTTTGAGTCTTGGTTTTCTTTTGTGTGCATGCTAAGTTGCTTCAGTTGTGTCTGACTCTTTGGGACCCTATCAACCATAACCCACCAGGCTCCCCTGTCCATGGGATTCTACAGGCAAGAATACTGGAGTGGGGTGCCATGCCCTCCAACAGGGGACCCTCCTGACCCAGGGATTGAACCACGTCTCTTATGTCTCCTGTGCTGGCAGGTGGGGTTTTTTTTTTACCGCTAGCGCCACCTGGGAAGCCTAGTTTTCTTTTGCCTCTAACAAATAGTAATGCCTACATCAGAGACTGGTTTTGAAGACCAGGAAAAACATGTGAGTAAAACACGAAGCAGTACCCGGCACATGGCAGGTCCTCTTAATCCTTGTTCCTTTCTTATTTTCTTCCCTTCCTCTCCTTCACTCTCTGGCCCAGAAGCAGTCGTAATTCTAACAGGGGGGCAGGAAGTCAAGGTTAGTTAAGACAAAGCTCATGAGGAAGGGGAGAATTGTAACTACAGTCATTCTTTTTAAAGATATGACTCAAACTCTATTTACATTTTATGTCAGAAGTTAACGGGAACTTGAAGGCTTGAGTACTCAAACCTGCTTTTAAAAGACTCCCAATTTTTTAAAAAAGAGAATGTGTGGAATTCTTCTTTGACAGTTCCCACAGTGGGACTTTCATATGTTTCCCAATAACTGGAGCCCACAAGCTCCCCTTTTCCCAACACATTATTTGTTTCCCAGGAACTCATAAGATTGCAGCCATATGGGTGTGTGTTTTAAAATCCCCTCATCTCACCCCACAATCTCATGTTGACAAGCCTCCTTTCTTTCTCCCTTCCAATGTCTACCCTTCTAGTCCTCTTAGGTCCAGCTTTTTGAAAGAACAATCTCATCCACTTTTACAGCTCTGGAAGGCCAGGCATAGGGCCATGGACACAATGTGCACTAAACAGAAGTTATTGACCACATAGGGGTGGACTTAGAGGTCTCAGTCACATAGGGGTGGACTGGGAGGTCTCAAGCCCATGTATTTGTATTTTCAAAGTCACAGCAGAACTTGGAATTCCCTGGCAGTCCAGGGGTTAGAACTCCAAACTTTTACTGCCATACAGCCTGGGTTCAATCCCTGGTTGGGGAACTAAGATCCCACAGTCAAGCAGTCAAAAACAGAACAAAAGAAAACAAAGTCAGAGCAGGGGGATTAGGACATAGACATTAAAATGCAGGGACATAGCCATTTTTCAAGTTTTGGTGATTTCCAAACATGCTTTATGTAAAAGAGAAGGCCTCAAGGGAAGCAGGGCCGAGATTCAAGCCTTAATCATAGATTAGAAAGAGGACAGCAAAAAAGGCAGACAGCTTAGACCATCTGGTGGATGAGGGTCAGCTGGGCTGGAGGCAGAAGGCTTTGGGGTACACCCTGTCATCTGGACCTTCATGGCTCTCCCTTTAGAGACTCCAGTTTAGCATCTTCTCCCTTTACTTCCTCTGGTCCTACTTCTGTTTTTGCATGTATTTTTCTCTCTTCATGTGATTCATAATTAGTATTTTCTGAAGATAGATGATTAGGCTAGTTGCTATCTATTCTGAAAACATTTCCATGTCTGGGTATCTCAAAATCTAAAGGCCACCCCATGACCTTTATACCTAACTATTGATTCTGGTGTAATTAGCAGAGCCAATGTACATAAGACACTAACATTGGTAGCCAGTGTTTGAAGGAGAAATTTTTGGCTGATTTCTGAAGGGGATGTTGGGCAACTAGAATTTTACTGTTGCCTTATGTGGATGCTTTATGATCTCCTGTGCTGAAATTAAGCTAGTTACCGGATGTAGCAAAACACACAAAGTTCAGTTCAGTTCAGTTCAGTTCAGTCGCTCAGTCGTGTCCGACTCTTTGCAACCCCATGAACTGCAGCATGCCGGGCCTCCCTGTCCATCACCACTCCCAGAGTTCACTCAAACTCAAGTCCATCGAGTCAGTGATGCCATCCAGCCATCTCATCCTCTGTCGTCCCCTTCTCTTGCCCCCAATCTCTCCCAGCATCAGAGTCATTTCCAATGAGTCAACTCTTCACATGAGGTGGCCAAAGGACTGGAGTTTCAGCTTTAGCATCAGTCCTTCCAAAGAACACCCAGGACTGATCTCCTTTAGAATGGACTGGTTGGATGTCCTTGCAGTCCAAGGGACTCTCAAGAGTCTTCTCCAACACCACACTTCAAAAGCATCAATTCTTACACGCTCAGCTTTCTTCACAGTCCAACTCTCACATCCATACATGACCACTGGAAAAACCATGGCCTTGACTAGACAGACCTTTGTTGGCAAAGTAATGTCTCTGCTTTTGAATATGCTATCTAAATTGGTCATAACTTTCCTTCTAAGGAGTAAGCGTCTTTTAATTTCATGGCTGCAATCACCATCTGCAGTGATTTTGAAGCCCCAAAAAATAAAGTCTGACACTGTTTCCACTATTTCCCCATCTATTTGCCATGAAGTGATGGGACCAGATGCCATGATCTTCGTTTTCTGAATGTTGGGCTTTAAACCAACTTTTTCACTCTCCACTTTCACTTTCATCAAGAGGCTTTTGAGTTCCTCTTCATTTTCTGCCATAAGGGTGATGTCATCTGCATATCTGAGGTTATTGATATTTCTCCCGGCAATCTTGATTCCAGCTTGTGCTGCCTCCAGCTCAGCGTTTCTCATGATGTACTCTGCATATGTTAAATAAGCAGGGTGACAATATGCAGTCTTGACGTACTCCTTTTCCTATTTGGAACCAGTCTGTTGTTCCATGTTCAGTTCTAACTGTTGCTTCCTGACCTGCATGTAGGTTTCTCAAGAAGCAGGTCAGGTGGGCTGGTATTCCCATCTCTTTCGGAATTTTCCACAGTTTATTGTGATCCACACAGTCAAAGGCTTTGGCATAGTCAATAAAGCAGAAATAGATGTTTTTCTGGAACTCTCTTCCTTTTCCCATGATCCAGCAGATGTTGGCAATTTGATCTATGGATCCTCTGCCTTTTCTAAAACCAGCTTGAACATCTGGAAGTTCACGGTTCACTTATTGCTGAAGCCTGGCTTGGAGAATTTTGAGCATTACTTTACTAGCGTGTGAGATGAGTGTAATGCATTCTTTGGCATTGCCTTTCTTTGGGATTGGAATGAAAACTGACCTTTTCCAGTCCTGTGGCCACTGCTGAGTTTTCCAAATTTGCCGGCATATTGAGTGCAGCACTTTCACAGCATCATCTTTCAGCATTTGAAATAGCTCAACTGGAATTCCATCACCTCCACTAGCTTTGTTCATAGTGAAGCTTTCTAAGGCCCACTTGACTTCACATTCCAGGATGTCTGGCTCTACACAAAGGATCCCATTAAATCTGAATTTCATATAAACAACAAAAAACACTGAATGTAATATTTGCGATATACTTATACATGCTCCAATGGCTGCCTGGCTTCCAGGCATAGTGTCTATATTCTAAATAGCAGAAAAGAGAACGGAAGTAAAGGGCCTGGCCATGCCTATTAAGGACGCTTGTCTTAAGTAACACCTTAAACTTGGTATACCGTGAGAATTCAGTCACAAGGTTATATCTAACTATTTATACAAGGAAGGCTGAGAAAGCAGTCTTTGTAATGGACAGCCATGTGCTGAGTTAAAAATTGAGGACCCTTATGAGGAGGAGTGGGCAGACATGGTGGGTCAACTAGTCATCTCTGTCAGAGAAGTGATGGAAATTGAGGCATGCTTTGGAAGTAAAATAAATTGAACTGGATTGAATATAGTGATGTTGACACTGGGTTACAAAAGCAAAAGGGGAATCAAAGAGGTCTTTAGATTTTATTTCAACCAGGTTAGTTTACAGTATGTGTGCGCTAGTCACTCAGTCATGTCTGATTCTTTGCAACCCCATGGACTGTAGACCATCAGGTTCCTCTGTCCGTGGGATTCTCCAGGCAAGAATACTACAGTGGGTTGCCATTCCCTTCTCCAGGGGAGGTTCCTGATCCAGGGATCAAACCCAGGTCTCCTGCATTGCAGGCAGATTCTTTACCATCTGAGTCACCAGAGAAGCCCCAGTTTACAGTATGGAGTCCCCTTTTAGCAGAAATGGCAAACCTAAGAGAAATACATATTCACAATGTATTAAGTGTGTACCATAAAGCAGTGGTTGCCAACCTTTTTGGCACAAGGGACTGGTTTCATGGAAGATAATTTTTCCACGGACCAGGAAGGAAGTGGGGATGGCTTGGAGATGATTCAAGCACATTACATTTATTGTGCACTTTATTTCTAATTTAATACTGTCACTGATCTAACAGGAGGTACCAGTCCAAGGCCTGGAGGTTGGGAACCCCTGCCATGAAGCATTCTAAGTAAGATACTATAGCAACATCACAGGGAGATGACCCAGTTGCCAACCATATTCAGTGGGTTGACAGTGTAGTCTTCCTCCTTCCACCTACCTAAGACACTGTGATTAACTGCTGGCATTGTCTGTTATTAATGTTATAAAATAAAAAGTTTAGCATGGTGCCTGGCCCATGGTAAACATTCAATAAACTAATGTTGAACATTTTAACCTATCTTTTCAAACAGAAGAGTCATCCAGGAGTCAAATGAAAAACAGAAGTATATAAGTTGAGGTTTCTTGTGAAAAATTAGTGAGAGGGCTTTTCTTCAGTGGATACAGAAATGTGAGGCATTGATACCGTCCTGTAAACTGACTCTGCGGGCCAGGTAGTGATGGAAACCTATTTGCTTTTTCTCGGAGGGGATAGGATAGCTGTTGGCTCACTGTATGCTGACTTCCTGGAAAACTGCATCTATGACAGGAGATAGGAGGGGCAGTAGAAGAACCCTGTAATAAAAGCACAAGAAAAAGAAGCTCAAAACACATTAGAGTTCTCCTGCTTGCCCAGACATTCCCAGTTTTAAGGCCAAGCACAGCAACACATGTAATTCAGTTCTGGACCATGAACTAAGGGCCAAGCACATGCAAAGTCATTCCAACTATTGGGTTAGCCAAAAAGTTTGTTTGTTTTTTTTCTGTAAGATGACTCTAGCAGTGTTTTGTTGTCTTTAACTTCATTAGAAACAATTTTGTTAGATAGTATTGTGACAATAATATCAGTCTGCATTAAAAATAAAGGGTGAATTTTTGTATAACCATTTTAATATTGAAGGTGGGAAAAAAAGCAACATTGATATATTATGCTTTATTATTTCAAGAAGGGTATGGAGAAAGTGCGGTGACTGATCAAATGGGTCAAAAGTGGAGATTTCTTGCTGGTTGATGCTCCATGCTCCAGAAGACCAGTTGAAGTTGATAGTGATCAAATCAAGACATTAAGTGAGCACAATCAACCTTATGTCATGTGGGAAATAGATGACATACTCAAAATATCCAGATCAAGCACTGAAAATCATTTGCAACAGTTTCATTAGATTCATCACTTTGAATTTCTGTTCCAAAAAGTTGATAGTATTTCTGCATGCAATTCTGTACTTAAATGTAATGAAAACATGTTGTTTTTAAATCAAATTGTGACAGGGGATGAAAAGTGGATACTGTACAAAAATATAGGACAGAAGAGATTGTGGGGCAAGTGAAATGAACCACCACCAACCACACCAAAGGTTGGTCTCCATCCAAAGAAGGTGATATTGTGTATATAGGGGATTGGAAGGCAGTCTTCTAATATTCTGGAAAACCAAAGGCTTCACTGTGGCTCAGCTGGTAAAGAATCTGCCCGCAGTGCAGGAGACCTGGGTTTGATCCCTGGGTTGGGAAGATCCTCTGAAGAAGGGAATGGCTACCCACTCCAGTATTCTGACCTGGAGAATTCCACGGTCTGTATGGTCCATAGGGTAGCAAAGAGTTGGACGTGACAGAGCAACTTTCACTTTCTTTCTGGAAAACCAAATGATTAATTCCAACCAGTACCTGATCCCAATTAGACCAAACTGAAAGTAGCATCGAAGAAAAGTGTCTGGAATTAATTGACAGAAAACACATAATCTTCCATCAGTATACCACAAGACCACGTGTATTTCTTTGATGACCAGGCAAAAACTGTTAAAGCTTAGCTGGGAAGCTCTGATTCATCCAATGCATTCACCACACATAGTACCTTCAGTTTTACATTTATTTCAGTCTTTACAAAATTCTCTTAGTGGAAAAAAATTTCCATTCCCTGGAAGACTGTAAAAGGCACCTGGAACAGTTCTTTACTCAAAAAGATAAAAGGTTTTGGGAAGATGGAATTACAAAGTTGCTGAAAAATGGCAGAAGGTAGTGGAACAAAACAGTGAATACACTTTCAGTAAAGTTCTTGGAGAAAATGAAAAACGTTTATTTCATTTTTACATAAAAACTGAAGAAAACTTTTGGCCAACCCAATACATTATCTCAACTCCAGGGTCGGGGACCAGGGCGGTAAGGGGCAGAGCGTAGGTGCAGACAAGGTTGTCTAAGAGCGGCTTCTCACCTTCTATAGCAGGTGAGACAGAAGTAACTCGCCTTGGGAAAATGTGAAATGTGAAAATTCACACGTGTGTATTTACTCTCCACACCAAACCTGGAACACAATTTTCAGCATTGTGTTAGAGAACATATAGGGTTTCCCTCGTGGCTCAGTGGTAAAGAATCTGCCTGACAATGCAGGAGACACAGGAGACTCGGGTTTGATTCCTGGAATGAAAAGCAGAGAGTGTTAACAGTCTGGAAGAGGGAAAGATTAATTATAAGACTTAGTAGTAATTTCTACCAGGAAGTGGTATTTGGGCTGGGTCTTGACAGGTAAATATAATAGAATTTAGGGGAGAGAGGAAACTTTTTCAGGTTGCAAACATCATAAAGGTGTGAATGGACCGATTGTGAGGGACACAGTGGCTCAAGCATTCCAGTATACGGACCTGTCCTAGCCACGGATGGAGGCAGACTGTGGAGAGCTTCTCATTTCAGGTCCAAGATTAATAACTTTATCACAAAAGCAACCAGTGAGAGTTTTGACCAGGATCAAAGCTGGATAAGTCTGTGTTGTAGGGATGTGGCAACTGGGAGACAGGCTGGAAAACTCAAAGGTCAGAGGTATGGAGACCAGTTTTGGGGCCACTGTAATAGTCTGGAGAACAGTGAAATAAAAATCTTACCTAAAGGAAAGAGCATATTGGCACTGGAATAGTCCTGGTTAGAATGGTTATTAATTACTTAACTGGGTGGCCAGAGGTAAGTTACTTCAGGTGAAAGTTAAAGTGTTAGTCACTCAGTCCTGTCCGACTCTTTGTGACCCCATGGACTGTAGGCCACCAGGATCCTTTGTGCATGGGATTCTCCTGGCAAAGATACTGGAGTGGGTCGCCATTTCCTTCTCCAGGGGATCTTCCGGACCTAGGGATCCGACTGGGGTCTCTGGTATTGCAGGCAGACTCTTTACAGTTTGAGCCCCAGGGAAGCCCTTAACTTGAGCCTCATTATATTTTCTCTTGCATACCTGCTCAGTCATGTGGGAGTCTTTTCGACCCCATGGCCTATAGCCCACCAGGTTCCTCTGTCCATGGGATTCTCCAGGCAAGAATACTGGAGTGGGTTGCCATTTCCTACTCCAGGGGATCTTCCGGACACAGGGATAGAACCCAAGTCTCCTGAGGCTCCTGCATGGTCAGGCAGATTCTTTACCACTAAGCCACATGGGAAGCCCTGTATGTTCTCTAACACACAAAAAGTACCGCTTCAAGTTTGGTGTGGAGGGTAAATACACATGTGTCAAGCAATGCGAATGATCATTACTAAGGAAAAGATCTTTTCAAAAGTTTCTCCCTTATCCTAAGGACAACTTGTGGGAGCTTATACCACTTCTGCTGTAGTTAGTACCTTAGCGTCCTTTTGTAACAGCTCGTTTCACGTGTCTTCTGTCTTCTGGCAGGCCTGTCCCATCAGGGCTTCTGGAGGGTCCCATCCGGGACCCTGGCTTTCGGGCCCCTGGGACTGGCCTGGGTGCCCAGCAAGCGCGGGAGGGAGCCGAGGAGCGCGGCGTAGACCAGGCGGGCCGAGGGCAGCGCAGGATGGACAGGGCCGGGGGGTGGGGGAGGCGCGTGGGATTTCTATGTGGTCGCGGGGGCGCAAGCACAGCGGGCACAGTCCCAAATCTCCTCGAGGGCTAGTGCGGTCCCTCCGGCCGGGGGCGCGGGCTAAGGGATGCCAGACGCAACCGACTCACTTCCAGCTCAGAACTGAAATCCCCTTCTCTCCGGCCATTAGCGGCTCCAGTCGGGGAAATCCTAGCCCCTTCCCCCTCGGCTCTAGCCCTTTTTCCTTCCTACCCCCGGGCGGGGACCGAGAGGTGGGGGTGGGGGTGGGGGTGGGGGGAGCCGCGCCGCGTGCCAGAAGCGCCAGGCGGGAAGCGGTGGCCAAGCGGGGCGGTGCGCGTGGGTGAGGGGGGGAGGGTGCCGGGGGAGGGGAGTCCGGGAACTTTGAGACTCGGCCCTCGGTGACACCCAGGCGGCGCCACGGCCTGGTCAGCCTCCTGGGCCCTTGCAGAGTCGCGGAGCCGCGCCGCTCGGAGAGAGACCCCGGCTACCCTGATCTGCGCGCAATCGGGACAGCGGAAGACATGAGCGCGGGCATGGGCGGCTTCTGGCCGGAGCCGTGGCTGCCGCGGTCGCTCGGCTCCCCGGGCCTGGCCCTCGCCGCGGCCCTGCTGCTGCTGGTCTTGTGCCTGAGTGCGCGGCGCACCAGGTAAGCGCCCCGACTACCCCGCGCCAGCCCGGGCCACGCATGCGTCCTGGGCCCAGACCGCCCTCCACCATCCCGGCGCGCGGGCTCACAACTTGTGGGCACGCCGTCGTCTCTGGGGGTCGAGTGTTAACACAAAGCTTCCCCTGCCTCTTTCTCAGGCACGCGCAGACCGTGTGCAAGCATGGGCACCGAATTCGAATTCGATTCGCTGCTCCAGGCTCGGTTGTAGTCAGCCCTGGGTTTGCGGTATTACACACTAGGTGTCACGCATGGTTTCCAGACACGTTTTGGTGCCTCGCTGCAGTGAGTTGATGCTTTATGGCCTAGCCTGCGAAGTATCCCAGGAGGGGAATTCTGTTTCATTTCATTTTGTTAAAAGTGAAATGTTTTAGGAAAATCCCAGTGTATGGTATGAGCAGTACCTCTGGCTGCCTCTCTGGGTCTCAGTTTACTACTGGCCGGCATCTGGAAAAAAAAAATAGTAACCCCTATTTTTGTGGGTACTTAATGAGCTTGCAGGGGCTTCCCTGGTAGCTCAGCGGGTAAGGAATCTGCCTGCAGTGCAGGAGACTCGGGTTCGATTCCTGGGTGGGGAAGATCCCCAGGAGAAGGGATAGGCTACCCGCTTAGGTTTCTTGGGCTTCCCTGGCGGCTCAGACTGTCAAGAATCCGCCTGCGATTGGGGAGACCTGGGTTCAAGGAGGGCATAGCAACCCACTCCAGTATTCTTGCCTGGAGAATCCCATGGACAGAGGAACCTGGTAGTCTACAGTACATGGGTCCCACAAAAAGTGTGCAAAGAGTCCCACACGACTGAACGACTAAGCACAGCAGTGAGCTTGTAGTGTGTATTTTATACACTTATTCTGTTATTTTTATTAGAACAGAAAAAACAGCATATTAACAACAACAAAACCCAGAAGTGCGTCACTTGGTTATCTGATTTGAAAAGGGGAAGGAGAATGGAACATACAAGCACTCACTTTGAAATCTGTTTTCTTGTTGCGTCACTTTTTCATACCACTAGGTTCTTTGCAGCTTTTTTTCCTCTTCCTTGTTTTTTTGTCTGATCATCTGGGTGGATCTCAGTCAGGTGGGGAAGTTGGGGAGATCAATGATTTTGTTGGGGACATATTAGATCAGTAGAGAAGTCTGTTTCTGGTGCTTGGTGGCAAGGTCCAGGGAGGATATTTAAGTATAAAAGTCACAAATATGAAAATGGAACATAAAGTCATGAGTAAGATTGATCACCTTGTGAAAGAATGATGAAGAAGCAGGGGTCCCAGGGCATTCTCCTTATTGAAGAGCCAGGCAGAAGATCACCAAAGAAGACTGAGAAGGAGTGGCCAATGGCATGGGAAGAAAACCAAGTGAATGTGGTATCCTGGAAACTAGATAGAAACATGTTTAAATAGGTAAGGGAGTTATCTGTGCCAGATGCTGCTGAGAAGTCTAGTTTGTTGAGGACAAAGGACCATCAGAGTTGATAAGATGGAGAATCCTCTTGCAATGTGGGAGACCTGGGTTCGATCCCTGTGTTGGGAAGATCCTGTTGAGGAGAGCATGGCAACTCACTCCAGTATTCTTGCCGGGAGAATCCCCATGGACAGAGGAGCTGGTGGACTACAGTCCATGGGGATTGTTGCAAAGAGTCGGACACAACTGAGCGACTAAGCAAGGCACACAGCACAACACAGAATTGATGAGTGAAACTGAGAGTTGATGGACATCTAGCCTGTTTGAAGTGGATTTAAACACTGTCTGTCCTACAGTAGTAGCTCCTAAGGTTTTATATTCAGGTGAGAGTGCAATGTAGTATTATGTTTCATATCTCTTGAGGCAATAATTCCAGTAATTTTATTTAAAGGAATTTCTCCTGGGGAAGAAATCATGAAGGTCCTTAAAGATTTAATTAGCACACTGCTCATTAGGGCTTCTTATAACAGTGAGGCATTAGAAAAAAACTGTTTTCCAAAAAATACTGTTTTAGTTAAAAAAATTATTGCATATTGGAATCATAGAAACTTATGTAGCCATGATGAAGACATAGAAATCTACATTCAAGATACAGTAAGTGAACAGACTTACAAAACAGAATATGTTCATGTACATGGTTCAAGGACATCTAGCCAAAGACCACTGGGAACACATCTGTAGTGGAATGAGTTGAATTATTGCTTATCGCTATGAGAAAGAACACACACCATTCGTTCTGGCTAAGAGTGTTAGAAAGGACCTATTTATGGGATTTGGGTAGTGTTATGTGATTTTGGGGACAGTTCAAGGAAGCAAGGTTTTGCTCTGTTGGTAAGATACTCTCAGATGGTCGAGGCTAGTCTGTGATTGGATACCTTGATAAGTCTCCTTGATGAGGCAAGAGGAATGCATTGAGGCTGAATTAGTAATTAGTGAAAAAGCAACAGACACTAGAATTAGTAATGTTTGGGGCATATTTGGTCATTTTATTGATTTAGACTGATTTCTGTCAATATTTAGACGTGATTATGGATTGATCTCATTTTTGACTTTGTAATAGTCATGGAGTGGCTTTCTTTGATCACTTAATCAAATGTTTGAGTAGTAATGGCTTCATATTTGCTCAGTAGAAGAGTGAAGTGCCATAGCTATTGTCAACTGAAGAGAAGTGCACAACCTAAAGTTATGAGTTATGTTGTATCTGGAACCTTTTGAAAACTATATAGCCCAACAGACAGCCTTTCACATCGCTCTGAGGAACTGTTCCGAAAAGGCAAGGGAGGAGTCAGACCACTGTTCCCAGTGGTCTTTGGCTGGACGTCATTGAACCGTGTTTTTGCTGGGGGGGGGGGCGGGGCGGGGAAATCCATGTACATCAAAAGGTTACTGCTAATCACAAAAAAATAGACATCTCAAGCTAATGATTTTAGTTCTTTTCTATGTATGGGAAGGGGCTTTCCAGGCAGCTCACTGGTAAAGAGTCTGCCTGCTAAGCAGGAGACTCAGGTTTGATCTTTGGATGGGGAAGATCTCCTGGAGAAGGAAATGGCAACCAGTCCAGTATTCTTGCCTGGGAAATCTCAGACAGAGAAGCTTGGCAGGCTATAGTCCACGGGGTCACAAAAGAGTTGGATATCACTGAAGTGACTGAGCATACATGTACAAACTTTCTTTTATAAGACTCTGTGGGCATATGTTTAGTTATTTCTTGGGTTAATATCCTGAAACCTTTGAGAAGATTGATGGGTCATGGGGTAAAGACTTATAACTGTCTTGGAAAATGCCACTTTTCCAAAGTATACTGTTTGTAACACTTCCACCAGTACATACTATACAAGAGTTGCAGTTGCTCTGTATCTTCACCTGTATCAGATGTGGCCGGTCTGTTGGTTTATAAATCCAGCTTTCTAGATTCTGAATGTTTGTCTTCCCCTGAAGAGTGTTAAATTTTGTTTTAGAGTGCAGATGTATTTCTCTTGAACTTGGGGAAGCTTAGCTTTATTTTTTTATAAAGTCTATGAAAAGCTCCATATACTGGGAAATCCACTTCCAATGGGATTGCCAGGGAAATCCAATGGACAGAGGACCCTGGTGGGCTACAGTCCATGGGGTCGCAAAGAGTCGGACATGACTGAATGACTAACACACACATGGAAAGCTCAGGATATTTTCTAAGTGTCTTTTCTTTGATAGGATTCAAACCCTAAACTCTTGTCTCCCCAGCAGTGGGCAGCACCTGAAATCTCGGCTCAGTTCTTTGAATCTTCCAATTGATTCCTTCCAAAGGGCTCTTTGAAATCTCCTCCACAGATCCATACTTCTGAGTTTGGCCAACAATTTGAGGGGTGATTATATGCATATTTTTCTAGGTTTCTCTTCTGGATTTACACCCACTTCCAACCCCAAGCTCTGACACCTCGATCAGTAATATTGTAGCATTTTGCTTGAGTTTCAGCTGTCTCTCCCTCTTGTAGATGTATCAAAGGAAATGCTGTGTACTCTGGACCTAATTCATTATGAGTCTGTTCTTTAAGGGGTCACTTCCCTTCAGCGTCTTCCTTCTTTTGCTTGTTCTTTAGCACATTTAAAACATTTTTTTTGTTTGTTTATTTTGTATTTTATTATCTGTGAAAATGTTAGGTTATTTTAAGCTACTTCACCATTCTTGCTGTGTCTGACTCTTTGTGACCCACTGGGCTTCTCTCTGTCCATGGAATTTCCCAGACAAGAATACTGGAGAGGGTTGCCATTCCTTCTTCAGGGGATCTTCCTGATCCAGGGATTGAACTCATATCTCCTGCATTGGCAGGCAGGTTCTTTAGCACTGAGCCACCTAAGAAGTCCTACTTCATCATTAACAAGAACCTAAACCCAGATTTCTAACAGTGCTTATATCTAGGTGATTTCTTTTTGTGGGATGATTTTTTATCTCCTATTTTATGCATATATTTTCAAATTGTCAAAATACATATGCCTTTCTTTCATAATACAAAATAAGCAATACATTTAAATAAAACTTTGAAAAATTATTTTAAAATGTTTTAAATCATTTTTTATTTTTTAAAGAACCAGCATTCTGGATCAGTGGTAGTGGTAGGATTCTAACTTAGAAGATATGATTTGAGTGGTGCTAGGAAATCCAGTTCATTTCCAGAACATCATTAATAATACATGATATATGTTTTTGTCCAATAATTAGCTACATTTAAAAAAAATCACTGTCTACTAATAACAGACTTAAATACAGATACTTTCCAATATATTTTAGAAGACAACATCATATAAATACAGAGTCTGTGTAGCAAGACAGAGTTGAAAACAAACATCTCTGTTGTTCTTTCTCTACTTCCCCATCCCCTGTAAAAAGGACAAAAATCAGTCCTACCAAAAAATATAAAGTAAATATAAAATTGTTAAATTGTTTTAAATGAGATAAAAGTGGCACTAAATATCATGTTTCCTGAAGAGGACACATAAAACCATATTAAAAGCTTTATAATCAACAAGGGAAAGTGTTTATAGAAAACGTCTTGGGGAGAGGGCAGTAACAGATTTTTTAAATATTTATTTATCTGATTACACCAGGTCTTAGTTGCAGCATGCAGGATCTTTATATGTGCAACACAGATTTTTTAATCTTACAGTTCGGGATATGAGAAGTCTGAAATGGGTGTTACTGACCAGTCAAGGTGTTCGTAGGCTGCATTCCTTATGGTGGATCAACAAGAGAATCCATCTCCTTCCTTCTTCTAGCTTCTATAGGCCACCAGAACTCAAATCTCTTTTTTCCTATTCTGACACTCCTTTCTTCTGAGAACCTTTGTGACTACATTGAACCACCCAGGATAATCTTCCCATCTCAAGGTCCTTAATTCAGTCACATTGGCAAAGTCCTTTTTGCCATGTTAGGTAACATACTGAGGTTAGGGATTAAGGATTAAGACATGGACATCTTTGGTTTTAGGAATTAACACATGGACATCTTTGGGGGACGCTATTCTTCCTATCACAGTGCTCCCTCTGACCTCCAGAGATTTATGCCCATTTTACATGCAAAATATAACCACCCTATCGCAACATCCATAAAATTCTCTACCAATTACAGCATCAAATCAAAGCTCAAAATCTCATCTAAATTTCATCAGCTTAGAAGTCCCAAGTTTCATTATTTCAATCATCTAAATCAGGTGTGGGTCTCTGGGTATGATCTGTGCTAGGACAAAAGTTCCCAAGAACCTTGTGGGTCTCCCATGTATGTCGTAGCGATTTACTCCATCAGACAAGAGGCTTTTCCACAGGTATTTTCTGGGTAACCCCGTTTATGTTCCTGTCTTCTGAGATGCCTGAGGGCAAACATGAGTCCCGTCCTAACGTTTTCGATGACTGACTAATTATATATGAATGAACGTGTATGACTGAACATGTCAACCTTTGACTCTTCCCCTGTGTGCATGCTAAGTCGCTTCAGTTGTGTTTGATTATCTTCGACCCTACAGACTGTAGCCCGCCAGGCTTCTCTGTCCATGGGATTCTCCAGGCAAAAATACTGGAGTGAGTTACTGAGCTCTCCTCCAGGGGATCTTCCCGATCCAGGGATCGAACCCACATCTCCTGCATGCAGGGAAGCCCTGATTCTCCCCAGGCACTAGCAAAAATTGTCCAGCCACATCCTTGACTTTCCCTTCGGAGCACTCTTTCCTGTCAGTGAATCTTCTAGTTTTAGGGTCTCTTGCAATCTGGATTAGGCTGAGAATTTTCCCCAAATTAATTCCTGTGTCCTTTGTACAATGCTTAACAGTTTTCCCTTAATCTGTATCTTTCCTCTCACACTTTCATATAAGCAGCAAGAAGAGACCAGTCTGTCCTTTCAACACTTTGCTTAATAATCTCCCCAGCTAAATAGCCAAATTCACTGTTTACGGAATCTACCTTCCACATAACTGCAAGACATGCTGTGACTAAACTTTCTGTAGCTATATGATTAAGATCCATTTTCTTCCGTTTCCAGTAACAGGTTCCTCATTTCACCTGAGCCCTTGATGTTTGTATTTCTACTTACAGTTTATTTGGGACAAAGTAAGTGTTCTCTAAGATAATTGTATCAATATATATTCCTTCTGAGTTCTCACTAGTGGAATTGTTGATATTCATATTTCTCCTTGCCATCTATTCAAGGCGATCAATTTTTTTTAGAGGAACAAATTATTGATACTTTATTTTAAAACTACTTTATTTATTTATTTATTCATTTATTTTGGCTGCACCACTGAGCATGTGGGATCTTAGTTCCCCGAGCAGGGCTGGAACCCATGCCACCCTGCAGTGGAGACTTGGAGTCTTAACCACTGAACCACCAGGAAAGTCCAATCTATGTTTTTCCTATCATCCTCCTCAAAATTCTTCTTAACTTCTGCCCATTGCCCAATTCCAAAGCCACTTCTGTGTTTTTAGGTTTTTGTTTACAGCGGCACATCACTTCCAGATGTAGCGATGTTAAACAACACAGAGGGCCTCTCTCTTAGTCCTAGAGGTCAGAGTCCTACTGGGCTGATATCAAGGAGTCAGCAGGGTGAGACCTTTTGGAGGGTCTAGGGGAGAACGCTAGATTCTGAGAACACAACTGAACACATGCTGGCTGAGAAAAATCCCCAGGAGAGGACACCTCACTGAATGACATTCTCTGGATGATGTCATAGCGAGTTCCCCTCCTCAACAGGATGTTCAAAGGATCCATAGTCCAATGACCACTGAATCATCTTCCTTAATAGAAAGTGGAAGTGACCCCGTGGTCAGCCACCACACAGGTAGATATGAGAAGTGAAGTGCACGTTTTGTAAAGTGTGAAGTCGCTTGGAAGACAGTTGGCTTGCAACATCAGGTTTCCTTGGTATTTCCCAGAAACACTTTTCTCCTCGTTGCTCTTTAGGAGGAAAAAAGTAGAATGAGTTTCCTTCCCTTTTTCATTCTTCTCCCGTAACACACATATCCACCCCCTCCACCCCACCCCCAATGCTCTTATTGGTAAGAAATCCTATTTAAATATTTTAAGATAAATTTTAGTCAATGTAAACAATCTGATTATTTTTAAGTTATAAGATGTCAAGGTTATGTAGATAATGAGTTGTTTTGAAATGTGGGTTTGTTGACATCTCTGTAGCACACAAATCAATTATTTCCTCTTTCTAATTACTTAATTACTCCCCAATGAGACACTGATGCTCCGGATCCCTCACACTGTTACCACTGCCAAGAGAATGAGAGGAACTAGGTTGTCATCATTAGGGGATGGTTTTCTTGTTCCTTCCCCTTTTCTCATGACAGAATGTGGGAGAAGGATGTGGGCACCTGAAAGCAAAGTCATTATCTACTTGAGAGGATGCTGATTCAGCAGGTGGATTTGTATGACTTTTACATAGGAGGTGATAGGACGCTCTCCAGGCACATCTATGACCCTTGACTAATTGACTGATCAGTTAGAGGTTGCTACAGGTACCCTTACTAAGCCAAGGAGCTTGGATTGCTCTTACCTTTTGTGACCTTTCAGGCTGCATCACTCTTATTTTGTATCTTTTTAAAAAGGGTCCTGAAGATAGTGTTCCTACTGTGTAATTAGAGGAACAGCTGAGTTTTGGAAAATGCAGTACTTTGCTGTTTATTTGTGTGTCATTCAAAGAGACTATTGTCTGGGTCTTGGGAAGTTCCAAACTGCTGACAGGATCCACACTGAGGATTGCTCAACACTGGAATTACAATTTGCTGACAAATACTGGCTAGCCCTTTAAACAGGGGTTCTGAACCTCTGGGATCTAATGCCTAATGATCTGAGGTGGAGCTGATGTAATAATACTAGAAATAAAGCGCACCATAAATGTCGTGTACTTGTAATGAATCATCCAAAACCATGCCCCTCCCTGATCCGTGGGAAAACTGTCTTCCGTAAAAGTGGTTCCCTGGTGACAAAAAGGTTGACGACTGCTGACTTTGAATATTCAGACTTTATGCCAGATCAGCATAAATCTCTTATCAGAGTGAAATCTTAGTCATGAGGGATAAAATTATGTAGGTAAAATCATCCATAGCTCAGTGTTCCCTAGTAGTGGGACTTTCTTGTAGAAGTGCAGTGTAAGGCAAGGAACAAGCCTGTGAAGCCATAATGGACCTGGGTCCAAAATCCTTCTCCACCCCACTAGGATGCTGACTTTTGAGAGGAAGGTAAGGGAAGATGGAAATGAACATACCAGGCTCTGTGCTTAGCTGGTTTTGCACATATTGTCTAATTTAACCTTCCCTACCATTCATGAGATAGCTGTAAAGCTATTTTTTCAGAAGAGATGAACACAATGAGAAATGAACCAGTTTGCAGGGCTACCTGGGTAGAACTGGGTTTTTGATTCCAGGTTCATTATAGCTGTGGTAGACAGACTAATACCTGCTTAATCCCCAAATTGTTCCCACCTGATCTCTAGAACCTATGACTAAGTCCCTTGCTGCTGCTGCTGCTAAGTCGTTTTAGTCATGTCCGACTCTGTGCAACCCCATAGATGGCAGCCCACCAGGCTCCCCCGTCCCTGGGATTCTCTAGGCAAGAATACTGGAATGGGTTGCCATTTCCTTCTCCAATGCATGAAAGTGAAAAGTTAAAGGGAAGTCGCTCAGTCGTGTCCGACTCTTAGCCGACCCCATGGACTGCAGCCTACCAGGCTCCTCCGTCCATGGGATTTTCCAGGCAAGAGTACTGGAGTGGAGTGCCATTGCCTTCTCCTTGGCAGAGTTGAATGAAGGTTGCTAATCAGCTAACCTTAAAACGGGTGGTGATCTCAAACTATTTGGTGGGCCCAATGCAATCACAAATTAAAATGGGGAGAGGGAGGCAGGAGGGGAAGTCACTTGACTATTGCTGCTCTGGAGATGGATTAAGGAGTACAAAGGCCAAAGAATGCAGACACCTCTTAAAGCTGGATAAGCAAGGAAATAGAGCCCTTTCTAGAGGCTCCAGAATGGAGCCTCACCCTGTTAACACCTGGGGAGAGCCACTTTGGACAACTGGCCTACAGAACCATCTGATAGTAAATTAGTATTGTTTAAGCTACAGATTCAGGGTTCCCAGGTGGTGGTAGTGGTAAAGAACCCTCCTGCCAATGCAGGAAGTGACATGGGTTCAATCCCTAGGTTGGGAAGATCCCCTGGGGCAGGGCATGGCAACCCACTCCAGTATTCTTGCCTGGAGAATCCCATGGACAGAGGAGCCTGGTGGGTTACAGCAATGGGCTTGCAAAGAGTCAGACATGACTGAAATGACTTAGCTCGCTCACATGCAAGCCACAGGTTCATGCTAATTTGTTATAGTGGCCCTAGAAAGCTAACATAGCAGCTTCTTGCAAGGAAGTTCAGAGGGCGGAAAAGACTGGAACTGGGGTCACTTTTCTGGTTGCCCGTGAGGAGCAGGATAGAAGATAAACATTTAAAAATACTCTCTATCAGGCTTCTTTGATGATCTAGTGGTTAAGAGTCCTCCTACCAATCCAGGAGACACGGGTTCCACCACTGGTCTGGGAAGACCCCACGTGCCTCGGAGCAACTAAGCCCATGCCCTGCAGCTACTGAAGCCCGTGTTCCTAGAACCCATGCTCCCCAACAAGAGAAGCCACCACAATGAGAAATCTGCACATCGCAACTAGAGAGTAGCCCCCACTTGACACAACTAGAGAAAAGCTCTCAAGCATCACAACTAGAGAAGGGTCTCTCCCAGCAACAAAGACCCAGTGCAACCAAAAATAAATACATCTTAAAAAAAAAAAAAAAAAACAATAAAAAAAATACTCAGCAAAAGAGACACTGATGTATAGAACAGTCTTATGGACTCTGTGGGAGAGGGATAGGGTGGGAAGATTTGGGAGAATGGCATTGAAACATGTAAAATATCATGTATGAAACGAGTTGCCAGTCCAGGTTCGATGCACGATACTGGATGCTTGGGGCTAGTGCACTGGGACGACCCAGAGGGATGGTATGGGGAGGGAGGAGGGAGGAGGGTTCAGGATGGGGAACACATGTATACCTGTGGCGGATTCATTATGATGTTTGGCATAACTAATACAATTTTGTAAAGTTTAAAAATAAAATAAAATAAAAATAAATAAAAATACTAACTAGAAAAAAAAAATACTCAGTCTTTGCTAATACATAACAATTGGAGGTTACTATGAGCTATTCATTGATGTTTCTCTTCCTTATCCATCATTTCATAAGTAAGGTTTATTGTGTATCTGTGTAACTCCATGCATCTTTTAAATATATATCTATTTTTAATCGAAATGCACTTTCTGTATTGAAACTGCTCAGCAGAAAGGCCTGAAGCCCAGAGTGTTAGTGATGGGCTGGCCTGGCCTTCTGATCCTTGATGCCAGGCAGGGCGGATGCAGGCGGGAGGGCTCCACAGCACTCCTGCAGACACGGTTAGGCACACCAGTCACCAAAAGCAGAGAATAAACAAAAACCAAAACACACTCAGTAGATTTCTCTTGAAGTTTCCAGAGTTTCTGGACCAACTAGTCCCAACCTTCAAAGCCAGGAGCAAGGGACTAAAAACACCCCTCACCTACACCAGTGCCAATGGAAACCCAGTTTTAAATTAAAAAATAAGTGAGTATATGTCTTAAATTCTCTTTAAAAATCTCACAATTTGTAAATGTATACATTTTTCTTTAACATAAAAGTTTACAATGTATGTTAAAATAAAGGCTCAGGAAAAATGGTTTCCAGAAAAAGGAAGAAAAAGCTGAAGTTATGAATTAAAGTTGAATTTTTTTAATCCTGTTGTTGAACCAGTGACTTTTTAAAATGTATGCTGATAGGTTGTTGTTGCTGTTTGGTCGCTAAGTCATATCCAGCTCTCTTTGTGACCCCATCGACTGTAGCCTGCTAGGCTCCTCTGTCCATGGGATTCTCCAGACAAGAATACTGGAGTGAGTTGCCATTTCCTCCTTCAGGGGATCTTCCTGACCCGGGGATCAGATCAGGGTCTCCTGCATTGGCAGGCAGATTCTTTACCACTGAGCCACCAGGGGTGCCCACTGATAGGTTAAAGAAAGGAATATATTTTTTGAAAGTGTGATGCTGACTGGAGGCACTGAGGTTCATCCCTGTTTGCTGCTACCCGTGGCCTGGAGGAGAAAGCAAAGGGAGAATCTGGGGGAGTTGAAGGGACCTGGGTGGCAGGATGCTGTATGTCCCTGGTTCCCCCCAAATTGAGTGCCATTGGCTACAGAGGAAAGATTAATGGCTTCTTGGAAAAGACTATTTCTGAACTTTTTCCAAAGTAAAACCCCATTGAAACAACTTCAGGTTACTGTTCTGTGAAAGGCAAAGGACAAAATTATAGAAAGCTGCTTTGCCAAGTAAGAGAAGGTGACATCTATTATATCATGCATTTTTATGGCCCAAGCGCTCATTTTTATGGCTTTGGCATTTTTTTTCAACAATGAAGTATTTGGGATTGTATCTTTTTTTTTTTGGTCTGTAGCAAAGTGGAGAGGATTCATTAAGTCTGAAATTGCTTAATACAAAAATTAATAGAAATTTTTATTAAAAGTACAATCATAACAGGATTTAAGTCCATTGCCATTTCTTTTCATAACTGTATCCTAAATAATTGATAATAATGCAGAAGAAACTTTGAAAGGTTGACTTTAGTTTTTGCACGAAGCACAATATCTGACACTGAATAGGTCCTCGGTCAATACTTATTATAATAAAGGATGAGGGAATGGGTTTGGTGCAGTACTTGTTATTTATTTCAATATAACTATTTTAGAGTCATAGGTATTGATATCAAAACAAACTACATACAAAAATGATGTCAATATGTATCGATTTTTCTGCAACTTTAATAAAAAGATTTCATGAGCGAGTGCTTACCTAGCATGAGTATTTATATATGGAGAACATATATTGGGTGCAATGATAATTTTTTAAATTTTATTTATTTATTTTTGGTTGTTCTGGGTCTTCATTGCTTTGTACAGGTTTTCTCTAGTTGCAGCGAGTAGGGGCTGCTCTTCACTGTGGTGCACGGGCTTCTCATTGCAGTAGTCTCTCTTGTGGAGCATGGGCTCTAGATCACAGGCTCAGAAATAGTGGTGCATGGGCTTAGGTGCTCCTCAGCTTGTGGGATCTTCCTGGATCAAGAATTGAAGCCGTGTCTCTAGCATTGGCAGGTGGATTCTTTACCATTGGACCAGCAGGGAAGTCCACTGGATTATTTTATTATTCTTTAGTGTAAACCTAACTGAAAACATAGCAACTAGAGTGCAGTCAATTCCTAAAATTTCCTGCTTCTGAAAATTCAGAATTTAAAAATACGTATTGTTAACTTCCAGGTCTAGGCACTGGATTTGTATAACTGTGCTTGTGCTTCCTCTCCCCTCTGTTGGTGAATAGTGTGCATTGTTGAACAAATCAGAGCTTGTTTGTGAAAGAGCAGAGCCTGATTTGGGTTAATCACATAGATTCACACACATTTTGGTCTTTAGTACCCTGATCGCTAATAATGGTGGGCTGATTACTTGTAAATATTAAAGAGACCAGATTTTCTGTTTGAAAATCAGCATTGCCCTGGTGAAAGCTCTGCTTTGTATCAGCTGCTCTTTAGAAGTCTGGTCCCCAAACCACTTTATTCCAGAAAGTTGTTGTTTGGTCACGTCTAGCTGTGACCCAGCATTTTGGCAGGGCTATACTTTGGGGGCAGGAAGTGAAGGGATAAACATCTTTGGATAATGGACAGTTACCTGGTGGAGATGTTCAGCTACTCTGATATTACTGACTTTCCAGTCTATTTTTGTGTCTTGAGTACACACTCCCACAGAATTCGTTTGACTTGTAATAATGGCGGCCAACCCTTCTGAGCACTTCCTGTGTGCCTAAGAGATGCTGAGGCAAGGACTTTATAACCATTGGTAGAGTGAATTGATAGAGTCCTCCCTCAGAATAACTTTCCTCATTTTTATAGGGGTACAGAAGTAAGTCTCATTGAAATAATGTCCCAAAGTCACACAGCTAGAATACAGTGCAGTTAGGGTTCAAAGCCATAGTGCTGACTTCATTTTTTAAAAATTTAGCATTTTTTTTTCCATGTTCTTTTGAAGTTTTCTTGCAATACTGTTCTGGCATATGCCTTATCCTTGACTAAGAATGAAAGTATTAAGATCTAATATGACTTTTAAGCATTTCTAGTAAAAATTTAACTAAGATATTAATATGTACACTTGGACTTTTAAAAGAATATATTAAGATTGAAAAAAAAGCAGGCAGTGCTAGTCTGCTGTCTCCTTCTTACATTAGATTGTATGAAAGTCACATTTGTTGGCCAGTGTGAGAAAACATCTCTTTTTCCTTTTTCTATTTACAGGCTTTTGCACCCCCTCACTTAATGGCTTAGCAGAGGAATTGAGGTCCACTGTGTGCCCACAGCATCCTTTGTTCAGAGACTGTGGAGAACAGGACAGATCATGCAGGACCCTGTCTCTCTTCTTTTCTTGACAGCTGTAAAGCTGTCTCTCTTCTTTTCTTGACATACACAAAGCTGTATATGTTTAATGTTTACAATTTGATGAATTTGGAGATAATTATACATCAATGAGGGCTTCCCTGGTAGCTCATCTGGTAAAGAATCCGCCTGCAGTGTTGGGAGACCCTAGTTCAATTCCTGGGTCAAGAAGATTCCCCAGAGAAGTGATAGGCTACCCACTCCAGTATTCTTGCCTGGAGAATCCCCATGGTCAGAGGAGCCTGGTGGGCTGCAGTCCATGAGGTCACAAAGAGTTGGACACGATTCAGCAACTAAGCACAGCACAGCATATACATCAATGAAACCATCACAACAGCATGTGTCATAAACATAATCCATCATCTACAAAAGCTTTTTCCCACCTACTTTCTTTATTATTTTTAAGAACACTTAACATAGTATCTACATCTACCCTCTTAGCAAATTTTTAAGTATACATGACAACTTAGCATATTAAAAAACAGAGACATCACTTTATTGACACAGGTCCATAAGTCAAAGCTATTTTTCCAGTAGTCATGTACGGATGTAAGAGTTGTGCCCTAAAGAAGGCTGAAGTGCTGAAGAATTGATAACTTTTGAATTGTGGTGCTGGAGAAGACTATTGAGAGTCCCTTGGACTGCAGGGAGATCAAACCAGTCAATCCCAACAGAAATCAACCCTGAATATTCACTGAAAGTACTGCTGCTAAAGCTGAAACTCCAATATTTTGGCCACCTGATGCAAAGAGCCAACTCATTGGAAAAGACTCTGATGCTGGGAAAGATTGAGGGCAAAAGGAGAAGGGAACAGCAGAGCAGAGGATGAAATGGTTAGATAGCATCACCAACACAATGGACATGAATTTGAGCAAACTCCGGGAGGTGGTGGAGGACAAAGGGGCCTGGGTGCTGCAGTCCATGGGGGTCACAAAGTGTTGGACACGACTTAGCGACTGAACACCACCACCAACACAATATTAATTAGAGGCACTATGGTGTACAGTAGGTCTCTAGGACTTATTTATCCTGGTTCTTGCCTGGAGAATCCCAGGGACAGAGGAGCCTAGTGGGCTGCCGTCTATGGGGTCGCACAGAGTCCGACACGACTGAAGCGACTTAGCAGCAGCAGCAACTGAAACTTTGTACCTTTTGACTAATACCTGTCTGTTTTCTCCTCCCTCTAACCCCTGTTAACCCGAATTCTAGCCTTTTCTTCTACAAGTTTGACTATTTGTGATTCCTCATATAAGCGATATGACATGGTATTTATCCTTTTGTGTTTGGCTTATATGATTCCCTGAGGTTCATTCATGTAGTCACAAATGGCAGGGCTTCCTTCTTAAGGCTGACTAACAATCCATTGTATGTATAAACCCCATTTTCTTTATCTATTTGCCCATTGATGAACATTCAGGTTGCTTCTGTGTCTTGGGCTATTATGAATAATGCTTTAATGAACATGGAAGTGCACATATCTCTTTGGGAAGTACACATATCCTTATTTCAATTTTGGGGGGGATATATACCCAGAAGTGGAATTGTTGGATCATATGGTAGTTCTAATTTTAATTTTTTGAGGAACTTTCTGTTTTTTTAGAGTGACTGTACCAATTTACATCCCCACCAACAGTACAAAAGTTCCCTTTACATCTTTGCCAGCACTTGGCTTTTTTCTCTTTAATAGTCATCATCCTAACAGGTGTGAGGTTATATCTCATTCTAGTTTTGATTTGCATTGCTCGGATGATTAGTTATGTTGAGCACCTTCTCACATTTGTAAGAGAAGGACATTTGTATGTCTTCTTTAGAAGAACATCTATTCAGTTCCTTTTTGCATTTTTAATCAGGTTATTTGTTTTTTTTGCTATTAAGTTGTTGGAGTTACCTATAGATATTGAGTAGTAAATGCTTTGTCAGATATATGGTTTGCAAATATTTTCTCCCATCCTGTCGGTTGCTTTTTCATTTTATCAGTCGTTTCCTTTCCTGTGCAGAAGCTCTTGGGTTTGGCATGGTCCCGCTTGTTCAGTTTTGCTTTTGTGGCCTGTGCTTTTGGTGTCCTATCCAAGAAATCATTGTTAAGAAGCTTTTCCTCTGTGTATTTTCTCAGGATTCCTACCTACTGACAGGGCTTCCCTGGTGGCTCAGACAGTAAAGAATCTGCCTGCGATGCAGGAGACATTGGTTCTATCCTTGAGTTGAGAAGATCCCCTGGAGAAAGGAATGGCTACCCACTCCAGTATTCTTGCCTGGAGGATTCCAATAACAATGAGCAGGCTGTTACACCTTAATCTTTTTGAAAACTTGTAAAATCTGATTTAAGATCACTGTTTTCCAAAGGAAAATCATGTTGGCTCAGTGGTAAAGAATCCGCCTGCTAATGCAGGGCATCCTGGTTTGATCCTTGGGTGGAGAAGATCCCCTGGAAAAGGAAATGGCAACCCATTCCAGTATTCTTGCCTGGGAAATCCCATGGACAGGGGAACCTGGCGGGCTACAGTCCATGGGGTCACAGAATCAGACATGACTGGGTGACTGAACAACGAAAACGACCTCTTGACAGGAAGAATAATGAGCAGGCTGAGTGTCATACCTTAATCTTTTTGATTGTAAAATTTGATTCTAGATCACTGTTTTCAAAAGGAAAATCATGTTGAAGGAACCTGAAATCCGAGATGAAGGATATTTTCACCCTCAGGAATCCATTAAAGATAGTTTAATGTATTTCCCATTTTAACACTGTCTCCTAAATGGATTCTGCAACTTGTTGTGTGGGGCTGCTGCAGTTACTATTGCACTTAGAGAAGCAGCATTAAATATTGTGTGAAAAAGTGTTACAGGCGGTTCAAATATTTCTTGATACTGTAGCAAAGCTTAGGGGTTTCTGTTGTGTCTCTTGAATGCGTTCAGGCCTGTAGTGAACTCTCAGTCTTGCTTTGGATTTTGAATGACCTTTTTCCACGGGGACAAAGAAGCTCAGTTCTGTATGCAGAGTGTGTCACTTTGCCCTTATTTCTTTGCAGGCATCCATGCAACTTCTTTCACTATGCATGCCGTGTATGTGTGTGTGAATATATAAATGTATAAATATATGTGTGTATATATGTGTATATATTTCAAACTAGTTCTACCCTTTTTGCTTGTCAGCGTGTTATACCATATGGTATAGAGCATCATGCCAAAAGATAAAAATATTCCTAGAACATATGAAATCACCAGTCAACTGAAGAAGGGGAAAGACTTTTGACCACAGCACTTGTGACTCTGATACATCTGTGGGCAAATGGCAACATGGCTTAATACTGCAATTCTAAAAAAAAAAAGGACATATTTTGAAGTTAAAGTGCCTCTTTGTATTTAAGGGAATACATCCAAAAGTGAAGTCTTTCAAATTTTTATTTTTCTGAAGGAATTGATTCAAATAAGTGTTTTTCTTTCCTCTGTTGAAACTCTCCCGTATGTATTTACGGAACTTTCCCCTCTTATTTTAATCTCTAGATTTACCGTGCAGGGAGACACTGGAGATGGAACTCACTCTACTGGGGGTTGGAGTTGGAGTCTTTGGACTGCAAATAACATAGCCACCACACAGCTTTTTCTAACTTATTCCTTGGGTGAGATGTTTCAACCTAAAAAGAAAGGTATAGAAAATCAAATCTTACAGTGTTTGTAGGGACCATGGAATAAAGTCATAGTGTCAGTGTGACTCAGGGCTGTTTGAGTCCCAGCCATAAGCAATAAAGAGTCTGCAGATGACAGAGACTAATGCCTTATTAGTGCAGACTAATGTCTGATTGTGCTACTTAGATTTCACTCATTTTACGTGTCAAGTAGACTCAGGTTCCTTTGCGCTATGTTGAATATTGTTTCCAACTACTTAATTAAACAAAAATAGGGGGAAAACTTTAGCGGTTAGTTTCCTAGCCAAGGATTGAGTATATTTTTTTACTAGAGAGATAAGCTATCATAGAAAATAGAGGAAGTGCCATTGCCATGAAATTTCTGGGTAGCAGTTCTGTAAATAGTTCTCATATTATTTGACAAAGATCCAACCTTAATGTTTCATCTCTTCACTGATTATGTTTCTTCTTTTGTATTTAATCAGCTCTTCTATTTTTCTTATTTTTTTTACAAAATAGCTCTGCCTGGGCTTGATTTTTACAGGGTGGATCTATAATAGAATAGTATTGCTAGACCAAATCTTAGCAGTGCCCTTTCTCATTTTATATGACTTATGTCTGAACCCTGTGATACTGCAATTGACTTCCTTGGGCAGTGTTTGCCTTACCTTGAGAACAACACATAGATCTCAAAAATGTTCAAACAAAAGTCTTGTTCCTGAAGCATCTACATGTTTTATTTGTTCTTGTGCTTTTCCATATGTTGAGATCTACTCTCAAGCAGTTTCTTTAGTTCCAAACATAAGTTAATAAAGTTGTGTGCTGCTGCTGCTAAGTTGCTTCAGTCCTGTCTGATTCTGTGCGACCCTGTAGACGGCAGCCCACCAGGCTCCGCCATCCCTGGGATTCTCCAGGCAAGAACACTGGAGTGGGTTGCCATTTCCTTCTCTAGTGCATGAAAGTGAAAAGTGAAAGTGAAGTCGCTCAGTCATGTCCGACTCTTAGCGACCCCATGGACTGCAGCCCACCAGGCTCCTCCGTCCATGGGATTTTCCAGGCAAGAGTACTGGAGTGGGGTGCCATTGCCTTCTGGGTAAAAATGTTCTTAATTACATTGCCTTGCAAGATAGATGAAAATTGCCTTCCACTTTATAGGCAGCTATAATATTTTTAAAGGGCTAGTTTTTCCTCTTTTTAGACGCCAAAGTAACTGACTCGTGTCAGTTTTCTCAGTCTGCTTTAGTGGGACTAAGATAACTCAATCCCCGTTTGAAACTCTGTATTTGTACTCTTTTAAGACAGTCATATTTGAGAAGAAATGCTGGCCGAATAGAACCAACAGCTGAAATAGCGTCTGTTTTTGGACTTTAAAACTGTCACTGTCTTATAAAAAAGAACACAGAACTGGAGTCTTAAGCACTGTGTTTCTGTGATGGGAAAGAGGGCCTTTAAGTAATTAAGAATGATGCATATTTGAGGCCATCTCATGGCATGGGTAATACATTTAGAATAATACTAGGTTACTCAACCAGTAAAAATTGATCATTCTTGATCTGTCAACAACTTTGAATACTGACAGTTTTCTAACTGTTTTGTGATAGGTATATATTTATTTTCAAATCCACCCCCTTCCTTGAAACTGACCATTATCAATAAAAGGAAAAACAAGGAAGAAACATTGCAGGAGCATTGTTTCTGTCTATCACAGGATGACAGAAAATGACTGGAATTTTGATGATATCCAGAGCATACTTTTCACAGGGTTTCGGAAACCTTGGGAGTGAAGAAGAATACAGAGCAGTGGGAGCTTTTTAATTTTTTTTCCAACTGCTATTTCCAAATTTACTAAGATGCTACCGTTGCATGCAGGTCAGGAAAATAACCTGTATATGTATATCTGTATCCTTATTCAGAGAGAACAGGGATCATGGTATTTATGAAATCCCACAGAAGAGGAAATGGTATAATAACATTTCTCACTGCCTCTGAGCCTCAGTTTTCTCATCTGTGAACAAGGAAGTTAGAGGAGATAATCACTAAGGAAGTGATGTGATTCTACCAGGAGTCTGACATTCTCAAATTAATTCCCAAAATACATGTATTTCAGCTCTACAGAAGGTAACTGTCCTCAAACACAGCATCTCTGTTTTTAAAAAATATTTCTAGAAAAAATATGGACCTCTTTTAAAGTCTTTATTAAATTTGTTAAAATATTGCTTCTGTTTTTATGTTTTGGTTTTTTGACTGCAAGGCATGTGGGATCTTAGTTCCCTGACCAAGGATTGAACCCTCACCCCCTGTTTGGAAGGCCAAGTCTTAACCACTGGACCAGCAGGGAAGTCCCAGTATGTCTCTTTCTGATTCTATTGTCATATCTTTCTTTCTGCCCTTTTAGTCCTAGTGTCAAAGCTCCATCTCTCTGGAAATTTTCCAGGTCTTTCCCAAGCGGAGTTTGCTTTCTCCTCCCTGAGCCGCTCCCAGCATTTCAGAATTCTCTTCACAATGTGTCATAATTACCTGTCAACATGTATCTCTCCCTAGTGTGTGTCAGCAGCTAGTATGACAATCACTTTTCTTTTCATTCATCTCTGTGTTCTCAGCACTTAGAAGAAAATGTCTGGTGCATTCAGTAATATATTAATAAGTAATGCATTAATAATTTAAAAATAGAACTTCCCTTAGAAAGAATCAATATTCATCATAATATGGAATTAAACGACTATGGACAATTTTCTTTGTAGTCATTATTGACTCACAAAATGCTGAGAAACCAGACATACAGAGCTGACTATGAAGAGCATGACCTGTGACTCCACCTGAGTCAGAGCTAAGCCAGTTATCAGGAATTCCCCTTTGACAAGTATAAGCTATAAGACTAGTTTCAGGGCCCAACATAGAGGAATCACAAGACCCTGAATCCCAGAGTAAGTTCAAGGCTATGAAAAAACATAGCATTCCTGAAGACTCAGAGCAATGCTGTTTCTGGGAATTAAAGCAGAGAGTTGTTTGAAAGGGATTGAATATGGACATTTGGAAATTAAAGCATGTCCCTGGAACTTAGAGCAGAGACAGGAAGGCCATTTCAGGAAAAATCGGATGAAACTCTTGGTACAAAACCAGAATAGAAGGGAGTGAGTTACTTGATCATTTACACTTGTTCAGAATACTTCAGGTGGCAATATATCAGAATGGTTCAGGCTATAGAACCAAAGAGAAGAGTTAAATTTCTAGTTCTGCTACTTATTTGAGGTAAGACTTTTCACAGGTTATTTTACCTCTGGGTATAGAAATGGTATTGGAGGCAGACAGGTGAGTTTGAAAAGGTCTCATTGCTCAGGCCCTTAAAGGAAAGCAGGTGTTCACTGTTCAGTGACTTCAAGTGTGAGAAACCCTGAGATAAGTAGACGGCAGAAGAAGATACCAGTTTTGCTTCCAGGGAGTTTATAGCGGAGTTAGGAAGACATGTACAAATAGGTCCCAGTTTTCAAAGTTCAAACTTCCCTATTCTCTTAAGTCCATATTGCATAACACCTTTATTTGCCATTGTGTACACTTCTGTTTCCCACCTTCCCTTGCCTTTGGTTCTCAACCTCCTGACACCTGGTCCGCCATATTCACTGTTATCAGAGAACCTTGCTTCCTACTTTTCGAGAGGACTGAAGTTATCTGAAGAGAATTTTCACAGACTCAGCACCACACACACCTGCCAATCAGCTCCCAGTCCTTCCTTCTGCCTTCCTACCTCATCCTGTGAGGAACGGTTAGTGCCCCTGTCCAACCCCGCCCTCCTTTTCCACAAGAGGTCCATTCGGGAGAGATCCACCACGACGTCAACTTGGAAAGGCTGCGGTGCCCAGATACGTGGTTGAGCACTATTCTAGAGGTTCTGTAAGGGTTTATTTTTGGATGAGATAAATATTTAAGTGGGTGGATCTCAGTAAAGCAGATTGCCCTCCATACTGTTAGCCTTAATCAATCAATTCAGTTACTCAGTCATGTCTGACTCTTTGAGACCCCATGGACTGCTGCACACCAGGCTTCCTTGTTCATCACCAACTCCGGAAGCTCGCTCAAACTCCTCTCCATCAAGTTGGTGATGCCGTCCAACCATCTTATCCTCTGTCGTTCCCTTCTCTTCCTGCCTTCAGTCTTTCCCAGCATCAGGGTCTTTTCAAATGAGTCAGTTCTTCACATCAGGTTGTGTCAAGGTTGTGTATTTCTCACCCTGCTTATTAAACTTATATGCAGAGTACATGTGAAATGCGGGCTGGATGAAGCACAGGCTGGAATCAAGATTGCTAGGAGAAATGTCAATAACCTCAAATATGCAGATGACACCACCTTTATAGCAGAAAACAAAGAACTAATGAGCTTCTTGATGAAAGTGAAAGAGGAGAGTGAAAAAGTTAACTTAAAACTCAACATTCAGAAAACAAAAATCATGGCATCCAGTCCCATCACTTCATGGCAAATAGGTGGGGAAACAGTGAAAACAGTGACAGACTTTATTTTGAGGGGCTCCAAAATCACTGCAAATGGTGACTGCAACCATGAAATTGAAAGTCAGCCTTACCCAATCCGTTAAAGGTGGGAATTGTTATCCAGAAGCGGGGGAGTGAGTGGAATAGGGCAATGTGGCGGGATTCATGGTCACTTGGGGTTGAGGTCATAAACTGAAGGGGAGAGCCATCAGCATGAAGGTGGGTTTTGCTTTGGCCACACTCACCGCAGTGGCTCTGGGTGGAGAAAGCAGAGCTTATGTTTCTGCTCACAGCCCTGTGTCGTGTGAGAGGAACAGGACTGTTGAAGGAGTAAGTCAGGGAGTGGTTATGATGCCTGGTCGTGGAATTTGATGGCCAGAGGGGCCATCAAGTGAGAGAGGGACTCAGAAAATAGGAGGTCTCAGGGGGATGTTCTGAGGCACCCCATCCCTGCTTCCTGTCACTCCTGACTTCAGTTGCATTAGCACATTCCCCTCTGAGCCGAAGAAGGGTGGGTTTTTGTCACTTGCAGTTGAAAAAGTCTTGCCAATTGGACAGGAAACAGAAAGAAAAAAGGGAAGGACCCAAGTGACGAAACTTCCACCCTTCAAACATACGATTCTCAGTTATGTGTGTCAGAATTATCAGAATTAAAGTGATGAATCAAATTAAAATTAAGGGATGCTCAGATCCCATCCCTGAGATTCTGATTCATTTGGTGAAGTCTAAGGAAGTTGTTTTCAACACCCCCCATAAAACCCAATCTTCAACCTGGCTTGAGAATGTTAGTTCTAAATCCTCTCAATTCAGGTCTTTCATGACAGCTTCAAATTATTCAAATGCTACAAATTAATCTTTGAATTCAACGATTGATAATTTTTGGATTATGTCGGCCTGCTACTGGGAGACTTATGAGGAAAGAAAGAGGTGTTCCGATTTCCCCGGATACATTTTACAGCGCTAGTGCCCAGCCACATGCCGGGCCAGAGGAGGCTGGCAATGGACGGTGGGGTACCGTACAGCATAGGTGTGACCATGACGATAAAAGTGTGGCTGCTACTCCCCGGGAGCTTACCATGCGTTTTTTGTGTTATTGTTTGTTTAATGTTTATTGTGAGGAGTGTATTGGTTTTAGATTTATGGTTCAGTAGTTTTATTCTGAACACTTTATTGCAAATTAAGGCTCCTTAAGTAATTGGTGTGTAAAGTATGCCCTTTTAATAGGCATTTACAACAGGACAGTAGAATTCCATGGACAGAGGAGCCTGGAGGGCTACAGTCCATGAGGTCGCAAAGAGTTGGACATGGCTGAGCGACTGACGCGTTCACTTTTCTTTTGCAGTAGAACATCCTAAAGAGAGCTTTGGTTTGTGTGTCAACAGATCTGTACTCGAGTTCTGTTCCTGTCCCATCCCAGCTCTGAAATTCAGGACAAGTTTCTCACCCCTTTTGCGTTAGGGTCTCCACCTATAAACTGACGGGCTCCAAGATTCATTTCAGCCCTAAAATTCTATCAAATAAGCCATAGTTTCTCCCCCATTTTTTGAAGATACAGAAGTGTTTTTTTACTTCTTTGGGCCTTAGAGCTTTCCTAAGTAAACTGGGGATAATAACACATATCACAGTTTTGATTTGAGGAGTAAATGGGATCATGGTGGTAAATGCTTAGTATAGTTGCAGGTACACAGAGGACTGTCGGTGGACTCGCTCTTTCTTGCTCTCTCATTATATGTAGGAAATGTGTGTGTGTGCGTGTGCTCAGTCTTATCCAACTCTTGGCGACCTGCCAGGCTTCTCTGCCCATGGGATTCTCCAGCCAAAAGTACGGGAATGGGTTGCCATTTCCTTCTCCAGGGGATCTTCCAGACCCAGGGATCAAACCCATGTCTCCTGCATTGGCAGTTGAATTTTTTACCACTAATGCCATCTGGGAAGACCATAGGTAGGAAACTCAGGTTGATTATAGATCAATCATTAATTTAAATATGGCTTTAAAAAGTAAACCTCACTTGGAAAATTATTATTAGAAAAAGCAGTGAATATATTCTTTTTTTTTTAAAGAAAAGATTGGAAATGCATCAAAAGAGCAAATTAGTAATTCCTCCTTGAAATATAAATAATACCTCTTAGTTCCCCTCTTGTAGTTTAGGTTTTTATACATTGTTTATCTACTTGCCTATCTACCTTACCAGTTTAATAATGTTAGATATGCCTGAAAAACATTTATTATTCTCTAATAACCATAACAATGAATAATAGAACATGGAGTCTTTTGGTTAATTTAGATTCATAAGATTAATGCATATAACAGTTATCTGAAAGCTCATTGGAGGGATTTGAGCTTTTACATGAATAATGGCCACCAAAACTAGCTTCCTCTTAAAAAGGATATGAACTATTAAAATAGACACCCTTAATACTGTGTAAACTTGTAGTGTCGTAAATGGTTGGTAGCCCTATTCACTGAATCATTTAACCAATTCAGAGGCACTATGAGAACTAAGTGAAATAATGTATTTTCTTTACCTATTTGTGTTAATCTTCTCAAGCTAATTCTACTCAGGTATTAATAATTCATTGTTTTAATTCCATTGCATGTAAATTATTATCAGTGTTACAGAAATTCTAGAAATTTGGGGGGCTCATTATTTGGTTAATATAAATAAAATTGACCTAAATTAAGCATGTAACTGAAGAGGAATCTGAAAAGAAAATCAATATGATCACTCATGAGCAGGTAAGTTTATTCTCATATTGTATCAAAAATAAATTGAATACATCCCAGTGACCCTTTCCAGATGTCTATAGATGTTTTTACAACTATATAATTATTTAACTGAGATGAAATTTCAACTATAATATTCTTGATGCATTAAGAAATTTACTGTAGTAGGTTTTTGAGCTGTAATTAGGATAGCTACCATACTGTGTGATTCTCCAAAAGCTGAATGTATATGTTCTGTGCTATCATTTATAACAGTTTTTGCAAACTAAAGAAATTTTCACATCTGAAAAAATTTGGAAAGCAGTTCAGAATCTCAACTTTGGAACATGCCTGTCTTTCTCATTTCCTGCCTCTCTCACAAACCCTGCCTTCCTCCTCACCGTGGAATATGCAATAGGAACCAACGAACGGGTTGAAGACAGTACTATACACAGTTCGCACGAGGTCTTGTGAAGAAGATGGGACCCCATCTTCAACCATATGGAATACCGGAATTTTTGGGAGCAACCCAAAATGGTAATACGAAGTCTTATTTAGGAAACAAAACTTGTGTGACTAGAAATAGACCAGCCTCTAAATATATTCCGGTTTATGTGCATTCGGGTAGAAACTGCATGTCACTAAGTAGAGTTTTAGGTGGTCAGCAGAGGGCAAGCATGCTTTTTACCTTAAAAAAAAAAAAAGTGTCCACCAGTCCAGGAACTGATTATATTCTTTTTCTTGTTTGATCATTTCAAGTCTTTTCTAACCCAGTGACAAATCTGTACTTCTATATACATATTTTAAAATATTGTCAGTCCCTTTGAGGAAGTAAATGTTCATTTCAAGACCATTTTGATCATGAATTTTGACTTCAGAGATCTCATTTCTACATTTAATTTTTAAAATTATCATATAAAATATTCTGTGAAATATTGATCCTCTCATGGGCTTGCCCAACTAAAAATGAAGTTGTAAACTGTTGGAATTTCTTTATTTTCTCCCGAAATAATCCATGTTAACCTATGATATGTAGGTATGCTAGAGTGGGTTCACATCTCTAGACTTTCAAACATTAATATTTTTCTTATTTGTTTGCTGCTTCATCTTAAAGCAATTTATTTAGCCACTCTGAACTTGTGTCCTTGTTCATAGAATGAAGATTTTCATATTTCATAATCTTTCAGACTTCTTGTAGTCTGAATTTCTATCTTCATAAAAGTCTGATATCTTCTACTCACTTTATAGTTTGATCATTTTCCACAGTTTTTGAAATAAATCACTGGCCTGCCACCCTCTTTGTTTGCTAGTTCTTATAATTTGGCATATGATTATTTTTTGTTGCTGGCTGTTCCTTTAATTTTTCTGATACCTTTCTTTTAGATAAAAGGGAACCTTTTGAGTTTTTGTAAAATAATGTAAAAAGTATAGTTATTTAGAGATGTGTCCGACTCTTTGTGACTCCAATAGACTGTAGCCTGCCAGGCTCCTCTGTCCATGGAACTCTCCAGGCAAGAATACTGGTGTGGGTCCATTCCCTTCTCGAGGGGATCTTTCTGACCCAGGGATCGAACCCAGGTCTCCCGCATTGCAGGCAGATTCTTTACTGTCTGAGCCACCAGGGAAGCCCATTTAGAGATGTAAGTGATCATAAACATCATCAAGCCCATCCATCAAAAACAAGAAAAGTGATGGCAGAATTGTTCACGGCCTTGGTTTTGGTTTAGAGGGAGGACCTTTGGAGTCAGAGATTAGCAGCTTGATGACCTTTCACATTTTATCATGTATACCTCCTTTTAGCTGTGACGTCAGAAGTAACATCTCTCCTCTCATATACACACTGGTTGTGACATTTAAGAAGAAATCTTTTATTGTGGTGAGCTACAGCAGTTTCAGGTTTCTGTAGTCAAGACCAGATTCTTCCCCTATCACTAGGTTCAGAGCTGACCAGACCAGGAAGGTCACCCTAGGACTTACTGAACTTCCTTCTCCTTCCCCTTACCACCATGCTGCAGGGTCCTCAAGGTGCTTGGAGAACTCCTTGGTCAGTATTTCTTGATCAACAGACCCTGCCTTGGGCTTGTCTTCCTATAGATGGTGGTCAGGTTTGCCTAATGCCCCAGCTGGGAGGCAGCGCAGTGTAATAGATCAGGGACTGAGGGTTCTGCCTTCAATCAGGTAGGTGACATTGATCTCTGAGCCTCATTGTTTTAATGTGAGGGTTTGTTTTGTTATTACTCAAGTATGGTGAATGATGCCACACTGGGGGTGAGAATGGGGGCACCCAGGGAAGCACCAGAGTTGGTCAGGAGGCCGAGAGAGCAAGGGAAAAATATTAGGAAGAAAGCTTTTTGTGGTTTCTAGATGAAGGGACAGCAAGGCAGGGTAAACAGGCTTAGGATTGGCTAGTTTGAATGATTTTAGCAGGCTCTGGGGCATAAGGGGCTGTTACTAGCTGTCTGGTGCCAGGCCACGGGGTGACTAGGGCAGGGGAATAGTCACCCAAATTGTGAGAATACAAAATAAAGGAGGTGGTTGCAGTGTGAACTCTGGGTTGATGAGTTTGCGTATGAGAGTTATGCTCGCAGGTGAGCCATGTCTTATCTCTAGATAAGAATGGTTGGGTAATGCTGGGAGAGGCGGTCCCTCTAGCGTCAGCAAGGCCCCAGATGTCAAACCATCAAAAACAGAGTAAAAAGACATGATTACTACACTCACTAGCCTTAGAAGTTTTCATTTGAAATAACATGAGTTATGGTATTATTACTAACAATGTTTGTAATAATCCTAATATTATTACTGGAAACAGTACTATGATCTATTCACTATGTTTGATTCTCCCTACAATGAGAAATGGCATATAAATCCTTTTTACAGATGTAAAATATGGAGATGGGGTTTCTTGGCCAAGTTTACACAATGAGTCATTGTGTCTGTACTTCCCCTGCTCATTGTATTTTAAAATAAAAGCAAGAGAGAACAGAATTACATGCATTGTGTATGTGCCAGATGTGTTCTTAGGTGCTTCAATATGTTACGTTGTTGTTTGGTCACTAAGTTGTGTCCGACTGTTTTGTGACCCCATGGACCGTAGCCCACCAGGCTCCTCTGTTCATGGGATTTCCCAGGCAAGAATACTAGAGTGGGTTGCCAGTTCGTCCTCCAGGGGATCTTCCCAACTCAGGGATTAAACCCGAATCGCCAGCTTGGCAGGCGGATTCTTTACCACTGAGCCACCTGGGAAGCCCTGTGTTATGTAATTAAATATTAAATAAATAAAAATTCCTTATAACACTGTGAAAGGAATTATTGTGCCATTATTATGCCCATTTTGTCCATGAGAGAAATGAAATTCATGGGAGTTAGGGAAGTTATTTCAAGGCTACATAAGTAACAAGTGGTAGAACTGAGATTTGCCCCAGCTGAGTCTGCAGGGCTCAGGGTAGCAAATGAATTTATCTGGAGCATCAGCCTCAGTTAGCTGATGGAGGCTGCCTGAAGCAGTGCAGAGAGGATGCTGAAGTGTCTGGGCTCACTGGGAGAGAGTGTCACACTGAGTTAGTGACCTTTGTCACAGGCGTGAAGGGTACAGAGCAACACCCAGCCATTTAGTTCTCCTTCTCGAAGTAAACTCTCTTTCAAGTCCCTTTCAACTCCACAAACCTGTTATTCTGGGTAACCATGGGAATAGGTAATGTCAGCCTGCACTCCCCTGAAAGCGGAGCCTGAGATAGAGGCTTGTGTGCAGGTAGTTAAGAATGTGACCCGGGTGCAGGAGCAAAGAATGGGGACAGAGGGAGAGCCAGTAGAAGTGAGTGTTGTGGAGGTGGCCACCACTTATACTCAGTTTGGTGCAACCTCCTGAGAAGCATCGTGAAATGTGTCTGAGGACTCTCCATGGGGTAAGATCACGGGCAAGCAAGAAGCATCAGCATAGACTTCTGGGTTTTGGACCAGGGCGGTCCTGCGAGTGTGCACTCCTCCATCCTGCCTGGTGTGTGTTCAGGGGGCTTTTGGGGTGTTCTCTGCTGCAGGCAAGGAAGCTCACAGGTAGAAAGCAAGAACGGGCAGTGCGTCTTGGTGAGAAACTCGTGGGATGCAGCCAGTGAGGCTGGTAAAGCCTGCAGTTAGTCAGTTTGGTAGTGGCTGGTGTGAGCAGTGGGCTGTGAGGATCTTGAAGTGGTGCCCAGGAGGACACTGACCAGAGTCGACGTCTGTAACTCCCTTTAGACCTGGGGAGACTCCAGGACCCTTCTAAAGCCTGTAACTAGGCTGTGCTTGCTCAGTTGCTCAGCTATATCTGACTCTCTGCGACCCCGTGGACTGTAGCCCTCCAGGCTCCTCTGTTCATGGGATTTCCCAGGCAAGAACACTGGAGTTGGTTGCCATTTCTTCCTTCCGGGGATCTTCCTGACCCAGGGATGAAACCTGCCTCTCTTGCATTGGCAAGCAGGTTCTTTACCAGTTGAACCACCCGGGAAGCCCATAATTAGGCTAGGAGAGTACTAATAACGTGTCATCTGCAGTACTTCTCGAACTTTCCCTCTCTCTATCCCTCTTCTGACTGACAGAAACTTGGGCTCATAAATATCAGTCTGTTTCTAAGAGACCAAGTTTGTTGAACATTAGCGATTCTGTTTTGTTGAGTATCTGTTATGTGCCAGCCTGTATGCTAGAGTACATAAGCCCTCTTGATCTTTTAGTTTTTCTAAACTTTCTATTTTATATTGGTGTATAGCTGATGAACAATATTGTGATAGTTTCAGGTGGACAGTGGACTCCCCCATTGGCTCAGTGGTAAAGAATCTGCTTGCAGTGCAGGAGATGCGGGTTCAATCCCTGGGTCTGGAAGATCCGTTGAAGTAGGAAATGGCCACCCACTCCAGTATTCTTGCCTGGGAATTCCCATGAACAGAGGAGTCTGGTGGGCTACAGTCCATGGGGGTGCCAAGAGTTGGACACGACTGAGCAAATGAGTATGTGCACCCACACACACGCAAATACACACACACACAGGTGGACAGCAAAGGGACTCAGCCGTATATATACATGTGTCCATTCTCACCCAACTCACCTCCCATCCAGGCTGCCATATAACATTGAGCAGACTTCCTGCTATACAGTAAGTCCTTGCTGGTTATCCATTTTAAACATAGCAGTTTGTACATGTCAACTCCCTAACTATCCCTTCCCCTTATTCATCCCACTGTAAGCCCACTCAGTGTTAACCACAGTATTGTGAAGTGTGTATTAATCCCGTCTTACACAGGAGGAAAATGAGGCTAAGAAATGAACTAAACCGCCTAAGGCCACTTCTGCGGAGCTGAACTTCAGGCGCCCCTCCAGCTGATGCCTAAGTCCAGATTCATTCCACCCTGCGGTTGTCTGATGGGCAGATGTAGTAAGGTCTTGGCTCTCGTTTGGCAAGGGCTTGAGCTCTCACCCTGGGACCTTACAAAATGAGCTCATTTTGGGGATTCGGGCCTGTCAGCATCCTCCAAGTGAGTCAACTGGGGACCTGGCCCGTCTCCATGATAGGAGCTGGAAATTCCTGCTGTTTCTCTGACTCAGAGGTGACTTTCTGAGCCCACAAATCTTTATAAACTGCCTGGGCAAGTACACACTGAAGTTGAAAGTTCCTAGAAGCTGTACCCTTTTCCCCCAAAAGTACTGAAGGCCACGTTCTCTCTAATATTCAAAAACATAAAGTTAAATAGAATGTCAAAAGTTAACAAAGAAAGGGATGTTCCTGATGGGCCAGGGGTTAGGACTCCTTGCTTCCAAAGCAGGTGGCACTGATTCAATCCCTGGTCGGGGAACTAGGACCACAGCATGCAGTGCCACCAAAGAAAAAGGAGTCTACAAAAATGATACAGATGAACCTATCTGCAGAGCAGGAATAAAGACAGAAGTGGAATGGATTTGTGGATATAGGGGGGAAGGAGAGGGTGGGAGAAATTGAGAGTAGCATTGACATATACATACTACCATGTGTAAAACAGACAGCTAGTGGGAAGCTGCTGTATGGCACAGGGAGCCCAGCCTGGTGCTCTGTGATGACCTGGGCAGCAGGCTGGGGGTGGTGGGAGGGAGGCTCTAGAGAGAGGGGATACATATATATATACACTTACAGCTGATATAACTTCCCTGGTGGCTCAGACGGTAAAAAATTCTGCAGTGCAGGAGATGCAGGTTCTATTCCTGGGTTGAGAAGATCCCCTGGAGAAGGAAATGGCAACCCATTCCCAGTATTCTCGCCTAGAGAATCCAATGGACAGAGGAGCCTGGCGGACTATGATCCATGGAGTCCTAAAGAGTCGGACACAACTGAGCAACTAACATACACACAGCTGATTCATGCTGTTATACAGCAGAAACTAACACAACATTGTAAAGCAATTATATTCCAATAAAAAAATAAATTAAGAAAAAAATTAGCATCAACCTCTCTGCATCTCAGTATTCTCATTTATGAAACAAGGCTGTGGATTTCAAGTTCTCTAAGGTGGCATCCAAAACTTTGGATTTAGATTTTTTTGAGACTGAGGCTCCACTGAATTGGATCAGGAGGAGCTAGAGGGCAGGGGCAAGGCTGCACTGGGAAACTGCTTCCTCAGTATTTAGCACAGAGTAGATTCCTAATCTGCATTTGCCAGATGATGGTGAGATTCAAAATGGACAGGGCACCTTTCCTCTACTCCTTGGTCTTCATCCTATTCCAACATCTATCAGTTCTGCTTCCAAGACAAACCTTGTGCCGAATAAATGGTTGGACATTTAGTTGTGTCTTCATGTGCAGGATCTGAGTCAGTGTATTCTCCTCCCCAGGTGCATTTGCTTATTGAGATTTATAGTTAATTTTGAAATTAAGGAAATGTCACCCTTCAGCCAATTTCATTTTTGAGAGACAGGGCTCTTCTGAGGCTCTAAACTCACCCCATGCATGCATGCGTGCTCAGTTGTGTCCGACTCTTTTGTGACCCCATGGACTATAGCCTGCCAGGCTCCTCTGTCCATGGGATTTTCCAGGTAAGAATAGTGGAGTGGGTATCCATTCCCTTCTCCGGGGGATCTTCCCGACCCAGGAATTGAACCCAGGTCTCCTTCATTGCAGGCAGAGTCTTTACCGTCTGATCCACCAAGAAAGCCTCACTGTTACTATAGAACAAACCTACATAAAAGAACTGATTTTGCCTCTTGGTCCACACAGCTTAAAATACTTACTATCTTGCTGTTTACAGAAAATGTTTGTCAACCTCTTGTTGATAGGAAAAGAAATCAGACAATAGGAAGAGTGATAGATGTGGGAGAGGATAAAAGGGAAATGGAGCACAGAAAAATGATGTCACATGTAAAATGGAACAAGTAGAATGTTCTTTCTCTAAGCACGTGAAGCACTAAAGTAGGATTTTTTAAGGACTTGCCCACGTTTCCAAGCTCAGCAAAAAATGATCTTCTCTGTGTGTAACTTAAAACACAATAGTGTGCATGTGCACTCACACACACACACTCCTTTCCTCACCCCAGAGACGGGCCGTGGCACAAGGGGTGGTCTCTCTTCATGTCCAGCCAACCGATGCACGCTGCCTGTCAGATGCCGGCCTCCTTCCTGAACCCAGTACCTCCCTGTCCAGGCCTGACTCAGCTTGCAGCTTCATCTACCCGCATCCTCAGTCCGTTCTCTACTCTCAGCTCTGCTGCACTAACTTCTAGTCCTTCAGGGCCCTATCAGCCTTGATGCCTGCCTGTTAAATAGGTCACGTTGAGCATTTGAACATTGCTTTAAAGTTCATGGATCAGACCATCTTTCTAAGCATTTCAAGTAACTGTTGAAGCAGTCACCACTCTGGTTTTGAGCCCTCTTGTGGATCTTAAATATTACAAGGATCAGTACATCAAGTCTGCACAAATATTCCAGTACTGAAGTCATCCCAGTACTAGAAAGGAGCTCCTGCACTTTTTGCACAGGCTTTGTACAACTTAATCAGGCCATGCGTGTCCGGTCCTTGCTTCCGAGTCTGCCAGGCTTCCTGTTTTTCTCAGCAGAGAGTGCACATCCTATCTAGGGTGGCAGGGTCCTAAGAGAAGCCTTCTCCCACCCTCCCCTCCTGTACCATGTCATGTTCAGGGCACCAGCCAAACTGATCTCTTGGTTCCTTGGGTATGCCAGGCTGCTTCCCCTTACACCCTTGCCCTTTTGGCTGGGACTCGGGCCCCACATTTTCATGACGTGTTCAGGTTTGTCATCCAAAGTACAGCTCAAATGTCATCTGCTCAGAAAGGCTTTTCCTTGTCACCCTCTGTAAAGCTGTCCTCTCCCCCTGTTGAATGAATCCATTGTGTTTCCCCGATGGACTCATCACAGTCTGAAACCTTCTGGCTTGTGGTTTGTGTACTTAGTCCCATCTGTTTATCGCGACCAGAATCTGAGCTTCATGAGAGCAGGAATCTTTTCTATTTTGCCATTACTAGGCCCCCTCAGTTGTCCTGCTCTGTCTTTATTCCTTTAGGATGAACGTGCAAAAGTCAGTGCAAAAGGTCTCCTTATGTAAAGTTTAAAAATAAAATAAAAAAAAAATTAACTTTAAAAAAAAAAAAAAAAAAGGTCTCCTTCGTTCCCTGCGAGGAACGGGTTGCTTTCTCTCAAAGCGAACATTAACCTTTGGTGCGACAGGGTTACACATTTGGGTTTTAAAGAAATTTTCTCTCCCTGGTGGCTCAGACGGTAAAGAATATGCTTGCAATGCGGGAGACCCCGGTCCCATCCCTGGGTTGAGAAGATCCCCTGGTGGAGGGCATGGCAACCCACTCCAGTATTCTTGCCTGGACAATCCCCATGCACAGAAGAGCCTGGTGGGCTACAGTCTATGGGGTCACAAAGAGTCGGACATGACTGAGTGACTGACACACACATTTGCTTAAGACAGACAAGAAGTCAAGTTTGCTTGCAGAGTGGTGGGAGCTGATGTAAGGATGTTAAATGTTGGTGGAAAGTTTCAGACTTCAGCCAAACGAAATAAATATTTTGCAGGCTATTAGTAAACTCACATCAAGAACAGCCCTAAATAGTGGATATTTGGCATTGCTTTTTCTGTTGTTTTGAAAAATTGCTGCAATGCTCTCATGAGAAATTCCTGTCAGTCTTTCCAAATATAAGTCCATCATCTTCATTTTGAAGAGTATTAACTTCTTAAAGAGAACTCTTGAATTATGGAAACTTCTAAGCCAAAGGTCTTCTCTTTAAATCTTCAGTGGAAAATAACATTTCAAACACTGGAAGACCTTAGGAATTCGTATTTGACCTTTACTTTGTGCTCACCGTGTTAACTTTTGCAGATTATTCATTGTGTGTGTGCTATCTGTAGATTCTCTCAGATTTCTCCTCATCCCTTTAACATGTAACAGAAGTGGTATATTGGCTTCCCAGGTGGCGCTAGTGGTAAAGAACCCACCTGCCAATGCAAGAAACTTAAGAGACACAGGTTTGATCCCCAGGTCAGAAAGATCCCCTGGAGGAGGGCATGGCAACCCACTCCAGTATTCTTACCTGGAGAATCCCCACGGACAGAGGACTCGAGCGGGCTACAGTCCGTAGGGTTGCAAAGAGTCGGGTACGACTAAAGTGACTAAGCACATGCATAGAGGTAGCATATGCATAGTGGATTTTCCAGAACCTTTGTAATCCCTGGCTAGAAAACCCAAATCAAGGTATTTGATAAGAAGGCACTGATGGGGACCTTTAAATTATAGAACTTTCTCAGATTTTACTTTTTTTCCTACATTGCAAGAGAAACTATAACAAAAATCACACATATGTATATATTTACATATAGGGTCAAAGTTTCTTATATATATAGACTTAAGTATATATAGACTTACATATATAGAAAAAGACATAAGGTTTTGCAGTTTCCCTTCAAATACTGTACTGTATAATTTCACACAGCGAACATTAGAAAAAAACATTCTCTCCTTGAGTCCCATTCTGTATCTCTTACCACCTACCTCAGCTCTACATAATATCCCATATGTCTTTCCTCATTACCGGCATATTTTAAAGTCATTAGAACTCTGTGGGTGGCAGAGATACATTGGAGAACCGCTCATAATTAATATAAACCTCGTGGGGAAACTTGAGAGTTGATCTTGATATATACATATACGTATACACACACAGAGAGACACGATTTGTTTTAACAGAAAGTTGGACATGACATTTAACTATGAAAATCTATGCCAAAGTATGTAGCCTTGCTTGTAAGTAAACTCTCTTTACATCGTTTTTACATAATCTCAGCTGTGTACCATGTGTGATCTAGCTAGAGCACTGATTTGCTTATGGGACTTGGAACTTAAAGATTTTTTTTTTTTTCTAGTATACATGACGGATTAGGTACTGGCATCTGCTGGCAATGAGTGATATTGCTTTCTAATTCTATAGGCAGCCTGGCTCCCCGAAACAGTGCGTCCCTGGAAAGCAGACCGTGGTGTTGTTTTTTTAGAACAAACATATACATGAAAGGATAAGTAACAAAACAGAGTGGTGATGATCATTTACATACTAGCTGGTGTGTGGCATATGGAAGGAAGAAAATGAACTTTTGTTGTGAATGTGCTGTGCCCATGTGGTGGTGTGTTCTTCCCCATGCCATCGGAGAGGTTAGAGATCAGAAACTTGGAGAAACTGTCCGAGCTCAACGGGGTGAATGCAAGGAAAAATCTATGCCTGTGGGAAATAGCTAGGATGACCTAGTTTTTGAGGCAAAAAAAGAAAAGGCTATTCAGATGAGAAGGATTTGGACAGCAATGAACAATCTTAAATACTGCCAGTTGTAGGGTATTTTGCTTCCATTTTTGGGGGGAATGACAATTTTCCTGTATGCAAATAAAGACTTAAAAATGTGCATGCCGTTTGACTAGCCAATTCCAATTCTGGTCATTTATCCTCAGAAAATAATCAGAGGGGTGCTTAGAGATTTATTAATATATATAGTTATTGCATCTCTCTCTCTCTCATACATGTATACTATATGCTTCCCCGATGGCTCCGCATTAAAGGATCTGCCTGCCAAGCAGGAGACACAGATTTGATCCCTGGGTCAAAAGGAGGAGAGCAAGGCAACCCACCCCAGTAATTCTTGTCTGGAGTATCCCATGGACAGAGGAGCCTGGTGGGCTATAGTCCATATGGTGGCAAAGAGTTGGACATGACTGAGTGACTGAGCACGCATGCACATACTATATGCTATAGCATTTACTACAATCATGAAAAATAAATGATCTAAATAACAGCGAGTAACAAAGTATTGTTAACATAAATTATAGTATATCCCTATAAATGAATTATATTCATCCATTGGAAATGTTGTATAGGAATATTACTGACATGAAAATTATTTATACCATATTATTAAGTAAAAAAACTGGTTTATGAGGTCATATGATGCAACTTTCCAAGTAAAACTCTCTATGTGTAAATGTGAGTTGTGTGGGCTTATATAGAAGATTTACCAAAATACCAATTGTGGTTATCTCTAATAACTTGGCAGATCACATTTATTTTCTTCTTTTCCTCATCCCTCTTTTATAAATTGTCTTCAGTGAAAATACATCATTTAAAAAATTTAGAACAATTTAGGGACTTGCCTCATGGTCCAATGGTTAAGACTTTGCCTTCCAATCCTGGGTGTGCAAGTTTGATCCATGGTCAGGAACTAAGATGCCACATGCCTCCAGGCCAAAAAAAAAAACAAAACAGAAAACAGAAACAATATTGTAACAAATTCAATAAAGACTTAAAAAATGGTCCTCATAAAAAAATCTTAAATATGTAATAAAATTTAGAGTAGCTTGTCTTCTAAGAGAATTAAGAATATGACAACAGGAAGCAACCAGGGGACTGAGACTACAGAACCAACTGGGATAGAAGTGGAGAGGGACTGGTATCCGCAGCAGGAAGTTAATGGAAAGTGAGGTTAAACAGCGAGGATTTCCGGCATTGATGGAATTGGTGGCTTCCTGGCTGTCGTAAAGGGAGGGAGTAGAAGTTCTTGCACAGGTAGCATTGCGCGTGTGCATGCTAAGTTGCTTCAGTCCTGTCCAGTTCTTTGCAACACTATGGCCTGTGGCCCACCAGGCTCCTATGTCTGCAGGATTGTCCAGGAAAGAATTCTGGAGTGGGTTGCCATGCCCACTGCTAGGTGATCTTCCCGATCCAGGTATCAAACTCATCTCTTATATTTCCTGACCTAGAGATCGAATCCACGTCTCTTACATCTCCTGCATTGACAGGAGAGTTCTTTACCATGAGCGCCACCTGGGAAGCCCACCAGTAGCATTGGGGTTGTTTAAATGGCAACTTGGTGACTGCAGAGTAGCCCCAAGTTAGAAATTGCTTTTGTCCTAGAGAAGCTGGGGGGCTAGCAAGAGAGTAAAAGATAGGAATGAGGGCTGGCTCTGGGAAGAGGGGGTAAAGCCAGGGCAGAGGGAGAGACAAGTCCAACTCAGTGTTAAATGACTGAACGACTGTCCCAGCTCGCCGCATTTCCCCTTGATCATGCTCCAGACAAGCTTCATTCCCTCTTCCTCCCCCCACACTTGAGATTTAGAGAGCCGTTTGTCTGCAGATGGAAGAAGCATCATCTCCAGTGTAATAAAGGTTGCTTTAGGCTATTAACGTACTTGGAATGAGTTGGAAAACATACAAATAAAACTAAGCCAACAGATGGAACCAATGTCTTTTTTTCCCCCCACTTAATTTTTCCCTAGGAAGCAAAGGTGATTAAATTCATTCCTTTGACTTCAAACATGCCCTTAAATGGGGATCATTTGCAACATCTAGATGTTTGAAACCTTGCAAAAAGTTTTTGATTGCGAAGTTTGGGAATGAAAAAGACCATTGGATTTGGGTCAGTGGATCTCGATCCTGTTTGTGCTACCATGCCTGACTGAGAGAGTCACTTCAGTGCCTTAGATCTTAGTCCTGCAAAGCGAGATAAAGGTGGAAGATCCTGCCAGCCCTGAAACTCCAGGACTCTCTTGACCTGAAACTGTATTCTTCTTTCCATGACCGTATCTTCTCTCATATCTACCTATCCCAGTCCTTAAATAAAAGAGCCACAAAAGAGAAACATCCCCCACAGAAGGTCATACTGAGGGGAGAGATGGTTCTTTTCTTTTTTTTTTTTCCCCCTGTGGTGTCCTTACAGACTGACTGTATAGCTAAAAACCCAGGAGCATTTTAACATTTGCTTATTCATCTATTCGCTCATTCAAGAGATGCTGAACACCTGGTTTTGTCTCATGTAGTGTTCTGGGTCTTAGGTAAACAAAAATTAAAAATATCCTGCTGTCAAGGAACTTTCTGTGTCATGAAATCTTCAATTTTCCTGTTGTATATTCCCCTGGAGGTTTAGAACCTCTTCCTTCTTCTCCCCCTTCCACCCATACTGCTTTTAATAAGATGTATTATGATAGAACTTGATTGTATTTATGGATTGTATGGAGGTAGAGAAATATTGAAAACCACTGGCCTAATGCAGGAGATAGACTCATATATAGGCAATTACAGATCACCATCATATGATCTATGAGTGCCCAGTGGCTCAGTCATGTCCAGCTCTTTGTGACCCCATGGACTGTAGCCCGCCAGGCTCCTCTGTCCATGGAATTTTCCAGGCAAGAATACTGGATGTGTTGTGTTAGTTGCTCAGTCGTGTCTGACTCTTTGTGACCCCATGGACTCTAGCCTGCTAGACTTCTCTGTCCATGGAATTCCCCAGGCAAGAGTACTGGGGTGGGTTGCCGTTTTCTCCTCCAGGGGATTTTCCCTACCCATGGGTTGAACCCATGTCTCTTGCATCTCCTGCATTGGCAGGCAGGGTTATTTACCACTGAGCCACCTGGGAAGCCCCATATGATCTATGACAGGGTGATATTTTGGGGTCATGGGCCACAGAAACATAACTGTAGGAATATACTGACCCTGACCTCTCATCCTCTATTCTGTTTCCAGGAATTTCTTACATAACCAGGGACTTGGGCTCAATGAACAAGTATTATGAATCTATTTAATAAGTTGCTCTAAAATTCATTCCATTTCTTTCAGTCCCCTACTGCCTCTCCCATAATCCCATTTTCCATCATTGTTTACATGGGTCACCTCCTACCTGGTGTCCCTGCCTCTTGGGAACCCGTTTTTCACATCATAGCTAGAGTGATCTTTCTAAAACACAAATCTGATCATGTCTCTCTCCTGCTTTTGTACATGGAAACCCTTAGTGGAAGTTAGGTGAACCTCCTCTGTGCCTTCATCTCATTCAATCATCATTCAATTGCCTGCATAGTCATCGTTCTCGACCACACAGAAAACTCTCTGAAGGTGGAAACTAGTTCATTCATCAGTAAATGAACATACCAAGGACTGTACCTGGCACAGTGTAAGGGCTGGACAGTATCTCTTCAATGAATGGAGGATGCCAATGTTGAGGTCATATTTAGTTGAAGTCATTGGTGTAGATGACATCTGGATTAGCTGTTGCTTGGTAGGTAAGGGTTTTGTTGAATGAATAGGTAAATAATGAAGGTTACTTGGAGCTTCTCTGGTGGCTCAGGTGGTAAAGACTCTGCCTTCAATGTGGGAGACCTGGGTTTGATCCCTGGGTGGGGAAGATCCCCTGGAAAAGGAAATGGCTACCCACTCCAGTATTCTTGCCTGGAGGATCCCATGGACAGAGGCCAGGCTACAGTCCATGGGGTCACAAAGAGTTGGACACGGCTGAAGCAACTTTTCACAAAGGTTAGTAGACTAAAGACAGACGTAGACAGTAGAACCCTAACACTCACATTTCACCGCAAGGTAGAGAAGTGTCAACTGTGAGAATGATTGAAAAGATGGGAAGACACTCAGGAGAGAATGCAGGAGGGTTTGGAGGAGCCAGAGTCTCAAAAAAAAAAAAAATGATGCTTCTTTGTATTTGCAGGGCCCAGCACAGGAGTGGATGAAGAAATGGGTTGGATGAATGATGGTCAGGAGATTCAGATTCAGCAGCCAAGTTGAAAACCACAGGGCCTGAGAAGAGCTCGCTGGATCCGGCAGTTAGGGCATCCTTGGTCGTCAATGGGATAATTAATTACAGTTTTAGTGGAGTGTTTGGTACAAGATGGAGAAGGCAATGGCACCCAACTCCAGTACTCTTGCCTGGAAAATCCCATGGATGGAGGAGCCTGGTGGGCTGCAGTTCATGGGGTCACGAAGAGTCGGACATGACTGAGCGACTTCCCTTTCACTTTTCACTTTCATGCATTGGAGAAGGAAATGGCAACCCACTCCAGTGTTCTTGCCTGGAGAATCCCAGGGAAGGGGGAGCCTGGTGGGCTGCCATCTATGGGGTCACACAGAGTCGGACACGACTGAAGTGACTTAGCAGTTGGTACAAGAGCTGGAGGAAGCGGCCAGTGCAGGTGAGAAGGGAGAGATGGTGAGTGGAGAAGGAAGGAAAGGGAGGGCCTAGAAGTGGAAGGCCCTCTTGGAGAGGAAGAAAAGGGAAGGAGAACTCTTGGAAGGAAAGGGAAGGAAAACTTTGGGAGCAGTTTCTCGCCCGAGAAACATCTCGTAGACCTCAGAGGAGCAGTTGGCAAGAGGGGACCAGCACTCATGCTAAGGTCATAGAGATGCTGCTTCTTACACAGCAGAGCATAAAAGGTCATGACCTAGATTTTTCCCCTTTCAAGTTCTCAGCTTTGCTACTGGGTAGCAAAAGCTACCATATTAATAATATTAATTATTAATATTAATAAAAGCATATTAATATTAATGTTAATAATAGCATATTAATAATAGCAACAGACTTTCTCCTGAGTACATTTTCATTATGTTTCTCCCATCACGATAATGACAGTGGTGATGATAGTAATAATAATGGGGAGCAAGGCACTGTGATAAGTGCTCCTGTAAGCACCATCTAATTTAATTAGGCTACTAATGATACAGATAAAATTATTCTCCCCATTTCACAGATCAGTAAAATTAGTTGAATAAATGAGTATTTTTTATTAATTTAGAAATAGAGTCAATGAAATGAGTTTAAAATAAGGTCAGTGAAAACACAGAATTATTATTATAAACTTGTTTTTCACTCGAATCTAAGGAACCAGATCTTTCATAAAATGAAGGTATACTGTAATGTTGGAGACTTCTCAATGCAGATTGAGATTTAATACTTTCCACAGGAGACAGTTGATAATGAGTATGTCAAAATGCCCTTTTCATGTCTTTTGTGTCTTTAGAGTATTACGATATAAGCAAAAGGTATTTAGAAAAAATATATAGCATTGGGTATATTTTAAGTAACAAAAAATTAATTTTAACTTGTTTACTATCCTGCTTTTAGTAATTTATTTTTGAAATGAAAATATTTCTCCTGACTAATGGGTAAAAATTTTCTTGCTTTTAATCCTTACTATAAACATGCTGAAGGAAAATAATTTTGAGATGATAGCTCACATATAAAATAGAGTTATTGTTTCTTTTAAGGTACCAAAATGTGAATGCATTTAGTATCAATACTAAAGTCTTCATAGCCATTGGAACGGACTGACTACAAAATATTTTAATATAGTCTATAAGTGAGTGGTGATAGCACACCGGCATGCACACCAGCATGACAGCATCTCTTGTGTTTGTCCCTATCCATCACTCAGAACAGATTTTTCTCGTGGTAAAACAAAACCAGGGACAAAAATGTATTGCTTTTAAAGTAACCTTACAGGCCTGCTTTAAATAGACAACAGAAGCTTGGGAGATCAACGCTGAGGAATCTTAGCTGCATTGTTAATCTACCTTTTTGTGTTGCAGAATTACTACACATAACATACATGAAGGTCTTCACTGCAGTTTTAATAAAAGACCTTGGCTACACTGCCTTTAAGAAAGGGATTTCATTCTCACCTCTTAAATACCCACTTCTTTCTTTTTAATTCAACTTAGATTCAGCAAGAGAATTCAAGCACATTTGAAAATTTTAGTGGAGAGAAAATACTCCTTCATATCAAATAGATTCAAAAACACACATTGAATGGTTGACTCAGGGGCTTTCACTAAACTGGCCATGAATGCTGAAACCATCTGTTTTTCTGGACGTTGTCAGGGTGAGTGTGGCGGAGGCAGCTGTTTGCAAAGGGACGCTTTGGATGATGAACCAGCCCATTGTTCCTAAGCAATTCACTTGCTTTCAGAGGCTCTACCCAAGCGTACTATAGAGCAATCAAAATCAAACTATTGTTTGTACCAATCATATTGATCTGAAAAGAACGTGGTGGGATGACCCCATTGTAGATGCAAATAGTTGTTCTGAGCAGCTGTATGCTGGCCAATATGTACCTCAGTAGGAAACAGGCTTGGAGGCTAGAGGGCTCCCTGTACCCTACTGAGGGAAGAAAAAAGATTATACCAGATGAAACTGCAGTTTAAGGGGACTGGAGGGAATGGAGACACAGGTCTATTGGTATTAGTGGCAATTTTCTCTCACAAAAACATTGTCGACGTTAGCTCTAGGGTGGTAAAATTACTCTTGTGTATGAAAGCTTTCTGCAAACTAGAAATCTAGATTCTCCATAAAATTAGATAAGGACTTAAAATGATAGCACAAAACATGATTTGCTTTGGTTGGAAGTGTTGAGTCCTTCAGTTCTGCAAATTTTAACACTGCCTAAAGTTTTACAATTGACATACAACACAGAAAAATGGCAATACAATCTTGATATTGCAGTCTTTGCATAACCATTAAAAAGGACATTTTGGTCAATGCAGAGAGAAAGTGGAAGCACACAAAAGGAAAATTATAGTGGCTAATTTTTAAAAATAACCTGAACGCTATCTTTTATCCATTAACTTTTAAGCTTTTTGGTTGTCCTTGTCACTTCATTGCATGCATGCTAATATCTTCTCATATAAAATTTAATCTGTTGAACTAAATGAAGGAATTAGTATCTGAAAGACATCTTTCATTAAGCAATTAACGAATCTCTCCAACAAATCTACAAAAGCATATGTGTTTATATTTAATAGTTATTTGTATGATCAGCCAGTTATAACACAGGCATACATTTTGTTTTAGCCATGATAGTACTACACCTAAACTTATTGTCATTGTACTGTAGAGTCCTAATAAAACTGTGGCTACAGCTGGTTATTTGCTAAAGGATATATATACATATATCTGTAGTTCATCACCTTTAAAAATTCCTCTGTAGTTGATTATAGAGCAATGACAAGTCCCTCAAGCAGAGCTATTTGGTATTGGATGAAATTTTGCTTTCTGTTGCAGCATAAACCAGAAATAACAGGGTAGATTTAAGAAATATATAGGTTTGTAGAATATGATTGAAAAAAGACTCAATACCATATGTACCAACCAACCTTTATTGTCAAATACAGGGGCCATGATAAGACTCGTGAGTCTTTCTTAAGAAAATATGTTACTCATTATTTTAATTTCAATTAAAACACTCTAATTGGCAACCTAACATACTTCTGCAGAATATATTCGGTTGTCTTGGTGTCACTGTGAGTATGGCGTGGGGTGGAGCCTACAGAGCATCCCGTAATGGCAAATTCAGTCCACCACTAGGTTAGCAAGCCTATGTATGTGAAAGGAAAATACTAAAAGGCATTTCTCAATTAAATCTCTGATTTTTACTTGAGTTGACTTATACTTGCAGATGGAATAGCTAGGAAATACCTGTCAAATAAATTTCATTAGTTCTAATGTCTTAAATGTTTTATGTACACTAGTCATAGACACAGACAATATTTCACTTTTCTAACACTCAACTGATTATATTTCCTGTCTACATTTTTTTGGTCCCACTCTCATTCAGTATGATCTCAACTTATTACATCTGTAAAGCTTCTATTTTTATTTTATTTTTTTAAATTAAATTAATTATTTTAATTGGAGGCTAATTACAGTATTGTAGTGGTTTTTGCCATACATTGACATGAATCAGCCATGGGTGTACATGTGTTCCCCATCCTGAACCCCCCTCCCACCTCCATCCTCATCCCATCCCTCAGGGTCATCCCAGTGCACCAGCCCTGAGCACCCTCTCTCATGCATCGAACCTGGACTGGCAATCGATTTCACATATGATAATATACATGTTTCAATGCTATTCTCTCAAATCATCCCACCCTTGCCTTCTCCCACAGAGTCCAAAATCTGTTCTTTACATCTGTGTCTCTTTTGCTATCTCGCATATAGGGTCATCGTTACTATCTTTCTAAATTCCATATATATGTGTTAATATACTGTATTGGTGTTTTTCTTTCTGATTTACTTCACTTTTAGGAGATTAAGACCAATTATAATTTTTAAGCCAGTATAAAGGGTTTATTCTATAAAGTAATTTCCAAGTTATATTCCTAGTATGAATAAACATTTGGCCATTTTCCCCTCTCATATCTGTATAAAGAACTTTTGTTGTGATAAGTGATATTCACAAGGATGACCTGAGGGGCCATAATGACACATCATCCATCAAAGAATAATTACATAATGTTCATAATATTATACTTAACAATAGCTAATTATGATTGGGCTTTTACCCAGTGTCCATGGTGAAGTTCAGTTTCTTTACAACTTACTGCTCCAAACTAACAAAATGAAAAGAGTATTAGAATATGTTGTGGGCTGAACTGTGTTCTTGCCTCCCTCCAACTGATGGCTCACCAAGGCAGGACACACAGGAGACGAGAGTTCAATCCCTGGGTCAGGGAGATCCCCTGGAGAAGGAAATGGCAACCCACTTCAGCATTCTTGCCTGGGAAATTCCATGGACAGAGGAGCCTGGTGGGCTATAGTAAATGGGGTTGCAAAAGAGTCCGACAGGTCTTGGCAGCTAAACAACAGCAGCAGCATAAGTGGTGTTTCATATGGCATTTGCCTTTTTCTGTCTGACTTACTTCACTTAGTGTGATAATCTCTAGGTTCATCCATGTTGCTGCAGATGGCATTATTTCATTCTTTTTTATGGCTGAGTAGTATTCCATTGTATGCGTATACCACATCTTCTTTATTCATTCATCTGTCAATGGACATTTAGGTTGTTGTCATGTCTTGACTGGCTATTGCAGATAGCGCTTCTATGAACATTGGGGCACATGTTTCTTTTCCAATTAGGGTTTTCTCTAGGTATATGCCCAGGAGTGGGATTGCTGAATCATATGGTAGCTCTGTTTTAGTTTTTTAAGGAATGTCCATACCATTCTCCATAGTAGGTGTACCAGTTTACATTCCCAACCGTGTAGGAGGGTTCCCTTTTCTCTACAACCTCTCCATCATTTATTGTTTGTAGACTTTATAATGATGGTCATTCTGATCACTGTGAGGTGATACCTCATTGTAGTTTTGATTTGTGAAAATAATTTGTGATGTTGAGCATCTTTTCATGGTCATCTGTATGTCTTCTTTGGGAAAATGTCTGTTTAGGTCTTCTGCCCACGTTTTGATTGTGTTGGTTTTTATTTTTCAATTGTTTAAGCAGTTTGTGTATTTTGGAAATTAAACCCTTATTTAATTGCAAACACTGTTTGCAATTATTTTCTCCCATTCTGTGGTTGTCTTTTTGTTGTGTTTATGGTTTCCTTAGTGTGCAAAAGCTTAAAAGTTTTATTAAATTCCATTTGTTTATTTTCACTCTGATGGCACCCCACTCCAGTACTCCTGCCTGGAAAATCCCATGGATGGAGGAGCCTGGAAGGCTGCAGTCCATGGGGTCACAAAGAGTTGGACACGACTGAGCGACTTCACTTTCACTTTTCACTTTCATGCATTGGAGAAGGAAATGGCAACCCACTCCAGTGTTCTTGCCTGGAGAATCCCAGGGATGGTGGAGCCTGGTGGGCTGCCGTCTATGGGGTCACACAGAGTCGGACACGACTGAAGTGACTTAGCAGCAGCAGATACCATTTGTTTATTTTCACTTTTATTTCTATTCCCTGGGAGACTGACATAAGAAAATGTTTCTACATTTTATGTCAGAGAATTAAACATGGTTTTGAACCCATGTTTATATGTCTTCAAAGCCTTTCTCTTAACGACCCATGCTGCCCCCTCTCTTAAGCAGGTGGTCTATCAATATTATTTAGAAATGATTTCAGTGATAAATGTAGAACTATCTCCTCTAAATTTTTAACTCTCATTACTAGAAACGCTAGTTCACAAAAATGGTCTGTTATCCAAGAATTTCATTAATAAAAGTTAATATTACATATTAAGTAATTCATCTTTGTTAATTTTATTTCCATGAGTGAATTTACTGGAAAAAGTTCCACTTGTATTAATTCTCTAGTGTGTAAATGCAACAAGATAAATTCCTCCAGGAGATGCTAACAGAAAGAGTTTAAGTTTATAAGAAAAATGTGTTACAGATAGAATATTATAAAATAAATAATTTAGGAAATTAATAACATTTTTTAATGCACTCAGTGTGTTCATGGGGAAGTTCAGCTTCTTTCTAATGAAAAGAAACAGTTTACTGCTCCAGTCTAGCAAAATGAAAAATGTATTTTTATTTGAAAACCATTCTGTTTACTCTGACTTTCCTTTTTATTGGGCTGAACCATATGATTCTGGGATGGGTTAGAAGTTGGAGCTGAGAAACAATCAAATGACCTACTTAATCTTTGCTTATAAATTCTTCGTGGGGTGGTAGTAATTTATTTAAAAAGACTGTGGACATAATGATACATTTTCTTTTTGTCCTCTTCCATCCTGTCATCACCTGATGTCTTAATATTAATACGTATCATAAAGGAAAACATTTTCTAGTTTTCTGCATATAGATCCTGAGCATGTTTTGTTAGATTTATACCTAGATATTTCATTTTTTGGTGCTATTTTAAATAGTATTGTGTTTTCATTTCAAACTCCAATTTTCATTGATGGTATATAGGAAAGCAGTTGCCTTTTATATATTAATCTTGTATCATATAACCTTGCTATAAGTGATTATTTGTTCAAGGATTTTATTTTGTTTGATTCTCTAGGATGTGTGCATAGAAGATCATGTCATCTACAAATAAAGAGTTTTATTTCTTCCTTCCTCTCTGTCTCTCACAATCTGCATACCTGTTGGATTTCCACCATGATATTACATGGAGCTATTGAGGGGTATGTTCTTGCCATGTTCTCTGTCCTAAGGAAGCATGTCCAGTTCTTCACCATTAAGCTTTCTTCCTTTCTTTATGTAGGTCCAGGTTTTTGACCTATATCTTTTTCCTTTTCCCTGAAGAAATTCTTTGAACATTTCTTGCAGAGCAGGTTAGCCGGCGATGAATTCTTTCAGTTTTTATTTGTCTGAGAGAACCATTATATCTCCTTTACTTTTGAAGGTTAGGTTTGGTGCATATTGAATTCTGTTTTTTGTTTTTTTCCCCAACACTTAATATTTCAATCCTCTCTCTTCCTGCTTGCATGAAGAGCATTCTGCTGTAATTCTTATCCTTGTTCCTCTTCACTCTGATTTCTTTCAGGACTTTGTCTTTAGTTTTCTTCAGTTTGAATATGACATGGCTAGGGTGGAATTTTCAGAATTGCTGCTTGATGCTTTTTGAGCTTCCTGCATATGTGCGGCTTGATATCTATCATTAATTTAGAAAATTCTTAGAAGGAAATGAAAATATTTTTTGTTTTGTTCTCTCATTTCCTATTATTCCAATTATGCATTTGTTACATATTTTGAAATTTTCCCATGGATCTTGGATGCTTTATTCTGTTTTTTTTATTCTTTTCTATTTCAGTTTCATGAGTTCTGAATTGAAGTGTCTTTAAGCTCACTGATTCCTTCCTTGGCTGTGCCTGTAGATGAGCCCAGCAAAAGCATTCTTCATTTTTGTTACACTTAAAAATTTTTTTTTCTAGTATTTGTTTTTGAATCTTCCTTAGAATTTTCATCTCTCTTGTCTACATTATGCATCTTTTCTTAAGTGCTGTGTATTTTTTCCATGAGAGCCATTAACATATTCATCGCAGTTATTTTTGATTCCCTGTCTTGCAATTAATTCCACAATCGGTGTAATACTGGAGTCTGGTTCTGAGGCTTGGTTTATCTGTTCAGAATGTTTTTCCCATTGATTATCAAGACTGTTTTATAGTTTGGTTTATATAGTTATCTCTGTGTTTCTGAACTACAAAGTGAGGACTGCCTCTGTGTGTGTATGTATGTGTGTGTACATGTGTGCACATTCTGCTCAAGTAATGAAGTACTTAACACAGGAAGTTTTCCCTTTGCTTTGATGTATCAGATAACATAAAGCCATCTGAGTGTCTATCTTTGAATTAGCTATTATCTTTCAGCTTCTCTTTGATTTAGTTGTGGGAGTTTCTTTCCTCAATCTGATTGTTATTGAGCTAGAATTCCTATTATGAAATTTTCTCTCTTTTTTGTTTTTTATATATTTTTTAAACTTTTTATTTTGTATTGGAGTATAACCAGTTAACAATGGTGTGGTAGTTTCAGGTGAACAGCCAAGGAACTCAGCCATATGTATACCTGTATCCATTCTCCCCCAAATGAAATTTTCTCTCTTAACAGACCTTTTCTATGATTGCATTTTGAAGAATTTGGGAAATAGAAACTCCCTAAACATTTTGAAATTAATTTCAGTTTGTTTCCCTGATTTTTTAGAAGTGTGTGATAATTTCCTAGAGTTTTTCTTAATGATAGTAATAATTATAATAATCACATCTATTTACTGAATATTTGGTATGTGTCTGTTTCTTTGCACAAGTGCTTCATACAGATTATGAGAGAATATAATGTTTTTCTTAAAAAGTCTTTTACACATCATTACTGTTGTATCTTAGACTTTTTCCCAGCTGAGGCAAGGGGCTGACAGAGTGTAGGGAAGGGTCTTATTAAGATCTAGGCATTTCCCATTCACTGCATGAGATGAAGTGGCCCCAGTGGCCTATGACTTGCCCTCAGGAGAAGAGCTGCAGGTGCTGACCACTGAAAGCACCAGGAGGATCTAAAATTCGTTTTTACATTATACTCAGTAACAAAATACTTGGTAACTTGATTATATGATCTAAAAACTTAAACACAGCCCCAGTTTAGAAAAGGAACCAACCTGCTGCCTGGAGATACAGGCAATGAATGATAATTATACTCTCCAAATCCTCCAGTAGAAAACTCAATGAGCTGTATTTACTTCTTTCTGGCATTATACAAATGGATACATTATTATGTATCCTTTTATGTGCAGAGACAGTTCCTTGGGGATGAAGAGTTATGCATGCTCATTAGCAGAAGAATATGTACCACAGCAGGCACTGCATACGCAACCCAAGACTTATGACCCTACTGTCCACATGAGTGGCAGGCATAACTTCTGTGTTGTGGCGGTGAAATGAGAGGATGAAGAGCTGATGTTGAAATGAAGGACAATCATTTGAATGTCCTTGTCCTGGACTTTAGTTAAATATTCAAATACCTTTCAAATTAACCATGATGCTTCAAAAGTTGGAATCCAAGTGGGATTAAATCATATAACATTACTTTCTTGCTGAATTTTCTGTGTTTTGACATGGAAGATACCTTTGGAATTCTCTCTTAGAATTGGCAAAGCACTTTTCCCTGCTATGAACCTTGATTATTGGTTTTACATCTTTTAATCCAAAAAGACTTTAAATTGTTTTCATTGGTTTTTCTAGACTAATTTTCCCTGACTCTGTTGGCAAGTATATTAGCATAATCTTTGCCAAGAGATTTTTACTTGGTTAGCTGTTTCGTATGGTCTTTTTCAGTTTAGAAGATTGAACTAATAGGACTGAAGCAATCACTTTGATGTTGGAATCCTCATGATAATTATTCTTTTCAAGAATTCAGGTCCTTGGTGTCATTTACTCTTATGATCAATGCACATATTGTGTAAAGACCTGATTCATGAGAATGATCCTGAAAACTGGTTCATCGGCTAAATATACATTGAAAGATCTCAAGTGAACAGAAACTAATTGTGAAGAACAAATAATTTAAGGAAAACAATGAATGCTCAGCATTATGTCCTTAGGAAATCTTGTCAGCAACAACAGCAAAAAACAGTGTATCATTACATGTGTTGTTTAAAAGAAGAGATATGAGAACTTAGGCTCTGAAATTAAGTAAAATAAATTATAAGAGACTGTAGATCTTCTTAGATCGCAGTCCTTGGAAGCAGAACTCCTGTGCAGGAACTTCCAGGGGAAACCTTAAGGGAATGGGAAAAACCAGTCAGTGGGGGAGAAAACCATGGAAAGAGACTGATCTCAGGAAGAATCTCCCAAAGGGTGGGCTTCAGCCTAGCCCTACAGAAGACCTCTGGAATATGAATTACGTGTTGAAGGTTCATACTCTGTCACCACATAATCACTTGACTGTCTCAGGGTATATAAGAAGGTCACAGCCCCTCAGGTCCTTCCCACTTTTTACACCTGCAGCCAGGTAGCCCCAGCAGCCTGAGAGTTGTCCTCTGAAGCACTGCAGGCCAGGCCATCGAAAACTCCAGATTTCATTTTTATACATTTTTATAACATAGGATCATCTGTTTAACAGACACTGTTGACTCCCTCTTATTCCTTTTTACCATTTCTACATGCACCCCACCTCCTACATTACTGTATGTAAAAGAGATAACCAGTGGGAGTTTGATGTATGACACAGGGAATCCAAAGCTGGTGCTCTGTGACAACCTGGAGGGATGAGGTGATGAGGGAGGTGGGAGGGGAGTTCAGGAGAGAGGGGACATATGTATGCCTATGGCCGATTCATGTTGATAAATGGCAAAAACCATCACAATATTGTAAAAATTATCCTCCACTTAAAGTAAAAAATTTTTTAAATGTGCAAAAATTCAGGAAGGATATTTCAAATCTGGATAATTTCTCAGATTAAAGAAAAAAAATCAAATTGACCATCCCAAGAATCCTTGTGTGTTGTTTTGTTCTTAATCATATTACAAACACATGAAACCTGCTATTGATTGAGCTCCTACCAGTCCCTAGCTCTTTGATTCTCAGGGCAATGAAAATGGGTATTATTTCTCTCACTTCAAAGAGAACAGAAACTCTGCCAGAAGCCATGGTGCACCAAAAATGATTTTTGAATGAGCAAATGAATGGCCACACCTTTTTGAATTTAAGATGGGGCTTCCTTGGTGGCTCAGATGGTAAAGAATCTTGCTGCAATGCGGGAGACTTGGGAGATGCGGGTTTGATCCTTGGGTTGAGAAGATCCCCTGGAGAAGAGAATAGCTACCCACTCCAGTATTCTTGAGTGGAGAATTCCAGTGACAGAGGAGCCTGGTGGGCCACAGTCCATGAGGTTGCAAAGAGTCGGACACAATTGAGCAACTAACACTATTGAATTAAAGATAGGCCGACATGTACTTTTATTCCATTTATCTCATTAAAGTAAGTAAGTAAATGGCTCACTCAAGACACAGTGTCATCTGTCTGACTCTAAAGCCCTGGGTGGTTTAATCTGTTCCAGTATACAGATGGTTCACAATTTGCGATGGTTCAACTTAATGGCTTTTTAAGTTGACAGTGGTGTTAAAGTGATAGCACATTCCGTAGAAACTGTACTTGAATTTTGACCTTTTCTTGGATTTTCCTGATGCTGAACAGCAGCAGCAAGCCACAGCTTCCCATCAGCCGTGCCATCACAGAGGTGTAACAACAGACACTCTTATCACCATTCTGTACCTGGACAACAGTGCTGTTTTTCACTTTCAGTACAGTAGTCAATGAAATTACATGAGATACTCAACCACTTTATTATAAAATAGGCTTCATGCTAGAGGATTTTGCCCTGCTGTGGACTAATATAAGTGTTCTGAGCATGTTTAAGGTGGGCTTGGCTAAGCTCTGATGACTGGTAGATTAGGTTATTAAATGCATTTTTGACTTAGGATATTTTCTACATATAGTGAGTTTATCAGGACACGTAATCCCATTGTAAATGGAGGAAGATGTAAATGCCTTTTCAAAAGAAAATTGTTTTTAAATACCTTTAGTCTCTATTTCCCAAACAATAACAACTCCCTGTATTACTACAGCTCCACACAGTTCACCCAGCCTTCCACATCCTTAGCCCATTTCATCTTCACCACCACCATCCTTACAAATTAGACAGCTGATATTCAGGGAGGTTGGGTAACTTATTCAAGGTCACAGAGCCAAGAAACAGTACGACTCATGCCAAAGTAAGCTCTCTTGACTCCAAGGCCAGTGTTCTTTTCAAAATCAGTTGTTTTGATCATGCACTTTTTTTTTTTTTTTTTAAACACTGTGAGTTTCCCCCTGGGATACAAAGTGTTTTACAGAATTTGTGTCACTATAGGGTCAGTGAATACATATTTGCTAAGCTGGTTGCCATGAAATTGCATTCAAACAAAGGACTTTCTGACCCTCACACCAACATATATTCTGTCTCCATATTTTCTCAGATACATGGACCTCTATACCAGTGGTCTGTGGTTCATTTTAAATCTCTTCTGAAACAAGTCTGATAATTAAAAGATGAAAAGGTTAAGGAATAAGAGAAACAATAGAAGTTTTTGGCTTACATTTTTCTTTTAAAGATCAGAGGGCTGAAAAAGGTTTCTTATCTTACGTAAAAGGTATCTATTTTTCCTTTAGTTTCATCTCAGGAAGACGACACCTTAATTAGACTCCAGTGGGCTAGTTTAATTAAAAAAATGTCAGTCAGATCCTCATAAGGGGACCAGATATCCATGAAACGGACCGTCTGTTTCCTTTGTGATTACTCAGAAATCTCTGACCCTGCACCCCACAGGATGGCGTGTGGTGGGGGTGTGGGGATTGGTGGGGTGAAGAGCTTGTGAGTTTCCCTTGCTGGAGGCAGAGTGGGCCCTTGGTAGGCCAATGAGGGAAGGAGAGAAGCCAGGTAGATCATCAGGACCCAGATTTCAACACTGAGAGACTTTCTCTATCGCTGTACTGAACTAAGGGATTCATGGTCATGAGTTCTATTCTCATCACTATGAAGAGACCTAAGAATTTAGCCATTCTTCCATCCCTGTTCCACTTTCTCACCTGTCTCCCTGCTTTCCTTTCTCCCATCTGTAGGCTCAGACCCTGTACTTTCATGTATACGTGTCTGAGAACCATTTAGTGCTTTTTCAACTTGAATCCAAACAGTCCTGTGAGCACGTCACCTCCCTAAACCCTAGGGCAAACGTGGTGAAGGGTTTCAGAACCATGATATACTGAGGTCATTCCCTCTTCTGGGTGTTTTAAAGACATGATTTCATTTAATGCCCACTTGATTATTACCTCACTTTGCACAGAAATGGAAAATGGAGGCTTAGAGAAATTAAGAGATTTCCCCAAAACTATAGAACAAGCATATGGAGAAACTAGGAATTGATCGGCAGAGCTACTCATGACCTGTTAAGCTTCTAACTCCAGGTGTTTCTCAGCCATCTCTTCTTTATTTATGAAAATAGCCTTAATCTGATTCTATACGTTACATGCTTATTTGAAAAATCTGGTATATTGGAATAATATGCTGTTTTCACTGAGGATCTCTTAAAAATAATAATAATAATTGTTATTAATAATAACAATAATTCTTGTTCAGCCAACCTTTACCAATATCTCCTACCTGTCTCCTCTACCTCCAGAACCCTTCCATACCTACATGAAGTGACACAGCCCTTCAAATGTTGCTCTAAGAGAATATAATTGGAACGAATTTGCAGGTGTGCACACAGCATGAATAGGGAGTTTGTTCATGTTTGTTATTTTAAAAATATATTCTCTTCATCTTTTCACTCAAGAGTAACATCATAGAAAAATTTCCTGGCCAACTGGTATAACTAGCACATTTTTTTAAAGGTATGTAATACTACCTAGGAGGCATGATCTATAGTTTTTCTACTTTGTTTCAGCTTTTTTTTTTTTCCCTTTCTCTTTTCCCGAAGAAACAATTTTGTACTAAATATGTTTGTACTTTGTACTAAATATCTTTACATCTTATTTCATATTGGTGCTTTTATTTCTATGGGCTAGACTTTCCCAGAGGTGAGGTTTTTTAGGTTGACGAGTATGCCTTTTTAAAATTTTAGTATCTCCAGATTGCCTAAGCAGTTTCTAGGACATGTGAAAATGCCATTTATCAAAAACCCATCAGACGTACATAAGAATGGACGCATGCGTTCCCAACTCTAATTTGGCCTTCTCAAACCCTGACTGTCCCTTATCAAATGTGTTATAAACATCCCAGTCCTGGATTAGGTACAAGCCAGACTCCACAGGATCAAATTGAAAACAGATCTCCAGAGATAATGTTTCCTTAGGTACGCCTCTACTGAATGTCTGGGTTACGTAGAACTCACAAAAGTTCTAGAGTTTACTTACAGGACATTTGGATAGCAGATTATTGCTGAGAAGATCAATTTGTGCATTTGTGTATAGAAACACCCCTTATGATGTATCATTATAGAGTCATGGGAATTAAGAGCTGGAACCGTTCAATTGATGATTCCTTCACAAACTGCATAGAATCTTCGAGATGATATCTTGACAGCGTATGCCTTTGGTATGCTATGATGTTATCTTATTTTTGGCGCTTTCCTGAAAGCCTGTTTTCAATGTGTTTTTCAAAATGTTCAAATTTTTTAAAAGAACAAGGCATGTATTTAAAGTTATTTTAAAGACCACTGATTCAGGGCTAATGGTTGTACAGTTTATTAATCAAATGTATTTAGCAGGAAAAAAAAACCCAGTTGCAATTCACTGACAATTGGGGTTTTACTCTATTTTAACGTTATTTTAATGAGCTACAGATTTCAATGTGGCCTTTGTTCATCTGTTGCTTCCGCTCAATTGCAGTTTCACCCTAAGACGACACAAGACAGATTGATCAGGCTTCCAGTCATTGTGAGGCTTAAATGAAGTGAACAGGGCCTTATGTTTCTCTAAACCAAATGAGAGGATTAAGGCAAAAAGAAAAAGAAGGCAAAAAAAAAAAAAAAAAAATTAAGTCCCCCCTGCCCCTCCCCAAAACACTCTAGACTAGACATTCTTTAAATCATGTTTGCTGTTCTTAAATCTTCTGCTTCAGTATCCCTGTTTTCCTAGAAGAACGTCAGAAGATGACATCATAAAAATCAAGACCTGCAAACATTCCAAATATTAGCAGGTATATAAACTGAGGGGAAATCTGCTGTCTCATCTCATTTGTGACACATGACAATTTCAGCACAAATGAGCATTTAAATTACATTAGATCTTCTTTAGTAGATAACGGTATGTCCAAACTTTAAAAGCTATTTATCATCTAAGTGAAGTGAAAGTCTCTCAGTCGTGTCCAACTCTTTGTGACCCCATGGACTATACAGTCCATGGAATTCTCCAGGCCAGAATACTGGAGTGGGGAGCCTTTCCCTTCTCCAGGGGATCTTCCCAATCCAGGGATTGAACCCAGGTCTCCCGCATTGCAGGTGGATTCTTTACCAGCTGATCTGCAAGGGAAGCCCATTATAGCTTGTTAAAAATTGTTCCACATTTATATGACGTATTGAAAGTAAAATTCCTTTGTATTAGTAATGATTCTTTGTGGTTAATATTTTCAACGCTGTACATGATTGGGGGTAACTTTTCCAATGAGCTGCCATACAAGGTCTGGCACATACTGTACCAGGTTTGGCTGCTCTTCTTCCTGCTTATAAGGATGGTCTACAGAGGCCATAGGTTCCATCATGCAGTTTTGCATTGTGTTTATCACTCTCTATGCTGCTTGTGTGTGTGTGTTAGTCGCTCAGTTGTGTCCGACTCTTTGCGACCCCATGGACTGTAGCCCACCAGATTTCTCTGTCCATGGAATTCTCCAGACAAGAATACTGGAGTGGACTGCCATTCCCTTCTCCAGAGAAACTTCCCAACCCAGGGATTGAACCCTGGTCTCCTGCGTCGCAGGCAAATTCTTTACCGTTTGAGCTACAGGGAAGTCTGTAATGCTGCTTGAGCTGAACTTCACAACCAGGAAATAGAACTTAAGAGTGGTCTTAAAGCTGTAGGAAGCGATTTGGCAGCTTGGACCAACCTCATTCAGTAAGAAATTAATCATAGTTTCTGAACTTTCATGACTCTTCGGAAATTGAAAGCATTGCATACCTCCATTATGTTATTTAAAAAAAGTTTTTTTTCCTTTGGCCACAACTCAGTGCATGTGAAACTTTCCCAACCAAGAATCAATGCACATCCCCTGCAGTGGAAGCACAGCGTCTTAACCCACTGGACCACCAGGGAAGCCCTCATGTTGTTTTTTAAAATTATAAATGGTTTATACTGAATGCAGGTTTCATAAGTGAACCTTCTTAGGCAAGAACATCTTCTAATTAATAATAATTGTTTTTATGAATTAGCATTCTTTAGTGGAGCAATCCAGATTTGTTGGACTTATTTGAACAGTACAGTAAATGCAAAAAAATAATACTTAATGATTCTTAATACTTAATATTGTATTATACAGGAAATAATACAGTATCAATATAAATATGAAATATTTTGTATATTAGAGATACTCAAGGACAGCTGTAAGTAGCATATATTTTTTAGCTTTTTATTTTTTATTGGCACATAGCTGGTAAGCAAGGTTGTGATAGTTCCAGGTGTGCAGCAAAGTGACTCAGCCATACACACAGCAAGTAACGTATATTTTTAAAACTGCAAATTTCAACGAGAGTCCGCTACTGAAAAATTCCTATTACAAGTGCCGCGCATTACAAATATGAATCTTTTCATCATCCTTCACCTTCACTTATATGCTGGTTTTGTTTAAAGCAAGACAGACCTATTTTGCTTTTGTTTAAAGCAAGGCATACCCCCATTATGTTATTTCCCCAAGCGCTTGTTGCTTATTTTAATACTGTTTCTTTCCTTTTGATGATAGGAGCGATGTAGTAAGACCAAAACCATATAAAATAAAGTATAGAAACTAAGGTGTTTTAAAAAAGGAGTGGAGAAACACTGTATCTATGGGATCCTAGAGAATTCACTTAGAGCTTTCTAACAGCGACCAAAACCATATAAAATAAAGTATAGAAACTAAGGTGTTTTAAAAAAGGAGTGGAGAAACACTGTATCTATGGGATCCTAGAGAATTCACTTAGAGCTTTCTAACAGCCAGAGCAGATGTGTATCTTGTACTTGAACTTGCAGAGTCACTTGGTGAATGACAGGGTTGTTTGTGATTTCGATGAAGGTAGGTTTTGTTTCATTGTTTGCTAGTTAAAATTCATGTGGAAGTTTTCATGCATTCTCTATTAAAAGAGAACACACCCACAAAAGAAACATGCAAGAAATATTGCAGGTAAAGAACTAAGTAAGAGTCATATATTTTCCTGTCATTTGTCATTTGTGATTATGTGTGTGTGACTTTGTACTATTTTAGATTTTAATTTTGTTTTCTTTTTAATAATTTTTGGTTCAGAGAAAAACATTTTATTATACATTTCATTCTCAGTACATTTTTGCATAAAGGAAAATACCTATTTGGAAGTGATTTACAAATAGATTAAATTCAAAACATAATTGACAGCCCTTTAGTAAACTGCTGAAAAAATGTGTTGAAAAAATATATATAACACTTCCATGTCACAGAGACCATTATGTTAGTTATTAATTGTGATAAAATTTGAAATTCATCCATGTATAGTTTTGTTAATTACATAATTTAAGAGAATATTTTTATCAAAGAGATTTATATTTTTTAACTAATACGTCTTTTAAAATATGCACATGAATTACATTCTGGCCTCAGACAAAGATGGATGACTTAAAATTGTGTAAAATAATGACACACAACCAATTTTAAAGAGCTTAATTTCCTTTTGATGGCATGTGTGTACAACCATTGTGTGGATGTTTTTGCATTGCTTTGAGCATTAACATTTTCTCTGAATATTCTGTGTATCTAAGTAACCATGATTGTGGTTCATTTCACTTAATGGTCATTCATATAAAATTAAAGCTTTGAGAATATTATTTGCTTCAGCTAATACCAGCTATATTACTCTTTTATAGGATGGCTGATATTTTCACATAACAGAGATTTTCCCGTCTCTTGACTTTTTTCATTTTATTGTATCGTTTCTTTTACTGAAAATAGACTCATAATAAGTTCAAGGTGAAGTTTTCAGGCTCAAAGCTATTAGTCAGTTTTCATGTAAACAATCAGCTGCAACCATCTTTGACATCATCTTTCTATTCATTCACCTTTGCATCCTGTTATGTAAATAACCATACCTGTGTGCTTTTAAAAATCACTATTTCTAATGGGCACATTAAAAAATCCTTAGGTATTCAATGCTTTTCTGCAAATAAATGTGAAGTGGGTGTATTGCGCTTTAGATTAAAGGCCAGTAAGGCAGACAAAAGGGACACCATTGCAAA